>NC_135327.1:91872748-93122748 GCF_023851605.1 Tamandua tetradactyla | reverse complement strand
GTCGGCCTTCTTGAACCAAGGTATCTTTCCCCAGATGCCTTAAATTGGACATTTCTATAGACTTGTTTTGATTGGGACATTTTCTCGGCCTTAGAACTTTGAACTAGCAACCCATTAAATTCCCCTTGTTAAAAATTGTTCCATTTCTGGTATATTGCATTCAGCAGCTAGCAAACTAGAGCAGATTTTGGTGCCAGAGAGTGGGGTGCTGCTGCTGTGGCTTGCAAATACCAAACATGTTGGAACAGCTTTTTAAATGGATAAGGGGAAGATTTTGGAGGAGTTGTGAGAAGCTTGATAGAGAAGGCCTAAGATCCTTTGAAGATACTGTTGGTAGAAATGTGAACTCTAAAGCTACCTGTGATGAAGCTCTAGACAGAATGAGGCATATCTTATTTCAGACTGGAAGGAAGACGAGCCTTGTTTTTAAACGGCAGATAATCTGGCAAAATTGACTAGTGGCTTTGGCTGGAAGGCAGATTTTAAAAGCCATGAACTTGGATATTTAGCAGAAGAGCTCTCCAAATTAAATGTCAAAAGTGCAGCCTGGTTTCTCCTCACAGCTTATAGTGAAATGCGACAGGAGAGAGATAAGCTGAAAACTGAACTCTTGAGTACAAGGAAACCAGAAATTGATGTCCTGGAAAATTCTGGGCCTCCAGAAAGGGAGACCGCAGAGAATAGTGCCCTGTGTGAGGATTTAACCAAATGTGGAACCAGTCAGCCATTTCAGAGAAAGCCAGGCTTGGATATGGAGTTATCCAGGAAGGATTTGTGGAAACTCCTTATGTCTAATGGGTATGATCTGAGGCTACTGCATAGAAAGCCAACGAGAGTATTGTGGGATCTGTATAAAGAGAACCACTCCTAGTAGGGACTGAGAGGGACAGAGAAGGGACACATTGGAGGAAAAATAACTTTAGAGGCAAAGTCATGGAGGCTGAGGTCTGAAGTCAAGAAGCCCTGGGCCAGGAGAGCGGATCCACCCAAGCACATGGAGAGGGTGAGTTTGTCCCGAAGGCAGAGGATGGGCCTTCCACCTCGTTGTATTGGAAGAGTCGTGCTGCCTCCGGCCTTGGAGAGGGTGAAGCACATTCCTTGAGGTTTGGGAGGAGCCTGGCTGCCACCATATGGAGGGGTTGAGTGTGTGCCGTGAAGATGGCAGAGAGCCCAGGAGCAGCCCCAATGCTTGGAGAGGGTGGAGCCAAGAAAAAGGTGCTCTCCCCAAAGTTCCCCAAGGTTGCATTCAGATAGAGGCAAGGCACTGTATAGGCCCTCGGAAAGGGTGGGACTGCCACGTTCTAAAGCCCAGAAGATAAATGACTCTCAGACTTTGAAATCTAATGGACTTTTCCCTGTGGGTTTTTGAAGCTTTTTGGGTCTGGTGACCCCTGTGTTCCTTCCTCCCTATGGAAATGCATATATGTATCCCATCCCATGACTGTATCTCTTTCGTATGTTGGCAGCAAATAACTTGTTATGAGTTTTCAAAGGTCCAGAGACAGAGGAGAATTTGCCTGAGCACACACCAGGCCTGTAACTAACTTTGATAGGAGTTTTTACTGTTTCTAACTTTGTATTTCTACTGAAATGGTTTAAGGATTTCTGATATTGTCATAAAATTAATGTATTTTGTATATGGGGAAAACATGTCTTTTTTTAGGGTCCAGAGGGTGGAATGTGCTGGTTTGAAAGGATGTATGGACCCTAGAAAAGCCATGTTTTAATCAAAATCCCATTTCATAATGGCAAAATAATCCCTATTCAATACTGTATATTTCAATCTGTAATTAGAAAATCTCCCTGGAGACATGATTTAATCAAGTGTGGTTGTTAAGCTAGATTAGGTGACAACATGTCTCCACCCATTTGCGTGGGTCTTGATAAATTTCTGGAGTTCTATAAAAGAGGAAACATTCTGGAGAATGAGAGATTCAGAGAGAGCAGAACAGAATGACATAGCCATGAGAAGCAGAGTCCACAAGCCAGCAACATTTGGAGATGAAGAAGGAAAACGCCTCCCGGGGAGCTTCATGAAACAGGAAGCCAGGAGAAGAAGCTAGCAGATGACACCATGTTCACCATGTGCCCTTCCAGATGAGAGAGGAACCCTGACTGTGTTCGCCATGTGCCTTCTCACTTGAGTGAGAAACCCTGAACTTCATCTGCCTTCTTGAACCAAGGTATCTTTCCCTGGATGCCTTTGATTGGACATTATCTATAGACTTGTTTCAATTGGGACATTTTCTTGGCCTTAGAACTGTAAATTAGAAACTTATTAAATTCCCCCTTTTAAAAGCCATTCCATTTCTGGTATATTGCATTCTGGCAGCTAGCAAACTAGAAAACCAACCTTTATTCAAAAACCTTTTTATTTAAAAAAAAAATGAATTAAATAGTTAGATGCTGGTGAGTCCCTATAAGGGTCCCAGAAACATCAGAAAACATTGGAAGGGTCTACTGAGAATAAGGTGGGTGGGGGGTGATCTGCAAGAACACAATGTCACATCTCTCGTTTCCACCTCTCCCCAGGGGGTCAGCATGGAATGAATGCATCCCCCAGTGCCAAGATGTCCAACAAGCCCAGAGAGGCCCCTCTGGAGAGAAGGAAGTATGCAAAACATCCTGAATTCAGTAAAACCCAAAATGCCTGAAAAAATGCTGAAATGACTGAATTTACATGGAGATTTCTTTGAATGTTTTTCTGTCATCAGGTGGAAAGGGGGCTCAAAAGAGAAATTTGTGTTCTAGAGAAATAAAGTTCAATTGCTTATCCATGTGAGTTTGTGGTTTCTGAGAATCTGGCCACTGTTGTGATTTGGAACTGTATCGAACCTGAATGGAGAAGCCAGGAGAGGCCACCATGTATTGCCAAGTGACAGAGGAGCCAAGGACCAAGGATCTTCAGCAGCCAGCCCCAGAATGCCACAATCTTCGGGAAGAAAGCATGGCCTTGATGACACCTTGATTTGGACTTTCTTTTATCCTTGAAACAGTGAGCTAATAAATTCCCATTGTTTAAGCCAATTCATTTCATGTTATTGCTTGAGCAGCCCAGGAAACTAAAACACCCACCAAATAAACAAAAGAAATTTATTATAAGGATATATGTGGGGTGTCCCATGGAATTCTGGGCCCAGAAAGCACTAGAACTAGGAATTGGAATGCCATTGGGATCTTTTCTCAGCTCTCATTGCTGCTTCTCTCTGCATATCTGCTTCCCTCTTCTCTCTCTAAAGACTAGTGTTTTGCACCTTTCCCATTCATATGCCAGAATACAGTGGCACCTAGATCTGGGTTCCAGCCACCTACCCATTCGGACTTTCTGTGTCTAGTCTCATTTCCAAATTCCCAACAGGAATCTCATTGGCTCATTTTAGTTGCACATCTGTCTCCCTCATTTAGTCAATGGTGGCCAGAGGGGCAGAGGCAGGAGAGAGACATGACTACTGTGGTTCCATCATCTGATCAGGGCATCGTTCCCAGGGAATTGGGAATGAGTGTAAACTGGGGGGACATTCCAAAAGACGATGACCCCTCATTGGCTGTGGGGCTCGTGCCTCACTTTTCCCTTCTACAAAATAGGAATAATGGCTACCTTTAAGGGAAGGGAAGGGACCTAAAATGTAATTGACTTCTCCCCATGTACCAGACATTGTAGGAAGCTAAACAGGTTATCCTTTAAAAAAAAAAAAAAATTACAGCTTGGCATTGCATTTTATTTAAATACTTTAAAAAATATATTTTTATTGAGATATCTTCACACATATATAGTCAAGACAAAGTATAAAATCACTGGCTCACAATATTATTAGATAGTTGTGTATTGATTGCCATGATCATCTTAGACCATTTGCTTCTATCCAGAAAAAGAAATAAAAGGAAAAAAGAAGAAACCTTACATCCCATACCCTTTACCCCCCCATGGACTACTAGTATTACAGTCTACCCAATTTTTTTTTACCCCTCATCCCTCCCATTATTTATTTATTTATTGTCCTTATTTTTTTATTCATCTGTCCATACCCTGGATAAAGAAAGCATCACCCACAAGATTTTCACAATCACAGTCACAGCTATATAATTATATGCTTGTTTTCACGAATCAAGGCTACTGGAATACAGTTCAATAATTTCAGGTATTTCCCTTAGCCACTTTAATACATCACAAACTAAAAAGGGATATCTATATAACGCATAAGAATAACCTCCAGGATAACCTCTCAACTCTGAAATCTCTCAGCCACCGAAACTATTTTGTATCACCTCTCTCTTCCCACTTTTGGTCAAGAAGGCTTTCTCAATTCCATGATGCCAGGCCCGAGCTCATCTCCAGGAACCATGTCCCATGTTGCCAGGGAGATTTACACCCCTAGGGGTTATGCATCCACGTAGAGGAGAGGGCAGTGAGTTCACCTGCCAAGCTCACTTAGAGAGAGAGAGAGAGGCCACATCTGGGCAACAAAAGATAACCAGGTTATCTTATCTCATCCTGAAAACAAACCTGAGGTTGGTATTTTAATTTACATTTTTATGATGAGGAAATTGATTCTAACAAAGGTTAAATCTCACAGCTAGTAAGTGGCAGAGCTCAAATCTGAACCCAGACAGTGCTAAAGGAGCACAATTTTAACTATTATTAAAATTGAGATAATGTCTAAAAACTGTGCATTACATTCTCAGATATTATCAAATTGCCTGGGACAATATCTTACATGTAGTAAATGCTCAGAGTTGAAAGTCTGATGAATAAAAGCAACTTACCTTTCAATTACAGCAAATATTTTATCATCTCAGAGTGTTTTGTTCACATGAATCCACCAGACACCTTGTGGAATGGGCACCCATCTGCCTTAAGAGGTATCTGCCAAGATACATTTCATTACAAATATAAAGGTGAAAGGGAAAGATGAAAACAGCAGCCAATACCAGTCTTAACTATAGTTGACCTTCAGTAACCATTTGGTGCAGCCAATTAGAGAGTTTTTATGCCTTCCATCCTTGCTACATGTACAGGTGTGGAGTTCCAATTTAGGAGCCTGTTGTCAGTGTCTTTAGAAAGTAGGTATGTGCTCTGATCTTCTGAGCTCCTAAAGCTGAATCTAATTCTTTCTGGTGGAACTGAGCTGATACACAGTTCCAACCAGGCTCTCTCTGTAACTGTTTGCTGAATAAGTGATTTGTGAGCAGATAATGATTAATCACCTACTGTTTTCTCAGCCCTGAGAATATTAAACCTCTGAGACATAATCCACCCCTCTGAGAGAAAGCAGTTGTTGTTTTTTTCTGTGCCATAAAAAACCTAAGAACCTAATCATTAGGGAAATGCAAGCCAAAGACAGTGAGATAATACTTCACACCCATTAGAATGGCAATAATAATAATAATAATAATAAAGGAAAATAACAAGTGTTGGTAAAGATACAGAGAAGTTGGACCCCTGGTACATTGCTAGTGGGAATGTAAAAGGGTGCAGCCACTATGGAAAATAGTTTGGCCATTACTTGATAACTTAAACATAGAATTTCCACATGATCCAACAATGCCACTGCTGGGTACATACTCAGAAGAACTGAAAGCATGTGTTCAAACAAAAACCTAGCAGCACTATTCACACTAGGCAAAAGGAAACAACCCAATGGCCATCAGCTGATGAATGGATAAACAAATGTAGCATATCCATACAATGAAATATTATTCAGTCATAAAGAGGAATGAAGTTCTGATACATGCGACAACATGGATGAACCTTGAAGACATCACACTAAGTAAAAGAAGCTGGACACAAAAGGCCATTTATGATATGATTCCCTTTACATGAAATATCCAAAATAG
Source organism: Tamandua tetradactyla (assembly GCF_023851605.1). Lineage (NCBI taxonomy): Eukaryota > Metazoa > Chordata > Mammalia > Pilosa > Myrmecophagidae > Tamandua > Tamandua tetradactyla. Next base: position 93,116,913 of record NC_135327.1, on the reverse strand, counting down.
GCAAATCCATAGAGAGAGAAGACAGATCGATGGTTACCACAGGCTGGGTGGAGGAGGAAATGGGGAGTGGCTGCTTCCTTTGAGGCGACAGAATATTCTGGAACTAGATAGTAATGATGATTGCACAACATCATTAATGTACTAAATGTCACTAAAGGGAAATTTTATGTTATGTGCATTTTACCATAATTTTAAAAATACCCTTAAGAACCAACTTTAAAATTCCCAGTCAGGTCTAGCTTAGGTGAAACTGATCTATGTTCCTTTCAGGGCATTCGTTGAAACCCCTCTGTGCTGGTTTGAATCTCTTATGAACCCCAGAAAAACCATATCCTTTAATCCTCATTCAGTCTTGGGGTCATGTCAATAATTGTAGCTCATTTTGCTACTTTAAAAAGGTATAAGACAGCTGTGCATGGCTGTAGAAAGTCGTACTGTTATACATTTGTCTAGTTTGCTAGAATGCCTATTTAAAACAGACAGCTTTCAATTCCCCTCCCCCATTTTCTTTTAAATAGCAAGTAGTGATTTTGATTAAAAATGATAACTAATATGAGTGGTTGAGACTATCTTTAGAGCAATAGTGACAGAGAAACACAACTATATGTGCTTTATAAAAAGTAGTTTTATCCTAAAGCAGTGATTCTTGGACTTCTTTACTAATTTCTGGACTTCTTTTGTTCTCTTAGAATTTATGGAGGACTCCAAAACACTTTTCTTTAAGTGGGTTAGAACTATGAATATTTATTGTATTAAAAATAGAAACTGAGAATATTTTAAAATATTTATCAGTTCATTTGGAGATGGCAATGATGCATGCATTGCATATTAACATAAACAACATCTTAGAGTTATTATGAAATTAGTTTTGACCTTCCAAAGCCCCTGAAATCTGTTCTAAAGTAAAATGTCAATTTGTTCCAGAATATGAAAGAGCATAATGGAGGACAAAACTTGGAAAGTGAATTGTACTTGTCTTGGTTTATAATACTTGTATCTGAAAAGTGGCTACAAAACATGTTAAAATCTTAGCAAAGTTTGTCCAATTTTGGTGAGCTTGTTTACTTGGCTTACTGAGTAATGCCTTTGCCTACAATAAAAAGGCCTAATTTTACTTGCTGTATATCTGCCTAGATAGCTAAAATTCTGGTTTTTACAAGGATAATTTTCTGTTGCTTTGTGTTGACTTTTTTATATCCTTGACTATTTAAGGAAGAAAAAACAGTGAAGGCTCTTCAGTTTTGAAAATGCTAACGTTTTTGTTTTTTTTTTTATTTTATTGTGGTGAAATATAGAGAACATAAAATTTGCCATCTTAACCACCTTTAAATGTACAACTCAGTGGCATTACTAAATTCACAATGTTGTGTAACCATCACTACCATCCATTACCAAAACTCTTTCATTACCCTAAACAGGCATCTGTCCACTAAGGTTCTTTTTAATTACATTACCATCTATACTTATTTTTAAATGCTTTATTGTGATTTTGATTAAATGGATAATCAAGTATTTTTCTACTGTACCCATGATGCTCTCTTAATCAAGAATCCAAGTACCTTGACAAGTTTTTTTTTAATTTTGCACTCCCTCCCAAAACTCAGATCCTAAATTTAGAGAAAATAAAATCAGGATCCCTTTTACACCTAAAATTAGCTTTGAGATTTCCAATGCCCTCACTGTCCATATATGTTTTTATCTTCAATGAAACCACTGATCAAAACTCTTATGAAATAGTTTTGGTGTGTTTTCTAAATTTATCAGAATCCTGGTGATATTTTGCTTGATGATATTAGACAACAACAGTATAGTGTTATTAATCATAATTTCAGGTACTGTTTAAAATTTTAACTTAGCCTGGCCACAGCCTTATTTCTTTAATTTGAATCCAGCATCTTCTAGAGCAATGTTTTTCAAATTAGGATGCATTTCAGACTTATCTATGGAGGTTTATTAAAAAATACCGATGCATAGATCCTAATTCTGAACTCTTGATATTCTTGTAATATTCCTGGTATATTGGGTTTCATGATTAGTATGTTATATCTCAAGAATTTTTTCTCCATAAAAATTGTGTGCCTCTGTTTTTATAAATCAGATGTAATGGCACTGATATGTTTAAATATAGTTTATAATTAAACTATAATAACTTATACTTAGAACCTGTTTGTTTTTATGCAATGATTTTTTTTAGCTTTGGCATGCCACAGAAACAACTGAATTTCTTTGTCAATTATATTATTATGCAACTTTCATCAGACCTTTCACATTTGAGGGTTACTAGTTACAAATTAACCACAACCATTTTAAGTCTCTGCCATCTACATATCATTTTGGGCTTTTTTTTTTTTTTCATTCTGATACTTGCCTGAGGATCTTCTATATGCCACAGGTCAGCGTTTTTGTCTCCAGCAAAGGACAGTCTTAGAGCTTCGTGGAAAAAGCCTGTACCAGATACTTCAAACTATTGGCACTTTAGAACAGAGACTTCTGAGCTGCCATCTCTTATATAGCTTTCCGACTATACCAGTGAACTGAGTCAAGATTTTCAGGTATCTTTTCAGTCAAGAATATTGCTAACCCAAGATCCATGGAATAAGCATTAATTATGTAAGACTGAATGAATTAATGAGGGAAATTTCATTATGGTTGTTTGTTTGGAATATTGCTGATTTTGTTTCAATGTTTTATATTTGGGATACATAAATCAGCCCTTTTCTTCTAAAGCTATCAGGAACCCATAAAATTTAGTAGGCTTTACTTTTGAAACATTTAAAAAATGATATTTGATTCTCACCAACTGCCCAGTGTTTTGAAACTCTTACTAAGTCTCCTTGCTTTTCATGGCAATATAATTATTTGCAAAGATTGAATAAGAATCGGTTCCATTTTTCACCAGGGTATAACTGGATGAATTGATTGTATAACCAAGGCCTTACCTGGCGTGTCATATTTGAGAATGATGTTTCTTTAATCAAGCACATCCAGCTACTTCTAAAAAACTTAGTTTGACTTTATGGAGCTGATGTCTATAAAGCCCTCCCATGAAAACTGGCTGGTGCATGGCTTATAGTATCCCAGCCTTACAGAAGGTGAAGTAGGTTATTTCCTGGCAGGCTAGAAACCTTCCGAAATTTAGGTACTTCAAGAAGAGAGAAATTCACCCAAATTTTTAGGTATTGCAGACGGAATCTGATGGCATGAGTTTCCCAGCCGTAAGATATCAAATATAGACCTTTAAAAGATCAATCTGGGATTCCTTATGAAAACTTCAGGCAGAAGTTAATTTTGTCATTGTTCAATATTGTATGGGCCTGGATTTTGTAAAGTCAATTTAACAAGAATTTTTCTTTGAGATTATTATGATCACAAAGCAAGAAGGAGAGTAGGGGAAAACTGTGAAAGACTTTGAAATGGACCAAAAAGTTACCTGATGCCTCAATGGGAAACCATGCATTGTTTAGAAAATACCCTTCCAAGTTTTCTGTTTCTTTAAAGTTTGTGGTGTTCATTGTCTTTGAGCTGTTTTACAACTCTGTAAATTGCAGGAAACTGGTAGTAATGCAAATAATTGACATCCATAGAAGTAAACACTGTTTCCAGTGGAATGCAATTAATTATCACCCTCTGGGTATTAACCAGTTTTGCATCTGCAGAACTGAATGCAGTTCTGTGAATGCAAACTGTGCTTTCATTTCAGCAAGCACTTTGTAGTACTTTGAATTCTCCTTTGACATTTTACTGGCTCCCTCATTAATTGAAGAGTTAAATAAAATCTTTGACATATTCATTTTTTACTTGCCATGATTTTACCTTTTTTTTAAAAAATACACTTTAACAGGTATTTGCCTCGTATATTCCCATTCTTTGCTCTCACACAAACATAAAAATTCAATGGTGTGATATATTGTTATGAAATATTGCTTCCCTCCACCTTTCTTTAAAAATATATAGATGTCTGAAATGAATGCTGGAGTGTGCCTCTTTGAAATTATACCTAGTTCCACCATTTAAAGCATGTTATGTATTGGTCTGGAAATTCCAACACTGGTGTTCCCTAAGTTTGAAACTAATCTATGTAAGGTACATTGATTTCCCCTCTCTGAGAGCTACTCCCTGTCCTTCCCAATACATTCAGTAAAGGTAACACTTGGGCAGTAGGGTGGGGAGAATGACTGGAGAATCAAGTATTATAATTTAAATATGTCTCTAGTAAACAGTATATAGTATGTAGATGAGTTTTATTTATCCTAACAATCTATGTTCTCATCATCTCTATGTTAAGTCAATTCTCACTGATTATAATTGCATTTAAATTGGAATTATTTACACCAAGCTGCCCCTGTGGCAGAGCCTACTGAATGCCTCCCCAATAGTCATTTTCCTTTTCTTCCTCAGTAATAAAACTCTGGGAAATATGCTTGCTGAAGAACTACACTTCTGATTTTCTCTCACAGACAGGAGGGAAACAGTAAGTAAGCAGAAGTTGTTGCTTGGAACTTCTAGGAAGGTCCATGCAAAGGACAATGACAGTTGTTCTGTGTTCCTTTGTCCTTTCTTCCATCTTCCTCCTTGGAATGTGAGTGTGATGGCTGGAATTCCAGAAACCATCGTGGAGTCTGAGGAAAATTTGAGGATGAAAACCAGGCACCAAGTACAGGAAAGCAGGAAGAATGGTGAACAAGTGGATCTAGTGGCCAAGAAGTGCCCAAATCTGCTCTGAACTGTCCACCTCCAGATTTCATTTATGTGAAACAATGCTTGATTCTCCAGTCATTCTCCCCACCCCACTGCCCAAGTGTTACCTTTACTGAATGTATTGGGAAGGACAGGGGGTAGCTCTCAGAGAGGAGAAATCAATGTACCTTACATAGACTAGTTTCACACTTAGGGAACACCAGTGTTGGAATTTCCAGACCAATACATAACATGCTTTAAATGGTGGAACTAGGTATAATTTCAAAGAGGCACACTCCAGCATTCATTTCAGACATCTATATTTTTTTAAAGAAAGGTGGAGGGAAGCAATATTTCATAACAATATATCACACCATTGAATTTTTATGTTTGTCTGCCTGTCTCTTCCATTGTCCAGTGTATCTTTTTCAATTACTGTGTAACAAATACATATTTATCAACTTAAAACAACATCTATTTATTAGCTTATATTTGGGCCAGTCAGAAGTACCCAAACGCAAGTACCTCACCGGGTTTCCTCCGTCAGGGTTTCTTAAGGCTGAAATCATGGCATCAGTGGGGCTGAGTCCTCATCTGGAGATTCTGAGAAAAAAACCCTCTTTCAAGCTCATTTATGTCGCTGGCAGAATTCAGTTCTTTCAGTTCCTTGCAGGTTGTAGGACTGAAGTCTCTGGTTCTCTATTGGCTAGGGCAGGGACAGCCCTCAGCTCCTAGTGGCTGCTCTCTGGTCCTTGCCACATGCCCCGCTCCATCTCCAAAGCCAGCAATGGAGAATCCCCCTCATGATGAAGTCCCCTTACTCTCCCAATCTTTCTCCAGAAAAATTCAGTTCTTTTACAGGGCTCATCTGATTAGGTCAGACCCACCAGCAACAATCTCCCTATTTTAAGATAAACTGATTTGGGACCTTAATTACATCTGTAAAATCCTTCACAGCAGCCCCTAGATTAGTGTTTGATCTAATAACTGGGAGAAGGTGTATGTACACCAAGGGACAGGGATCTTCAGAGCCATTTTAGAATCCTATCTAGTTTACAATCTGTAATCTCTTTGATGCAAAAAACTGGCCGCATGCATCTTGCCTGGTACACAATAGGTGCTCCATAAATGTTCACTGAAGTGAATTTTGTTTTGCAGTGTTAAAAACGTTTAATTTGACATCTTCTCTTTTTTATAATTTGCACATTCTTGTAAACTGCATTCACAGAAACATTTTCTGACACAATTATCTATTCCTGTAATTTAATTTTGACAATCCACTACCTCGTATTATATTTTTGAAAAGGTCTTAATTATTGGCACCTAATATTTTCTTTCTCCAGATTTAACAATGATTTTTCTCATGTTGGAAAGCATCACGTTTTTCCTCCCAGAGTGAATAACTTGAAATCCTTGGCTGTGAGCTGTGTCTCCAAAATCAGCATGTGATTGAGGACTTGCATGAGGACAATTTAAAAGATTTTATACCTAGAATGAAAAAGATGAACAATTTATGAGATAGTACAACCTACTTTTATAAAAAGTATACTCTTTAAAAATGTTTTGTGGGAATTTGCAATCAATTAACAGGATAGGATCAGTTTGTTTCTAGAAAATGCTGTGTACAATGAAAGAATCATGGACCAAGACCCAAATAAAATTTCTGGAAAGGTTTCTGACAGTTTAGCCACGAAGTGAATTTTTTTAAAGGAATGCAGGAAGTTCTGAAGTTAGCAAATTGTTACACAAGAACTTCTAGGTAAGGACAACTCCCAGCAGGAAAAAGAAAGGAAAAAAATGCAGCACCAGGATGCTTTTGGGCTAATCACCATCCTAATCTCTTCTTCTACCAAAAGATTAAGTAGAGTTTCTATATTGACCATGGGAATACAGCACTGAATTATTAATGGAAGTAGAGGAAAAAGAATTCCTAACCCACCAGTTTGCAAAACAGGCAACTTTTTTGCCAGCACATCTATTTCACTGAGTATAGGGTATCTGCAAAGGTTTCCTCGTGTCATAGGCTTGCTTTGGCTTAGTCTGCCAGCTCTTTGAGGATGGGGCCACACATTACTCTTATTTATAGCCCCAGTGTTAGCACGGTGCCTAGTAAAAATACAAGCTGATTAAATGTTTGTAGAATGAATGTTATTTAACATGTCTCTGCTGGTGGTCATTCAAGTCCTGCCAGCGAGGACTGTGTATAACACATTTTTTGCAATCCAGTCTTGTGGTCTGGTAGCCATCGAGAATTCAACAGGTGCAACAGTTGGGCCATGTATTCTTGTTTTACAATGTTCTTTCTGTTCTTCCAAATTAGCAATCATTTTAGGTTATGCAACATGAATTGGAGCTAAATAGTATTATAAGGCTTATTTTAAAGAAATATTCAGCTTCTGTTAATGCAAAAAAATTTACTCTCCTATCTTTTATTCTTTTCAGTGTAAATGTATTAAGGAGATACTGATATTTCTTTACATCAAAAGAAAACAGAGGGTGGGCCACGGTTGCTCAGTAGGCAGAGTTCTCGCCTGCGAGGCCGGAGACCCGGGTTCAATTCCCGATGTCTGCCCATGCAAAAAAAAAAAAAGAAAGAAAGAAAGAAAACAGACCTTTGAATTCTGGAGAAAGAAAAGCTCAGTTTCCCTTAGATTTCCTCAGATATCAATTCTATGGAGCCAAACGCACTTCAGTCACATTCGGGAATACACTTTCCCTGCCTCCTAACTCTAGACAATCACTAACCGAGCTAGGAGGTTTCGCGACTTCACTACAACCGGGTGAGCTGGGTGGGGCGCCACGCTGTGACGTCACCAGGCTCGCGAGCCACGACGCCGGTCCCAGGTTTCGGCGATTGGCTAGGGTCCATGACGTCACTGCCCGGGGCGCTCTGCGCTTGCGAGGGCCCGGGAACGTTCGAGCTCGCTTCTTTTTTTTTTTTCTTTTATTTTTTTAAAGGTGGAAGGGGAAGAGGAAAAAGAAAACAGAGGAGCCCGGGGAGGTGCAGGCAGCCCTACGCCGCGCCCCTCCAGCTGGCGCCGGCCCGGGCCGCGCCTATTTCTCGGGTGGCCCGCGAAGGGGTGGGCAGGGAGGCGGGGTCAAGGAGGAGCCGCGGCGCCGCACGGTCCCCGCAGTCCGTTACTCGCCGCGTGTAAACAGTGCCCGCCGCGAGGTGCCCCGGGACCGCCAAGGAGCCGGAGCCGCCCGGCCGAGGCCCGTGCCCGGCATCGCGGTCCGCAGACCCCGCGCGGCGCGGAGTTGCACGGAACCGTAACCCGCGCTGCACTACCGCCCGGGGAGGAGGGCGCCGGAGGAGAAAGAGGAGGGAGGGAGGGGGCGGAGGGAGCGGAGGAAGGCAGCGAGCGCCGAGGCTGAGGGAGCGGCGGCGGGCAAGGCGGGCGAGGATGGATTTCCAGCAGTTGGCTGAGGTTGCGGATAAATGGTGCTCCAACACGCCCTTCGATCTCATCGCCACCGAGGAAACCGAGCGCAGGATGGATTTCTATGCCGACCCCGGGGTCTCTTTCTACGTGCTGTGTCCGGACAACGGCTGTGGGGACAATTTTGTGAGTGCTTGAGGGAGCGGGCGGAGTGGGGACGCTCCCTTCGCCGGAGTTCCCTCGCGACGGGGTGGTTGTGGGCCCCCAGGTAAGGGGTCGAAGCCGGCTCGCTGCCGTGCACCCGGCTTTTCCTCACTCCGCCCGGGAGGCCCCGGAGCTGGGCGCGGCGGTGTCAGCGCTCGGGGTAGGGCTCGGTGGGCGGCGGCAGGGGCGCGGCGCGGGGAGGCAAGCCGAGCCCCGCTTCGGGACTGGGAGCCGGACTGAGGCAGGAGGCGTAGGATCCCCTGGAGTTCATCCCCTAGTTCTTGGCAGTCGCTATTTTCGAGACGCGACCCCGCGGTTAGTGCGTAGTGCTGGTTTGGAGCATCCCGGGGCGGCCCCCGCACCGCACCCACCCGGGCAGGGCCGGAACGCGAGGCCCCTCCCGCAGGACCGGGAGTCCGGAGCTCCCAACACCCAGCATCCGGTCTGGGGCAAGGCATAGCTCTCCCCTCCCAATGCGCAGGCACAACTCATAATTGTCCTCTCCGGAATAAAACACCACTTCCTCCCCCTCCCCCCGTGTTATTCCCTATGCTGCGTGTTTGGACACAAAGCCTCTGACCACACTAGCCATGCCTGATCTTCTGGACCTTCTTTGCGGAATTACACCCCGGATCTAAAAAACGCACGCGCGCGTGCGCACACACCCCAACACACACACACACACACACACACACACGGGCACCCCACCTCTCCTCCTCCGCCCCTTGATTTCTGTGCTCCTCTTTGAGGTGCTAGAGGTGCGTACACACACACGCGCGCGCGCGCGGGCACCCCACCTCTCCTCCGCCCCTTGCTTTCAGTGCTCCTCTTTGAGCTGCTAGAGGTGCGTGTGGCCCGGGCGGGTTCTGTGCGGCCAAAGCAATGGCCGCAGCCCTGCCCAAACCCTTCGGTTTTTCCACATGAGGCGGCATCTCCCGTCGAGCTCGGAGCGACCGGGATCGGGAGCTGCGGTGTCCAGCCCTTTGACTTTGTTTCCTGCGCACACTTGGGATCCTGGCTCTGACAGTTTAGAAAAGGGATGCGGAGGGCAGGGGAGTTGGAGTGGGAGGCGCGGAGACGAGATAAGGGTGGCCCTCCATGAAGTGTTTGTAAGGATAGAGAAAAATAATGGTCCCCAAATGTAAAATGGAGGCGACTGTGGGCTCGGGTTACGGTGTGGTCGCTGGCCTGAGCCTGGCGCCGGCGCTGCTACCGCCCCTGCCGACGGGGGGTGGGGCGGCGAGGAGGCGCGGCCTCTGCGCTGGCTCCTCAGGTGGGAGTGAGACGAAGCCGGGCGGTAGTCCCGGCCCCGGCTGGCCCCTAACTAGCCCACGGAAACTTCGCGAAGGAGTTAGATAACAAGGTCTCTTTCTTAGACCAGGAGAGGTCAAGGCTCGTGTAGGACTGGCCTATAAAACATGCTCCTCCCACCAAGTAGGGGAAGAACCTACTTGGGCCCCCAGCAGTGAGACACTGTAGAAGAGGGATGCTCTTGGATGACAGCCAGGTTTGAGATCTGGCTGTGTGATTGAGCAAATGCCTTCCTTTGAGCTCGGTTTCCACATCCAAAAAATGAGTGTAATAATGCCAGCGGTATTAGGTGATCAGGTGAATAATGCTTTAATGGTCTCTGACCCACAAAAAGGGTCTCATAAATGGAATTTAACTTTAGAGACCTGAAGTTCCCCACGGTTTAGCCCTTCTCCCTCTCTCCCTCCTTTATTGTTTTGTTTAAGAGCCTGTTTTCTTAGGTGTGAAATGGGGTTAATCACAATGCTTCCATCACAAGGTACTTGTGAAAGGCAAGTAAAATATTATATATTTAAGTAGCCATTAAACTGTGGATACTCTGTAAGTGTTTTATTATTGGAATGAGTGGGGGGATCATTAGAAAGAAAGGGATTCACTTCCCTGCAAAAGTGTGAGAAAACACCAGTGGCCAACAAACTGCAAAATCTAAGGCTTTGATTAAAAATCTGGGCTTCCTTAATCTGTCAGTGGCCTTTATTTTTCCTTTCTGTGTAAAATAGGGCAAGACCCACCCCCACCCCCCAAGATTCTGCATTTTATGGGGGAGAATTCTGCACAGCCTTCCTGCTGGGGTTGTAGGACACATACCAAAAAAATTACTCCGGGGAGAATAAGTAGACAGAGGAAAACATGAAATTGTTTTCTTGCCTTGAATAACTGTATCACGCCATCATTCATAAAGATTTTATCAAGCCTTTTTTGAGGCCACTTATATTTTAAATATTGTGGGTAAAATGTTTGGAAGTATTCATTTACTGACAGTTGAAACGTAAAGAAAATAAAAGGGGGACAAAATAATTCCTTAGGTAGACAGGGCCTTTTTAAAAATTTCGGCAGGCCATAATGTACAGAGTCAGCCACAGGCATTTTCTTAGCCCATCCCACTCCAGGAACCTGTCTCCATGCTAGCTGTTTGCCTCTAGCTATGAAATTCAGGCACAAAGTGTCCTACCTCCATTCTTTCCTCTTTTTTTTTTTTACAGGAAAATCTGTTAGGTTTTAGAAGAAATTTGAGATTAATGGAATCCTTGTTATCTGAAGGATTTGTTAACAATAAAAATTAGTATTTACACAGCATTTCTCAGTTTACAAACTGTTTTCACATCATTCATTCAACAAATGTTTATCGTGAGTTTACCCTGTACCAGCAAGGGCTTTCTAGAATACAAATAGGGTCTCTGCCCTCATGCTCCTGGAACTGTTTTACCCATGGAAGAAGCAGTGTAGCATAGTTGTTAGGAGCACAGGCTCAGGCTATACCCCAGATTGTACCCTAGCTCCTTGCTTCTAACTCTGTGCCTTGGGTAGTTATTTAACTTTTCTGTGTCATGGTTTCCACATAAGAGAACAGTAATGATAATATTATTACCTCCCTCACAGGGTTGTTTGAGAACAGTACTACCTTGCACTAAGTGCTAATAAATGTTAGCACAGCCTGTTATCACTAATTGATATCAGTGTCCATCTAGTTGCTCAAGCTAAACATAAGAAATATCCTTGACTCCACTAGGCACTGCTTCCCACATCCAGTTCACCAAAAATTCTTCCAGTGTTATCTCCCATAATATCCAGTGTCCATCTGTTTTTCTCCTTCCCCATGCTTCCACACTAGTCTTAAGTCACTATCATTTTTCATCTTTTCTCCTAACTTGTCTTGTTCATAATCCCCATCCCAGCCAGTGGCCACATTAGCAGTCACTCTGGATCTACTTAAAATATAATCCAGACAGTGTCAGCACCACTGTCTACCCTGCCTAAATTGACCTCCCATTACTGTTATGATTTGAAGCCCTTGCCCTGGTCTCGGGTCCTCATGCTCTGTCTCCTGCCACGTTTTGTGCTCCTTTTGGACTATTCTTTCCCCTGGCTTACTGTGTTTCTGCCACACAAGCCTTTCTGGTCCTCAGCCAGACCAAGCACATTCCCATCTCAGGGATTTTGCACTGGCTGTTTCGTGTGCCTAGAACACTCTTCCCACAGATCTTCAACCGGATAGAAGACTTCCTGTCTACCCACTCCTTCTTTTATTCTTGTATCACAGCATTCATTAGTACTTGATATTCTCTTGTTTGTTTTTTGCCTCCCCCTCTAGAGTACAAGCTGCATGAGAGCAGGGATCTTGTCTGTTTTATTCATCACTGTATCTCCATACATGACACCTGAAACTGTATCAGAATGTGATATGTGCGCAATACATGATTCTAAGAATGGATGAATAAATGAATCAGTGCAGTGTAGAAAACATGTTAGATTTCAAGACTAATGACTGCAGAGGATAGTATGATAGTGATAATGATAACCACTTACGTGAAACTTACTGTGTATTAGTCACTGTTTTAAGCACTTTGTGTATATGAACTCATTTCATCTTAGCAGTAATCCCACAGGTATGCTCTGTAATTGTCCCCATTTTACAGATGAGGAATCTGAGGCACAGTGAGCTTTACTAACTTTCCCACAGTTAATAAGTGGTAGAGGAACTTGAAACAGCTGTGTACTGAGAACATAGCATCACTTGAGTGACAATAGGGATCCAGTCTTTGGGTTCATGAACAGCTTCTTACTGGGCCTTACAAAAGTTCTGTAAGTTAGATATTATTATTCCCACTTTATAGGTAAGATAACAGGCTCAGTGAATTTCAATCATTTATCCAGGACTATACTACCAAGAAGTGCCAGAGCCAGGGTTCAAGCCCAGGGACCTATCCTCTACATTTTGTAGAATGCCTCCCAGGCAGCAGTAGCTCTCAAGGCCCACAAATGAAGACTTCTTTTTATTTTTCCTCCACTTTGGCAACTCCTGAGTCCCTTGAACTTTCTTTTCCTTTTTTTGCTTCTCAGGTTATTCCATCCATGCCATCCCTTTCTAAACTTCTTCCCTCCCTTGGTCCCCCTTCTCTGTACATCCCATCATCAGTCCCAGGGTAAAATGAAACCCTAAGTGCCCTGTCTAGTGAGAGTTCAGGGTTGTGGCTTCGCTGCTTGGCTCTACAGGTGGGACAGGGAGGCACCACTGTCCAGGGGAACTCACTAGATCTTGCGGGGGGAGGACGAGGGGGAGGGGAGTAGGAGGTCACAACCAGGCTGGTATGCTCCAGTCTTCTGCCAACTTAGAGGTGCAGAAGGCTTGAGGAGTGGGATGTTGGCAGCCACAAACATGCCAGACACAGACGGGGCACGTATTTTGTGTTCATGCAGTCATGTGCAGGCTTGTAGGCGTGGTGACATCAGCTGCTTTCCTTCTTTGTCACAGGCCAGGAGAAATGTGCTTTCTAAACAAAGAGCACTGCCCTGCCATTTGGTGGGCCTGGACTCTGATGTGGGAGGAGGGAAGAACTCGTGTCTCTTATTGTACCATTTCTGCCACCCATCAAAAACATGTTCAGATCTAAATTTTGTATAGTTTAAGACCCCACAATACAAAAATAAAGATAGCAATTGTTGTATTAGTAAAGAAAAATATTTTATTTATGAAAGGACCATGTGGTTTAATTTTATAGTTATCTGTGTATAGGAACATAGTATTTTCTCCCCATTTGGGGGTCTGTTTATAACGGTGTGACCAAATAATGTTTTTTTTTTCATTTTGAAGAAAGGAAATATAACTTGAAATGAGATTGACTTATATTTATATGGTGGTATGGTAGAGAGAAAGCACTTTGTCTGAATTAAGCTCTAACCTCAGTTTCCTCATCTGTCAAATGGAAATAATTGTACCCACATTAGATATATAATTGTTGTGAGAACTAAATGAGGAAGAGTACATGTAAACATGCTTGGTAAACCATAAAGCATTCCACTATGGATGTACATTATTCATATGAAGAGATTATTTCAGGGAAAAATGTGTATTCATGGAATGGTATTCCTGAAAGAGTAAAATTATGTCAAAATGAATTTAAAAAAACATGAATAAACACTTAGTGGGTGTCTGCTAAGTGAGAGGCACTCTATAGGCTATCTCCTCTAATCCCTATAACCACCCTATAACTATTATTACTTTCCCATTCTCACAAATGAGGAAGCTGAGGCTTCGATTGCATAGAGTGTAGTTGAAAGCATGCACACCTGGGTTGACCACCCCCCCCCAACCTCTTGCTCCCTGTATGACCATGGGCAAGTTATTTAACCGCTCTGAGCCTCAGTTTCCTCATTGGTAAAATGGATCAGCACAAAGAGCAGGCCAGTTGTAGATGTACCAATCACTCTTCTTATCCTGTGCAGATATCTCTGGGGTGGCATCAGATGGCTTGTGGTTTTTATTTTTACTACTGTCCATTTGTGGACAGGAATCAGTACTGGATTAAACCACACAAACTCAAAATGGTCTCCCCTGTACTGATGAGGGCACAGAAACCAAACTTAAGTACTATAGTGAGAGTGAGGTGCCCTTTGACAGAGCACATAGCTGTGTTCAAGGAGGAGGAACTCCCCTGCCACCCCGATACCCTACTCAAGCACCAACAGAACAAGTACTGAGCCTGTTTTACCCACCATGGTACACCTCCTTCTCCTGCAGTACTGGAGACAGTAGGGGCTCACAAAAGGTGCTCAAAAAGATACCTGTAGAATTGAAATTACCTCGATGATCTAATACCATTTTTAGATCAGCTGGAAATTCTGGAGGGCCCAAATCTGTGTTTTAGCAAGTCCTCTAGATGATTATGATGCTCATTAAAGCTTGAGAACCACTGCTTTGTCTCCTCCATGAAACCTTTCCTTGGATTTCTCCTATAATAACAGGGAAGGTGTATAATCTGCCTTTGCTCTGATTAACCTGTTGGAAAGTCAGTACATTCTGTATCTGGTTTATATTTGCCAGAAAGTTACATTGTTTAAAGCTAGGAGTTCTCTGATCCTATTACAGTTTTTTCGTGACTAAAGTCTGTGTTTGGTTATACACGCTTAAAATATTTTCCGAAGTGAAATTAGTGTGACCATGCCCTCTGGTTCAGGATTCTGGGTCTTCAGTTGCCCATTTCTCTTTATGTGAGACTGGAACTCAAATCCTTTTCCAGGAGCATCAGCTCCTAGATGTTGTCTCTGCCCTCCCTGATCAAAGTGGATTCCCCTGGTTTTGGAATGGATGCCTTTGTTTCCTAAAAGATAACCATCCTCCCCCTGTTCCTCACCTGTTAGTTCTCCTGAAGGGCTGCTCTGTTTTTATCTTTGGATCCTGCCTAATGTGAATGATCATGGTTGTTTTTTTGTGTCAGTTGCTAGAAAGCTTTAGAGCTAGATCCATCATAGCAAGTGGACAGGCCTTCAGAGCGTGCACTGTTTGTCCTTATCTCATTCTTGGTTTTATCTTATTTTCCTTCATTATTTTCTCTTTGTCCTTATTTTCCCAACTACAGATTTATTTTTTTAGTTCGTCTTAATTGGTGTTCTGTTGATCTTTGGCAGCTGCCTTAATTTTTGGAAGAAAGCAATTTAAATAAATAAAATTGAATACATTTGTTGTGGGAATGTATATAAAGCAGGTAGCATTTAATAAACGATGGCCATGTGGATCTGGGTCTGCTAACTCCAAACCCCATGCTCCTTCCCTGTGTCGTATGGAACAGGATTCAGTTAAAACCCTTTTAAACCCATAAAACCAACAGACTGGAGATCTAGGGAGTTGTAGACAGCTAAATGAAGGGAGTTTAAGACAGAGTGGACAGAAGAACCTTTAGTAGGTGTTAAAGCTTCCTTCTCCAAGATAATATTCATGAATCAACAACCTGAAAAGTGGGCTAATTTAAAGTGTGGCGTTAATAATCTCCTTGTGAGGTTAGTGATACCCTAGAAACACTAAGCTAAGTAACCTGTCCGATTACCCAGGTGTTGGAAACATGCAAGTCTGTTACTGTGTGAGTGGTACACTTTTCTCAGTTTACTTTGTAATTTAAACCTCAAATACACTTTTAAAGAAAATCATATATAGGCTTTTCTTAGATTCTCCTGCTTCTTTTGAATTAACTTCAACCCAAGATTGCCTTGAATATTATTCTCAGTGAAATCACATTGGGTGTCTCAGTTGCTTGATGTATGACCTTAGCCTTGTTGCAGGAGGGCTGGTGGAACCCCTTCCCTCCCTGCAGATGCAAGAGGGGAAAGAGGGTACTTGTGTCTGCCGGGTAGTGAATGGCATTCCGGAGCCAGCCAGTGAGCCAGGCATCTCATGAACTTTTAACTTTTTCTCTAATCTTCACAACATCTTTAGGGAGGTCAGGCTTAACCTTTCCCATTTGGAGGTGCTTAAAATAGGCTGGAACGTTTTAAAATTTAAGTACACAAATGGATGATGAGCAGAATTTATATTAAGGTAGAACTTGTTTTTGTTGAATTCGCACTGATTAAGATAAGAATCAAGTGAGATAATGAATGTAAAAGTACTTTGTACTTATACTTTTGTATGAAGAGACTTGCATAAATGATATTTCAATGACTTGCAATGTTAAAAGAGTCTGTAATAGGTATCAACATTTGAACTGTTCTCTAAAGTCAGAGATTCTACAAGTTATTTTTATTATTGAGGAGGAAGCTACTCTAAAAATCTGCTGGATTAGACAGCATTTGTCAGGAATGGGTCTTTATATCTGAGAAACAAAAATAAATGGGTGTAAAGAGGGCACATTAGCAGCTAGTTGTCCTCTCTGGAAGCTGAGCAATATTTTAAATTTATAGATCTAGTTCTTAGAGCTCCTGCAACAAGAGGAAGGAAATGAGAAATGAAATGTGTTTATTAAGTGACAGGCATATAGCTTTCTGGTGTGATGCCCTAAGCAGGCATAATAATAGAAAGGGGCTAGAGTTTGCTTAACATGGACCATTTCTCCAAATAGATCCATCTCTGCCGCCTGTTCTGCGTTTCCTCTCATCTGCCAGACTTCTCCCTTCCTCCCAAGCTTCTATACTTTTCACCAGTGTAGAGCTGTCATCGGTTCCCTCTAAACAATGATTCTTGATACCTGAGAAATACCCTGCTGTAATCCTGATGGCCTGAATGCCCCTCCCTTGTCTGGTCTTAAAAATGTGCTAAAACTGATATCTTCATATGGGGAGGGAGGAAACTTGCTAAATCTTAAATAACAGTAAAATCTAAAACCGGTCTCCTCTCCCTATGAGTTTCTTTGTGAAGTGATGCTTGAGTTTGATACCCTTTTAAAGCATTATAAGTGAAGATAAGCTTATAGAAAGCCTTTGTTCTAGTGATTTTGTAAACTGACTTCTTGTGTTCTCCTAAATTCATTTTATTTTGAAGTAAATTTACTGTCACCCCCACTCACTGGCTCATCTCAATAATAAAAGCTGAGTTCCAAGTTAGTGGATACAAACTTAATTAATCCTTCAAAGCAAAGTTAAGGATTCTGCAGGCTTTGGTTTCTCCTCCCTCCTTTTTTAGAGACATCATTAAGCCTGCACTGGAAGGTGAGCAGTGGAAACCATGGGTGATGGAAAATCCATCCCCCTGTCCTCTTTTACTACCTATGAACAGACCTGATGGCAGATTGAGCAGGTGAGATTATGAACCAAAAGTCTGGGAGTTTTTTATAGATTATACATTTTTTTATCCCTTCAGTGCAAACAAATCAAGAATGAGTGTATTGATTTTACTCTGGGATGTAGGCCTTCTTCAAACGCATGTGATTTAAAAAAAAGAAATCTGCTTGGCTTTCTATATTTCCCACTGAGTGTAATGACTTACATTTCTTTGTTTTCTCCTTTCCCTCTCCTGTGGGCTCATAGCACGTGTGGAGTGAGAGTGAGGACTGCCTGCCTTTCTTGCAGCTAGCGCAGGATTACATCTCCTCCTGCGGCAAGAAGACACTCCATGAAGTCTTGGAAAAAGTCTTCAAGTCTTTCAGACCTGTAGGTGCCTATTTGGCTTCTAAAGATGGCTTGTTTTCTACAGTGATTTTTATTTTGAATAACATAGATTGTGGGGAAAGTGGGCAAAACCTGGAATGACTAATTGTTTTTCTCTTGTGTGCCCTGTAGCTTAAAGATAGCAGTGAGTATTGGGAAGATGGAGGCAGGGAAAGAGGGGGGAAAGTAGGGGATGTGATGCAGCTGTTGTTGCAGAAATGATGGTTATTTCTAGCAGCACTTCTCTTGTGTTTAGTAGCCCTGGTAGGGTGGGAAACAAACAATACTTTGTGAGACAACCGAGTATTCCTGTTCTCCTCCAGTAGACTTAAAACCAAAATGCCTGAAAGTGCTATGGAGGTTTTCTCATAAAAGTAGGACCTATATCTGGAAGATTGTTAGAAGGCTATATAAAGGATGTGCTGCCGTGTCTGTGGGTTTTGAGAAAGAGGAAATTGAATACTCGTTCTTTTATTTTCTCTTTTCATAAACTTTCTTGTGGACAGCTTGCTTTCCTCCTCCCTCCCTCTCTTGGGATTTAGCATTCTATATGTCTATGATTAGCAGCTGACAGCCTATTATTGTTCTAGCTGCTAAACATGTAAAATGAATACCAGCTCCTAACTTGAAGGCTATTTTCTTCTGTCTTTTTTAGAAAATAAAGTGAGATTACCAGTGTCATGACACTTCCCCCAGGTTCAGTTCCCTGCTTAGCATAAATATTCCACATGTTCAGTGATACTTGCTCTAAAGTTTCTGGTTAATCCTTTTTCAGTTCTTTATAACATCTACTTCTCTGCTGAGGTTTTTAAGCTTTTCTTTTATTTCCTTGAACATTGTAAGCTTGGTTACATAATAGACTGTGTCTGATATACCAGTGTTTCTAGTCTTTGCTTGTCTGTTTTGTCCTCTTGTTTCAGATTGTTCTTCTCTTGGTATCTTGCTTGTTTGTATTTTTGATTATCTCTGACTGCATGCTGGTTATTGTATATTAAATTTTACTTAGGAATAAATTGAGGCCTGAGATGACAGTATCTTCTTTCAGAGAGGATTTTGTTTGCTGCTGCCAAGACTTGGAGGCCCTCTTGATCTGAGAACACCTTAAAATAGTTTAAGGCTTATGGTTCTTGGAATTATCCAGTTGATGAAAAGCCAAACTGCAAGTCCGTTTTACTTTTAGTTCATCCTTGTCCTGGTATGTAGACCTTTGGTGTCCCAATTTAAAGTGGAAGATGATTTATCACAGTCTGATCCTTTGGAAGACCCAGACTTTCACTTTTGTCCCCTTAGCTCCTTGAGTAGGCCAAGAATGCAGTCAAGTTTCTTACTCTTTCTTCCAGGTCAGGAAATACCCTCAGGAAAAAAGCAGCTTGTTGTGTTATGTTTACCTCTCTGGGTTCTAATTTTTCAATATATTTAAGAATGTGTTTTTTATATTTAATCCAGCTTATTGAATTGGTCTCAGTGACTTAGTCCAGCAATACAGGAAATGGAATTTCAGTGGCTTTTGCCTGTCTGTCTGATTGATATCATTCTTCCATCCTGTTCATCTTTTGCTGTTAATTTTCTACACTAGTTTAGTTCATTCAAAATAGATGTTTGACTTAAAAGTCTGGATCTGTCCCATTTTAACTCATTAATTCAATAAATGTTTATTGAGTAACCACTTAGCACCATTTATTGCACCGTTCCTAGCACTTAAACCAAACAGATAAAAATCTTAGGACTTCATGGAGCTTACATTTTTGGGGGAGAGACATAAATAAGTACAATACATAATGTATTAGTGATAAGTGTCAAGGAAAGAAAAATAAATCAGGGAAAGGTAATGAGAAGTGTCAGAGGTAATAAATTTTTGATAAGGAAACCAGGAGAGGCCTCACTGAGAGGGTAACATTTGAGTAAAAACTTGAAGTAAAGAGTGAACCATGAGGATATCTAGGGGAAGAGCTTTCTAGGTGAAAAGAACAGCAGGTACGAAGGTCACAGGGTGACAGAATGCCTGTGGTCAAAGAACAGCAAGGGAGCGCAGGTGTAAAATGGTGGAGTAGAGTTTTATAAATCTCTGTCTCCAGCAGAAAAATGAAAGAGCTTGAAAAAGGCTAGAATTAAGTAGGGGGTAACCCTAGAACCAGAATAAACACTTAGAACAACTATAGGAGTGCCAGATGAAGCAAGAGGCTGCTGAGAGTTCAGCTTTTGTAAGTGAAAGCATGGACCAGTAACCAGTTTCTATTGCTCAGCCCTGAGGCCATGGTTGCAGCTGTGGCAGTGCTCCAACTGAGATGGACAATCTGGGGCCTTCTGAGCAGCAGTACTTCCAGCCTCTCCCAGCATCTACCTGGACATAAAGAGCTAGTGTTTTGTTTGTTTGTTTGTTCCTTCTGTGTGTGGGTATTTTCTGATCTGGCAGATCCCTGAGGGCATAGCATAGCCTCTGGCCTTGATGTCAGCCCTTTCTGTAGCAGTGGCTTCTGGCCTTACACCAGCATCTGCTAGTACTTAAAGACCCAGTGTTCTTTTTAATTGGTTGAGTTTTTTTCTTTCTCTTTCTTGAGAGAAAAAGAGGACCCAGCATGGATGCTAGCCTCAGTTTCTCTCAGAGTGAGCATCTTTTGGGCTTATACCAGCATCTCCAGGTACATAAAGAGCCAGTGCACCTCTTTTTCTTTTTCTTTTTCTTTCCTTCTTTCTTTTTTTTTTTTTTGCTGGTTATTTTTTTTCCCTTTCTCTTTTATATTTTGGGGACTGGCAGGTTTCTGAGGGCAGAACAGGGATGCGGACCTAGGTTTTGACTTCAAAAGAAGCAGCCTTCTTTTTTTCCTCTCTCTTTCCATCCCTTTTCTTTCTTTATTTTTCTTACAGTTCTTAGTCTGGTGGACTGAAGAGTGCCGGAGGGCTTGATTTCCAGAGTGAATACAACATAATACTCAGTGTGCATTTCTCAACAAAAAATTACAAAATGTGCAGGAAAATATTAAAGTATGGTCCTGTCATAAAAGAATTTGACAGAAAATATTCCAGAAGAAGTGCAGTCTCTGTAATTATCAATCAAAGAACTTAGAACAACTCTCATAAATAAGATCAATGAACTAAAGGAGAATATAGATAAAGAACCAAAGAAAATCAGAAAAACAAATATGAACAAAATGAGAACTAATAGGAATTAAAAAGAAAAATCAAATGGAAATTTTGAAACTCAGAAGTACAATAATTGAAGTGAAAAATTCAATAGAGGGGTTCAAGGGCAGATTGAAGGAGGCAGAAGAAAGGATCTGTAACTCAAAGACAAAGCAATTGAAATTGTTCGGATTGAGGAGCAGAAAGAAAAAAGAATAGAGCCTGAGGAAGCTGTAGGATACCATCAAGTGTACAATATATGCATTATAGGAGTCTCAGCGAGAAAGGGTCAGAAAATGATATTTGAAGAAATAACGGCAGAAAACTTCCCAAATCTGGTGAAAGATTATATGAATATACAAATGTAAGATGTTCAATGAATGCCAAGAAGGATGAACCCAAAGAGACCTACATCAAGACACATTATGTTGCAACTGTCCAATGCCAAGGACGAAGACAGAAGCTTAAAAAAAGCAGGAGAGAAGTGACATGCCACATGTAAAGGATCCTTAATAAGATTAATATCTACATTATCAGTAGAAGCCATAGAGCCAGAAGGCAGTCAGAGCACCTATTCAGTGTGCTGAAATAAAAAAACAAAAAACTGTTATATGAGAATAATATACCCTGAAAAGTTGTCCTTCAAAAATGAGGGAGGGGCAGGCCATGGTGGCTCAGTGGCAGAGTTCTGTCCTGCCGTGCCGGAGAGCCAGGTTTGATTCCTGGTGCATGCCCATGGGGAAAAAAAATGAGGGAGAAATTAAGACGTTTTTGGACAAACAAAAACGGAGAGAATTTATTACCACCCGACCTGCAGTAAGGAAAAGCGAAAGGGAATCCCGTATGTTGAAAGGGAAGAATGCTAGACAGTGTCTCAATGCTGAATGAAGAACTAAAGGTCTCCAGTGTAAGTAACCATATGGATAAATATATATGCCAGTATTATTTCATTTTCATTTATAATGCTGTCTTACTTCTTATAAGGTTGAAAATTCAGATGCATAAAACACAAGTATAAATCTTTGTTACCAGGAACACAGTATATAAAGATACAATTTGTGGCATTAATAAGTAGTAAGAAGGAATGGAAGGATATAAGTACTTTGTGAGTTTAGGCAATTGAAAAACAAGTTGGAATCTATAAACTAAATTATATGCTAATGTAATCCCTGTGGTAACCATAAACTGTCTAGCAAATCTACACAAAAGGAAAGTATAAGTGATTCAAATGGCTCATTACAAAAGATTAAACAGAAAGCGAGTAATGGAGGAAAGGAGAGACAAAATAGGTGTAAGACTTACAAAAAACAATTAGCAAAATGGCAGAAATAAACCTTGACTTATCAGTAATTTCCCTAAATGTAAATGGTTTAAACTCTCCAATCAAAAGAGATTAGCAGAATGGATAAAAAAACGTGATCCAACCATATGCTTTTTCATAAGAGACAAGTCTTAAATCCATAGATACAAATAGGTTGAAAGTTAAAGGATGGAAAAAAATGTTTCATACAAATAGTAATCAATAAAATATGGGGGTGGCTATATTAATAGACAAAATAGACTTTTAAGTAAAAAAAAGTTACGAGACAAAGAAGGACATTATATAATTCAAAAAATATTTTTATTAAGAAATCTTCACACACATACAGTCCATTCACTGTATACGATCAGTAGCTCACAATATCATCACATAGTTATATATTTATCACTGTGATCATTTCTAGAACATTTGCATCACTCCAAAAAAAGAAATAAAAAGAAAAAACTCATACATCCCATACCCCTTACCCCTTCCTTTCATTGCCACTAGTATTTCAATCTACCCAGTTTTTTGTTTTTTGTTTTTTTTTACCCCTTATCCCCACCCTGCCATTATTTATTTATTTATTTTTCCTGATTTTTCTTTTACTCATCTTCCCATACTCTGGATAAAGGGAATTTTAGGCGCAAGTTTTCACAATCACATGATCACACCATAGAAACTATATAGTTTATATAGTCGTCTTCAAGAATCGAGGCTACTGGAACACAGTTCAGCAGTTTCAGGTACTTCCCTCTAGCCATTCTAATGCACCATTAACTAAAGAGGAGTATGTCTGTAATACATAAGAATAACCTCCAGTATAACCTCTCGACTCTGTTTGAAATCTCTCAGCCACTGATACTTTACTTTGTCTTAATTCTCTCTTTCCCCCTTTTGGTCAAGAAGGCTTTCTCAGTCTCATGATCCCAAGTCCTGGCTCGTCCCAGGAGTCCTGTCCCACGTTTTCAAAGAGATTTGGACATTATATTTTGATAAAAGAGTCAATTCCACAGGATTTAACACTTATAAACATATATGCATATGGCAGCAGAGTAGTAAAATATATGAAGCAAACATGAACAAAATTGAGAGGAGAAATAGGCAGTTCTACAATAATAGTTGGAGATTTCAATAGACCACTTTCAACACTGGATAAAATGCCTAAACAGAAGATCAATAAGGAGATAGAGAACCTAAATAACACTATAAATCAACTAGATTTGTCACATTTAGAATACTTCTAAGAGCTGAATACACATTCTTTCAAGTGCACACAGATTCTCTACAAATAGACCATATGTTAGGGCACAAGAGAAGTGTTAAATAAATTTTGAAATTATTGAAATCATAAAAAGTAACCTCTTTGACTACAGTAGAATGAAGCTAGAAATCAATAACAGAAAGAAAACTAGAAAAATTACATAGTAGAAATTAAATAGCACAGTCGTAGACCACCAATGGGATAAAATAGAAATTACAAGGAGAATTAGAAAATACTTAGACGGATGAATACAAAGACACATCATACCAAAACTTAGGGCATGCAGCAAAGGCAGTGTTCAGAGGGAAATTTAAAGCTATGAATGCCTGTATTAAAAATGAAGAATTAATAAGCATCTTGAGAAACAAGAAAGAAAACCCAAAGTTAGTAGAAGAAAGTAAATAATTAAGATTAATGGAGATAAATGGAATTAAGAGAAAAGCATTTAAGAGAATAAACAAAACAGTTGGTTCTTTGAAAATACCAATGACATTAACAAACCTTTAGCTAGACTGACAGGAAAAAAGAGAAAAGATGCAAATAACAAAAAGGAAACTGATGATATCACTACTGACCTTGCAGACATGAAAAGAATTGTTAGAGATTGTGAACAATCACATGCCAACAGACTAGATAATCTTGAAGAAGAGATAAAAATTCCTAGGAATACATCAGTTACCCAAATAGATTCAACAAGCTATGAAAAATATCAGTAAAACTATAAGAGATAAAGAAATTGAATCCCTAATGAAAACTTTTCACCAAAGAAAATTCGAGTATCAGGTGGCTTCACTGGTGAAGTCTGCCAAATATTTAAATAGGAATTAACATCAGTCCTTCTCAAACTGTTCCAAAATGTTTAAGAAGAGGGAATATATCCTAGTTTATTTTATGGGGCCAGCATTACTCTGATACCAAAGCCTAGTAAAGACATCACAAGAAAAGAAAATTATAGAACAGTTTCTCTTATGAATATAGATACAAAAAATCCTTAACAAAATACTGGGAATCGGAATCCAATGGCATATTAAAAAGAGTATGCACCATGACCAAGTGGAATTTGTCCCAGGAATGCAAGGCTGGTTCAGCATACAAAAAGCAATGCCATATACTTCGTAAATAGGATGAAAGGGAAAAAAAAAACACATAATTATCTCAGTAGATACAGAAAAGGCATTTAACAAAACCCAGCATCCTTTCTTGATAAAAACACTCAGAAGTTTCTCAACATGATAAAGGTCATTTATGAAAAACCCACTGCTAACGTCATATTCAGTGGTAAGAGACTTAAAGCTCCCCCCACCCCCCCCAAAATCTGAAACAAGACAATATTGTACTAGAAATTCTTGTCAGAGAAAATAGGAAAGAAAAAGATATAAAATTTATCCATATTGGAAAGGAAGAAGTAAAACTATCTCTTTTTCAGATGGCATATTTTATTTATGGAAAACCCAAAGGAATCCACAAGAAAACTGTTAAGAGTTAATAAATGAATTCAGCAAAGTGGCAGAGTACCAGATCAATATGCAGAAAATAATTTGTGTTTCTATATACTAGCAGTGAACAGTTGGAAAACTAAATTAAGAAAGCAATTACATTTATAGTACGAATAAATTTAACTAAATATGAATGAATTTAACTAAAGATACAAAAATCTTTTATTCTGAAGAAATGAAAAGAAGACCTAAATAAATGGCAAGACATCCCATGTTTGTGGATTGAAAGAGTTAACATTGTGCTGATTTGAAACTATTCTGTATCCCAGAAAAGCCATGTTTTAATCCTGTTCCAGTCTTGTGGGGGCAGCTGTTTCTTTTAATCCTGATTCAGTATTGTAGGGCATAAAGTTTTAATAAGATTATCTCCACTGAGATGTGGCATGCCTAATTATGGGTGTGACATCTTGATTAGATGGAAATGTGACTCCACCCATTCCAGGTGGGTCTTGATTATCTTACTAGAGTCCTTTAAAAGGGGAAACATTTTGGAGAAACCTCAGATGCAGATGCTTGGAGAACAGTTGCTTCAGAGCTGACAGAGAATGGATGTGTGGAGATGCCTGGAGTGCCAACAGCAGATGCCTAGACATGGGCAGAACGCAGCAGACATCGCTTTGTGCCTTCCCATGAGATGCTAAGCAAGCCAGAACCCAGAGTTGTGTCCTGGAGGAACTAAGTGAAGGCCCACGGATGCTTAGAGAGGAAACCACAGGAAACAGGCTGAAAGCAATGGAGCCTAAGAGCAAGGGACCGCAGATGCCAGCCATGTGCCTTCCCAGCTAACAGAGGTATTCTGGATGGCATCACCTTTTCTTGAGTAAAGGTAACCTCTTGTTGGTGCCTTAGTTTGGACATTTTCACAGCCTTAGAATTGTAACTTGTAATAAATTCCCTTTATAAAAGCTATTTCACTTCCAGTATATTGCATTCCAGCAGCTTTAGGAAACCAAAACAATTGTTAATAAGTCAGTCTTACCCAAAGCAGTATAAACATTCATTGCAGCCTTTTTTGCAGATATGGAGAAACTGATCCTCAAATTTATATTGAACTGTGAGGAATCCTGAATAGCCAAAATACTGAAAAGGAACAGGGTTAGAGGACTCATATACTTCCTGATTTCAAATTATATCATAAAGCCACAGTAATCAAAAATAGTGTGGTACTCTCTAGACAAATAGATCAATGAAACAAAGGTGAAGGTCCAGAAAGAGACCCCACGTATCTATGGCCAATTGATTTTTGGCAAGGGTGCTAAGTACATGAAGTGGAGAAAGAGTAGTTTCTTCAACAAATGGTATTGGGAAAATTGGATGTCCACATGCAGAAGGATGAAATTAGAATCCTACCTCACACCGTATTCAAAAATCAACTCAAAATGCATTGAGACATAATTATTACAAGAGCTAAAACTACAAAACCTCCTACAAGATAACATAGGGGCAAATCCTCATGACATGGGGTGTGGTGGAGGGTTCTTAGATGTGACACCAAAATCAGGAGCAACAAAAAAAACAATAGAGAAATATGATTTTATCAAAATTAAAAACACTTGTGCATTGAAGGAAGTTATAAAGAAAGTAAAAGGACAAGCTACAGAATGGGAGAAAAGTTTCAAACCATATATCTGTTAAAGGCTTAATATCCAGAATATTTGAAGAGCTCCTGCAACTCAGCAACAAAAAGACAAAACAACCCAATTTAAAAATGGGCTAAGGACTTGAATAGACGTTTCTCCAAAGATGATATACAGATGGCCAGTAAACACTTGAAAAGATGTTCAACATCATTAGCCATGAGAAAAGCATACCTTAAAACCACAATGAGATACCTACCGCTTTATACTCAGAAGAATGGCTATTATTTTAAAAAGTAGAAAATAAGTGTTGGAGAGGACATAGAAAAATTGGAACTCTAGTGCATTGTTGGTGAAATTTAAATTAGTGCAGGTACTGTGGAAAGTAATATTGTGGTTCCTTAAAAAGTTCAATGTAAAATTACTGTTTGACCCAGCCATCCCTCTTCTGCCTGAAGAGAGTAAAAACAGGGTCACACCAATGTTTATACCTGCATTATTCCCAATAGCCAAAAATTGACACAACCCAAATGCCTATTAACAAATAAATAGATAAACAAAATGTGGTACATATATGCAATGGAATATTATTTGGCCATAAAAAAAATGAAGAAATAGACATGCTGCAGTATGGAAGAACCTTGAGAAAATTATGCTCAGTGAAATGGCTGTATGCATAAGGGCAGAAATTGTGTGCTATCACTTATAAGAGATGACTAGAAATAAAAAATTCTCAGATAAAAAGCAAATTAGAGGTTACCAGGAATGGGGAGAAGGGGAAGTGTTTGTTTAAAAAAAAAATAAAAAGAGCTATGGGCTAGTGTATCTGAAGTAGAGGGGAGAATGGGAAACCGTGAGAAATAAGTGAGAGGAATTGTGGAACTTGGCAGGTCACAGAAAGGACTTGGACATTTACTCTGCTGTGATGGGGGTGTGGGAGCAGAAGAGTGATATGAACTGACTTAACATTTGGAAAGATGCCCTCTGGAGAGCGTATTGAGAATAATTGTAAGGAGGAGGGTAGAAGCAGGGAAACCAGTGCAGAGGCCGTAGCTCTCCACCTGATAAGACATGATGGTGGCTTGGACTGGGATAGTCGTAGTGGGGGTCAGATTTGGAGAAGGACCAGATTCTGGGTATGTTTTCAACTAGAACCAACAGGACTGGTAGTGGATCAGAACTGAGATGTAAGAAAAAGAAAACAAGAATAACTCCAAAGTTTCTTGTTTGAGCAAAGAAGGAACTGGAGTTGTCATTTACTGAGATTGGAAAAGATACAGGGGAAAAGTTTGGGGGTGATATTATCAAGAGTTTGGATTTACACATGTTAATATTTGAAATACGCATTAGACATCCAAGTGGAGATGGCATGTTTAAAAACAAAATTTTATTCCCCCAAATCTTAACCCGAAAAATGTCGATTAGAGATGTTACTCACTTTGCAGCTGCTTCCCTCACAGGAGTCCCATTCATTAGCCAGTCACCTGGTTCTCTTTATGTGGTTCTCTTTACATGGATATCATCGTTGGGAAAGCAAAATACATGCAGAATTGGCTTAACAGGAGAACTCGAATAAGCTGCAGCCAGAATTCATTTTGCTGTTTTTATATTTTGTTTTTATTATTTTGCAAAGTCTGTGGTTGTATTTTTTGGCAACACGATAGCCACATGTAAATAGAAAAAAATGCAGTCTCAAAATTCCAGATGCATACCTAAAAGCGCTGGATTGGTTGAATATTTTCCTTCAGATCAGCCTGTTGTGCATCACAGAAAAACAAAGATTTTATTTAATGATGTTAGGCTTCTGGATTTTGTTCCTAAAGTGTAGCTAAGTTTGGGGCAGAGATGGTTACCTCCAAAGATGAGGAAGCCTTGACTCCGTTTATTTTCTCAGCTGCAAACACAGATACCATATGGATTGGCTTAAATGACGGGAATTTACTGGCTCATAGTTTTGAGGCTAGGAGACATCCAAAATCAGGTGTCAGGAAGGTGATACTTCCTCCCCAAAGACTGTGGCATTCTGTGCCTGGCTGCCAGGTACTTGGTACTTGGCTTTTCTGTCACATGGCAAATCACAAGGCAGGGTCTTCTTTCTTTTCTGGGCCCCATTAATTTCCAGCTTCTTTCTGGAAATTAATGGCAGTCTCTCCATCCCCGTTCTCTCTGTTTATAAATCCAATAATCTGGATTATAGCCAGCTTGATTCAGTGAGCCATACCTTATTAACTGATAAAACATCTTGAACAGATCTTATTTACAGTGGGTCTGTACCCACCAGAACGCAAACCAAGGCCAAGAACATGTCCAAAGTGGGGTACAGAATTCAATCCATCACACCCTGCTTTGGGGAGAAGTTTTGAGATGCTGAGGTGCCCTCAGTCTGGGCCGTCATGCTCTTCAGCGAAAGATTAGTGAGGAGGTCCCTTCTCAGACTTGAAGGCAGAATGCTTCCCAGCTTTGGGTTTCTCCTAGTCAGGATGTGCCCCAGATTGGATTAGAAAGGAGTGTTAGAAACCCGAATAAAGGATTATTGGACATCAGTGGGGATACTCTTACCCTGTCTCCACTGAATAGTGTGTTTCTTCCCAGTGGTGCTATTTTTTTGTTTTATATTAGAAAGGTTTTTTTATTTTTGTTGTTTGTTTGTTTGTTTTGAGTGCATAGTCCAGGAATCAAACCCGGGTCTCCTGCATAGAAAGGTTTTTATTTTGAAATAAAAAATAGGAAAGGATTTGTTGCTCTTGTAGTTGTATTTGTTGAGAAAATATATACCCAAATGCTACAAGGTGATCAAGTGGATAACTCTTCGGCATATCATTTCCCTTAAAATTTTTGGTAATCTGATCAATTTAGGCAGCTGCTCTTTGTTTATAGTGGAGAAACCACAGGAGAAATATGTTCACTTTCATTGGCTTTGAATCCTTGTTTTCCTAACCACCCTGTCCACCCGCCCCGTCCTATCTGTGGACAGCTGTCTGCTGTTTCTGGGGCCACCGCTCAGGTGAATCCAGGTAACTTGACAGAAGCTTGTGCCTTCTGGCATGCGCAGGCCAAGTAGAGTTCTCTCCCGAGGCCGAGACCACGTACACGGAGCACTCAGTATCTTTCAGCATAGAATCTTTGGATACAGAGTGCTTTTTTCCCCCTTCTTCTTGCTTGCCTTTCCCCCACTGAAACAATCAATATCACTCTCAAAATTCCCTTCAAAGAAATCTATTGTTGGATTTGAAGAGAAAACAAAGTTTTTTGTTTTTTCTTTTTTGCCATCTTAAACCTTCTGTTTTTACTCTGCTGCTTCACATTTTCAGTAAAATTAGTTGTCTCTTATTTGCCAAAGGACTGCTTCAGAGAGTGAGGAATGGGGCACAGAATACCCAGTTTTTGCCCTTAAGGGACTGACTCCCTAGTAAGAGAAACACACACACAAATGTATAGGAAATTCCATGTTACAAAACTGTTTATTTTTGTCCAGATGCTCTGCAGCTACTGTTTAGAGCAAGTAAAGGGTTCTCATTCCCTGCTCTGCTTTTGCTGCTTTGCTAGTTCTGTGGTGAGATAGTTCCCAGGAGGATGTTGGTGAGCACCTACTCCAGGATGTCATTTGCACTGTCGTCACCCAGTGTGCGGCTCAGGGTACTGCAGTGGTGAGGAGCCCACGCAGGCTGCCTGCGTTCACTGCCCAGTTCTGCCCCTCGCTGCCTGTGAGGCCTTAAACAACATATTTAGCTTCTTTGTTTCTCATTTTCCTCACTTGTAAAATCAGGAAACTAATAACAGTACTTACCTTAGTGTTGTCATGAAGATGACATTGTACAGTTCTTGCTGAGTGCTTGGTACAGGGTATTACACACGGTGAACACTCAGTTGCTGTTGGCATCGGCCTGGTCACGATGGAGATGCAAGGCGAAGACTGCTGAGAAATGAGCAGGACTTAATGAAACCTTTTGTGGGACACTTAAGTTTTTGATGGAGAGGGAAAACAATTTGCTAAGTTGTTTCAAAACATGCTTAATGGAAGCATCTGGCTAAGATAAGATATTTTTAAAAGTATTGGAAAAGAGGGTTAGCCAAAAGTTTGTCAACACTGATTTTGGTAAAATAACCATTCACTGATGTTTACTGATCCATACAACTCTCTGTGCGAGGTGCCAGGATACAAGGAGGATGAGCAGGTGCTTCTGTTGCCCAAAAGAAAAGGGCCTGCATGTGGCCAGATAACCTCTGGATTATGGGTGATTTTTATTTCTTCTTTTCCATATTTTAAAAATTTCCTAGGATTAACACAGAAAATATTTATAATCAGAAGATATGTTGGGTTTTACAGAAGTGATTCTAATTACACAGAGAGGTGCTAGGAAATGTCAGAGGGCTCATGGTGGGATGAAGTGCTGGCAAGGGCGAGAGCTCAGGGGAGAAGAAGGGCTGGCTAAGGAGAGAGTCCAAAAAGGGCCCACCTTGGTCTCTTGGCTCAAGAAGTCCTACGAGGTGTCCCCAGTTGGGGGTGGGTCAGCCCTGTTCTGGCCTGTCGTGCTTCCGTGCTGTGTGGCTATGATCAGGTTGTGCAACCTCAGCATCCCCATCTTAAAATGAGGGTAATACCTGTTTCACTCTCTTGTAGATTTGTGGGGAGCCTCAAAATCAGACTGAAAACCCAGAAAGGTGTCAAAATCCAGCCATGGTGCTGAGTGTAGTTTCAATTTCTGGCTCAGACCTGGTATTCAGAAAATGTTTATTAAATGAATAAATGACTGTGGATGAAGCTGTCCAATTTCCCTCTAGAATTACCCACATGCTACCTCACTCAGGTGGCCTCCTACCCCGCTAATGATCTGTCAGGCAGGAATGATTTTTATCAAGTTACCTTCCTTCCTGCTGGAATTTCATATCCAAATGGTACATATATGCAAATGACAGTACCTAGCAGGCGGCTCCTGCCCTTCTTGAGCAGGCAAGTTTATCCGTGAATCCAACACTGGCTTCAGAGACACCAATCAATAGATGTGATAAATGTGGATTGGATAATCTTTGGAGACCTACATTTTTCTCATTTACATGACCCTCAGTTGATAGTTGGTCATCGAGTCATGATTGAGCTAGATATGTAGTATGTATATATATATAACATATAGCAGTTATGGCTCTAAATTATGATAGTCATGTCATTCATTTTTTTCCCTCTAAGTTTTTATATCTTTTCCCTAGTGACACCTCACAGACTTACTCCTGGTTGAAAAACAATTCACAAGAGAAGAGATAGCCTACTATCTCCAATTTAGCTGTAAGGCTAAATCATATCTTCATGCTTCACAGTCTCTCAAGGTTTTATAATCTAATAAGGAATAACTGTTTTCCTAGATTCTTCTTCTTCTTCCCCTTACCAGGGCTATGAGGCACCTGTTGCTGTTCAGTTGTGTCTGTTGTTTTGGTTGATATTGCTTTGATGGTTCAACCTGGTGTTAGGTCCCACAGGTCCCCATGGTTTCTCACACCTAATTGACCACTGGCTCTGCTGCTTACTGGACAGCTTTGGGTTGCTGTGTGACTCCATATTTCTTCTCTCCAGAAGCAGAGACCCTTCTGCCAGAAAAATTCCCCTAATTCTAGCTCACCAGCATGAGCAAGCTTGATTTTCCGCTAATAGATGGAGCCCCAGGGATTAACCCCACAGGGAAGCCTTGTGGCCGAGAAAAAGGCCCCCGTCTTGCTTGTACTCCTATAGTCTGGTCAAGAACCTGGAAGGAAAAAGAATCCACCTTTGGGAAGCTGCCTTCCCTGTCTTCCCCCAGGTCAGAAAGTCATGTACCCTCAATTGAATACTGACAAGTCGAGTTTATTTTGGCTTTTATTTTTTATTCATATTGTGAACATTGAAACCCTTGTCTTATAAAGATGACCCCTGAAAGTAAGACCCTACTACTCTTACCTTTTCCCCCTTTTAGCAGTAAATTGCATTTGGATCTAACATCTATCTTGCTGCCTACTTCACATTTGCTTGGTATGGAGAATGCGAACTGACCGGTATCTCTTCCTGGGTTTCTTGGTACCACCAGCATCTTAGATCATTAAGATAAATGGTGTCACAGTCTCCAAATACTTTAGTTTCTCACTATCCAGAGTATGGCCTGGACCAGGAACTTCACCATCGCCTGAGAGCTTGTTAGAAATGTAGAATCTCAGGCCTCATTTGCAGCTCACTGATTCAAAATCTCACTTTAACAAGATCCCGTGTTGGATCTTATACACAGTCAAGTGTAAGAGGGCTGTGTTGGAGGCCCTCCTTCCTTGGAGGATCCTCAGGAAGGAACCACAGGGTCCTTGGTGGATATACCAGTGTCATCACTGATCAGTTGCACTCCTCCAGGATGTGGGCCTCCTCCCCTTCCTTTATGAAGGCAGTCTGACTCATGGGTCCAAGTGAGTGCTACCTTCAGAGACAGCAGATGCCAGATGCCACCTGAACATGTTGAAAGTAGTTTATAGTATTTTCTAGAAGACCTGGAGTTAGTGTGGCAGATAACGCACACTCTTTTGGGTCTGAAGGACTTTAATTGTCAAGGATTGGTATCTCTGTCTTCCTGGCTCAGCCCTGTTTAGATGGGTGGGCCCTGGCAGTTCTGTGTGATCATAGATTCCTCAACGGAAGCTTTATAGACAGCAGGATACTGGAATGTAATTGTCCAGAGTGAGCATAGACATTTTTTCTAGTCAACTGAAAAACTTTACTGAAAGAGGAGTAAATTATTGTATTTATCAGGAATAACTTAAAATATATCAGGTCCTTCAGATATTAGGTCCAGCTCTTTTTTCCGAATATGAATGTATGGGTGCAATAAAAGCAAACACTCCAGGATTTGTTTCTGTTCCAGCCTGGTTGTACTCCTGTCTCTGATATATCTTCTGACTACTGAAAATATGAATCCAGAAATTAAATTTAGATTTGTACACCATCAATGGGTGTGAGGGATAGAAGCAGAAATGCTGAATATTATTACTTATCTCCATGCTATCCTTTGGAATTCCAGGCAAATTCCAGTTCTAGTACTTTTTCTGTTCTATAACTGTGTCTCCAAATTGGACATAGTCATAAAAGCACACATTAATAATTGCAAATTGAATTTTTGGGAATGTGCATTATCCAATAGAAAACATTGAACTCTAACTAATAGGAACAGCATTGACAGCAAGAAAGGACTCCCCTGGATAGCTTGGGGGTTGGGTATGTGAAGTCTGCAGTCAGATGGCCTGGGTTTGAGTCCTGGCTCTGCTACTTAACTGTGAACTCTGAGCAAGTTACTCAGGTTTTCTAGGCCTTATCGTTAAAATGGGGTTAACGATTGTACCTACCCCGGAGGATTATTGTGAAGGCCCAAGGTGTTAAAATATATAAAGCTGCTTAAGACAATAAATGCCTGTCAGATAGCAAGTTAACCAGTGTTAAGTATTATTATGAAATCTGAAATCTGATGAAATCATTTGGTTCAATTGAATGCTAACCACAAGGCTGAGAATCAAATTAGGCAGCTAATGAATTGAGTTTCACCTCTTCTCACTTCTTACAGTACTAATTAGTGGTGAGGTGGTCCAAAAGCAAGTATGGCAGGAGAGAGGGAGAACTGGGGCTGGAGGCAATATACTGATGCAGCAATTCCCCTTAAATAACTGTTTTAAAAATGGCTTACATCTGAGAAGCATGATGAAATAACTACATGCATTTAAATAAAGATCTACAGTTCGCAGATCATCACCACATTGATTTTCTCATTTAATCTCTGTAGTTACTTTCTGAGGTCGAGTAGGTGTTGTGGTTCCTGCTTTTTAGGTAAGGATCCTGAGGCTCAGCAAACGTCCCCAAACTTACCTAAAACCTTAGCTTCCCAATTCCCAAATCCGCTTTCTTTTCCACACAGCCTCTCAATAAAATTATAGACCCTACAATAAGGTGTTTTAAAAGTCCAGAAGGCAATTGAGAATTACTTATCTGGTTTTCCCCCTTCTGTAAGGGAAGGGGAAACCAGTTCTTGAGAGAGTAGTCACAATACTTTCTGGCAAAGGGAAGGGCCTCCCATGTAGCTGAAGCCTTAAGACCTATAACTAAGTACTTTGAATTCACATCTAATATAAAGTAGGAAGCTAAGTAGAGGAAAAGAAAAAAGGGTGTGATGGCCTCATGCTTGGGTGGCTGAATCCTCATCTACAAGCCACCCTAAGCTGAAGAGAGGGATCATTGGTACCTATGGTTTGAATCAGTGTGAATCACTGTATTATGGAGAAGAATTGATGGCATATCTATTTAGGAGAAGGTTGGCAAATGTAGATGCATGCCTCAGCTGCCCCCTCCTTAGCCAGGACAGTCTTACTAATTGACCATAATCTTTTCCACTGAGCCTCAGAATCCTCATGAACCCAGAGCGCCATAAAACTACTACCAATCAGATTTAAGTGAGAGAGAACCCATCGGCCATCCTCTTTGGGGGACATCCTTTCAGTGCAAGGAACACTTACGTTTATTGTTGAATTCATACATTTGCTTTTGGAGTTTAGATGATTCAGGAGGTCCTAGTGATGGCAACAATGTTTTTATCTTGCCATTTATTTAAATGTTACTATGCATTTGACACTTGACACTTTGCTGTGTCATTGAGCAGCTCCACAAATAATCGTTGAGCCCCAAATGTGAATCACCTGTGTTCATTTTCTCCCTCTTTAGAGGTAAGCTTCATTTTTTTTCCAGCCCCTAAATTCTGGAAGGAAGACAGCAGTAGGAGAAAGGGGCTTCTCCCTTCTCCCAAGCACACACTGATTGGTATACAGGGAAACTGAGATGTGCTCCTCCTGCCTTTCCCCTCCAAGCTAACAGTGTCTCTCTGAGACAGAGCTCTAAGAGGAAGCACATGTAGTTGACTCTATCCACCTTGGCAGGACATGCATAATATGGCCAGTAACGCTTAGCAGATGATTTGTCCTCAGTGTGTTCAGAAGGCTCTGGGAGGCCTGTAAATTAAGTTGTGGTTGGAAAATTTCAGAGTAAAGGCATTATTTTGACCAGGATTCTGCTTATCCTTTCATCACTGAAGCATTTGGGAGAGGATGGGAGGAAGATAGTAGTAGGGCTCTAGGGAGGCAGTGCAAAGTAAACAGAACAATCTATCTTATTTTAGTGTCATAATGCATTTAGTTTTGGGATCATTGGGGCCATTCAGTGAAGTTTGCCTAAAAGTAACCAACCAAGAGACCATCATGTGTAGAGGTCCTTTGTCCAAGTTTGAGGAGCTGGAAAATGACGGATGCCTGGTTATTACAGACAAGGAATGTGCCAAAGACCATGACTTCCTGCCAGCAAGAGAGATTTGTGCTCAGATGGAGTAGGTGTAGCAAATGGCACTCCTGCTCTCTAACCAGTGACCAGTCAGTGCTTTAAAAAATTGTGAATTTATTTTGAATTTCTTTGAGGATAATTGTAGAACATATAGAAAATGCAAAAAGATGAGAAAAAAATTCCACTGTCTAAAAAAGAACTATTAAAATTAGGTTGTATTGCATTAAAATATTTTTTTCTAAGCATAGATATATATAAATTTTTAGAAAACCGTTATTATAATGAAAATGCAGTTTTATCTTGCTTTTTTGTGTGTTTGGGCCTATTTTTATATCATTAAATTATTTAAAAATGTCGTTTTGAGAGAACAGATAAGATAGATGGGTATACCATAATTTATTTAACCGTTTTGTTGTTGAATATTTTAGTAGTTGCCATGTTTTTTATAATTGCGTTTTAAATAAACGTATGCTTATTTAGGGGAGAAAGTAGAGCAGCAAATAGATTTTGGCATCTTGATTGGGACTGTCAGTGTCATTCATTTTGTATGACTGCTACCATTCCGGGCAAGTGTATATAGATAGCACATTTATTTTTTTTAGGCTTTTATAATGTGCTTTCTGGTGCCATGTTTTGATTCTTAAAAATAGAGAATCTTTAGGCTCTCCCAATAAAGTCTAGCCATGTTGAGCAATGATCCATTGGAAATCTTTCTAATATTCTTTCTAATATGTTTATAAAAGTAACTCTGGGGCTGTTGACTCTAGTGGGAAATCCCTAACTGTTAAGCACTGTTCAGTGCTGTTTAGTTTATGTCAGTTACCTTTGGTTGTCTTCCTGTCTGTGGTCCATTTAGCACTCACAGTCGATTCTTGTCCTCTCCCCTCTAGTTGCTGGGGCTTCCTGATGCAGATGACGATGCATTTGAAGAGTACAGTGCAGACGTGGAAGAGGAGGAGCCAGAGGCAGACCACCCTCAAATGGGGGTCAGTCAGCAGTAAACCTCCACAGGCTCGCACCTGAGAAGAAGAGTGAGCCCCGCGGTGCCCTCGGTGGGGTCGTGTGCTCCTGGGTTAGCATTTTGCGTTAGCACTTGGAAACAGGGCACCTGACTCCCAGCATCCAAATTAAAATGAAACACCATTTTAATGACCACAAAATATCTGTAATGAGCTTTGCTCGGAAGTGACCTGAATTTTGCTCCTGCTTCAGTGGGGTTTCTATGGAGTTGTCTCAGTAGCCTTTGCCATTTTAAATTTAGAGTCCATTTTGTGGCTGACTATTCTCTTGAGTTTATGTTGGAGAATTAACATTTGCTAAATTGAATGTAGAGAATTCTGAATGTATTAAGGGTATGTTTTGAGTCCTCACAGGTGACCTTACTGAGGGAAAGTGTGGCAGAGAAGAAATGCAGTCTGCACTTTTTATATACCTTTTAAGTGTCTGTAAGTGAAAAGTTTTGCTTATAAAGCATGCATTTGAATATCTAGTTATTAAACCACACAAGTGCAAATAAAAGGGCAGAAAAGGATAATCACTTGGCTTTGGTTTAAGAGATGCAGAGAAGCCTTTGTTTTGTTCAGGTGTCCTGCTATTATGAAATTACCTGGGTTGGTAGCATCTGATTCATGGTTGGGTATAAACATTACTTGGATGTTCAACTTTTTCAAAACTAGGTAAGTCCAAAGCCACCGTTAAAAAAAAATCTAATAATGGGAAGTATAAGTGGGATGAAAGATAAATTATTGATTTCCTTAAAATGTTTATAAACCATACCACATATGAAATGAAACATTTACCTTTTCTCTTGATATTGAGATGGCAACTTGCTGATTCTGAAGACATCCAGAGTCCAAGTGCCACTTAAACTTTGAAGCCATAAATACATTTAACAGAAAAATAAACTGGGATAAAACTTTTTAAAAATATGATGGAATCCTTTTTTACATTCTTTATTTGTCTTTATTCTTAAAAAAAGTCAAGAAAAGGATCCCACTGTATAATTCATTTAAAAATTGGATTCATGTACTTTGAAGAACCTAATTTCAGAGAATTCTTGAAGCAACAAGAAAACAAGAATCCTTTAATCATGGATTAGCTTGGTTAAAAGGAAACGTTTTAATAATCAAAATACTCAAGACAACTCACAAAAATAATTTACTGTACTAACTGAAAACACTACTGTTGTCATTTAGCCAACAAATACTGAGGGAATTATAAAATGGATTCATTAAAAACACTTATTTTCTTGGACCCTTCCCCAACTTCGGTTCTAATAAGTTAGGGTACAGAATGCCTCTTTTACAATGCTTGACCAAACTTCTGGGGCAGGAATGTTCTCAACATGCTCACACATGCCTGTTAGATGGTCAAAATTTTGAATTAAAAAAAAATAAAGCAGAGGCCACAGAGATTATGGGAGTCTGGCATATCTTCTAGGCATGTCACTGTAACCTGATTATCTCAACACTTTTTCTGTTTTAATTGATTGGTGCTGTGACGAGTGTAGCTGGCTGCTCGTGGTGAAACAGTGTACTGCAGTTTTAAGTCATCAGGTAAAGTAATGTAGTGGTTTCTATCCGTGCTTCAGTACCCAAGTGTTTTCTTTTCTCTGAAAAACATATTAAAAGTTCAAGTAAAATGAATTTCCTTCAGAGTAGCCTATTAACAAACAAAACTTAGTGTTTCATCCAGTGGGATGAGTGTATCCTGCGCTTTGCTGCTGCCTTGCCTGTATCCTGACTGGCTCTGTTTATGAGCAGAATTGATTGTGAGCTTTAAATTATTTAGATATCACCCCAGTTTGGTAACTTCCATTTAAACACAATAGGCCATAAAAATGACTTCTGCAACTAAAATTAAGAAGCTTGACTAGCTTGTTCCAGTTGAAGGTAAACTGAAATTTTTATACCCAAAGGCTTAAAATTTAAATTTGCATATGTTTGAAAATGGAATGGACGTTAATATAAAATGTATTTTATCAAAAAAGTATTGAGACTTTGACCAAATACATTTCTGTATTATGTTAATGTTCTCTTTTTGTAAAAAGCGAGCTGAGAGAGACTCATCTATACAGGGGGTTGATAAGAATTCTGGTCTTAGTTGCACCCCTGGGGTAGGGAATAAAACTCCTGTATGGTATTTATTTTCATGGCAAAACCCAAAAGGCATTAGCAAATCTGGATTTTTTCTGCTAAAACATCCTTTCCTCTGACCTGTGCATATCCCTCCCAGTGTTCTCGTCCCCACACACTCATAGATACACTCACTCCCAGCCTCACTGTGGACACTCTGATGGCCCTGCATCGTTAGAGCTTGGACAGTGCGGAACTTCATGGAGTCAGTGACATCAGGCAGCCTGTGACTTTGGTTATGGAAATTGTTTCATGGCTAGACAAGTTCCTGACCTTTCACAAAGACATAGACACACTTACTGGGAGGCAGTGTGGATCAGTGGAAGGAGCATTGGACTGAGAATTAGGAGAGTGACCTGGGTTCAGGTCCTGACTCTGTCATTGACTGTGGACAAGTCACTTAACTACTCTGTGAAACAAGGGCTGTTTTCAGCCCTTCCAGCTTTAAACACTGTACTTCTAGAACTGCCTTATGATGTGTGTGTATATAAAAATAACAATCAAGGAAATTTTTAGGGAAACAAAAAAGAAATACATTTTGAATCTTGCCAAGATGCTATCCTCAGGCCCTGGCCATGGGGACTACCTTAGAACATGTTTCCATTAGTCTGTGAGTGTCCAGTCCTCTTGGCACAATCCTGAGGGGCTGTTGAAATTTTGTTCTTAGGTGATAGAGTAAATAAAGTGAGGTCCTGGAAGGCAGTGAAAATGTCCTTGACCCACTTGTACATACTCTGCCTATAGAAAACAGATTTTTGTGTGTGTGCCCTGACAAATTCGGGCTTTCAAAGTGGTATAAGTTTTACCTAACTGAAAGGGAAGATTTTATGAAGAACAACTGGGAAGCATGAAAGACAAGTACTTCCACTTTTTTCTTATGCCATATCATCCAGTAGCATGAGACTGAAAATAAGAAAATGAATGCGAGTGTATGTGTGTGTGAGTGAGGGCGGGGAGGAGATGACTGGTTGATTGGTTGGTTGGTTATCACTGTGGGCCAGTGGTACAATCATACTTAAGACACAAAATGTTGATCCTGGGTTTGAGTGCATTATGGAGACCGTTTTCTTCCGGCTAGTTGGTTGCTTTCCTCTGCCTGATGTCAGGCAGACTTTGGGGGATCAGAGAGTGAATTGTAGAGCCAGTGAGTGAGGTGAAACTCCAAACGCCTTTCACCCCAGGAATCAGTCACACCAGGGTGTCTTGCTTATGTCCCTGAGGCCTAGAGCAGCACATATTCCTTTTCTACCCACAATTAGAACAAGGAAAGTCTTTCATTTAAGTGTCCTGGTGCCAGAATTAAGGTTTCCAATGTTAAATTAAAACCTCTCTGGTAGTTAACTGTCATTTTTCATGTATAAACAAACCATTCTCTAGCACAATTCTGTCTCTGAAGATTTTTTTTTTTCCTAAGAGCACAAAGTGCATGGACCTAGGGCAGCTGTGAAACCAGGGCATCATGAGAATTTGTATTTTAGGAATCTGCCTTACACATAAAATTCACAAGTTGAGAATTTGTGACATGAACAAATCTGATTATCCTTACGACCCGAGAGGCATGCAGGAATAGAGAGGACTGATTTGGGATGCGTTGAGATGAATCAAGAAAAATGAGAAAGTTAGGTCCTGACTCAAAAAAAGAGAAAAACTGAGACGCAGTCATGAGTTGCAGGAAACCTGTTTTCGTGGCTATTGCCTGCTTTCTTCAAAGGATTGACTGCGCGTCCTGAGCTTTGTAATTGTGAAAATGCCCTCCAGCCAGGGAGACCAGAGGTATTTTGCAAATTCACCAGCTGCCAGCCAGAGCAGCCTCTCTTTGTGGTATGCTTTTAAATCCACGAGAGGTTCCAGTCACAGAGCAGGCAGAACACCTACCAGACTCAGGCCAGTCTCCCTGGTGGCAGCTGAGGAGGTCGTGGGTCAGTATGCCTGCGGGTCAGGGCACAGAGCCCACCGAGTTCTGCTAGTTTCAGGGTTGTAGAAAGAGCACAATTAAAACTCAAAAGATTTCAAATCCCTCTTCCCTTACTGATTAACTCCAAAGAGATGCCATTGCTGACTGCTTAGTCTTCAGAGTACCAGAGAAGCCTACATTTTTTTTTTTTTGGATTAAAAAGCAATCTTTCATAAAGATCTAATCAGTTATCTTGATTTTGTCATAACCAGGTATGATATGAAAGGCTGAAGTCTTTTAGATTTTATACAGAGTAGTTCTAAAATGTGTCAGAATACCAGTTGCATGTGGTGTCCATGGCAACATTGTGTCCACGGTAAAATAGCTATAGCTCATGCTCCTTGGGAAAATTATTAAATAACATGTCGTCTTTTATTTTTTTATTTAAATTACAAAGATAGAGGACCTACGAGCATTTCATGTTGAGAAACCCCATTTAAATAGCACTGTAAGGCCAAATAGGCACAAGCACTTAAAGCTTCTGCCAGGCCACATAAAAATAAACATTTCTTTTGCTTAGACATGTGTTCTAGTTATTTGGTACCACAGAGAAAGCTGACAGTCTCTTTGTAAAAATGTGTTTTCTTGGTTCTTTGTTTTGCTTTGCTTTTGTTTCTTAAAGACCCATTTTTACTAAGTACTTTCTGCCATCAAGGCAGATGGAGATGCAGAGCAGTGCTCTGGACAGGTGACAGCTTGTCAGACAGGAAAGGAAATCTTCAGTTCTAGGGAAAAGCTGAAACTCTCTGTGAGCCAGTCTTAATTTGTGTATGAGAGCAAAATGTAGCCATTTACATGAAGAGCAGAAGCAAGGAACAAAAACAGGTTTTTTTTTTTAGGCAGGAAGTGTTTCATGTAGGATGTGTATGCATTCTTTGCCTTTATATTTCCTTTCAGAGAAATCTCTTGTAAATTACAAAACTGTGAAATGGGCTGCCAAAAATTGTTGCCCTTTGTTAGATGCTTTAAACAGTGTAAATCCTCTATTGAGCCTTGTCCATGTCTGCCCCCTCCTCCCTCCCCCTAGAGTGAGGAGCTCATCCACCAATGTAGTTACCACACGCTTGCTATTAAAGAGCCTTCCAAACCCTGGTGATGTCTGCCTCTTTTATACTCCCTTCATGATGTCGGGTCCTAAAGGACACCTAATGTGAGTTATAAATGAGGAACAAGCAGTAAGGATCATGTTAGCTTTGTGGTTGCAGCTGTTGGAGTGGGGTGTGGGTGGAGGGGTGCAGGTGGCTGGGTGAGGGGGGAGGAGGTAGTTGCATAAAAGATTGGGTATACATTAAGATTTTAATATTTATGCGTTTTTGGACATTAATATGTCTATTGTGATGCTGTAACTGGTATTTAGTAATTTTCCACATTTCCTTTTGAAACTAATACTTGAATTTTGTACGTGAGAACTCTTTTTGTTTCCCTGTTCTTTGTGGCCCCAATTAGTAATCTGTATTCTATGAATGACATGATACCAAGTCCCCCTCTGCTTTCCTCCCAATCATTGTTATTCACTAAACAGTAGCATTTAAACAGTAAGTTTAGCAGTTAAGTTCCATTATTTGAGTAAGAAGAGCAAGTTTCTTTCCCCAAAATGACATTAGATTCTAGAGATTGACTTAATGGGCATAGTATAGAGATTTGGGTCTATATTTAGCAGGGCTGTTTATTTTTCAACATGTCTTCTTGCTAGAGATTGTGCTCAAGTGTTGGGACTGTGTGCACACAAGCCAAACTTACTGCCAGTGCTAGATCTGAGTGCTTTTGGGTGGCGGCAAGATCCTCCCCAGAAAAAAAGGCTTTTCATATGGGAAAATTATTTCGTACTCCTATTTGTTGATGTT
This sequence comes from Tamandua tetradactyla, assembly GCF_023851605.1. Lineage (NCBI taxonomy): Eukaryota > Metazoa > Chordata > Mammalia > Pilosa > Myrmecophagidae > Tamandua > Tamandua tetradactyla. Next base: position 93,074,260 of record NC_135327.1, on the reverse strand, counting down.
CAAAGATTTATTTTTTAGAATGCAAATTCATTACTTTAAGTACAGGGGCTGGTTTTAGGAATGTATACATTCCCCCTTTATGATTAATCTTTCTAATTTAGTTGGCTGTGGAAAAAGTGGTAGCCCCACTCCTTCCTGACCTACTGTGCCATCTCAGCCTCACTTGCCTTCTGTTTCCTCCTCTGTAGAATGGAGAATGTGGAACTTATTTCGGAGGCCTGGTCTGACACTATCACTGTGGAATGTATCTTGTCTTTGCTGGTGATATTGATGGGGAGGGTGTAAAGCAGAATTTTCACAGAGTCATTTTCACAAAACTGGGGCTGGGCAGCTGGCATTTCGCAAAATTGCATCCCTCTGATTTTGAACCCATCTTCCCTATAGATCCCCTGTAGAAATAAGTAAAGGCCCTAGCTGATACAGTAGATGCATATTAGCCCAAGTGCCAGTATCCCTGAGTACTTCCTCCTACTTTCCTCACTTCCCTTCTCTTTGTGATCAATAATACGGAATAAAAATTTTTGGCAAAATAAGAAAATTTGGGGTGTTCACTTTGAGATGTAAGAAAAAGTCTCATTTCCTTTAGAAAATGAGAAAGTTAGAAAAAAAAATAGAAAATACTCTTATAGAGCAAAGTCAGGCTGGGTAGGACATCACATTGTCCCTAGAGTACCTTGTAGACATGTTTGGGTTGAATTGAAACAAAATAAGCAAAACAAATCCCCACTACCCAGTGTTTTGAGCAGGCCCAGGACTGGAGCGGGCAGACTTGTAGTGTGTGTGCAAGAGTGTCTGGTAGGTTGTTCTGCTGGCTGGATTGGGGTGAGCGAACATTCCTTTCTCCATTTGGCAAGCCTCGCCAGCTGGTACTTTGGAAACTCAAGAAACATATCCTGAAATAGCAGGCACTATGCTTTTCCTTAGTTTCATGGTAGGCAAATAATTTTGAAATACTTTCCCTATCTCTGACCACCGTTTTTCCTTTTTGGAGAAGGAAAAAAATGCATAAAATCTGGACAGACTAAAAGATAGGCAGCCAAAGAACAAGGTAGGCATTTACTATTCGTGAACTTTTAAAGTAGCAAAGATGTTTTTTTCCTCCTTATTTTCTAGGAAGATAGAGCAACTCCACAGCATTTTTAAACTGGCAGTAAAAACAAGTTGGTCCTCTGGGATGCTTTTTAATTGAAAGCCTCTAGAGGTCAGCACCGCATAAAGAAAGGGATTTCTAGTTCAGGATAGTCACAGCCGCCCTGTCTCTTTGTACAGAACGTTTGGGAAATGAGGACTGGCAGGCGTCCATAACAGGGAAAGTAGTAAATAACCAACAGCTGTGCACAGGGGATGAAGATATAGAACCCTTTTCTTTATACCCTAAGTCCCTAATTTTGACTCGTCGATTTTTTTTTTCCTTTTTTCCCTTCTTATCTGTCTCTTCAACTCCCGTATCCCTTTTGGGCGCGCACTGTCAGCTCAGTAAACACAACTTACCAATCGATGAAGTGTGGCATTTAACTCACTGTAAAATGGGCTGGAGAAAATGCCAAAGCTGAGAACCGAAGGCACATTTCGTTTTGTTTTGAGCAAGGTGAAAGGTTGCTCTGCTTCCAGGCAGCCGAGGCCTTTCTTTTTACTGCCCAGCATGCAGCTTCCAGTGACTTTAGGATGTAGTCAGCAGTGCTGGGACTGCAGATTTCTACATGGAAACCAAATTAGGTTTCCTGTGGCCCAGGCATGTCGGTGGGAAGGGAGGAAATAAGAATCTTTGGAAGTTCTGGCCACAATTGAGGTAGTTGAGTGCCCCTGAGTACTGTTTGATACTCCTGAGGACCCTAGGGTGTAGGACTTAGGGTACAGGACTCAGGAGTACCGTGTGGTGATGGGCCCAAGCTTCCCAAACTGAATCCAAATCTAAAATCAGGCAGCCTCAGAGCCCCCAAGTGCTCCCAGTGTCACTCCCCAGTTTTCTCTTAGCTCCTCAAAGAACAGGGAGGGGAAACCGCATGAAGACCCTTCCTCCTCTCGCCATTGTCTCTTCTGTTCAGAGTTTTTAATTGTTCCTGTCTACTGAGTTAGACCTAACCCACAGCACAAACAGCATTGAAGGTGGTTCTTTGATGAGTGCTTTGGATGAGCTTGGGACCTGCTTAATGAGAAGAGATACTGGTGGAGGGAACAAAACATGTCCCAGCACACTGGAAAATCAGACTCATGGAAAAATAGATAACAGGCTTAACAATAATTTTTTTTCCTTTTAATCTGTTAGCATTCTGATCACATTATAACAATCAAGTCTTACATGAAAATGGAAATATTTTAAATGTGTGATTGCCAAATGACGCTGACCATATAGAAACAATGAACAGCAGTTGTAAAACACAAACTGAAAAACAGCTTCATTCTGCCAATAATCTGTGGAGAAAACAAAATGAAAAGAAGAAAATTTCCAAATAAGATATGAGGAAAATGGGAGTACACTCAAAGGAGACAGGCACTCACTGCTGACTCAACAGGCACAATAGTAATTTCACCACTACCATTAGGTTTTTATTAAAGTGGTGGTTATTGATCCTCATGAATAGAGATGTAGATTTGTATTCTTCACAAGTATGGAGCAGTCTGAAGACTTTTCTGTTATGTCTTGAAGTAAACAGTGTTACATGAATATACCCAACACGTATATGCTGTTACATACAAAATTGTATTTTATTTGACAAACTTGCCAGACACCATACTAAACTCCTCTTAACTGATTTAATCATCCCAACAATCCTAGAGGACATGATTAATAGCATGCTTTCAGAAATGAGGAAATTGAAGCACAGAAGAGTTGAGTAACTTTCCCAAGGTCACACAGTAAGTGCAAGAGCTGGGATTCAAAACCACATGATTTGTCCTCAGTAGCCTTCTTAACTAGGACCATAGAGTTTGGACTTGCCTATTAATGAAACGTCTTGTTCTTTTTCTCAGCACTGTAAGGCACTACAGAGTCCTTACCTTGAAACTTCCCACACTGAAACCTTCTAATCTCCATAGTTGCATGGAATAAAATGAAGAGAACATTTCATCAGCTCTTGGCCTCGCCTACTTGCCCTGAAAAGATCAGTATGATAACTGATACATTTTGTCCCAGTAACCATGTTCTTGCAAAGATGCGAAAGTTGTGTAAGAACTGGGACAACAGGTTTGTTAAAATAATTTAGTGGCTGGGAGAACAAGAGGATCTTTAGGCCACGGCAAGGTGGAGGAAACAACCGCTTGCCCTCCTTTTGTACCTTCCCAGGCCTTGCGCCCTGAATGGACCTTTACAAGGGAACTACAGTCTCTATCAGTTCCTTTTCCAATGAACAGGTTTTTATCCAACCTTACCCTGAAATGACCAGCAAGAGACATTCACTCTCTAGTCAAGTCAGGGCCTGAGAGCAAGTAGAAAGCTCTTCTCTGCTGATGCCTAATAAAGAGCAGTTGAACCACCAACACACACAGGATTTCTGTCTCCTTGTGTCTCTCTGTACCATGCAGACACATTTCATCCTGCCTTCCAGCCCTTTCCTTTCCCACCTCTATGCTGAGGCAGCAACACACACACACACCTTCAGTGCCGTTGCCACTGCCGAGTAATCATCCAGCTTTCTTAGTAAAACGTACTCAGTAGAAATCAGGGTGCAGTTCAAAGGCAAAATTCACTTTTAAGCTCATCTGCTTGTTTGGATGATCTGTCATCCTTCCATTAATCTAGGGAAAGGAAAGCTATGCAGTGCATTGTAAGAAATGTTGATGCCCCATGTATGGTTGGGGTTTTTTTGGCCTCTAAGGGTCTTATGTGTCCTCATGCTGATCCCTTGTGTCTCCATGACGCTCTGGGGCACGCTGGCACCTTGAGCACAGGCTCACTGGTGGGTGGGTGGTGGCTATAGGGAGAATGCGGTGGGCCTCAAGGACAGAGCTTTTCTTTTTTTCCAGATGATAGAACAGATGAGAGGAAAGGAAGCAGCAAGGACATGAAAACAGTCAAAAACAAACCTTTGGAAAATAGAAATACTCCCCGGAACATAAAGGTCCCCGGGTTTAGGTAGAGGAGGGAACACTGCCACATGGTGATAAGGAAAGATTGGTTTTCTGGCTTACCCTTGCTTCTCATCACTATGTTTCTTCTGTTCAAAAATATTAGGGCCACTTTGAGCCTCAAGCTGCAAGGAGCTTTAAAAATACAAACTGTTGTGGGGTGCAAGGATGGTTCAGTGGTATGGGAGACCCAGGTTTGATTCCCGGCCCATGCACTTCTCAAAACAAGCAAATAAGTAAACAAACACACAAAATTCAACAAATTGGTGCTGCAATAGCGGGATACTCACATGGAAAAAGAATGAAATGTGACCCCACCATACAGCATACAAAAAAAATAAAAATTAAAAAAAATACAAACTGTTGTACAGAATCTACTCTAGACTGGGTCTGTAAAGTGTCCGCATTTTAAAACTACTGGTTCAGTATTTATTCGGTGTTACCAGAAACGTAAATCTAATAAATGAAAACAATGTGAAATATATAGTCTCTCCTCCCAGTTTCACACTGCGATGAGATTTCAAGTGGTTGCCTCAAAAGCTGGGTGAATCCCTATAACAGCTATTCTCAAGTCCATGTGTGTTCCCCACCGTACTCTATCATCCTTCCATTCTCTCTTCTCCCACCTGAACTTACATTGAGTGAGCCCTTTGTAATTTTAGAGGTTCATCACCTAAATTTAATATGGGGATATAACTCAAACTTTTATTAAAAACTGTTCCCGCAGAAGCATGTCCTCATGTTGCTAGTATTCGTATTTTCAATCCTGGTATGGCCCTAGTTCTGCAGAGACTAGGTTTGTAGAAATCCGGTATGTAAAATAATTTATTTAAACCATGCCATTTTTAAAGCTGGCTTGTATGTGACAGCTCTGCTGCAGCAGCTGAAAACAAATCTGAATGCTAACATTTGCAGTCTTTTCCTTTCCTTCCCATTAAGAGTGTGGGAATGGTGAGGAAGAAGGTGTTGAAAAAGTTGGGGAAGAGATGAAGTCATCTATTAACTTGCATTGTTTCTTTGCTGTTTTATGGAGATTTCGGCTCAGGAGCTTAATTGGGTACAGCATGGTGCTCACCTGGTCAAGTTGTTTGGGTGAGTCCTGTGAGGGAATGGGAGGGGGCTTCAGCCGTGCTTTTGCCTCTCTTATTTTGGGCTAAAGATAGTAAAAGTTGACCCAGGTCCTCATGAGGGCTATTATCAGGACTGCTTTTTTCCATCTCTCCCCCATATTCTTGCCTATCTCCCCTTTCCCACCAAGTTAAAAGTGGTGATTTGGTCAAGTGGTTTATGTACAGTGGTAGAGAAAAACTATCCTGAGCTCATTTTATTTCCCCTTCCTTCAAAGACTCCCTTTTTTTTTTGATATTTTTATTGAAAAATATCCACACACATACAGTCCCACCATATTATGCAGTCAGTGGCTCACAACATCATCACATAGCTGTGCATTCTTCACTATGATCATTTTTAGAACATTTTGCATCACTCCAAAAAAAGAAATCAAAAGAAAAAAAAAAAATGATTCATCCCATACTCTTTACTCCTCCCTCTCATTGACCCAAAGTATTTCAGTCTACCCAATTTTAACCTTTTATCTCCCCCCTATTATTTGTTTATTTTTATCATTATTTGTTTCTTATCTGTCCATGCCCTGGATAAGAGGAGCATTGGACAAGGTTTTCACAATCACACAGTCACATTGTACAAACTATATAGTTATACAGTCATCTTCAAGAATCAATACTCTGGAACACACCTCGATAGTTTCAGGTACTTCCCTCTAACCACCCCAGTACACCATAAACTAAGAAAGGATATCTATATAATGCGTAAGAAGAACCTCCAGGATAATGTCTTGACTCTGAAATGTCTTAGCCTCTGAGACTTTATTTTGTCTCATTTCTCTCTTTCCCTTCTTGGTCAAGAAGGCTTTCTCATTCTGATGATGCCAGGTCCCACTTCATCCCTGGGAGTCATGTCCCACGTCGGTGGGGAGAGCAGTGAATTCACCTGCTGAGTTGGCTTGGAGAGAGGCCACATCAAAGACTCCATTTCTGACCCTGGCTACTTCCTGAATGACTCCTGTAATTAGTTATGAGACGTGCAAAGTGAGATAATATGAATGCCGTGATATAAAGCTATTGCCATGTTAGAAACACAAACCAGTGCCCTCCTGGTGAGTGGGAAGCATCTTTTCCATACATACCTGAAAACTGTTGAAAAGGCTCTTATCCATAAGCAAGCCAAATACGACACCTAGCTCGACCGTAATGAACTCATCAAAACCATCCCCAAAATCTAGTCTCCACAGAACTAGGGCCAACCCTTAGCTTAATGCCTGAAAGAATATTCCTTGGGGTACATACCAGACCTTGCTCTCCAGAGGAGCAGGGTGAGAATAAATCCCACTCTCTCAAACTTTGAAAAAGCACAAACAGAATTGGCCGCCGTGTTTTGAAAAATTCTACTTGGAATTTGCATCAGTGACTACAGATTGAATTTTGACAAAAGAAACGCTGTCAGGCTCGCTCTTGCTGCTTAGTTGGTTTCCGAGGGGGGCAGTCCTGCTTGCTTTCTGAGGGAGTGTTACAGATGTACAGATGGGCCGAGAGCTGCTGAGAAAGGCAATGACCTTGGCCTGTTATTCTGTCATCAAGATAATAGCCCTTTTGTGAATCCTCTAGAAATAGAATTTTTCTTCTGGCACCATAGTGTGCTGCGCTTTGGAGCAGTGATGTCACCAAGGAGGCAGAAAGTAGGGAATTCATCCTCTTGGGCAGGGTGACTAATGCCACTTCCTGACCTCTGAACATTTGCTGATGTCATCCATCTTCCCCAAACCATACCAGCCTGATGAGTGGTGAGAATCATGCCAACTGCCACACATTCATAGTTCTCTGGTGCTAACACAACCTTTGGGGATTCCCAGGTCCCTTCAGATTCCAGAGCACCTGAATATTCTGGGGGTGGTCCTCAGGAGCCATCCTATGACATCTGGTATTATCCTCCTCTCTTCTTTAAATCACAGTGGTCCTGCCAGTGCCTACAGATGGGCACAGGGGTTGTCCATCAAAGATGCCTGCTTTGCTGTGGCCCCGAGCATGCTCCAGAATGCTGTTGACAGTGACCGAGGGCGATGCCCTGGTGACAGCTCTTTCAGGTTTCTTCATCTTCTATTCCAGCCACTTGCAAAAGGGCCATGAGTCAAAAAAGTTGTATAATGCTCTGAATGACAAACTCAGAATTGCCTAGTCGTCCAGCCTTGACCAATGTCATCCTTGAACCCAATTTGTGAGCCTGATACTTTTCCCTTACAATGAATTCTGCCCAAGAAGGCTCCTCAGCCGCTCCTGTAAGCAGGCTCCTGACAGGTCCACCGCCCTGTCCTTCCATTATGTCCAGAACTGATATAAGCTGGGTCTCGCCATCCTCCTGAAATAGGATGAGTGTTTCTATTGGATAGGATCAGGATGTCTAGTGGAGGTGGTTTAGCCAAGACGGAGGGTGGCTAAAGGTCCCAGGAGATTTAAATTCTCCGTTTCCACACAAGAAGTTCTTTGGTAAGGATGTTGTCAGTTAACTGATTCTCTATATCTGTAGAAGCTATTATATTTTAGAGTTGACCATTAAAAAGTGATTTCTTGACCCTCGGGGTGGCAAAAGCCTGGGCCACCATTCAAGGTTGTGGACCAGCAAGTATCAAATTTTAGGGCTCTTAAGAACCACCTGGGAATCCTGGATAACAGGCAGGTCCTTGGGCTCGACCCAGCAGCATGCTGGGCACAGGACACTGCATAATTACAAATTCTCCAGGTGGCCGTGGTACAGGTGGTCCGTGGGCCCCATTTTGAGAAACCTTGGGTTGCAGCCTGCATCCATGTTACAATCCACTCACCATGTTGGAGAGGGAACCAAGATTTATTAGGAAGTTACTGTGTGCCAGGGGCTGGGCACAATTACTTCATATTTCACAAAAAGAAAATCTTTACAAAGATGCCACACTTATCTCCATTTGAATGAATTAAAATATCAAGACTTATGGGGTGCAAGGGTAGAATTCTCACTGCCATGCGGGAGACCCAGGTTTGATTCCTGGGTCATGTACTCCCCCCAAAAAAAACCTCAACAAACGGTGCTGCAGTAACAGGATAGTCACATGGAAAAAGAATGAAAAGTGACCCCCACCATACAGTATATATATATAAAAAAAAAACTCAAAACTTGGAGGAAAAAAGAGAGTAAGCTCACATGGTGACAGGGCTTGGGGTCGACACTCATTCTGCCCGACTCGAAAGCTTTGTATCTCGGCACAGAATATCACATTGCTCCTGGGGCATTTGGGGAGTAATAATGGAAAGAGGCCAAGTTGTGTTTGGCAATTGTGCTTTGTTATAGCTCACAACTACTAAACCACCTCAGTATATCCATTGGTCCCAATGGGAAACAACTGAAAAGTATTGCACAGGGATCAGCAAGAATGCAATTGAATCAGAAGAACCCTGAAATTCAAATTCACTATGTATCCAGTGATATCATTGGACCATCAGGCTGACCAGTTGAAGATTATACTTAGCAGAAGAAGACATGGGGAAGAATTCATGATCAAATATATCATTGTGTTTTCATTTCTTTGTTTGCTTGTTCACTGCTGGTCCACCTCACTGGACCACAAGTTGCATGAAGGCAAAGACTTTATTTCATTCTCCACTGTATGCCCAGTGCTCAGTGGTACCCTACTGGATTTCAGGAAATCTTTGTGGAAGGAATGAATAAATGGGGTGTGGGGAGAAGAAAGGTAATGTTATTCTTTCTCCCTGGGGAGGTGGGAAACCCACTTTGCTGCGAGATCAGCCTGCTCTCTTCTTTCATGTTTTGAGTGCCAGTCCTTGGAAGATACCAGTTCCTGGGATCCTGCCTTTGTCCTCATGCCCTGGGAAAGCATCTATATCCAGGAATTGAGGGTTTTATTGGCAAGGCTCGAGATGTCTTAGATTTATCAGGGAGTGGGAACAGGAGTTGGTAGATGCTACAGGTTTCTGTGTCCCCTGCCCATAATCACTGGATGACTTCTACAAAGTGTCCTCAGCAGGTAGGATAATCATAGAACAGAAGCAGCCCTAGACACATCTCAGAGGGAAGACAGGAGCATACTCTGTGGCCCCTCCTGCTTTCTGTGGTGTTTCTCACCTGGAATTGAGGCTGCACCAGGCAAAAGAAAACTTTCTAAGGCTGCCCACCTATATATACACCCTTTCTGGAAGACTCAAAACTGCCCCATTCAAGTGAGACATCCACGGAGCGAAAAGAATGCCCAGTGTGCTTCCCATGCAGTGTTGAGAAATCGGGGTGGCATTCCTCAAATAAAGTCACCTAGGGCAACTGTATCTAGAACTATTTACATCTAACCCCCTGGTCACCTGTTCACAGGGTCACAGGAATCCTGGAACCACAAACATCTTTTTTCAAACATTGCCTTTATGAAAGTCTTCCAAGAATTCTCACCACCCCCCAACAAGCCCACAATTTCACAGTCACCACTCCCGCACCACTGACCCACTGTGATGGCACAACCAGCCTATGAGATTCAGTAGCTACCAGTCCTGTTTGTTTCTTGCTTCCATCTGCCCTCCTTTCTGATTACTTGATTTTTATTGATGCTCATTTCCCACCCCAGGGTCCACACCTCCCTTCTCATCCCTTCTCCAACCTGCTTTCCCATTGCTTATCAACAGGCCTTTCCATCTTCCCTATGGCTGTTCATGCAGGTCTTTGTTACCAGGTGTGGTCATAGAAGGGTCAGTCATAGAGTTGACCCTTCCACTTCAGAGCCTATAGAAGATTGGATGGCCTTTCCCTATTTTCAAAGATGAGAATGAGAATTTGGATCTTAGGGAGTTGTATTGGTGCTCTGACACCTTCCCTAAACAGGCCATTGGATAGCAGAACTGGGCTGTGATTGGGGCCAAGTTCCTCCTGTAACATCTCCTTCCAGCAAGGTCTTTGTTGACCTCAGGAGGCCTTAAGTCATGGTCATATGTTTGCAAGAACACAACTGGAATCAGTGCCCAGGATGGGTCAGTGATTCTGGAGTGATGAAAATGATCAGGTTCATTTTCTTGCCGAAGAAAATACTGAACCTGCCTAGACTCCCTGTGAAACTAACTGCAGCTGCACAAGGGATCTGTGCACTGAACTATTCTGTTATCGCCCCAGGCTATCTGATTGGAAAAGCTGCCTACCAACAGTTCCAGCTCCTCTCCCAGGATTATCTGTCTCTACTTTGCCTGCAGCTGGTCCTGTGCAGAATGTATAATACGGCATGGACTGGATGCTGTGCAGGCTGCCAGCCCAATAGAAGCCCTGCAAATGACTTCTATTTATAGAGAAGACATTCCTCGTGCGCACATTCTCTCTCCGGCCTGCTGAGAAGTCTGAGTCCTCAGCAGATGCCAAAGAGTAGGGCTGCCAACCTCCCTGTGCCAGAGAAGGGCATTGTTCTGCCACAAACAACAGTGGGGTGGCCCTGACGTGGTGTCAGAATGAGTTGACAGCAGCTGCTGGTGCCTTCCCTCTCCACATTTACAGTTGATTTCTGCCAGATGCAGGAAGCCATTAGACTCGTGGGTTTGGATTTTGGAGAACGAATTACACCAAAAGACAAGGACTATCTAGATACAATTGGCTTGAGTAGGGAAATAGCCATCAGCCATAGGTTGTTTAGTTCAGGCTGCCCATGTCTTCTGGGACAATGTAATTGCTAAATGCAGTAGCATGGGCAGCCATGGGCAGGTTGGGCAGGTGGCCTTCCCCTAGGCCTTTCCACAGGCCTAGCCTCTCCTGGGCTCTCCCAACCCCCTCCTGTAACTAGCAGCACCTGAACCCTGCCAGGGAGTACAGCTTGTAGCTGGGTTGTTGCAGATTAAAGCAGAAAGGCCTTACCTGGATGGATAAAGTAGTTTCCTTATGCAGACTTCAGGTTTTTATTCTTTAGTTAGTTATGATCATATGCTCGTACCTGGGAAGTCAGAACATGCTGGTGGTTGAGAATGTGTGCTTTAGAGAAAGAGAAAGCCAAGATAAAATCCCAGCTCAGCCTAGTTGTTGGACTTCAAGCAAGTTAACTTAATTTCTCCAAGCTTCAGATTTTCTATTAATAGCTTGGGATAAATAACCCAATAAAAAAAAATGACCAAAGATTGAAATAGGCAATTCACAGAAGAAAAGTAAAAATGTCGAATAAATACATGAAAATGTCTCCAATCTCTCCAGACATCAGAGAAATGCAAATTAAAACAAGACCTCATTCTGAGCACATTTTTAAAAGCTTGATAATGTCCAGCTTTGGCACAGAAGCAGTCACACTCTGCTGGTGGGAGTGTAAATTGGTGCAGCCACTTTAAAAGATAATTTGTCAGTCTCTACTAAACCCCTTTGACTTCAAATCCCACTTCTAAGAATCTCTCCTGGAAAAAAAATTGCACATATGGATGTGAATGTTCATTGTAGTGTCATTTGTAATATTTTTTAAATGGACCAAAATAATCGAAAACAGGAACTTGGACAGATACCTGCTTACCAGTGTTAATAGCAGCATCATTCATGATAGTCAAAAAGTGGAAACAACCCAAGTATCCATCGATAGATGAATAGATAAATAAAATATGGTGTATACATACAGTGTATATTAGCTAGGGATCTCTAGAGAAACAGAATCAGTAGGAGATATCCATAAATATAAAATTTATAAACATGTCTCACGAAACTGTGGGGATGTAGAGTTCAAGGTCTGTAGAGCAGGCCACAGCTGGCAGCTCTGATGAAGTTCCTAAATGAACTCTCAGGAGAGGCTGGCTGGACAACTGTGAGGATGTAAGAGTCCAAGGTCTGTAGGGCAGGCCACAAGCTGGCAGCTCAGATGAGGGTCCTTAACTCTCAGGAGAGGCTGGCTGGCTGAAGCAGGAAGAGTGATTGTTTCTTCTGAGTCCTCCTTAAAAGCCTTCTGGTGATTAGATAAGTGTCACTCATTGCAGAAGACACTCTCTTTGGCTGATTACGAATGCAGTCAGCTGTGGATGCTGCCAGTGTGCTCATGATTTAAGTCCATGAAATATCCTCATAGCAATAGACAGGCCAGCGTTTGCCTGACCAGACAGCAGGGCACCACCACCTGGCCAAGCTGACACATGAACCTGACCACTGCTCAACTATAAAAAGGAATGAAGTCCTGATACATACAACAACACAGATAAACTTTGAAGACATGTTGAGTGAGAAGCCAGACAAATATTATGTGGTTTCACTTATATGAGATACCTAGAATAAGCAAATTCATAGAGTCAGAAAGTAAATTACAGGTTACCATGGGCCAGGGGAGCACCAGAGAAATGGGAAGTTATTGTTTAGTGGGTACAAAATTTCTTTTTTGGTAATGGATGGTGGTGATGGTAACACAATCTTGTGAATGTAATTAATATCATTGAATTGTACACATGAAAATGGTTGTAATGAGAAATTTTGTGTTGAATATATGTTACCATAATATGATTTTTTAAAATGGAAACAGTAACTGTCTATCAATAAAGGAAATATTAACAAATCGTTGTCATGTAATTGCAGGTTCATCTATAGGTTCTGTTGTAGAAACAAGTCTAATATATGAAGTTAACCTGAATAGAACAAGTCAAGGAACGATACGTGTAAGGCAATACCATTTATGTAACAAGAAATGTATAACTTTCATTTTTATAAGTAAGCACTTCGTAAAGGTGCAGGAATTACTTCCAGGGAGGGGAGTGAGACTAGTGAGAGGGCCGGAGGAAGACTTTCACTTTTTACTCTATATAGTTAAATCCATACTTTCACATCTTTTGTAAGATGTATTGTAAGTTTGTTCTTATCTTCTGTTATCCAAATTTCCTGTAAATCTTCCAAGCAAGCACTGAAATGGGGGAAGTTCCAACCTTCAGGTGGAATTGGGGAAAATATCAGGAATTCATTGGACATGTTACATTTCAGATGCTGAGTGTGAAGTTTGGAAGAGAGGGCTGGGCTAGAGAATCACATTTGGAGAGGAGTCCTCTAGGATTTATGGGCAGTTCCATGAATAAGATAGGTTAGGGGCTCCGAGCCAAGGTTGGTGGGCACCTAAGCCCTGTGTTCCAGTTCCCTCAGCATGAAGCAGTTTCTGCTGTGGACCTAAACAAGTGTAGGTCCTAATGAATTTTTCTCATCCTCGCATCCCTGGCATCTACTGCTGTATCCCTCCGTCTTATTCTTAACTCTGCTTCCTGTTTTCCCTTTGAATGTATGGCTCTGTCTGACAAGACTCTTTTGATGGTCTCTGGGGTTCCCAACTTTGCCTTGGCTTGACATCTTGTCTTTAAATTCCCTTTCCTCTAAGTTTCATGGCTGCAGGGAAGCCTTCTCCACTCATCCTCTCGCCCCATTCTTCAAACTCATCCCAGATAGAGCCCAGCCCCTTACTCGTACATTTGTACACTTTTCCACACAATTTCTCAATTCACATCAAAAAGGCAGGCATATTGCTATTACCATTTTTATTATTATCCCTGCCCACTTGACAGATGAGAAAATTGAGGTTTAAGGAGATGAAGTAAATGTGCCCAAATTGACTCACATGGGAAGTGTCTTAGTTTTGGATTGATAAGCAACAGATTGACACAAATTTAGCAATTTAAAGCAGCCATGTATTATCTCATATCATGTGTAGGGAGTCTGGGCGTATCCTAGCTGGATCCTCACCTTCAAGGTCTCTCAGGAGGCTTCAGTCAAGATGTCAGCCAGGGCTGGGGAACTCATCTGAAATCTCAGCTGGGCCAGGAACTGCTTCCAAGCTCACACAGGGGCTGTTAACAGTATTTGGTTCCTATTGAGCTGTGGAAGTGAAGGCCTGGACTCCTTGCTGCCTGTTGGCTGGAGGCTGGCCTCAGTGCCTTGCCGTGAGGGCCTCTGCAATGTGGCTGCTTACTTCATTTAAGCATGTGAGCCCAAGGCCACAGAGAGACTGCAAGCCAGCCAGACAGAGGTTAGTCTCTTGTGACCCAGTCTCAGAAGTGATATCCCATCACCTTTGCTGTGTTCCGTCAGTTATGCAAGTTGCTAGACCAGCCCAGACACCAGGGATTCCACCAGGACACAAAGACCAGGAGGCGGGGGTCATCAGTCTGCCATGGAACATGACACCAGGGCCTTTAACACAGGTCGGTTCCTCCAGTGCATGCTTAGATCTTCCAAGGCTGTGCTCTGCTGTGGCCTGATCAAACATGTAACAGTGATACTACTTTTCCTCCTGTGACTCCATCTACTAAACACTCCTATGGATTAGGTAATTTTTAAATTATTATTATTATTATTATTTTTGCATGGGCAGGCACTGGGAATTGAACCCTGGTCTCTGGCATGACAGGCAAGAACTCCACCTGCTGAGCCACTGTGGCCCACCCAAGTAATCTGCTTTTAACAAGCAAGACATGGTATTTTAAATTATCCTGCTTTCCCAAAACAGCGCCATTCAAAGCTGAATCACTAAAGAGGGAAAGGGAGGAGCAAATGGTGTCCCTGTTCATGGAGTTAGCTGATAACAGCTGTCATCGCCTCTCAAACCAGTCCCACAACCCAGGTGGTCCGCGGGTAAATGATGCTCCACAGCCGGCCCAGCAAATCAGCCTTTTACTTAACACTGCTGGCACCAGGGGGGAGGAGGCGGGACAGAGGAGCAGAAGAGAACCAGCCCCCACGCCACCACGCCAGACCTCTCTGGAGTTCCAATGAAGCTTCCAAGCTAGTGGGGTAGACACAACTTCCCATCTGTGTGATGGAACCAGTCCCTGAGAGACAGTATGTCCTTTCCTGATGACAGCTGGGAGAAAAGGTGAGCGTCCACCCACTCTCATCATCTCCAGCCCTTCCAGAAAGCTTCTGACAGGGATGATTTCCAGCACTTTGGCTTCTCAGCAGCCCAGATGTCAGTCTGTTCCTCAGGCTGCTGCTGAATGGCTCGCTCTTCCCACTGCCCCCCTCCTCAGAATATTTCGCTCTAGTTTCTTCGGCCCCCATTCATCTGGTTATCTGGGACTTTTGTCTCTAGTCAATCCCAGATGGGCATATTTATAATAAATATTTATTTAAAACCCACTGTAGGCCAGAGATCATGTACCTAGAAACCTATGAAATAGAGGCTGAGAGCATCCTTTGAAGTCAGACCCTGCCATTCAGTAACAGTGAACTTGGGCAAGTTACTTAAACTTTCTGAGCCGTTTCCTCTTCCTTAATATAGAGGCCATTATTCCTACTTCATGGGACTGTGAGGATTAAACAAAATAATTTGCACAGAGCACTTAGCACATAATAAACATTTAACAGTACTTCTGTGTGTTCAGTGTGGGACAGACTATTAGCACGGATTCCTCATCCCCACCAAATTGTGTGGTTCACAGTCGTATCCATAATGCCTGGCACACGGCTCAATAAATGTGTTAGAATGGATTAATAAATGAACCCTGAAGTTAATGACAAAATATTTATCCAATGCAGCTTTCCCAGGATCTCACAGATCTCTCAATATTATCTTCAGATTCAAAGTCCACCTTGGATGTTTGGCCTATGTTTGACCAAAGCCTAAAAGGGTAGACTTTAGACTTGACTTGCTTAAGACCATGCATTAATTCAGGGGTCGTTAAGAGGTGGGGACTCAGATTCCTGGATTTCAACCCACTATTCCTATATGTC
Source organism: Tamandua tetradactyla (assembly GCF_023851605.1). NCBI lineage: Eukaryota > Metazoa > Chordata > Mammalia > Pilosa > Myrmecophagidae > Tamandua > Tamandua tetradactyla. The sequence continues at coordinate 93,058,447 of NC_135327.1, read as the reverse complement.
CTGCATATTGAGATCATCTTCCCACACTGAGTGATTTAGAAAATAGGGAAAAGCTCCTCAGAACCCCAAAAGTCAAGGACTTTCTAATTCATTGTAACCATGATTCATTTTGGAAGAACCCAATCGGTTGTCTTCAGGGCTTGATGCTGAGCAAAAATGGTGAAACAACCTCCTGCTGCCTTCTGCTTGTAAGTCCAAGAGTACGATATGAGCAGGGTCCCCAACCCCAAGCTCATCCAGTGCTCCAGTGGGTTGTTTCCACATATGGTAATGATCTCTACTCAAGCATGACTAGCAGCAGTTCTCAGAGAATGAGAACAAAGTTCAGTATCAGGAGTTCTGGCCTTTAGTCCCAGTTCCACTACCTGTGTGACCTTGGACAAGTTACTGAAGCTCTCTGCTCTTTCATTTTCTCATTCAAAAAGGAGGGAAAACAACATGTTGTAAAATTTAACTATCGGATGTATAACAAAATGTACTCAGCACAGTTCCCAAAGTAGGCTTGTAAAGCTTAGATCCGCAGGCAGGGCCAGCGTTAATCATCCTACGTGGTCATAGGATAGGTCAGGCAAAATTGTCCAGCCCCGCTTCTTTCCTCAGGAGTCCTGCCCAATTCCCACTGACGCTTTGGGGGAGACAATGATTTTCAAGGTTTATTTCAGAGCAGAGCTCTTTCGTCTAGGAAATGTAACATAGAATAGAATCAAAGTGTATGAAACTGATGAAGTTGAGCTCACTTATTAAAGCAGAGCTAAGGGACAGGGTAGATCTTTGGCTGTGAACTGTCCCTCAACATTTGCAGATACCTCCATGAGCCCTGAAGCTTCCCAGAACGTAAGTATTTTTGATGGCCCCTGTCAAATTAATGATATCAGCACATTATAATAGTACAAATGCTAACTATTATAATACACTATTGTTGTTATAGCTAACATTTGCTGTAGTGGTTCTCAAATTTTTGCTTCCATCAATATCACCTAGAAATCTTGTTAAAACACAGATTGCTGGGCCCCATCCCCAGAGTTCCTGATGCAATAAGTCTGGATTAGGGCTGAGAATTTGCCTATCTAACAAATTCCTACATGATGCTGATGCTGGCATCTGAAAGCACACTTTGGGAAAGACTGATTTACTGTACTTTCTAAATGAAAGACACCATGCTAAGCACTTTACATGGGTGGTTCAGTTGTTTTTCTTGTGTTAACATGTACAACAGTAATTTTACATTTTAATCACTATCATTTGTACAATTCAGTGATATTAATTATATTCGCCACATTATGCTATCAACACCACATCTATTACTCGAACTTTTTTCATCTCCCCAAACAAAACTATGTACCAAACAAGCAACAACTCCTCATTCCCATTGCCTGGAAATCTGTATTTGCTTATTCCAGGTATTTCATGTAAGTGAAATCAAACTATATGTGTCCCTTTCTGTATGACTTATTTCACTCAACAAGATGTCTTCAAGGTTCATTCACATTATAGCATGTATCGGAACTTCATTCTTTTTTAGGGATGAATAATATTCCATTATGTAGATATACCACATTTTATTTTTTCATGAATCTATTGATGGACACTTGGGTTGCTTCCATCTTTTGACTATTGCATATCATGTTACTGTGACACTGATGAAGGTATATCTGTTCGAGTTCCTGTTTTCAGTTCTTTTGGATATATACATAGAAGCAGAGTTGCCAGGTCATATGTTATTTAGCCTATGTTTAACTTTCTGAGGAAACACTAAACTCTTTTCCACAATAGCGGCACCATTTTACATTCCCATAAGCAATTCACAAGAGTTCCTATTTCTCCTTGCCAACACTTCTTTTCCTGGTGATGTGAAGCGGTATCTCATAACTTTGATTTGCATTTCTCTAATGGCTAGTGATATTTGAGCATCTTTTCATGGGCTTATTGGCCATTTGTATATCTTCTTTGAAAAAAAGTCTATTTAAGTCCTTTGGTCATTTTTAAATTGAGTTCTTTATCTTGTTGCTGAGTTCTTTTTATATTCTGGATATTAAACCCTTATCAGAGGCATGGTTTCCAGATATTTTCTCCCATTTCTGTAGATTGTCTTTTTACTTTCTTGGTAATGTGTCCTTTGACACACGAAAGTTGTTAACTTTGTTGAAATCCAATTCACCTATTATTTTTTTCTTTTTCGCACATGCTTTTAGTGTCATATCTAAGAATCTGTTGCCTACTTTATAAGGTCATGAAGGTTTTCTTCTTAGAGTTTTATGGCTTTAGCTCATATTTAGGTTATTGATCTATTTTGAGTTAAATTTTTGTATATGGTATGAGCTGGGGGTCCAGTTTCATACTTTAGCATATGAATATCCCATTTTCCTGGCACATTTGTTCAGACTAACCTTTGACCATTGAGTGGACTTGGGACCTTTGTTGAACATCAATTGGCCACAGATGTGTGCATTTGGATAGTTTTATCTAATCCTAGCAACTATGCTATGAGATAGGTATTGTACTATTTATACCTCTTACTCCAGTTGAGGAACTAAGGCTTAGAAAGCCTAAGTAACTTGCTGAACATCTTCCACCTATTAAGTGACAGTTTCCAGTCCAGGTCTGCCTAACTCCTAAGCCCTTACTCTTAATCATGATGTTAAAATAAAAATGTTCTATAAGAAATGGATACCCTTATTCCCATATATACTTGTTTTCATCAACTGACCTAGTATGAATATGTCAATAAAATGAATGAGCTCTGAGGAAAAGGTTTCCAGGATGAAATTTGATGCCTACACACCAGGCCATTGTTTGTTATGGGGCACCTGGGACATCATATAACTTTTCAGGACAAGAGAGGCAGTACTTGTGACAAAGGATAGAAAAAAGTGGTGGTCAGGAAGATAAACTTCACTTTATTCATTTATTTATTACTTCATTAGTTTACAAAATACTTATTGCATGCCTGTTATATGCAGGTGCTGCTTTGGTGCTGGAGAGACAAAGGGAATTAAATAGTTATGGTCCATGCTCCATGGAGCTTATAGCACACTCAATACCATAAGTCTAGTAACAATTTTGCCCTAGGCTGGTTCCCAAATCCTGAAAATCAGCTTCAGCCCCATAACTGTCTTGTGTCTCAGCCCTTTGGTCCTAACTCTTCCAATCTTATTGTCTTGTATTTTCACTCTGGCTTGACCTAATGGATTTCCATTCTGACTCATGCAGTTCAACCCAATTCTGACATCATGATATTGAAAATCTGCCTTCTCAATAGACTTTTTTTTAATTCCTGATTATGAATAGGATTTGGCTGGTATTTGATAATTGGTATCTTGCAAATATGACTAATAGGTGGAGGTTTTTTAATCGGTCTGCTCTTGTTTTCTTTTACATTACGACTAATTACTCGATATGCTTGATATGCCGTATGGATGCTTTATGAATAGTCTAATGACTGGATCTGAAACCCTATATTCAGGATCAAGAGAACTTGGCCCTCTGAGGGAGGTTAATGCAGTTCTCCATTCTGTCTTCCAGTTTCTCTCCCTTTAGAGTAGTCTCGAGGAGACCCACTAGATCTTAATGATCATATGGCACTTTTTGATTCCAAGGAATATTTCCCCAGTTCCTGGAGTTAGCATACTTTCTGTGAAAACACATTTGGGAAGGACCTCTCAGTCTTACTTTTTCCAATTTTCCAATTTGGATTTGCTCACTCTGGCAAAATTATGACTTATAAACAAAATAATAATAGACACAGTGAATCTTGACAACTGAAAACACAAGTTTCAAGGAACAGCATGAAGGAAAGAAAGAAAAAGATGCCAGGAAAGAAAGGCTATAGTTTTAAAAAATCCATGATCGTCCATAAAGTTTTTTGTAATGTGCTAAAGAAAACCTCTAGGCTGTCTCCTAGAGACACACGTTTCTTACTATCTAATCTACAAATTCATTTGCCTTAAAAACAGAACTAAATTTAACCTTCAAAGTAAGAACTCAATACTCAGAACAGACATATGGGCTGTTTGCTTTGAACAAGTGGCAGCAGCCAGTTTTCTCCCACAATTGGCACAGAGAAAATTTTTGAAACACAGACTACAAAGATAGCTGGCACATGGGATCTGTGACATGAAATAAGTGCTTTCAAAAAGAAACAAATGAAAGATAGGGAAAAAAATTAAATAAGCCCACATATTTAGCTCTTTGGGTTAATGTCAAGTTTTACTCACCCATCTTAACAGACCCACTAGTGATTACTCTTATTTGGGTATTTCCAATGGAAAAGTACCCAGTTTGTGAAAAGTCTCACTAGCTTTATTATGAAGGACACAGCTTTCATTTTGGCACAAAATTAGCCTGGGCTGAGTTAGCCCCACCAGGATAATTCATGCTGCCTACTCATGCCCTGCTCTGCCCTTGCTTTTGGCAGTGTGCTCTACAGCACAGCACTCAGCCTTGGCCTGTCCCCAGATGCTTTTCTAGGTCCACATCAGACTGGGGCATAGAGGAGGTTGAGAATAAGAAGTTGGAAAATACTGAGCACTTAAGAGCTCAGGCTCTGGAGCCAGAAAGACCTGGCTGAAATTTCCAATCTGCCTCTCACCGTGTAAACTGGGGCCTACAGTTTCAAGCAATTCTTGATAGTACCATGACTTATTATAAAGATTCAGTGAGATAATATATACCGAGGGCTTAACTCAGTACATGGCACATTAACACGTCATCAGCAAATGGTACCAGTTAGTGCTGACTGTCTTGGCCTTAGCTTTAGTATTTAGTAGGGATAATTAAAAGAGGAAAGTATGTAAATGAATTTATACCAGATTATCAAGTTTGTCAAAATTAGTTCCTAAATCCACTGTCCAGCACTTTCTAATACAAATTTCTGTAATGATAGAATTGTTCTGTATCTGTGCAGCCCAGTATAGTAGCCACTTGCCTCACTTATCCACAGAGCACTTGAAAGTTGGCTAGAGGAAGTGGAATTTTCACATTTAATTAATTTAAATTTAAATAGCCATATATGGTTAGTGGCTACCATGTTGTGCAATACAACCCTTTAAGAGAGTATTGCCAAATCTATGTGAGAAAGGGAAAACGTTGTAAGAGAACAAATGGAATCACAAGAAAGCAGAGAGCTCATTAGGATTGAAAATGTCAGCAAGATCCAAACTTTTAATGAGTAATGGATGTAATTCTGGTTATATCCCTTTAGGGCAAAAAAAAAAAAAGCAGAACACGAAACATTTCTAAATCTTAGAAGTCAAACAGTCCAGTTTCAAGAACTATTTGACAAATTGTAATTCTACTGCAATGAAATTAGTTAAACTTTGATATCAATGTGACAATAGCAAAATTTGCACCATTTTGTAAAGAGCCATGAAGAACAGGTGAGGCAGTATCAAGCAGAGGAGTTTCCTAAATGTCCTCCTCAAAGCACATGTTGAACCTGTAAAGGTGAGAGCCAGATTTTGGAAAGGTAATAGAGGTGGCAGTACTTATGAAACTCAATGCTGAGTTCACAATGAGATCACTCATTGGCAGCCTAATAAAAATGCCTGTAGGGAGAGAAATTAATAAACCGGACATGTTTTCTATTCCTATTGGCACAACCCAAGATATAGGCATAAATGGTGTTTGTTCAGTAATAACTCAAATGTATAACAGGCATTGTGAAAGTGTTTAGTGTCTAGGGTAAATGTAACGCATTAGGAGAATTATAATCCAGAGTGTTGAAGGCCCAAGATTAAAAAATAAATGTTTTTAAAAATACAGGTTTACTTTTTTTAATACATCCTTTTTTTTAAAGAAAATTATTGTAGTAACAAATATATATAACACAAAATTTCCCATTGTTTTAGTTTGCTAAAGCTGCCAGTATACAAATATATAAGAAATGTATTGGCTTTTATAAAGAGGATTTATTAAGTTGCAAGTTTATAGTTCTAAGGCTATGAAAATGCCCAAACTAAGGCATTCATAAAAAGATACCTTGACTCCAAAGAAAGGACCAGATGGTGTCCAGGTTTCCTCTAACATGGGAATGCACATGGCCAGCTTTTGCTGGTTCTTTCTTAGCTTCTCTGTGGCAAACACTGAATTCTTCTCTTAGTTTCCTTTGGCTCTCTCCAGATTTTGGCTTTTCAGTACTATGGGTCCTTGCTTAGCATCTCATGGAAAGGCACATGGCAATGTCTGCTGGTCTCTGGTTTCATAAGCTTCTTTAGGCATCTCTGTCGGCACTCCAAGCATCTCCAAATGTCTGCATCCAAGCTCTTCAAAATGTTCCCCTTTTTAAAGAACTCCAGCAGACTATAAGACCCATTTTGAATGGGCAGGGGCACACCTCCATTGGAATAATCTAATCAAAAGGTCACACCCACAATTGGGTGTGTCAGATCTCCATGGAAACGATCTAATCGAAATGTCCTACTCTAAACAATAGATCTTCCCCTGAAAGATTGGATCAGGATTAAAAGCACATGGCTTTTCTCGGGTATGTAACATTTTCAAACCAGTGCATGCTTAACATTTTAGGTGTAGGATTCATTTGTGGTAATTACATTCACAGTGTTGTGCTACCATCTCCACCATCTACTACCACAACTTTCTCATCAGCCCAAATAGAAATTTTTTACCCGCTAAGCAATAATAACTCCCCATTCCTATCCCCCCCTGAGTAAACTATAATCTATCTTTTGTCTATGAATTTGCTTATGGAAGATGTTTCATATAAGTGGACCCATACACTATATGGCCATTTATAGTCTATTTATTTCACTCAACATAACATCTTCAAGGTTCACCCTGTGGTAGCATGTAGTAAAATTTCATTCTTTTTTATGGCTGAATAATACTGCAGTGTATGGGTGTAACACATTTGTTTACCTATTTATTATCTGTTGTTGGATACTTGAGTTGTTTCCACTTTTTGGCTATTGTGAACAATGTTGCATGGCACTTAATATTTTATATAATGATCCCTCATGGTTGAAATAAAAGTGATCCTAAATTGAGATTGAAGAGACCTGGTTTTGAGACCTGATTCTGCTGGCTACCTGTTGAGAGTCCTTGAGTAAGAAACTTACATCCTCCATGTGCCACAGTTTCCACATAGGTGCAAATGGGGCCGATACGAACTACTGCATAAGAGTCTTGTATGAGTTAAATGGAAAACAATTAGTAGAGGTATAAAGCATTACAAATATTGAAAAGTGTTGTCATCGTAGTCACAGTCATCGTCATCACGGTCAACATCATCGTCTTTATTTTGACTTTCCCAACCATCCTCTGAGGGAGCTACACAGAGCAAGCTAACCATTTCCAGAGAGTAAATGGAAGCACAAATGGGTTAAATGACTTGTGCAAGGCCACACAGCTATGACAACCAGCACTCTCATCACGGCTATGAAAAACTTGGTGGAGTTTGGGTGGTAAGCACAACTGGTTTTATATTTCTTTTTAATGCCTTGCTTCAGAAATGCTTAAAATCATGCACAGTGAACCAGGACCATTGTCTGAACTCTGCCTTAGGTCCAGGCAAGACAGGCGCCTGCACGGGGCCCTGAGTGTTATTTTAGACAAGAGTTGGCAAACTGGACCAGACCTGGCCTATCTTTGAAAATAAAGTTTTATTAGAACATGAATAGTGGAGTTGAGTAGCTTCGATAGAGACCACATGACTCACAAAACCAAAAATACTTGCTATCTGGCCCTTTTACAGGAAGCTTGCTGAATCCTGCTTTAGAATCAATTCCCAGTATCACAAATCACCCAAAACTAAATGTATTAAAAAACACATGACACACGCACAAAATGAATAAGAATAGTGTGCCAGTTTGACAAGGTTTATGTACCCTAAAAAAGCCATGTTTTAATCCTAATCAACCTTGTGGGAGCAACGGTTTCTTCTAATCCCTATTTAGTACTGTATGTTGACCACTTTAATTAGTTTATCTCCATGGAGATGTGACTCAATCAAGTAGTGGATATTAAACCTGATTAGGTGGAGACGTGTCTCCACCCACTCCAGGTGGGTCTTGATTGGTTTTATTGGAATTTACTGGAATCCTATAAAAAAAGAAGCACTTTGGAAAAAGCTAGAGAACAACAAGAGAGAAAGCCATGAGATTCTGAGAGAGCAGAGAACACCACAGAACCATGAAGCAGAGAGTCCACCAGCCAGTGGGTTTTGGAGAAGAAGAAGGAAATGGCCTCCCGGAGAGCTTCATGAAACAAGGGTCCTGGATAGAAAGCCAGCAGATGCCGCCGTGTTTGCCATGTGCCCTTCTAGCTGAGACAGAAACTCTGAACGTCATCGGCCTTCTTGAACCAAGGTATCTTTCTCTCGATGTCTTAGATTGGACATTTCTTCAGACTTGCTTTAATTGGGACATTTTCTCAGCCTTAAAACTGTAAACTAGCAACTTATTAAATTTTATTAAATTAAAAAAAATTTTAAAGCCATTCCATTTCTGGTATTTTGCATTGCAGCAGCTAGCAAACTAGAACAAATAAAAAAAAAAAAAGAATAAAGAAACAAGCAAAAACACCCAAAAAAGTCGATTGTGATGATGAATGCACAGCTATATGATGATACCATGAGCTGTTGGTTGTACACTTTGGATGATTACATACTGTGTGAATATATAATATATATCAGTAAAATTGCATTAAAATAAATAGACACATGACAGTTCTGTTCCTCAGGATCTGGCAATCAGCACAGAAAGAGTGACCAAGGACCCCAGTGTCCACTATCATAACCCCCACAGTACAGGCCTCAGGCCCCAGATCTCCTCCTGTCCTGCCTTGAGCCCTTGAAATAAGTGGGCCAATGTCTGCATGACATGGAGGTTTGAACTTCTGCCTTTGCTGACTCGGACAGGCCTGGCTCTGGGGTGCAAGGAGGATGTGAGCAGCATAAGCACCTGCGTAAGAGAAGAGAGTCATTTGTTGAATCCTTCCTCTGGGATAGCATATATAGAGTAGAATCTTGCATACCAAAGTATCGGTTCCCAGTGTGCTCTGCGTCCCTGCTTCCCTTTGAGTTTCTATTCCTGGTTCTAGGGATGTTCACAGACTGGCACAGTATTCACAGCAGATGCGTGTGGCAACTGAGGAACATTTTTGCAATATTAAAGGACATATGACTTGTAAACAACCTTATATTTAGGCCTTGAGATGACACGCATGAAGTTTGACACTTACATTGGCAGCTGGATGGGCCCTGAATATTAAAATTGTGTATGGTTTCATTTTTGCAAGAATAATTGTGTTTAAATAATTTTGATATAAACATCTGATATTCATTCACTGCAATTTGTATTTTGCCTTTCAATTTTAAAGGTAAATTTTGAATATTTTAGAAGAAAATTACATATTTGAAAAGGAAAATTTTTAATATTTTGAAGTTTTACATGTACTTTCATTTATATTATTTGATGAAAATAATTCAAGTTTTGCACACACTCTGAATTTCATTGAGCATTACTGTCAATGAAATAATATCTAGGTTTCTCATTTATGGTGGTAGGCAGGCTATTTTTTGGTTTTGGCAATAACAGAAATAATATGTCTATCTTTGGTTTTTATTTAAACAACAGATGGGAAAGGATAGAACAGAATGATTCACATGGTTATTTGTCCCGCCTTCCCCATCCTCCTGATAGAAACTCTCTAGTTGGAATGGCATTGATGTTGATTCCAGCTTACCTCAGAACCTCTGGGGTAAACTTAGAAACAAGGAATAAAAAAGCTCTCTTTCACTCAGCCTACAGAATCTCATTTTACTTTCCTTGCCAGGTGGGTTCAGATCTGTTTTTCCCATGACTAATTCACTAAGATGTGGCTTCTCAGGAGGTTCCAGCACCCAGCTGGTTGAAGCCCATCTTAGGCTGCCTCTCCCAGGAGGAGACAGGAGGGGTGGCCTGCCTGGCCCAGAAACGAGGCTGGCCTTTGTGCCACAGACAGCTGCTTCCTCTGGGGTACCATTGGCATGGGACATTCGGACAGGGACTCGAAAGCCTGCTTCTCTTGGAGTGAGGAGAAATACCCTTCCAAATACACCCAAGGGGGACGGTGCAAGGATAGCCCAGTGGTAGAGTTCTCATCTGCCATGCGGGAGACCCGGGTTGGGCTCCCGGAGCTGCACATGCCAAAGAGATTACAAAAACAAAAACAAATCCACCCAAGGCACTCCTGGAAAACTGGCACTAGCTTTGTTAATGATCCAAGTGTGTCCCAGGCCTGGATGTCAGCTCTGTCACCTTCAGGGGGCTCAGGGGAGTACCTCCCACCTTTCAGACAGAAATAATATATTTGTTTATTTGCTCATTCATTAATTTAACAAATGTATTCTGCATACCTGCTGCGTGCCAGGCACCGTGTGGGCATGGGGGCACAACTGTTAACATGACCAATGTGCTTCCTCTCCCGGACAGTGTAGCAGGGAAGATGGATGCTTAAAATAGTCATTACAGTAGGGTGATGAGGTTGGTGAAGGGCAAGGACAAGGTGCAGTGGGAACATTTGGCAGGAGGATCTATCCTAATTGAGGAGATGCAAAAACATCTGAGGAAGAGACACTCAAGGTAAGACCAAATGTCACAACATAGGAGGAGGCCAGGCAAAGAGGGAAGGAAAAAGAGCTCCAGGGAGAAGGAGGAGCATGGCCTGAAAGAAGGCTGGCAGAAGGCAAGGCTGGAGATAGTGAGGGGCCTGAATTTGCAGGGCGCTCGTGTGAGGTAAGACAGACCCTAGGAGAACCCTAGTCTCGGGATGCCCTACCACAACTTCTTATATCCTTTTGGGAGCTCTTGAGATGTTTCTCTTCAAAACTCAACTGAACTGCATTCTTTCACTCAGCAAGTAAGTCAGCATCTTCTAAATGCCGCATACTAGGTGAGGAGCTGGGAATGCAAAATGAAATTAGACTTGATCCTTGCACTGAAGGGGATTACATTCTAGTAAAAAACACAGGTATAGCTGATGTATGCATTAGTCTGCCCAGCATCTCTTTGTGGGGTACCTGTGCTTTGTGGGGACTGAAAACCACAGGGCCCTCCCTGGATGTTTTGCTCAGTCTGCTGACTCTTGCTCATGGTGGATCATTTTCTTCAGTGTTTTGTATTCTTATAACAGTGGGGCTTTCTCTGAAACAATCAGTGTGGCCCAGCGGTACCAGCTTCACCTCCCATGGAGCCAGGATGAGCACAGGACCAAGGACTTGCCGGAGTACATCACTTTGGTTGTGGTGGTCGGCTCAGAAATGGACATGTAACCCAAGTCCAGCCATTTAGATCCTTCCCAGGACTTTTTATGGAACAAATAAGAGGCACCCTTATCATCTGAGGTGGCTAGATAAGGACAGTATAAATGTGAAGATGCTAGGAGCCAGCTTCACCAGCTAACACAGAGGAAAGAAAATCCAAGAAACAGGGAAAGACAGAGCAAGAGTGAGATTACATTGCTTAAGCCCCAGGATCCAGCAGTACCTCATGCTAGATTGATCTCCAACTGTGTAGTTCATGAACCAATAAATTCTCTTTTATGTTTAAATTCATTGAAGTTAGGATTTTCTCCACTTCCAAGCAAAAGAGTTCTGATTAAGATAGCAGACAGCTAAATCATCCATTTCACAGTAATGTGATAAATGCTATTATAATAGAGGTAAGACAAGGAGGCAGGAGAGTGTAATAAGTGAATAGATGGTGCAGCAGATGCTATTGGTGCTCTGCTCATATCCCCTTGGCCCACTTGGATGTCTCCTGCAGCTTCAGAGAAGCGTTACCATCCCCACAATCAGCTTCCTACTTCAGTTCCTGCCTGTGTCACTCAGCCTGCAGGAGTGTGTGCAGCCCACGCACAGGAAGGACCAGAAGTGCTTAGAGCTCAGTAACCCCAGGATCAACCCACAACAAATAAAGGGCTGGAGTTAGCGTATCAGTACCCCCAGCTCCCTCACTCCTGGGTGGACATTTCTGAGGGCTGTTTTCCACAGCCGTTCAGAAGGCCCCCGGCAGGACTGAGCCCTGCTGGGCCTAGCAGTGACCGTATCACTAATGCTGCCTCTGTGGACTTTCTTCCTTCCCCATCTCACTTCCCACTCCCTTACCTGGGCTTCCTGGGATCAACTCCCAGATAGATTATTTACACCCAAATCTTAGCTCAAGGGTCTGTTAGGTGGGAGAATCCGAACTGAGATAGGTGGGCTCTGAAATCAAACAGACTGGGGTCCAATCCCAATTCTGATATTTACTGTAAGACTTTGAACAACTTGCATAATCTTCTTGTGCCTCAGTTTTCCCATGTATAAAAAAGAAGATAATTTCACCAGCCTCATAAAATTGTTGAGATTTAAATAGGATACTGCATGTAAAAGTACTCAGGACAATACACATGCTCAGTAAATATTGACTGTTGCTCTTCATATTCTTATTTGTTTTACTGAATGTTACCTAACCAGGCCTAGAGAGCCTGAGAAACCTTGGAGGAGAAAACATTTGAGCTGGATATTAAAGGACCAGCAGTTGAGGTAGAAGATGAAAGGGATGGGTACAACAAGCAGAGGGAACAAGAGCCTCCACTTCAGAACTAACTTCTCTGTCTGTACTAGTAACTTCAGAGAGGATATCCTTTTCCAAAGAATCTGAAAATATCTTACTTGGCTATAATTTATATAATTTATTGAGATATTAGTTTTGTATCTACTGCAGAAGAACGAGAATAAAGGAAAAGTTTGTTTTCTTCTCCCTCCACACTCCCTACTTGGATGCAAGAAAGGCTTTAAGTCTTATTAGAGGTGAGTTATCCAAAGGCAGTGGTGTGTGTATGTATTTGTGTGTAAAGCCTGCAGTGAGGCCTGAGAAAAGGGAATTTCCGTGGTTTTATAACAAGACATTACAGAGGCATGATAATGGTGTACCAAGAGGGGGTTCCAGAGTTTCCAGCTTGACAGATCCTGTGCTCAAGATTGACATGGTTGTCTTTGTGGGCTTGGACAAAGAGCATGTCAGAGAGGAGGGGAGACTGAAGACCAAAGAGCCCTTTCCTGAACGTTTGCTCTGTCTGCTTACTCTTGCTCATGGTGGATCCTTTTCTTATATGTCTGAATTCTCATTTCAGTGGGGCTTTATCTGTATGGACTGGGTTGTAGATGTGTCTCTCCAGGGTGGTTCTGCCTTTGATCGTGCTTCCTGTTTGAGGGGTACACAGGCTTAGGACCAAGTTTTGTGTTCTTTTCTTCTAGCAGACCATGCAGGCCTTGTAAATTTGAAGCTCAAATATAAGTGGAGGCAGCCTGTGGGTAGGAATGATCATGGGTTTTCTCCATTCAAATCCAAGTCAAAGACGGACAAGGTTTCTTTTCATCTCCCTTTGAAAATGAATGGATTATATCCTAGCTAATCATTTTCTTATGCATGTAGCTCTTCTAGGGTCAGTTTTATAGAGGTATTCACTTCTAACTCTCCATTTCATGTGGGCCCAAGGCTTTCTCTCCTATTTTCAAAAGGGCATTAAAACCCTATCTCTTGAACATTGTATTAATTGGGATATAATACTAACAGCTTTGACAGAGACCCTAAATAACAGGAGCTTAAACAAGATAATTTCTCTCTCTTCCATGTGAAAATGCAGGCTGCTATAGCAGTCTAACCCTGTAAAATCCTCAGGGGTCTGAGCTCTTTCCGTATTTTCATTACATCATCCCTAAGATGCTGACTTGATCCAAAAGGGACCTCTGCCATGCCCACTTTTCAACCAGCAGGAAAGGGCAGAGGAAGAAGGGAAAGCTTGCTGGTGTCCTCCAGGAGCACGACCTGAAGGTTTACTCTATCTCTTCTGCCTGCATTCAATTGACTAGTATATAGATATATAGTCATATACATGGCCACATCCATCTACAAGAGAGACTGGGAAATATAGCCTTTATTCCGGGTGTCCTTCTGCCAAGCTAAAATTAGGGAGGGATGGAGAGCAGGGATATGGGTGGATGATGAGATCAGCCTATGCTAAAGTAATGCAGACTGCAACAGCTCCCAAGCAGTGAAAACTTATCTGGATAATCGAAGACGTGACATTTTTTCATCCCCTGGGGTGCATGCTAATTAATACCCACAACACTTCTAAATGTGAAGAAACCTGATGATCCACCCATGGTGGTATAGACAAGCTAAGTAGACTTAAAGGAGGAAACTTGTGCAGTGTGCACGTGTGGGGTAGATGTGTGTCTGTAGTGAATGTGTTTTTGTTTGTACATGTGTGTAGGCATTATGTATGTGCTTTGTATGTGTTTATCTTTTTTGTTAGTTTTTTTTCTTGTGTGTGTGTATTGGTTGTATGTCTCTCTTTTTCTGAGCTCGATGATGCTGAACCCTCTTTTATGTCACTATTCAGCATGATAAACGATAACGTAATAGAAATAATAATATCATTTAGGATTGAATCACTGTCAACTCTAGCACATTAAGCAAAAATCTCAGCCCACAATGACAAATTTATATGAAATATAACTTGTTATTCTTCAAGAGAAGTTAATTTCCATCATAAGTCTCCATTTCTGGGAGATGGATCAGATATGGAATCTCAGTAGTATTCCCTGCTCCCCCAGTGCCTCTTCCCTTGAGATGGTCTAAGCTCTGGAGGACCTGTCTAATTCCAATATGTGAGAGTCAAATCTGGTGTTCGCAGGCATCTGTCCATGTTGGTGTCTGCCAGGGCCAGGACTGGCGACAATGGGGGACAAGGAAGCTGGTACAAATCTCCAAGGCCAAATGTCCAAAAGGAGGTCCAAATCCCATTGTGCTGCTCTCACACAGACCCACTTGAATCCCTTTGGACCTTTAGTTGATTCACTGCTGAGGAATCCCTTGCTCTCTACTGTCCCTGCTCTCTGTGTGGCTCTTTAGAGCCGTCTGGGGCACTTGCCAATCCAGCTGTTCCCATGGAAAACTAAGCCAAGCCTTCAGACATCTTCTTTGCTGTCTCACCGCTTCCATGATCTCCTAAATACTCAGATCCTCAGAACTTCCAGGTCCTTCTATCATCCCTACTGCCTTCTGAATCTCAGTCTAGGATGGGAAGCAAGGCACAGCTAATGTTCTGTGTATGTTCAGCCTCCTTCTTCCCTGCTGTCCTTCCCCAGCTGGGAAAAGTACTGTTTGTCTGAAGGGGTGGGAATTTTGTTCCCTCATCATACAGTCTTCCAAATCTATTCTCTATGCCCTTGGTTTTTCTTGTTGTCCCTCTTTCCTCCAAGTTTAGGCCTTAGAAAATCAACAGCCAAAAACTGCCTTTTAAATGTGTTTCTCCAACTTTCTCCAATCTCCCCATCCTTAAGGCAAAGATACTATGTGTCAGCCTGACCGAATGGGGAAAACACATATGGTAGAAGGACCAAGGGGAGGTGTGCTGGTTTAAAACTGTTGTGTACCCTTAGAAAAGCCATGTTCTTTAGTCCTAATTCAATAATGCTGGGTAGCATCTTTTTTATTAAGTTATTTCCATGGAAGAGGTGACCCACCCAATTATGGGTGGGACCTATTTGATTAGGTGGTGTGCTGGTTTGAAAGGATGTATGTCCCCTTGAAAAGCCATGTTTTAATCTAAATCCCATTCATAAAGGTAGAATAATCCCTATTCAATACTGTATGTTTGAAACTGTGATCATATCATCTCCCTGGAGATGTGATTTAATCAAGAAAAGTTGTTAAGGGTGGGCCGCGGTGGCTCAGCAGGCAAGAATGCTTGCCTGCCATGCCAGAGGACCCGGGTTCGATTCCCGGTGGCTGCCCGTGTAAAAAATAAAAAATAAAAATAATAAAAAAAGAAAGATTGTTAAGCTGGATTAGGTGATGACATGTTTACACCCATGTGGGTGGGTCTTGAGAAGTTTCTGGAGTCCTATAAAAGAGGAAACATTTTGGAGAATGAAGAGATTCGGAGAGAGCAGAGAATGCTGCAGCACCACAAAACAGAGAGTCCACAAGCCAGCGACCTTTGGAAATGAAGAAGGAAAACGCCTCCTGGGTTGTTTCATGAAATAGGAAGCCAGGAGAGAAAGCTAGTAGATGACACCATGTTCACCATGTGCCCTTCCAGCTGAGAGAGAAGCCCTGTGTTCGCCATGTGCCTTCTCACTTGAGAGAGAAACCCTGAAATTCATCGGCCTTTTGAACCAAGATATCTTTGTCTGGATGGATGCCTTTGATTGGACATTTCTTGGTCTTAGAACTATAAACCAGCAACTTATTAAATTCCCCTTTTTGACAGCCATTCTGTTTCTAGTATATTGCATTCCGGCAGCTAGCAGGCTAGAACAGGTAGTTCATGGAGATGTGTCTCCATCCATTCAAGGTAGGTTTGCTTACTAGAGTCCTTTAAGAGGGAACCATTTTGGAAAAAGCAGCAGAGCCCACACAGCCAGAGACCTTTGGAGATGCGGAGAGAAAAGTCTCACAGGGAAACCATTTGAAGAAGAGAGTAGAGAAAGCTAGCAGATGTTGCCTTGTGCCTTCCCAGCTGACAGAGGTGTTCAGAAGCCAAAGACCCCAGCAGACACTAGCCACATGTCTTCCCAGCTGACAGAGATGTTCTGGACAGCATCTGTCTTTCTTGAGTGAAGGTGACCTTGTTGGTGCCTTAATTTGTACATTTTCACAGACTTAGAACCGTAAACGTGCAACTTAATAAATTCTCTTTTAAAAAACCATTCCATTTCTGGTATATTCCAGCAGCTTTAGCAAACCAATGCAGGAGAGAAGAAACATAAGAAAATCCAGCATCTTACCTCACCAGGAAAGCCACCATGCTCAACAGAAATCAGGATGGGAAAACCTGTTTTACATGCTTTTGGTACATATTCGTATGGTATGTATTTTGCACCAGAAACCTGAATAAATGTGGAGAGAAAACTGCAGAGTGCATTCCCCCATTTATTCCAACAGATTATTTCAAAATGACAGCAAGTACTATGAATATTCTCAAATCCAATTTTTGTAGGAAATGTGCCAGTCCCTGGTCTGCTGCTGACACAATTGTCAGAAAACTTGCAGGGTGCTGCCCATTTGGGGCACTGCCATCCCTGTGACTGGCCGAGGTACCAGCCCTGACCAGCAGGAAACCACCGTGACTAGGCAATGAGCACACATTCGGCCCAAGCCAGGGTTGGTGGCTCTCCTCCAGGGACTAGCAGCCTCTGCAAAACTATACCAAGTCTTGCAGTGGATATACTAAGATCCCCACTTTTTGGCCTTTCTGAGGTCTCTGGGGCTGAGTACCCACCAGGCCTCCCTTGCAGGGTATGTGCCCAAATTTCAATCCCAGTAGCAAATGGACAGGGTATCCTTTCCAGAGAAGGGGTAAGGGAACATGTGTTCGTGGCCACGGGCCTGCATGCCATTTTTATTAGTTAGGGTTCTCTAGAGAAACAGAATCAACAGGGAACACTTGCAAATATAAAATTTATAAAAGTGTCTCACGTGACCGCAGGAATGCAGAGTCCAAAATCCACAGGGCAGGCTGCGAAGCCGACAACTCCGATGGATTCCTGGATGAACTCCACAGGAGAGGCTCACCAGCCAAAGCAGGAATGCAATATACCAAAAATGGAAAGGCTTTTAACAAGGGGAATTTAATGAGTTGCTGGTTTACAGTTCTAAGGTCAAGAAAATGTCCAATTAAAACAAGTCTATAGAAATTTCCAGTCAAAAGCATCCATCCAGGGAAAGATACCTTGGTTCAAGAAGGCCGATGAAGTTCAGGGTTTCTCTTTCAAGTGAGAAGGCACATGGCGAACACAGTCAGGGCTTCTCTCTTGGCTGGAAGGGCACATGGCGAATACGGCATCATCTGCTAGCTTTGTCTCCTGGCTTCCTATTTCATGAAGCTCCCCAGGAGGTGTCTTCCTTCTTCATCTCCAAAGGTCGCTGGCTGGTGGACTCTCTGTTTCATAGTGTCACAGCATTCTCTGCTCTCTCTGAATCTCTCATTCTCCAAAATATTTCCTCTTTTATAGGACTTTAGAAACTAATCAAGACCCACTCAAATGGGTGGAGACATGTCATCCCCTAATCCAGTTTAACAACCACTCTTGATTAAATCACATCAACCAGGGAGATGATCTCATTACAGTTTCAAATACACAGTATTGAATAGGGATTATTCTACCTTTATGAAATGGGATTTACATTAAAACATGGCTTTTCTTAGGGGGCATACTTCCTTTCAAACCAGCACACCATTTCTGGCAGAAACATATTGCCTGTCACATATCCCTGCTTCAGCACGTGATGCTACTGGTGACCTTCAGTGGCACAGTGGTATTTCTTAAATTGGGTCCTATGCAAAAGTAATAGACATTATATGAAAACAGGATTCTGAGATGAATGTACTTAAACAGGTCAACTTCCAGGAGTCTTTAATATACTACTGTGCATTATAAAGGTGGGATATAACATGCAATGTTTACTTAACTCATTGGTCCCCGAAAACTTTCTTTCACATATAGCTGCTGGGCCTGTCACTCAATGACACACAGTCCAAGAGATGCTGTGATCCTGCATATCTCTCTTGTTACAGTCTAGTGTTCTGTGATTCTGACCATTGTGGTTTGGGGTTAGAGAAAATATTAGCTTGTGGAAGCTAAGTGACTGAGAAGCAACAATCCAAATTGTCTGCCTATCAAGGCAGCACCATCATTTCTGTAAATTTCCAGATGCTAAGAAATCAATGGCTGGATTCCTGCCACTTCTCATTAACGAGCTGAATTTTTCTGGCTTTGTTACTATTTGTCCAAAGTCCAAGCTGTTTCTTTATTTATGCTTCCTTTTTGAAACACGAGCACAGTCTTCCATAGCCCTAAAAGATGGCAAGTATTATATGAAGCTTCTCAGTCTTCTAAGTTGATAAATCAGTAGCCTATTTATTAAGTTAATTCACCCACCTACTATTTAGCACCTGCTATGTACATACAAAATGGAATAAGGCAAAGACCCTTCTTTTACCTATCTTCAGTACAAGCTCTGTCTGCTGCTTTCAGACACTTATTTTCTAAAAAATGTTACAATAACACATTTGTAGATAAAGGAACCTATTTGGGGATGAAATGAAGTAAATGACTGGGCCCAGTTTTGGTGCGGTCACATGAGAAATTGTTCCAAAACAGCGGGATAAGGAAAGGAAATCATTTTTATCATTATTTCCATTCTACTTAATTTCAACAAACTTCTTGGAAGAGGTGGTATTTCAAAAGATCTGAAATCAGGACATTGGACTGATCTTCTGATGAATGGTTCGACAACTCCTGGAGGAGCCAGGCTTGGCAGTGTTAGAGGGGTGGGTGAAGGAGGCAGCCTCTGCTGACAGCTGAGAGGCAGAAACACTGGGTATTCTAAACCTCTTTGTGCACCATTGAAGACGGCACCTCCTATAGTTCTGAATTCCCACAGTTGGGAGCTGTCAAACCAGTGTTTCATTATAATCTTGGCCCTTAAACAGCACAGTTCATCCAAGGGTGACAGGGTTTTATGAACAGAAATTAGGCCTTGGACTGAATTTGTAATAAATCATAAGCTTCATTATATAGGTGAGGAAAAAAGACCACTCCTGGATGACAGATTTACTTTGGAGCAAGGCAGCAGACTGCGTGTGGCCTTTCTGAAAGGTTCCACTGTGGATTTTGCTTTTACCGATTTTGTTTGGAGGACATGGTATGCAAGGAAAAAGCAAAGGAGAAAAAGAGAGATAATTAGGGCATAGGAGTTAAGTTCTCTCCATGCACTACTCCATCAAAATCACTTGAACCTTCAGAGAAATATTAGCATGGTATGATGCTTAATAAACATTAAAGAAGAAAGTCAAGTTATTTTTCCATTCAAGCCCAGTTAAGAACTATGTGAAAAATTGGAGAGCTTTTCTCTCAAAAATGAACAAACTATCATATGCTCTCACTTATATGAAATAATTAGCATATGCAAATTACTAGCATTAGAATAAACTAAATACTGAACTAATACTTATACTAAATAATAAACTAAATACTAAAATTAATAAACTAAAATATAGTTTAATAGGAGCCGGAATGAGAGTGAGAAGAATGGGGAGTTGAAACAAACAAAAAGAACAAAAGGCCTATTAATAATGTTAGGATATGATCTCATGTGTTTAAAAATATTTGTGTTTCTTGTATGTAAAAGGGCACGTAAATCATTTGGGACCGGTGTGGGCAACAAGAAATATAAACTTAGAAGAGGAAATGAAAATGCAGTGATAATAATATACTTGTATTAACACCATTATTTTCAAAGAAACCCAAACAATTTTAGATTCAATGCAAGTCCCTTTGCCAAGGACTCCAACATATTCCATCTATCAGCAGCCTTGCCTCTGTTTCCTAGGAACGTCTGTAAGATCTGCTCTTTCCCTTGATCCTGATGCCAAAGCCAATCTTATTCTCAACGCCTAATACCGTAACCATCGTCCTATGGCCGTGAAACTCAGTTCTGCTTCTCTGGTTACCACCAATGAATAATGGTCATCTCATTTGGTTAGGCTACACTTACTTGCTCATTCATCTTTTTCTCTGTAATTGAGGGAATTGCTGATAATTAGATAATCTTGCTGAGATAAACAGGCAAATTAAGACATGTCCTGGTTTGTCTGGTGAACTGCTAAGGCAGGTAGATCAAATGTCTATTTGATTTCTTGAATGATCTGAAATCTTTTGCGTTTGTTGGAGATGGGGAGGTGGTGCCTGAAACCCCGGGGTCCTAGATCAGATGTGTGTGAAATATAACATATATACAAAGAAGCAAAACATTTCAAAGTACATTGTAACAATCAGTTGTAGAACAGATTTCAGGGTTTAGTATGGGTTAGAGTTCCACAATTTCAGGTTTTTCCTTCTAGCTGCTCCGAGACACTGGGGACTAAACGGAATATCAATATAATGAATGATTTAGCAGTCATACTCATTTGTTAAATCCTAATTTCTCTAATATAACACCTCCTTCTCCTTTGATCCTTTTCCCAATCTTTAGGGATATTTGGGTTATGTCCATTCTAACTTCATTCATGTTGGAAAGGGGTGTTGACAATATGGGATAGGGAGATGGAACTGGTTGATGCTCTTGGGGGATCTGGCACCTCTGGGTTTCAGGACTTACCTGGCCTAGGAACCCTCTGAAGGTTTTTGGTTTCTGAAGTTAACTTAGTACATGCAACTTCTGTAGGATGGCAGATAGACACCTGGGTGTTCTTTGCCTTAGGAGAAATGATGTTGATTGGGGTTTGGCAAACCTCGGCAATTAGTAATATCTAGCTGAAGCTTGCATAAGAGTAACCTCCAGAATAGCCTCTCAACTCTATTTGAATTATCTTAACCTCTGATACCTTATTTTCTAACATTTCTTTTCCCCCTTTTGGTCAGGAAGGTATTATCAGTCCCATGGTGCCAGGACCAGGCTCATCCCTTGGAGTCATATCCCAAATATGGGGAGGATAATGATTTTCCTTGCAGAGTTGGGCTTAGATAAAGAGAGAGAGTGGTCACATATGAGCAACAAAAGAGAGCCTCTGGAAGTAACTTTTATACATAATTATAGATAGGCTTAGCTTCTCTGCTACAGGAATAAGTTTTCTAAGCACAAACCTCAAAATCAAGGGATTGGCCTATTGGCTTGAGAGTCCCTAGTGTTTGAGAGGGTATCCGGGGTTTCCAAGTGGGAAAGCCTCATAGTTCATGCATTTTTCTCCCGTCCCACAAGGGACTTTGCCAATACTTTTTAATTATCTGCCCAACATGCTCTGGGATGTATCCAGGTATTACTTTAAGCTATTCAGAATTACAAGCCCTTGTTTCCATTCTGAGCTCCATGTATTTGGGTTGTTCAAATAAACTATCTAGATAGTTTGAGTTTGTGTGCTACAGAAACTTTAGGTTTTGGACAAGATAAAGCTCTCTTCCTTTGGTCTCATACAGTAAGTGACATTCTAAAATACAGACCTTGTCATTCTTTATGCTGTATTCTGATCTACCTTAGTCATGGCCTGGTTTTTGACCTGGGATAAGACTATAGGATGGAGGGTGAGGGTGAAATGCCCAGGCTGTGGTTCTTATGACCCCCTGGTGACAACATGTCACAGAACTGGGAAGGGGCTACTTTCCTTACTTCTACAAAAATTTGGCTTCTGTCTGGCCTCGTGAAACCCGACAGCTTTGAGAACAGGAGCCTGTGATGAAGCAGCCATAGGCTGACCAGGAACCAGGGGTGGAGTGATCGGCAGAGCCAGTCTGAGCTCTCTCTAAGAAATATGAGCTAAAAAAAAAGATTGAAAAAAACCAGCCACTTAGGAGTTTGAGACAGAGACTGCTGGTCCCCACCAATATCTGTGTGTTCCACTCCTTCTGTGGGCACAGCTAGATAACATTCCCCACCTCCCTTGCACCTACCATGTGACTAGTTCTGGCCAATGAAATGTAGGTGGAAGCAATGGATGCTGCCTCTAGACCTGACCCCTATGAGATCATGCACAGTCTATGTCTCTATTCATCTGCTGGCTGGATGCAGAGGATCCAGTGGTGTCTCTGGAGCCCTAGGGAACATCAGAGCCCCAGACTGTAGGGAGCCTGGGTCCCTGGTGACTGCAGGATGCATCCCACCCTCACTGTACTGTAATGTGAGCAGAAATTAAAACTTTTCAGTTTAAAACCACTGAGATTTGGGACTTGCTTGTTACACTAGTTTTTAGCTAAAGCTGAAGCTAAAAAGTCATGATGTTGAGAGGCCAGAGTTACCCAGCCTGGCCAATCCCCAGCTATCACAAGTGTACATGTTTTACTCTGAATCCAGTCTGTGCCTTCTATTGTCTTCTCACACCATAGGACACTAAAGAAGTAACAGATGGTTGTAGGTGGCAATAATGCTCCTTCCCACTGTCAGATCTGACTTCTATCTTTTTTAATTTTTTTTCAAGCATGACTTTATAAGCAAATTCCTTTTTCTTTCATTGAAAAATAATCTTTCTTTATATCAAAAGCAATATCTGCACATGTAGCATGCAGAAGAAAATAAAAATCTCCTATCATGTGACAAGGGCTCAGACAATCTCTAGTAACATGTTTTCCTGTGCATCTTTTAATCTGTCTTTAGCCAGGCATATCTTTTAGGTCCCACCCACCTGCCCCCAGGTGTGCTGATGTGCCTTAGGGAAACCTCCCGCTTCCCCCAGGCACATTCATGAGTGGTTGGCCACGTGAAGCTTGCGATGTGTGACAGGAAACAGAGAGAAAGCTAAGAGTCAATAAGGACCACAAACCCACAACCTACCTGGCTGAGTCCTCACCAACCACGCATGAATCCTGACCACATAGTTTAGATGAGAATGAACTTGTCCAAACGTTTATTGGAGCTTAAGCTATAGCTATAAAAATAAGATAGTAAATGTTGATTCTGTTCTCTGGCCAGCTCACCAAGGCCGAGGAGACCAACCATGTATCTGAGGCCTTGGAACACTTTTCTGAGAGTTGGTGAGCAGCCCAAAGCAGCACGGAGGACATTCCTTTCAACAGGCTTGTGCTGACCCGGAGCGATGGAGAGAGATGGCTCGCGGACAGCACAGGACACAGGGTCCTAGACTTACACAGAGAATCAAGTAATTCCTCAAGGTCCAAACAAACAGCCAACTCCACGATGACATAATCATCACCCAGTCCTGCCCCACAGCAGTCAAGGACAGGACCACTGGCTCCCGGAGTCCAGGCAAGGCTGGAGAAGGGGCGTTCTCTCCCATGGCTGATCCTGCGTAGAACCAAGCAGGGAGCTGTCCGTGCAGTATCATTTGAAGTGTTACGAATATACCGTATTCTCTTACAGTCGTCCCCGTGGCCCTTCTGAAATTCCCGTCAGAGGACTCACTCTGTATAGTCCATGAGTCACTGAAGAAAGATTTGACAAGATTAGGCCACTGTCTCCAGAAGGTCTGTTACAACATACGTATATTACTTAGGCATGTCACAAGGTGTCCTCGTGTTCACAGCCACTAATGCATGTGTAAGAATTACTTTATCAGGTTGACTAACTGTGGTGTAACATGGAGCAAGTTACTGAGAGCACAGACACAGGGGAGGGAAGTTTCAGTAGGTAAGGAGGAAGAAGAGAACACACAGTTCGCAGCTGGAGGTGAAGCTTGAGAAGAAAAGTAAGGTAGTCTGAAGGTTCCAAGTCCTCAGAATAAAGGAGGACCCTGAACACCTTCTCCCCAGTTAGAAATGAGGCCACGCCACCCTTGTCCTTCCAATCAGACCCATTGAGAGCTCTGTCCGCGACATAGTTGCAGCTGCAAGGGAGAGGGAAAAAGGGAAAGGCTCCTGAACTTTCCTTTAGACATCAACATCTCCTGTTTTACAGATGAATAAACTGAGACTCTGAAACATAATGGTTGGATTTGTTAGTGAATTAAGGGAACATCTGGGCCCACCATCATGACTTTAAACTCTGGGACGGGTCTATTTGAAGTTTTGAAATACATCATATCATTTGTTTCCTCCGTGTTAATGTGCTGGGAAAGCTCTGGACATTCTCTAGGGTGTGTTTCTCTCATGGACCCAGTCACGGACCAAGAAGACAGAGGGACCTTCACACCTCCTTCTGACCGCACAGGGCTGAATTCCAGAGCCCTCAGTATCTTAAACATAAGAAATACCAAGCCTACAGGACTGAGAAGTCTTTTTAAAAGAGAAGATATTTAATTAAACCCAGTGTACAGTTCCTCAGATTAAAATAAAGCATTTGCCCCCACTATCCTGGCTTCCTTTACGAGAGCAGAAGAGATGGATTCCAAGGAATTTTTGTCTTCATGCCAGGGTGGCTTAGCTTCACTTAAGCTATCTTGTGTTTAATTGGGCCTCACAAAAGAAGGACGTGGATGTGGCTGAAGCAGCCCAAAGATGGCAAATCAGTGGTTCCAGTGGTACCAGTCCACAATCAGTTGCCTGTGGTAGACATGGCCAGTGGTTACAGCCCTTTCCCACGGAGGCCAGGTGAAGGCCTCGGGGTACTTCTCAGCATAGGCTCGGGCTGCTGCTAACATATTAGACCCCTGCCCTCTTCTGCTCACGTATATGCGGTGTGCTTTCAGTGTCCGTGAGCCTTCTTCATCGACGGTCTACTCTTCCTCTACATTTTTAGTAAGTACAAGATAGACTGAATTACCATAGAAAATGCATGGCTGGGAGAGATGGGCTGAGAAGTGGAGTCCAGCAGGAAACGACTACCAGGAGACAGTAAGGAGACCATGTTCAGGGAAGGTGTGGTTTGGTTTGTTTGTTTGTTTTCTTTTTAACACGGGCAGGCACTGGGAATCAAACCCAGGTCTCTGGCATGGCAGGCGAGAACTCTGCCACTGAGCCACCACGGCCGGCCCAGAAGTGTGGTTTTGAACACACGTTCTGTCCACAGTCGAAGCCAGACTGTAACAGGCAGATTTAAAGACAACATCACGAATACTGAAGAGTGAGGTCTTTGTTGTTTTCCAGCTAATTACAACCAAAACGTCTCCTTTTTTTTTTTTTTTTAAGAAAAAGAAGCCACTTAACATTCCAATCGTCAACAAAG
This sequence comes from Tamandua tetradactyla, assembly GCF_023851605.1. NCBI lineage: Eukaryota > Metazoa > Chordata > Mammalia > Pilosa > Myrmecophagidae > Tamandua > Tamandua tetradactyla. The sequence continues at coordinate 93,032,849 of NC_135327.1, read as the reverse complement.
CTGCCTGCAGATACAAAGCGCCCAAGCAGTGTGTATTTTTAAGGATGTGCTCCCATTTTCAGCGGATGATCGGCGGCATTGTGTGAAAACTGGTGTTTACTCCAGGCCTCCCTTCTGCGTAGCATGTAACCGACTACATCAGCGCTTTCCCTGCCAGCATTTTTCTGCATTTCATATCATTACGTTCCAATAACACTAATCTCAAATGAACTTTAAACAAAGCCGTGTCTCATTATTACGCCCACAGAACCGGCTGCTGCCGTCTGATGTAACATTTCTGTCTGTCCTTAGATCTTTCAAATAAACCTACTCTGAATTTATCCACCCTTATGTCTCTTCATCTGTTACCGTCATGCCCTTCACACTGACACATGGGGTTCAACTTTTTAACCACATGTTTTCTGCTGGTGGCACTTTTCCCCCCATTCACGTCCTACCTTTCCATATTTGCATTGCATTAAAGTGCAAATTAAACTGAATGAAACACTTCCCTATTCAGCTGAGAATTCACAGTTCTAGAGCTAAGGCAGGCTGGTTTTATTTTTTTGATAGATTTTATAACACCAAGTTTAGCTGCTGTGTTGGAAAGCAAGAACATTCCCAGATGTTTGCCTGCCTTATTTCCTATTTTCTCTTCCATTCTTCCTCTCTCTTTCTCTTTCATCCTTCATTCCTTTTTTTTTTTTTTTCTTTGCATGGGCAGGGACTGGGAAATGAACCCAGGTCTCTGGCATGGCAGGTAAGAACTCTGCCTGCTGAGCCACCATGGCCCACCCCCTTCATTCCTTTTAAAATGATCGTTTCTTTATGTGGACAAAGTAATACTATTATAAATTTATAAAGGCTAGTTGATTATCTTTACCTTATACCATGCACAAAGATTAACTGAAAATGAATCACAAATCTAAATGTAAAAACTAAAACTATAAAACTTCTAAGAGGAAACAGGAAAAACATATTTGGACAAGCAAAGATTTCTTAGGACACTAAATATCCATAAAAGGAAAAAAATGATAAATTAGACTTTATCAAAATTAAAAACCATTGCACATTGCACATTCCAAGTCCTGGAAGGGGAGAAAATATCCACAATACATATCTCTTCTTGTTTACAGAATATAGAAACAATTATAACTCAATAATAAGACAAACAACCCAGTTTTTAAAAAAAGTAAAGATTTGAACAGATACTTGAGGAACAAAGATACACACATAGCTAATTGCACATGAAAAAATGCTCAACATTATTAGTCATTAGCTAAAATGGAAAATGAAATGAAAATTTTAAGAATGACAATACAATGTATTCACAAGGATGTGCTGTAATTGGAACTCATACATTGCTGGTAGGAATGTAAAATGGTGCAACCATTTTGGAATATTGCTTGGCAATTGCTTAAAATATTAAACACATACCTGCCATATGATCTAACTATTCTATTTCTGCATATCTATGCATGAGAAATGAAATAAATATGCCCACATGAATACTTACACACAAATCTTCAGAGCAGCTTTAGTCACATGAACTTAAAACTAAAAACAACTTAAATGTCCATCAATGGGTGATTAGCTAAACAAAATGAGATATAATCATAAAAAGGGATACTAATTAACAATTAAAAAAGGAATTAAATTACTGATACCCTAAAAATCATTATGCTAAGTGAAATAAGTAAGAAGCAAAAGAGTGCTTACTATGTGATTCTACTTATGCAAAATTCTAGAAAATATAAACTGACCTGTGGTGACAAGAAGCAGATCAACAGTGCTAAGGCTAGGCAGAGGTTAGGAAAGTACTGCAAAGGGGCACAAGGAAACTCTCATGGGTGATGGAAATGTTCTGTATTTTGACTGAGGCTGAGATTTTACAGGTGTGTATTTCTCGCCAAAATTATCAGGTTGTACATTTTAGAAGGATGCAGTCAATGTGTGTAAATTATACTTCAATAAGCTTGAAAAGATTGAATCAGTTAATATCAACAGTTGGCCCTCATTTGAATCAGATTTGTTGAAAAAGTGGGCAGTAATGTTTCTTGCAGATGATTGTATAATATATAGCTTTCACAGTGTGACTGCGTGATTGTGAAAACCTTGTATCTGATGCTCCTTTTATCTATGGTTTGGACAAATGAGTAAAAAATACGGATAAAAAATAAATAATAGAGGGAACAAATGTTAAAATCAATTGAGTAGATTGAAATACTAGTGGTCAATGAGAGGGAGGGCTAAGGGGTATGGAATGTATGAGCTTTTTCTTTTTTCTTTTTATTTCTTTTTCTGGAGTGATGCAAATGTTCTAAAAAATGATCATGGTGATGTATATACAACTATGTGATGATATTGTGAGTGTGCTGTTTGAAATGATGTATGTACCCTAGAAAAGCCATGTTTTAATCCTAATCCCATTTTGTAAAGGTAGCCGTTTCTTCTAATCCCTATTCAGTATTCTATGTTTGAAACTGTAATTAGATCATCTCCCTGGAGATGTGATTAAATCAAGAGTGGTTATTAAACTGGATTAGGTAGAGGCATGTCTCCACCCATTTGGGTGGGTCTTGATTAGTTTCTGAAGTCCTATGAAAGTGGAAACATTTTGGAGAATGAGGGATTCAGAGAGAGCAGAGCAGAACAACATAGCCATGAGAACCAGAGTCCACCAGCCAGCAACCTTTGGAGATGAAGAAGAAAAATGTCTCCCAGGAAGCTTCATGAAACAGGAAGGCAGGAGAGGAAGCTGGAAGATGATGCCATGTTCATCAAGGGCCCTTCCAAATGAGAGGGAGACCCTGACTGTGTTCAACATGTGCCCTTCCACTGGAGAGAGAAACCCTGAACTTCATTGGCCTTCTTGAAGTAAGGTATCTTTCCCTGGATGCCTTTGATTGGACATTTCTATAGACTGGTTTTAGTTAGGACATTTTCTCAGCCTTAGAACTATAAACTAGCAACTTATCAAATTCTCCTTTTTAAAAGCCATTCCATTTCTGGTATATTGCATTCCAGCAGCTAGCAAACTAGAACAGTGAGCCATTGATTGTACACCAAGTATGGAATGTTCATATGTTAAGAATGTTTGTGTTTGTATGTTGTTTTGTCAATAAAAATATATATTTTTAAGTGGGCAGTAGATTTAAAAAATACTCTATCTAGGGAACAATATACATTAAAAGCTTTAAAAATGTGCATGATTTCCAATTCTGGGAGTTTATTTAAAGAAGTCACAAGAATATCAGCCCAAATATTATTTATAAAGAACAAACCGAATTAACCTATATGCTCAACAAAGGGGATTAGTCAAGTATATTATGATATATTCATATGCTATATGGTATAATTCATATAATACTTTACCATCCAACCATTAAAAATTATATTGTTTGTGTTTGTTTTTTTGTGTTTAAGTGTTTCCTGACACAGGCTTTTTTTTTTCCTTTTTCTTTTTTTGGGTGCATGGTCCAGGAATTGAACCTGGGTCTCCGGCATGGAGGGCAGGTATTCTAACCACTGAACCACCCGTGCATGCAGACACACAGGCTTTTATAATACATGAGTGAGTGAAAAAATCTGGCTATGAAATGATTTATATGGTATGATCCCATCTTTTAAAAAAATCATTTTTTATGTACCTTTAAATACACAGAAGAAATCTAGAATGGCATAAGTAAAATTATGTCAACATTTATTATCTCTTGGTAGTGAAATTCTAGGTGATTTTGATGTTTTCCTTACTGTTTCTTTCTGATTTTTCTGCTATAAGCAAGTATGATGTGTAATAATAGTGATAATGATTTTCAAAATCCCCTCAAAGCACATTAAGAGGAAGAAAGTTTGTCAGTATGTCCTATTACTGCTGATGCTTGGAGCCCTTGCCCCTGCCCTGCGCTTCTCACTCGCACGAGGGTAGCCGAAATCCCCAATAGTGCCCAGTCATGGCAGGCTGCGAGCAAGTACTTACTTCTTCCCTGCTGGCCCGGCAGGCCACTGCCACCGCTTCAGTCTGCACTTACGTCCTCTAGTGAAGAGGCAGGTGGAAGGAAGACGGAGTGATGCCCAGAAACTGATGAGACCTAAAATGCTCCAGTCATCCAGGCCTTCTCTGCACCTGCCCACACCAGCCCAGGTGTCAGCGATGCAAGCAGGAGACCTCAAGTCGGTGCCAGCCTGACGGAGGCCCAGGGAGACCTGGCACAGGCCACAGCACCCAGCGGGGGGAAAGCCCAAAAAGCAGCCTCAGAAAGGAAGATCAGTGTTCAACAGTACTGTGCTGGTTTGAAAGGATGCATGTCCCCTAGAAAAGCCATGTTTTAACCTAAATCCCATTTCATAAAGGCAGAATAATCCCTATTCAAAACTATATGTTTGAAGCTGTAATCAGATCATCTCCCTTGAGATGTGATTTAATCAAGAGTGGTTGTTAAACTGGATTAGGTGACAACATGTCTCCACCCATTTGGGTGGGCCTTGATAAGTTTCTGGAGTTCTATAAAAGAGGAAACATTTTGGAGAATGAGGGAGATTCAGAGAGACGAGAGAATGCTGCAGCGCCTTGAAGCAGAGAGTCCATCAGCCAGTGTTTGGGAGATGAAGAAGGAACATGCCTCCTGGGGAGCTTCATGAAACAGGAAGCCAGGAGAAGAAGCTAGCAGATGATGCCGTGTTCGCCATCTGCCCTTCCAGATGAGAGAGGAACCCTGACCGTGTTCACCATGTGCCTTTCCAGATGAGAGAGAAACTCTGACTGTGTTCGCCATTTGCCCTTCCACTTGAGAGAGAAACCCTGAACTTCATCAGCCTTCTTGAACCAAGGTATCTTTACCTGGATGCCTTCGATTGGACATTTCTATAGACTTGCTTTAATTGGGACATTTTCTTGGCCTTAGAACTGTAAACTAGCAACTCATTAAATTCCTCTTTTTAAAAGCCATTCCATTTTTGGTATATTGCATTCCGGCAGCTAGCCAACTAGAACAAGTAATTCAACACATTCCCTTGCAGGATCTACCATCTCCCTGCATCCCAGTTCCTGACTGTGGACCCCTCCCAGAATTAGGATTAGGGTTTTAATGATACTCTCCATCAACCTTCCTTACTGTCTTTGCTCCTGCTCAGATCTGCAGTCAAACCATCCCTTGTGTGTTTATGAGCATTCCCCACCCCCCATGACCAGCTCTTTATGACATGTCTGGCCTCCAAATGTTCCTTCTAGTAACACTGGCAGCCACCTCCGGATGCAGCCAAGTGGGAGCTCAATACAGATAGGCCATGTTGCCAATCTGAGCTCCATGTTCTCTCTGTCACGTGGATGCTCTCTTCTGGGCCGATTTGTGATGGAGATTACACAAGATTTATAAAGTGCTCTACAGCATGAAAATTGGCTACCATTAACCGCACCTAGAGAATTCAGACTCCGTATGGCATTCTCTAAGGAATCTGTGTACTCTTTTCTATGTAAAAGAAGAAAGAGATGGTCTCATAACCCAGAACAGAAAAATATTTTTTTAAAAAATGATACCATCTAAGCTTTAGAAATCCGTTCCAGGCACTTCCTGACCTCTTTCTCCTCCCACATACCTCACTTAGCTCTGCAGATAAGCTATAGCTAATGGTTAAAAAAAAATCTGTTTTTCCATTGGGACTGGGTGGTTGGGGGGAGGGCAGAATAGACAAGAAGGTCACAGGAGATCACACAGTGAACTTTCTGTGGGTTGTTAAATCCCAGGGAGTATATGTAGAGGGAAAAAGGAAGAAGGATGGGAGAGACATCTATGGAATATCAGCATATAAGGATTGAATAGAAGAAGAGACAGAGCAGTTAGATGAGCATGGCAGAAACTGCTAGTTGGGTGTATGACCACCCAGCAAAAGTCTACATTTCCCAACTTCCGTTGCAGCTAGATGTGACCATCTGACTACGACTGGCTAATGGGCCTGGAGCAGAAGTGATAAGTCTAACTGCAGGTCATTCTCTTAAAGGGATGGCACATGCCCTCCACATGCACGCTTCCCTTTCCTGATGGTGGAAGCAGCCATGGTGACGCCATCTTGGCCCCTACAGACTGCTGGAACATGTAGGCATGCTGGAGAACAGTACAGAGCCCGAGCCTCTGATGGTATCACAGAACAGAACTCACATTCCAACTTCAGGGATTGTGTGAAAGTGAAATAAAAGTTCATGCTTTTTTCAGCTGGTATTTCTTTAGGTCTCAGAAATTTGGCTGCATCAGTATCTATTGTACTCAATATATGTTGGGGAAAAATATTTTAAGGGAGTAGCAAATAGAGAGAAATGCAGCTGAGAGGTCAAGTAAGATGAGGATTGAAAAGCCTCCACTTTCATGGATCAGAAGCCAAATCTTAAGAGGGAGCTTAGGGTGAATTCTGGGCAGTTTTGCTTCAGTGGCTGTGGGCTGGAGCTCTGGGAGGCAGCTGGGTTCCAAGAAGAAATGTTCCCAGAATGCAGACGCAGAAGCTGCCAGTGTTTTTTCCTGTGTAGGCCTGGAACTATCATAGCATCCCTTTCACCGTATTCTCTTGTTTAAAACAGATCAGAAGGCAGCTCAGATTCAACAGGGGCGGCCTACAAAGAGGCATGAAATAATAGTCTACCACAGGCCTCTGAAGACACCAAAATGACCCAGAAGGGAGGAAGAAAGTACAAAAGAGCCAAGGAAACTCTGGGGGTGATGGATATGTTTTTATCTTGATCATGGTGGTAGTTTCACTAATACACACATCTGTCTCACTTACCACATTGTACAATTGTGTAGTACAAATTGTGTCAAATGTATTGCATTCAATTATACCACAGTAAAGTTATTTTTAAAAAAACGTGTAATCTACATACAGAGTAGAGAATATTTGAGCAAAGTAGGTCTATGCATTAGATTGAATATTTTATAGGCATTGTCAATGATATGAAGACTAGGTAACAACACTGGGAAATGTTTGTGGCATAAGGATAAATGAGAGAAAAAGGCATGAAATTCTGCGTACAATGGAAATTTTATAAGAATGCATCTGTGTGGGCAAGACTGGAAAAATATATGCAAAATGAAAATATAATCTACCCTCATGAGTTGCGGATTCTACGAATTTTCCTACTCGCTGAAATTTATTTGTAATCACAAAATTAATACTGTGGCACTTTTGTGGTTATTTGTGGGTATGCACAGAGCAGTGAAAACTCGGAGTTGTCGGGTGCCAGACATCCACTTGAGGATGCCCAAGGCCTCTCTCTGCTGTCTTGTTTCAGTTCTCATACTGTAAACAAGTGTCCTTTTCATGGTAGGTCTATCGCCACACTTTTTGCATTTGTGTGCTTTTTGTCAATAATTTTGCTGTTTTAAATGACCTCAGAGTATAATGCTGAAGCATTGTCTAGTGTTCCTAAGCTCAAGAAGGCTGGGATGTGCCTCGTGGAGAAAATACGGGTGTTGGATAATTTTTTTTCAGGCCTCACCTATCGTGCTATTGGCCATGAGGTCAATATTAATGAATCGAAAATATTTATTGAATATGATGTCTTTAAACAGCAGCACACATAAAACAAGGTTATGCATTGATCAGCTGACGAAAATGTCATGACCAGGAACTCCCAGGAACCTAAACCAGTATTTCCCATGGGAGCATTGGTTCAGCATTTGCTAATTCATAGTCACAAATTAGCAAACACCCACCACGAGTAAGGAGGACTGACTGTATTAGGGTGGTGGGGACACCAGGGATTTGTTTCTTTAATTGTCTTAATTTTCAACTATGTTGCTATGTTTTCTTTGCAATGAATCTCCCAGTAGTCACACACTGTGGAATATTGGAGCTGGAAAAGAAGTAAAGCTGGTCTTTTTCATTTTTGCATTCACCTTCTTTGGCTCATGTCAGGCTTCTTTGCTCAGTGTCTGTCTACAGCACTTTGTTCCTGTGTGGTTCCCCCTTGCTGCAGGATCACTCATGCTCGTTTTAGATGGAGACAGCCAGTGCTCATGTGTTTGTCCATCCTGATGACAGGCTTGCCCTCTCTCCCTCCTGGAGCTGTCACATTGGCTTTCAAACCTAGACAGGTTTTATTTCACAATTACTTCCTTATTGCTCATTCTCTTTCCACTTCCCTTTTCTGCCTCATTTTTATAGACACACAGGTTTGGCAAGTTCTGTGTGTCTGAATCACTGCCAGGTTTCCAGCTCGCTGACTGTCGGCCCCAGCTGCTCGCCCATCATTTAGCAGATCCGTGCAAAGTTTCACTTACCTCGAAGGCATCCAAAAATGGGAAAAGAGCTCCTGTGGATGTCAGCTGCAAAGGGTCCCTCCTGCTCTGCTGCCTCTTCCCCTCTTTCCTGACATGCCATCTTTTCACAAAGAAGCTACTTGGGGAAACATGCTATTATTCTTTCCTAGGTGTCTCACAATCAAAAAGGTAATTTTCCAGGGAGATGGGCTCAGTAGGCAAATGCCCAGAAACGGGGAGAGAGGGGCGTGAGGCCTTTTACTCACACCCCATTGGATCCAAGTACCCATTTTACCCGTCTGATGGTGATCAGCACCTGTTTAAGGTTAACCCTGCCCCTCAGGATAATGAGCACGTGAAGGTGGGTGACAACAGTCTGACATTTACAACCTCAAGGGCTCAACTGCCGTCTGCATCCCAGAATGGCGTGTGAGCGGCCGGTCTGTGAGGGGGGATTGCAAGCAAGAGCCGGAAAGGCTTCTGCCAAGCCTCTGTCACCTGGCTGCACGCTGGGTGGCAAGCGAGTGAGCTAAGGGCACAGGGAAGCCACATCTGCATCCAGTTCATAGCCATCTGCCGTGGCTGGGAGGCTCAGCGGCCATGAGCAGGCGGCCTGAGGTCTGCAGAACTGCTCCTCCAGGCGGAGACGCTAGAGCCAACCTGATAACAACAAACGGCCGACGTGCTGTCAAATTGATTTGCTCTGAAAACGAGTCAGTCTTTTTCTTCCTGAAGAGGCTGATTGGTTCCTGCCAGGGCAGCCCAGGCGGCTCCTTAAGACAATGCAGGGCAGCAACATCAGTTAGGTCAGGCTGACAGTCGTCTGCCTGGTCTCACCGGGCCTGCGTCCTCCCACAAATTAGCCTTTAAAAGCCACCTCTTCTCTTACATTTCCCTCTGCCCTTCTTGCTGGCTTTTTGACTGTCTGCTTTTGTTTAGCACAGTACCTTTTGCAAAATTACATTTTGCAAGTCATTCTTGCCATTTAACAGTTCTGATGCTGGGGCTCAATCCGAGTGAGCGCTGCCCCGTAAAATATGATCACTGGACTGTATTACAGCCAGGGATCCATGGCCCTTTCTCTCTCCTTTTCTACCTTGCCCTGCTCTTTGTCAGGCAAGCAAATGCACAGTGTGCTTTGGGTGCACCCACCCACCTCCACACACACACATGCTGCAAGGAAATGGGGTACCAAAAATTCTTCCTTTTCAGTGTTTTATGACCTGCATAATAAAAACCCTTAACATATCTCTGGCCATTTCATTATGATGTTAAATATACGATATCTCAAAACAGTCTAAATGAAATGATCAACTTGATCCCATTAAAATTACATTTATGACTCATCCAGAAAGCTTTCTTTGTGAGGAGAAATTGAGCGACTCTAGGAAATTAAATTTATACCTCAAGATTACCTCTTTAAGGTTAAAAATGCTAACTATAATATTAAAAAGTGATAGTGCTCGAAATCCCCCCAGACATCCTAAATACTGGTAATAAAAATTTTATATTTAACCTCAAGTTTTATAGATTGAGAAATTGCAGGATAAATAAGACTTAACTTTGTAGAATCCCAGGCCCTTGCTGGGTCCCCATGAGGTGGGGACATCCTGGCAGACAGAGCTGAAACATCTTGGCAGCCCTGTCATGTAATGGACATTAGGGACTCAATAAATATCTGTTGAATTGAACTGTTTCCTGGAAAGGGCCAACAATATTGCATGGGCCCTTTTTAAAAGACAATTATTTAATAAATGTATGACACCCATATTCCCCTCATCTTTCAATAACCTAAGAGGAATTGACTGAGCCAACAAAGCTACCAGGAAAGGACAGCTGCATCCAAAATAAGGTATTTTCCCAAAGAGATACCATTCACATATGAAATTGACATATTCACATAGACATCAATTTCTAGGAGTTTGTGAGACAGTGCAGACGGCTTGGACACTTTTACAGATATCTAGTTGCTTACATGAGGTGCACTGCACAAGCTAACTTACTCCAGAGCTTCCAAGGATGCAATTGCATGTCTGTTTATCCTTACACAGGTCAGGATGGGATGAGGCCATAGGCAGCACTGGGTGTTGGGCTAACCTGTGATTCTCCACCCAGGCTGCACATTAGAACCATCTGTGGAACATCTAAAAAAATATCCCATTCCTAGGACCCACCCTGGACCAATTAAATCAGGATCTTGGAAGTGGGGGTCAGTTGTCATATTTTTAAAACTCTGCAGGGTCATCTGGATAGGTCATTTAGACAATCCGAACACAGAGAGCCCAGAATAGGAATGAGAGCCTTTAGTCCTATATGGCTTAATGTGATGCCTGGATACATCCAAGAGTATATTAAGCAGATAATCAAAAAGCATTGACAAAGTCCCTTGAGGGATGGGAGAAAAAAATATGGAACTATTAAATTTTACCACCAGGGAAACTCTAGATACTGTGCCAAACATTAAGGACACTCAAATTAATAGGCCAAGTCCTTGATCTTGAGGCTTGTTCTTGTGAAGCTTATGTACATAGCAGAGAACCTTAGCCTACCTATAGGTATGCCTAAGAGTCACCTCCGGAGGACTCTTTTGTTGCTCAAATGTGGCCTCTCTCTAAGCTCAACTCTGCAAGTGAAGCCATTGCCCTTCCTGCTACATGGGACATGACATCCAGGGGTGAAAGTCTCCCTGGCGGCGTGGGAGATGACTCCCAGGGATGAGTCAGGCCCTGTCACCGTGGAATCAACAATGTCATCCTGACCAAAAGGGGGAAAAGAAATAAAACAAATAAGGTGTCATTGACTGAGAGAGTTAAAATAGAGTCAAGAGGCTACACTGTAGGTCACTCTTATGCATGCTTCAGTTAGACATTGCTACCGATCATAACTTGCCCAAACCCAACCAAAACCATTCCTTCCAATCCTAAAGAATACCTAGGGTATTATATAAGATTCTACGAAGGTTCCATGCACTGGGGTAACTTTCTAAAACCTACAACCTCCAGATGGGTGCTTGAACCATACAAATCCTGACATGCAGAGGGGCCAGCCCTTCCAGAACATCAGCTAGCTCCATCCCCCTATTCCATATTATCAACAGCCCTTTCCAACATGAAAAAGTTAGAATGGGCATAGCCCAAATACCCCTAAAAAGTGAGAGAAAGATCAAAGGTGATGGTGGAGTTATACAGAGAAGGTAGGGTTTAAGAAAAGAGTAAGATTGCTGAATCATTATACTGATATTTCTTTTAGCCTCCATTACCTTCGAGCAGATAAATATAAAAACCTAAAATTATAGAACTGTAACCCATCCCAAACTCTGAAATCTATTCTACAACTAATTGTTGCGATATACTTTGAAATTTATTGCTTTTATCTATATATGTTATTTAAAGAGAAGGAGGAGTATAACAGAGAAGATGGGATTTAACAAATGAGTATGACTGCTGAATCATTATATTGATATTTCTGTTGGTCTCCAGTGTCTTGGAGCAGCTAGAAGAAAAAATGAAAAGTTGTGGAACTGTAACCCATACCAAACTATAAAATCTGTTCTGTAACTACTTGTTAAGATGTACTTGGAAATTTATTGCTTTTTGTATATACGTTCTATTTCACAATTTAAAAAAGGTTAAAACAAAACAAACAAACAAAAAAAAACTCTGCAGGGTCTCAAATGGAGCCAGAGAAAGCCTCTGGAAAGCCCACTGGATAGCTGCAGGAGACGAGAGGGGCAAGGATGACCGGTGGGAGGAGAGCTCAGCACTGCTCAGGCCTCCCTGCGTGTACAGATCATCTGCGGAGCTCGATGAAATGCTGATTCTGAGGATTCTGCATTTCAAATAGCTCCTGGGTGGGAAGGAGGCAGCTGATCTGCAGGCCGCACTTTGAACAGCCAGGTTCTAGGGTGGCCCTAGTCCAGTACGGTAGCCACGAGCCACATGTGGCTATTGGGCACCGGGAATGTGGCTAGTTCAAATGGAGAGGTGCTGCGCATATAAGGGAAACACTGGATTTTGAAGCCTTAGTGCAAAAAAGAAAAAGTAAAAAATCCCAACCATAAATTTTATATTGCTTACGTATAAAAATGACAGTATTCTAGATATATTGGATTCAATTAAAATATAAACTTAATTTCACATATTCACTTGTTCTTTGCACTTTTAGTGTAGCTACTAGAAAATGTAAAATGCATGCTGGTTTAATCATATTTCTATTGGATAGTTTTGGTCTAGAACACTGTTTACTGCTCTGTGGCGATTGCATAGTGGCAAGAGTGTTTAAATGGGACTGGATGTGAATGCAGTTGCTGGCTGGATTATGTCCTGCTTGGAACTCAGATCCTATAAGTAAAAAATAAGAAACCATGGCTATTGTTTACTGAGTGCTTACTATGAGCAATCACAATTCTAAGTGCTCTACGTGGATTATTTGACTTGTGCTCACAAGAGCCCATGAAGCAGGTATTGCTATTATCTTCATTTTTACAGATTGGGAATTTGAGGCAGACAGCGCGAAAGAACTTGCCCACAGCTAGCAAGTGAAAAAGTTTAGGCTTAAGCTTCAGAAGGTCCTGCTCTGACTCCTTTCTGGCTGTGCCCACCCATGGAGAAACAAGACCATGGGGCCGAGGGGACGTACCTACCTGGAACCCATGCTTTGTTTATCCAGAATTCCAGAATTCTCCGCCTCGATGGTCAAGAGTATGTGTTCCTTCCCTGGCTCCATCCTCCAAGGGGTGGACTGTAACCGTAAGGGGCTCCCTAGTTGGTCTTGTAGTGGGTGAGGACAGCTGGTTTTTAGGGGTATTGATGGAGCTTGAATACAAAATCTCTTTCAGTGTAAGATGAAGCCAGGGTAGGAAGAGAGGTGGCGGCAGGCTGAGTGCTGGGTGCTTCCTCCTGTGCTCTAGCATTGCGGCAGGCCTAGTGCAGCATCTGATGCCAACACCCATGCGATGAAAAACTGACGTGGCTGAAGGCAAGCTGTCTGCCAAGACTTTGCAGGTCTCTCTGGGCTTCGAAACTTTCACCCTTACACACAAGGACAACCATGCAGAAAAATATTGCCCCTGCATCAATAAAGGTCAATGAAATGCTGAGCCTCAAAAGTCTTTTCTCTGCCTTAGGCATGAAGCACACTTAGCCCTTGAGAATGGCAATTTCCTATCTCTGCCTTCTAATAAACCACTTTTAGCTCAAACTCATAAAGATCCACCTTATGGAAAGCGGCCCCTTTGCATTTGAAAGCAAGAAGTGAAATCCTCACTACAGAAATCACCCTGCTGGAAATTATATCACCACCTTTGCACCAACGAAAAACCCTGAGGTCTGATTAAGAGTCCATTGAGTAGGAACAGAAACATAGAACAAGGGAGAACAAGAGTATGCTGGAATTTCGCCTTCAGTAAAATACAGATGGTGGCCATCTGTGCTCCTTAGCCTTGTTTGCTGGGTGCCTTCGGAACCTCCTGAAGTCCTATAAAAGAAGACTCTGGGAAACAGAGCCTCACAGGACCCACACCCTCCTGGGCCAGGGACATGAATGTAACTGAGAAGTCAGGATCTAAGGGATGATTGTGATTGCTGAATCTATATATATATAGATATCCCTTTCTGGTATATTAGAGTAGACAAAGGGAAATACCTAAAATCCCTGAACTGTAATCCATTGCCTTGATCTCTGATGATGACTGTATAACCTTTATGTTGTGCCCTTGTGATTGTAAAAACCTTGTGGCTGACCCTCACTTGTACCCATTTTATCTGGTTTCTCTACTTTACAGTCTTATGATCACTAAAGATGGCCCCTAATGTTTCATTTTTCCTTTTTTCTTTCTGTCCAGGTGGACCTGGATGGGGAAGCCTCCATTTACCCTGTTACCTCCTTCCACGCAGGTCCTGGATTAGGGAAAGGAAGACGAGCACTGGCTGCTGACTTGACCACTTGGAGATTTTGTATTTATTGTCATTTTGTATGGTAGGTCTTCAGTGGAAAAACCTGTCCCACACTATTCTTTGAAAATCTTTCAAATACTCCACTTTGGATTCTTGGGCATCAGACTGTCAAGCTGCAAAGAGTAAAGCTGTGCTTTCTCCGTGCCCCAATTTCCTTATAAAACAAGGGAAATGACTCAACTAAAGGGAAATATAATTTTTCTCCCTCCTAGATCTTTTTGTCCCTAGACCTTCCCTCATCCACAACTCTGCTCTGTTTGCAGAAACCTATGATAGGGTTTGCTCTGATGGGGAAGATGGTCCAAGTGAAGACATGCAGGGATTGAGAAGTGATGGAGCAAAATGCCCTTTTGGGAGACCAGGATTTCAGCGACTTATAACTTCCACTGAACATGAGTAGGGGGAGATCCAAAAAATTGGTTATATACTATCATGTAGTGAACACTCACTTTCCCCAGCTCTGACCCTTGACACAGATTTATATGGGAGATTCAGCTACACCCAAAGAGGGAATAATGAAAAGATGACACTAAAACTGAATGGAAAGTGTCGTCTTTCCATTCCACTGAAAGGGTCTCTTTCAGTTTTTGTTTTTGTTTTTTAATGTTTAATTTTTCGTAGCAGAGAACATTTACAAACCCTGAGAAAGATCTAGAGTGATTCTCATGCAAAAATTCTTAGCATTTTTAGATGAATCTATATCTCTGAAGACTGGCACAGGAAAATAGAGTAGTGCAAAGTTGTAAAAAGAATGGCACGGTTGGTCAGCTGAAAACTCTTTACTGCTAAAACTCAAGATATGAAGTTGGAATCCTAGAAGAAGTTTCTTTAATCGTCAAATTAACTTTAGCTAGAGAACGTAACTAACATTGTTTTCAATAACATTTTTTTCTCCTTTTTAGATAGAATCTTATTATGAATGGTCAATGATAAAAACATGAAACATGGGAGCTGTTGCTTGTGTACTCAGACTGTAGAGATGCAGCAGTTCATTGCTATAAATAGTTCATTGCCAGATATGAGTACGGATTTTCTTCCTGGGCTGTATGATTTGGAGTTTGCTCTCTTTAGAAGAGTCATAATAATGAAATAATACTATATCTATCCTTCCGTGTCTGGCTTATTTCACTAAGCATTATATCCTCTAGGTTCATCCATGTTGTCGCATGCTTCCGGACCTCATTGTGCTGTACTGCTGCATAATATTCCACTGGATGTATATATCACATTTTGTTTATTTACTGTATTTTGTTTATTTACGGGCACTTGGATTATTTTCATCTTTTGGCAATTATGAATAGGGCCACTATGAACATGTGTGTACAAATGTCTGTTTGGGTCACTGCTTTCAGCTCTTCTGGGTATATACCTAATATTGGTATTGCCAGGTCATAGAGCAACTCAATATTTAGTTTTCTAGGGAACTGCCAAACTGTTTTCCACAGCAGCTATACATTCCCGCCAGCAGTGTAGCTTCCTGTTTGTTTAATATCAGCCATTCTTACAGGTCTGAGATGTTATCTCATTGTAGTTTTGATTTGCATTTCCCTTATAGCTGATGAAAATGAGTATCTCTTCATATACTTTTTAACCATTTGTATTTGCTCTTTGGAAAAATATCTATTCATATCTTTTGCCCATTTTATAATTTGGTTGCTTTTTTTTCTTGTTAAATTGTATAATTTCTTTATATACACATGTTATCAAACCTATATCCGAGAGAGAGCAGAGAATGCTGCAGCACCATGAAGCAGAGAGTCCACCAGCCAGCAACCTTTGGAGATGAAGAAGGAAAATGCCTCCCGGGAAGCTTCATGAAATAGGAAGCCAGGAGAGAAAGCTGGAAAATGATGCTGTATTCGTCATGTGCCTTTCCAACCGAGAGAGAAGCCCTGACTGTGTTCGCCATGTGCCTTCTGACTTGAGAGAGAAACCCTGAACTTCATCGGCCTTCTTGAACCAAGGTATCTTTCCCCAGATGCCTTTGATTGGACATTTCTATAGACTTGTTTTAATTGGGGCATTTTCTCGGCCTTAGAACTGTAAATTAGCAACTTATTAAATTCCCCTTTTTAAAAGCCCCCCCCTCCCCAAAAAAAAACCTATATCCGATATATGGTCACCAAATATTTTCTCCCATTGATTTGGCTGCGTCTTCATGTTTTTGACAAACACCTTTGGGGCACAGGGCACAGAAATTTTTGATTCTGAAGAGTTTCTATTTATCTATTTTTTCTTTCATAGCTTGTGCTTTGGGTGTAAAGTTCAAGAATCTACCTCCTATCACTAGGTCTTGAAGATGCTTCCCTTTATGTTATTCTAGGAGCTTTATGGTACTGGCTCTTGTATTTCGGTCTTTGATCCAGTTTGACCTAACGTTCATTAACGAAGGGTCTTGTGTCAGCTCAGAACAAACCCACCCCAAGTCCAAAGTTATTGTGATAACCAAAGCTGAATCTAACCAAAACGGGCCCGCTTGACTTGTGCAGTAGATTAGATTTTAACCTATAAGTCACCTATACCTCACTATAATACAGAAAATCACACCATCATCATATTAAGGCTGCCATTTCCTTATACACCTTCTGTGACTAAGCATTTCAGCAATCTGCATACACTCAATAATCACATCACCTCTACCATTGTGCTCATTAACCTAAAACCTGCCCAACTTCTAATACAATAAAACTATCAGAATTACTGCAGTTCGGAGAGAGAGATTTGGGGCTGAGAGGCCATCTGCTCTCCTGCTTCACACCTAGCAATAAATTTTTCTCTCTTTGAAACCCCAGTGTCTCAGGAATTGGTCATTGAGCACAGAGAAATCACCGGCTTTGTCCTGAACCATGAGGAGTGAGGCTGTAAGAACTCAGCCCCCTTTCATAACTTAAGCATCATGATTCTATCGCTATGAAACATGGTACCTGCCATCTCAGGGTGTTCTTTCCTGAAACTTAGTAGGAACATAGCAGTGAAATTCAGGAGGTTTGTGGCTTTGCTGCCAATTTTAAATATTCCCCTTATGTAGAAACATGTCTCCAGCCTCATTCTGAATCTTTGGTTCTTACAGAATTATCTTTTGAACTGCATATAAAATAAACACTTGGCTTTTCTCTGCTGGAGAAAGATAGGGATGAAAGAGGAAAACAGAGCAGCAGAGTAGGGAAAGCAGCTTTTCAAGGGCAGGAAGGGTAAGGGAAATAATCTTCATCTCCTCTGAGATCAAAATGAGAGGCAACTAGTTGACTTGGCAGTACCTGGGGCTGTGGGCAGGCAGTGAAAGAACTCCCAGATAATGAGGATTTCTGAAAATGGGAACAAGTTACCTGGGTGGGATAGAATCTCCTTCCCTTGAGGTATTTAGCAACAGAAGGGAGCTCCAAGGAGAATTTAAGTGGAGATTGGTTTACATGGAGAGAGAATTAGCCTCCTGTCTCACTTACTCAAGAAGACAATGGGAATAGCTGGCAGAAAAACATCAGTCTTTCTCCTCCCTCTCAAGCAACTAAAATAAACCATGCCAGTAGTAATGAATACCTGGCATTGTATGGGTTTATGTATTTCCAAAATACTTTCATGTTACTTCAGTTGGTTCTTACAGAGGCAATTCCCTGGGTTGGATGGGAAGATCGTGTATTATTATTGCCACTGAGAGACCAGCCAGGAGGGAAGTGCAGCTGGGGCCTGCACCAGCTTCCTGGTAAATAGCTCTTTTTTTTTTTTTTTTTTTTTTTTTTTTTGCATGGGCAGGCACTGGGAATCGAACCCGGCTCTCTGGCATGGCAGGCGAGCACTCTGTCTGCTAGCCACCGTGGCCCACCCTAAATATCTCTTTTCGACTGAGGTTTGAAAACTTTGATTCTGGTAAAATATTAGAGATAGTAGGGACTCTACTACAGCTTAAATAGCAATTCTGAAAATTTTCTGTGTCCAAAAATTAAAATAATACAGACTTCCTATCTTATCTCCTTATTAATATTTGGTTCTACGGAGGATGTCTCGATTCACTTCTAACTAACCTTAGAAGAATCAACAGAAACTGCATATGCAACTACGCTGAAAAGAGGGGTGGAGGTGGGGAAGACCACTCTCCTCTGCCTAGTTAACTGTGAGGCAGTGTCCCAGGGGCTTGACTCCAGCCCCCAAAACTTGGGGGAACATATTGTTGGGAAGTGTCCAAGCTCGCTGGAGGCAGGTAGACCAGGAGAGCTGATGATTGCGTCAGGGCCCTGCATGATTCCCCTTCTTAAGAAATTTTGAGTAAAGCTTCACTTAAAAAAGAAAGAAACCTCTTCATGTCTCTCCTATGGATATGAAGTCAAAGGACATAGGTGAGTCTCTGTATTCAGAGGCCTTTTTCTCTGGAGAGGAGGGAAGGGTGAGGTGGGGTGGGGACTAATATGAAAGTCAGCTACTTGTTTTCATCCTCTCATAAACTGTAAAAGGCCCTGCGGGTCCCTACTGCTCCTGACCACAGCCCTTGCCTTTTCTCATTTTAGGGTACAAGCTTGTCTCACAAAATGCCAGTTATAGGTCAACAATGTCTATGAAAATCAGAAAGATAAATGTTTAGTATTCCTCAGTACTAGTAAACGAGGGGAAATTGAAATATTCCTGGACGAAACGTCAATCTAGGGCTTGAGAAAAGGATATTATATTTTTCTGCTCGAAGTTTTTGGCTGTATATGTAATAAACACATACAGATATATAGACTATATACAGACAGATGTACATATGTGTGTATTCCTAGACACACCCTCCCTTATATAAATAATCAAATTTGTGTGTATTTACTTATGAACATACCATAGAGATTAAACATACACACGCAAGGTTTTCAATGTACAAATACTCAGCAAACCTGAATTTCAGCAATTTTTCTTTTGTTTTGTTTTCAGCCAAATGACAGCACTTTTAATTTTACTCCTTTGTAACAGAAGGTGTGGGGCTCCTGGCTATGACACCAAACAGCTCTTTTTTTCAGTCTGAGGAAGGAAGGATGAGTTTTAATAGACTTAGTTGGGTGGTTTGGGGTCTCTAGGAAGCAACTTGCCTCTCATTTAACAAGGAAGGAAGGAAATAGATGGTGGAGGGGGGACCTTTCTGAACTGTCAAGAAACTCCTTCTTGAAGGAAAGTGGTACAACCCTTCTGCAAGGGAGAATGATGATACACATCTGCTTTTACCCCATTCCTCTTTTAGGAGTTTATCTTAAGGAGGCAATTGGACAAGTGTACAAAACCAGAAATTTGGGGATGCACTTAGTGACAGAGACCACTTAATGTCTATTAAGGGGAATGGTTAAATAAATCATGCTGTATCCCCACAACAGAGTAATGAACAGCCATACAAAGGGTAGATCGTATTTCTGGCCTGGAAAGATAATGAGAGTTACTACATAGTGAGTATTGACCAAGTGACAGGCGCTTTACATATACTGTCTAATTAACCCTCATGCCACTCCTTAGGTTAAGTATTATGATCCCCATTTTGCAGGTGAGGATGACTCCAGGCTGAGCAAATTAAGCAACAGGCTCAAGGCAGCAGATTTAGCAAGCAGTGTGGTCAGGCCCACTGTCTTCACCTCTTTGTGAAGATGTCCACAGTACCTTTTTGAGTGGAACAAACAAAAAAAAGGAAACCCGGGTAGAAAAAGATTTCATTTATGTAAATGTATGTTCAGAAAGAGGAAGAACGAGAAGGTGGAATTGTGTGATCATAGTGGTCCCAGGCTTTGGAGGACGAGACTCAATTTCAAATCCTGGCTCCCCATTTACTAGTTCTGTAATCTTGGACAAGTCACTTGATGTCTTTAACACTCCAGCTCCCGTATTATGTAAGAGGGATAATGGTGCTTATCTCACAAATTTCTTGTAGGGCTAGATGATAATTGGGAGCCCTTTTATGTTTGCAGAGAGACAGAGAGAAGGATGTTCCCCGATATGTTAGCAGTGGTCATATCACTGGGAGCAGGATTTGGAGGTGATTTTTATTTGTTTGTTTCTATTTTTATGCATTTCTTTAAAATTACTTCAAAGAGGTTATATTATTTTATACATAGAAAATCCAGTAACACTGTTTTTATTTAATCAGACAAAGAATGAGGAAAAGGAGGAGAAGGACAAGAAGAAGGTGAAATTGGAGAAAAGGATGGGTCCCTGAGGACCTGGAGTTTTAATCTGAGAGTTCTTCCTGTAGACTGAATATAACGTGTATGTTTCTCAGCTCCAAGAATGTTCCTCTCTACGGCTTAGGCAGGTCTAACTTTGCAGCGGGCCTTTTGCTAGGGCTGCCATTACTGAGCCTGACCTGTCTTTCTGTGCCTTCTCCAGGAGCTCTGCTCTCTTCTCTGGAGAGGGACGCAATCTGGGAAACAACTCATGCTCAAGTGTAAGGGGTTCACTGAGTTATGGAAACTCTCTTAAAGTCTTTAAGTTAAAAAAAAAATTCCAGGGAACTTTTGGCACTGCTGGAATGAGACAGAATTTGTCTAACCACACTGCAAGGTAATTTAGATTTGTACCAAAACTCTAGAATTATAGTTACAATTCCACTTTTATGAATTTATTTCAAGGAAATAATCATAAATATAAAAAACTTTACCTGGATGAATATCCATTGTAATAACTATATATAATAGTGGAAATTAAGACCAGTCTACATGCCCAACAATAGCAGATTGGATAAATAAATCACATTAACTCCATTCAATGGAATACATGATCATCTCTAAACATGTTGTTGTGGGAGTGTGTTTATTGTCATGGCAAACTGTTCACAAATATGAAATATTAAATGAAAACAGTAGATCCCAAAATAAGATAACCCCACTATAAAAAAATTAAGTATACTTATACAAAGACAAAAGACTAAAAGGATAAATACCAAAATATTAGCAATATTTATTCCTGTCTTATTTGTGATTATTTCCTTCTTTTTGTTTATTTAATATATATCACTTTTGAAATAAGAAATGATTTGCTTAAGTAACAGAATGAAAACAAAATAAGAATAGCTTGAAAAAAATGAAAACTTTATTCCTTTCTAGTATTTAAGATATCCAGAGGCAGGCAGCTTAAGGTTGGAATGAGGCTCCATGGTGCCAGGAACTCAGCTTTCTTCTATATTTTTATTCTGCCGTGAGTGACTTCCATTCCCAAGGTCAACTCATGGCCCAAAATGGCTCCTGGAGTTCCAGCCATAATATCAGCATTCCAGCCAGAAGGAAGGAGGAAGAGAAGAAAGGCATGCTTTCTCTCCCCAGAGTTGCACATACTCTATTTATATCTCATTGGCCAGAACTTTGTCAAGGGAGCTGGGCAGATATAATTTTTATTCTGTATGGTTATTTCCCAGCTTACACTGAGAGGTCCTCTTCCTGTAGAAGAAGGTAAGAACTGACATTGGGTAACAACTGGCAGCATCTATCACTGAGTCATCCTATTGCTGGCCAGTTTATCTCCTTGAATATGCAGCATCTCCTATAATGATGTAGGGAAAATCATCAAGACAGTGTCTAGCAATTATCTAGGTGCTTGGGGCTGATGCTGATAAACACTGCCTAAGAGATGATGTGTGTTCTTAGTTGCTCATATGGCACATTTTCATTTCCAGTATGATCTCTGCTGTGCCATGGAGATGACCTGGGCCACTCCTCTGTCTAGCAGAGCTGAGCCCCATGAACTGCAAGCCAGCATCTTTTCTGCCTCAGTGATTGCTTAGGTCCCACAAACCCTGGCTCATGGCAGCATTCAAATCATGCGAGAAATCCAGAAGTTGCAGTGAGAACCTTCATTATATAAATGAGGAAAGAAATAGAAGAGGCCCAAGTAGCAGAATACATCTTTAAGATATTTGAGTCACTGTGCGGGGGCCATGACGTGCTGCCCTTTCTGACATCACCAGGGGACTGGCAGACTGCTAAGTCTAAGAGTAAAAATGCAATAATTGGCCAGGTTAGAACAAAGGAAAAGGGAGAATTCTTATTGTGTGTGGGTGTGGATGATAAGACGCAAGTAGTAATAATTCTATTAGCAGCTACCATTTAGGAGACAGTGTGCATACCCTTGTGATTGCCGGCATCTAAGATGGGCCCAGGATCCTGGCTTCCTGACTTTGTGTAGTCCCCTACCCCTGGATGTCCAACAGAATATGGTGTAAGTGATGATATGACTCCTGAGGCTGTCACAAAAGACCTTTGTCTCTTGGATTGACTGTAGTGTAGTAAAGAATTCCACCTTGTCCAAAGAGAAGGTCTAACCTTTGTTCTTAGCAACTGCAAGGTAAACTTTGTTTGGCTGAAGGTCTTAGGCTAGCCAGTTAGTAATAAAGTAATTTAGAATGGGGCTGGCCATACCTGGCCACACCAAAAAGACCAACCATGTGACTTAGGATGGGAGCTTTGGATCACATGGTATTAGCTGATCCGGAGACTGTATTCAACCGCGTGGACAATCAATCAATCAGTCACGCTTATGTAGTGAAGCCAAAAAACAACTCTGGACACCTAAGCTCAGATGAACTTCTGTGGTAGGGAGGATTCTGTGTGTATTGTCACACATTGATGCTGGAAGAGTAATGCATCCTGACGGAGAGAGGTCATTTGGAACCCTCTTAGACTAGACTTTACTCTGTGTTCATCTTCCCTTGATTGTACCAAACTTTGACTTGACTTGCAATAAACCATATCATGAGTCTAATAGCTTCCAGTGAGTTCTGTGAGTCCTTCTAATGAATTTATTGAAATTGAATGTGGCTTGGGGAACCTTCTGAACTTGTGGTTGGTTCAGAAGAGAGGGTGGCTTTCCAGAGGACTGTGTCCTCAAATTTTGCACTTTGGCTAACTCCAGGTGGTTACTCTGGGGGAAGCGAGTCACTATGTCCTGAGGGGCCCAGTGGAGAGGAACTGAGCTGTCCTGCTAAGAAACCAGCACCAGCCATGAGAATGAACCACCTGGGAAGCAGATCCTCCAGCCCAGGTCTAGCCTAGAGATGACTGAAGCCTCAACCAACATCTGCTGAACCTTGTGAGGAAGCCCCAGTCAAGACCACCCAGCTAAACCATTCAGAGACTGTGAGATAATGAATGTTTATTATTGCTTTAAGCCACCACTGTATTTTGGGGTGAGCAATAGGTAAATAATATAGCCCTTTACATATATAATTTGATCATTGCAACAATACTTTGAAGTAGGTATTATTACTACCCTCATTTTACTTATAAGGAGGCTAAAGTTTTGAGAGATTGGTTAAGTTTTCCAGAGTCAGAACAAACAACAGAAGCAAAGTTGGGACTCCAGCTTAGCTCTGCTTGCACACACATACACTGCACAATTGCTCATTCTGCTGTGTGCCATGTGGACCTGCCCAGGATTTTCAGAATGCCTGGAAGCAGAGGAAAGCCAATCCCTAAATGAACTGAATGGTCTTGTTATAGTGAGGCTTACATGCTAGCATTCAAGATGAAGCAGTCCCTTTAGGCAGCTGCTGAGCTATGCTCTAAAATCCACAGCGAGTTTGAAACTCAAGTGCAAATTGTGTTGTAAAAATCAAAGTCAGGTTACCCCAGGGACTGCCTGCCAAGACCCGTTTAGATCCTTGTAATGCAGAAAGTTTCCCAAACTCCCAGCAGAAGTCTGAATAGTCTTAGAACAATTGCCTTTATTGGGGTCTTACAACTTCTTATAGTTTTTGGAGGAACCGATATTTAAAAGTTGTCTAAGTTATGGAGAGGCAGAAGTAGTCAGAGGCTGGAATTAGCTCTATGGGAAGGAATGTGGATGGTGATGATCATTTGCCTTCACGTTTTTTCCTGAATTTCACAACTTGGCTACCCGTCAGTGTGCTAATGATGCCAACTTTGGTGGTACCTATCTGTCTGCAAAAGAATGTGAGCATTCCTCTGAAGTCATGCCAGGTAATGAGCTCCTTAGATATTCTCTTGGACTAACTACTTTACGTCTGATTCATTCTGGCCAGAGCCCTCACTGAGAGACCAAAAAGCGATGTGATGCCTAGTAGGTGCTTCTTGTCCTGTTGTCCCCTCAGGTGCTTCCCTTGGCACCCAGAGAGGTAGGTGAGGGAGGGGCCTGTCCTATTCCCCCCAGGCTTGCACTCTGGATGCAAATCTCTTCTGGCAACCATATAGGCCACCAAGTAAATAAGTGAGGAGGAAAGATCTCCTTTCTGGAGAAGAATAAAATGCCACTTCCAATAGAAAGTGTTTTCTCCTCTCAGCTCCCTCAACCTTTCCAGTTCTGTGACAGTTGCCAATATGCCCCCTGAGCTCAGAACTTTGGCATCAGCTTTGACCTTTTCCACCATTCAGCCCTTCAAATCAAGTTAGTCTTCCAGACTTGTCCATTATGGCTTCAAAATATCCAGCTATGATTTCCTCTCCATTCCCACTTCACCTCTGGCTGATCACCTAGATGGGTATCCAGGTTCAAATGGACACCACTTCAGTAGTGCTAAAATTATCCACTGCAATGATTCCAAATTTGTTCCATATAACATGGTTTGTTCTTGTCTGACTTTATTTCTCACAGCTTCTCGGTGATACTCCATGAATGCATGCACATACATGAGTGTTCACACATGCACATACACACACAGACACACACACACAGAAGCTCCTGTGTGTATACCACACCCCGCACCACCACTCCTCTACTTGGACTACCTCCTCTGCAGTTTTGGATGATCTTCATAATCCTTTCTTTGTTTGTTTTAACTCGTCATAAAAGGAAAAACTTGTTTACCTCCTGAGATACCAGTTCACAGTCATCTCTCCTTTCACAATTTCTACAGGCATTAAACAAGACACAGGTCTGTGTTGGCACCCCTCTTCTGGATCTTCAGGCTTCTAGAATCCCTCTAGACTCAGATGGAAAATAAAAACAGAACTGAGGGACAGTAAGACAGCCCCTGAGGGATCAGAACACAGCTAATCAGACCATAGGCCCCAGAACCACATTGTGCTAGGAGGAAGGAAAAACATCCACTAATTGGCTATGACCACAAGGTCAACCACAGGAACAAGGCAGGCATGATAGAGAGCCACAGAAGGCCAGGAGAGAAGAAAGCTGCAGTGACCAGTGGGACTGGATGTTATTAGAAGTCGCAACAGGAGTCAGGAGCAGCAGACACTTGACAGTGGAGAAGCAAGTTAATGACGAAGCAACAAAGGATCTCAGCTCTGTGGTTTGAAGGAGTGGCAATGAAGCCATTTCTCTCTCCTCCCTCTTTCTTTCAAGACTATAGCCCATGGAAACAGGGAAAAACTCTAGGGAAAGCAGCTTCCTGCAGCTGGGGAATAACTCTGCAGTGGATGGGACCACCTCTGCAATTACCTGCCAGAGGCTCCCACTCAGGTGCCTACAAGTGCCAAACAGGAATTTGAATGTGCAAAGTAGAGCCAGTATTATGAATAGAGAGGGTGAAACTGTGACAAATTTAAGAGTACATTTGGAAAGGCATCCAACTGTACATCTGCTTAAGATATCATGTAGGCTAAACAAGATGTGTCTTTGGGTCACATGTGGCCCACAGGCACCCTGCCGGTAATCCTTGGCTCCATAGCTGCACGCAGGACCCAGGAAGGACTGATGGTGGGAATGATGAACTTGAGTTGGCAGCGTGTTGTTTAAGCTCTTTCAGATTACCCAAACCACTGTGATCTGATTGAGCTCCCAGCTATCTGGGGAGGTGAGCTAGATGGCATGGCTTCAGCAGCCATATAACATGGTTAGTGTGATCATTCAGGGACCACAGCAGCCTCAGTGGCACCAAAGAACTCTAGAAGACCAATAAGAGAGGGGCCTGGTCATCACATTTTCCCCTCCGTAGCAGTCATTGGTGGCTTCCCACCTTGAAGGCTATGCCATAATTATGATTCCTCTGCCGTTGCCATCTAACTTTTGACTTTCCTTCTCTCTATTTCTTGGTTTCTGCCTATTCCTCACTTCATATTCCTATCTTGTCTTGCCTTATGGCTTCTGCTTTCTCCCTAAATTGCTTCAACTTCTGACTATAGGTTGGCCAGTCAACAGCTATACAAGGTCCATGTTGGGCAGAGATGTCATGGCAAACCACGTCATAGGCCATTGGATTCTCCATGGATAGCAGCTTTGGGTTAAGTGCCAGATGCCTAAGTCAATTGAACTTTGGCCAGAAAAGCACGGTTACCTGGCAGAAAGCATGAAGGACCACAAGTGGTTGTCTTCAGAAGAGACTCTGAGCATAGAAGATACTTGGAGTGTCATGTTCACAACACCAAGAAATCTTAAATTACATTTAGGTTACTCTCTTTAAGAAGATAGGGAAAAAATTTTTAAAATAGGCAAAGAAATCAAAGGGTTAACTCTTAGGTATAAGGAAAGTACAGGTATTCATACTGCTTTCTGTATAAATTGGGGTTTATTTGGCTGCAAGTAACAGAATAACCAGCTATGAGTAGCTTAAATAAATATGGATTTTTTCTCACAAAAGAAATACACAGGTAAGTGGTTAGCAGCTTTCATTCAGCAGCTCTGTGATACAGGGCAGCCACCTCTGAGATTTCTTTGTCTTATGTCTCATGGTTGCAAGATTGCTGCTGCACAACCATCACATTTGTCTTCAAGGAAAGAAGAATGGGAGAAGGGCCTTGATAGCTGAGGCTGTCTCTTCTCTTTTTATATATATATTTTTTTATCAGTAGACCAAAAGCTTTTCCAGAACTTACTCATCTCCCACAGCAGACTTCCACTTAACATTTTATTGGCCTGGGGCTATGCCACTCTTGGCTGCAAGGCAGACTGGGAAATTGAGCACCTAGCTCTCCAACTAGATTGAAGCATCTTGTTTTTTATTTATGCATCAGGACTTTTTCATATTGTATGTGTGTGCCTATATATTTGTAGTCCAGTGCATCATACCCCATTAGGTGCCTTAGGCGGGAATTGTGAGATAACCGAAAAAGCGTAAGTTTGAATCCATTATTTGCTCGTTTTGTGCTCTTGACATAATTGACCTTGATGAATGTGTCCTATTACAGAAACCAGAGAACTCCCTTGCAGGGCTATTGTGAGGGTTTAATATGATGGTGTAGTTACAGTTCCTGGCACTGGAAAGAGCCTCCAAACAGCTGCTGCCTATTGTTTTTATGGGTATGTGGTAGGTGGACCCACAGGAGAAGGTATCTGAGCTTGGAGCATATTAAGCTTCTGGGCCCTAAAGCCAGGCTGCTGGGCGCAGATCCCTTCTCTAACGCTCACTAGCTAGGCGACCCTGGAGAAGTTTCTCTAAGCTTTAGTTCTCCTATCTGTAAACTGGTGATAATAATAGCACATATCTCCTGAGGGTGCGTTTTGAAGAAAAGAAGAGCTAATGCACATAAAGCGCTTGGCCCTTTGCCTAGCACAAAGTACACAGGCAGTGAGTATTAGCTGTTATTAATATTGATTGTGTTTTTTCTCCCTTAGCCCAGAACTAAAATCTATCGAACCATAGCTGTTGAAACTCTTGAAAACCAAGTTGTTTTCAATCTGCTAAAATCCGCAAACTATTATAACTGGAAGCAGCAGCCAACCAAGAGTGGGTGTTGGGTGGGGGTGGAGGTGGGGTGGGGTCTGCTGTGGATTCAACAACAAGAGGGAACATTGTCTGTGGAGAATTTAAAAAGTAATTAAAAAATACCCAATAATACACGGAAGCTGTATTTTATGCATGATTTTTCTATAAACCTACAAATTATCTAATTAAAACATGGAAAAAATACCCAAGTAAAATAAAAAACTGCCTGCTCTTTTATTATCACCATATGCCAACACTTCTGAAAAATGTCAGTAGTAGAAGAGCCCCCTCCAAATTATCTTTTCTTTGCCTAAATTCAAAATGATTGCTGCAGTTATTATTGAGTTTAAGTAATAGATCTGTAAGCTTCAAATTAGCATATTTTTATTACATATTCTTTAGAAAACATTGTCTTCTGTTGGAGAATTTCCAGTTTTTGTATGGCCTCTAACACACACAGACTCAGCTCGTGATGATTTGGGATCGTTCAGACCTGCTTTGTGCAGCTTGTGTCCCAAGCCCTGGAGTCACCAGCCTGCCTGTGAACAGTAGATTCAAAATGGACACCAAAAGCTCAGTGACTGTAAAGACTGAAATAAAACAAGTTATCTTAATTCTGTCATTCTACTTGAGTACTTGGAATTTTTATTTGTATTTCTAGTTCAGAAAGCTATCATGAAATAGGACATTTTGGTTTGGGGAATGCAAATTTTAGTTAATATGTGAAATACTTTACTGTGTGTGAATAATCTTTTGCAATGAAATTAGTCTTTAAAATTATGTGTTCACTTTTACTACTAAAGAACAAATCAACAAGTTAGTGCTAATTTCTGATTAATACATAATTATCACTGAAAATAATTTTATTCTATAGAGGGAAAGAGGTTTAAAAATGATTTGCTCTTCTGGCAAATTCAAAGGGTATGTCACTGCCTAGGAGGGCCCTAAGAGAAAATCTAGCTGAATTTCCCTCATTACAAAAGCGAAGCCCAGGGAAGCGAAGTGAAGCAAATACCCATAGATATTTTATATATGTAAATATTTAGCCTTTGGGTTGCTTTCCCTTTGTATATGAGAGTGAAGAGAAGAGGTAGGAAGCAGCGCTTGAATCTTCCCTCTATCACATTCTAGCTGTGTGGCCTTGGGAAAGTTGCTGAACATCTCTGAACATGAGTGTCTGCACTCCTAGAATGAGAGAACATCAGTCCCTAGCTCAAAGTGTGTGGGGGGGAGTACAGGCAGATAACGTTTGTGTAAACCCCGGGATGCTTGCCACATAGATAACATTTCCTACGCATTAGCTATTATTAGTGTTAGCCATTCTCTTTTGTTGTTGTTGGTATGCGTGTGTAACTGTAAAACTACTAAGGCAGCACAGGGTGGAAAATAGCACTCAACCAGGAGGCAGAGCTCTGGCCCGGTTCTCGGTGACCTGGAATGAGTCACTGCGGCACACCTGCCAGTCAATAAGCAGCAATGGGCGCGGCTTCCGCCCCTGGCCTCGTGTTGGGCGCTGAGTGACGAGAGGGCCCTGCCCCAGAGTCACAGCCCGGGCTTCTCGGACGTGCTGCCCAGGGGTTGGATTTGAGAAGCCCCAGCTGGCGAGTTGTGAGCCCCAGTCAGAGCAGCGTTAGAGGGAACGCCTGGCTCCCTTTATTGCTTTCCCTGAGGAGAGATTCCCGTCATCTCCAATTGTGGGAATCCTCAAATTCGTGGGAATCATTAGGATTTCCCCCCAAACCGCGGGCCGCCTTACTCACTCCTATTGTGATCAGAGCTGTCAATCTGGGGGAAGAACTGAGTAGGCTCCGCGTAGCTGTTCCCTCGGCCTTGGTGGACTGCAGCTGGCAGGCAGGGGGCCGCCCCATCCCACCTTGGTGCTTGGGAGAGACTGTCCAAGGCCAGCCCTGTCTGCGTTTCCTTAGTAGGCCCTTTTAACCCTTCCACCTTGCTACATCCTTCTCCTTCCCCTTTATCAGTAATGCTAGATTATATATTTTACGTGCTGTCTGCCGGATACTCTGATTTCTCAATAAGTTTAGAATTTGGACATAATGAGGGAGGGCTACTTATTTCTTGGCCCCCTTAGAAACCCCAAAAGTTGCCCCTTGGAGACCCCAACAGTTAGGTGTTGTATTTCACCAGACCCACCTTAAGCTTGCTGGCAGGATCCTAGATTTTCTTCTCATTTTTATTCTCATTTCCTGCCCTTGGCACACAAGGTGATTGTTTGTTGATACTGGTTAAGTGAATTAATTTGTAAGGGTGTGTTTTGAAGGTGGGCATGAGTGGCAGAGGGGAACAGGAAAAACTACAGAGAAAGGGAGACATTGTATTCAGGCTTTAAAGGATGAGAAGGAATGGTCCAGATCAGACAACTAAGAGACAGGCGCTCGAAGGTAAAATACCGGGAATGGGGTCTCCATCTTCCTGAGACCCTGTTTTCTCATCTATAGAATGAGGATAAGCAAACTGTCCTTGCTTCCTTCACAGAGTCCTTGGGTGTCCTATGACATACCAGAGGCAGAAATGTTTTGAAAAGTATAAAGCGCTATATGGATTATTATATAAATATTCAGCCCCTAGCATAAACACTGACTGTCAGCAGAGAGTGTTAGAACAAGTTTTTTTTCAGGATGATGGATTATTTTACTCTTTTATAAACTGAACTCTCCCAGAATGGTTTTCCTTAATCACCAGTGCTCACAAGTTAACCACCAATCCTGTTGTCTCTTAGTAAAACACTGATAAAACAGAATCTGGCTGGCCTTTGTGGGTGTGTTGAAAAGTATTTCCAGAGAGAACAATAGAATTACAATGTGGTCAGTTCGACATTCCTTGCCTGGAGTTTTTCAGGCTGCTGATGTCTATAGGCAAACAATACATTTAGAACCCAAGTGGGTCCTGCTGCCTTATGAATTTCTTTCTTCTCCTCAGTTTGTAGACAGGGGAGGCCAGTGGAAAATGTAGCGGCAATGAAATTTCAATTGTAATGAAACAATGAAGGGCTTTTGACTGAAGATGAATATTTAAATAATCATGAGAGCAGCAGCTGGCTGTTGTTTTCTCTCTTTCATGCAGTTAGATGCTGTTTTCCCTGCAAGTTATGCTCAAATGCAATCATACCTTGATCCTTCCTGTGTCAAAAGTCTATCTGACAGATTCACCTCTGATCATCCAACAGTATTTATAAGAAGAAATAGCACATTTATTTTTTCTGTCTGGATGTGACACCACCTCAGAGAAAGGTTACTAGCTTTGAGCGGAAATCTTATTTCACTCTTGGTATGCCCCGAGGGCTGTTTCTTGTATGTATTGGAGAGAATTGTTCCAGGTGAGGGAAGTGCCGAATGTAGCCAATGCTGTCTGCAGACAAAGAGTCTCCATGGGAAGTGTGAGAAAAACTGTGCATGAGGGCCAAGAGGCTCAGGGTTGCCACACACAGCAGCAGCTCTGGAAGACAGAAGCTCTGTAAATAATCCACTTGCAGACAGTTTAATGCTTTCCACATAGTAACAGTCTGTGTGCAGAAGCCACCCAAAGGGGCAGACTGCAAATTTTGCATGCGGTGATATGGTGGTGCTTTCACTGCAAGCAAACTTTCTGGCAGCCTGGGGAGGAAGAGGGGCAAGGAGGAGGGCTTTGATATACAGCCGTAGTCATCCTCCTGCCTCCGGGATGCCTCAGGAAACAGGCTATGGCTCAGAAAGGAAAATAGCTATTGATTAGAGCCAAGTTTATTTTTCTTTTTCGGAACTTAAGACTGTCCCTTAACCGCCTCCACTGAGTGACCAGTCAAGAGTTTTCGCTGGGCACCTCATTTGCCCAGCACAGCGTGGTTTATTACGGGGATTCAAAAGAAACATTATCTTAATCCCTAGCATTTGTAGAGTGCTTTAAATGGCTTACGAAATGCTTTTCACTTAGGGTGTTTTCTATTTTGCCGCTGAATAATGCTGTGGGGTAAGAAAGGGTGATGAGGTTATTTCCCTGGGAAGGGGACGTGAGAGAGGAGGGCCTCCTAAAAATACTAGCTCAAATTTATTGAGCACATACTAACTGTATTATTTGAAAACATAACCACCTTACAGAGGAGGGACAGCGATGATCTCTGATTTGCCGATGAGAACACCAGGGCTTGGGAAGGTGAAATAATTTGCCAGGAGTGGGCAGGGCACGGCGGAGCCCAGGTCTGAGCCTTCAGCTGCAGATCCTGCATCTTCTGGGTCCTGATGCTATGCTGGGGACCACCACCACCACCCCCCCACACACACAATTTTGATTTTTAGTCCTATCCTGCCACAGGGAGAGACAGTCAACAATTATTCAGAGCCTACTACATGTCAGGAATAGTTCTAGAGACTAGGAATGCATTCAATTTTTTTCAGCAAATATTTCCTGAGTGGGCACTAGGTGCCAGGTACTATTTGGCGCTAGGGGCTCCCTCAGTGAATCAACAAAGCTCTCTACCCTCCTGGGGCTTACATTCCACAGGGGGAGGCAGACAATAAATGAGCTATATTTAAGGATATACTGTGGCATATTAGCAAACGATAAGCTGTATGGAGAAAGGAAAATTTAGAGCACAGGGAAGAGGTAGGTGGACAGGACCTGCTGTGAAATAAGGTGGTCAGGGTAGGCCTCGTTGGGAGGGTGCTACGTGAGTGAGACATTGAAGGATGCGAAGGAAGTGGCCATGCCTTTACATAGGGGAGAACATTCCAGGCTGGGGACAGGCCCAGCATGTTGAAAAAACAGCAAGAAGCCAGAGCCATGGGACAGGGAACCAAGTGAACGGTAACCGAAGAGGTGGCCCCAGTGTAAAGGGGACCAGGTATCAGAGGGGCTTCTTGGCCTTTGTAATGACTCTGATTTTCACTCTGTGAAATGGAGAGCCCAGGAAGGGCTCTGAGCAAAGGAATGGTTCTCACTTCTGTTCTCAAGGGCCCCTCTGGCTGTACTGAGAATGGACTTGAAGGAGGCAAAGGCAGGAGAGCTGGCTGGAGGCTGCAGCAGTACCCAGGTCAGAGGCAGCCGTGTCCCCGCGCAGGGGCTGCCAGTGGAGGTGCTGGTAAGTGCTCTGACGCTGTGTGTACTTGGATGGCAGAGCCACTCTGCCCAGTTACCAAATCAGGAGTCTAACTGTGCTGGTGAAAAGACAGCTGTTTTCATAAAAGAGCAGAACACAGGAACACATGACATGACTTAAAATACTGAAAAATAGTACCAGATAGGAATGAACTACCCTTAATAATGACCCAACAGAAAGCATGGCAATTATAAAACTAGGAAACATAATAAATTCCTTGTTTTTATTCCTTATCTCATTAAACTCAATGTATTCATGCAAATAAAACAAGCCTTGCTAGCAAAGCCACATCATTTATGACTTAGCCCACGTGATTCTGCCACGAGTACAGTCCATAGAAAGAGTGACAGTATTTTAGGAACCATTGCTTCTTTGTTTTCTAAGCTGAATTCTAACTGTTTTAATCCATTGGAATGTGCAAATAACAGGAGAAAGGAAAGCAAAGGAACATGTGTGTTATTTAGTGGTTCCTGATCTTGTTCCTTTATGACTAAAGACAGCTTGTTATTATGAGCATTCAGAGGACAGTGGCGTTTTTCTTACATGCTTCCTCTACAAGATATAAATTTGGAACCCAGAAGGGGCCAAATGAATTTAACATCCCTGTCTCAAGAGGGGAAGAGGAGTTATACACAATGAGGAAGGCAATCATCCTTGGCTTTTTTTTTTTTTTTTCATTTAAACTCTCTATACAGTAGAGGAAGTGTTTTGCTATTAGGACTGATTAGAGCGTGGTTTGATCCTTCATCCTGGGTGAGTATGGACATGGGCTGAGCGTCAACAGTATCTACTGATTGGCACTGGCATGCCAGCTCTGGGCCGTTTATCTTCTTTGCCTTTGTCCCCTCAGCAAAGCTTCTGCCCTTGACGAATTGACTGTCTTTTGATTCTGCCTGGCATTATTCTTTATTGAGCTGCATACCATCTTTAATGCTGCTGGTTGGATGTAGATCTTGCTTGCAGCTCAGTGGTAGGCTTAATGGTCCTGCATTAAGGGAGCGTCCTCCTCCATAGAGCGCATGTGTAAATGTGGACTCTGAGAGGGGATTATGCTCTGAGCCTCAGGATCTTGCTAGAAGGTGGAACTTTCCCACTTGCCTGTTGGCAAATTGTGCAGCCAATATCAGACTGTCTGTTAAAAAGACATATGATGCAAGTTTCCTAAGAGGAAACCACTAGGGATAAATGTTTAAATGTATTCTCTTCAAAAGAAGTTTCAACATTGGGGGCGCTCTTATTAATCAGGATCATTATTTTGGAAGTTGTAGCCACTAAAAGACAAAAAAAATGAAATAAGTGGTGTAAATATTAGAAAGCAAAAACAACATTATTATTATTATTCTAAGAATTATTAGAAATAATAAAAGTTCAATAAGGAGCCACTGCTAGACATTGCATTAAAAGTCTGTGAGCAAATCGTCCCTGGCAGGGCAAGGCTTTGGAAAACCAGCTTGCTCACTTAAGGCAAAAGAGATATTTATTCTTGTTTTGAAAGTCATATACATCCAAAGGTGGGATCAGAAGAAAAGGAAAGACTTATGATGCAAGTGTTCAAGAAGAAAAATGGAGGGCTGAAAGTTAAAGCTTCCTTATTTTTTTTTTTAACCATCTCAGAAGAAGTCAGAAATTACAGACCAAGGACTGTGAGAACCTGGGAAATATTTGTCAAATTATCCATATTTAAAAATCATTTCATGCTGAGTCTTTGTACCCTTCTCCCTACTAGACACACACAGACACAGGAATTAATGGCAAAAACTTAGTATGTAAAGAGCCTGTAAGTTTCTTTGCTGGAGCAATGATAATTGTTCTAGTCTACCCCCGGATTTGAGAGACCCCAAGGGGTACAGTAGATGGTAGCAGTGCCGAGGTTGTCACAGGCTGGATCTGGGGAAACAGAGGGCAATATAGGAAAGTGTCCCCAAAGCTCAGCTTGGAGGGAGCCGACAGGGCCAACCTGTGAGAGTGATTGGGGCAGGCAGGGATTATAGTCTGAGCCCTTGGGAGTCATCTTAAAAGAATATTAGAATAATTTTTCTTTGGGTTTCAAAATATCTCCCCCATAGCTTTCGGTACAAGGATCTTTAAGTGTGTCTGAATCTAAGAAGATTGCTTCATGGCAAGAAACTCCACCCCCTCCCCCGTTTCCATGGAAATGGCACTGTGCTCCTGTTTCGGGAGTATGTACACACACACACACACACACACACAGAGGCATACTTTATGTTAATGTATTCTCAGGGAAATGCCTTTTATGCCATCTCCTTCTGTTGTTCTTTATATTTCTAAAAAGATATTCAGAGCCAACATTTTACTAATCCCTGCCATTCTATTGGTATCTACATCTCCTTTATCTTGATATCAAACATAAATGATTTTAGGTTTTTCTCCACCATAATCTCTCCTTTAAGTGAAATAATCTATTATTTGCTTTCACTTAACTCCAGCTTTTCTCCACATACTGAAGATCTCAATACCTTTAGTTTTAAAAAAAGAAACCTATTTCAAATTCCAGTCAATTTCTTGGCAGGGTATAATGACGCATTTCATTTATTCCATTTCTTTAAATATTCTCTACCCAAAATGTTGTTTTCAACTTGCAAAACAGGAAGTCTTGGGAAGAATGTTGATGAAACACAGGTTCATGTCAGTATGAGACTATAGTTGCCTGGTTCAGTCTAAAGGAAAAATGGATGCAGTAAAATTATTTATTTCAACCATTATGTCTTGGGCACCTATTATGTGACTATAAATGACTCAGTTCTCCTTGAGAGCTGATTCCAACTGTGTAGAGAATGTCATACGCAATTAGACTGGTGGGTGCAACACAGCAGGTCAGAAAAAGAGCCTTGGACTGAAAGTCAGGAAACTGGCTTTGGGTTCCATCACCCATCTGTGGGCTTGAACTGACTCGAGCCGCAAATCCAAACTGTAAAATGACCCCCCCGGGACCAGACATTTCCTTGGTTCTCTCAGCTCTGAGACGACAGAGGCATATGGATGATTAAGCAGCTGAGCCCACAGTCCAGTGGGTGACTCAGCTGTGACGTTGGGTGAGTCCTGGCTCCCCGTTAGTCTTCCCACCCCTTGCTGTACCTGTCTCTACCCACTGCCTTGGCCCATTGCAGAGACCAAGCACCTACCCAAGTGCCCCTTCCAGTCCTTACCTTCTCCTTCCACCTCCATCAAATCCCACTTTCCGTTGTCACTCCCCACTGAGGCTGGCCAACCAGATGCATTCATTCACGCCAAGTTATCCAGTGGCTGAATTTGTTATAGTCAAGGTTACATTATTGAATTACAAAGTTACCGTCTAGAGATACCAGACTCTGGTAAAATCTCCAATTCATTTCCTACAACATTCCCTCTTATACTCCTTGCTTCAGCCTCAAGGGCAGTTCCTGGAACAAATCAAGCTTGTCGCTGTCCCGGGCCTTCTACTAGTGCTGCTGCCATGCACACGAAAGCTTTCCCCCCACTCAGCACTCAATTATCTCCTACTCTGCAGTCTCCACTTCAAATCCCTTAACCCAGTTCAGCCTTTGGCAATTCTCTTTTCCTCCAAAGATCGTACCACGGAGTGTCCTTTATGTGTGTGTTTGATGTCCACCTCCCCCAGCAGAGGTCACTGACCCCCAGTATACCACTGCAAACCCAGTGCCTGGCGCACAGCAGGGAGCCAATGCATAGTTTTTGAACAAACACATGGATGAACAAATGAATGAAAGTCCCGTCTTAGTCCAAAGAAGAGAAGAATGGTGGGGATTTCAGGCTCTGGTATATGTTGATAGGGGAGATATCTTTGAACAGGTAACGTTTGTCTTTCATCTTCACCTGCGTTGCTCACCTTGCACATGAGGTCAGACACCAGCAGCTGAAAGCGTCATCACCCCCAAAGGCACCAGCTGGGCCTAGGACTATTGTGAACAGTGATGCTGTGGCTCAGTATGTAACCTTGCTTCACGTAAATTTAAAGCAGTTTACTTTGCGTTTGGGCAAACATTGCTGACATCAGCCTTTCAAATATACAGGGCATTGGTTTAAATACTAGATTGAGATAGGAAAGCTGAGACTTGCCTCCTTCTCAAAATGAAACTTTGGCAGAAGAAGGAACAGAATCCACTTCGCCTCTCTGGCCTCAGTTCCCTCCTCTAAGGATGTACCTACTCGCTTCCCACACTCTGCTTCTTAGTAGAGCTCGAAACTCCTTAATTTAAATGCAACTTTCTTGATGTCAGTAATGCCCATTTTCCTTCTATGTAAAACAGACAGAAAGACAGACAAAAAGGAGTAGCAATGTGTATCAGCAATTAATTAATATATTTGAGATTTTTTTTTGATTTTGTGATGGTGATTTTATCAGCTTCTAAACATTTGTTATATTCTCTAAATAGCTATTACTTCCATCAAAAAAGAATCACTCACATGTAATCTTTTCTTTAAATAATTGGCTCATAGAGTATACATTTTCTTAGGACTAAAAAAAGACATTAACGCCTTTTTTTTTTTTTTTTAGCTGACCAGATTGACGCTAGGAGATTTGCAGTTGCCTCATTTGGGTAGATTGCTCTCAAATCTTTGAACATTGGGCCCAACTTTAAAATATGGTTTTTCATCTTGTCTTCACCACTAAATCAGTATAAACAAACAAAATATTCACTTAATCCCCTTATAGCTTAGTTTTTTTCACTAAGTATTGTGGCATATTACTTGTCACTATTTAATTTGGTTGAGGAATTTGGCAAAATCCTCAATTGGAATTAGCCAATGTTACCATCCCATTTGCTTGGACATGTGCATGTCAAGGTTGGACATGTAGGCAGGGTCTGCAGCCACTCCCTTGCTGTGTCCCACAGATGATGTTTCGAGTACAGCACTGAGTCATGGTGTTCTGGGCCCCAGAAGAGAGACTTGGTATCACATCTGTAACAGCGGTTCTCCAGAGCACTGAGTTCACTCTCATCTGATCTATAGCCAGTGAGAAAGATAAGGATGAACATGACATTGTGTGCCTGTGTGTGTGAGTGTGCATATCATTGCCCCAGCTGTT
This sequence comes from Tamandua tetradactyla, assembly GCF_023851605.1. Classification (NCBI taxonomy): domain Eukaryota; kingdom Metazoa; phylum Chordata; class Mammalia; order Pilosa; family Myrmecophagidae; genus Tamandua; species Tamandua tetradactyla. The sequence continues at coordinate 92,994,976 of NC_135327.1, read as the reverse complement.
TGTTCTTCCAAGATAATGTCCTTCCTATTTTTTTAGATTTTTAATAAAATGATATTAATATGTTATTTTTAAATGTTCCTTGCATTAAAATACAGAACATGTCTGCCTTCAAGATTCTTTTTCTTTTTCTTTTTTCACTTTTATTCATCCATAAAATTCCAAAGTCTGCTTGGAAACACTGTGCTGAAGGACGACCCTGTTATTGTTTCTTAGATCTTCTGTGACCTGGTTTTGTCAGTCAATGATTAACTTACTTTGGCTAGTTCAGATAATGCTAAACTTTGGAAATTTACCCGCCGTCTTAAATGGAACAACACTAACATTTACAAAGTGTATACTGTGTCCCAGGAACTGTTTGTACTTTCATATGCATATTACATTAAATCCATTTAATAACTCTATGAGGTAAGAAGTATTATGCCATTTAAAATGGTAGGACCTGAAGTTCAGCAAAGTTAAATCACTTACCAAGGTTCCCCAGTTGTAACTAGCAAAGTCTAGATTTGAACTGCTTATATGAGTTAAAAGTCCACAGTCTTTTCATCTTATTAATCTAATTCGCCAGATAAAACTGCAAAATGCTAAGATACATAGTTTTAATCAGGAAAGTACTTTTGGTATCAGTCAAAGGCTATTAAGGAACTGGAATTTTTATTCATACACCCAAAAAGACAATGTTAAAGACTTTAGGAGCACAGGGACTTGTTAACAGATACAGCCCTGATCAATTCATGAAAGCCAGGGTGTCTGTATTACTTTCCTGCCTGCTCAAATAAAAGCTGTGCAATGGGTTGGCATAAGCCAAAGGAATTTATTGGCTCATGGTTTTGAGGCTGCCAGAAGTCCAAATTGAGGTGTCAGCAAGGCAAAGCTTTCTCCCTGAAAACTGTGGCATTCTGGGACCGGCTGCCTCTGATCCTTGGTCCTCAGCTTTTCCATCAAATGCAACGCACATGGTAGTGCACGTGGCAGAGTCTTCTTTTACTTCCAGATTCTATTGATTTCTTGCTTGGATTTCTTGCTTCTATTGATTTCTTGGACAGAGCTCAGTCGTCAACAGCTTCCTTCCTATCTTTTGAGTTTGCAAGGGAGTCTGATGGGTTCCCAAGGCCAGGGGCAAAGTGAGACCAATTGCCTGAGTGACCCTGTGACCCTGAGTGCATTTTAGAGCTGAAAGTAAAATATTTTGGGTTATCTTTTCTTTGGTATCATCTATCCTTGATTCTCCCTGTCTATCCATAGGAATAATTGATGTGGACTGGATTGAATGGCAAAGACTAAACAAATCATTTATCCTCCAGGACTGCAACCAGCAAACCTTATATTCAGCAATACATGGGCCTGCATTTATTTCTATGTCTGATACTTTATCTGTGATTAAATTCTACTCTGAAGATGAAAAAAAAAAAGGCCATTGCTCAGAATTTTCAAATTTCATTTTATTAAATCAGTCCAAGGGAAGGCCAAGTCTTTGGGCAGAACAACCAAAAGCCCCTGTGCCCCAGCTCTGCAAATGATAGTTAAAATTATAGAGTCTTGGCTCTCCCAGCTAAAGGGTCACAGCTAAAGGGTCACATTCAGTGGGTCTCGGATAGGGTTCTGGAATCAATATTTTAACAAGCAAACCAAGGGGTTTGGTTCAGAAAAAAAACCCAAGGAACACACATTGAGAAACAGTTCTAAATTACTCACATTTCATTTGAGTGGGAAATAATAATTCATTTGCTGGAATATTATTATTATTTTTCATTTCAACTGACAGAGATGAAGGGCAGTCCTTTCTGACCCTATATACTGGGGGAGAATGGCACAAGTTGCCAAATAACCACTTGTTTTCTGGATATGCTTCAGTATAAAAAATAAGCAAAGAGAAGACTCCTCATCTGTGGAGAATTCTAGGGGGTTGAGGTGGGAGAGGAATGGTAACCAGTAATTCTAATGATACAAGAGAGGAGGCCCTTGTTCATATCTTTCTATCTTAGTTTCCCAGATCCTAAAGAAAATACCATACAATGGGTTGGTTTGACAACAGTTTATTGCCTCACTGGTTCAGAGGCTAGAAGACTTGTTTCCTCCTAGGTGGATAGTGTTCTGGCTGCTGGCTATCCTTTCGGTTCCTTGGCTTTCCCATCACATGTCGATGCATATGGTGGTGACTTCTTTCTCTTCTGGATTTCCACTAATTTACGGCTTCCAGCTCCTCCCCATGCCTCCAGTTATAGGATTAAGATCCTTCCTGATTCTGTTGGCCATATCCCAAGTAAATATAGCATCTTCAGATGGTCCTATTTACATTGGGTTCACACGCATAAGAATGAATTAAGGCTAAGAACATGTTTTATTTTCTCTTTTCTGGAATACATAATTCAACCTACCACACCTTCATAAGGAGGAGGAATGTGCTGGGCATTGTCAGCACAAAGGCAAACAATCAGAACCGAGCAGTCACATTAATCCACCAGTCTTTTGAAGTGTCCAGATGGCTTTTTTTTTTATCAAGTATACAGGTTGGCATATCTTTCAAATGCTGCCTGAAGATTGCAACTGTGCTGGTTTGAATGTATTATGTACCCCAGAAAAGTCATGCCTTTTTAATCCTAGTCCAATCTTATGGAGGTAGACCTATTGCTTGGGTCAGACTCTTTGATTAGGTTGTTTCCATGGAGATGTGGCACACCCAATTTGGGGTGGGACCTTTTGATTAGATGGTTTCCATGGAGATGTGTTTCCACCCCTTCAAGGTAGGGTCACTTATTGGAGTCCTTTAAGAGGGGACCGTTTTGGAGAAAGCATCACAGCTGACAGAGACACTGACAATTGGACGTGCAGAAAGGAAACACAACTGGGGAAACTTTTTGAAACCAGAAGCCAAAGAACCAAGAGACACCAGCCATGTGCCTTCCCAGCTGACAGAGGTGTTCCAGATGTCATTGGCCTTTCTTGAGTTGAGTTATCTTTCTCTGGATACCTTAATTTGGACAATTTTATGGCCTTATAACTGTAAACTTGTAACAATAAATCCCCTTTATAAAAGCCATCCCATTTCTGGTATATTGCATTCCAGCTGCATCAGAAAATGAAAACAGTGACTATCTGGCCTGCTTCTGTGCTCTTCTGAGGTGATGCACATAGCATGTGGGCTGTCTGTGTGTGTGATGGTTTGTAGGTGAGGAGCCATTCTGGTTGACCAGCACCTGTGCTAAACCAATTATTAATATACTGAGTGTTGTTCCTACTTGTCAGTGCATTTTGGAAAGTTTGTCTTTGAGGTTTTAGGATCTCAGAGGGTAAGAACAAGTGAAGGGCATAAAGGGTAATTTGGGAAAGGAGTACTAGGAGCTGAGGCAAGGTGGCAGGAGGCAGTACAGGGAATACAGCTCAAAATACTTAGTATGGTATCCCCAACTAATTGGAAAAACTAGGTCAGGGAGGGCATAGTTTCTGAAGGAGGGCCAGCTCTGAAGGATGTAGTGGGCCCCTGGAGACCTGAACTGAAAACAGATTCTGAGACCACAGACAGTCTTAGCAGTTTTCACATATCTTGCTTTATTAGTGATGTCTGCTGAGGACTCAAGAAGGAGTGTAGTCTTTAGCATATCTTTCTTCATGAGTTGGGTCCGAGGATAGTTTGGATGAGGAGAGAAGCATGGAAGCAGAGTGTAGCCAGAAGGAAGAGGATCCCTGGGGAGGAGCTGGGCTGGCACTCAAAAAAGCATGCATTTTTGAGTGCCAAAGGTGTGAACACAGAAAAGTCCCCTCCCTTTGAACACCTTCTCCACCTGGCTTGCTTCCTCTAATACAAGGGTTCTCCTGGCTACAAATTAGAATAACTTAGGAGATATAATTAAAATATCCAGTCCTGGATTTCCTTTAATGCCAATTCATTCAGAATCTTAGGATGGGACCTCATACCATTATTTGATTTTATTTATTTTTTTGTTTTGTTGAGGTATAACACAGTAAAATTCATTGTTTGAAGTGGAAGCAGAAGCAGAAGAAGAATAAGAGGAGGTGAACGATGATGAGGGGTGTGTGACATGCTGGTCATACATTCTCTCGGTGACATGGACCTACATTTTGAACTCTTTGACCTTTTGCTCATCTCTCTTCAGAAACACTTATCAGCTTGTTCTTTCTCCTCATGATTATACAAGGCTATCTACATACATCTCGAATAAGAGATTTAGTTTTGGCAGAATCTCTCAGAGGTATCTGCGTTAATGAGCACTAAAGGCATATGTCTCAAAAAAAACTATGAGCAGGGGAACCCCTAAAAGTTGTCTTTTATACAAGCATTCCCTGTATAGTCACTTATTCTTTTTGCAACAGATGTCCAACACATCAGGGTCCCCCATGCCTGGGAATCAACTGTCACCCTCAAATCCCCTGGACTAGATCATGACTATGGCAGGTTTATGGCATCTATCAGTGGGCTTCACACAGAAGACATGGTCAATCAAAATGAATTATAATTATATCATCACCAGCACTTTCAGTCCTGACTGAGCTCTCTGGAAACATCTGTACCACTTGATAGAGGGATGGAAAATGGTAGATACGTCACTCACCTGGTTTCATCATCACCTTACTTCCTAGCTGTCTGCATTTGTAAAACTGAAGTTTGAGACCCTCCTTCTCATAAGGAGTGTTTTAATTAGAAAACACTAAACTTTGAAAATGTAACCAAACTTTCTAACTTCAAAGAGATTGACCTGAAAGTGCTGTGCTTTGTGCTTTTGGGGGGTTAGTGTGCTTATGGAACTAGGTTGAGAGAACAGAGTTAAAAACCATTAAGATATAGAAAAATGATGGTATTTTTAAGTTTTAAAAAGAGCAGTGAATGACTTGATTGATAATGCTAATCATAGGAAAATGCAACTGTGAACATGTGGGAAAATACAGAGGAAACAGCAGGGGGATAGATAATGGAGAATGGGGGTAGGGTGAGGGTGAGGGGATCAGTGGGGAGGTAGGCATGGTTTTGGCCATTTAAATTGTTTTCTGCTAGGTGAACTGACTGTTCTACTTGCTGAATTGTCAGTAAAAGGTAGAGGTTCAGAAGTCAAACCTGAGTTCAAATCCTGACTCCACCACTTACTAGTTGTGTGACCTTGGGCTGGTTACTTAACTTCAGTGTTGTCATTTGTAAAATGGTGCTAATGATAGTTCTTTCTTCATGGGATTGAATGAGAAGATTCAATGAGAATGTATGCAAGGTAATTAACACTGTGCCTGGAATATAGTAAATGCTCATTAAATCCTAGCTATTATTATCATTTATGAACAGCATAGTGAAGAGGTTCAGCACTAGGAAGCTGAAGTCTTTTCCTCAATTTTGTACTCAAATTAAAAATTATATTTACCAATGGAGAAACCCTAGATACTGTGTCGAACATTAGGGACATCCAAATCAATAGGTCAAGCTCTCGATCTTGAGGCTTGCTCTTGTGAAGCTTTTGTATGTAGCGAAGAAGCTTAGCCTACCTATAGGTATGCCTAAGAGTCACCTCCGGAACACCACTTTTGTTGCTTGGATGAGGTCTCTCTCTCTCTCTCTTTCTCTGAGCCCAGTTCTGCAGATGAAACTGTTGCCTTCTTGCCTGTGTGGGACATGACATCCAGGGTGAAAGTCTCCCTGGTGGCATGAGAGGTTACTCCCAGGGATGAGTCTGGCTTTGACACCGTGGAATCAACAATGCCATGCTGACTAAAAGAAAGTATAACAAATGGGTTGTCAGTGGCTGAGATAGATCAGGTGGAGTCAAGAGACTACTCTGGAGGTCACTATTATGCAAGCTTCAGTTAGACATTGCTATTTATCAAAACTTGCCAACCCCCAACCAAAACCATTCCTGCTGATCCTAAAGAATACCTAAGGCATTATATAAGATTCTGTGAAGATCCACACACTAGGGTAACTTTCCAGAGGTCTACAACCTCCAGATGGGTCCCTGGGCCAGATAAGTCCTGAAATGCAGAGGGGTCAGGCTCTCCAGAGCATCAACTACTTCCATTCCCCTATCCCATATTATCAACAGCCCCTTCTACCAAGAAAAAGTTGGAATAGGCATGACCCAAATACCCTCAAAGAATGGGAGAAAGATCAGAGGTGATGGTGGAGTTGTACAGAGAAGGCAGGATTTGGCAAATGATTATGATTGCTGATCATTACACTGATATTTCTTTAGTCTCCAGTTCCTTAGAGCAGTTAGAGGTAAAAACCCAAAATTGTGGAATTATAAGCCATACCAAACTCTGAAATCTGATCTACAACTAATTGTTGCAATGTTCTTTGAAATTTATTACTTTTTTGTATATATGTTATCTATCACAAAAAAAAAAGAAAAAGAGGAGGAGTAGTATAACAGAGAAGATAGGATTTAGCAAATGAGTATGACTGCTGAATCATTATAGATATTTCTTTTGGCCTCCAGTGCCTTGGAGCAGCTAGAAGAAAAAATGAAAAATTGTGGAATTGTAACCCATACCAAACTTTAAACTGCTCTATAACCACTTGTTGGAGTGTAATTGGATATTTGTTGTTTTTTTATATATGTTATATCTCACAATAAAAAACATTTAAAAAATTACAGTAAAGATCCTTAATATGCATTCATATACAACTACCCTATGAGGTAGGTACTGTTATTATCATCCTTAACTTAGAAAACTGAATCACAGAGAGATTACGTGATCATAACTAATGAACAGCAGGGCCAGGAGTTGAACCATTGTGCTACATTACTTTTTTAGTCTATAGGGTTGGGGCCTTGGTTGGAAGCTAGGAGCAGACCCAGTAATCTATTGGATAAAAGCTATGATTGAGCCATGTGTAAAAGCTATGATTCCTTGGAAATGTCCCTGATTTTAGGTCACATCTACTATTCTGCTCCTTACCATACAATTAAAAACACAGTACTAAGTCCTTAGCTTGTGAAACCCCAATGGCTTAATACAGTAAAATGGCACAAAATCCAGAAGCAAAAAGTATATGGCATAAAGTCTCTTCCTACCCTATCATCCAGCCAGCCATCTAGTTCCCTTGTCCAGAGGTAACAAATGTTAGTTAATAGGTTGATTTAAAGCAAATTGTTCATCCAAATCTTACCTCTTGGCTATCTGAGACAAACGTTGCTGCCATGCCTCCACCTTCCATCCTCTATCTTGACTTCCTGGCTGGAGAGAGTATTTCCAATGGGGAAGAGAAGCCTAACTGTCTAGTGTAATCCTTACCTTCCTGCCCTCTCTCCTCTCCTCACTCTCACCCTAATCCCAACCCAACCTTTCTGTATTTCTCAGCTCAAACTATCACCACTATCCACTACACTGGAGCTATCCTCAGGAGAGGCCTTGGATTATCTGCTCTATGTCTCTCCTTGCCACTGTTGCTATTTTCGGGGTTTATCACCAATTAACATGCCACCCCAAATTTGAAATATAAAGGCAGGTGTGTCTGGAACCCTGAGGGAGACTTATTTGCTATAATATTCCTAAACACAGAAAGATATAGGATCTTCTTTCTCTAACTATTCCAGTACTAAACCATGCATTTCAGTATGTAGGAATGGATAGTTGTCATAAAATGCTATTGATTCCATTTAGTAAAACACAAAAATAATAATAGCAACAGCAAACAAAGCACATACACATTTGCTAGCACATTAAACTGTCAACGCTGAATAAATTCTATGCAAAATATTTTTTAATAAAAAGCATGACTTTCTTTTATAATTTTTAAAAGGAAAGAAAAAAACAGTAAAGCAATGAGCTTTATTCAAAACTCTTGAGCTCCTTTTATGTTCATGTAAGCTGAAATAATGAAAAACCACACAGTGAGGGATTTGATTATATATTACAAGGAAAGACAGGCACATCTCAATTCTGGAATTTCACTTTGCTGATAGTTTGCAAGTTTGGAGCTGTTATGTATCCCAGAGAAGGTCATGCTCTTTCTTAAAAATTTTTATTAATATATATTATATATTCACGTACCATGTAATCATCCAAAGTGTACAATCAATGGTTCACAATATTATCACATAGCTGTGCATTTATCATCACAATAGACTTTTTTTTCTTTTTTTTGTGAAAAAATAACATATAAATAAAAATTCAATAAATTTCAAAGCACATTGCAACAATTAGTTGTATCACAGATTTCAGAGTTTGGTATGGGTTACAATTCCACAATTTTATATTTTTACTTCTAGTTTTTTTTTTGTTTTGTTTCTCTTTATTTTTTTATTGATATATATTATATGGCCATGCTTTTCTAATCCATACCAGCAGGTGCATACTTATTGTGGGTGGGATCTTTTGGTTAGCTTATTTTAATTGAGGTGTAACCCACTCCACTTAAGGTAGGTCTTAATCCTTTTACTGGAGTCACTTATGGGAGGTTAAAAGACAGAAAAGCCAAGAGAGCTTAGTAAAAAAATTAAGAGAGGGACCATAGGGAAGCCACTGGAACCTGAAGCCGAAGGCAAGGAACCAGGGAACAAAGAACGAGCAGATGCTGGCCATGTGCCTTCTCATGTGACAGAGGTATCCCAGATACCAGCAGCCTGTATTCAGAGTTCAGGTATCATCCTGTTGATATTTAATTTGGACATTTTCACAGCATAAAAACTAAATTGTAAGTTAATAAATCCCCAAGGTAAAAGCCAATCAATTTCTGGTATATTGCATTCTGGTAGCTTTAGCAAAATGAAACAGACAGTAGGAGTTTTTAAACTGAGATCTCTAAATTCCATCTGATATGACAAAAAGTTTCTTCTTAGTATCTGTAAAGATGGATCATAGAAAACTACAAACTGGAGAGATCATAGTTTGAAAGGCTAAAGGGAACCTTTTAAGAAAAAGAGGCTATTGCAGTAACTTCTCAAAAGGGTTGTATTCATAGGTTTAAGGCTTATCTCACCAGAAGTATCCAGGCAATGGTTCAAAGCAGAGACTTAGATTATATGATTTGGTCTTAAGGACCTATCTTTTTTCCATTTCCTCTCACTTCTTTCTCTTTCCTTACTTCCTTGAAGCCATCTCTTTCTTCGTAAACTGAATGGGGAGTGTGACAGAGGGATGGGAAGAGACAAAATCTGGGGAAAAATACATTTAAATGAAATTTCCCATCATATTATCCATTTCTAGGCTACAAAAAGAACCTCCATGAATTTTTATTGACAACGCACTAAAAAAGGGAATATAAGTGATAGTACAAACATGAAAAAAAGTTCAGAGTCTCTGATTGTAAAAGAAATGCAAATTAAAGCAGGACAGTATCATTTTTGAACCACTGAAATAACAATGATCCTTCACAATGATAATTCTCAGTGCTAGCTAGGATGTGGCATTTATATTCTATATTATAAACTATTAGGAAGGTTAATGGATATAAATCTTCTGGACATAATTTTGGCAATACACATTAAGAGTCTTGAAAATATTCATTCTTTTGATCCTGTAATTCCACTTTAGGCAAGATATATATGGATTTTTTTTCCCCAAAAGCTTTACATCAAAAGATGGTTCATTAAACCATTACTTAAAATATTTTTTAAAAAGAAAACTACAACAAACAGCTTAAATGTTCAACAAGGTAACGATTTAGAAGATTATAATATATCCATGAAGTGATCTATTAAGCAGTTTTCAAGAACTATATTCGAAGTATATGTAACTTTGGAAAATACAGGTAATAAGGTTAAATGAAAAAAAAAGCATTATATAAACTTGTATATTAAGCAGATTCTAAACTGTATATTATAGATCTTGCAATGCCAGTCATTCCTATGGCTCCCTTCTAAAGGTCTTTACTCTGTAATCCTTTCAGGATGACCACAGCTGGGCCAGAGGTGGAAACCTGACTAAGGGGAAGCCAATTTATCTAAGGACTGGCAAGCAAAAAAGATGGTGATTAACTGAAACATTCAGAGCGTTCATTGAGAGAGCTTAAACTTGAGGCTCAGAGGGAGAAAAACAATTGCAAGCAAAGGTAGAGGTCAAAAGGGGTAGAGTTTCCATAATTGTGGTGACTGGAGTAATTTATTTTACTTATACATCTAGAATTTTGACCGAGTTCAGTGGGGCAGCTTGTCTCTGGTTCCATGCAAGGAATCAGCTAGTGTGGTTCAACTGGCAGAGGGGAAGAGAAATTAGTTGGAAAGGTTTTGTATCAACAAATCCAAAGACTTTTTGATTAAGGACCAGCCTCTTTCTTGCTGAAACAACAACTAAAAACCAGTTATCCAATGCAATATGCAGTATGAAATAAAAAGCTTTAACTGCAACTATAATTCAATAAATATTTACTGAATGGCAGTTATTCTAGGCTCTGAAGATGCAACAATCTTTAAGATATAATTCTTGCTCTCAAATAATTCATTCTGATAAGAGAGACAGAGACCCAAAGAAAGAAGCTAGAGCTGTGTGAAAAGTGCAACCTGAAAATGCGTATGAAGTTTAAGAGGTGCCACAGAGTAAGGAGGGTTGAACACTGGAAAGGTTCAGGAAATCTTTCTGGAGGCAATTAGTGTGCTTAGTTTAGAAGAATAAGTAAGAAGGAGTTAGCCAGGCAAAAAAGGTAGAAATAGGGAAGTCATTCCAGGCAGAGGGAACACCCTGGACAAAGGCACAGATGGGCAGTTTGTATAGGGAATGCAGCGAGGCCAGGAGTTGAAAAGACAAACTAGGAGAACATGGTAGAGTTAAGAGCCTGAAGGTCTTAATGAAGTATTTTTTTTTAATTAAGATATAATTTACAACCATAAAATTTACTCTTTAAAGTATACAATTCAGTGGTTTTTAATATATTCACAGGGTTGCACTATCAAATTCCAGAAAATTTTCATCACCCAAAAAAGGAACCCCATACTTATTAGCAGTCACTCCCCACTCCCCTTACCCCTGGCAACCACTAATCTACTCTCTATCTCTATGAATTTGCCTATTGTGGATCTTTCACATAATTGGAATCACACAATATGTTGTCAGCTATTCAACCCCTCTATTGAATATTCTGTTTCAATTATTGGACTTTTCAACTCCAGAATTTGTTCTTTTTTATTATAATGTCTTTAATATTGTATCTTTTTATACATATATATATATATATAATTTATATCTTTAATAATATTCTGTATTTGGCAAGATAACGTCCTCATATTTCTTTGATATGGTTCTCTTTAATTCTTTGAACATATTTTAAATAGCTGAATCAAAGTCTTTGTCTAGTAAATCCAATATCTGGGCTTCCTCAGGGAGTTTCTATTGATTGTTTTTTCCTGTATGTATCAGCCATATAATTGTTTCTTTGCATGTCCTGTAATTTTTGTTGAAAACTGGACATTTAAAATAATATAATATAGGAACCCTAGAAGTCAGAATCTCCCCATTTCCTGGCATTTATAATTGCTGTTTGTTGTGTTTGTTTATTTAGTCAGTTTTCTGATTGAATTCTGTAAAGTGTGTATTCTTTGTCACGAAATTCTCTACTCAGTTAACTTAGCAGTCAGGTAATGATTAGACAGAGATTTCCATACATGCCTGGAACCAATAAGTCTCCTGGTTTTGTGAAGCAGCAGTGTGTGCATGTTGGGCCTGCCGTCAACACTCAGGCAGTTGACAACTCTGCTTTAAGTTTAATGTAGCTTCAAGGTTAGACAGAGATGAGAATTTAGGGCCTTCTCAAGTATTTCCTGAGCATGCATATTGCTATCTAGTTTTTCAGGGATATGTCAGAGATTTCAAAACCCTTAAAGATACCTTATTTCTCAGCTTCTCTTTTTATGCCTTTTGATTAGCCTATTTTTTTTCCCCACTGTTTCAGGCAGCTATGAAGTTTAACAATTACCTCTAAATATTTTCAACAAATGCCCCCAGGGAAAAGGCCTTTTGTACTAGGTAAGCTCCAACTCAGGTCAATAAAAACCATCTTGCAAGAGTTTTCCAGGGAACCACTAGAAAAGGTCAAATAATGGCACTCCTCTGTGAATGAAACTTTGAAGGGCTCTAACCTCATTCTGCTCCCTTCAGTGGCTGCCAGACTGCTGTTTTTCACCATATCTGAGGGCTGGTGACGAGAAGGCAGATGGGATTAGGGTAAGTTAAGCTCACTTGTGTTCCCAAGGTCCAACCATTTAAAAAAATATGTTCTCTGGATTGCTGCAAGCCTTTGGTTAATTTCTATAGTTCTGAAAAAGTCAATTCTATCAAAAATTTTTTGCCAGTTTTCCCATTGCTTTTATGAAGGAGAGAACTTTTGAGATTTTAACTGTTTTTTTCACTGATGTCACTCCAATGAGGTCTTAATGGGTGCTGAGTTTATACACTCTCAGAGGTGACAACACCTCTAAGTGATGACAGGATTCTGGTTAAGACCATGGAAATGGACCGCTGGAGTGGAGTGCAAGTGAAGGCCACTGCTGTGGCCAGGGCTAGGGAGAGCTATGGATTTTATTTTATTTATTTATTTTAGGAATAAGTAGTGAAGTTTATTAACAAGAGAAGTTTATTAAACAGAGAGAGTACAGGTTAGAGAGGTTAACACGTGCCCAAGGCAGGGACATGCACTGAGTGGAGTGGGCCAGCAAGGGACATGCACTGAGTGGAGTGGGCCAGCTTGTTTTATAGGAAACATAATTTGTTTTATAGGAAAGTTTTACCAGTGGCAGGTTTCCATAGTAACCTTTGAATGCTAGGTGTCTTCTTTGTTCTAAGAGGAGATAGCTAGTAGAATTCATGGTTTGTTTTCACATACCTAAAACTTGTCTTTGGGCAAAGGGTTAACAATCTTTATGACCCTATACTTCCTATTATTAACTACCAGTTTGCTTTAGGCCCAGAATTTTAAAAGTTTTTATGGTTTGGGAAGATTCAAAGGTTTGGGGAGGTTTGGGGGCTTTAGGGAAATTTTTGTCTCAGGAAGCTTGCAGCCCTGTATTAGTTCCTTTGGAGCTAGTTAAGTAACAAGGGACTTGCCGTTAACTGCAAGTCTGTTCACTCTTTCAGAGCTGAATAGGGAACCAGGGACTTACAGTTGTCCTATTTTGTCCTGCTTCAATCCCTCCCTGAAAGAGTTCAATCCCTTTAATCTTAAAAGGGATAAATTTTTTATATTTTCACAGAGTTGAGAGAGTACATGTAGGAATGTGCATAATTGATGACAATTTTGGAAGGATTGGGAGATACTGGAAAATGCAAAAATATTATTATGGTCCAATCCACCCCATCCCACCACACTTAAAATTTTTCCACCACCTCTTCCGCAAAAGTCCCTGAGTATGGAAACAGGTGGTTACAAATTTACAGCTTGCAATGTTGAGAAATGAGAAAATAATAGCATTTGGGGGAAGGCAAGCATGCCCTGGCTCCATTAGAGTTGCTTGGCCCTCCATGAACTCCTCGTTCACTTATTTTGTCATATAATGATGTTCCGGTCACGTGTGAATGTGGACAGCCACCCTATGTGCAGGCGTGCAGTTGAATCAGGAGTTCTAGTGCCCAGAATGTCACCTTTAGTAATTATCCAAATCGAGCTGTTCCAAACACATGTCACCAATGGGCAGGCCCTGTTTAGATGTACTCTTGCTTCTTTTAAAAGTCTCTTTTTTTAAAAGATGAATTTCTGATTTGTAGTTTACTGCAAATATCGCCATGTCTAGAAATACTCAGGGCTCCATGATTTCAATATTCTTTGGTGAGATCCAGGGAGCCATTGGCCCCAGGCCCCTGCAATTCTGGTCAGGGTGGCCAGCAGGGCTTTTGGAGAGGCTCTGCTCCCTGCTGGGGGCTTGACACACTCTCGGGCCCAGTGTCCTGCCTTCCTGCCTGATGGACAGAGCCCTGGAAGCTCTCTCCATCTTCGGAGCTCCTTTGTTCTTTGGGGGTACTCCCACTTCTAGTCCCCCAACTCCCCACATCCATGACAGGTTCCCAGTGGCTTCTGGCCCGAGTGGCCCTGAGGTGGCTGGTTATGATTCATAGCCAAAACTATGAGCAGTGTCTTATTCTGGTTTCTCCTTGCTTTCTTCTCCTCTGTAACTGAAATGCAAGTCTTGAGGACTGGTGTTTTACATGGAAGATGCTGCTCTCCTGGGATCCTTTGAAATCATTCCTGGCTCACCAGAATGTGTAACCATTACCCTCCTGGCAATGATGCCAGCTAAGCCCTGATCCAGGTTCAATAGTCTCGAAACTAAAAGAATGAGTAGTAAAGTTTATTAAAAAAAGAAGTTTATTAAAAGGAACATTAGAGAGGTTAATGTGGGCATGCCCAAGGGAGGAACACACTGAGGCTATGGATTTTTTAAATGCATTTTTATAGAGATATATTCACATGCCATATAAACTTCCAACGTATACAATCAATGGTTCACAGTATCATCATATATATGTACATTCATGACCACATTCAATTTTTGAACATATTCATTACTCCAAAAAAAAAAGAATAGAAACAAAAAGGACACCCAAAACATCCCATCCCCTAAGCCCCCTATTATTTATTTATTTATTGTCTTTATTTTCTTACTCATCCATCCATACACTGGATAAAGGGAGTGTCAGTCACAAGGTTTTCACAATCACATGGTTGTACCATAAAAGCTATATAGAGGGGCCAAGATGGCAGCTTAGTGAGGAGTGGGATTTAGTTCATACTCCAGAGCAGCTAGCAAATAACCAGGAACAGTACAGAACAACTCCTGGGGCCACGTCAGTGACCAGACACACAGCGTACACCAGTCTGGACAGCTGGACCGGCTGAGAGCCTACCCAGAACTGTGAGTTCCCCAAGCAGCACCGGCTGGTGGCCCTCCCCAACAGGCTGCTTCTCAGAGGGGAAAGGAAAGAAACTTTACTAACAGCAAGGGGCTGAGCTCCACCAACCTCCAGTTGTGGAATTAATTAACAAATTCTGACTACTAAAAATAGACCCCCAGCTCAGCTGAACCTCGAGTAAAAGCGGAGGTTGCTGGGTTTTGCCCCTGCATAGAAGAGGCAGGACTGACAGAAAAAGAAAAAAGGGGGGAAAAAACCACAGAGGCTTTTTGGATCAGATAGCACATAATACTTGAAAGGGTCTGGGCCTTGAAGGTAAGGAGGGGGCACATAGGACCTGGAGATAGACAAAGCAACAATACCAACTTAAGCTCTTGATAGGCAAACCCAAGGAATGGGGGTCCTGCTCTGAAAAGTATTTTTCTTTTTCTTTTCTGTGGCTGTGTTACTACAGTTTGACTACTCTTTGGATACAGCTGCAAGGCTTTTGGGGCTCCAACTGCCCAGGCATAGGTAGAATTAAGCTTGTTTAAGTGTTGGTCTGGAGCCAGGGCCTTCTCCAGGAGAGGGGTGGGGCCCAGCTCAGGTGGAATCCTTCCCTCAAGGAATTCAGACCCCAGGGTCTGGAAAAGTGAAGCCATTAAAGCCAACCAATAACCTCTCTTCTGTTTCAACCATGCCTACAGCAGGGAGTCTGCTGAAGTTAAAGGTACCACATCATCTTATGCTGGTGGGACCCACAGGCAGAAAAGTGCCACATACTGGGCAGGATGGGAAAAATGGAGAGCCCAGGGGCTTTACAGGAAAGTCTTTCAACCTGCTGGGTCTCAGCCTCAGGGAAAACTGACACAGGTGACTCTTTCCTTCTGAGAAGAGGCCAGTTTGATCTGGGAAAATCTGGCTGGGGTCTATAATACCTAACTAGACCTTCCTAAGGGGAGAAGAGGGAAGGGGAGGGAGAAAATGTACAATACAGGCAGGGCAAGAAACAAGAAAACAAGAACTGAAAAATTCTGATCTGTTAAACAAACCTTAAGCTAAAGGTCTAGAATAAGCCAAACTGAGTGTCAAAGAACAGATAGACAACAAAGTCATCCAGTAAGAAAATCCTAGGTAAAAAAAAGTAAAAACAATCTCCAGAATAAACTAATTAAGGTAATTAAATGCCTAGACGCCAGCAAAAAATAATGAATCATATTAGAAAAATTGAAGAAATGGCCCAGTCAAAGGAACAAACCAATAATTCAAATGAGATACAGGAGTTAAAATAATTAATTCAGAATGTTTGAACAGATATGGAAAACTTCATCAAAAATCAAATCAATGAATTGAGGGAGGATATAAAGAAAGCAAGGAATGAACAAAAAGAAGAAATTGAAAGTCTGAAAAAAACAAATCATAGAACTTATGGGAATGAAAGGCACATAGAAGAGATGAAAAAAACCATGGAAACCTACAATGTTAGATTTCAAGAGGCAGAAGATCAGATTAGTGAACTGGAGGACGGAACATCTGAAATCTGACAAGCAAAAGAAAATATAGGGAAAAGAATGGAAAAATATGAGTAAGGACTCAGGGAATTGAATGACAACATGAAGTGCATGAATATATGTGCTGTGGGTATCCCAGAAGGAGAAGAGAAGGGAAAAGGAGGAGAAAAACTAATGGAGGAAATTATCACAGAAAATTTCCCAACTCTTATGAAAGACTTAAAATTACAGAGTCAAGAAGGACAGCTTACCCCAAACAGAATAGATCCAAATAGATGTACTCCAAGATACTTACTAATCAGAATGTCAGAGGTCAAGAGAAAGAGAGAATCTTGAAAGCAGCAAGAGAAAAACAATCCATCATATACAAGAGAATCCCAATATGCTGGTTTGAAAGGATGCATGTAATTTAGAAAAGCCATGCTTTAATCCTAATCCCATTTTGTAAAGGGAGACGTTTCTTCTAACCCCTATTCAATGCTGTATGTTTGAGACTGTAACTAGATCATCTCCCTGAAGATGTGATTTAATCAAGAGTGGTTGTTAAGGGTGGGCCACGGTGGCTCAGCAGGTAAGAGTGCTTGCCTGCCATGCCCGAGGACCCGGGTTCTATTCCCGGTGCCTGCCCATGTAAAAAAAAAAAAAGAAAAAAAGAGTGGTTGTTAAGCTGTATTAGGTGACGACATGTCTCCACCCATTCAGGTGGGTCTTGATTAGTTTCTGAAGTCCTATAAAAGAGGGAACATTTTGGAGAATGGAGATTCAAGACAGCAAAGCAGAATGATATAGCCACAAGAAGCAGAGTCCACCAGCCAGTGACCTTTGGAGATGAAGAAGGAAAATGCCTCCTGGGGAGCCTCGTGAAACAGGAAGCAAGGAGAAGAAGTTAGCAGATGTTACTGTGTTCACCATGTGACCTTCCAGATGAGAGAGAAACTCGGACTGCATTCGCTATGTGCCCTTGTACTCAAGAGAGGAACCCTGAACTTCATCAGCCTTCCTGAATCAAGGTATCTTTCCCTGGATGCCTGAGACTGGACATTGCTATAGATTTGCTTTAACTGGGACATTTCCCCAGCCTTAGAACTGTAAACTAGCAACCTATTAAATTCCCCTTTTTAAAAGCCATTCCATTTCTGGTATATTGCATTCCAGTAGCTAGCAAACTAGAACACCCAATAAGACTATGTGTAGATTTCTCAACAGAAACCAGGGAGTAAGAAGACAGTGGGATGACATATTTAAGTTACTAAAAGAGAAAAACTGCCAACCAAGAATTCTACATCTGGCAAAACTGTCCTTCAGAAATGAGAGGGAACTTAAAACATTTTCAGACAAAAAAATCACTGAGAGAATTTGTGACCAAGAGACCGGCTCTGCAAGAAATATAAAGGGAGCACTAGAGACAGATAGGAAAAGGCAGGAGAGAGAGGTGTGGAGAAGAGTATAGAAATGAAGACTATCACTAAAGGTAGAAAGAAGAAAAATTAGATGTGACATATAAAATCTAAAAGGCAAAATGGTAGAAGAAAGTACTGCCCACACAGTAATAACACTAAATGTTAATGGATTAAACTCTCCCATCAAAAGACATAGACTGGCAGAATGGATTAGAAAAGAGGACCCATCTATATGCTGTCTACAGGAAATGCATCTTAGACCCAAGGATAAACATAGGTTGAAAGTGAAAGGTTGGGAAAAGATATTTCATGTAAATAACAATCAGAAAAGAGCAGGAGTAGCTATACTAATATCCAACAAATTAGACTTCAAATGTAAAACAGTTAAAAGAGACAAAGAAGAACACTATGTATTAATAAAAGGAACAATTCAACAAGAAAACATAATAATAATTATTTATTCACCGAGCCAGAATGCTCCAAAATACATAAGGCAAACTCTGAAAAGAGAAATAGACACATCTACTACAATATTGGAGACTTCAATTCCCCACTCTCATCAATGGAAAGAACATTTAGACAGAGGATCAATAAAGGTAAAAAGAAGAAAAATTAGATGTGACATATAAAATTCAAAAGGCAAAATGGTAGAAGAAAGTACTGCTCATACAGTAATAACACTAAATATTAACACTGTCCAAGTTGTTCCCTTTTCCTTCTCCCATTTTCCACTAGTCAGCTCCTACATGCCTTTCACTGCCCAATCAAAATGGCATCTTGTCTGTGAAATATCAGATATTGTCAGAGTAGGAGAAGTGATACCCACTCAACTCCATGATCCTGCAGCAGTTTTTTGAAATCTCTATTGTCTCAAAAATTATATTGTTACAAGCATTTATTCATACCTACCACACAACACATCATGTATTCAGCTTTGAATCTGGTGCAATACATCATGCATTGCAGGTACTCAAAGCGTCTTGAAAAAGCGGCTTTAAAGAAGCACGAAGCCAAGAGTATTTTCAGCTGACTCTGATTAGAATAAAGAGCTTTCATCTTCCATATGGGACTTGCTTGAGAAAATCCAACATGTCAGAGCCAAGTCTATTTTGTCTTCATTTGTGGAGTAATAAGGAGAATAATTGCTGCTGACAAAACCTACCCATGTGGACTCAATAGGGTAATAAAAAACAGTTCTGCTGTTGAAGTATAACATGTTGAAAGAGAGTGAGATGAGCTTCCCAACCCTTCATCTGTTCCTACAGCCTCAGGCCTCTGTAGGCTAGGGCAGGAGGAGGTTCTGAGATCTGACAGATGGTTAAATGGAGAATGTACCTATGGGAAGTCAGAATGATTTATCTCAAGACAACTGAAACAAATTTGAGAAATAACCATTTATTGTGCATGCGCATGGGTCACGAATTGTGCTAAGTATTTTTTACATATAGTTTCTTTATCTTTCCAATGGTGTAAGATGGATATTATGATTCCCTGTTTTGCATATGAGGAAGCTGAAGCTCAGCGAGGTAACTGAGAGCACAAAACTGTTAAGTGGTGGAGTTGGGATATATAATAATAATAATAATAGTAACTCATATGTATGTGCTAGGGTCTTTAAGGGCACAAAGTTAGTAAGTGGTAGAGCTGGGATACACAAATAAAGTAACCAGTCAAAGGTCACACAACTAGTAAGAAGTTGTGCCAGGCAGTTTAACTCCAGAAATCATATGCCTGGTCACTGCCCTTGCTATCTTCCAGGTCTGTCTGATTTTGCTATTTTGGCTTTTTCTGTGTTGCCACAGTGTCCATCAGATGCTCTGTTTACTGTTCCCCTCAAAGTGTGGTCTGTTGACCACCAGCAGCAGTACCTGGAAGCATGTTAGAAAGGCAAAATCTTGAGCCCCATTCCAGATACAGGGAATTGGAATCTACCTTCTGGCAAGTTTCCCACGTCCTGATTTAAACCAGTTGTCTTCTATCTTGTCTGCACACTGGATTCCTCTGGGGACCTTTAAATAATACTCATGCCTGGCTCCACTTACAGTGATTCTGCTTTAATTGTCTGGAGTGTGGTCTGGGTATCAGGTTTTAAAAAAGGTTCCTAGGGGTTTCTGGGAACTTAGGTCTGAGAACCAATCCCGTAAACAAATACAGCTGTTGGTTTGTTCATTCACTCATGCCTCATTTATGTGCCTCTTACCATGCTGAAGTACAGGCACAATCTACAGGGGAGGTGGACAAGCAATTACAATATAGCATGATAAGTACTAGGAGAAGCTGTATCAAAGGGCCACGGGGGCCCAGAGGAAGGCCTGCTGCCCAAGTCTGCAGGAGAGAATCCAGACAGATTGCTTGAAGGGCACTGTGTAGGACCTCAGTTTTAAGGGTGCATCATTTAGATCATCTAACGAATCTAATGGTTTTTACTTTTTTTTTTTTTTTTACTGTAGCCCATATTAGGATAAACATTTTTTTTTCAGCCCAGAATCTATTTACATAAAGTTTTATCAAACAATAATCATCTTCATTACATGCGATATCCTCTGAGATTTTCTGGTCTTTCCATTATATTCTTTCATTAGAAAAAAAATATGTTGCTCATGACTAACTGAACTGGCTTCCTGTCCCACTGATGGGTTACATCCTGCAATTTGAAAGACTCTGATGTAATCCCTTCAATTTTTCCTTGAGGAAACAAAGACCCAGAATGACTAAAAGTCTTGCCCTGGAAGAATAAAAGAAAAACGTGTTCAAATTCCAGTGTGAAAGAGATAAAGAAAACCTTCTGTATTAGTCAGGGTTCTCAAGGGAACTAGAACCAATAGGAGATATCTGTAAACGTTAAAAAGAGATTTTTTAAGAATTGTCTCATGTGATGGTGGGGATGGACAAGTCCAAATTCCATAGGACAGGCTGCAAACTGGGAACACTGATAGTTTTTTAATGAATTTCTCAGGAGAAATTGGCTGGCTGAAGTAGAGATAGAAATTCTTTCTTCTCACTGCTGAAATCATTGCTTCTTTTAAAGACTTCAACTGATTGGATATGACTTCTCTCATAATTGAAGGCAATCTCCTCAGTTGATTGTAGATGTAATCAGCCATAGATGTAATCAACTTACTGGTGATTTAAGTCCACGAAATGTCCTCACAGTAGCAATCAGGCCAGTGCTTATTTGACCACCAAACAACTGGGCACCATAACCTGGCCAAGCTGACACACGAACTTAACCATCACAGAGAACCATCTTCTCTGTGATGTTGGTTGTTAGACATTTCAGAAGACTTGCGTCCTTAGAGATCTTACCTGTCTTTTGGGATGCTAAGGCACAGCCCTGCTGAGGGTAAAATGGTGAGTTCATAAATGAGATATCCAGGTCCTTTGTATCTTCAGTGAAATATCCTGGGTTGTATTCGTAGTACTGAGCAGGAACGCTCAGTTTAGCTAGCTCCCTTGAGGAAGGGACGATGCCAGCTGAGGGAAAAGGAGCCCTTTTAGAATCATCTGGAGCCTCTCTCGTGCAGTTGACCCCCAGCCATTCTGATGGGCACGCTTCTCCTTCAAGAGCTTTTGTTCTCGCTGGTAAGAGCCCCATGGGCTTTGATAGGTGGGGTGTATCATATCACTCCAGTGTGCTGGGAGCAGGCTGAAAAATAAAGGTGAGAAAGACTAATTTCTTGAGCAATGGTTACCCACCTTTTAGATTTCACAGGTCAGTAAAAATGTAAAAAGAGTTTAGGAATCAGTATTGGGGTACCAACTTTTCATTTTGCCAATATTTCAAAAAGTAAGGAAATATTTCAAAAAGAAAAGCAAAGACAAAACAAATCCCCTGAATCTATTACTATCTACAAGTATCCTAAGAGCAGGAAGGACAAAATCTTAAACTAAAGCACAGTCTCATAAATTGAATAAATTTAGCTTTTCATAGATTAAAAAATGGCTACTGCATTGTCTAATTTTCCTTACTTCACTTCAGCACAGACTGGCACTGGTCTGTAGACCAGTATCTAGAATTACTGCTCTAACAAATATAAACTTATTCGTGAGGCTATTCATTCTTCAAATGAGGAAATGTGGATACTTTATATCTTACCTGACAAGGAAGATTATCATTTTAAATCATAAAAAAAAAATTAAGTGCTTTTCAAAAGCCATTAGTTTGGATTATGCTTAATATGAAAAATAACAAATTTTCTATCAAGCCATCACCATTTCAAATTGGCCATATTTCACCATCAATCTATATTGTACATTGGAGGTAATATACTTTTGCCTACTTCTTTTGCTTTGCACAGTAACTGAGTTACAAAGATCCTAGAGGAGATGGCCTAACTTCCCAAAACTCTTATTTCTCTGAAGTCCATATGGGGCCAGCTAAGTAAATTGTCTGTGTGGTGGGGTTTTTTAATATTAAAAAAATTATACCCTACGTTAATCTTTGTGAGCTCCGGAAGAAACTCTTTTGCTACTGAAACTTGTGAACAATTTTGAAATAAATATATACTGCCATTTAATTCGGTATATAAATCCTGCGGTATTCCTATTAAATCTTTGATGGTAGTGCAACATTGTGAATGTGATTAATGCCACTAAATTATATGTGTGGGTGTGGCAGAGATGGGAAATTTTATGTTCGTGTATATATTATTGCAATTTTTTTTAAAAGAGAGACTAAAGAGACAATGGTAATTAAATGTAATATATGATCTTGAACTGGATCTAATAATGGTGAAGACACCAAAAAGGACAAGAGTAGGACAGTCGAAATGTAGATCATAGATTTTATATCAATAGTAAATTTCTTCAACTTGATAATTGTCCTTAATGTAGTTACATAAGTAAACATTCTCGTTCTTAGGGAATATACATGGACGTATTAAATGGTAACAGAGCATGATGTATGCAACCTACTCTCAAAGGTTTAGAAAATAGATGATGGATGGAATGCTATAACAAATGTGGCAAGATGTTTAAAGTTGATAAATCCAGGTATTTGGATAGAGGTATATCGGAATCCTTGTATTATTTTTGTATTATGTTTGCAAATTTCCTGTATATTTGAAATTATTTCAGAATAAAAAGAAAAAAGATAAAGAAATACAATTTGCAGTTGGCATTCTCCTACACTGACATTGGTCTTGACAGTATTTTTCATTTCTTTACCCAATCACTGGTAGTGGCGGGGGCAGGGATGGTTGTCTGAAGAAACAGCATGATTTATTATTAGTATGTCATTAAAAGATATACTAGGGAAGCCAGATAGATATACATCTAAGCACTTTATTGAAATGCTGTAATTTACCAAAGAAATTCCAGATCTCTTTTAATGCCTTCCTGGGATTTCAATGAGTCATTATTTCAATTTATTACAAACCCTGCAAAGTAACATTGTCCTTCAGAAAGCTCTGAATTTGCTGTTGGCATAAGTTATGTCTGGAGTTCCTTCCTAAAAGTTACTCATCTTTTTATTTTTTTGCTTGCCTCATAGAAGCAACTGAACTCTGGAAAATTTTATCTCCTTGATATTCTGACAGTCAGAATTAAACCAGAGTTGCCTTGTGGAGTTTTTGGTTTTTTTTGTTTGTTTGTTTTGCCCTTTCTCTGTTAAACCTGAGTGCTTTTAGTGCAGTAAATATAATTTTTCCATCTGTATGATTTGCTTGAAGCTTGATATTTACATGCCATAAAACAATATATTCAAAACATATGAAAAAACACATTTAGTTCTAAAATCTGATTAAATTATTTTATGATGTTTAGAGCAGTTTGTTTTCATGAGAAGCCTGTAGGAGTGTTTTAAGGATTACTGTTCTAAAAGTGTTTACTATTTGTTCATTGCATTTAATCTGTGTATTAGCCCATGAAAATGATATGAAAACGTATCTGTGTCCAATCATTTGATCAGGACTTCAGAGTCTTCTCCACTCCAGCTTTCATGGACACTGTTCAGTCCCCTCATCTTTTTTTTTTGCCTGGCTTAAGGCAACGGCCTTGAAAATTCAGTCTTGCTTCTAATTTTTCCACCATTAAAGAAGGAAATAGAAATCTTTGTTAGCTTATTTCCACCATGTGCATAGGAGAAAAGTAGAAAAACAGAAGTAATTAACAATGGGGCATTCTTTGTCACTTCTGTGCTTTAAGCTTTATACTTGACACAATGCAGATCCAAAGGAAGCTAGGGGTGGAGTTGTCATAGGATCCTGCAACCCTGTAGTTAGGTGTATACTTGGAGGAACTGAGATGGACATTTGCACATTGGTGTTTACGGTGGCAGTGTTCTGGAATTGCAATGGGTGGAGCCTATGAGGAATGGAAGGGGGAACTGTGGTGTATACATACAATGGACCATTGAGTAGCTGTAAGAAGGAATGAAGTCCTGAGGCATGCAACTAGGTGATGAACCTTGAGGACAGTAAGTTGAGTGAAATCAACCAGAAACAAAAAGACATATTATAATGCCTCACTAATATGGACTAACTATAATGTGCAAACTCTGAGAATTGAAGTCAAGAGCATAGATTATCAGGTGAAGGCCTATTTTAAAGGTTTCTAGATTCTAAGTTCTTACTGCAGTCACATCTATTTGGAGTTGTAACTGTCATTTTCTAAAATAGGAGATGCTGAGCTAATTGTGTATAACCTGGTCATTCCATGGAACTCTGGGTATTTGTGTGACACGTGAGACTCAGAAATACTAGAGTTCTGCAGCTATGAAAGTCAGCATTAACCTATGCAGCAACTGTTAAAAAAATCTGAAAAAGTGATCAGACTTCAATCAGAGATATGAATGAAGCTGATCTGGGTAGGACTAAGGTAAATCCGACTAAAGAGTAAAAGATGATATTGACTGTATTTTAAAACTTCAACTTCTGCGTGAGACCAAAGGAAGGGATGTTTATTTGGTGCAAAATTTATACTTCTGTAGCATGCTAATTTAATTTGTATGTTCAGTTTATTTAAACACTATAATTACATGGAACCATGGATAGGGAAGTGAGATCTTTTTGGTTTGTACAGGTTGGTGTGATGCCCCGATATATCCCAGAGTAAGCTGGGCAGGAGATTAAAAACTATTTGCAAAGTCTCCTTGAGCGATTGGGGAAAAAGTGGAAATATTAAACTTCCCCACCTGGGAAAGGCCTAATATTCTCACAAACATTGGGGACTGCCAATTTGATGAGAAAGGCCCTTGATCTTGGGGTTTGCCCTTATGAAACTTATTCCTGCAAAGGAGAAGCTAAGCCTACTTATGATTATGCCTGAGAGTCACCCCCAGAGAACCCCTTTCATTGCTCAGATGTGGCCTTTCTCTCTCTAAGCCAATTCTGAAGGTGAACTCGCTGCCTTCCCCTCTATGTAGTACATGCTGCCCACAGGTATAAATCTCCCTGGCAATGCAGGACATGACTCTTAGGGATGATCCTGGCCCTGGCATCACGGGATTGAGAAACCCTTCTTAATCAAAAGGGGAAAGAGAAATGAAACAGTGTCAGTGGCTGAGAGATTTCAAATAGTCGAGACGTCTTTCTGGGGGTTATTCTTATGTAGTATATAGATATCCCTTCTCAGTTTTTCGTGTATTGGAAAAAGAGGGAAATATCTGAAACTGTTGAACTGTAATCCAGTAACCTTGATTCTTGAAGACGATTGAATAACTATAGAGCTTTTAAGGTATGAATGTATGAGTATGAAAACCTTGCGCCCGACACTCTCTTTATCCAGTGGACGGACAGATGAGTACAAACAAAAACAAAAACAAAAGACAAAAATAAACAAGCAATAGGGGGATATGGAATGTTTGGAATGTTAAAAAATAAATGTTTTTATTTCTATTCTCATTTTTGTTGTTTTCGTAGTAATTAAAATGTTCAAAAATCTATTGTAATGATGAATGCACAGTTTTACAATGAAACTGTGAACCTCTGATTGTACACTTTAGAGGATTATATCTCAATAAAAAAATGATTGAAGAAAAAAATTCAATGCAGATGCAGTTCTGAGGGCAAAGAAGGGCAGGTCCCTGCTGTACTTGCTCCACCCCCTTGATTCGAGTTATTACTTGCTCAGGACATGAGAGCCAAAGCAATTGTCCTACAAACCCAGAAAATAGAAATGATCTAAAAAATTATTTGATATTAAAGGGTCTGGCCACCAGAAGCACAAAGAGGCTTTTAGAAATAAAATTTGTACCTTAAAATGCCAAAACAATCATTTCAAAAGACTGGGAAGAGGCAAAACTTCTAGCCTGAACTACCTCGTTGTCGACCAGGGCAGCTGGTGATTGCAACTGTCTGAAGTCTGCGGGTCTCACTGAGTCTTGACTCGGGGGTAGGTGCTTCAAGATGGGCAGGTGTTTCAAGGATGAGGAATCTTTTGATGCAGACCACTTCAGGTTTCGAGCCATTAGCAGTGCAGTTTTATATCACTAGATGTCAGTGTGGACTTTCTCAACGACTACCTTTTCTCTACCGGAGATGTGCAAGACATCACCCAGGTTCCTACCTTAAATTCTGGAAAACACACAGGGCTAACCAGAACCAAATTTTGCCAAATATGTCTCTACTTACATATTTTGACTTTTCAGCTTTTTGTTTAAACACAAACAGAATTCTGAACCAAAGGTTGCTCTTTATATTGCCATGACCTACTTTCCATGCTTCCATGTGAAAGGGAGTCTACAAGGATGTTTTGAGACAGTTAATGGGGAGTCTTAGCTGTGTTCCATTTTGGGGTTTTTAAAGGCATCATGCTACTTCAAGTACCTTGAGTGCCAGCTTCAGGAAACCATGGCATTATATGTGGCCACGGTTCAAGAGTGGGACAAGAAGCCAAGAAATAATACTTTTTTGTTAGATGCACAATGACCATGTTCACTAGTTTGTTTGTTTTTTTTTGAGAAAAATCTCCAAGTCCAGGGATTTTTTGAAACCTTCAGAATAGTCACTGTATTAGTATACTATCGCTGCTGTAACAAATTACCACAGACTTTGTAGCTTAAAAGAACATAAATTTCTTATCTAGTTCTGAGGTTTGCAAGTCTGAAATGCATCTTACTGGGCTAAAATCCAGATGTCAGTGGGGCTGCATTCCTCCTGGAGGCTCTATGGGAAAATGTGCTTCCTTACTGTTTCCATTTTCTAGAGACCTGCATTCCTTGCCTCGTGGCCCTCTTCTTCTTCTTCTTTTCTTTTCTTTTTTTTTTTTTTTTTACATTTTTTTTATTGTGAAATATAGCATATACGCAAAAAAGCAATAAATTCTGAAGTCATTGCAACAAGTAGTTATAGAATAGATTTCAGAGTTTGGTATGAGTTTACAGTTCCATGATTTC
The DNA here is from genome assembly GCF_023851605.1 of Tamandua tetradactyla. Lineage (NCBI taxonomy): Eukaryota > Metazoa > Chordata > Mammalia > Pilosa > Myrmecophagidae > Tamandua > Tamandua tetradactyla. The sequence goes on along the minus strand of NC_135327.1, from coordinate 92,967,977 downwards.
AGATTTTTCTTTCTAGCTGCACAAGACACTGGAGACTAAAAGAAATATCAGTAAAATGATTCACTAGTCACACAAATTTGTTAAATCCTATCTTCTCTGTTATAATTTCTCTTTCTCCTTTAATCCTTCTCCCAATCTTTAGGAGTATTTGGGTTCTGCCCTTTCTAACTTTTTCATGTTGGGAAGGAGTGTGGACAGTATGGGATAGGGAGATGAACTAGTTGATGTTCTTGGAGAGGCTGGCCCTTCCGGGTTTCAGGACTTATCTGGCCTCGGATCCATCTAGAGATTGTAAGTTTCTGGAAAGTAATCTTAGTGTGTGAAACTTTTGTAGAATCTCAGAGAGAGCCCTAGGTACTCTTTACGGTTAACAGGAATGGTATTGGTTGGGGTTTGGCAAACCATGGTAATTAGCAATATCCAGCTGAAGCCTCCAGAATAACCTCTCGACTCCATTTGAACTCTCTTAGCCATTTATTTTTTATTTTTTACATTTCTTTTCCTTCTTTTGGTCAGGAAGGCATTGTCGATCCCACAGTGCCAAGGTCAGGTTCATCCCTGGAGTCATGTATCACGTTGTCAGGGAGACTTTCATCCCTGGATGTCACGTCCCATATAGGGAGAGGGTAATGATTTTCCTTGCAGAGTTGGGCTTAGAGAGACAGAGACTCATGGCCCCCTTCTATTTTCAAAGCCAGCAACGACAGCTTGAGTCTTTTTTATGCTGCATCACTCTGCCTCTCTTGGTTTCCTTTTGCACTTATAAGGGTTACAAGCTTATATAATCACATTAGGCCCAGAAGATAACAGGATAATCTCCCCATTTCAAGATCCTTAAGTACATATCTTGAAATTCCTTTTGTCATGTAAGCTTACCTATTTATAGATTCCCAAAATCTTTAGAGGAGCCATTATTCTGCATACTGCAGTCACTATTTTAAAATAATATAACATGCAACTTTTGAGGTGATGAATTTTGTAATAGGCTAATTCAATATAGTAGCAAACTCCTTTTTGTATAGGAGACTGTGTTGGAAAATAACAAGGCCTAACTTTCCTTCATTCGTGGGATCTTAACAATGAAGAAAAATAAGTTTGCCACATCCAACATTAATACCTGGTTACACTCCAATCTGATTGCACAGTGCTAACTCTACTGCCCCTGGGACTTCCCATTTTCAGGATGTCTCTTCTTGGAACAGCACTGAGTTGGCACAGGGTGATCATACAGAGAAAGAGTCAAAACATGGCTTCTGTGTGGAGGAGAGGTACAAAATGAGATTCAGCGCTCTGAGAAACCTGACTACTAACTTGTTTCCCCATGCAAATTCAACATAGAATTGGATGCTTAAAGCCTTCACCCCATACCTTGCTACAACCTCAAGGTTGGTTTTGTTTGGCCTATGTAAAGCTGAATTCATTTCCATCCTCCTTGCTCCTTCCCCTTATATTACCTACCTTGTGCTAGCACCAAGAATTGGAAACTTACCTGTCATCCCCAACTCTCCTTCTCAGCATGGACAACAGCACATTAGCCACCAAGTTAGGTCTCCAAGTCGTTTGGAGGCTCTTCCCTTAATAGCTTTGAATCTATCCAATTTGTCCCACAACTGCTGTAGTCCAGGCTTTCTTCGTGTTTTGCTTGGATTACTACATCAGCCTCCTAACTAATCCTCCACTTCACTTGTGCTTTCCTATCTCCCATCAGTCTATTCTCCAAAATACTGTCCAAGTTGTCCTTCTGAACACTAAATGTGATCATATTACTTTCCAGTTTAGGAAAGTGGCTCCTTTTTGCCTTCTGGATTGAGTCCAACTCTTAGCTCGGCACATTGGATACTGCCCCAACATCCCTTTACAGTCTTATCTCTCACCTAATAGCCTCTTACTGTACATCCTAGCTATAATAAATTGTTTGTAATTCTTCAGGTGCTCAAAGCTCTGCCTTGCTTTGGTATGCCCTTGGCCTGGAATGCCTAAGATTGCTTAATCCAACTTTCTCTCAAGACAGCTCAGTATCACTTCTGGGAAAGCATCTTTGTCCTTTACCCAACCCCCATGCTGGCACTCAGCTATTAACCATATTGCACTCTATTCATGTCTTTATTTATATCTATGTCTCCTGACTATAAGCTATATAGGTTTTAACTAAATGGGTGGGGACTGTTTGGTTTAATTTTGCATCCCTAGTGTGAAGCCTGGGGCCTGGCTACAGATGCTCATTCACTCTTTAAGAATTGAAACATCTTTAGTGTGGATCCTAAACTAATCTGAGGTTCCCATGCACTAGAGATGACCCAGCCAGGGTTACATTCCAAAACCTACCCAGTTCAAACCTGTATCCCTAGAGTTCAGTGAGAGCCCAGCTAGCTACTGGGAAATAAGAGGGTGGGATAAGTTGAGTAAGAGTTATCTTTGCTTTATTTTCTTCCTTGTTGCTGCAGAAAGACAGTCCACAATTCTGAGCTCATGATTTCCAATCTGGCTTGATTTGGGGGCATAGACCATTCAGTAGCTACTCAAATGGAATTGACCACCTAAGGTATTGACTGTTCTGGCTGTAAAGTGCAGAAAAAAGCACATTTGACGTACTCAAACTTAATGTGGTAGTGTCAGTCTAAGTCAGTAGTAATTCAGGACATGCATTTATCACTGCTGCCCCTCGTGATCCACAGTCATTACGGGAAGTCTTCTGTGTGTGTGTGCTGAATGTCTCGGAACTCTAGAAGCAGACTCTGAAGGAAGTTAAAAATAAAGAAGAAATAGTTCCTGTGCTTGGGAGGCTGATGCAGTCCTGGCCTAAAAGAAGGGGCTTGTTTTTATTGGAGCTTTTTGCTACCGCAGGGGGAGAAGTTAGTAAGAAAAATGCCTTAAAATACTTGTAATCATTCATGTATAACCATAGTGATTTGAACAAGTGACAGGAGGCAGGCAGGAGAATGTATATGCATTGGAGGAGGGAACACATACATTATGTAGGAGGCAGCTATTTTTAATTCAAGCTATTCTTCACTTGTGTAGGCTGGGAAGTCCCCTTGGTGCTGACCCCATGACACACCTTTCCACTAAATTTTGTTTGTTTGTTTTAACAGTATGTCCCTAATAAAAAGCTGGAATTCCTTTCAAAATAGAATCAGAGGTTTCCTTATAATGGAGAAGAGCCATCATGGATAGTGGTTGTTTTGTTAAGGGTTTTTAAACAAGTGCTTTTAAAGATTAAAAAAATATATATTAAGGTTGCAAGCCAAAGTGGATTGAAAGTAGAATGTAGTATACAGATTTGAGCTGTTATTAATACCCCATGACACTCTGAGAGGCAAAAATTAAGTCATTTTTATTAACAGGTACTGACATTGTGTCTCAAGCCATTTTTGGAAAGGTAAATGATTTTATGCTAAACATAAAATTAACATGAAATGATTTTATAACATATTTAAACCTAAGAACCCCAAAGACTCTTTAGTCAAAGTGTTATTTAATACCCCATAGAATCGAAAGAAAGTTAAAAAAAAGAAGAAACTTTAAACATTAGAGCTTTCAAAAAGCTAGTCCTGGTGTGCATGGATATATATGCACATCCATCCATCCCAGTAGAAAGATGTAGGTTTGTCATCACGACATGTCATACTGTCATCCTAATTACAGTAGCAATGTAGATACTTACTAGTAAACTACAACCAAACAATTATTCCCAATAAATCCTCAATCATCAGTAAAACACAAAAATTACACAACTGGCAAAATAAATTCCAGTGGGTATTAGTTTAATATTAAACTGTATAATATCACTACCTGCTAGAGATAATATGCAAATTACTGCAACCTATTAAGGATAATAATACAGATTAAAATTTGCTTCTCTATTAACAATTTAAAAAATACTCTCAAATATAGATTGAATCTTTTAAGATCCACACCACTCTAAGAGGTTGGCATTATGATCTTCTGCATTTTGGAGAAGGAATCAAACCAGTCAGGATAAGTGGCTTGCCCTAAACCCCCAGCCGATACCAGGCCGAGCCAGGACCTAAGTCTAGCCTGAGCTCATGCATTGTGTACACTTATCATTCCCCTCATGACTGACTGCCATCTTCTGGGAGACAGGCATGATTGATTAAAGAATCTAGGAGAGGAAGGGAAGGGAGACTTTGGCTTACTCATGGCTGAAGAATAAAAGTATGTTAATTATAGTACATAAATTATTCATGTTCTCTGAAAAATTAGCCAGAAGTGCAATTCCTAGATACCCCTCTGCACTGACTTTAGTTTCAGAATGTAAGATATAAGTTTCTAATTACCATTAAAATTTTGAATAGTATTTTCTGTAGGATGTATTAAGAAAAAAGTTTAATGTTCACATATACCACTTTTTTTTTTTTTTAGAACTTTCTATATTTATTCAGGGCTTGTAATCAGATACAAAAAATTTCATTTTATCCAGAAAATATGATCATTTAGTATGGAAAGTAATAAAAATACTACTTGTCCTACTTATAGTTTTTATTTATTCAGATTGCACACAATTAGAAATAAATTTGATAACAAAGTCACAAAGCTTTTGAACATGTATACTTCCTTTCAATAGCATTATTTATGAAGGGGAGAAAAGACAGAGATACTACAAAATAATGGAAGAAGGAAGAAATTTATGCTTGGTTTGGAGCATAGCTAGGCATCTGTATACTTCATACTTAACAACACACAAATGATAACTTTACAGTATCCCTAAAATATCTCAGTCCAATCCAGCGCTATCCTCAAAGGTTAGAAGAGCTCCAATTTCTTTAAAAACTAAAATATAACAATAAGAAAAAGTTCTATGTAAAGATATGCAATTATACAGTCCTATTTCGATAGAGACCAGGTGGTGAATGAAACCCCCCCTTTTTTTTTTTTAAAAAAAAGCAAAACTAAAGCTGTCTTTTAAATACAATGATAGGAAAAAGTGGGATGGCAAAGAGTTTAGCAGAAAATATAGAACAGGTGCTGGCTGCAGGACAGCACTATTGGGAGGAAGCGGTTCAAGGCGAGGTGAGATCTGTTATTGGATGGGTGCGACAGGCCCCCTGCCCTGTACAAATCTGCCGTCAAAGGACTCATCTTTTAAAGGCACAACTTTAAACGAGGGTCAAGAGAGGAAAGAGGAGCATAAAAGAGAACAAGGACCAAAGGGAAGAGGCTTATACCAGCAGAAAATCAAATGATAACAGTAAACCAATCACAACAGCTGTTTTTATTAATATGTCCACAATTAGGTTATCCATTCTAATGAGGGCTTCTGGTCAATAATTTAGTAACATGAAATGCTTTCTCAATACAAACTAATTTCAAGCCCCAGTAGTTGTCGGTTGAAATATCATCATTCAATTATAAATTAAATAGGAAGAAACATATAGTGTATGGGAAAGCTTTAAATATTAGGAATTTAAAAGAGCTGTGGTCCTGGTCTCTTGAAGTGCTGTTGAAACACTGAAACAACAGTTTCAATTCTGCACAGGAAAGTATCATTTAGACCACTGCTTTTCCAAGTGTGTTCTGAGGTCTGGTGGTGACATGCAGCTTGCTGGAATTCAAATCCTTGAGCCTTACCCAGACCTGTGGAATGAGAATTGCTGAGGGTAGGGCCCAGCAGTCTGCTTTAACAAGGTCTCCAGATGATTCTTATGTGCACTGAAGTTTGCAAAGCACTGATTTAGCCCATCATTAGTCAAAGTGCAGATTACAACCACTAGCAGGTTATAAAATCGATGTAGTGGGCTGTGACCAGAATTTTTAAAAAGTGAAACAGAATACAAGAAAAGAGCATCCCATGTCGCCTGGGACCTTGTTTCAGTTCTAAATTTGTGCATATATCCTGTGTACTAGTTTGGTGGAAGTGGTATCTTTAATTTCTGAAGAAATGGTAGACATAAGAAGTGGTGGGAAAGCTAAAAATTTTAGATGAAGTCAGAATTGTTTAGCCGACAATAAAGCATACTGACAGCTTAATGTGGATGACTGTTTGGGGAGAGATGAGAAGGGGAAAGAGTTGAGGGAAGAAGGCCAAGGAAAGAACATGGGGCCAAAATTTTACACCTGTGGAATCCTTGTGAAGAAATAAACAAAAAGCCTAACCAGAGAGGAGATGAAAGGCGTGTGACAAAGATGTCAAGAAGAACATGATAAGGTCACATGTGTATGTGACCTTCAAGAAACAGTGATTTCAGCAGGACTGGTGAAGGTATCTATATTCAGTCATTCATTTGTTCATGAATTCACTGCACATTTATTGCACTGCCACAGGTGCCAGGCACTGGGCTAGGTACTGGGAGTCCAGACATGAGGCCCATTATGGAGACCATTGTTTAGTGACAAGCAAGATGATCAATAAGGTCAATGATAATAATAATAACATGATCAGTGCCAGGAAGGAAACATTGTACAGGCACTGAGTGGGAACAGTGAATTTAGCTGGTAAAGATAGTTTTGGGAGTAGGGTGACAGGCGACTTTTGTATGGAGAGAACACCTAACTAAGACAATGAGCTCATCTTCATGTGATATTTTATTTTGAAATTAATCAATTATTATCTAAATCAGTGGTTCTCAAATATTAGTGTGCATCGGAATCCTTTGGAGAGCTTGTTAAAACAGATTCCTGGCCCCACAGTTTCCAGTTCAGCAGGTCTGGGGTGGGGCCTGAGAATTTACATTTCTGATGAATTACCAGATGATGCTGACTCTGGTCCTGGAACCACACTTTGAGAACCACTGTTATAAATAGCTGAATGAAGAGTTGTTGCTAGGTGGTGTTTTTAGAAACACTATTTAGAGCAGTTACAATTTAGATGATCAATATTCACACACAAAAATTAGTTTTTCTTTATGCATTTTGATGGCTTGATAACCATCACTAGAAATGCTTCTTATAATTTAATTTTATATAAAATATTTTACTAAGATTCAGCCTAGCTATTAGACAGTGAAACAACTGTTTTTTAATGCAGGCATGCTTCCCAAATTTCTTTCTTTTTCTTTTTGGGCACACAGATAAAAGCACATTTCCTGGTCCCTTCGCAGTTAGGTGAAACCATGTGACTGATTTCTGCCAATGGAGAGTGAGTAGAAGCAATTCAAGCCCTTTCAGACTTGGCCGCCACACTTGCTTAAATACCTCCCTTCCTTCATTGGCTAGCCAGGTACAGGATCTAGTAAAGGGTTTTGTGGCAGGGAACTGGGGGCCTGTGGAGCTACTCAGTAATAAGGGTGGGTCCCTGAGTCAACACTTGAGAAGAGACATCCAGGATTGCGACCCAAGTGGCGGAACTTCTGTATTGTAAGTGATGTGAACTAGCAAGATATTTTTGATATGTTAAGTACCTAAGACTTAGGGGTTTGTTACCACTGCACAGTCTAGCCTACTATGACTAATATATTGTGCCTGGTGTTGTGCTGCACAATATATATATTTATGACCTGAATGAATAATTATTACTACAATTTTTATCCCCTTATGTCCAACATACAGCTTATAAATGGCCATTTCGCCACTCATTTATTCAACAACTACTTACCTACAGGTAAGTCTTTCACTATGTGCCAAGTAATATAATGAAGAACAAAAACTGCACACTGTTATTGTTGGTGAGGGATGGACACAAATCAAACAATCACTCAAAATAAATGTAAAATACAACTGTTGTAAGTGGTATGAATGTTGGGAACCTGGCATAATAAAGGGGTTTCTTCTAGTTAGGAATACATGTTGAATGTTTTTATTTTTTAAAATTTTTTTCTTTTATTTTTTTAAATACAAAAAAACACCAAATAAATGCAAACATTTCTATTTTGATCATTCCGTTCTACCTATATAATCAGTAATTCACAATATCATCACATAGTTGCATATTCATTATCATGATCATTTCTTGGAACATTTGCATCTATTCAGAAAAAGAAATAAAACAAAAATAGAAAAAAAAATTATACATACCATACCCCTTACCCCTCCCTTTCATTGATCACTAGCATTTCAAACTAAATTTATTTTAACATTTGTTCCCTATTATTTATTTTTATTCCATATGTTCTACTCGTCTCTTGACAACGTAGATAAAAGGAGCATCAGACACAAGGTTTTCACAATCACACAGTCACATTGTGAAAGCTGTATCATTATACAATCATCTTCAAGAAACATGGCTACTGGAACACAGCTCTACATTTTCAGGCAGTTCCCTCCAGCCTCTCCATTACATCTTGAATGACAAGGTGATATGTACTTAATGATAAGAATAACCTCCAGGACAACTTCTCTACTCTGTTTGGAATCTCTCAGCCATTGACACTTTGTCTCCTTTCACTCTTCCCCCTTTTGGTCCCAGAAGGTTTTCTCAATCCCTCGATGCTGAGTCTCAGCTCATTCTAGGATTTCTGTGCCACGTTGTCAGGAAGGTCCACACCCCTGGGAGTCATGTCCCATGTAGACAGGGGGAGGGTGGTGAGTTTGCTTGTTGTGTTGCTGGAGAGAGAGGCCACATCTGATCAACAAAAGAGGTTCTCTTGGGGGTGACTCTTAGGCCTAATTTTAAGTAGGCTTGACCTATCCTTTCTGGGGTTAAGTTTCATATGAACAAACCCTAAGATTGGGGGCTCAGCCTATAGCTTTGGTTGTCCACACTGCTTGTGAGAATATTAAGAATTCAACTTAGGGAAGCTGAATTTTCCCCTGTTCTCACCATTCCCCGAAGGGGACTTTGCAAATACTTTTTTATTCACTGATCAAATGTTGAATATTTTTAGAGTACAATATTCCATCTTCTATAAAATGATTTAACAATGTAATTGTCTGGAGGTGATGAAGCAAAAATTAGAACTCATAGGGCTTTACTGTTAGACCTTTCCATTTAACAGTTTTACTTTTGAATGGAATTTACTCCATATCACAGTAACGTAAACTTTTATAAATGCAGGTTTAACACCTAGTATTAAATTGTTTAGCACATCAGTTTTTAGCTCTTTAGAGACTTGCAAAAGTCTTTCAGTTCTTTTTCTGTGTATACTTTTCTCCATTAACAATAAGTTCTTACCATACTGGTAATAAATTCCTGTAGAAAAAGATACTTCCTTTAAAACCAGAGTTCTACACTGAAAGCTCATTCAGTAAAAGTTAGATCAGATTACTATGTGTCATTGAATTAGAATTTGTCATTCTGGTAACCACTTTGTCCTTTCAAACTCTTCTCTGCTAACCCAATAAATGTAGGGCTCAATAAGTGTATACATAGGATGAATTTTAGATTTGTATTGAATAGCTTTGGTTTATTTTTCTATTCTCACATACATACATACACATACACACATAAGTATCTATATTGACATACATGTATATTTTGCACTTTTTTGTTTGAAAATTTAATGCCCATATACTTTGAAGGAGTGTTGAAAATTATATAAATAACTCACTGCAAATATGGTAAAAATGTCCAACTTTCGAAAAAATACACATTGCTTGCTATTATTTTCAGGTAGAGGATAATTTAGGCATTTTCAAAATGGGAGGGTCAGAGTGGACTGTTCACTGGACATTCAGAATGTTCTGTTACCAACATACTACATACATGCAGGAATGGACTGAAGACATTTTATTAAATTTCAGTTTAGAGAAATTATGGGATTTCAAAGCTTCAGGTATCCTAAGAATTTAATACAAACATCCTAGACAAGCAAAGCAAAATCCAAAAAGGTAAAATAACTTGCTCCCCTACACACAACTTAGTTTAGTTTAGGGCCTAGGCCCCAGGTCTACTGAATTCCAGCGCAGCTTTCTTTCTCTCAGACATTGCCCTACAGTTAAAGGTCAGACTAGATCATCCTTAATTCTTACAACTCTGTACTTCCTCCAGCGTCGGGGTGTTTTATAAGACAGGTCTAATTTTGATTAAGTTTGTTTTTACCTTTTTGGTTATTTATTTTTGGCTCAACATTCTTAGTTTTTTAACCACCCCAGTGCTGAGCTCCTGAGCTTTTCATTTAAAAGAGACACTTCGAGTAATCCCAACGAAGAGGGTAACACAAACCCAAACCCTGTGGCTCGGGACACACGACACAGCCGTTCACCGGAGCTCCTACCCTCGTCACCAAAAGGTGAAGGGTACAGACGGCTTTCTCCAGCGTCCCTAAGGCCACGTGCAGAAGGAGGGCCCGCCTTCTGGTTGGTGTACCAAGGGTTCCGTCCCTCCAATCAGCGTGGGACCAGCGGACGCGGAGGGGGCGTGCCCTGGAGGAAAAGGGCGGGGCCAGCCACCTGTCCATCATCGAGTCCGCGGGTGGCAGCACCTACCACACCCGCAGTACCTTGGCTAGGAGCCGCGGCGGAAGGCGGGGACGGGCCGGCGGGAGCCAATCTGCTGGGGTGCGCGAGGGGGCGAGATCGGGTCGCCACGCGCGACTCGAACACACTGGGCCGGGCACCCTACCGGAGCAGCGCTTCTCTTTGCTTTCCGGCGTGAAAGCGGGGAACCTCCTCCCCTCCCCCGCGACCCCGTCCGGTTCCCTCCTTCTCAGGGAGGCGGCCCCGCCGGCAGCGTTACCGAAGCCGGGCGACGGTTGCCTGGAAGCGCGCGCGGCCCCTCCTATCCCTCCTCCGGTCCTCTCAGCACGCGCCACCCGTTTTCCTCTTTCTCGGTTAATAACAGCCAGGTGGCTGGGGGAGGAGGGAAGGTGGCCTCAGGGGAGTCTGGGCGGGCACCTCCCACTCGCCCGCGAGCCGCCGTGGGAGCCGGAGGATGGCGGCGGTAGCAGCAGCCGCCCGGGAGGAGGCGGTACCGAGATCCGGGGCGCAAACCGCGGCAGTGAGCGGCAGGGGCCCGTCGTGGCGCACCAGAACCGAAACCAGCGGCAGTCGCACAGCCACCTGAGTCGCTCCCTCCCACGGGAACCAGAGAGCGGCTGCGACCGCTCCCGGAACCGGGACCTGCTTCCTTCCCTCGTCTCCTCGTCTCCCGCGACCCGGTCAGGCCGCGGGACTCGCCCGCCGCCCCTAAGAAGAAGAGGGCACCGGAAGCCGAACGCGCCTCGGGGCGCCGGGCGGCGGCCCTGGACGTGAGGGGGCTTCTTCGGGCCGGCCGCGGCTCCTCGGCCCTGCCCTCTTTCCCCTGCGCTTGCTCCCGCCCTCCCGGCGCTCTGGGCGCTCCGCGCGGGCCGGGCCCGGGGCAGGGCGGACATGGGCGCGAAGCAGAGCGGCCCGGCCGCTGCTAACGGCCGCACCCGGGCGTACTCGGGCTCGGATTTACCTTCCAGCAGCAGTGGAGGGGCCAATGGGACCGCGGGCGGCGGCGGTGGAGCTCGGGCCGCGGCCACTGGGAGGTTTCCGGCTCAGGTGCCCGGCGCGCACCAGCCCAGCGCCTCGGGCGGCGCCACGGCGGCCTCGGCGGCCCCGCGCAGCCGCTCCCTTGGCGGGGCCGTGGGGACCGTGGCGTCGGGGGCCCGCGCCGCACAGTCCTCCTTCAGCATCCCCAGCAGCAGCAGCGGCCCGTATGGCTCGCAGGACTCGGTCCACAGCAGCCCCGAGGACGGCGGCGGCAGAGACCAGCCTGCGGGGGGAGGCTCCAGCGGGCCGCGCCTGGTTATCGGCTCCTTACCTGCACACCTTTCGCCGCACATGTTTGGAGGTACGGCCCCCTCCCTGCCTGTCCGATTGCCTTCCTTCTCTCTCCCTTTTTTCCTTCTCTTCCTTCCCGGGGCGGCACGTGGGCCCCAGCAGTCGGTTATTTTTGCCCTTCTCCTTTTTCTCCTTCAGCCTGAGTGTCCGGGCTTTACCGTCCGGGCTCAACCCGTGCTGGGCCCTTATCCTGGGAAGAAAATCTCGGCTTAACCCCTGCGGCGCCACTACCGCAAGGAGACTTTTTTCTTTTTCTTAAAAACAAACGAACAAACAGAAAAACCACCGTATGCACCCTCATCTCAGCGCCTTCTTATTACAGAAAGTTTTATTACCCCCCCCACCCCCCCCCCCGTACCTCCCCCGCCCATGAAGTGAATGGAGCGAACAGTGTTTTTAAACCGACGAAATTATCTTTCGTCGTTGTGGCTTTTAATATAAGAAGTCAGAAGACCCGATTAAGTGTAATACATCTGGGGACTCGAGTGGTGGGCAGTTTTTAAAGGCCAAAAATGAAAGGGTCTGAAGTAAATATTTGAAAAAGAAAAGGGGGAACTCGCCTTCGGACCTGCAATACCTGTAATCCTTAAATTGGTTTAAGTAGTCCCACCTACCACCTACACTTTAGTTGGGTGATGTGTTAACGAAGAGTATTTTCAACTCTAGTAAACTGCTGCTTTAGACAATGGCTAACGTGAGTCATGCCTAATTTGGACAGGACACGTAAAAAATTGAAAAGTTTCTTGAGGACAGAAACAAAAAATTATTACAGCTGTGATTACTAAGCGCAATAATAGCATAGGTGCTTTTGAGAAGCAACGTTGACTAGAGTTAAGGAAAAGGCACTTGTGAAAAATGGGAAATTTTTTATCGCGATATGGTGTGCTTTTATGTAGACACAGGAGGAAGAGTGCACTTCTTTTGAGGAAAATGAATTCTACCTCTGTGCTTTGTGGTAATCTCAAGACAGTTAATAGTAAATGAATCAACACCTTCCTCCTTTCTTGGAAAGAAATGGAAATTAAATCTGCTTGGAGTTGCTGAGTATATAAGCATGCCTCTATCACTGTATTATATACCTAATTTTGTATAAAATAACAATTGAGCACGAATAAGCAGTGAAAATATCATCTCCATTTTCCTGCTCCTTACTCAAACGTTTTGTAAAAGTGAAATAATATTAGAAAAGTAGGGAGTTATTGGTAAAGTGGAATATTCAGTAATGTAATTTATTTCTTCTGTGTACTATCAGCAGTCATGTTAGCATAAATTCAGAACGTGAGTTCCAGGCTTAGCTTTTTCCATCTTTTTATTGCTGCTTTGTAGGTTCAGTATAGAGGTCTTGACTTTACCTACTTTAATTGTTATAAAGTCAGTGTTGCTATTAATTAAAGATGTAGACATTCCTAAAATTGAGTCATCTTAAAAATAATCATTTGTACTTAAGAGAAACAACTAGCATTGACATTACTGTGACTTGATCACAACGAGCACGGTTAAAGGAATAATATCAAGGAATAACAAAGTTTCCTGAGAATTGGAGATTAGTGCCATAAAAAAAGATAAGTTGGTTTTTAAAAATTTAACTTTTAAAAATGAAAATTTGCATTTAGTAGTGATCATCAAAAAATAAGAATATTTAGAAGTTGGCTAATGAAGTGGGAATAAGAAAAGGCTTGTTAATAGTTGTTCCTTTAACATACTGACTACTATTTTCATTTACTTTTTTTTTTTTAAGTGGTGATTGCTTTGACAGAGTCAGCTATCTGTATGGGTTTGTTTTGTTAAATACATGCCATTCAGAGCAGGGGAAAAATTGTTTACACCCATGATATTAATTCATAGTGAATTACCTCTGGTTGCTGAGAGTTGAAGGGGTAAAGCATACATCTCATTTTTTAAATTCCTAGATTTTTGCACTTTATAGGTATTTTAGTACCTTTGAGATTAGGATGATTGGGACCTTATATCAGGACAGTGAGGAATTAGGTATCAATTGTGTGTAATAAACTTTTTATCTTATGTATGTAGAATACTAGTTATGTATCATTCTTGAGACATTTGAGAAAATAAACACTCAGCTCATTTTCTGTGTTTAGTGATTCTGATGAGGAATTCCAGATGAGAAAGCTACAAAGGGATCAAAGAGATTACCTGTTTCTGTTGTATGATGGAATCCGATCAGAGTGACAGTACCTGAAGTCCTTGTTGAACAGGGAGTTGGAAAAATATACTCATGTGTATTCTAGTGCATTTGCTTTAATGTAATTTTTACCTGTATTTCCTTGAGTGGCTTTACCAGGGAAACTTAAGGGAAGCATATTTCTCATTATCCTTTGATTTAAGTGAATTGGACACAGAAATATTAACCGTGAATGGAGGTTATTTGTAGAGAAATCATGTAGACTTCTTTTGTAATGCTTCCATGAGTCTAGAAATGGAAATGTGAAATGAATTAATGTGGACAGTCCAATGATGCTGGATTGTTTTTGGTCTCTTCTTAACTGGCTTGAGTTTGTTTGGGTGTAGTTGTGTTCATGAGTATTTTAGTGCTCTGTATTTTGGGTGCCTTCTGTTACTTACCAAACATGCTTCTTTATATTGAAAAAGTATAGGTTTTCTGTTAAAGCTGAATATTTTAAATGAAATCTTTTATTTTTAGGCAGATTTATTTCTCTTAGTTTTCAGGACAGATGTAGGTTTTTGTGGTGTTAGATTATTATCATTAGTTAACCATCATTGATTTGTTCTCATTTACTACTTCTTATCAGTAATTAAGTACTAAAGTGTTCGAATTTGGGGTATCAGAAGAGTCTATTTCTATTCCTGAGTGTTCTTTTATTCAGTAGAAGACTCTTGTAGGGAGTGGTAGAAGAGGAATGTTTGCTTCAGCTTGCTCCTTCGCCTTGCCCCAACAACAACAGCAGCAAAAAACACAAGAATTAGGATGGTTGATGTTTCTCACTGGTAATCCCTTTTTTTTTTTTTATGCTGTACAGCAGGGGTCACATTTCATTCTTTTTCCATGTGAGTATCCTTTTATTGCAGCACCATTTGTTGAAATTTTTTGTTTGTGTATTTGGTTTTTCACTTGTTTGCTTGCTTGTTTGTTTGGGGAGTGCATGGGCTGGGAATTGAACCTGGTCTCCTGCACATTATTGTTACTATGTTTTTTTGGTGGTACACGATCTGGGAGTTGAACCTGGATCTCCAGCATTGCAGACAAGATTTCTACCACTGAGCTACCCACACATTATTTTTAAACACTATAGGATATGCATTATATTGTATTATTTGTTATCTTCAAGGGTCATCGAAGTGGAGGGTGAGTTGGATGGAGGAGAGGTATAGGTTGCAGAAGAGTCATCTGATCTGAGAGCCTCCTGATCTAAGTATGCAGTACTTGGATGCTTTCTTGGTTGCTGTAGTTCCTGCAAGAGTAAGATCTCAGTTGTCTTACAGATAGTGTCTCCAGTTAGTCACCCCCATGCCACTTGAATTTTTTTTTTTTAATTTTATTTTGAAATACTTTCAAACTTACAGGACAGTTAACAGAAATAATAGAAACCCTGTAGAGAACTCCAGAATAACCCTATCCACCCTGATACCCAGAATCATCAGTTTTACCATTTTACCACATATGCTGTATCATTTTGGCTATCTACTGATTAGTCTATGTATCTATCCAACTGTTTATCCATCTCTCTATTTATCAACCCATTTTCTGAACACTTGAGTGTAGGTTGTACATATCATACTCCTTAAACACTTAACATGGCCATGTACATTTCCTACCCTCCAAGTTTATGGTTTCTCCTGGTAACCAACAAGTAGGTTCTTATCTTTTGGTTACCAGTTTCATTAATTAGATACCATTTTTTTCACATTTATTATTCATCTTGTATTTTTACAGTGTTATATATATTGGGTTCTTAGATTAGCAGATAGTTAAAACAGAAGTATAGAAACTACTTAATGTAGCAAAGTACTTTCTAAATTTTACTTGTTGTGTAACTGTTCTTGCGTTTATTTGAAATGTTTGTCAGTGTTTTAATTTTGACTGTTATGCCTAAAAAAATTTATTTGTGCCACATTTACTTAAATGTTTAGAAATTATTGGTAGACTTATGATCCCTTCTGTGAACAGTGGATTTGGAAATACTCGAGGTTCTCATGGTATTTGTTTTTTTGTGCTGCTTAACAAATTACTACATGTCTATGTAGCTGCTTAAAACAAGCATACTTATCTTACAGTTCTGGCGGGTCAAGAGGTTGTGCTCAAGGTCTTGGTTAGGTTATTTATAGACTTTATAGACTTCCAAGCACCTTCAGGTTATTGTCACTATTCATTTCCTTGCAGTTGTAGGATCACAGCAGTGTGAGTCTTCAAAGTCAGCAAAGGAGAGAGGCATGGACTGGGGCCTACACTTATGTAATCTTGAACAGGTAGTCTCGGCCCATCATTTTTGCCACCTTTCCAGTGGCTGGAAGTAAGTTACAGGTTCCTCCACATTCAAAAGGAAGGAATTTACAAAGGCAGAAATTCCAGGAGCAGGGATCAGGTGGGGGCACCTTAAAGTCTGACTGCTATATTGATTATAGATGTAGATTGCCCACCCAAAGTTATAGCTGTTTTATATTTATTTTTTTTAGTTTTCTTAACTTTTCACTACCTTTCTTAAATGCAGTTTTATAGACATATATTCACATACTATATAATCATGTATAGTGTATGGCCTGTGGTTCACAGTATCATCATATAGTTATGCATTCATCACCTACAATCAATTTTTTTCACACATTTTTATTGAGAAATCTTCACACACATACATTCCATACATGTTGTACAATCAGTGGCTTGTAATATCATCACATAGTTGTGTATTCATCATCGTGGTCATCTTTTAGACCATTTGTATCACTCTAGAAAAAGAAATAAAAAGAAAAAATTCAACATACTATACACCTAATCCCTCCCTCTCATTGACCACTAGTATTTTCATCTACCCAATTTGTTTTACCTTTTGTCCCTATCTATTTATTTATTCTTTTATCCATTTTTTTTAACACGTCTGTTCATATCCAGGATTAAAAAAAAAAAGCATCAGATGCAAGATTTTCATAATCACACAGTAACATTGTAAAAGTTATATCTTTATACATTCATTTTCAAGAGTCAAAGCTACTGGAACGCAGCTTAACAGTTTCAGGTACTTCCCTCCAGCCACTTCAATATACCATAAACTGAAGAGGGATATCTATGTAGTACATAATAATAATCTCCAGGATAACTTCTTGACTGTGTTTAAAATCTCTCAGCCACTGAAACTTTATTTTGTCTCATTTCTCTCTTTCCCCTTTTTGTTAAGAATGCTTTCTCAATCCCAAAATGTCAGGTCCCGCTTCATCCTCGGATTTCTGTTCCACGGTGCCAGGGTGATTTGCATCCCTGGAGTCAGGTCACATGTAGAGGAAGGGCTGTGCATTCACCTGCCAAGTTGGTTTAGAGAGAGAGGCCACATCTGAGCAACAAAAGAGGTTTTGTGGGAGTCACTCTTAGACATAATTCTAAGTAGGCTTAGCCTATCCTTTGCAGGAATAAGTTTCATAAGGGTGAACCCCAAGATCGAGGACTCGGTCTATATATTTGATTGTTCCCACTACTTGTGAGAATATCAGAAATTCTCCAAATGGGGAAGTTGAATATTTCCTCCTTTCTCCCCAATTCCCAAAGGTGACTTTGCAAATACTTCATTATTCACTGCCCAAATTACTCTGGGTTATATTGGGGCATCACACTACCCTGGACAAACCAACAAAATCTTACATGCCATTCAAGATTCCATGTAATTACGGTGTTTAAACTGGTCATACAAGTTAAATTAGGCAGTGTACTACCCGCAATATAAATTTTGCACCAAATAAACATCTCTCCCTTTGGTCTCACAGAGATGTTGAAGTTTTAAAATACAAGCAATATCATCCTTTACCCTGTATTCTGATTTACCTTAGTCCTATCCAAATCAGCTTCATTCTTATCTCTATTCGAAGTCAGATCACTTTTTCAACTTTTTAAATATTTCCCGTATGGGGTACTGCTGACTGTCATGGCTTCAGAGCTCTAACTCTGAGTCTCAGGTGTCACATAAATATCCAGAGTTTTTGGGAACAGCCAGGTTATAAACAAACATCTCAGTATTTCATGATTTAGAATTAATAGTTACACCTCCTGAATATAAGGGATTATTGTAAGAATTTACAATCTAGGACCTTTAGAATAGGCCCCGACCTGATATCAAGTTCACCAACTTTTAAAATTATAGTTAGTCCTAATGATTGAGGCATGATAGTATTTGCGTTTTTGTTCTCAACATTTTATTAAACATACAGCCCTTAAGGTCCATTCACCTAGTTGCATGCCTCACAACTTGGTTCCTTCTTGCAGCCCCTGAATAATCCATTGTATGTATACACCACAGTTCCCCTTTCATTCCTCAGTCATTGTACCCTTAGGCCACCTCCATCCATTGCAAATTGGGAACACCTGCTGCTTTAAACATCAGTGTGCAAATGTCCATTCTTGTCCCCACACTCAGTTCCTCCAGGTATATACTGAGCAATGGGGTTTTCAAATCATATGCCACCCCCACTGCCTGCCTTCTGTGGAACTACCACACTGCCCTCCAAGGGACTGCACCTCACAGTTTCCCTACCAGCAGTGAATAGTCACATCTTTTTCTCCTCATTTTCTCCAGCACTTCTTTCTCTCTGTTCATTTTTAAACAGATTTATTCATGCATCATACAATCTAACCTAAGTGTATAGACATGCCTTTGATGCCATAATTTATATGAAGACATTTCCTTTGCTTCTACAAAGAATCTGTACCCCTCCCCCATGCCCCCCACCTGCCTGTTGATACTTAGTTTTGGCATAATGCCTTGTTACATTTAGTGGAAGCATATTGTTACTGTTGACTATAGACCCTAGCTTGCATTGATTGCACTTTTTCCCATACACTATTTTCAACACCCTGCAATGTTGACATTCATTTGTTCTTCCTCATGCAAAAATGTTTTCTTTTATTTGTACATTTAATCACCATCATTGTCCACTCTAGGCATTCCTAAATTATGCTGTCTCAGGCTTTAGTCTCTAACTTTCCTTCTGGTTTCATTTGTGCCCCCACCCCTTCTCTCTCTATCATACTCATATTCAGCTTCATTCAGTATACTTATATTATTGTGCTACGATCAGATAGTATTGTGCTATCCATTTCTGAATTTTTACAGTCAGTCCTGTTGTACAGTCTGTATTCCTTCAGCACCAAGTGCCCTATCTCTGCCCTATTTGTGTCTCCTGATTACCTGTGTTCTTAACTTCAATTCGCCAAGTTAACTCATTAATGTTAGTTAATGAGTTAGTCATTAACTAACTAGTCATTAATTAACTAGTCTCATGTTAGTGAGACCATACAGTATCTGTCCTTTTGTTTCTGACTGATTTCACTCAGCATAATGTCCTCAAAGTTCATCCATGTTATTACATGCTTCATGACTTTATTCTGTCTTACAGATGCATAATATTCCATTATATGTATATACACTTGTTTAAGCACTCATCCCTTGATGGACATTTGGGTTGTTTCAATCTCTTGGCAATCGTAAATAATGCTGCTATAAACATTGGTGTGCAAATGTCCATTTACATCCTTGCACTCAGGCCCTCTGACTATATACCTTTTAATGGGATCACTGGATCATATGGCAGTTCTGTACTTAGCTTCCTGAAGAATTGCTGAACTGCCTTCCAGAGCAATTGTACCATTTTACATTCCCACCAACAGTGGATTAGTGTGCTTCTTTCTCCACATCCTCTCCAGCATTTGTTGTTTTCTTTTGGGTTTTTTTTGATAATGGCCATTCTAGTGGGTGTCAGATGATATCTCAGTGTGCTGAGATATCAAAGCTTGTGCTTTGGGTGTAAAGTCTAGGAAACCACCTCTTATTACAAGATTTATATTTATAAGATATTTCCCTACGTTTTCTTCTAAAACTTTTATGGTCTTAGTTCTGATGTTTAGATCTTTCATCCATTTTGAGTTACTTTTTGTATATGGTGTGAGATATACATCCTCTTTCATTCTTTTGCATATGGATGTCCAGTTCTCCAAGCATGATTTATAGAAAAGGCTGCTCTGTCCCAGGTGTGTTGGCTTGACCCCTTATCAAAGATCAATTGTCTGTAGATGAGAGGGTTTGTATCTGAACACTCTGTTCTATTCCATTGCTCAGTATATCTATCTTTATGCCAGTACCACACTGTTTTGACCACTGTAGCTTTGTAGTATGCTTTAAAACCAGGTAGTGTGAGACCTCCCACCTCATTTTTTTCAATATATTTTTAGCTATTTGGGGCACCCTTCCTTCCACATAAATTTGGTTATTGTTTTTTTCTATTTCTGCAAAGTAAGTTGTTGGCATTATAATTGGTCTTACATTGAATCTATAAATCAATTTGGATAGAATTGACATCTTAACTATATTTAGTCTTCCAACCCATGAACACGGTATACCCTTCCATTTATTTAGGTCTTCTGTGATTTCTTCTGGCAATTTCTTGTAGTTTTCTTCGTATAGATCTTTTGTATCCGTAGTTAAATTTATTCCTAAATATTTTGCTCTTTTGGTTGCTATTGTAAATGGATTTTTTTTTCTTGATTTTCCTCCTCAGTTTGCTCATTATTAGTGTATCAAAACACTACTGATTTTCGGGTGTTGATCTTATATCCTGCCATTTTATTGTACTCATTTCTTAGCTCTGGTAAGCTTTGTTGTAAATTTTTTGGGATTCTTGACATATAGTATCGTATCATCTGCAAACAGTGAGAGTTTTACTTCTTCCTTTTCAGTTTGAATGCCTTTTATTTCTTTTTCTTGTCTAATTGCTCTGGCTAGAACTGCCAACATAATGTCGAATAACAGTGGTGACAGTGGGCATCCTGGTCTTGTTCCTGATCTTAAAAGGAAAGCTTTCAGTCTTTCCCCATTGAGAATGATGTCAGCTGTGAGGTTTTCATATATTCCATTTATCATGTTGAGGAAATTCCCTTCTATTCCTATCCTTTGAAGTGTTTTCATCAAGAAAGAAAGTTGGATTTCATCAAATGCCTTTTCTGCATTGATGGAGATGATCATGTGGGGTTTGTGCTTTGATTTATTGATATTACATTAATTGATTTTCTTATGTTGAACCATCCTTTTGCATACCTGGAATAATTGTACCTTAGTCATAGGGTACAATTCTTTTAATATGCAGCTGGATTCAATTTTTGGTGTTTTGTTTAGGATTTTAGCATCTATATTCATTAGAGAGATTGGTCTGTAATTTTCTTTTCTTCTATTATCTTTGGCTTTGTTAGGGTGATGTTGTCTTAATAGAATGAGTTAGGTAGTTTCCCTCCTCTTCAATTTTTTTGAAGTTTCAGCAGGATTGGTAGTAATTCCTTTTTTTTTTTGAACTTTTTTTATTGTGTGATATGACATATATACAAAGCAAAGAAAGAAAAAAGCAGTAGTTTTCAAAGCACTCTTCAGCAAGTAGTTACCAGACAGATCTCAGAATTTGTCTTTGGCTACCGTACTGTCATCTCAGATTTTTCCTTCTCCAGGACATTGGAGACTAG
This sequence comes from Tamandua tetradactyla, assembly GCF_023851605.1. NCBI lineage: Eukaryota > Metazoa > Chordata > Mammalia > Pilosa > Myrmecophagidae > Tamandua > Tamandua tetradactyla. Next base: position 92,946,652 of record NC_135327.1, on the reverse strand, counting down.
AAGGAATAAAATTTTTTTCTTATCATCACAACTGACTTTTTTGTTCTTTTTTTGTGAAAAATAACATGTCAACAAAAAAGCAATCAGTTTCAAAGCACATTGCAACAATTAGTTGTAGAACAGATTTCAGAGTTTGATATGGGTTACAGTTTCACAGTTTTAGGTTTTTACTTCTAGCTGCTCTAAAATCCTGGAGACTGGAGATTTAGCAGTCATACTCACTTGTTAAACCCTACCTTCTATGTTTTACTCTACCATTGCCTTTGATCTTTCTCCCACTCTTTGTGGGTATTTGGGCTATGCCCATTCTGAGTTTTTCGTATTGGAGGAGGCTGTCAATAATATGGCATAGGGAGATGGATCTAGCTGATGTTCTGGAGAGGCTGGCCTCTCTAGATTTCAGAATTTATCTTGTCCAAGGACCCAGTTGGGGGTGTAGGTTCTGCAGTTATCCTAGTGCATGGAACCTTTGTAGAATCTTACATATTGCACTTGGTATTCTTTAGAATTGTCTGGAATAGTTGTGGTTGTGGTTTGGCAAGGTATGATAGGTAGCAATGTCTAACTGAAGCTTGCATAATAGTGACCTCCAGAGTAGCCTCTTGACTCTATTGGAACTCTCTCAGCCAGTGATACCTTATTTGTTACAGTTCTTTTCCCCCTTTTTGTCAGGATGGCCTTGTTGATCCCATGGTGCCAGGGTCAGACTCATCCCTGGGCATCAACTCCCATGCTGCCAGGGAGACATTCACTCCTAGTTGTCATGTCCCATGCAGGGGGGAGGACAATGATTTCACTTGAAAAGTTGGGCTTAGAGAGAGCTAGGTCACATCTGATTAACAAAAAAGGCCCTGTAGTAGTAACTCTTAGGCATACCTAAAAGTAGGCTAAGCTTCTCCGCTACATATATTAGGTTCACAAGAGCAAGCCTCAAGATCAAGGATATGACCTATTGATTTGGGTGTCCCTACTGTTTGACACAGTATCTGGTGTTTCCCTGCCTGTAAAATTTAATAGTTCCATATTTTTTCTCCCATCCTTCAAGGGACTTTGCCAATGTTTTTTTTTATTATCTGCTTAAGATATTCTAGGATGTATCAAGGCATTGCATTAAATTATACAGGATTAAAGGCCCTTCTTTTTCTTCTGGGCTCCCTCTGTTTTGATTGTTCAAATGAGCTATCCAGACAGGTTAAGTTAGATTATGTGCTACAGAAAATTTAGTTTCCGGACAAAAGAAAACTTTCTTTTTTTGATCTCAAAGAGTAGGTGAGGTTCTAAAGTATAGACAGTGTCTTCCTTACTCCTGTGTTCTGTCAGAATTACCTTAATCCTGACCTCATTGGCTTCATTCTTATTTCTAAACACCAGGTTATACATATATAAAGAGTCTCTCAAAATCCAGAAATAATAATTATGTGACTGCTGTAAGAGCTTACAATCTAGGTCCCTGTTTTCTTATAAGCATTTTCTAAAGAGCATACAATAATTGCTCTTTTGTTTCTGGCTTATTTTGCCTCATCAAATGTCCTGCAGGTTCATTCAAAATGTTACATACCTCAAAACTTTGTTCATTTTTGTAGCAGCCCAGTTCTTAATCAATATACACCGTTGTATATGTACTTCTCAGTCAGTGCATCCTTCAGCCACCTGCTTTCTTTAGGCATCATGTATAATGTCCAAAGTCCACAGTCCATCCATCAACACTCTCAATTTTAGGTAATTTCATTGTTCTCAAGAGAAAGATAACCAATACACACACCCTCACCAAATAGGAAATCCAAAACTCCCCATAACTTCTTGTCCCCCTCCCTATTATTTACCCCTGGTGTTGCTGTGGTACTTCTGGTGTTTTCCTTTTAAACACAGCCCGTAGCTTGCAGTAGCAGTTTTCCTCCTGTACCCTGGACTTAGACATTCTTTGTACAAGAATCATACTTTTGAAGTAGTTCATGCAAGAACTTATTTATGTTTGTAGCATTAATCAGTGGGACACATAGGTCTGTACAACCCCTTTTAATCATGTTCACCTTCAATATGGTAATATTACTTATAGACCCACTAGTGAACTGCCTTCACTTCTCTTTGTTCTGGTACCAATTCTTGAATTTTTGGTAGAATTCACATGTGAAGCCATCTGGTTCTGGGCTTTTCTTTTTTGGGAGCTTCTTGATGACTGATTCAATCTCTTTACTTGTGATTGGTTTGTTGAGGTCATCTGTGTCTTTTCGAGCCAATGTTGGGGGTTCATGCCTTTGTAGGAATTTGTCCATTTCATCTACATTGTCTAGTTTATTAGCATATAGTTCCTCATAGTATCCTTTCATTACCTCCTTTATTTCTGTAGGGTCAGTTTCTCCTCTTCCATTTCTGATTTTATTTACTTGCATCCTCTCTTTCTTTTTGTCAATCTATATAAGGGTCCATCAGTTTTACTGATTTTTCTCAAAGAACCAACTTCTGGTTTTGTTGATTTTTCTCGATTGTGTTCATGTTCTTAGTTTCATTTAATTCTGCTCTAATTTTCGTTATTTCTTTCCTTTTGTTTGCTTTGGGGTTAATTTGTTGTTCTTTCTCTAGTTCTTCCTACTGAATGATTCCTCGATTTTTGTTCTTTTAATATAGGCATTTAAAACAATTGATTTCCCTCTTACCCCACTGCCTTTGCTGTATCCCATAAATTTTGATGTTTTCATTTTCATTTGCCTCAAAATATTTACTGATTTCTCTTGTAATTTCTTCCTTGACCCACTGGTTGTTTAAGAGTGTGTTGATGAACCTATATATATATATATTCTTTTTATTGCATGGGCAGGCACCAGGAAATGAATTGTAATTTCTTCCTTGATTCATCAGTTGTTTAAGAGTGTGTTGTTGATCCTCCATATATTTGTGGATTTTCTGGCCCTCTGTCTGTTACTGATTTCCAGCTTCATTCCATTATGACCTGAGAAAGTATTTTGTATGATTTCAATCTTTTTAAATTTATTGAGACTTGCTTTGTGAGCCAGCATATGGATATGGTCTGTCCTTGAGAATGATCCATGAGCACTTGAGAAAAATGTGTATCCTGCTGTTTTAAGGTGTAATCTTCTTTAAATATCTGTTAAGTCTAGTTCTTTTATTGTATTATTCAAATTCTCTGTTTCTTTATTGATTCTCTGTCTAGATGTTCTATCCATTGATGAGAGCAGGAAATTAAAGTCTCCAATACTATGGTAGAGGTGTCTGTTTCTCTCTTCAGTGTTGTCAGTGTTTGCCTCATGTATTTTGGAGCCCTCTGGCTTGGTGCATAAATATTTATGATTGTTATGTCCTATTGAATTGTTCCTTTTAATGCATACTGTCTTTCTTTGTCTCTTTTAATTGTTTTACATTTGAAATCTTATTTGTTGGATATTAGTATAGCTACTTCTGTTCTTTTCTGATTGTTGTTTGCATGAAATATCTTTTCTCTTTGAGCCTCTTTCCATCTTTGGGTCTAAAATGAGTCTTTCCTAGACACCATATAGATAGGCCCTATTTTTTAATCCATTCTGCCAATCCATCTCTTTTGACTGGGGAGTTTACTCCATTAACGTTTAGTGTTATTACTGTAAGGGGAGTACTTTCTTCTACCATTTGCCTTTTGGATTTTATGTGTTATATCTTTTTTTTTCTTTTTTTACTTTTATTGATAGTTCTCATTTCTACACTCTTCTCCAGACCGCTCTCTCCTGCCTTTTCCTATCTGCTTGTAGTCTCCCTATAGTATTTCTTACAGAGCCATTCTCTTGGTCACAAATTCTATCAGCTATTGCCTGCAAATGTTTTTATCTCCCTCTTATTTATTTATTTATTTATTTTTTCATGAGGAGACACCAGGAATTGAACCTGGGTCTCCAGGATGGTGGGCCAGAACTCTGCCACATAGCCACCGTTGCCTGTCCCTCCCCCTCATTTTTGAAGAACAGTTTGACTGGATATTGAATTCTTGGTTGGCAGTTTTTCTCTTTTAGAATCTTAAATGTATCATACCACTACATTCTCACCTCCATGATTTCTGCTAAGAAATCCACACGTAGTCTTGCTGGGTTTTCCTTGTATGTGATAGATTACTTTTCTCTTGCTACTTTTAAAATACTCTCTTTTTCTTTGACGTCTAACAGTTTGATTAGTAAGTGTCTTGAAGTATGTCTATTTGGATCTATTCTGTTTGGGGTACACTGTACATCTTGGATCTGTAATTTTAAGTCTTTCATTAGGGATAGAAATTTTTAGTGATTATTTCCTTTGTTAGTCTTCCTCCTTCCCTTTCCCTTCTCTTCTCCTTCTGGGACATCCACAACACATACATTTGTGCACTCCATGTTGTCATTCAGTTCCCTGAAGCCCTGCTCATATTTTTCCAATCTTTCCCCAATATTTTCTTTGTGTGTCAGATTTCGGATGTTCTGTCCTCTAGTTCACTAATCTTTTCTTCTGCCTCTTTAATCTAATCCTTTCTTCTGCCTCTTTAAATCTATCATTGTAGGTTTCCTTTTTTTTTTAATCTCTTCTATTGTGCCTTTCATTCCCATAAGTTCTGTGATTTGCTATTTCAAACTTTCGAGTTCTTTTGTTCGCCCATTGTCTTCATTTGATCCTCCCTCAACTCATTGATTTTATTTATTTTTTTATTTATTTATTTTTTACAAAAGGGAAATTTAATAAGATACAAGTTTACAGTTCTAGGAAAGTAAAAGTGTCCAAATTAAGGCACCAAGAGGTTACCTTCACTTAAGAAAGGTTGATGCTTCAAGAAACCCTCTGTCACCTGGGTAGTCATGGGGCTGGCACCTGCTGGTCTCTTACTCCTGGACTCCATTGCTTTCAGCCTCTGTTCCTGTGGAGGTTCCTCACTTTGCTTTTCCAGGGCTGGCTTTTATCTCTTGGCTTCTCTTGGCTCTCTCTATTTTCTAGCTTGCTGAACATCTCATGGTGACAATCTGCTGGGCTCTAAGCATCTCCGAACATGCATGTCTCTGTTCTCCACATGTCTGCCTCTGTGTCAGCTCTCCTGTGAGGTTTCTGTTGGCTCTGAGGCTTCTGTGGTTTCTCTCATTTCTGTTGTTTCTGTAGGCTCTGTCTGCTCTAAGCTCTCTCTAAAGTGTTTCCTCTTTTAAAGGACTTCAGTAAACTAATCAGTATCCACCTGGAATGTGTGGAGTCTCATCTCCATGTATTCAAAAGTTAATACCCACAGTTAGGTGTGAGGATCATGTGAATATTTTTTAATATATAAAAAAGGAACATGGTGAATTTTTAAAGGTCAGGAAATACAGATTTAGCTACTCCTGTCTCCTAGAGGGGCTGCATCTGGTTTTGCTGTGGCCTTCTCCTTCCAGCCTGTTCCTCATACTCATTTGGAAATTTGAAAATGTATATCAGTTGAAGTTGCTTAGGTTATATTGAAATAATAACAGCTCCCAAATTTTGGTGGCTGAAAAGAGGGATCAGCACACTTTTCATTAAGGGTTGGATCAGAAATATTTTAAATTTGGGGGCCATCATGTCTCTGTAGTAACTACTCAACTCTGTATTGCCCTGTGAAAATAGCCAGAGATGATATGTAAATGAATGGGTGTGGCTGTTCTCCAATAAATCTTTATTTACCAACACACCTGTCTGCAGGGCAGACTGCCAACCCTGTTTTAAAACAACAAGGATGTATTTCATCCTTATGCCCCATGTCCATCACAGGTTACCTGGGGGCTCTGCTCCACTGGCATTAGTCCAGGAGCCATCCTGAAGACGGAATCTCTAAGTGTGGTAAGGGCAAGGTTTGTTGCGTGAAGCTTGTGCTTTGTGTGTCTATTAGGTTGTGAAGTAAAATATATATATTTTTTTACCTTGGGTCAAAAAAAGTTTGAAAATTGGTGGCTGGAGGAGGCTAGACTTTCTCCTGGAAATGGAAGGAGAACCTGGAAAGGGTTTTGTGAGTAGGGCAGAGCCTTGGTGCCAGCATTGTTTTGCTGATTGCTTTAGTAGAGAAGAAGAAACTGGCAAAGTGTACACTATTCCTTAAAGCTTCTACCCAGATATGACACACATCTATTCTGTTCACATTTATTGCCCAAAGCTGTCACATGGTGTACCTGAATTCAACAAGGCAGACAAGTATCATCCTACCATGTGCTAAAAGAAGAGAGAACCAAGTGTTTGTGAATAGCCTTAGTGGTGATCACAGAATGCATAGTTGTAGGTTAAAGGAAACCTCCGTCTTCTCTAGAGAAGTTTAGTCATTTTGCACTCATTCAGTGAATGCCTATAATTTGCCAAGGACTAAAAATACTGAGATACTTTTTATATCAGTAGTTCCTGTTTATTAGATGCATACAGTATTTTTTTGTAATATCTTTGTCTGACTTTGGTACGAGGGTGCTGTTGGCTTCATAGAGTGAGTTAGGTAGCTTTCCCTCCTCTTCAGTTTTTTTGAAGAGTTTGAGCAGGATTCGTACTAATTCTTTCTGGAATGTTTGGTAGAATTCACATGTGAAGCCATCTGGTCCTGGACTTTTCTTTTTGGGAGCTTCTTAATGACTAATTTAATTTCTTTACTTGTGATTGGTTTGTTGAGGTCGTTTATTTCTTCTTGAATCAGAGTTGATTGTTCATACCTATTTAGAAAGTTGTCCATTTCATCTACATTGTTGTGTTTATTAGCATAAAGTTGTTCATAGTATCCTGTCATTACTCCCTTTATTTCTGTGGAGTCAGTGATTATGTCTTCTCTTCCGTTTCTGATCATATTTATTTGCATTCTCTCTCTTCTTTTTGTCAGTATTGCTAAGGGTCCATCAATCTTATTGATTTTCTGATAGAACCAGCTTTTGGTTTTGTTGATTTTCTCAATTATTTTCATATTCTCAATTTCATTTATTTCTGCTCTAATCTTCCTTTGTTCTTTCCTTTTGCTTGCTTTGGGGTTAGTTTGCTGTTCCTTCTCTACTTCTTCCAAGTGGACAGTTGATTCCTTGATTTTTCCCCTTTATTATTATTATTATTTTTTTGATAATTTAAGTTGGCTTTTATTAAAACCATGAAAGTAAAATTATTATGAATGATGGAATTTGGGGTAAATAACATTTAACATTAATATTGGGAGTTATATTACCCTGCTTTTAAACTCTTCAACATTTTTTAAACTACGTAATTTTTTTTTATTAATTAAAAAATCAACTAACACAACATTTAGAAATCTTTCCATTCTACATATACAATCAGTAATTCTTAATATCATCACATAGGTGCATATTCATCGTTTCTTAGTACATTTACATCTATTTAGAAAAAAATAGACAACAGAAAAAGAAATAAAATGATAATAGAAAAAAATTAAAAAAAAGAAAAAAAGAAGAAAAAAAAACTATACCTCAGATGCAACTTCATTCAGTGTTTTAACCTAATTACATTACAATTAGGTAATATTGTGCTGTCCATTTCTGAGTTTTTGTATCCGGTCTTGTTGCACGGTCTGTATCCCTTCAGCTCCAATTACCCATTATCTTACCCTATTTCTATCTCCTGATGGTCTCTGTTACCAATGACATATACCAAGTTTATTCTCGAATGTCAGTTCACATCAGTGGGACCATACAGTATTTGTCCTTAAATTTTGGCTAGACTCACTCAGCATAATGTTCTCTAGGTCCATCCATGTTATTACATGCTTCATAAGTTTATCCTGTCTTAAAGCTGCATAATATTCCATCGTATGTATATACCACAGTTTGTTTAGCCACTCATCTGTTGATGGACATTTTGGCTGTTTACATCTCTTTGCAGTTGTAAATAATGCTGCTATAAACATTGGTGTGCAAATGTCCATTTGTGTCTTTGCCCTTAAGTCCTCTGAGTAGATACCTAGCAATGGTATTGCTGGGTCGTATGGCAATTCTATATTTCAGGTTTTGAGGAACCGCCAAACTGCCTTCCACAGTGCTTGCACCATTTGACATTCCCACCAACAGTGGATAAGTGTGCCTCTTTCTCCACATCCTCTCCAGCACTTGTCATTTTTTGTTTTGTTGATAATGGCCATTCTGGTGGGTGTGAGATGATATCTCATTGTGGTTTTGATTTGCATTTCTCTAATGGCCAGGGGCATTGAGCATCTCTTCATGTGCCTTTTGGCCATTTGTGTTTCCTCTTCTGAGAGGTGTCTGTCCAAGTCTTTTTCCCATTTTGTAATTGGGTTGGCTGTCTTTTTGTTGTTGAGTTGAACAATCTCTTTATAAATCCTGGATACTAGACCTTTATCTGATATGTCGTTTCCAAATATTGTCTCCCATTGTGTAGGCTGTCTTTCTACTTTCTTGATGAAGCTCTTTGATGCACAACAGTGTTTAATTTTGAGGAGCTCCCATTTCTTTCTTTCTTCAGTGCTCTTGCTTTAGGTTTAAGGTCCATAAAACCGCCTCCAATTGTAAGATTCATAAGATATCTCCCTACATTTTCCTCTAACTGTTTTATGGTCTTAGACCTAATCTTTAGGTCTTTGATCCATTTTGAGTTAACTTTTGTATAGGGTGTGAGATACGGGTCCTCTTTCCTTCTTTTACTTATGGATATCCAGTTCTCTAGGCACCATTTATTGAAGAGATTGTTCTGTCCCAGGTGAGTTGGCTTGACTGCCTTATCAAAGATCAAATGTCCATAGATGAGAGGGTCTATATCTGAGCACTCTATTCAATTCCATTGGTTGATATATCTATCTTTATGCCAGTACCATGCTGTTTTGACCACTGTGGCTTCATAATATGCCTTAAAGTCCGGCATCGCTAGACCTCCAGCTTCGTTTTTTTTCCTCAAGATGTTTTTAGCAATTCGGGGCACCCTGCCCTTCCAGATAAATTTACTTATTGGTTTTTCTATTTCTGAAAAATAAGTTGTTGGGATTTTGATTGGTATTGCGTTGAATCTGTAGGTAGATTGACATCTTAACTATATTTAGTCTTCCAATCCATGAACACGGTATGCTCTTCCATCTATTTAGGTCTTCTGTGATTTCTTTTAACAGTTTTTTGTAGTTTTCTTTGTATAGATCTTTTGTCTCTTTAGTTAAATTTATTCCTAAGAATTTTATTCTTTTAGTTGCAACTGTAAATGGAATTTGTTTCTTGATTTCCCCCTCAGCTTGTTCATTGCTAGTGTATAGAAACACTACAGATTTTTGAATGTTGATCTTGTAACCTGCTACTTTGCTGTACTCATTTATTAGCTCTAGTAGTTTCACTGTGGATTTTTCAGGGTTTTCAATGTATAGTATCATATCATCTGCAAACAGTGATAGTTTTATTTCTTCCTTTCCAATTTTGATGCCTTGTATTTCTTTTTCTTGTCTAATTGTTCTGGCTACAACCTCCAACACGATGTTGAATAACAGTGGTGATAATGGACATCCTTGTCTTGTTCCTGATCTTAGGGGGAAAGTTTTCAATTTTTCCCCACTGAGGATGATATTAGCTGTGGGTTTTTCGTATATTCCCTCTATGATTTTAAGGAGGTTCCCTTGTATTCCTAACCTTTGAAGTGTTTTCAACAGGAAAGGATGTTGAATCTTGTCAAATGCCTTCTCTGCATCAATTTAGATGATCGTGTGATTTTTCTGCTTTGATTTGTTGATATGGTGTTTTACATTAATTGATTTTCTTATGTTGAACCATCCTTGCATACCTGGGATGAATCCTACTTGGTCATGATGTATAATTCTTTTAATGTGTTGTTGGATACGATTTGCTAGAATTTTATTGAGGATTTTTTCATCTATATTCATTAGAGAGATTGGTCTATAGTTTTCTTTTTTTGTAATATCTTTGCCTGGTTTTGGTATGAGGGTGATGTTGGCTTCATAGAATGAATTAGGTAGCTTTCCCTCCACTTCAGTTTTTTTGAAGAGTTTGAGCAGGGTTGGTACTAATTCTTTCTGAAATATTTGGTAGAATTCACATGTGAAGCCGTCTGGTCCTGGACTTTTCTTTTTGGGAAGCTTTTGAATGACTGATTCAGTTTCTTTACTTGTGATTGGTTTGTTGAGGTTATCTATTTCTTCTGGAGTCAAAGTTGGTTGTTCATGCCTTTCTAGGAACTTGTCCATTTCATCTACATTGTTGTATTTATTAGCGTAAAGTTGTTCATAGTATCCTGTTATTACCTCCTTTATTTCTGTGAGGTCAGTGGTTATGCCTCCTCTTCCATTTCTGATCCTATTTATTTGTGTCCTCTCTCTTCTTGTTTTTGTCACTCTTGCTAAGGGCCCATCAATCTTACTGATTTTCTCATGGAACCAACTTCTGGTCTTATTGATTTTCTCTATTGTTTTCATGTTCTCAATTTCATTTATTTTTGCTCTAATCTTTGTTATTTCTTTCCTTTTGCTTGCTTTGGGGTTAGTTTGCTGTTCTTTCTCCAGTTCTTCCAAGTGGACGGTTAATTCCCGAATTTTTGCCCTTTCTTCTTTTTTGATATAGGCATTTAGGGCAATATATTTCCCTCTTAGCACTGCCTTTGCTGCGTCCCATAAGTTTTGATATGTTGTGTTTTCATTTTCATTCACCTCGAGATATTTACTAATTTCTCTTGTAATTTCTTCCTTGACCCACTGGTTGTTTAAGAGTGTGTTGTTGAGCCTCCACGTATTTGTGAATTTTCTGGCACTCCGCCTATTACTGATTTCCAACTTCATTCCTTTATGATCCGAGAAAGTGTTGTGTATGATTTCAATCTTTTTAAATTTGTTGAGACTTGCTTTGTGACCCAGCATATGGTCTATCTTTGAGAATGATCCATGAGCACTTGAGAAAAAGGTGTATCCTGCAGTTGTGGGGTGTAATGTCCTATAAATGTCTGTTAAGTCTAGCTCGTTTATTGTAATATTTAAATTCTCTGTTTCTGTATTGGTCCTCTGTCTAGATGTTCTGTCCATTGATGAGAGTGGGGAATTGAAGTCTCCAACTATTATGGTAGATGTGTCTATTTCCCTTTTCAGTATTTGTAGTATATTCTTCATGTATTTTGGGGCATTCTGATTCGGTGCGTAAATATTTATGATTGTTATGTTTTCTTGTTTAATTGTTCCTTTTATTAGTAGATAGTATCCTTCTTTGTCTCTTTTAACTGTTTTACATTTGAAGTCTAATTTGTTGGATATTAGTATAGCCACTCCTGCTCTTTTCTGGTTGTTATTTGCATGAAATATCTTTTTCCAACCTTTCACTTTCAACCTATGTTTATCTTTGGGTCTAAGATGTGTTTCCTGTAGACAGCATATAGAAGGATATTGTTTTTTAATCCATTCTGCCAGTCTATGTCTTTTGATTGCGGAATTCAGTCCATTACCATTTAGTGTTATTACTGTTTGGGTAATACTTTCCTCTACCATTTTGCTTGTATTATATATATCATATCTGACTTTCCTTCTTTCTACACTCTTCTCCATACCTCTCTCTTCTGTCTTTTCGTATCTGACTCTAGTGCTCCCTTTAGTATTCCTTGCAGAGCTGGCCTCTTGGTCACAAATTCTCTCAGTGACTTTTTGTCTGAAAATGTTTTAATTTCTCCCTCGTTTTTGAAGAACAATTTTGCTGGATATAGAATTCTTGGTTGGCAGTTTTTCTCTTTTAGTAATTTAAATATATCATCCCACTGTCTTCTAGCTTGCATGATTTCTGCTGAGAAATCTACACATAGTCTTATTGGGTTTCCCTTGTATGTGATGGATTGTTTTTCTCTTGCTGCTTTCAAGATCCTCTCTTTCTCTTTGACCTCTGACATTCTAACTAGTAAGTGTCTTGGAGAACGCCTGTTTGGATCTATTCTCTTTGGGGTACGCTGCACTTCTTGGATCTGTAATTTTAGGTCTTTCATAAGAGTTGGGAAATTTTCAGTGATAATTTCTTCCATTAATTTTTCTCCTTCTTTTCCCTTCTCTTCTCCTTCTGGGACACCCACGACACGTATATTTGTGCGCTTCATATTATCGTTCAATTCCCTGAGCCCCTGCTCAAATTTTTCCATTCTTTTCCCTATAGTTTCTGTTTCTTTTTGGATTTCAGATGTTCCATCCTCCAGTTCACTAATTCTAACCTCTGTCTCTTGAAATCTACCACTGTAGGTTTCCATTGTTTTTTTCATCTCTTCTACTGTATCTTTCATTCCCATAAGTTCTGTGATTTGTTTTTTCAAACTTTCCATTTCTTCTTTTTGTTCATCCCTTGCCTTCTTCATGTCCTCCCTCAGTTTATTGGTTTCGTTTTTGAAGAGGTTTTCCATTTCTGTTCGTATATTCAGAATTATTTGTCTCAGCTCCTGTATCTCATTTGAACTATTGGTTTGTTCCTTTGACTGGGCCATATCTTCAATTTTCCTGGTGTGATTTGTTATTTTTTGCTGACATCTGGACATTTAATCAGATTTCCTTGAGTGTGAGACCCCAGCAGGTTGAAAGATTTTACTGTGAAGTCTCTGGGTTCTGTTTTTCTTATCCTGCCCAGTAGGTGGCGCTTGTCTGTCTGCGGGTGTGAGACCCCAGCAGGTTGAAAGATTTTACTGTGAAGTCTCTGGGTTCTGTTTTTCTTATCCTGCCCAGTAGGTGGCGCTTGTCTGTCTGCGGGTCCCACCAGCAAAAGATGTTTTGGCTCTTTTATTATGCCACTATTGGTGTTTGGTTGGACCCAGTCCCTGCCACTGTCAGAAACTCCCTCCTCTCCCTCCGGGCAGCCGCCTGTGGGGGTGGGGCGCTAGTCGTCGGTCACTGTGGGCCGGGGAACTCGCCACCGGACCGGGAAGCTGACTGTGGGGGAGGGACACCGATAGCCGGCCACCACAGCCTGGGGAACTCGCTGATCCGAGACCCACCGCTGGACCGGGAAGCCGCCCACGGGGGAGGGGCACCGGTCGCCGGCCGCTGTGACTTGGGAAACCCACTGATCTGAGACTCGTAGCCGGTCCGGGAAGCTGCCCGCAAAAGAGGGGCGCTGGCCACCGCGGCTTGGGAAACTTGCCTCTCCGAGACTCTCAGTTGGTCCAGGAAGGAGGGAGGGAGGGGTGCCGGCCACTAGCCGCCGCGGCCCAGAGAAGCACGCACCGCTTGCGGAGCTCATGGCAGCAGAGTCTCGCAGACGGTCCAGCCAGTCCAGACTGGGGTACGCTGTGTCAAATTGCACGTGGCCCAAGTACTCCACGACCTATGGGCGCCTCCTCCGTGGATCCCCCCAGGCCTTTATTATTTTTTGATATAGGGATTTAGGGCAATAAATTTCCCTCTTAGCGCTGCCTTTGCTGCATACTGTAAGTTTTGATATGTTGTGTTTTCTTTTTCATTTGTCTTTGAAATATTTACTGATTTCTCTTGTAATTACTTCCTTGACTCACTGGTTGTTTAAGAGTGTGTTGAGCCTCCAACATATTTGTGAATTTTCTGACACTCTGCTTATTATTGATTTCCTGCTTCATTCCCTTATGATCTGAGAAAGTGTTTTGTATGATTTCAGTCTTTTAAAATTTATTGAGACTTGCTTTGTGACCCAGCATATGGTATATCCTGCTGTTATTGGGAGTAATGTTCTATAAATGTCTGTTAAATTCTCTGTTTCTTTATTGATCTTATGTCTAGATGTTTTGTCTGTTGATGAGAGTGGGGAATTGAAGTCTCCAACTATCAGCATAGATGTGTCTACTTCTCTTTTCAGTGTTTGCCTAATGTATTTTTGAGCATTCTGGCTTGGTATATATTTATGATTGTTAAATCTTCTTGTTGAATTGTTCGTTTTGTTAATACATAGTGTCCTTCTTTGTCTCTTTTAACTGTTTTACATTTGAAGTCTAATTTGTTGGATATTAGTATAGCTACTCCTCTTTTCTGATTGTTATTTGCATGAAATATCTTTTCCCAACCTTTCACTTTCAACCTATGTTTATTCTTAAGTCTAAGACGTGTTTCCTATAGACAGCATATAGATGGGTCCTGTTTTTTAATCCATTCTGCCAGTCTCTCTTTTGATTGGGGAGTTCAATGCATTAATATTTGGTATTATTACTGTACACATAGTACTTTCTTCTACCATATTGCCTTTTGAATTTTATATGTCATATCTAAGTTTTCTTCTTTTTACCTTTACTGATAGTCTTCCTTTCTACACTTTTCTCCGCACCTCTCTCTCCTGGCTTTTCGGATCTGCCTCTAGTGCTCCCTTTAGTATTTCTTGCAGAGCCAGTCTCTCAGTCACAAATTTTGTCAGTGATTTTTTGTCTGAAAATGTTTTAATTTCTCCCTCATTTTTTGAAGGATGATTTTGCTGGATATAGAATTCTTGGTTGGCAGTTTTTCTCTTTTAGTAATTTAAATATATCATCCCACTGTCTTCCTGCCTCCATGGTTTCTCCTGAGAAATCTATGCATAGTCTTATTGGGCTTCCCTTGTATGTGATGGATTGCTTTTCTCTTGCTGCTTTCAAGATTCTCTCTTTCTTTTTGACCTCTGACATTCTGATTAGTAAGTGTCTTGGAGTACATCTATTTGGATCTATTCTCTTTGGGCTGCGCTGCACTTCTTGGATCTGTAATTTTAAGTATTTCATAAGAGTTGGGAAATTTTCAGTGATAATTTCTTCCATTAGTTTTTCTCCTTCTTTTCCCTTCTCTTCTACTTCTGGGACACCCACAACACGTATATTTGTGCGGTTCATATTGTCCTTCAGTTCCCTGATCCCCTGTTCAAATTTTTCCATTCTTTTCCTGATAGTTTCTGTTTCTTTTTGGAATTCAGATGTTCCATCCTCCAAATCACTAATTCTATCTTCTGTCTCTTTAAATCTGTCATTGTAGGTATCCATTGTTTTTTCCATCTTTTCTGCTTTATCCTTCACTTCCATAGGTTCTGTGATTTGTTTTTTCAGTTTTTCTATTTCTTCTTTTTGTTCAGCCCGTGTCTTCTTCATTTCCTCCCTCAATTTATCGATTTCGTTTTTGAAGAGGTTTTTCATTTCTGTTCGTATATTCAGCGTTAGTTGTCTCAGCTCCTGTATCTCATTTGAACTATTGGTTTATTCCTTTGACTGGGCCATGTTTTCAATTTTCTGAGCGTGATCCGTTATCTTCTGCTGGCGTCTGGGCATTTAGTCAGATTTCCCTTGGTGTTGGACCCAACAGGTTGAAAGATTTTTCTGTGAAATCTCTGGGTTCTGTTTTTCTTATCCTGCTCAGTAAGTGGCGCTCGTGGCACACGTTTGTCTGCGGGTCCCACCAGTATAAGGTGCTGTGGGTCCTTTAACTTTGGAAAACTCTCGCTGTGGGGAAGGTTCGCCAGCCAAAGCGGCTTGGGAGAATGCCAGACGGCCCGGGGCTCCGAACGCGGGGAGGGTCGCCCTCCGCCGCAGCCCGGGAGAGCACCCATCCGAATTTCCTATTCGGCCCGGGGCTCCAAGCGTGGCAGGAAGGCGCCAGCCGCTGTGGCCCGGGAGAGTGCACCGTTTCCAGCCGGACCGGGGAGTCACATGTTTGGAAGGGACCCCCCTGGTCACCGTTCTCCGGGGCCTGGGGATTTCCGATCCAATTCTCTCAGTTGGTCCAGGGGACCGCGCGTGGTGGGGGCGCCAGCCGCCGCGGATTGAGGGTACCGCCTGCCCAATTCTGCCAGCTGGCCCGGGAGGGAGGAAGGGAGGGACTCCGGCCGCTTGCCGCCCCGCCCGGGGAAGCCCGCGCCCCTCGACGATCTCACCGGAGCGGGTTCTCTCAGCCAGTCAGCCGTTCCGGGATGGGGTACCCTGTCTTTTTGATCTCTGTCGTGCCTCCGGGAACTGTTCTGTATCGTTTCTACTCCCGTAGTAGCTGTTCTGGAGGAGGAACTAAGATCCGCGCGTCTTACTAAGCCGCCATCTTCTTCGAAAGTTCCCAGTTGCCTAGATTCGCGCGCTCCGCGAGGACTCCTGACCGAGCACGTTGCGAGGGTTCCCAGGGAGCAGGGAAAACAAGGAAAGACATGAACAGAAAGGAAGACCAAGTTCCGGTACCAGCGAGTCGCTCCGCGTTCTTAAAGACTCCCTATTTGAAAATTTTAAGAACAGCCAACATTCACGGAACTTTGAGCATCAGTGTTTCCAAGTATGGGAGAAATTTCATTTGTCCTAGCAATGTGGAGAAGTAGCTGAAAAAAGATTGAAGAATTTGAAATTTATTATGCTTTTTGCTTAGTTTATTTAGGTAGAATATGTCTAAATACATAACTTCTTTCTACTCGTCTTTTTTTTTGTTGTTTGTGAGCCCCAGAAATATAAAGCACTCAAGGATCATGTTAAGTTGTGTGTACAACCTAACAGTTATCTAAAATAATATCTAGGAATAGAAGAAATTTCAGCCTACGCAAGAGGGACCAGGAAAGCGAGTTCTTATGGCTTTCATGACAATGAAACAGACTTACTAAATGTTGAACAAGTATATTCCGTAATCATCAAGAAGAGGGCAGGAAAAGAGAGTGATTACTCATCTTTTTTTATAGCCTTCTATATCAAGCTCCTTCGCTACTAGGATGGCACACCCTCAGCCTGGGATTCCTTTTGTATGGGAATGAATGTGTATTTTAAAAGATAGGAAAGGGACTCTACTAAAATCCCCAAAGCAGCATGATTTAACTGCATTCATGTGTTTTTAGAAGAAATACTGGTTATGGTGAATTCTGCTTTGAAGTCAATCATTGACTTGATTGTCTTTAAATTTCATTGACTTGAGCTTATGTTTCTAAGATAGAATATGGGATAATGAGGCTTTTTTTTTTCATCATACAACTGCATTTATCATCACAATTTACTTTTTTCTCTTTTTTGTGAAAAATAACATATATACAAAAAAAGCAATAAATTTCAGTGCATATTCCAACGGTTAATTGTAGGACATTTCAGAGTTTGATATGGGTTACATTTCTACAATTTTAGGTTTTTACTTCTATCTGCTCTAAGATATTGATAAGTTTAGTCTCTCTTCTTTCGTAAAAGCCTTTGGCTGATTGGATTATCTCTTTGTGGGAGATTCTCCTTAGTTGATCTCAGATGTAATCAGCCACAGATGCAGTCAGCTGACTGATAATTTTTACTCAGTCAGCCACGAAATATCCTTGCAGCAACAGTCAGGCCAGTGCTTAACTGATGAAACAACTGGGCATAATCATTTGGCCAAGTTGATAGCAGAATCTAACCAACACAACAAGCAAATTTAAGAAAGGTTTATTCCTCTGTGTAGGAGATTCATAAAGCCCATTCCCCTATGAAAGGCTCAGATAAGTTCTGCTTACTTAAAATATCTGACAAACCCAGTTTTTTAAACGTTTTTAAATTGTTAAATATAACATGTACAAATAAAACAGAAAAAGCAATGATTTTCTAAGTATACTTCAGCAAGTATGTCTAGCTCAATTTTAATTCAGTAATTCCCAAATTAATTTTACTGTAATTTGACCCCTTCCCCCCAGTAATCTTTATTGATGGTCTGTAGTACAATGGCTGTTAAGCTTTAGCAGACATGAGAATAACCCAGAGGTTGTGATTCAGTAATTTTGGGATGGAGCCTGAGATTTTGCATTTTGAGTATGAAGTGCTCGTGTTGTTGATGCTCTTAGTTCAGGAAAATGTTGGTTTGAAGTATTATGTACCCCAGAAAAGGTCATGTTCTTTTAATCCATTCCTGTGGGTGGAGACCTATTGTAGGTAGGATTTTTTTTTCTTTTTATATGGGCAGACACCAGGAATCAAAACTGGGTCTCCAGCATGGCAGGCAAGAATTCTGTCACTGAGCCACAGTCACATCGCCTGGTATGATCTTTTGATTAGATTATTTCAATTGAGAGGTGACTCACCTCAATCAGAGTGGGTCTTAATCCTCTTAATTGGAGTCCTTGATAAGAGGATAAAGGACACACAGAAAACCCAGAGAACCTCATGGAAAAAGCCTCGTAGAAGCTGAGAGACATGAACATACCCACAGACGCTGAGAGATGAAGCCATCAAAGCCAGAAGGATGGAAGCAGTGAAACCTGGGAGAAAAGGACCAGCACAGACTTCTCCATGGGCCTTTCGGTCCAAAGGAGCCAAACTTGTCAGTAACTGGTCCTCTTGATGCCTTAATTTGGACATTTTCATGGCCTTAGAATTATAAACTTGTTAAGTAATAAATCCCCATTGTTAAAGGCCAGTCCATTTCTGGTGTATTGCATTCCAGCATCCTTACCAAACCGAGACAATGGACTACATTTTGTGTGCACTTTTTTACGTGAATCCCCATCCATTTTGCTTTTAGATATAAGATCATAAAACTCTGATGATAGACTATGGTGTTAGAATTTCCTGCTGAAAGAAGGTATTTTAAAAGGAGGAAATAATTGTGTTTAGCGTGAAAAGAGCCTCCAAAGGGGCTTCATCAGCTAAATTACCGCATGATCGCATTGCTTCCCTTAGATCATCAGTGTTGTTCTGCTACTTCATTGAGCTTTCTTCAGTTTAGTCATCTGTAGTTGGACATGATAAAACCTACTTCCAAAAGGTTGTAATGAGAACTAAGTGCTGTCATATTTACAAAAGTGCCTGATACAGTCCTGGTAAATTTCAAGTGTTTGCTACCTTGCTAATCAAAATATAGTTTGTGAATCAATGGCGTTTTTCACTTGAGAATTATTAGAAATGCTGAATCTCAGGCTCCACCCTAGACTTGGTAAAAAACAACTATCTGCATTTTTTTAAATGCCCAGATGATTTGTATGCACATTACCACTGCTATAGAATACACCTTGGAAAAAGTTACCTTAGTATATATGTAATTTATTCCCCATTCATAAACTGACAACACCGGGGTGTTTCTGTGTAAATATTGTCATTTATCTATTATAGAGCCCAGAAATACTTTGTTCAGAATACTTTGTTCTTGGTGTCTCCCCACTATAAAATAGCATACTCTATTGTAAAAATCTTGAAATAATATGTAAAAGTTTATTATCTATTCAATAATAATAATGCTGTTAGCATATTGGTATGCTCTTAAATATAAATATGTGCGTCTATTTATAATGTGTATGTGGGCACACACAATTTTTGTTTTTACCTCCCCTTTTTTGTCCCTCACATCTACCCCCACCAACCCATACAAGCTAATCTTGTATTGAACTTCTGAAGGTTTGCTCTATGCATGAATATAATCATATACAAACATAGATAGTTTATGGTTATTTTATGAAAGTAGGATTGTATTTTAGAAACCTCTTGCATTTTATTTTTCTTATTTAAGATATTATGAAATTCCAGTAGTATACTTCTAATTCTTCTTAATGTCTCAGATAGGAATGATGGACAGATTGTTTAGCTGTTTTTATTGTTAGTCAAATTTGACTACTACAAACAAAAGTAAAAGTCCTTGTTCATATATTTTTCTATATACCGATACCATTATCTTTGTAGAAGTTGCTGGGTCAGAAGATAATTTAAGGGGTGCATAGGTAGTTTAGTGGTTAGAATGCTCGCCTTCCTTGCGGGAGACCCGGGTTCGATTCCCAGTCCATGCACCCCCAAAAAAGGTAATTTAAAAAATTAATTTTATTGTGAAATATTTTGTATATAGAAAAATATGTATAGCATATGCACATCTTAAAGACTAATAAAGTTAATACTGATTTACTACCACCCATTTTAAGATCTCAAACATTATTGTTTTGTAGAAATTCCCTGTGTGCTTTTTCTCCTGTTATATTCTTCCCACTTTCCCATGTTTATGATTTTACCACCCATTTATGCATTCCTAAATAATAAACATCCTCAACATTAAACTTTGTTATATAAATGTAATCATTGTGAATAATTAACAATTTTTGTATATTTCATCCATGTTACCTGTAGGTATAGCTCCTTTGTTTTCATTGCTGTATTATATTTCATTAAATTAGTATTGTGTTATTTATTTGTTTAACCATTGATGGAATTTGCATTTATAATTTTTTTTTATTACAGACAATACTGTCATAAATGTTTTTGTGCATGACTTCTGGTGCACATGTGCACTAGTTTTCCAGGCAGTTATTGTCATATATTTTGCTTTTTCACCTCTTTGCATATTTTTTTTACTTGAGCATATCTTTTATTAAACAGTAAATATTGTCAGTTTTACGAAATCTTGACCTTTGTGTAAACTTTTTGTTATTCTGAATGAGAAAATGGGAGGTAGGCATGAAGCACTTCTGTTGAACATGGAAGTATGCTGGTTGTGTTGAGGAAAAGCATTTGTGAAGTTTGATTTGCAATATGAATCAGCCACTTTAGTCAGGAAAAAACATTTTTACTTCAAAGAATGATGGATGGAGAAACTCTGGTTATTCGGATATGGGTATTTTTTTCAAAAATGAATGAGCTGTCCCTTCAAGGAAAACAATTACACATTTGTTGCCAGTGGCAAGATCCAGCTTTCATAAGAAGTTTGGAAAACTGACATCTACCACCATGAACTTGGCAGGTTCCCAACACTAAATGATTTTTTTTTGAATGAGATTAATGATAATAGTTATAAATTTGATTTTTTTGTATCACAGAATGAAATTTCCTTGTACATTTTCAAGTTGACTTCCAGTTTTTTTATCACGTGGTTGAATAGTTGCAACAAATATAATGTCAAGAATGTAACTGTTAATTCACTCTTTTAAATGTATCCGGTAAAATATAAATACTTTAGTATCTTGATGATTTGCTGTCATCTTTTAAAATATCTCTGACAGGGCAAATTAGTCTATAAGTGTTAGAAAATTTATATTCTTCCTTTTTTTTCTTGAAATCATATTTCTCATTTCCCCCACAGAATTTCACCCTAGGGTAATGTATGTTTTTGTTTAAAAGTCTTCATGAATCACTTTATCTTACTTTGATGCAAGTACATATATATTATATGTAAGTTTTCATACGTTTAGATGTATGAAATGTTTAAATGTCATTAAATATTTTACAGTTCTGTCAATCTCTATATAATAAATATATTTATTGCAGCTTCTAATATACAAAATGATCAAAATAACATTCAAATTATAAAAATTTATAACATTTAACATAAGAATCCTATTGGAAATGTATTTGTTAATGAGATGAATCGGGGGATGGTATGTTATTTTTAGGTACTTTGATTCAAATAATAGTAATACTTCCTTTCGTGCCAGGAGGTTTTTACAGTTGGTACAGTGCATCATAATGAGACTTGGAATGAATGAGAGGTATGACTTTCTTTCTTTTTTCTTTGTATTTATATGCATACACCATACAGTCAATCCAAAGTGTATCATCAGTGGCTCATAGTGTCATCACATAACTGTGTATTCATCACCACGATCAATTTTAGAACATTTTGATTACTTCAAAAACAAATAAAACCCTCCCTCCCGCAAACATCTCATACCATCCCCATTGTTGACCCCGCTAGCATTGGTGTGGTACATTTGCTTTTCTTGATGAAAGAACATTAAAATATTACTGTTAACTATAATTCTTAGTTTGCATTAATTGTATTTTTCCTATATACCTCTTTATTATTAACTACTCGTAATAGTGGCATATGTTTGTTTTAGTTCATTGAAGAACTTATTAATATTTGTACTATTAATCACAGTCATAGTCCACCACAGGGTTATGACTTTTATAAAGTAAAAAGTCTTTGGGTACCCTCAATTTGAAAATAACTGCTTTAAGGTAAGAGACAGGCAAATTGCTATTGCTGTATTGCAATGTGGGCAGATCTTCACTGTATTGTATAATACCAACTGTTTCCTTGAAGTTACACCAATTTACACTTTCCACTAGCAGAAATTAAGTATTCCAGTTATTACTTATCCTCACTACCTTTTGCTTTTTGTTTAGGTAACCTAATTTTTGCCAGATTGAGAACTGTTATTTCACTGTGATTGTAATTTTCTTTTTTCTGATCTGTAGATTGGTCATAAGTATTTCTTCTTAACCAGTAACTCTATATATTTGGCTTACTTTTCTATTGACTTGTTTGTATTTTTCGTAGGGATTTGTAGGAATTCTTTTTATTTTCTGTATTATAGTTTTGTTTTTTGTCAATTTTGTGGATTTGTAGGAATTCTTTTTATCTTCTGTATTATAGTTTTGTTTTTGTAAGTTATGAATGTTTTCTCCCTAGTATGATGCTTGCTTTTTCACTTTTAGAACAAACATACACAACGGTAGAAAAAAATAATAAAACCTTCACCAGTTTCAACATTTGTCAAGATTTTTGCCATGCATTTGTTATCTATGTCTATAATCCCTTTCTCCTTGAAATTCCTTAAAGCAAATCTTAGCTATGTCATTTCTATTGGGATTTTTGATAAACAGAAGTCATTTACTTTAATGTCACACATACAACTTTTTATATTACATATTTTTTTCTTTTTGTGTTGTGGTAAAATATATATAACATAAAATTTACTGTTTCACCATCTCACCATTGTAATGCTACAATTCAGCAGCATTAGTTTATTTATAGTGTTGTGCAACCATAGCCACTAAGAAAACCTTGCACCCCTGCAGCAGTCATTCCTGAGGAGTGGAGAACACCACCTCCCTCCATCTTTGGCTCCTAGCATCTACCAGTCTGCTTTCTGTCTTTATAGGTGTAGCTGGTCTGAACATTTCATATTAGTGGAATCTTACAATATGTGACCTTGTTTCTTTTCACTTAGCATAATATTTTCAAGGTTCAGCTGTATTGTAGTCTGTATCAGTACTTCACTACTTACTATGGCTGAATAATATTCCATTGTATGGGTATGCCATGATTTGTTTATCCATTCATCAGTTGATGGACATTGGGTTGTGTCTACCTTTTAATTACCATGAGTAGTGCTGCCATGAACATTTCTATACAAGTGTTTTGTTGAGTATCTGTTTTTAGTTCTTTTGGATATGTACCTGGAAGTGGAATTGCTGGGTCTTGTGGTAATTCTGTGTTCAACTTTTTTGGCTTGGTTTATGTAACATAAAAATTGCTTTTTTAAAAAATATTTTTATTGACAAAACAAAACAACATACAAACACAAACATTCTTAACATATGTACATTGCATACTTGGTGTATAATCAGTGGCTCAAAGTATCCTCACATAGTTGTATATTCATCACCATGATCATTTCTTAGAATATTTGCATCACTCCAGATAAAGAAATAAAAAGATAAAACTCATACATACCATATCCCATACCTCTCCCTCTCATTGAATACTGGTATTTTCATCTACCCAGTGTATTTTAACCTTTGTGTCCTGTATTTTTTTCTATACCCCTTTCATTGATCACTAGTTTTTCAATATATTTAATTTATTTTAACATTTGTGTCCCCTATTATTTATTTATTTTTAATCCAGATTTTTTACTCTTCAGTTCGTACTGTAGATAAAAGGAGCATCAGACACAAGATTTTCACAATTACACAGTCACATTGCAAAAGTTATATCATTGTACAATCTTCAAGAAACATGGCTACTGGAACTCAGCTCTACATTTTCAATCACTTCCCTCCAGCCTCTCTAATACACTTTAAAGTAAAAGGGGGCTATCTATATAATGTATGAAAATAACCTCCAGGATAACCTCTCAACTCTGTTTGAAATCTCTCAGCCACTGACACATTATTTTGTCTCATTTCTCTCTTCCTTATTTTGGTCGAGAAGGTTTTCTCAATCCCTTGATGCTGAGACCCAGCTCATTCTAGGATTTCTGTCCCACGTTGCCAGGGAGGTTTACACCCCTGGGAGTCATGTCCCATGTAGAAAGGGGGAGGGCAGCGAGTATGCCCGCCGTGTTGGCTGAGAGAGAGGTCAAATCTGAACAATAAATGAGGACCCCTGGGGGTGACTCTTAGGCTTAATTTTAAGTAGGCTTAGCCTATCATTTGTGGGGATAAACCCCATATGGGCAAACCTCAAGATTGAGGGCTTGGCCCATTGACTTGCTTTTCCCCACTGCTAGCAAGAACGTTGGAACTCTTCAAATGGGGAAGTTGAATATTCCCCCTTTCTTCTCATTCCCCTGAAGGGGACCTTGCAAACACTTCCCTATTCACTGTCTGTGGTAGTTAGATTCAGTTGTCAGCTTGACCAGGTGAAGGCACCTAGTTCTGTTGCTGTGGCCATCAGCCAATGATATGTGAACCTCATCTGTTGCTGATTACATCTGCAGTCTGCTAGGAGGCGTGCCTGCTGCAATGAATGACGTTTGACTTAATTGGCTGGTGCTTAAATGAGAGAGCACAACCATAGCACAGCCCAGGCAACTCAGCATACCTCATCTCAGCACTCCGAGCTCAGCCCAGGCCTTTGGAGATGCAGAAAGAAATCACACCAGGGAAAGTTGTTGGAACCCGAGGCCTGGAGGGAAGGCCAGCAGAGACCATTCTGTGCCTTCCCATGTAAGAAAGAACCTCAGATGAAAGTTAGCTGCCTTTCCTCTGAAGAACAAAATAAATCTCCTTTTATTAAAAGCCAGTCCATCTCTGGTGTGTTGCATTCCGGCAGCTAGCAAACTAGAACACTGTCCAAATCACTCTGGGATTTATTGGGGCATTACATTGGACAAACCTGCAAAATCCCATGCCCAACTCAAGGTTCCATGTACTCATGGTGCTCAATTAACCTGTTCATGTAGTTATATTAGGAAATGCACTAGTCAAAGCATGGATTTTATACCAAACATTTTTTTTGCTTTAGTCTCACACAGAAGTTGAAGTTCCAAAATGTGAATGACCATCTATTTTCAACACCCTGCTGTATTGACATTCTTTTGTTTTTCCTCATGCAAAAATGTTTTTAATTTGTACATTTAGTCACCATTATTGTACACTCTAGGCATTCCTAGATTATACTATCTGTCTTTATCATCTTGATGTTTCCTTCTGGTTTCCGTACCATTCAAGTAGCATACAGTATTTGTCTTTTTGTTTCTGGCTGAGCTCACTCAGCATAATGTCCTCAAGGTCCGTCCATGTTGTTACATGCTTCATGACTTTATTCTATCTTACAGCTGCATAATATTCCATCTTATTTATATACCACAGCTTGTTTAGCCACTTTTCTGTTGATGGACATTTTGACCGTTTCCGTCTCTTGGCAATTATAAAAATGTTGCTATAAACATTGGGGTTCAAGTGTCTGCTTATGTCCTTTCCCTTCATGTTCTCTGAGTAGATACCTAGCAGTGGTATTGTCAGATCACATGGCAATTCTATACTTAGCTTCATGAGGAACCGCCAAGCTGCCTTCCACAGCAGTTGTACAATTTGGCATTCCCACCAACAGTGGATAGGTGTGCCTCTTTCTCCACATCCTATCTAACGCTTGTTTGCTATTTTATTGATGGCCATTCTGGTTGATGTGAGATGATATCTCATTATTGTTTCGATTTGCATTTCCCTAATTGCCAGGGAAGTTGAGCATCTTTTCATGTGCCTTTTAGCCATTTGTATTTCCTCCTCTGAGAATTGTCTGTTCATGTCTTTTGCCTATTTTGTAATTGGGTTGTATTATAAGATTTTTCCCTACATTTTTTTCTAACAGTTGCATGGTCTTAGATCTAATGTTTAGGTCTTTGATCTATTTTGAGTTAATTTTTGTATAGGGTGTGAGATATGGATCCTCTTTCATTCTTTTTCATATAGATATCCAGTTCTCTCAGCACCATTTTATTGAAGAGACTGTTCTGTCCCAGATGAGTTGGTTTGACTGCTGGCTTCATTTTTCTTTCTCAGGATACTTTTAGCTATTCAGGGCACCCTGCCCTTCCAGAAAAATTTTGGTTATTGGTTTTTCTATTTCTGAAAAGTAAGTTTTTGGGATTTTAAGTGGTATTGCATTGATTCTGAAAATCTATTTAGGTAGAATTGATATCTTAACTGTATTTAGTCTTCCAGTCCATGAACACAGTATACCCTTCCATTTATTTAGGTCTTCTGTGATTTCTTTTAGCAATTTCTGTAGTTTTCTTTGTATAGGTCTTTTGTCTCTTTAGTTATATGTATTCCTAAATATTTTATTCTTTTGGTTGCAATTGTAATTGGAATTTTTTTCTTTATTTCCCCTTCAGATTGTTCATTCCTAGTTGTGCTGGTTTGAAATGATATATGTACCCTAGAAAAGCCATGTTTTTATCCTAATCCCATTTTTTAAAGGCAGCCATTTCTTCTAATCCCTATTCAATGGTGTATGTTTGAAACTGTAGTCAGATCATCTCCCTGGAGATATGATTTAATTAAGAGTGGTCGTTAAACTGGATTAGGTGACAACACGTCTCTACCCATTTGGGTGGGTATTGATTAGTTTCTGAAGTCCTATAGAAGTGGAAACATTTTGGAGAATGAAGGAGATTCAGAGACAGCAGAGAAGAATGACATAGCCACAAGAAGCAGAGAGCCCACAAGCCAGCAACCCTTGGAGATGAAGAAGGAAGACGCTTCCTGGGGAGCTTTATGAGACAGGAAACCAGGAAAGCTAACAGATGACGCCTTGCTCACCATGTGCCCTTGCAACTGATAGAGAAACTGTGACTTTGTTCGCCATGTGCCTTCTTACTTGAAAGAGAAACCCTGAACTTCATTGGCCACCTTGACCCTCAAGATGTCTTTCCCTGATGCCTTTGATTGGACATTTCTATAGACTTGTAATTGGGACATTTTCTTGGCCTCAGAACTTATAAACTAGCAACTTATTAAATTCCCCCTTTTAAAAGCCCTTCTGTTTCTGGTATATTGCATTCTGGCAGCTAGCAAACTAGAATGCCAGTGTATAGAAACATACAGATTTTTGAGTGGTGATTTTATAACCTGTCAGTTTGCTGTACTCACTTATTAACTCTAGTAGTTTTGCTGTGCATTTTTCAGGGCTTTCAATATATAGTATCATATTGCAAACAGAGTTTTACTTCTTCCTTTCCAATTTTGATGCCTTGTATTTCTTTTTCTTGTCTAATTGCTTGGGCTAAAACTTTCAGCACTGTGTTTAACATTGGTGACAGTGGACATCCTTTTCTTGTTCCTGATCTTAGGGGAAAAGCTTTCAGGTTCTGCATTGAGGATGATGCTAGCTGTGGGTTTTTCATATATTTCCTTTATCATGTTGAGGAAGTACTCTTCTATTGCTGTCCCTTGAAGTCTTTTCAACAAAAAGGAATGTTGAATTTTGTCACATGCCTTTTCTGCATCAATTGAAATGAGCATGTGGTTTTTCTGCTTTGATTTGTTGATATATTGTGTATTAACATTAATTGGTTTTCTTATGTTGAACCAGCCTTGCATACCTGAGATGAATCGTACTTGGTCATGGTATATAATTCTTTCAGTGTGCTGCTGGATTCAATTTGCAAGAATGTTGTTGAGGATTTTTACATCTATATTCGTTACAGAGTTTGGTCTGTAGTTTTGTTTTCTTGCAGTATTTTTGTCTGACTTTTGTCTGAGGGTGATATTGGCTTCATAGAATGAGTTAGGTAGCCCTCCCTCCTCCTCTTCAATTTTCTTTGAAGACTTTGAACAGGATTGGTACTAATTCTTTCTTGAATGTTTTGTAGAATTCACATGTGCAGCCATACGGTCCTAGACTTTTCTTTTTGGGGAGCTTCTTTATGACAAATTCAGTTTCTTTACTTGTGATTAGTTTGTTGAGGTCATCTATTTCTTCTCGAGTCAGTGTTTTGTTGTTCATGCCTTTCTAGGAAGTTGTCCATTTCATTTGCGTTGTCTAGTTTATTAGTATAAAGTTGTTCATAGTATTCTCTCATTAACTTCTTTATTTCTGCAGGATCAGTGGTTATGTCTCCTCTTCTATTTCTGATTTTATTTATTTGCATACTTTCTTCTTCTTTTGGTCAACTTCGCTAAGGGTTCATCAGTTTTACTGATATTCTCATAGAACCAACTTCTGGTTTTGTTGATTTTCTCGATTGTTTTCATGTTCTCAATTTCATTTATTTCTGCTCTAATCTTCATTATTCTTCTTCCTTTCTTGCCTTGTGTTCTAGTTTGCTAGCTGCCAGAATGCAATATACCAAAGACAGAATGGCTTTTAATAAGGGGAATTTAATGAGTTGCTAGTTTACAGTTCTAAGGCCTAGAAAATGTCCCAGTTAAAACAAGTCTATAGAAATGTCCAATCACAAGTATCCAGGTGAAGAAACCTTGGTTCAAGAAGGCTGATGAAGTTCAGGGTCTCTCTCTCTCATCCAAGAAGGCATATGGTGAACACAGTCATGGTTTCTCCCTCAACTGGAAGGGCACATGGCAAGCAAGGCATCATCTGCTAGCTTTCTCTCCTGGTTTCCTGTCTCATGAAGCTCCCCAGGAGGCATCTTCCTTCGTCATCTCCAAAGCACTGGCTGATGGATTCTCTGCTTCATAGTGCTGCAGCATTCTCTGCTGTCTCTGAATCTCCTTCATTCTCCAAAATGTCTCTGCTTTTATAGGACTTCAGAAACGAATCAGTTCCCACCCAAATGGGTGGAGACGTGTTGTCACCTAATCCAGTTTAACAACCACTCTTGATTAAATCACATCTTCAGGGAGATGATCTGATTACAGTTTCAAACATATAGAATTGAATAGGGATTATTTTACCTTCATGAAATAGGATTTTGATTAAAACATGGCTTTTCTAGGGTACATACATCCTTTCAAACCAGCACATCTTGGAGTTAGTTTGCTGTTCTTTCTGTAGTTTTTCCTAGTAAACAGTTAATTTCTTGATATTTGCTCTTCTGTTTTGATATAGGCATTTAGGGCAATAAATTTCCCTCGTATTGTAACAAATAGCCTTTGTTACACCCCATAAAATTTTTTTTTTTTCTTTTCATGGAGAGGCACCAGAGAATGAACCTGGGTCTCCAGCCTGGTCTGCTGAGTGACTGTGGCCCGCCATGCATCCCATAAATTTTGATATGTTATGTTTTCATTTTCATTTACCTCGAGATGTTTACTAATTTCTCTTGTAATTTCTTCCTTGACCCATTGGTTGTTTAAGAGTGTGTTGTTGAGCCTCCATATATTTGTGAATTTTCTGGCCCTCTGTCTGTTATTGATTTCCAATTTCATTCCTTTATGATCTGAGAAAGTGTTTTGTATTATTGCAGTCTTTTTAAATTTATTGAGACTCATTTTGTGACCCAGTATATGATCTATCCTTGAGAATGATCCATGAATACTTGAGAAAAAGGTGTATCCTGCTGTTGTGGGGTGTAATGTTCTATAAATGTCTGTTAAGTCTAGTTCATTTATTGTATTATTTGAATTCTGTTTCTTTACTGATCCTCTGTCTAGATGCTCTATCCATTGATGAGCGGGGAATTGAGGTCTCCAACTATTATGCAGATATGTTTATTCCTCCTTTCGGTTTGTCAGTGTTTGCCTCATGTATTTTGGAGCACTCTAGCTTGGTGCATATTTTTGATTGTTATGTGTTCTTGCTGCATTATACTTTTATTAATAATAGTTTCCTTCTTTGTCTCTTTTAATTGTTTTACATTTAAAGTCTGATTTATTGGATATTAGTATAGATACTTCTGTTTTCTGATTGTTGTTTCCATGAAATGTCTTTTCCCAACCTTTCATTTTCCACCTATGTTTGTCCTTGGGTCTAAAATGCATCTCTTGTACACAACATATAGATGGGTCCTGTTTTTTAATCCATTCTGCCAGTCTATGTCTTTTGATCAGGGAGTTTAATCCATAAACATTTAGTATTTTTACTGTAAGGAGAGTACTTTTTTCTGCCATTTTACCTTTTGGGTTTTATATGTCATCTCATTTTTCCTCTACTGATAGTCTTCATTTCTACACTCATTTCCACACCTCTGCCTCCTGTTTTTTGCTGTCTGTCTCTGGTGTTCCCTTTAGTATTTCTTGCAGAGCCCTTGTCTTGATCACAAATTCCCTCAGTGATTTTTTGGTCTGAAAATATTTGAATTTCATCGTCATTTTTTTTCTTTTTTTCGCATGGGCAGGCACCGGGAACTGAAACCGGGTCTCTGGGCATTGCAGGCCAGAACTCTGCCTCCTGAGCACAGCAGCCCATCCCCCTCATTTTTGAAGGACAGTTTTGTTGGATATAAAATTCTTGGTTGACAGTTTCCCTACTTTAGAATCTTACGTATGTCATATCGCTGTCTTCTTGCCTGCATAGTTTTTCCTGAGACATCTGCGCTTTAGTCTTATTTGGATTCCTTTGAATGCAGTGGATTCCTTTTCTCTTGCTGTTTTCAAAATTCTGTCTTTCTCTTTGACATCTGATATTCTGATTAGTAAGTATTTTGGAGTATGTCTGTTTATTTGTTCAGTCCTGGGGTATGCTGCACTTCTTGGATCTGTAATTTTAAGTCTTTCATAGGAGTTGGGAAATATTCAGTGATAATCTCCTTGGAGGCATTAGTCTTTTCTCTTCCTTTTCCCTTCTCTTCTCCTGGGATACCCACAACATTATATTCAGGTCATTCAGTTCCCTGAGTCCCTGCTCTTATTTTTCCTATATTTTCTTTAGCTTGTTGGATTTCAGATGTCCCATTCTCCAGTTCACTAATCCTATCTTCTGCCTCTTGAAATCTAACATTTTAGGCTTCCATTGTTTTTTTTTTTTTCCATCTCTTCTGCTGTGCCTTTAATTCCCATAAGTTCTGTGATTTGTTTTCTCAGACTTTTGATTTCTTCTTTTTGTTGGCCCATTGCCTTCTTTATCTTCTCCCTTAATTCAGAGATTTGATTTTTGATGAGATTTTCCATGTCTTTTCGAACATCTTGAATTAATTGTTTCAAGTCCTGCATCTCAGTAGAATTGTTTGTTCCTTTGACTGGGCCATATCTTCAGTTTTCCTAGTATGATTCGGTATTTTTTTGCTGCCATCTGAGCATTTAATTTCCTTAATTAATTTATGCTGAAGATTGTTTTCACTTTTTTACCTAGGATTATGTTTGCTGGATGGCTTTGTTCTCTGTTCTTTGACATTCAGTTGAGCTTATTCTAGACCTTTAGCTTAGGTTTTGTTTAACAGATCAGAATTTTTCAGTTCTCAGGTTTTTTGTTTGTTTGTTTCTTGCCCAGCCCTTGTATGGTACCTTTTTTTTTTTCTTAGGAGGGTCTACTTAAGTATTATAGACTCCAGTCAGAGTTTCCCAGACCAGACTGGCCTCCTCTGTGGAGGAAAGTCACCTGCATTATTTTACCTGAGGGTGAGACCCAACTAGTTGACAAACTTTTCCTGTGAAGCCTCTAGACGCTGTGTTTTTCCTGTCCTGCCCAGTATGTGGTGCTTGTCTGTCTGTGGTCCCACCAGCATAAAGTGATACATACGGTACCTTTAACTTCAGTAGGCTTTTTTGCTGGGGGTGTGGTTGAGACAGAGAGGTTGTAGGCTGGCTTTAATTGCTTCTGTTTTCCGGTCCCTAAGGTTTGAATTGAGAGAAGGATTCCACCTGAGCTGGGCCCCACCCCTCTCCTAGGGAAGGCACAGCCTCCAGGGAATTACCTCCTTTCACCTGACCAGCAAATTTGTTTCTCAGACAAGCTTTATTCTGCCCTTTCCTTTGGTAGGGAGCCTGAGAAACCTTGCAGTTGTATCTAAAAAGCAGTTAAGCAGTAGAAACACAGCAAATATACCAGGAAAAAACGAAAAGAAGAAAAATCCTTTTCAGAGCAGGAACCCCATTCCTTGAGTTTTTTAATCAAGAGCTTGAGTTTGTATGGTGCTCTGTGTATCTGCAGGTCCTGTGTGGCCCAATTTTTTTTTTTAGGATTCAGACCTTTTCAAGTATTATGTGCTGTCCAATCCATAAAACCTTTTTTTTTTTTTTGGTCCCGTCAGCCATGCCCCCTCTGTGCTGAGGCAATAAGTAGTAACTTTAGCTTTTATTCAAGGTTTTGTTGAGTTGGGGGCCTATTTTTAGTAGTTAGAATTTGTTAATTGCGCAATTGGAGCTTGGTTGAGCTCAGCCCCTTGCTGGTAGTAAAGTCTCTTTCCTTTCTCTTTGGGAACGAGCCTGTAGGGGAGGGGTGCTGTCTTCCATGGCTTGGGGAGCTCACATTTCTGGGTGGGATTGCAACTGGTCCTCTTGTCCAGATTGGTGTATACTGTTCTCTGGTCACTGATTTGACCCCAGCAGTTGTTCTGTACTGTTCCTGGCTATTTACTACCTGCTCTGGAGGACAAATTAAATTTCACACCTCACTAAGCCAGCATCTTGAAACCGCCAAAAATTGCTTTTTAAGCCAGGTTTAAACGTACAATACACTGTTATTAATTGCATTTACATTGTTGTACTATCAGTATCACCACTGTCCATTACCAAAACATTTTCATCACTAAAACCAGAAACCTATCATAGTTTAAGCTCTTCCCTTCTCCATAATCTTGAAATTATTCTCCAATAACTGTAATGAAAGCATGATAGTTTTTCCCCCCCGTGTTAAGGTTTTAATCCTCCTGGAATTGACTTTTGTATATAATGTAAGATAAAGGCTGTGTCTCACCACTTTATGAAAATGTTGTCCTGTCTGATCTACAGTACCACGCTAGTCATAAAAGAAATGTTTGCCTGCTCCAGGAACCATGGAGCTCTTGGATCACTTGACATTAGTTTTCCTCAAAGTGTGTGTGCTGGTTTAAAAGGATGTATGTCCCCTAGAAAAGTCATGTTTTAATCAAAATCCCATTTCGTAAAGGCAAAATAATCCCTATTCAATACTGTGTGTTTGAAATTGTAATCAGATCATCTCCCTGGAGATGTGATTTAATCAAGGGTGATCGTTAAGCTGGATTAGGTGATGATATGTCTCCACCCATTTGGGTGGTCTTTATAAGTTTCTGGAGTCCTATGAAAGAGGAAACATCTTGGAGAACGAGAGATTCAGAGAGAGCAAAGAATGCTGCAGCATCACAAAGCAGAGAGTCCACCAGCCAGCGATCTTTGGAGATGAAGAAGGAAAACGCCTCCCGGGTAGTTTCGTGAAACCGGAAGCCAGGAGAGAAAGCTAGCAGATGACACCATGTTCGGCCATGTGCCCTTCCAGATGAGAGAGAAGCCCTGACTGTGTTTGCCATGTGTCTTCTCACTTGGGAGAGAAACCCTGAATTTCATCAGCCTTCTTGAACCAAGGTATCATTCCCTGGATGCCTTTGATTGGACATTTCTATAGACTTGTTTTTATTGGGACATTTTCTCGGCCTTAGAATTGTAAACTAGCAACTTATTAAATTCCCCTTTTAAAAAGCCATTCTGTTCCTGGTCTATTGCATTCTGGCACCTAGCAAACTAGAACAGTGTGACTCCCAGATAGGCAGTATCATTATCACTTCAGAACCTGTTATACAGGTAATTGCTGTCCTCCCCACCTCCACCCTTGATTCCCCAAAAACTTAGACAACTAGGTTGAGGGTTAGGGTATACGTGCAGAGTTGTGTGTTTTAACAAGCCATACAGGTGATTCTGATGCCTGCTAAACTGAGAATTTCAGTTTAGGATTTTTAGGTCACCTAGGTGGTATGAATTCAGGGTGCAAAAGCAGCAAGTGATCCCATTGTTTGTGGTTCCAAATTCTTAGTTGTGATTTTTCTACCCTCACCATCCAGTGTTAAGGTCCAGAAGATTTTCCTTGAGGTTGCCTGGGTGGTGATGGTGAGAAGAGGAAGGTTATTTCTAGTTCTAACAGTTTAGTCATTGCCCTTTGAGGGCATCCTAGCTCAAGGCAAAAGCCAATTGCAACCGTTCCCTTGACCTCATTGGTTTCCCAGTCTTCTCTCAGTTTCTTAGGAAGATATTTGTAGCTTTCTTGACAGCGTATTAACATCTCTAAGAGATGTTTTTTTCAAAACCTGAATTTTGAGTTATTTATATTAGGAGGGATGGTCCCAGTACACATTCTACTACATTGGTGAAACAGCATTTTCTATTATAAAATTTAATAGATTTTTGCCAGATTGTCTTCTTCAGATTGTCTTCTTCAGATTGTCTGCAAACTTAAGTATTCTTGTGATAGCGGTTGATGCCTGTCATATTGGCAGAAAATAAAGTAATAACATACCATTACAGGTAGTATAGTTTGTAAATGATGTTCTTGTAAATGTAAATTGTTCTAAACTTTTAGGGAACTTAAAATGCTATGTCATACAAACTCTGTCTTGTTGAGGGAATGAGTTTGAGGGCTCTTGCTTTCACTTTTCTATGGTGAGGACTGGGGGAATGAATGTATGTTGCCAGGTATCATGTTTAAGAATATGGGTTGGGGTTTGCTTGACTGAATAACAGGGATTAGTGGATTTAGGGGATATTCACATAGGTTTTGGAGAAAGAATTGAAGAAGTGAGAATTGACGACGTGATAGAAAACATTGGTCTTTTTCTTTTTACAAATACATCCTTCCCCCACTATTACCTTTGCCCACACCACCACAAACTCTAATACGCTTTCTCTCCCTGAGAATTTGCTATTTCTAGTCATCTCTTATTTGTGAAATCATATGATTTTTGCCCTTAGGTGCCTTGTTTATTTCACTAAGCATGGTGTTTTCAAGGCTCTACTTGAAAGAAAGGTCTCATACCTTCCTTTTTGCTTATGGTTGAATAATGATCCATTGTGTATATGTAGCACATTTTTTTATGTTTGTATGTTGATGGACACTTGAGTTGTTTCCACATTTTGCCTATTGTGAATAATGCCCCTGTAAACTTTGGCTTTGTACTATCTATTTTAGACTCTATTTTTATGTTCTTTGGATATATACCTAGAATTGGGAGTCATATGGTAACTCTATATTTAGCTTTTTGAGGAAATGCTTTCTGCAGTGGCTGCACCATTTAACATCCCTGCCAATAATACACTAGAGTTCCAGTTTTTCTGTATCCTCTCCAACATGTTACTTTCTGTTTTGTTTTGTTTTTTAAATAATGATATTATCACTTTGTGTTAGTGTGGTACCTTTGTTAAAATTAATGAAACATTATTATTAAAATTATGCTATTAACTATAGTCCATAGTTTACTTTAGGGTTCATTGTTTATGTTGTACCATCCTGTGTTTAGTATTTTTAATTTTTATTCTGGTAACATATATACAGCATAAAGTTTTGCCTTTTAACAACATTCAAATATATAATTCAGTGCTGATAACATTCATAGTGTTGTGTTACCATCACTACTATCCCTTACCAAAGCTTTTCTATCACCCCAAACAGAAACTCTGCACCAATTAGCTTGAACTTCCCATTCTCTACCCCTATCCCTTCTCTGCCCTTACCCCTTCTCTATCCCTCCCCCTGTCCCTGACAAACCTGTATTTTAGTTTCTGACCCTACACAGTTGCTTATTCTAATTATTTTTTGCAGTGAGCTGATAATATTTGTCCTTTTGTGTCTGGCTTAACATGATGTCTTCAAGGTACATGCTGTCACACATATCAGAACATCATTTTTATGGCTGAATAATATTCTGTTGTATGTATAAACCACATTTTGTATATCTAGTCATCTGTCGTTGGACGTTTGGGTTTCTTTCATCTTTTGGCAGTTGTGGATAATGGTGCTATGAAGTTTGGTGTACAAATATCTGTTCAAGTCCCTGCTTTCAGTTCTTTTGGGTATGTACCTAGAAGTGGGATTGGCAGAACATGTGTTAATTCTGTAGTTAACGTTTTTAAAATATTTTTATTGACACATCTTCACACACATACATTCCATACCTGGTGTACCGTTAGTGGCTCACAATATTATCACATGTTTTTGTATTCATTACCATGATCATTTTTTAGAACATTTGTATCGCTCTACAAAAAAGAATAAAAAGAAAAAACTCATATATACTACACCTGTTACCACCCCCATTGATATACTTAACTTTTTGAGCAGTTGCCAAACTGTCTTCCACAACAACTGAACCATTTTACATTTCCACAAACAATGAAACAGTGTTCCTGTTCCTCCATATCTTCTCCAGCATTTGTTATTTTCCATTTTTGTAATAGTAGCCATTCTAGCAGGTATAAAATGGTACTTCATTGTGGTTTTAATTTGCATTTCCCTAATAGCCGGTGGTATGGTATCTTTTCAGGTGCTTATTGACCATATGTGTATCTTCTTTGGAAAAATGTCAGTTTAAAATATTGTAACTTTCTTCCTTGCTAATCCACTAATAAATAGGAAAGTGAAAGGAAATAAACAGAGGACTAGTATAATCAACTAAGGGAACTTAAGTGCCAGTGGTATGCTGGAGCCAGGTGTCCTGGAGCTGATTGTTCCATTTTCCGGACTTTGGCAAGCCAATTGTTAAATACAACCATCATTAAAAATTGAATTATATAAACTGAGAATTAAATAAGTTGTTTAAAATGAAGGTAATTAATACTCAGAGTTCATCACTTCCTAGTTATTTTATTACATTTTACTATTAGGTATGTTATTGAGGTTATTGACTTTGTTTCTGTATGGTAGAAAGGATAAAGAATGATGTGCTACTGTACATCTCTTCTCAAATTCCATGTTCAGTGTTGACACTTTGGTAGCTTGAGATTTTACATGGTAGGACTATTTACACCATTAACATTAGCAAATACTGATCAAGGCTTTTTTATTTTCACCTGGAGAACAGTTTTTAAATATTTATCATTGCACTGTTTTAGGTACCATGCCATTCATCTGTGTAAATTTACTTATTGTCCTAAGTTTTGGACATTTCAAATTTATATATAAAGCTTCAGTTACTTCTTAAGGAAATAGAGGACTAATTATACCAATTTTACTCAAATGTGTTTAAGGATATCTTAAGCTTAAAGGAAGATGCGCCATGTTTTGTTTAGCTTTTACTTGTATGTAGACTGGAAATTTTCAAATTTGTTGTGTCTTTTAAAATATTATTATTTAAAGATATCTTTAAAAAGTCTTTCTATATAACACATCACTTGCAATTTATGTTTCTTATAAGCCATTAGTTTTCAAATTTTTTAAGTTCTGCATAACAAGAAGAAACAGTTTTGTTTTTAACATGGGACAAAATTTTTGTATGTTATAACAGCAAACACAAGAGAAATTATTATTTCTCTAGTATTTTTCATTTTTAATTACAGGTAGAATTTAATTTTTTTAAGATTGAAGTGTTACTTATTTTTTTAATTATTTCCTACTTGTATATTTAGTGTCTTTGTGACTTGGTAGTTTAGTAAGAAAGTTTTCTAAAAGACTTATTTGTGATTTTTGTTACCTTTACCTGTCATCCATACTTCAGCACTTTAAGGAATAAGAAAATAAAATAAAAAATCATTGAAAATATTATTACATATTCCTTATCATTTATCTTGTATTTGTATAGCATAGTGATTTAGATTTTTGGATCTGTACTTGGACATTTGTGACTGTTGGCAAACTATTTAAGCTCTTTATTTCCTCAGTATAGTGGTGATAACAATAGTACCTATCTCATATAGGGGTCTGAAGATTAAATGAAGTAATATAGCATTTGGCAAAATGCCTGGCTCAAAGTAAAGTGCTCTACAAATGTGAGCTAGCTTCCTAATCAAAATAATAAATTCTGTCTACAAATTACTTAAAAATGGTGGATGTGAAACTAGTAGTAACTAAGGGATTACTTAAAATAATAAAAGTATTGAAACAAAGTTAAAAAAGTAAAATCAAATCTTTTATGCCATATTAGACATATAATAGTAAGTGAATTGTTTAAGCATTGCTACTTTCCACTTGTTCAGGGTAATGTAATGGCTAGGTATCAATTATTATATAATAATAAAATTACCTGTTTTATTCTCTGAAATTCTAAATAGCTAATTTAAGATGTATATATTATGGATAAACAGGTGATTTCCCTAAATTCCTGGATAGTGCAGTTGCTATAAAATAGAATTTAGGTAATAAAAGAATTCTTGGTTGTTTTAGTAATTTCTTAAATTGCACATTGACCTGCTGACCATATTTAAAATGATGGACTTTGCCTTCTTTGTCTTCCCAAACATGCTCTTTGAAATAGCTATTAAGTACCTTTATTACCAAATAATAAGCAGAACAAGAATGAAAGGCTGTAAGGAGCTTGATAAGCCACCTCTCAATATCACTAGAAAAGTTTCTGGCTCGCCTCATATTTTGTATTCATTTGGTGTTTTAATCTAGGTGCCTTATAGTTGATGCTGTTTTGCCACTTCTTGCCCTGAGTATTGATTGGGTTTTCCCTCTTTTTTTCCTACTCTGCTACCTCTATTCCTTCTGGAACCAGTAGTTTAATGGTAAGTATTTACATAAGATTTACAAAGTTTTTTACCTAGTGAGGATATTTTTACTCTCACCTATTTTGGTGAAAACTTTGTAGACTCTGGATGGTCTCTGTGGCTTCCTAGGTTTTCATCATTGCCTTGTTTTGTATGTAGACAATAATAGAACTAGATATAAGGGACTCTTGTTTTTGCATGTTGTATCAATGGTATCCATTATTTGTGCATTCCATAGTGATCTTTTTCTGGATCTTGCACTGTTCTTTTTTCCTTCTTCTTCTATTATTTTTATAGAGGGGTCTGGGGTGGGAAGGAGAAAACTCTTCTTTCTCATACCTGCACTTTTAGTTTTCCTCCAGCATTTGGAAATTTTCCAGATGTTGCCAGTTAGATCTCCATAAAACATTTGTTCTGTATACATTGCAGGTATAATTATTATCTTTGAGACCACATCCATTAAATACCATCTTTATCCATTGACACTCTTAACTTTTTAATTTTCTGTCAAACTGTGTTTTTTTTCTTCTTTCAAATTTCAAGGTATTTGGATTTTTTTATGTATCTTTAAAAGATAGAAATATATTTTTAAGATTTATCATAGAAATAGCTCTTTATGCTGCTGCTCAGAACTCCACATTTTATTCGTTTTATTCAATGAAATATTTAATTCTTAAATTATGAGTTATAATTTAAACTTAAATTATGAGTTGCATGTAATTTAAGTGATTAAAAGGGTAGATTTAAAGTACAAGGATCCAAATAATAAATGGTGGGAAGCCACTTTCATAAAATTCTACCATCAAAGAAATTGCCTTTTTAAAAATGTTTTTTTTAATGTGTGTGAAATATACATAAGAAAAATGTCTGAAAGGAAGAATATAGTTTTACAAATTGAATACTAAGCACCTTTTCACCCATATCCAGAAGTAAAACATTGTCAGCACCACAGAAAACCTCCCTTAATTCTTCCTCATTATGCCCTTTTCTTCCTCTTAGAATAATCATATCTTGACTTGTATGATAATCTTTTCCTTGCTTTTCTTTGTTTTACCATTTGTATATGCATTTCTTTTTTTTTTAATTTTAAAAAATTTTTATAGATACCAATAAACATGTAACAAACGCAAACATTCCTATTTTGATCATTCTGTTCTACATATATAATCAGTAATCCACAATATCATCACATAGTTGCATATTCATGATCATGATCATTTCTTGGAACATTTGCATCTATTCAAAAAAAGAAAGAAAATGAAAACAAAAAAAAAAATTCTACATACCATACCCCTTACCCCTCCCTTTCATTGATCACTAGCATTTCAAACTAAATTTATTTTAACATTTGTTCCCCCTATTATTTATTTTTATTCCATATGTTCTACTCTTCTGTTGACAAGGTAGATAAAAGGAACATCAGACACAAGGTTTTCACAATCACACAGTCACATTGTGAAAGCTATATCATTATTCAATCATCATCAAGAAACATGGCTACTTGAACATAGCTCTACATTTTCAGGCAGTTCCCTCCAGCCTGTCCATTACATCTTGAATGACAAGGTGATATCTACTTAATGCATAAGAATAACCTCCAGGATAACCTCTCCACTCTGTTTGGAATCTCTCAGCCATTGCCACTTTGTCTCCTTTCACTCTTCCCCCTTTTGGTCCAGAAGGTTTTCTCAATCCCTTGATGCTGAGTCTCAGCTCATTCTAGGATTTCTGTCCCACGTTGCCAGGAAGGTCCACATCCCTGGGAGTCATGTCCCACCTACTATACGCATTTCTTAAGAATATCTTAATTTTGCCAACATTTAAGTAAGGTTAGTCGCTGGAGGGAAGTACCTGAAACTGTTGAATTCCGTTCTGTGAATACACCACAGTTTGTTTAACCATTCCACTGTTGGATATTTGTTTCCACTTTTGTGTTCTGGTACACGTGGGCACAGATTTCTTTAGGGCAGTATTGTTTAAAGTGTGGCTCTCTAACCAGTGGTATTGATGGTGTCACCTAGGAGCTTCTTAACAAATGCAGATTTATTGGCCCCACTCCTGCCTACTGCATCAGAATCTCTGGGGATGGAGCCTGAAGAACTGAAACAAGCTCTCCAGTTGACTCTTTTTTTTTTTTTTTAATTGATAAATCTTCACACACATACATTCCACACGTGGTGTACAATCTACTGGGCTCACAATATCACTTAGTTATGTATTAATCACCATGATCATTTTTTAAAACATTTGCTCCACTCCAGCAAAAGAAATAAAAGAAGTCAAACATACTATATCCCTTGCCACTCCTTCTCATTGACCACTAGTATTTCTGACTACCCAATTTATTTTACCTTTTGTCCTCCCATTATTTATTTATTTTTCATCCATATTTTTTAACTGATTTGTCCATACCTGGATAAAAGGGGCATGAGAGACAAGATTTTCACAATTACACAGTCACATTGCAAAAGTTGTATCTTTATACAATTGTCTTCCAGAATCAAGACTATTGTAACACAGCTCAACTATTTCAGGTACTTGCCTGCATCCACTCCAAAACACCATAAACTAAAAAGGGATATCTATATAATGCATAAGGATAACCTCTTGACTCTGTTTAAAATCTCTTAACCACTGAAACTTTATTTTGTCTCATTTCTCTTTTCCCCTTTTTGGGTCAAGAAGACTTTCTCGATCCGTTGATGCCAGGTCCTGGTTTACCGTGGGAATTCTGTTCCATGTTGCCAGGGAGATTTACACCCCTGTCCAGATGACTCTTAAGGGCATTGAAGTTTGAAAATGACTGCTATATACCCAGAAGTAGAATTACTGATCATAGGTCATGCAACTTATAGCTTAATGGTTATTCATAAACAGTTTTCCAGTGTGGTTGTACCAAGTTTTACTAATGTTGATGATGTTTGAAAGTCATGTTTTTCTATATCCTCTGTTACAATTTTTTTTTCAATTAGAATTTCAGTATTACTTTCTGCATTTGCTTTTAATTACAGTTGAACATTGGCTTTTCGGATTTACTGAAAAAATTGACTTTTAGATTTCTGATGACTTTCTGAAAATATAAGAGTTTTCAAGCAATCGGGTAGAGAGAAATAGTACAATGAACTAATGAAGTTCATGTGCCCATTGTCCATGTTCAACTTAGTTATATTGTGCCATTTTTGCTTATTTCTTTTCTCTGAGTTATTTCAGTGTAAGCGTCAGACATCATTTCACCCCTATATAATTAAATATGCGTATCTAAAATACAGATAGGATAAGTGTCCTTATTACTGAGAAACTTTTTTATTTGCAGATTTATTGAGACATATATACCATATATTCCATCCACAGTATACAATTAATATCTTACAATATCATCATTTAGTTATGCAATCATTATCACACTAAGTTTTAGACCATTTTCGCTATTCCAAAGAGAAAAGGTACAGACACATACAAAAAGAAAACCCAAAACACACCATATCCCTTATCTTCTCCATTATTGACCCTAGTATTTGTGTGGTACACCTACTATTGATGAAATAATATTAAGGTATTACTGTTAACTATAGTCCATAGCTTGCAATAGGTAGTTTCCCCCCATATACCACTCTGTTACTAACTTTTTGTACGAGTGTTTTACCACTGTAGTAGTTCGTGCAAGGACTTATTTATATTTATAGTATTAATCGATGACATACCTGACTTTAAGCAACCCCTTTCAACCAAATTCAACTACAGTATGGCACTGTTGCTTATAATCCCACTAACGAGCTACCACGAGCACTATCCATTTCCAAACATTTAAGTTCAAACTTTTAAACAATTCTGTACATATTAGGTAATCGCTTCCCTTTTCTTGCTTCTCCCTATCGCTTGGCACCCCATTTTCTATATTTTAAGACTGAGTTTAGAAACTCTAGTTGGTTCATTTGTATTAGTGAAATTGTACAATATCTCCTTTTTTTTTAAAATCTTACTCCACTCACCATTATGTCCATGTTCATGTTGTCACATGTTTCAGGACCTCATTCCTTCTTACTGCTGCATAATATTCCATCATATATATGTTCCACATTTTGTTTATCCACTCCTCTGTTGATGGACATTTCCATCAGCCATCAAGGTCATGATGGTTCATCTCTTTATGGACACTTGGATTTATTCCATCTTTTTGGTAATTGTGAATAATGCCACTATGAACATCGGTATACAAATCTGTTTCAGATCTTCTGAGTATATATTGAGTAGCAAAATTGCTGGGTTATAGGGCAACTCAAAATTTAGTTTTCAGAGGAACCACCAGCGAATGTACCATTTTTCATTCCCACCAGAAGTAAGTGTTCCTGTTTCTCCATATCCTCTCTTAACATTTGTAGTTTTCAGTTTGTTTTTTAGTGGACATTCTTGTAAGTGTGAGATGATATCTCATTGTGGTTTTGATTTACATTTCCCTAATAGCTAAAGAAGATGAACGTATTTCCATGTGCATTTTAGACATTTGTGTTTCCTCTCTGGGAAAATCTCTTTTCATATCTTTTGCCCATTTTATGATTGGGTTATTTGCCCTTTTATTGTTGGGTTGTAAGATTTCTATATATGTGCTGGGTATCAAACTTTGGTCAGATATATGGTTATCAAATATTCTCTCCTGTTGAGTTGGTTGCCCCTTCACCTTTTTGACAAAGTCCTTTGAAGCACAGACGTGTTTAATCTTGAGAAGTTCCCATATATCTATTATTTTTCTTTTTTTTCTGTAAGTGTAAGGTCGAAGAAGTTATCTCCTATATATCACTTGACATTGAAGCTGTTTCTCTATATTTTCTTATAGGAGTTTTATGATACTAGCTCTTATATTTAGGTCTTTGATCCACTTTGAGTTAATTTTTATACGGGATGTGAGGTAGGGGTGCTCTTTATGGATATCCTGTTCTCCCAGCCCCATTTATTTGTTTATTTATTTTAATATTTTTATTGAGAAATATATACACACACACAGTCCAATCATATTATATAGTCAGTGGCTCACAGTATTGAGACATAGTTGTGTATTCTTCACCATGATCATTTTTTGAACGTTTGCATCACTCCAGAGAGAAATAAAAGGAAAAAAATGAGCTCATACATCTCATGTCCCTTATTCCCCCCCCATCGACCCACAGTTACCCAATTTTTACCCTTCGTCTCCCCCTATTATTTATTATATATTCTAGAAAATGATCATGGTGATGAACACACAACTATTTGATGATATTGTGAGCCATTAATTGTATACTCTGTATGTGTGTGAAGATTTCTCAATAATAATATTTAAAATAAAAAATAAAAAGAGTCAAGGCTGTTTTGACCACTGTGGCTTCATAATATGCCTTAAAGTCCGGCAACGTGAGACCTTCCGCTTCATTTTTTTTCCTCAAGATACTTTTAGCAATTCAGGGCACCCTGCAATTCCAGATAAATTTGCTTATTGGTTTTTCTATTTCTGAAAAATAAGTTGTTGGGATTTTGATTGGTATTGCGTTGAAGCTGTAAATCAAATTAGGTAGAATTGACATCTTAACTATATTTAGTCTTCCAATCCATGAACACGGTATGCCCTTCCATCTATTTAGGTCTTCTGTGATTTCTTTTAACAGTTCTTGTAGTTTTCTTTGTATAGGTCTTTTGTCTCTTTAGTTAAATTTATTCCTAA
Source organism: Tamandua tetradactyla (assembly GCF_023851605.1). Taxonomy (NCBI): domain Eukaryota; kingdom Metazoa; phylum Chordata; class Mammalia; order Pilosa; family Myrmecophagidae; genus Tamandua; species Tamandua tetradactyla. The sequence goes on along the minus strand of NC_135327.1, from coordinate 92,902,704 downwards.
GTATTTTACTCTTTTAGTTGCAATTGTAAATGGAATTTGTTTCTTGATTTCCCCCTCAGCTTGTTCATTGCTAGTGTATAGAAACACTACAGATTTTTGAATGTTGATCTTGTAACCTGCTACTTTGTTGTACTCATTTATTAATTAGCTCTAGTAGTTTTGCTGTGGATTTTTCAGGGTTTTCGACGTATAGTATCGTATCATCTGCAAACAGTGATAGTTTTACTACTTCCTTTCCAATTTTGATGCCTTGTATTTCTTTTTCTTGTCCAATTGCTCTGGCTAGAACCTCCAATACGATGTTGAGTAATAGTGGTGATAGTGGACATCCTTGTCTTGTTCCTGATCTTAGGGGGAAAGTTTTCAATTTTTCCCCACTGAGGATGATATTAGCTGTGGGTTTTTCGTATATTCCCTCTATGATTTTAAGGAGGTTCCCTTGTATTCCTAACCTTTGAAGTGTTTTCAACAGGAAAGGATGTTGAATCTTGTCAAATGCCTTCTCTGCATCAATTTAGATGATCGTGTGATTTTTCTGCTTTGATTTGTTGATATGGTGTATTACATTAATTGATTTTCTTATGCTGAACCATCCTTGCATCCCTGGGATGAATCCTACTTGGTCATGATGTATAATTCTTTTAATGTGTTGTTGGATACGATTTGCTAGAATTTTATTGAGGATTTTTTCATCTATATTCATTAGAGAGATTGGTCTATAGTTTTCTTTTTTTGTAATATCTTTGCCTGGTTTTGGTATGAGGGTGATGTTGGCTTCATAGAATGAATTAGGTAGCTTTCCCTCCACTTCAGTTTTTTTGAAGAGTTTGAGCAGGGTTGGTACTAATTCTTTAGGGTTGGTATTGGCATAAAGATAGATATATCGACCAATGGAATCGAATAGAGTGCTCAGATATAGACCCTCTCATCTATGGACATTTGATCTTTGATAAGGCAGTCAAGCCAACTCACCTGGGACAGAACAGTCTCTTCAATAAATGGTGCCTAGAGAACTGGATTTCCATATGCAAAAGAATGAAAGAGGACCCGTATCTCACACCCTATACAAAAGTTAACTCAAAATGGATCAAAGACCTAAAGATTAGGTCTAAGACCATAAAACAGTTAGAGGAAAATGTAGGGAGATATCTTATGAATCTTACAACTGGAGGCGGTTTTATGGACCTTAAACCTAAAGCGAGAGCACTGAAGAAATAAATAAATAAATGGGAACTCCTCAAAATTAAACACTTTTGTGCATCAAAGAACTTCATCAAGAAAGTAGAAAGACAGCCTACACAGTGGGAGACAATATTTGGAAACGACATATCAGATAAAGGTCTAGTATCCAGAATTTATAAAGAGATTATTCAACTCAACAACAAAAAGACAGCCAACCCAATTACAAAATGGGAAAAAGACTTGAACAGACACCTATCAGAAGAGGAAATACAAATGGCCAAAGGGCACATGAAGAGATGCTCAATGTCCCTGGCCATTAGAGAAATGCAAATCAAAACCACAATGAGATATCATCTCACACCCACCCGAATGGCCATTATCAACAAAACAGAAAATGACAAGTGCTGGAGAGGATGTGGAGAAAGAGGCACACTTATCCACTGTTGGTGGGAATGTCAAATGGTGCAACCACTGTGGAAGGTAGTTTGGCGGTTCCTCAAAAAGCTGAATATAGAATTGCCATATGACCCAGCAATACCATTGCTAGGTATCTACTCAAAGGACTTAAGGGCAAAGACACAAACGGACATTTGCACACCAATGTTTATAGCAGCATTATTTACAAGTGCAAAGAGATGGAAACAGCCAAAATGTCCATCAACAGAAGAGTGGCTAAACAAACGGTGATATATACATACGATGGAATATTATGCAGCTTTAAGACAGAATAAACTTATGAAGCATGTAATAACATGGATGGACCTAGAGAACATTGTGCTGAGTGAGACTAGTCAAAAACTAAAGGACAAATACTGTATGGTCCCACTGATGTGAACCGACATTAGAGAATAAACTTGGAATTTGTCATTGGTAACAGAGACCATCAGGAGTTAGAAATAGGGTAAGATAATGGGTAAGTGGAGCTGAAGGAATACAGACTGTGCAACAGGACTGGATACAAAAACTCAGAAATGGACAGCACAATACTACCTAATTGTAATGTAATTATGTTAAAGCACTGAATGAAGCTGCATCTGAGGTATAATTTTTTTTGTTTTTAATATGTTTTTTGTATTTTTATTTTCATTTTTTTCTCTATATTATCATTTTATTTCTTTTTCTGTTGTCTTGCTATTTCTTTTTCTAAATCGATGAAAATGTACTAAGAAATGATGATCATACATCTATATGATGATATTAAGAATCAGTGATTGCATATGTAGAATGAAATGATTTCTAAATGTTGTGTTAGTTAATTTTTTTTTAATTAATAAAAAAAAGAGTCAAGGCTACCGGAACCCAGTTCTGCAGTTTCAAGTACTTCCCTCTAGCCACTCCAATACACCATAAACTAAAAAGGGATAGCTATATAATGTGTAAGGATAATCTCCAGGATAACCTCTTGAATCTGTTTGAAATCTCTCAGCCACTGAAACTTTTTAATCTCATTTCTCTCTTCCCCCTTTTGGTCAAGGCTTTCTCATTCACATAATGCCAGGTCCTGGATCATTCACAGGAGAGAGGGAAATTTACACCCCTGGGAGTCATGTCCCACATAGAGCGCAGTAAATGCCCCATTTATTGAAGAGAGTCCTCTGTCCCAGTTCAGTGGATTTGGAAGCCATGTCAAAAATCAATTGACTGTAGGGCAGGCCATGGTGGTTCAGCAGGCAGAGTTCTCACCTGCCATGCCAGACACCTGGGTTTGATTCCTAGTGCCTGCCCATGCAAAAAATAAAAAATATCAATTGTCTGTGAATCTGAGGGTATATTTCAAAACTTGCAGTTTGATTTCATTGATAACTGTGTCTGTCTTTGTGCCAGTGCCTTACTGTTTTGACCACTATGACTTTATAATGAGTTTTAAAGTCAAGAAGTGTAAATCTTCCAGTTTTTTCTTCTTTTTAAGGATTTTTTGGCTGTTTGAGGCCCTTTTCCCATCCAAAAAAATTTGATAACTAACTTTCCCAAGTCTGCAAAGTAGTTGTTGGAATTTTGATTGGTATTGTATTGCATCTGTGGATCAGTTTGGGTAGAATTGACATCTTAATGACATTTACCCTTCCTATACATGAACGTGGGATATCTTTCCATCTATTTATGTCTTTGATTTCTTTTAGCAGTGTTCTGTAGTTTTCTGTATATAGGTCCTTTACATTCTTGGTTAGGTTTACTCCTAGATATTTGATTCTTTTAGTTGCTGTTGTGAATGGATTTTTTATTCCTAATCGCCTCCTAGGTTAGGCCGTTTCTAGTGTACAGACATATTGCTGAATTTTGCGCACTTATCTTGTATCCTGCTACTTTGCTGAATTTATTAGCTCAGGTAACTTTGTCATAGAGTTCTTGGGATTTTCCTAATGTAGGATCATGTTATCTGAAAATAATGAGTGTTTTACTTATTCCTTTCCAGTTTAGATGCCTTTTATTTCTTCTTGCCTAATTGCTCTAGCTAGAACTTCTACAACAATGTTGAATAACAGTGGTGACAGTGAGCATCCTTCTGTTCTTCCTGATCTTAGGGGGGAGGTATTCAGTGTCTCATCATTAAATATGATGTTGGCTGTGGAGTTTTCATTTTTGCCTTTTATCATATTGGGCAATTTTCCTTCACTTCCTACCTTTTAAAGTGTTGTTATCAGAAAAGGATGTTGAAGTTTGTCAGATGCCTTTTTGGCATAAGTGGAGATGGTTTTTCCCTTTTGATTTGTGTTAATGTGTTTGTAGTATGATAAATGCTTTTCTTGTGTTGAACCACCTTTGCATATCTCAAATAAATGCCACTTGGTCATGATATATAGTTCTTTTAGTGTGCTGTTGGATGTGGTTTGCAAGAATTTTATGGAGAATTTTTGCATCTGTATTTGTTAGGGAGATTGGTCTATAGGTTTCCTTTCTTGTGGTATCTTTATCAGGTTTTGGTATTTTGGTATTAGAATGATGTTAGCACCTTATAGAACGAGTTAGATAGGGTTACCTTTTCTTCAGTTTTTTTTTGGTAGTGTTTGAGCAGGAGTGGTATTAGTTCTTTCTGAAATGATTGGCAAAATTCTCCTGTGAAGTCATGTGGCTCTGGGCTTTTTTGTAAGGAGATTTTTGATGACCGATTGAATCTCTTTACTTGTGATTGGTTTGTTGAGGTCTTCTGTTTCTTCTCAAGTCTATTTAATGTAGGTTGTTTTTGTGTTTCAAGGAAAATGTCCATTTTATCTAAGTTGTCTGGTTTGTTGGCATACAGCTATTCATTGTGTTACCAGACAAAGGCTATGGATTCTTCTGCCTGTCATGCTCAGTAACCAATTCCTGACACAATGGGGTTTCAAAGAGAGAAGGACTTTATTACTATGCTTGTAGTAGGAGAGCCGATGGTCTAATAGCCCAAAATCTGTCTCCCCAAACTGCAGTAATTCAGGTAGTTTTATTAGAGAAAAGATGGGCAGGGTTTAGGATAATGAGCACAGTGGACCCAGCTGATGTAATTACAGGTGATCTGATTATTGAGTATGTGCAGATTGATTACATGCTTAGTCACCGAGTATATGAAAGAAAATGGCGGAATGGTGTATAGATGACTTGTAGATTAAAGTCTAAGCAGCTGAGCATATGAGGTCAGCTACTTAGGTTAAGTCCAGTTTCGGGTCATCAGGACAATTTGGGACATGGGGGTGGGATAGTTCCTGGCAGACCCAAACCTTTCATTAACAGCCATTAGGGGCTATCTTTAGTGATTACAAAATTCTAAAGTGGAAAACTGGATACCTAGGTACACATGAAGTTTAGTCACAAGGTTTTAACAATCTCAGGGGCAGAAGATAAGGGCTATACAATTATTATTTCCCTGTCTACGCCAATATTCCAGAAAGCAAAAAGGAATATTTATATAATGATTCACTAATCAAAATCATCCTTTAAATCCTGATTTCTCGGTTACAATATTATCCTCTTACGATTTTTAAAAAATTTCTTAAAGGTCCATGATAATGACCCCCCTCTCATTTCTGATTTTATTTATTTGCATCTTCTTTTTTTGTGACTTTGTCAGTCTAGCTAAGGGTTTGTCAGTCTTACTGATCTCAAAGAATTAACTTTTGGTTTTACTGATTTTTCTCTGTTGTTGTTTTTTGTTCTCCAATTCATTTTTTTCCACTTTAATCTTTGTTATTTCTTTTCTTTTACTTGCTTTACGGTTAGTTTGCTACTCTTTCTCCGATTTCTTATACAGTTATTCAGTTAGGTCTTTGGTTTAGCTCTTTCTTCCTTTTTAATAGTATGTGCTTATAGCCTTAAATTTCCCTCTTCTCATCACATTCACTTCATGTTGTAATGTCATTTTCATTCGTCTCCAGATATTTACTGATTTCTCTTGGAATTTCTTCTTTGACCCAGTGTTTGTTTCAAAGTAAGTTGTTTAATCTCCATATATTTGTGAAAGTTCTGGTTCTTCTATGGTGATTGATTTCCAGCTTTATTCCATTATGAACAGAGAAAGTGCTTTGAATAATTTCAGTCTTTGAAAAATTATTGACCTGTTTTTGGCCCAGCATATGCTGTGTCTTGGAGTATGTTCCATGAGCACTTGAGAAGAATGTATATCTTGTGGGGGTTTTTGGGGGGGGGAGTGAGAGCCTTTTTTATTTTAAAAAGTTAGTGCAGCATAATCATTTATTTTGTAGAGCATCATAGCAAAACATAAAAAAATTTAAATATGGCGAAGCATAGTTTATACCCATTATCATTTGGGATATTCCAAGTGGTTGGTTTTTTTTTTTTTTTTTTTTGGCAGGCTGTATGGTAGGGTTACATTTCATTCTTTTTCCATGTGAGTATCCTGTTATTGCAGCACCATTTGTTGAATTTTTTTGTTTTTATTCTGTTTGTTTGCTTGCTTGTTTGTTTTTGGGAAGTGCATGGACTGGAAACTGAACCTGGGTCTCGTGAATGGCAGGCAGAATTCTACCGCTGAACTACTACCCTTGCATGGCCACCCCCCACCCCCCGCCTTGGTAGATTTTGAATAAATTGTAGTTCAACTTTTTTTGCATTCTTCTCATGTTTGTATTTAATCAGATAGCCATACTGAGTGCTTTCAGTTTCACCAATAGTCAGATATTTTAGCTTTCTTAAATGATTCTTTAATCTTGATTTTCCTTTAGAGATAAGAAGATGTTTAGAGTGATCAGAAATTTGTTTATCCTATTAAACTTGAGTTTAATGATGATGTCCTACTTGAGGACTGGAGTGTAGACAGGTTGGAGAGTCTTTATTCTCTCTGTCTGTAGAAGAACTGTTTGATAAGCCCAGACTAGCTTCATTCTTTCACATCTGCTATTGGTTTGCTATTGAGTTGTGCCGAATTTCAGTACCTGGAGTCAGTAGTGCATCCCAGTTTAAACTGGGATAGTAGAATAAAGAACACCTTCAATGCAAATGCCTTCTTGGTCATTTATAACTTAGAGTCTTTTGTACTGAATCTGAAGTGAATGTCAGGCAGGGATATATAGTAATTATATCCTCAAATAAATTACTTAATGTCCTTGACTCAGTATTAATATAATAAGCATTTATTGAACAGCTACATAGCCAGTCACTGTTAATAAGCATTTCACAAGTATTAACTCATTAATCTTAATAACACTGAATCCTCAATGTTGATTTAGTAACTATTTGTGAATAGTTAAATATTTGGTAAATAGTAAATGTTTGGTGTATTTTGGTGAAGTATTGGGGTAAGTAAGATCATCATTAGCCAAATACTCAACAAGTACATTTTTCCTTTTACATACAATTAAATAATAGCCTTATTATCATTAATTCCTCTTTGCAAAAAAAAAAAAACCCTCCTGTAATGTTTTTCATCATATTGGTGTTGTGAATATAAGGTATACAGATGTATTTATTTCTAATTTTATGTAGCATCTGAAAAAACCATTACCATCTTTGTTTAAATTTCACTACAAATAATAAATGCAAATACATATGTTAATTTTTTCCCCTGCTTTTTGAAAAACCAAGTAATGAATTGATTTCTCAACCCAAAAGTGAATCGCATTTTAAATGGTTTTCTAATTATTTTTAAAAGTTACTTATAGTAAAATTAACCTATATATATAGTTCTGAGTTTTAACACGTGTATAAATTTGTGTAGCCGCTACCACAATCAGGATACAGAAGTTTTATCACCCTCAGAACTCCCCAGTTAAAGAAACAAACAAAAAAACTCCATAGTTCTCCCACCCTTGAGCCCTAGAAAAAATTGATCTGTTCCCTGTCCCTCGATAGTTGTTTTAGCCTGCCAAAGCTGCCAGAATGCAACATATCAGAGATGGATTGGCTTTTTATTTAGTTAAAAACATATAGTTCTTCAGAGGAAAGGCAGCTAACTTTCAACTGAGGTTCTGTCTTACACAGAAAGGCACAAGCTGATCTCTGCTGGCCTTCTCTCCAGGCCTCTGGGTTCCAATAACTTTCCCCGGGGTGATTCCTTTCTGTATTTCCAAAGGCCTGGGCTGAGCTGGGAGTGCTGAGATGAGGTATGCTGAGCTGCTTGAGCTGTGCTATGTTGAGCTCTCTCATTTAAGCATCCAGCCAACTAAATTAAGCATCATTCATTGCAGCAGGTACACCTTCTAGCTGACTGTGAATGTAATCAGTGACAGATGAGCTTCACATACCATTGGCTCATGTCCACAGTAACAGAACTAGGCAACTTCACCTGACCAAGTTGACACCTGAACATAACTATCACAATAGTCTGCTGTCTTCCTCAATATCCTATAGAGTGTAACGTTTTGAGGCTGAATTCTTGAACTCAGCAAAATGCCTTTGAGATTCTTTCATATTATGTTGTGTGTTTGCCAAGTGTAGTATTCCATTGTATGGATTTACCACAGTTTATCCATTCGCCTGTGAATAGCAGTTTCATTAACTAAGAAAGTTAATGTCAGTTGAAATTCTATACACCAGTTGTCCCTTCTGAAAATGGGTATGTTAAAATGGAGCTGTCAGTGTATTCTTTGTAATACCTCATGGTCACAGCCTGCTCTTTTGGTTGTTTAATAATGAGTCAAGCAACAATTTGAGAGGATGTACTATTTTCGACATTGTTGGATAAAAATGAAAGTATAGGAAACTTTCAGGGTGGATGGGAAAACAAAGTAATAAGAAAACATTACATGTTATTATGCAGTGCAGATAGGTGCACATTACTTTTTTAGTTTAGTTTGCATTATAATGATTCAATAAAATACTAAATCATGCACATCAGAAACTATGCATTTATAGTATTTAATATGTGTAATAAATGTCTTTTGGGGGTTGAAAGAGAAGGGGTTGGAAAAATGAGGCTAGGATTGGGAGGGAACAGATGATGCAAAGCTTTGTAGAATAAATAGAAAGTTTAATTGTGTGTTTATGTATGTGTTTGGGTGTATATGTTAAGCTGGACAGTGGCAAGATCAGGTTTGTTTTGAAGGTAACTTATAAGAGCAGACAGTTTGGGGGAAGGAAAGGGCAAGAATGGATGTGTATAGAGGTTACTTCAGTAGCTTAGGAAAAAGTATATTATATAGATTTAGGGTAGTGATAGTATAATGGATATCCAGAGAAGTGGCTGAATTTGATAGATGCTCAGTAGATAAAATCAACCAGGTTGATGATAGATTGAGGTTGATGATAAACAGGTGTGGATGTGGAAAACTGTGACAATACTAGCCTTGACTGAAACATCATCTTTATTATTCAACTCTTTGGAAAACAAAACATTTTAAATTAAGTTCACTGTCAACTTACAAATAGGAGTTTTATCATAACCAAACTTTTTCAAAGTGGTTTTCTTAGTTCCTCCTTTTAAAACAAATATTCAGACATTTTGATGAGTTTTTAGTAAGTTACCATACATGTTGGCACACTTTCATTAAAGGGCTGAGAGTAAATATTTTACATTTCCTGGACCTTTCAGTTGCTGTTGACTCTTTTGTAGTGTGAAGCAAGTCATAGACAATATGCAAATGATTGTGTGGGACTGCTGTAAAATTTTACTATTGAACACTGAAATCTGAAGTTCATAATTTTTACATACCACAAAATATTATTCTATTTTTTTTAATCATTTAAAAATGTAAAAACTATTTCTACTCAAGGGTTGTGCAAAAACAGGTGGTGGACTGAATATGGCCTGTGAACCTATAGTTTACCAATCCTTGAATTATCCTCAGAGAAATTTCTCTTAAGACATTTTTAACGTAAATAGTAAATAGATTGTGAAATATTAATTCCTTTTGTTCCTAAGGAGTCATAAATCCTTGGGGTCTATAATACTATATTCAATTCTTCATATTGATAGTTTGTAGGACCCAAGAGATAGGATAACAGAGAACAAGGAACTATCAGCAAATGCAGTATAGCCAGGGAAATATTTAATGTGGAGTGAATTCCCTGAAGAAATCTGTCTTTAAGAAGGTAATTAACATCATACGAATGATGAGTAGTTTCTAGAGATCAGACCCTAAGGGGAAAAAAGACCATTAATAACTTTTTTCAGACTAAATATGAACGTATTAAGAAAGTAGAGTTGGTTTATGGTCTATAGAAGGGAACCTTTGCTGGAAGTTGTCATTTCTTTTTTTAGCCTTTGTTGTTTCTTGCAATTTCATACTAGTGATTGAACATCATCAGCTAAACTTGAAAATTCTTAAGGAAGTGGCTCTTTCCATATCTATTTATTGTCATGATGAATCATTAAATCATGTGGCTGGCACTAGGAATTACTAGTTAAACATTGAGTCTAATTTGAGTGAAACCATATGGGTAAAGATTTACCTATGCTAAAACAGCACTCCTTATAATCAGCTGCTCAGCTGCTGCAATTAAAATCATACTAAGTGTTAATGTGTGTATCTATCTTTTTCTAGAGTTAAAATTAAATCCTTGACAATAACAGAGAATACTTTTTAACCTATATATTTAAATTTTTAAGTTTCCACTTGCCAACAGAACAATTTAAAAATCCTATTAAAGTTTGTTGCCTACATGTCATATTTGATTTGGTATCTAAAAATAGTTATTTGATAAGATTGTAGTGTTTGTGACAAATAAATTTATGTTAAATATATGTACTTATGAGCTACTTTATTAAGACTTATTATTGATCAAAAATCTAGAACATCAAAACTGTATTACCTTTTTTTTTTTTTTTTTTTTGGCATGGGCAGGCTCCAGAAACAAAACCATGTTTAACAGAAAACAATAGAATATTTAAATAATTATTAAAATGCTATTCTGTCTATTTAAAATGTTATTCTGGCTATTAATTAAATTGTAATTTACTTGTTTTAGTTCATTTTTGTCCACTTTCCTCACATTTGAAATTATTACATAGATAAGATGAGAGAAAGTTAGGGTTACTTTATTTAACTGTAATGTGTAACTAAAATGGTACAAATATACTCAAATCTAATTCTAAAAGTTTAAAATATGTAAATGTTTTGCATATTGTGTTCTTGTATATTTTCTTTTGCTCAGTATTTTTTCTGTCAACCATATCTTTATATTCCAGTAAAAATTCTTTCTCTTTCTTTTTTAGACATTATAGGGTACAGTGAAAAGGGAAATACAGCTGTGTGTGTGTGTGTGTGTGGGGGGGGGTGATGTGTTATTTAAATTCTTTCATGCATTTTGCTCTTTTCCCTCTCCGTATTCTAACAGTTTTGCTTCAGTCCCTTGTCCTTGTTCTTAAGCCTTCCCAGTTGGATTTTAACTTTCGTTCCTTTTGTTCATCTGCTTCTTTCCTCTAAGCAGCTATTCTTGGAGGATCTTTTCTATAAGTCTCTAGTTGCATGTGAGGCATCATTAAAGATTTTAAGATTTGATGATGAGGATGACTGATAAGATCATATTTCTCAAAAACAAGGTCCATTAAAATTTTAGGATTGTATTTTAAAAATGAGTCTTATGAGAATGTAATGTATAGTTTCCTATATTGTTTCTCGCTCTCTAAGAAAGCATATATTTTTATGGTCAATTAGGGAAAATTTCAAAGTGTTTATTTCTGATAAAAATATATGTCCCGTATTGTCTCCTTCTCCCTCATATCCCCCATGGCTTATTGGGACATTAAAACATTTAAGTGTGTGCTTTATCTGAAACAGCAGTGGAACAGCACTGGCAATCAATGGTTTGGTCTATTGGAAAAAAAGATTAAATTGGCTCCACTAAATTTTTATTAGGCTGTTAGTGAGAGATAATGTGAAAAGCCTAGTATAAGGAAAGTTGGGAGTTGTAGAGGTATCATGCAGTAGTTATAAAATATGATCAAGAACCAGAATGTTGTGGTAGGAGACTCAAAAGGGTAGGAATCAGAACATCTGAGTTGTCATTTTCAGTATTTGTATTTAGACTGCTCATTTCTTCAAGTGAGCACTTTAAACCCCCACAGTCTATACAGTGCTTTTGCTTAATATTCTTTGGTTTCGTATTGAAGATACGAAATGACAGCTACTGGTTTGTGTTACTTGAGGAATTAGGTGTAGCTGATCGAGGTCAAATGCTATAAAATAGTTCTCCAACACATTTCTCTAGCATTAATTGATTCAATTGTATTTTATATTTACATATACACACCTAAGGGATAACCTATTGGTTATTTCCTTCTGAAAATTATTTAAATTACTCGATTACATCACCTAATTGAGATCAGAAAGAATAGAGCTTTGTTTTAGTAGTGAAATAGTTTTGACTTTGGGGAGATAAGGAGTGCTAGCTTTGGGTAGAGAACGCTGATAACCAGTGGGCACAGGGGCAGGGGTAGAAGGATGTTGTTGACATCTGCGAGAGGGGCAGAGTATTTAGACTGTTAAAAAGGTGGTAGTAGATGAGTCTCAAAGTTTGGTATCTTCTATTTTCTCAGCAGCTAGCACATATAGTGGCATGTTGTTTTTTTTTCTTTCTCTCTGGACTCTGTTAGTGTTAAGAGCATAGCTTCTTCAGTGAGACTCTGATTGGTGCTTTACTTGGTTTATACTTATTGGGAGCTCTTATAATTAAGCAAATGCATTTAGATGACTTGTCTGCAATTGTAGAGTGATGATTTAATATTTAAATGTCATAATAGGGTCTGGTACTTTCATTTTCTGTCATTCCCAACAGATTCTAATTGATTGCAGGAACAATTTTTCCACCAACACAAAACAAAAAGGTCACCTTTTGAGAGGATTGTGGGAAGCTCCAGCTATCAGTCCCTCCACCTGTTACACAGGCAGGAACTGTTTGAATCAATTATTTCAAAACTAAGACGTCCAGTAGAATACTATTCAGCATCCAGAGAAGAGCAGCAGGAAGAGTTTGGTAAATAATGCTAAATACCACTAAATTGCTCTTTCTGTCTTCTGACAGTTGCTGGCACCCATCCCTCATTTTCTCTCACAGCCAACAGCAGTGGGGTCTTGCCCATGGCATAGCTCATGGTGTCAGAAAGGGACGTGAAAATCCACATCCCTCAGATCTGAGTTGGGCATGGACCAGTTGAGCATGACTTTTGGTTGGCTACTTCAGATCACTGGGAGCCTGGCTCTGAGGGTGACCCTTGTTCCAAGCTGCCCCTAACAAGGCAGCAGAGGCGACTTTAAAAACAGTACGCATCCTCAGAGCTGAGGAAGACAGTTGAAGGACCACGTTTTCTGGGCAGGTCAAGAAGAAGTGGCTTTGGGGAGCCATGGAAGAAGCTCCTGGCATCTTTCTTGGCCCTTCTTTCAGCCCCTTTCCAGGGCAATTTGGAGCTATCCAACACTTCCTTTGTGGGGCCCAGGCCTTGTTCCCCCTGGGAGACTGACTTGGGAATCCCCTCTCTGGTGTGCCACTCCCCACCCCCACCCCTTTCCAGAATTTACCCTCCAAGCAAAAACAGCTTGGGACAAGGAAAGTAGTATGAAAACAGTTGAGGCAGACAGCCTGGGGTGCAAAGACTTAACTGCCGTAAATCCAGCAGTGGAATCCTTAGGAGAGGGAGAAGATCTTTCTCCTGACAACTAGGGGTGGGAGGGCAGGCAAACTCCTGCAAACTGAGAAACTCCTAAGGCCACTAGCAAGCATAAGCTCAGGACAAGACCAGACCCAAAAAAGACAGAGAAGACCTTGCACTTTGCATTTGCGTTTGCTTTGTGTTTTGAGTAACACTTAAGAAAATATCTGCCATATCACCAGCTGGTTACACACTCAGGTAACAGACATCTCGGAATAAATCCCAGAGTTAACATATTAAAATGTGAAGCGTGCAACTAAAGATTACAAAACAAACAAAGAAACAGGAAATGATGATCCATCCAAATGAAGAGGATGAAAATCTTGAAAACATAAACAAAGACCAGAATGTAGGCATACTGGACAAAGACGTTAATAAAATGACCTTCATTAAGATCAAGGAGATGAAGAAAAATACAGAGAAGAAATAAAGGATATCAGGAAAACAATGAATGAGCACTGTGAGAGTCTTAATAAAAAGACAGAAATTTTAAAAAGGAATGAAACAGAACTATTGGAGTTGAAGACCACAATAACTGAAATGAAAAATGCCTAGTAGGGTTACAAGAGCAGGTTGGTGCTGGCAGAAGAATCGATGGATTCAAAGACAAGACAGTTGAAAGGAGTCAGATTTGGGAGCAGAGAAAAAAAATAATAATAAAAAATGAAAACAGCTTAGGAGACCTCTTGGACACCATTTGATGTTACAAAATATATGCATTACAGGAGTCAGGGAGAAGAGAGAAAGGGGCAGAAGGAATATTTAAAGAAATAATGATGACAAACTTCCTAGACTTAGCAAAAGATGTGAATATGCACATCCAGGAAGCCCAGAGAACACTGAAGAGGAAAAACTTGAATAAAAAACCACCCTATCACGTACAGATCAGACTGTCAAATGCAAAGGACAAGGAGACAATTTTGAAAGCTGCAAGAGAAAAGCAATGTTCAACGGAGTCCTAATTAGATTCCGTCTATTTCTCATCAGAAACAATGGCGTCAAGAAGGCAGTGGGTTGAATAACTTAAATTGGTGAAAGAGTATAATTGCCAACCAGGGATTTTATATCTGGTCAGACTTTCAAAAAATAAGGGAGCAATTAAGATTCCCAGATAAATAAAAGCTGAAGGAAATTCATTACCACTCGACCTGCCCTACAAGCAGTGCTAAAGGGAGCTCTTCAGACTGAAAGTACACCAGACAGTGTTCAAAGTGGTATAGAGAAATAAAGACCTGCAGTAAAGTTAGCCATTTGGGTAATTATAAATGCCAGCCACATTGTATTGTAATTTTGGTATGTAACTTCACTGCTTACTTCCTACAGGTGCTAAAATGCAAATGCATAAAAAGTATTGATAAATTTGGTTTGGGACAAACAGTATACAAAGATATAATTTATGACATATGTTCTAGTTTGCTAGCTGCCGGCATGCTACACACCAGAGACAGATTGGCTTTTAATAAAAGGGATTTATTTTGTTGGTTCTTCAGAGGAAAGGCAGCTAACTTTCCACTGAGGTTCTTTCTTACCTGGAAGGCACAAGACGGTCTCTGCTGGTCTTCTCTCCAGGCCCCTGGGTTCCAATAACCTTCCCCGGGGTGACTTCTTTCTCCATCTCCAAAGGCCTGGGCTGAGCTGCAAGTGCTGAGATGAGGAATGCTGAGCTGCTTAGGCTGTGCTATGTTGCATTCTCTCATTTAAGCACCAGCAAATTAAGTCAAACATCACTCATTGCAGCAGACATGCCTCCTAGCTGACTGCAGATGTAATTAGAAACAGATGAGGTTCACATACCATTGGCTTATGTCCGCAGCAACAAAACTAGGTATGCTCACCTGGCCAAGTTGACAACTGAATCTAACTAACACAACATATAAAAAAGTGAGGGGATGGGAAAGCATAGGGACAGTGTATGTGTGTGGTATTGAACTCAGGTTGGTTTCAAATCAAATATGATAGTTATATGTTTAGTGTGTTGAATTTTAACCTCATGATAACCATAAAGAAATATATGAAAAATGTATCCAGATAGAAATGAGAAGGAACTCAGTATGGTACAATACAGAAAGTCAAATAAATATGAAAGTAGGCATTAATGAAAGAATTGAGGGGAAAAACAATATAAAACTTAAAACAATTAAATAGTTAAATGACAGAAGAAACTTCTGCATAGTCAGTAGTGACTTGAAATGTAAGTGGATTAACTCTCCATTCACAAGGCAGAGATTAGCAGAATGGATTAAAAAAACATGACCTAACTATATGATGTATGTGAGAGACTCACCTTAAATTCAAGGTGAAAATTAAAAGTGAAAGAGTGGGGAAAAATACATATCTTGCAAATAGTAGCCAAAAGAGAGAGAGGTTAGTAATATTAATATCAGATAAAATAGATTTTAAGTCAAAACTGTTGAGGGACAAAGACCGTAATTACGTGCTGATAAAGGGGTCAATTCAACAAGAAGACAAAACAACTTTAAATATATATGCAACTAACAGCAAAACCCAAAAATATTTGAAGAAAATACTGTCAGATTTGAAGTGATGGTTTTACATTAATGGTAGGAAACTCTATGAGAGCACTTAAAATAATGGATGGAACATGTCTAGACCATAATAAGGAAACAATGCTTGAATGATACTTTAATCCAACTAGACCTGTCAGGCATATATAGAACACTTTACTCAAAAACAACAGAATACACATTCTTCTCATGTATGTGTGAATCATTCTCCAGAATAGACCATGATACACACACTGTATCTTCTCTGATCACAGTGGAATGAAGCTAGAAATCAGTAACAGAAGGAGAAATAGAAAAGTCACAAGAATGTGGAAATTAAACTGTCCTTTTAAACAACCAGTGACTTAAAAAGGAAATCATGAGGGAAATTAGGAAATATCTGAAGGTGAATGAAAATGAAAAGACAACATATTAGAATGGATGGAATGCAGCAAAGGCAATGCTGAAAGGGAAATTTAGAGCTCGAAATGCTTATATTACAAAAAGAAAGATTTCAAATCAGAGTTCTAACTTCAAAACTAGAAAAAGAAAACCAAACTAAACCCAAAGTGACCAGAAACCCAAAATAACAAAGATTAGAGTGCAGATAAACAAAATTGAGAATTAAAAAAACAGGAGAGAAAATCAACAAAACTAACAAAAAGATGAATGAGCTCAACCAGTCTTTAGTTAGATAGGTAAATTTAAAAGGAGGGCACAAATAACTTAAATTGGAAATGAAGAGGGGACCACTCGCATTGAAATTAAAACAACTATAAGAGGATCCTGTGAAAAACTATGTCAACATATTTATGTCAACAAATTAGATAACCTAGAGGAAATGGAGAAATTCCAAACTACACTGACTCTGGAAGAAATGGAAGATCTCAGCAGATCAGTAACTAGTAGAGATTAAATCAGTATTCAAAAATGTACTAACAAAGAAAGCCTGGGACAGATGGCTTCACAGGGCATTTTTACCATACATTCCAAGAATTAACACCAGTCCTGCTCAGGCCCTTTCAAAAATTTGAAGAGGAGGTAACGTGGCCTATTTTGTTCTATGGGATGAAAATTACCTTCAAAGCAAAGCCAGATAAAGATACCACAAGAAAAGAAAATTACAGACCAATATATCTTATGAATAAAGATGTAAGAGTCCTCAACAAAATACTAGCAAACTGAATCCAACAGCATGTTAAAGGGATTATACAACATGATCAAATAGGACTTATCCCAGTTCTGCAAGGGTGGTTTAACATAAGAAAAACGATTAATATAGATATGTTAACAGAACAAAGGAAACAAGGCACAATCATCTGAATTGATGTGCAAAAGTCATTAGACAAAATACAGCATCCCTTCTTGATAAACACCTGGAAAACTAGAAGTAGAAGGAAACTTTATCAACATGAGAAAGGGCATATATGAAGACCCACAGCTAACATCATACATAATGGTGAAAGACTGAAAGCTTTCCCTCTAAGATTTGAAACAAGGTAAGGATGCTCACCATCACTACTGTTATTCAACATTGTACTAGAAGTTCATGCTAGAGAACTTAGGCAAGTAAAAGGAATAAAAGGCATCCACATTGGAAAGAAGAAGCAAAAAATTTCCCTTCAAATGATATGATCCTTATTACATGCAGAAAATCCTGAAAAATCCATAGCATAGTTCCTAGAACCAGTTAATGAATTCAGCAAAGCTGTGGTATACAAAATTACACCCAAATATTAGTAGTATTTCTATACACTAATGAACAAATGGAAGAAGAAATCAAGAAAAATATTCCATTTACAATAGCAAATTAAAAAATATCTAGGAATGTTGTAAAAAAATGTGTACACAGAAAAGTACAAAACATTACTAAAATAAATCAAGAAAGACCTAAATAAATGGAAGGGCATTCTGTGTTCATGGATTAGAAGACTAATTATTGTTAAGATGTCAGTTCTACTCAAAGTAATTTACAGACTCACCGCAATCCTAGTCAGAATTCCAGCAACCTCCTTTGCAGAAACAGAAAAGCAGAATAGAAATAGAAAATCATTATGTTTATATGAAAGGTTAAGGAACCCTGAAGAGCCAACATCATCTTGGAAAAGAAGAATGAAGTTAGGAAACTCACATTTCCTTATCTTAGAACTAATTACAAAGCCACAGGGATCAATAGAGTATGGTACTGGCACAAGTACAATCTTAAAGACCAGTGGAATAGGATTGAGAACCCAGAAATCAATCCTCGCATTTATGGCCAACTGGTTTTTGACAAGGGGGCAAAACCTACTCTAGTGGCAAAGAAGTATCTCTTCAACAAATGGTGCTGGGAAAACTGGATCTCTGTTTTGAAAAAAAAGGAAGGTGTGGACCCCTCCCTCACACCATATACAAAAATCGATTCAAGATGGATCAAATACCTAAACATTAGTGCCCAGAGTAACCAAAGTCCTAGAAGAAAACACAGGGAAGCATCTTTAGGACCTTGTGTTAGGCAATGATTTCTTAGACTTTATACACAAAGCACAAGCAACAAAAGAACAAATAGATAAATGGTACCTCATCAAAAATTTAAAATGTTTGTAAATTAACAGATAATGAAAGTAAAACGACAGTTTCCAGAATGGGATAAAATGTTTGGAAATGACGTATCTGATAAGGGTTTAATGTCCAGAATATATATAGACATTCTACAACTCAACAATAAAAAGATAAAACAACCCAATTTAACAAATGGACGGAAGACTTTAACAGGCATTTCTCCAAAGAAGATATACACATGACCCAAAAGTATGTGAAAAGTTGCTCAACAATATTAGCTATTAGCAAAATGCAAATGAAAACCACAATGAGATACTATTTCACACTCACTACCATGGCTTCTATTTAAAAAATGGGAAATAACAAGTGTTGAAGAATATGTTAAAAAAAAAAAAAAAGGATTACTCATTAATTGTTGGTGAGAATGAAAAATGGTGCAGCTTCTGGGGAGATCAGTTTGGTAGTTTGTTAGAAAGTTAAGTGTATAATTACCATATGAGCTGGGAAACCCACTTCTAGGTATATCCCCAGAAAAAAATGAGAATCTGTACTTGAACGATACTTGTACACTTATGTTCATAGCTCTGTTCACAGTTGTTAAAAGATGGTAGCTACCCTAGTGTCCATAAACAGATGAATAGACACCAAAATGTGGTATACATGTACAATGGTATCTTATTCAGTTGTAAAAAGGAATGTTGTTCTGATACACTGACAACATAGTTGAATCTTGAAGACATCATGTTTAGTCAAATGAGCTAGACACAAAAGGGAAAATATTGTATGATGTCACTATTTTGAAATAATTAGAATAAGTAAACTCAGAGTCAGAACCTAGAGTGTAGTTTTCCAGGGGAGGGGGTGGGGTTAGAGAATAGGAAGTTAAGGGTTAATATTTACAGTTCCTATTTGGGAGCATGGAAAAGTTTTGGTAATGGATGGTGGTGATGGTAGCACAATGTTGTGAATTTAATTAACAACACTGAGTTATGTATTTGACTGTAGTTTAAAGGGGAAAATTTAGGTTGTTATATATGTTACTAGAATAAAATTTTTAAAAATCCATTGAGCTGTACAGTACAGTACAGTTAAACCAGAGACTATAGTTTATAGTACAATTATAAAAATGTGCTTTCATCCATTGTAACAAATATACCACACCAATGCAGCATGTTAATAATAGGGTTGTGTATAGGAATCCAGCATTTTATTTACACATGGTTGTTCTGTAAACTCATAAAATTCCCTAATTTTTTATTTTTTGTAAAACTCAATTTTGTTTTTCCTCTTGCTAGGTATGGTCACTTAATTTAGATTCAATCCCTTTTTGCTTATGGTTATTTGGGAGGAAACAGGGTAGAAATACTGAATAAAGTAGTGTTATCCAGGGGAGATAGAAAGGCTTTTGTCATCACAGGTAAGGGCTTGGATTCACATATACTGGTGTTGATAACATTTATTTTACTATGTAAAGAAACTTTGATAGAGCAGCTGTGTCTCATTGAACTGTTACAGGAGGTTTTCCCTTAATCGGTAGGAGTATGAATTTTCTTAAAAAATGTCATTTTAGAACTGTACTACTTTAAGAATTTACAAAGAATAAGTGCTTTGTTTGAAAATTGAAAAGGTGATAATTAACTTCAATAAATGGTAGCTACTGTTTATTGAATACCTATCATGTTTCAGGCATTTCATTATATGTGATAACCTTTAATCCTCACCAAATTGCTAAAATATAAGTGATTTTATCAACATTTTAAAGGAAAGAAATCAGACCTGGAGGGCTTGAGTGCCTTCCTTGCCCATAGTCACATAGCAAGGTATCTGGTTTCATTTTCCTCAGTTTTGAAGAGTTCTTTATGTATTAGGGTTATTAGCCTTTTATTTGTGATATGCTGTAAATATTTTTCATTTATTTATCATTTGTCATTTGAATTTCTTCTTATATATTTTATCATACAACATTTTCTTTTCTTTTATTCCATCTGGGTTTTCTATTATGTTTATAAGAGAGACCTTAAAAAGCTAATTGGAAGCTTAATGTACAAGGCTAGGATCTTTATGTGAGATTTCATTCTCTCAGGCCTTATAGTTTCTTACAAGGAACTCTACCAGGTTCTTAATCACTGGGTAGATAATTCCTTTATCTGCATTCTGTTTTCTCATCTGCTGCTATCTCAAGTTCTTCCTTAGTTTGCTTTTTCTCATTTTAGTGAGTTTTAGGAGAGAGCTTAAAGAAACAAAACTCATGTGTTTAATTCATAGTATTTAATTGGAAATCCAGGTGGTTTTTTGTAAGTACAGTTTTCTGTCTTTAGTGGGAGGTTGGATAGTTCTCAGTGAAGCTTCTAAAATTCACCACACTGTACTTTCCTTTGATGATTTAGTGTTTATATGCCAGTATTTATCTGATTCTTACCAGTAACTGAAATCCATTGCCTCTTACCTCCTCTTATGCCCTGCTTAACTTCAAAGAAGCTTAGTAAATTCGGAAGTCAAGAGGTGGAATATAAAGATGGCACATCTGCCCACAGTCTGTCTTTCAACTCTATTTTCTCACTGTCTATTTATATGGAAATGGATCTCCCAAAATGTTTTTCAGATCCTAGACAGAGAGTTGTTAGTTGGCCCTTGAAATTTCGATGCTGCTTAAGAGTCTTTTACCTTTAGTTTGATCCATAGTTCACTGTTTTTGGTATAGTCTGTGTTTAGATATCATAGCCATTTTGTAGGTTCATTTTAGATGAATCTTTCCCCACCACACTCTCCCCTTTTTTTCTTTTTCATTTATTTCATAGGTTTCAAGAAGGGGAAGTAAACATACCTTTATTCATTTCTTTGAAGATACATTTAATAGACTTTGAAAAAGTGTTCAAAATCAAATATTTTACTTAGAAGAGTGGATTACCTGGATTAGTAGCCATGCCAAAAATTTATTCACAATATATATAATATAAACGTTCATGATTCTGTTTTGACTCTTTTGGTGGCACTGAGTTTCACATTGTTATGAAGGGAGGAGTGTCCCTGTAAGGACACATGTGCATTGGTGCTAAAGAGCTGCCAGAATCCGAGACAGTTTCAGGGACTGGTTTCTTTCACCACCCTTCTAATTAGCCGTTGTCTTTAATAGTGCTTCCTCTCTGCTCTGCAAGTCTACCCCAAGAATTCCATGTGGACCACGTTCCTGTTGTTTCTATTCCCTCATAAGTTTAGTTTACACATGACTCATCAGGGACACCGGGTCTCTCTCTTACCTACATGTGTCCTTTCTGCTTCATCTTTTTGCTGCTGGCTGATGCAATCCTCTCTGTTTGTTGGTATTTTGAAGAAAAACTGGCTCAGTTTTGTACCAATTCTGATTTTTACCTAGCCAAGCTATAAATAGGCTGTCTTTGGACCAGATATTCAGCGCTGCTCAAACAGCTTAGGGGTGTTGGGAGAGGAGAAAGTGGGTGGCAGAAAAACTTGGCATATATCATGGTTACCTAAGGAGCAAGGAGCCATGGATGGTGCATTTCCCCTTGGCAAGCGAATGGGCAGTATATAGCCAATATCAATATAAAATATTCCTTTTCATTATACCGGTTCATTTTTTTTTTATAAATTAACGGAAAAATAGAAATTAACGCAACATTTAGAAATCATACCATTCTACATATGCAATCAGTAATTCTTAACATCATCACATAGATGCATGATCATCGTTTCTTAGTACATTTGCATCGGTTTAGAAGAACTAGCAGCACAACAGAAAAAGATATAGAATGTTAATATAGAGAAAAGAAATGAAAGTAATAATAATAGTAAAAAAACAAAAAACAAAAAACAAAAAAAACCTATTGCTCAGATGCAGCTTCATTCAGTGTTTTAACATGATTACTTTACAATGCTGTCCATTTTTGAGTTTTTGTATCTAGTCCTGTTGCACAGTCTGTATCCCTTCAGCTCCAACTACCAATTATCTTACCCTGTTTCTAACTCCTGCTGGACTCTGTTACCAATGACATATTCCAAGTTTATTCTTGAATGTCCGTTCACATCAGTGGGACCATACAGTATTTGTCCTTTAGTTTTTGGCTAGACTCACTCAGCATAATGTTCTCTAGGTCCATCCATGTTATTACATGCTTCATAAATTTATCCTGTCTTAAAGCTGCATAATATTCCATCGTATGTATATACCACAGTTTGTTTAGCCACTCTTCTGTTGATGGACATTTTGGCTGTTTCCATCTCTTTGCAATTGTAAATAACGCTGCTATAAACATTGGTGTGCAAATGTCCGTTTGTGTCTTTGCCCTTAAGTCCTTTGAGTAGATACCCAGCAATGGTATTGCTGGGTCGTATGGCAATTCTATATTCAGCTTTTTGAGGAACCGCCAAACTGCCTTCCACAGTGGTTGCACCATTTGACATTCCCACCAACAGTGGATAAGTGTGCCTCTTTCTCCGCATCCTCTCCAGCACTTGTCATTTTCTGTTTTGTTGATAATGGCCATTCGGGTGGGTGTGAGATGATATCTCATTGTGGTTTTGATTTGCATTTCTCTAATGGCCAGGGACATTGAGCATCTCTTCATGTGCCTCTTGGCCATCCGTATTTCCTCTTCTGGTAGGTGTCTGTTCAAGTCTTTTTCCCATTTTGTAATTGGGTTGGCTGTCTTTTTGTTGTTGAGATGAACAATCTCTTTATAAATTCTGGATACTAGACCTTTATCTGATATGTCATTTCCAAATATTGTCTCCCATTGTGTAGGCTGTCTTTCTACTTTCTTGATGAAGTTCTTTGATGCACAAAAGTGTTTAATTTTGAGGAGTGTTCTAGTTTGCTAGCTGCCGGAATGCAACACACCAGAGACGGATTGGCTTTTAATAAAAGGGGATTTATTTTGTTGGTTCTTCAGAGGAAAGGCAGCTAACTTTCCACTGAGGTTCTTTCTTACGTGGAAGGCACAGGATGGTCTCTGCTGGTCTTCTCTCCAGGCCCCTGGGTTCCAACAACTTTCCCGGGGTGATTTCTTTCTCCATCTCCAAGGGCCCGGGCTGAGCTGCAAGTGCTGAGATGAGGAATGCCAAGCTGCTAGGCTGTGCTATGTTGCGATCTCTCATTTAAGCACCAGCCAATTAAGTCAAACGTCACTCATTGCAGCAGACATGCCTCCTAGCTGACTGCAGATGTAATTGGCAACAGATGAGGTTCAGGTACGGTTGGCTTATGTTCGCAGCAACAAGATTAGGTATGCTCACCTGGCCAAGTTGACAACTGAATCTAACTAACACAAGGAGCTCCCATTTATTTATTTCTTTCTTCAGTGCTCTTGCTTTAGGTTTAAGGTCCATAAAACTGCCTCCAATTGTAAGATTCATAAGATATCTCCCTACATTTTCCTCTAACTGTTTTATGGTCTTAGACCTAATGTTTAGATCTTTGATGCATTTGGAGTTAACTTTTGTATAAGGTGTGAGATACGGGTCTTCTTTCATTCTTTTGCATATGGATATCCAGTTCTCTAGGCACCATTTATTGAAGAGACTGTTCTGTCCCAGGTGAGTTGGCTTGACTGCCTTATCAAAGATCAAATGTCCATAGATGAGAGGGTCTATATGTGAGCACTCTATTCGATTCCATTGGTCGATTTATCTATCTTTATGCCAGTACCATGCTGTTTTGACCACTGTGGCTTCATAATATGCCTTAAAAGTCCGGCAGCGCGAGACCTCCAGCTTCGTTTTTTTTCCTCAAGATGTTTTTAGCAATTCGGGGCAAACTGCCCTTCCAGATAAATTTGCTTATTGGTTTTTCTATTTCTGAAAAATAAGTTGTTGGGATTTTGATTGGTATTGCATTGAATCTGTAGATCAGTTTAGGTAGGATTGACATATTAATTATATTTAGTCTTCAATCCATGAACACGGTATGCCCTTCCATCTATTTAGGTCTTCTGTGATTTCTTTTAGCAGTTTTTTTGTAGTTTTCTTTATATAGGTTTTTTGTCTCTTTAGTTAAATTTATTCCTAGGTATTTTATTCTTTTAGTTGCAATTGTAAATGGGATTCGTTTCTTGATTTCCCCCTCAGCTTGTTCATTACTAGTGTATAGAAACACTACAGATTTTTGAATGTTGATCTTGTAACCTGCTACTTTGCTGTACTCATTTATTAGCTCTAGTAATTTTGTTGTGGATTTTTCCGGGTTTTCAACGTATAGTATCATATCGTCTGCAAACAGTGATAGTTTTACTTCTTCCTTTCCAATTTTGATGCCTTGTCTTTCTTTTTCTTGTCTAATTGCTCTGGCTAGAACCTCCAACACAATGTTGAATAATAGTGGTGATAGTGGACATCCTTGTCTTGTTCCTGATCTTAGGGGGAAAGTTTTCAATTTTTCCCCATTGAGGATGATATTAGCTGTGGGTTTTTTCATATATTCCCTCTATCATTTTAAGGAAGTTTCCTTGTATTCCTATCTTTTGAAGTGTTTTCAACAGGAAAGGATGTTGAATCTTGTCAAATGCCTTCTCTGCATCAATTGAGATGATCATGTGATTTTTCTTCTTTGATTTGTTGATATGGTGTATTACATTAATTGATTTCCTTATGTTGAACCATCCTTGCATACCTGGGATGAATCCTACTTGGTCATGATATATAATTCTTTTAATGTGTTGTTGGATACGATTTGCTAGAATTTTATTGAGGATTTTTGCATCTATATTCATTAGAGAGATTGGTCTGTAGTTTTCTTTTTGTAATATCTTTGCCTGGTTTTGGTATGAGGGTGATGTTGGCTTCATAGAATGAATTAGGTAGTTTTCCCTCCACTTCGATTATTTTGAAGAGTTTGAGGAGAGTTGGTACTAATTCTTTCTGGAATGTTTGATAGAATTCACATGTGAAGCTGTCTGGTCCTGGACTTTTCTTTTTAGGGAGCTTTTGAATGACTAGGTGGCGCTCGTGGCATTCGTTTGTCTGCGGGTCCCACCAGTAAAAGGTGCTGTGGGTCCTTTAACTTTGGAAAACTCTCGCCATGGGGGAGTTTCGCCAGCCGAAGCAGCTTGGAAGAGTGCCAGCCGGCCCGGGGGTCCGTACGCGGGGAAGGTCGCCAGCCGCTGTAGCCCGGGAGAGTGCCCATCCGAATTTCCTAGTCGGTCCGGGGCTCCAGGCGTGGCGGGAGGACACCAGCCGCCGCAGCCCAGGAGAGTGCACCGTTCCCAGCCGGACCGGGGAGTCACGTGTTTGTAAGGGACCCTCCCGGTCAGGGTCAGCGTTCTCCGCGGCCTGGGGATTTCCGATCCAATTCTCTCAGTTGGTCCGGGGGGCCTTGTGTGGTGCGGGCGCTAGCCGTCACGGCTTGAGGGGACCACCGCCTGACCAATTCTGTCAGCTGGCCCGGGAAGGAGGAAGGGAGGGACTCCGGCCATTTGCCGCCCCGCCCGGGAAAGCCCGCGCCCCTCGGCGATGTCACCGGAGCTCATTCTCCCAGACAGTAAGCTGTTCCAGGATGGGGTACGCTGTCTTTTTGATCTCTGTCGTGGCTCTGGAAGCTGTTCTGTATCGTTTCTACTCCCCTAGTAGCTGTTCTGGAGGAGGAAAGGTGAGGGTGGCAAGGCTGTCGAGGACGGTGGCGGAGGAGCTGGTAAAGGCGGAAGACGGCACGGTGGTGATTGGAGAGCCGCTGGAGTAGGAGGAGAAAGGGAACGAAAAGATGGCGGATGGAGCGCCGCCAGAGCAGAAGGGGAAAGAGAAGGGCAGGATGGCGGCGAGAGCGCCGCCGGCGGAGAAAGAGGAAGAGGAGGGCTAGATGGCGGTGGGAGCGCCGGCAGAGAAAGAGGAAGGCTGGATGGCGGCGGGAGCGCTGCTGGCGGAGAAAGAGGAAAAGGAGGGCTAGATGGCGGTGGGAGCGCTGGCGGAGAAGGGGGAAGAGGAGGGCTATATGGCGGTGGGAGCGCTGGCGGAGAAAGAGTCCAGTTCATTTTTAATGGCATATGTTAGGCAATACTAGTGCAGATTGAATGTTGTAGGAATTTAGCTAATAGGTAAGGGTCAGCGTTGACTGCAAAAACCCAACATGCTATTTTAGTTTTGCAATGTTTTTAGTAGCATGATGTGACAGAAAGACCATTGAACTAGAAGTTAGGAGTCTTAGATTCTGCACCTGTATTTACTGTTCTGAAAGACCTCATTTTCCTCAATAGATAAATTTTCATAATGTTGGTAGAGTAGAATAATTTTTAAAGTTATAGCTATCTGATTCAAAATGTAGTATACCAAGCTGGGAAAGACAAAATAGCAACAAGGGTAGTCAGAATCCAGAGTTATTATATCATGAGATTATATGTATCAGTCAATATAAAAAAATTAGGGAGAAGAGCGGTTATTTGGCACAGTACAGTAGGACTAGATATAGAAGTTTTATAGTGGACCACACCTTCCGCATTTGAACTTGTTTTATTTGAAGATGGGATGGTTCTCAAAACCTGATTTAAGAGAGATATTATAGTGACAAATTCTAATCCCAACTAAAGTTGCACATAATTAGTGTGCAAAAGGGCATTACTGTAACTGTGTAAATATAATATTGGAATTTGAAATGCTTTTAGTCTTGCATGCTTTTAAAATATCTATGCTTCAGAATATTTAAGTAACTTGGGTTTCTTTTACCTTTTAGGATTTAAGTGCCCTGTATGCTCAAAATTTGTATCCTCAGATGAAATGGACTTGCATCTTGTCATGTGTTTAACAAAGCCAAGAATAACCTATAATGGTAAGTCCAGTGCCTTAAAATAATATTTTTAAACGTAGTTACCCTACGTTTTATGAATTTCATTTTTCAAGTATTATTTAAAAGACCGACAAGGACCTTGTTTTCTGTGTCTTTACTAGTTTATTAAAGCATTGGTTCTCAAACTTTTTGATCTCAGGACCCTTTTATACTCTTATAAATTATTCAGGACTTCGAAAAGAACTTTTGTTTATGTGGTTTATACTTTCTGATATTTACAATATTAGAAATTAAAATTGAGAAAAATTTTAAAAGATTTATTTAAACATAATAATAAATCTATTTATTATACATTGACAAAATTTTAAATGGGGGGGAAAAAAAACCCTGTATTTTCTAAGACCAAAAAATTGTAGTGAGATGAATGATACTGTTTTACATTTTTGTAAACTCTGTATTATCTGGCTTAATCAATAACAAAGATTTTCACATCTGCTTCTGCATTCATTCTCTTGTGATACGATACATCATGTGTCCTCTGGAAAACTGCTTACATACTGGAGAGAATGAGAATGAAAAAGGCAAATAGTGTTTTGGTATTATTATGAAAATAGTTTTTATTTTGATATAGTAAGAGGGTTCTCAAAGACTCTCCATCCATCCTTCCTCTGTGCCACAAATTTTTGGAACCACAGTTTGAGAATGGCTGCATTAAAATAAAATCTCCTTGGGGTCAGGTCTAAGTAAAAAATTATGTTTATAGTGGCCATATTTAAAAGTTAGCATGCATGGTTGAAGTTGCAACTTTTGTATTCTTTTTGTTTGAGAGTATATAGTAAATGAAAGATACATATTTAAGAGTGTGGAAAAGTTTATCTAATAAATATAGTAAATAAAGGGATAAAGGCAAAAGGGAAGGCATGAAGAGAAACCAAAATCCCTCCCTGCAATGCATATTTGTCTTATCTTCCTTCCCACAGACAAATAAAAATCAATTAATGAGCCCTGGAGTTAGCTGATACTTTAATCAGGTCTGATAATCCTGGTTGTGGCATTCTTTCCTTATCAAAATCTCTGGACAGTCAAGAGCCTAGGTGAGATTTTCAGTGCAGTCTCAGGATACTTTGGAATAGATTGGGGGAAAAAAGCACTACAAGTAGTTCTGAACTGACTAAACAGAATAAAATAAAGGAAAATGAAAGCTATTAAATTTGGTTTGAAATAGAATGAGTAGAAAGAGTAACAAAACAATAAAAGCCAACTGAAAAATTATTCAACAAGTATCTTTTAAGCACCTCTTATGTACTAGGTATTGTGTTAGGAACTAGGGATATAGCAATAACAGAGGTGAAATGTACAATTCACTGATAGTCATGGATTTTTCTGAGCTAAGTTTTATTGGTTAACTAAAAATAATATGTGAAAAACTCCGTAAATGTAGCACTTTAACTTAATCTGAGACTTCTTCTCAGTTTCCCAGAATGTTGGAAGAGGTATAATTTAACATTGAAATGAGCATGTTACTATTGGTAACTTTTCTGCAAACTGATTTCAGAGTGTCTTTTCTCTCCTTGTCTTTTAAATAAGGTAGTGCTTCACTATTACAGTTGTTAGCAGTAAAGTAGTCTTTTCATTCATTTGCCAGTGGATCTTTCACAGTGGCTTTTAGTGATTACTTTGAATAGTAAATGTACTTGTTGATTATATTCACACTTTTGTTTGCATTATAAAATTGAATTGGGGGCAGGCCGCAGTGGCTCAATGCCAGAGACCCTGGTTTGATTCCTGGTGCCTGCCCATGCAAAAAAAGAAAAAACAAAAAGGGGAAAAAAAATTGAATTGGCAACTTTGCATCTAGTTGAAATTCAGTTCCTCAAGAAATAAAAAGTGTTCTCATTCAGGCTCAGACTTTGAAGGTAAAAGTGTTTGGGCTTTTCTTTCATATTTGCTCCATTTTTTAATCATTAACCTCCATAAATAGTTATATTTAATAAAAAAGTCTTTAAAATAAATATCTTTAGGGAGTGCAAGGGTAGTTCAGTGGTAGAATTCTCACCTGCCAGGTGGGAGACCCTGGTTCGACTCCTGGTCCATGAACTTCCCAAAAACAAACAAAGAAGCAAAGAAAGAAAAAAATAAAAAACAGAAATTCAACAAATGGAGCTGAAATAACAGGATACTCACATGGAAAAGGAATGAAATGTGACCCCCTGCCACACAGCAAATAAATAAATAATATATATATAATTTATTTAAAGATATGTATCTTTAAATCTTAAGCCTCTGGTCTTGAATTTTAAAAATTCAAATATATTGCCTTTGGCCACATAATGTGTTCGTGCACTATTTTAGTATTCTGTGCATTTATTTTTTTGTGTAATATAATAAGAATGCAGACTTTGTGTTACTATATTTGACACCTTTTATTTCTTTCTTTATTTGTGTTCAAGTCATTTAACTTTTATACTAGAGCATTTGTTGGTATCTTAAAGAAACCAATATATTATCTTCTGATTGGGATGCTTGTTTTGGCATGGGCAGGCTCCGGGAGTTGAACCCGGGTCTCTGGTATGGCAGGTGAGAATTCTGCCACTGAGCCACCATTGCACTGCCCTTGGGGATGATTTTAATTAATGATTCAGGCTTTAAATATTTGACAGTATTCCAGTTCATAAATTAGTTAAGTTCATGCAAAAAGTAGCTAGGTATGAAATTTTTAAATTTAAGTATGTTAATTTAATTGTTTGTAAGCATTCACAGTTAACAAGGAGCAAAAATAATTTCATAAAAATTATATATACTTTATATAATATAGTATATATAGTTTATGAAGTATTAAAACTGCTAGGCCAGGCCATGGTGGCTCAGCAGGCATAATTCTTGTTTTCCATGCTGGAGACCCGGGTTCAGTTCCTGGTGCCTGCCCATGTAAAAAAAAACAAAAAAAATAAATAAATCCTTGGACAGTGGTCAAATATGGTAAAAGAAGAAAAAAGGAGCTTTGATGAACTAACTTGGAACTTGAAAGAGAGGTGGCAGATTGTTAAGGGGCTACCCTATCACTGGCTAGTAGAAGTCTATAACTGCCCTATTTTGAAGGAAGAGTACCCATAATATCTTCAGTCACAAGTGATGAATCCATATGAAAATTGGACTCTTTAACACCTGAGCAAGTCATCTAGGATTATTTTAAAGTTTTGAACAAGGTAAGTCAGACAATCTCTGAAACTGAATCTTTTAGACACCTGGACTGTCCATTTCATATTTGCTTCTTAAAAGTTGATTCCATGGAGGGATATGCTACAGAAAAATTGGGCCTGTAAATTGTGTCAGACGGGACTTTTTTGAGCAAACGAGAACTTTTTTCATTATTTTACTTATTGAACTTAGATATTTTGCAGCCTTTCTTACAGTAACTAGATCTGAAAATTTTTTTATTTATTTAAGTGTATGTTAATTTATCTATAATAAACATTCACAGTTAGCAGGGAGAATAGTTCAGCTTGTATTTCAGGTGGATATATTTATAGGTAAACTCCAGAATGAGATGGGTTCCAGAAATTTGTATGTAAGTTGTTGAGCTGGAATTTCAAATTTGTTCCATCAGAGATGATATTCTAAAATGTTTGGTTTGGTTTCCAGACTAGCCTACAACAACTTCCTTCTTCTTCCTCCTCTCCATCCTCTTCTTCCTTCTCTTCATCATTTGGAATATATCTGAATTAGTTTTAATAGCTTTCCTGAGCCCAGGTACTGATGCCTCAAAAAGAAAAGTGGCTGACTAGGTGGAACCTCTCAGGACTCAGCAGAGGCCCAGGATGGAGGCTCATGGCAATCATGGGAGAGGAGGAGGATACTTTATACACATATAAAATACATTTATATATACATACACATAGTATTTAAGTACTATAAAATTCCCCCTTTGAGAGTGTACAGTTCTTAGACTGTACGATTCAGTGATTTTTAGTAAATTTTCAGTGTTGTACAGTTATCACCACTACCTAATTTTGGAACATTTTCATCAAGCTAAAAAGAAAGCCCGTACTCATTAGTCGTCACTCCCCATTCTCTCTCTTCCCAGCCCCTGGCAACCACTAATCTAGTCTTTGTCTCTATAGTCTTACTTATTCTAGACATTTCCTCTTTGACATATTTTGTTCACCTGGCTTTATTGGTTCTCTCCTACCTCACTGGCTGTTCTTACATCTCCTTCTCTTCTCCCTTACCTTTGAAGTCAGAGGACACCAGGGCTCAAAGCTAAGACCATTTATTTTCTCTGTCCACATTCAATCCCTTACTAGTCTCTTAGAGGTTCAAGAATGTATTATCTCTAGCCCGGAACTCTTCCAGACTTCACCTCTCCCCTTGGATGTATAAGCATCTCAGACTTAACATGTTCAAAACTGACCTCTAATCTTCCACTTAAAATCTTCTCTTCTCAGTTTTCTCCCATCTCTGTTAATGGCAGCTACATCCTTCCAAGGGTGTAGTAAAGGGTGGGTGGGTCATCCTTGGATGATTTGGAGTCATCCCTGACATCAGAGGAGGATTGTGAGTGATGTAGGTGGAGTTGTCTCTTGCAGATGGTATTTTGGTAGGATGGAAAAAAATTGAGAATGTCACAGTGAGTGTTCACTTATCTGGTTTGCTCTTAAGTCTGAGATTGCATATTTCATATATTCTTCCCCTCTTGCATGTACTTCATTGTTTACTTTATGGGCCTACTAATTGGTATAGCCTATGAACCAGTTATAAATTTTATGAGTTTAGAATCTCTCTTCATTTCCCACTTCTTCACCTTTTAAAATGCTTCAGAACAAACAAATAAACAAAGAAATATTGTTATCAAGTTCTTAATCTTGATTGAATCAGTTTTGTTATTGGTTTTTTTTTTTTTTTGGCATGGGCAGGCTCTGGGAATTGAATCCGAGACTCTGGCATGGCAGTCGAGAATCCTGCCCCTGAGCCACCGTTGCACTGCCCGATTGTATCAGTTTTTAAAGTATAGTGGTTCAGAGTATGTTCTGCCTCATATAAAGTTCAGTTTTTATTTAATGTCTGTGATTGAGGGCAGTCAGATTTACATCTAACCAATCTTTGTTTTATTTGTAATTAGTACTGTGTGTGTATGTACACTTAAAGGAGATGCAATTTGAAGTACAGTTCTCTTTTCAGAGTTAAACTGTAAATTCATGTAGTGGATTAAAGCAGAGCTATTGAAAATCATTTGAAAGAAGACTGTGGCTAGAGCAGGGTATGAATATTATTCAGAGTCAACATATTTGACGAAAGGTTGAATCAATCAGAAGGAAACTTGTCCTGCAGTGAAAATGAGGGAAAAAGATCCCAACTTCCATAGGAGAATGTATTTTGTCACATTCACCCAGATGTTGTAGATACCATCGTGTCAGGCAGTGAGAGCCTTGATCCCAAAGTGCACATACAGCCTTTAATGATCTGGCTTTCAAGTTGTGTATTTGCAGGGAAGAAGAAACTTTATCCCCTAATAGATATTTTCTTGCTTGCCAGATGGTTGTAGTTCTCATTTTTAAGTTTTAAGCTTTACTGCCTTATATACTACATTTTTCTTGTTTTCAAGATTTTTCTCCCCACACTTTAATCTTTCTAAATTCAGGATGTATTTGGAAATTGGCATGTATCTTATTATTTAGGTTTAAAAAAAATAAACTTGCCAACTAAACATATCAATAAGAAGGTGTTTTATCATTGCCTAAGCATTTGTGAACTTTGCCTTCTGTGAAGGGTTTCGGTTAATTGCTTTGATGTTTCTGTTCATTTATTTGCATTGTTGGTTTCTGCATTTGAATTTGTTTTTCATCCCATACCCCTTACCCTTCCTTTTCATTAATCATTAATATTTTAATCTACCTCAATTTTTTTTTTTTACTCCTTATCCCCCCCATTATTTACTTATTTTTTATCCTTTTTTTTTTTTTTCATCAGCAGGCACTGAATAGAACACGTGTCTCCGGCACAACCGTGGCCTGCCTTGTCCTTATTTTTTACTCATCTGTCCATATCCTGGATAAAAAGAGCATCAGACACAAGGTTTTCATAATCACATGGTCACATTGTAAAATCTATATAGTTATACAGTCACCTTCAAGAATTAAGGCTACTGGCATATGTTCAACAATTTCAGGTACTTTCCTTTAGTAACACCATAAACTAAAAAGGGATATCTATATAATGCATAAAGGATAATCTCTCTACTCTTGAAAATCTCTCAACCCCTGAGACTTTATTTTGTCTCATTTCTCTCTCCCCTCTTTTGGTCAAGAAGGCTTTCTCAGTCCCATGATGCTGGGTCCCAGTTTATCCTGGGAGTCGTATCCCACATTGCCAGGGAGATTTTTACCTCTGAGAGTCATTTCCCATGTAGAGGGGGAAGGCAGTGAGTTCACTTGCTGCTCTGGCATAGACAGAGAGGCCACATCTGAGCAACGAAAGAGGTTCTCTTGTGGTGACTGTTAGGCATAATTATAAGTAGACTTAGCTTCTTTGCAGGAAGAAGTTTCATAGGGGTGAACCCTAAATTGAGGGTTCAGCCTATTGAATTGGTTGTCTCCACTGCTTGTGAGAATATCAGGAATTTCCCAGATGGGGATTTTGAATATTTCCTCCTTTCTCCCCAGTCCCCCAAGGAGACTTTGCAAATACTTTTTTAGTTTCTGCGTAAAATGCTCTGGAATGTATCAGGGCATCACACTAATCTGTACAAATCAAGAAGGTTGCACACCCTGTTCAATATTCCATGTAATTATGGTGTTCAAATAACCTGACCATACAAGTTAAATTAGATAATATGCTACCCAGTATATAAAATGTGCACCAAATAAACATCTCTCCCTTTGGTTTCACGCAGAAATTGGAGTTTTAAAATATGGACAATATCATCCTTTATCCTGTATTCTGATCTACTTTAGTCCTATCCAGATCAGCTTCATTCATATCTCTGGTTGAATTCCGATCCCTTTTTCAACTTTTTAAACAGTTCCTGTATGGGGTAGTGGTGACTTTCATAGCTTCAGAGCTCTAACTCGGAGTCTCAGTTGTCACATAAATACTTAAAGTCTCTGGAAATGACCAGGTTATATACAAACAGCTCAGTATCTCAGAATTTAGAAACAACAGTTACAACTCCTGAATGTATGTGACTGCTATAAGAACTTATAATCTAGGACCCTTTTCAGTAGGCCCCAACTTGATAACCCATGCTCTTGACTTCAGTTCACTGAGATTTTAGATTATAATTAGTCCATATAATTGAGGCATGATAATATTTGTCTTTTTGTTTCTGACATTTCATTCAGCATACAGTCCTTAAGTTTCATTTACCTAGTTGCATACCTCATATTTTCATTCCTTTTTGTGGCCATTTAGTAGTCTGTTGTTTGTACACACCATAGTTCTCCCTTCCATTCTTCAGTTGTTGTACCCTTAGGCCACCTCTGTCCATTGTGAATCACAAACACTGCTGCCATAAACACCAGTGTGCCCATGTCCATTCGTATCCCCACTCTCGGTTGCTCCAGGTATATACTGAGCAACAGGGTTGCAGGAACATATGGCAACCCCATCCCTAGCCTCTTGTGAAACCACCATACTGCCCTCCAAGAGGCTGCACCTCTCAGTTTTCCTAAGGACAGTGAATAGGTACATCTCTTTTTCTGCATTTTTGCTAGCGCTTGTCTCTTCATTTTTAAACAGTTTTATTTGCGTATTCTGCAATCCAGCCTAAGTAAATAGAATCTATATGCAAAAGTTTCCTTTTCTTCCACAAAGAATCCATACCCCTCCCCCATGCCCCTGCCTATTGACATTTAGTTTTGGCATATAGTCTTTGTTACATTTAGTGGAAGCATATTAGTGTTACTGTTGACTATAGACCCTAGCTTGCATTGATTGTGGTTATTCCCTGTATACTTTCCATTTTCAACACCTTGCAATGTTGATATTCATTTATTCTCCCTCATGCAAAACATTTATTTGTACATTTAATCAGCACCATTGTCTGCTCTAGGCAGTCCTAACTTTTACCATTTCAGTCTTTATCCTTTATATTTCCTTCTCGTTTCATACGTGCTCCCAGCCCTTTTCACTCAACCATACTCTTATTCAGCTTCATTCGTACTTATATTATTGTGCTACCATCAAAAAGTATTGTGCTATCCATTTCTGAATTTTTACAGTCAGTCCTGTTGCACATTCTGTGCTCCTTCAGCACCAAATGTCCAATCTCTAACCTCTTTCTATCTCATGTTCTTAACCTTAGTTCTCAAAGTTCACTCATTAATGTTAGTTCATATTAGTGAGACTATATAATATTTGTCCTTTTGTTTCTGGCTCACTCAACATTATGTCCTCAAGATTCAACCACATTGTTACATGCTTTATGTCTTTATTTTGTCTCACAGCTGCATAACATCCCATTGTATGTATATATACCACAGCTTGTGTAGCCACTCATTCGTTGATGAACATTTGGGCTGTTTCCATCTCTTGGAAGTTGTAAATAATGCTGCTGTAAGCATTGGTGTGCAAATGTTCATTTGTATCCTTGCCTTCAGTTCTTCTGAATATATGCCTAATAATGGAATTGCTAGATAACAGCAATTATTAATTAATTCCTCAGAAACTGCCAAACTGCCTTCCAGAGCAGTTGTGTCTGTGGTTGAGTTTTAACTTAAATGTAGATCCCTAATGGTAATTTTAAGTGACTTCATAAAGACTATCTATGGGCATCATTGAAATGAAAAGTTATTTTTTTATACTACAGATTGACTGAAGTGCCATGCAGTGAAATTAAAGGCAGTAGAAGGTGTGAAGTCTTTTATACTTTGTTATAGAAATTTCAAAGCAGGTGATATCCTCGTTCAGCTTGTCATAACCAAAACAGAACTGTTTTAAAAGTCACCTGAGATTCCTATAGAAAAATATAGTGTCTATCATGATCAAAAATTACAAATGTACAAGGAGCAAGAGTCAGTAGAAGTAATTAGAATTACCATCCCAAGAACTGTAAAAATTACTTTTCAAATCATTAAAAATTATAGAATTGGTCATTTGAGCACATCAGGCAGAGAATCCACAATTTTTTTTGCATGGGCAGGCACTGGGCGTGCCACAGTGGCTTGGCAGGCAGAGTTCTCGCCAGTCATGCCGGAAACCCAGGCTTGATTCCTGGTGCCTGCCCATGCAAAAAAATAAAAAATAAAAAAATAAGTAAAAATTATGAAAGGATAAATAGGAGCCATAGAAATAAATAAGACACTCTAAATAAAGAACAGGCAGAATTGAAAAAGGTTCAGACGAACTCGTAACC
This sequence comes from Tamandua tetradactyla, assembly GCF_023851605.1. Classification (NCBI taxonomy): domain Eukaryota; kingdom Metazoa; phylum Chordata; class Mammalia; order Pilosa; family Myrmecophagidae; genus Tamandua; species Tamandua tetradactyla. Next base: position 92,866,390 of record NC_135327.1, on the reverse strand, counting down.
ATTAGTCATTGAAATTAAAATCTCAGTGAATAAGTTAAGCAGCAGATTATATAGAACTGTAGGGAGAATTCTGCAGATCTGGGGAAATTACACCAAATATGGAAAGAAAGTGATAGAAAATATGAAGGAGAGGTATATGACTTGGAGCCTGGAATGAGAACATCCATCATATATATTGATAATCACAGCAAAAGAGATAGGAGTAGGCAGAGGTAATATTTGAAGGGAAATGGTTGGGGACTTTCTGAAATTGCTTAAAGACAGGAATTCTCAGATTAAAGGAGCATATCGGTTCTGAATAGTATAAGTAAAAATAAATCCATTCCTAGAGTCACCGTAAACTAAATACTAAACAAAAAGAGAAAAGTGTTCAAAGTAACCCCCAAAACATTTTGATTGGTTCCACTTGAAATTTAGCATATCTTTACCTTATAAAGATAATGGATAGGAAATGATTAATAAGAAATTTTGCCACAGTCTAAAAACTTAAAAGACTCATGTTATAATACAAAAATGGCAAGCCTCTTATAATGTATGGCACTAAATTCACTGCTCTTCTGTTAACACTTAGCTGCCCAAGAGTGGCACTAATGTGAATTTTTTAAACGTTGTAATGTAAAACAATTAAAGAATACAAGTTGGGAATTCAGGTTGCTGAGTTCAGGTACCTGTTCTATTAATTCTGTCAGTTACTAGCTGTGTAATATTAGTTTTGGTTTTCTCACTTGAAGCAGTGGGTCTAGAAATAGTACCTATCTCCATAGCATTATTGTGAGAACCAAGTGAGAAATCGTGCACAGTTCTTCACTAGAAGTGAGTGCTAAGTAAATAGTAGCTATTATTACTAAGAAATATTACCTTCAATTTAAGAGGTAAACATATAGTAGGTGCCATTTTATCTAACATTTTAACATCTGAAATTCTTCTATTTTATTTTTAAAAATCCGTAGTTTAATCCTAAATTAGAAGTCCAGGAGTCTTGCATGCTAGTTTTAATTCTGTAGTACATAGGGATGAGATTGTTGGCAGGAGGATAATTAGAAAACTACCTGTTCAGATATGATATGAAAATATAAAGCTGTAGTTTAATGGAAAAATTTTTTTTTCTACATGATGGGGTCACATTGCTGAAATCTGAAGTTTAAATTTGATGACAGGCAGATAGTGCACAGAAATTCTAGCAGAAATTAATCTTTGTAGAAGCATTGATCCTGTCATATTCTCTGTAGGATTAGAAACTCTGTAAAAAACTGGATACATCAAAAGTATTGTTTTGAGGTTCCTTATGGCTTATAAAAGAAGACACATAGAATAGGAATAGAAATTAAAATACTTAGTTAAAAGTGAGAAGAAGGAAGTTCTATTAGATCTCTAAGACATGAAGTTGGTCTCAGATTTCCACTTCAGATTTCATTAATAAATCTGACAAGGGGAATGTGGTAGTTAGGTTCAGGTGTCAACCTGGCCAGGTGAACGTGCCTAGTTCTGTTGCTGTGGCCATGAGCCAATGGTACCTGAATTTCATCTGTTGCTCATTAGATCTGCAGTCGGCTAGGAGGTGTGCCTGCTTTAATGACGATGTTTAACTTAATTGGCTGGTGCTTAAATGAGAGAGTGCAACCTAGCACAGCCCAAGCAGCTCATCAGCATACCTCATCTTGGCACCCACAGCTCGTTCCAGGCCTTTGGAGATGCAGAAAGGAATAACCCTGGGGAAAGATGTTGGAATCCAGAGGCCTGGAGAGAAGGCCAGCAGAGATAGCCATGTGCCTTCCCAAGTAAGAAAGAACATCAGTCAAAAGTTAGCTGCCTTTCCTCTGAAAAACCAACAAAATAAATCCCCATTTATTAAAAACCAGTCCATCTCTGGTGTGTTGCATTCCGGCAGCTAGCAAACTAGAACAGGGGATGACATCTTTTTTTCTTTATTTAATAATTCTTATTTTGTCTCAGCGTTTCATAGATCTTTATAAAAACCTTCCCTGTTTTGTGTGTTCTCATCCTTTCACTTTAATAATGTTGATTTTTATGTGATTGCTGTTATTCCAAATAAGCTTTCTTGCATTTAAGAAGAAATCAGATAAGCCCAACTTTGCAAGAAAACTCATTACCCTCCCCTCTATGCGTACATGATTTTCAGGGGTGAAAGTCTCCCTCACAATGAGTGACATGATTCCCACGGATGAACCTGGTGCTGTCACTGTGGGATCAATAATGCCTTCTGGACTGAAAGGGGTAAAGAAAGGTAACAAAACAGGATATCAGTGGCTAAGAGAGTTCATTTAGAGTCGAGAATCTGTTACTGAGGCTACTCTTATGCAATCTTTAGCAAGATATTGCTCATTGCCACGGTTTGCCAAATCCCAACCAACATCATGCTTATTAACCCTAAAGAGCACTTAGGGCTCTGAGATGTAAAAAGTTTCATGCTTTCCTGAAACCCATTTACTTCCAGAGGGGCCAGCCTCTCCAGGAATATCTACTAATTCCATCCCCCTGTTCTGTATTATTGACACCCCTTGTCAACATGAAAAAGTTTGGAAGGGCATAGCCCAAAGATACTTATAGAGTGGGAGAAGAATCAAAGGGGAAGGAAGAGTTATAAGAGAGAAGATAGGATTTAACAAATGAGTATGGCCACTGAAAAATCACTATATTGATATTTCTTTCAGTCTTTGTTGTTTGGGAACAGCTAGAAGAAAAAAACTGAAACTTCAGAATGGTAACCCATAACAGACTGTGCAGTCTGTTCTGTAGCTGCTTGTTGGAGTATACTTTGAAAATTATTGCTTTTTCTCTTTTTTTCTTTTAACATATAAGTTACACTTCAAAATAAAAAAACATTAATCAATAAAAAAGGAGAAATCAGAGAAGAAGAAATAAAACAGAGACCCTGAAAATACTTGGAGTATAAGAGCCCAAGTGAAGTAATATATTTGTCCTAAAGGGAAAAGCTTTTTTCCATTGGGCACTTATTTTGGTTAAGATGGAGTACTAGAAGACTCTCATTTTATAGGAATTCTATTTAAAATATTAATAAAATGCATTTCCAAATTGATCTCATTTTGTGTGTCTGTTTCTTCTTTTAAGTAGCAAAACTAGGGGCTCAGCCATATCTACCAATAATTTTACCCTTTCAAAAAAGTATTTTTTATGTGTGTGCACAATAACAGTTAAAGCAAATTGTCTTTATTTAGACATTTAACCTGGGCCTTGCAAGGTTAATAAAATTTGGGAAGAAAAGGAAGATACCTTTGGGAATAACAATTAGGCACATATAGCTGGAGGCAGGAGAGAAAAATAAATGAGAAAAGTGGTAAAAAGATTTAATTAGGACTATATAATGAAGTTCTTTTAGAAATTATTTGGAACGTAAAAAACTAAACTGGCATTAATAAGCAAAAATTGGAAGGAAAATATCTCATTAAAGACCAGTTTGGGTATTGGTATAGTTCTTTTTTTTTTTTTAATTTCATTATTGTTATATTTTTTATTTTATATTATTTTTTAATAATTCTTTTTTTATTAATTAACGGAAAAAAATTACAACATTTAGAAATCATACCATTCTACATATGCAATCAGTAATTCTTAACATCATCACACAGATGCATGATCATTGTTTCTTAGTACATTTGCATCGGTTTAGAGGAACTAGCAACACAACAGAAAAAGATATAGAATGTTAATATAGAGAAAAGAAATAAAAGTAATAACAATAGTAAAAAAAAAAAACAACAAAACAAAAAAAACCCTATAGCTCAGATGCAGCTTCATTCAGTGTTTTAACATGATTACTTTACACTTAGGTATTATTGTGCTGTCCATTTTTGAGTTTTTGTATCTAATCCTGTTGCACAGTCTGTATCCCTTCAGCTCCAATTACCCATTATCTTACCCTGTTTCTAAATCCTGCTGGACTCTGTTACCAATGACATATTCCAAGTTTATTCTCGAATGTCCGTTCACATCAGTGGGACATACAGTATTTGTCCTTTAGTTTTTGGCTGGACTCACTCACCATAATGTTCTCTAGGTCCATCCATGTTATTACATGCTTCATAAGTTTATCTTGTCTTAAAGCTGCATAATATTCCATCGTATGTATATACCACAGTTTGTTTAGCCATTCTTCTGTTGATGGACATTTTGGCTATTTCCATCTCTTTGCAATTGTAAATAACGCTGCTATAAACATTGGTGTGCAAATGTCCGTTTGTGTCTTTGCCCTTAAGTCCTTTGAGTAGATACCTAACAATGGTATTGCTGGGTCATATGGCAATTCTATATTCAGCTTTTTGAGGAATGCCAAACTGCCTTCCACAGTGGTTGCACCATTTGACATTCCCACCAACAGTGGATAAGTGTGCCTCCCTCTTTCTCCGCATCCTCTCCAGCACTTGTCATTTTCTGTTTTGTTGATAATGGCCATTCGGGTGGGTGTGAGATGATATCTCATTGTGGTTTTGATTTACATTTCTCTAATGGCCAGGGACATTGAGCATCTCTTCATGTGCCTCTTGGCCATCCGTATTTCCTCTTCTGGTAGGTGTCTGTTCAAGTCTTTTTCCCATTTTGTAACTGGGTTGGCTGTCTTTTTGTTGTTGAGTTGAACAATCTCTTTATAAATTCTGGATACTAGACCTTTATCTGATATGTCATTTCCAAATATTGTCTCCCATTGTGTAGGCTGTCTTTCTACTTTCTTTTTTTTTTTTTTTTTTTTTTTTTTTTTTTTTTTTTTTTTTTAAGGAAAGACAGAGAGAAGGAAGGAAGGATAGAAGGAAGGAAGGAAGGAAGAAAGGGAAACATCTTTAAACATTTTCTGGTTTTATTGTATTCTGTTTCTCCGTTTTTGTTACATGGGCTGGGGCCGGGAATCGAACCGAGGTCCTCCGGCATAGCAGGCAAGCACTTTGCCCGCTGAGCCACCGCGGCCCGCCCTGTCTTTCTACTTTCTTGATGAAGTTCTTTGATGCACAAAAGTGTTTAATTTTGAGGAGCTCCCATTTATTTATTTCTTTCTTCAGTGCTCTTGCTTTAGGTTTAAGGTCCATAAAACTGCCTCCAATTGTAAGATTCATAAGATATCTCCCTACATTTTCCTCTAACTGTTTTATGGTCTTAGACCTAATGTTTAGATCTTTGATGCATTTGGAGTTAACTTTTGTATAAGGTGTGAGATACGGGTCTTCTTTCATTCTTTTGCATATGGATATCCAGTTCTCTAGGCACCATTTATTGAAGAGACTCTTCTGTCTCAGGTGAGTTGGCTTGACTGCCTTATCAAAGATCAAATGTCCATAGATGAGAGGGTCTATATGTGAGCACTCTATTCGATTCCATTGGTCGATTTATCTATCTTTATGCCAGTACCATGCTGTTTTGACCACTGTGGCTTCATAATATGCCTTAAAAGTCCGGCAGCGCGAGACCTCCAGCTTCGTTTTTTTTCCTCAAGATGTTTTTAGCAATTCGGGGCAAACTGCCCTTCCAGATAAATTTGCTTATTGGTTTTTCTAATTCTGAAAAATAAGTTGTTGGGATTTTGATTGGTATTGCGTTGAATCTGTAGATCAGTTTAGGTAGGATTGACATCTTAATTATATTTAGTCTTCCAATCCATGAACACGGTATGCCCTTCCATCTATTTAGGTCTTCTGTGATTTCTTTTAGCAGTTTTTTTGTAGTTTTCTTTATATAGGTTTTTTGTCTCTTTAGTTAAATTTATTCCTAGGTATTTTATTCCTTTAGTTGCAATTGTAAATGGGATTCGTTTCTTGATTTCCCCCTCAGCTTGTTCATTACTAGTGTATAGAAACGCTACAGATTTTTGAATGTTGATCTTGTAACCTGCTACTTTGCTGTACTCATTTATTAGCTCTAGTAGTTTTGTTGTGGATTTTTCCGGGTTTTCGACGTATAGTATCATATCGTCTGCAAACAGTGATAGTTTTACTTCTTCCTTTCCAATTTTGATGCCTTGTCTTTCTTTTTCTTGTCTAATTGCTCTGGCTAGAACCTCCAACACAATGTTGAATAATAGTGGTGATAGTGGACATCCTTGTCTTGTTCCTGATCTTAGGGGGAAAGCTTTCAATTTTTCCCCATTGAGGATGATATTAGCTGTGGGTTTTTCATATATTCCCTCTATCATTTTAAGGAAGGTCCCTTGTATTCCTATCTTTGAAGTGTTTTCAACAGGAAAGGATGTTGAATCTTGTCAAATGCCTTCTCTGCATCAATTGAGATGATCATGTGATTTTTCTTCTTTGATTTGTTGATATGGTGTATTACATTAATTGATTTCCTTATGTTGAACCATCCTTGCATACCTGGGATGAATCCTACTTGGTCATCATGTATAATTCTTTTAATGTGTTGTTGGATACGATTTGCTAGAATTTTATTGAGGATTTTTGCATCTATATTCATTAGAGAGATTGGTCTGTAGTTTTCTTTTTTTGTAATATCTTTGCCTGGTTTGGGTATGAGGGTGATGTTGGCTTCATAGAATGAATTAGGTAGTTTTCCCTCCACTTCAATTATTTTGAAGAGTTTGAGGAGAGTTGGTACTAATTCTTTCTGGAATGTTTGATAGAATTCACATGTGAAGCCGTCTGGTCCTGGACTTTTCTTTTTAGAGAGCTTTTGAATGACTAATTCAATCTCTTTACTTGTGATTGGTTTGTTGAGGTCATCTATTTCTTCTTGAGTCAAAGTTGGTTGTTCATGTCTTTCCAGGAACCCGTCCATTTCATCTAAGTTGTTGTATTTATTAGCGTAAAGTTGTTCATAGTATCCTGTTATTACCTCCTTTATTTCTGTGAGGTCAGTAGTTATGTCTCCTCTTCCATTTCTGATCTTATTTATTTGCATCCTCTCTCTTCTTCTTTTTGTCAATCTTGCTAAGGGCCCATCAATCTTATTGATTTTCTCATAGAACCAACTTCTGGTCTTATTGATTTTCCCTATTGTTTTCAAGTTTTCGATTTCATTTATTTCTGCTCTAATCTTTGTTATTTCTTTCCTTTTGCTTGCTTTGGGATTAGTTTGCTGTTCTTTCTCCAGTTCTTCCAAGTGGACAGTTAATTCCTGCATTTTTGCCTTTTCTTCTTTTCTGATGTAGGCATTTAGGGCAATAAATTTCCCTCTTAGCACTGCCTTTGCTGCGTCCCATAGGTTTTGATATGTTGTGTTTTCGTTTTCATTCGCCTCGAGGTATTTTCTAATTTCTCTTGCAATTTCTTCTTTGACCCACTCGTTGTTTAAGAGTGTGTTGTTGAGCCTCCACGTATTTGTGAATTTTCTGGCACTCCGCCTATTATTGATTTCCAACTTCATTCCTTTATGATCCGAGAAAGTGTTGTGTATGATTTCAATCTTTTTAAATTTGTTAAGACTTGTTTTGTGACCCAGCATATGGTCTATCTTTGAGAATGATCCATGAGCACTTGAGAAAAAGGTGTATCTTGCTGTTGTGGGATGTAATGTCCTATAAATGTCTGTTAAGTCTAGCTCATTTATAGTAATATTCAGATTCTCTATTTCTTTATTGATCCTCTGTCTAGATGTTCTGTCCATTGATGAGAATGGTGAATTGAAGTCTCCAAGTACTATGGTAGATGTGTCTATTTCCCTTTTCAGTAATTGCAGTGTATTCCTCACGTATTTTGGGGCATTCTGATTCGGTGTGTAAATATTTATGATTGTTATGTCTTCTTGTTTAATTGTTCCTTTGATTAGTAGAGAGTATCCTTCTTTGTCTCTTTGAACTGTTTTACATTTGAAGTCTAATTTGTTGGATATTAGTATAGCCACTCCTGCTCTTTTCTGGTTGTTATTTGCATGAAATATCTTTTTCCAACCTTTCATTTTCAACCTATGTTTATCTTTGGGTCTAAGATGTGTTTCCTGTAGACAGCATATAGAAGGATCCTGTTTTTTAATCCATTCTGCCAGTCTATGTCTTTTGATTGGGGAATTCAGTCCATTAACATTTAGTGTTATTACTGTTTGGATAATATTTTCCTCTAGCATTTTGCCTTTTGTATTATATATATCATATCTGACTTTCCTTCTTTCTACACTCTTCTCCATACCTCTCTCTTCTGTCTTTTCGTATCTGACTCTAGTTCTCCCTTTAGTATTTCTTGCAGAGCTTGTCTCTTGGTCACAAATTCTCTCAGTGACTTTTTGTCTGAGAATGTTTTAATTTCTCCCTCATTTTTGAAGGACAATTTTGCTGGATATAGGAGTCTTGGTTGGCAGTTTTTCTCTTTTAGTAATTTAAATATATCATCCCACTGTCTTCTAGCTTCCATGGTTTCTGCTGAGAAATCTACACATAGTCTTATTGGGTTTCCCTTGTATGTGATGGATTGTTTTTCTCTTGCTGCTTTCAAGATCCTCTCTTTCTCTTTGACCTCTGACATTCTAACTAGTAAGTGTCTTGGAGAACGCCTATTTGGGTCTAATCTCTTTGGGGTGCGCTGCACTTCTTGGATCTGTAATTTTAGGTCTTTCATAAGAGTTGGGAAATTTTCAGTGATAATTTCTTCCATTAATTTTTCTCCTCCTTTTCCCTTCTCTTCTCCTTCTGGGACACCCACAACACGTATATATGTGCGGTTCATATTGTCCTTGAGTTCCCTGATACCCTGTTCAAATTTTTCCATTCTTTTCCTGATAGTTTCTGTTTGTTTTTGGAATTCAGATGTTCCATCCTCCAAATCACTAATTCTATCTTCTGTGTCTTTAAATCTATCATTGTAGGTATCCATTGTTTTTTCCATCTTTTCTATTTTATCCTTCACTTCCATAAGCTCTATGATTTGTGTTTTCAGTGTTTCTGTTTTTTCTTTTTGTTCAGCCCATGTCTGCTTCATGTCCTCCCTCAATTTATCGATTTCGTTTTTGAAGAGGTTTTCCATTTCTGTTCGTATATTCAGCATTAGTTGTTTCAGCTTCTGTATCTCATTTGAAGTATTGGTCTGTTCCTTTGACTGGGCCATATTTTCAATTTTCTGAGCGTGATCTGTTATCCTCTGCTGGCGTCTGGGCATGTAGTCAGACTTCCCTCGGTGTTGGACCCAACAGACTGAAAGATCCTTCTGTGCAATCTCTGGGTTCTGTCTTTCCTATCCTGCCCAGTAGGTGGCACTCGTGGCACACGTTTGTCTGCGGGTTCTACCAGCAAAAGGTGCTGTGGGTCCTTTAACCTTGGAAAACTCTCGCCGTGGGGGAGGTTTGCCAGCCGAAGCGGCTTGGAAGAGTGCCAGCCGACCCGGGGGTCTGAACGCGTTGAGGGTCGCCGTCCGCCGCAGCCCGGGAGAGCGCCCAACCGAATTTCCTAGTCGGCCCGGGGCGCCATGCATGGCGGCAGGGCGCGAGCCGCCGCGGCCTGGTAGAGTGCACCGTTCCCAGCTGGACCAGGGAGTCACGTGTTTGGAAGGGACCCCCCCCGGTCACCGTTCTCCGCGGTCTGGGGATTTCCAACCCAACTCTCTCATTTGGTCTGGGAGGCCTCGCGTGGTGGGGGCGTCAGCCGCCGCGGCCCAAGGGGACCGCCTGCCCAATTCTGCCAGCTGGCCTGGGAAGGAGGAAGGGAGGGACTCTGGCCGCTTGCCTCCCGCCCAGGAAAGCCCGCGCCCTTCGGCGATCTCACCGGAGCTGGTTCTCCCAGACAGTCAGCCATTCTAGGATGGGGTACACCATCCCTTTGATCTCTGTCGTGGCTCCGGGAGCTGCTCTGTATCGTCTCCACTCCCCCAGTAGCTGTTCTGGAGGAGGAAAGGTGAGGGTGGCAAGGCTGTCGAGGACAGTGGCAGAGGAGCTGGTGAAGGCGGCAGAGGACACGGTGGTGGTTGGAGAGCCGCCGGAGCAGGAGGAGAAAGGGAACGATAAGATGGCGGATGGAGCGCCGGAGCAGGAGGGGAAAGAGAAGGGCCAGATGGCGGCGGTGAAGAGGGAAGAAGAGGGCTGGCTGGCTGGCGACGGGAGCGCCGCCGGCGGAGAAAGAGGGAGAGGAGGGCTGGCTGGCAGGCGGCGGGAGCGCCGCTGGCGGAGAAAGAGGGAGAGGAGGGCTGGCTGGCTGGCGGCGGGAGCTCCGCCGGCGGAGAAAGAGGTAGAGGAGGGCTGGCTGGCTGGCGGCAGGAGCGCTGCCCGCGGAGAAAGAGGGAGAGGAGGGCTGGCTGGCTTGCGGCGGGAGCGCCGCCCGCGGAGAAAGTGCCAATACTTTTTGATTATCTGCTTAAAATACTCTAGGATGTATCCAGGCATTATGTTAAGCTGTACAGGATTAAAGGCCCTCATTCTTATTCTGGGCTCTCCCTGTGTTTTAAATGATCTATCTAGAAAGATTGAGTTAGATTATGTGCTACGGAAAATTTAGGTTCTGGATGAATAAAACTTTCTTTCTTTGTCTCATAGAGTAGGTGAAGTTGTAAAATATAAACCATGTGTTCCTTATCCCTGTATTCTGAATTACCTTGATCCCTACCTGATCAGCTTCATTCTCATCTGGAAACATGAAGTTATACATTGTTCTAGTTTGCTAGCTGCCAGAATGCAATATACCAGAAACAGAAGGGGAATTTATTAAGTTGCAAATTTGCAGTTCTAATGCCATGAAAATGTGACAGTTAAAGCAAGTGTATAAAAATGTTCAAATTAGGACACCAATAAGAGGTTACCTTTACTCACAAAAGGCTGATGAAGTTCAGGGTTTGTCTCTCAACTGAAAAGGCACATGATGACATCTGCTATCTTTCTCTCCATGCTTCTTGTTTCATGGGGTTCCCCAAGGGATGTTTTCCTTCTTCATCTCCAGAAGTCTCTGTCTGTGAGGTCTCTCCTGGTTCTCATGGCTTTCTTCTCTCATGGCTCTGTTACTCTCTCCAAAATGCTTCCTCTTTTAAAGGATTCCAGTAAACTGATCAAGACTCACCTGGAATGGGTGGAGTCACATCTCCATCTAATCAAAAAGTTAATACCCACAATCGGGCGTGCCACATCTTCATGGAGATAATCTAATCAAAAGATTCCAAGTTTAGCTATTGAATAGGGATTAAAAGAGATCTTTGCTCCCACAAGATTGGATCAGGATTAAACCATGGCTTTTGTATGGTACATAATCCTTTTAAACCAGCACGTACATATATAAAACAGACTCTCAAAATCCAGAAATAACATTTACTGCTCCATACTAAGTATGACTGTTACAAGCTTACAGTAAGTATTTTCTAAATGAGACTGTACAATATTGCTCTTTTGTTTCTGGCTTATTTTTAAAACATTTGTTTTAAAACGCATTTCACACTTGTTCTTCCTTGATTTCCAGGTGGTTTCATTACCTGAGGTCCCATTTTATAGATCCTCCACAATCTAGTTTGTAGATCTAGCTAGCAAACTAGAACAACACATCAGGTGCTTGATAAATATTTTTTGAATAAACTAACAAAGCAATAGATCTTAAACTTAGAGAAAACACCCACCAACAGGTGAACAGCCAACAGACAGAGAAAATGCTAGGTCAGAAGGTTGCTATTGCTAGTGACCTGGGCATTTTGTTTGTTGCCTTAGTGACTCAGCTCAGCTCAGACCTATATATTTTTTAAGTGTATATTGCCTTCTTTATCTGAAGATACATACTTATCAGCCTATCAACTAGAGAGCACTACATAATATATGCTGTAGTCCAACAAATGCTTATATGTCTACTATGTATGGGTAGAGTGTTAAAAGTATGTACACACAGGACAGATATCTTAAATGTTCTTTACTGAGATAATAAAGCAAACTGTAAAATGCAAATGTATGTGGAAAAAGGACCTAAGCAGGTCCACAGCCAGAAGAGAATTTTTTGCACCTTAATATTGTTTAAGGTGATGCAAGTAGCTGCCAGGTTGACAAGGGGTGGACATGTGGTAGTTAGATTCAGTTGGTCAACTTGGCCAGGTGAAGGCACCTAGTTCTGTTGCTGTGGACATGAGCCAATGGTACGTGAACCTCATCTGTTGCTGATTACATCTGCAGTCAGCTAGGAGGTGTGCTTTTTTTTTTAAGACCTTTGACTTAATTGGCTGGTGCTTAAATGAGAGAGCACAACGTAGCACAGCCCAAGCAGCTTGGCATACCTCATCTCAGCACTCACAATTCAGTCCATGCCTTTGGAGATGCAGAAAGGAATTGCCTTGGGGAAAGTTGTTGGAACCCAGAGGCCTGGAGAGAAGGCCCACAGGAGACCATTCTGCGCCTTCCCACATGAGAAAGAACCTCAAATGAAAGTTAGCTGCCTTTCCTCTGAAAAACTAATGAAGTAAATCCCCTTTTATTCCGGCAGCTAGCAAACTAGAACATGTGTGCAAAACGCTGTGCTATGTGCCAGGGTAAGCAGAACCTACAAGGTCCCGTGCCCTCAAGCAATTTACCCTGTTTATTTAATACAGAGGTTGCAAATTATTGGCTATATCTGACTCACAGATATGTTTAACTTCACTTATGTAGCGTCAAAAATGTTTTTTGAGTCAATATATTACAAAAGAGAAAGTTCACCTAAAATCCTAATTTCCAGCTACTTTAAATATATAGCATCTTGACCATGCTGGGCCTTCATTCCCTAATGGCATTCAGCTATAGTATTGGTGCCCCTTTAGATGGAGCTGCATGGACTAGTTTGTCTTGTTTTCCTATTAATCCCTCAAACCTCAGCCAAACATCAGTTGGCATTTATTGTCACAACTGTGCCAGGTTTTTGTTTTTCCTCTTAAATTAATTAAGAAGGTTAGCTACTGCTTAAACTTTTCTGTCGTTTTTCTGTAGGTGTTTGAGTTTGTCCCTTGCATAGTATGTTATTAGTCGATCTGCCTAATTATCTTACAACCTCAAGGGGAAGCAGAAAAGAAAGCTGCATTATAACATACTTTCGTCTCAACAAAAGCAGTAGACCTACATATTGTAGAACTCTTAGAACCTCAAATTCCCCCAAACAAAATGATGTAATTCTAGTTCATAAATCTGATGATAGTTCTCATGTACCATACTATAATATGTATTGTCTGGTACAAAACAGTTTAAGTGGACATTTACTGTTTACTTCAGTAATAAAATAATAAAATTTTGTATTTATTACCTAACATTTTTAGATATTTTCATATTCATTATCTCTTTTTCTTTTAATTACATTAAGGAACTCATGAGATGTAGTTCTTATGACCTTCAGTTTATTTAAGATGTAGTTCTCTTTACCTTCAATTTATTTGAAGAAAATGAGGCTTACAGAGGTTTGTGAATGGTCCAAAGTTCAAGCCTGTTCTTTTTCTGTAAGTCTGCCTTCCATTTGCATTATCTCATTAGATCATCACAGCAATCCTATGGGATGGAATGTACAAGTTTCATCATTATTACCACATTAGATTGGAGAAAAACTGAGAATCCTTTCTTGGCAATAATTTCATATCTGATATTCATTTCATATCTGCTCCATCCCGTGTACAATGTTAGACATTTCACAGATATATCTTATTTAATTCTTATTACTACCCTATGAATCAGGTACTATTATCCTTATATCCCTCAATCAGTTGGAAGAATTGAAATTTAAACCCGGAAGAGTTGGGATTTGAACCCAGGACTGACTGTAAGTTGCATGCCTGCTCTTTCTGGTACATCATTTTACCCAAATGGCTTGACTTCTTTTTAATTGCCATTAAAAGCCAGCATTGTAATTTAATACATTAATGTAATAAAAAAGTATACAATAATAAGGTAAGCTTGAAAATCAGATAGAGGGATTAGTCATTTAGTTTTCTTAGAACTAGTGCTTTTAAGTTGTTTAAAACAAATGAACTCTAAATGTAAGTTTAGTTCAAGTGTAGTTTATTTTTGTATGTATTCAGTTTCAAAATACATATTTTTTCATGTGGAAACTGATTTAGGAAAAGGATTTGTTTAGGTTTAGGAAATCAGTATAATTTTGTGTGGAGTTAGGAGTTGTTTAGGAAAGTTATCATAGATTGATTTTAAGGTTGGAAAGTAATCTGATAACAATCATTTCTTAGGTGACTTGTATAGCTACTTGCAGTTTCCTAAATTTTATAAAAGCCCTACTCCTGAGATTGATTTTTTTAGGCAAGAGAGGTGCAGAAAGGCCCAAGAGAGCTAAGTCTGTAAGTATAGTTTTTTTATGTTCCATTTGCATATTTTAGCTTTTAGAATTTATGGTTTGGTTACATTATCTAGGAGAAGGTGCTTATTTTAGTTTTTCATCTATTAAAAACAAATATATATCAGATGTGGCCTCAGTCTCTCTAAGCCCAACTCTGCAAGTGAAATCATTGCCCTCCCTGCTACGTGGGACATGACATCCAGGGTGAAAATCTCCCCAGTGCTGTGGGAGATGACTCCTAGGGATGAATTCAGACCTGGCAGGATGGGATCAACAATTCCATCCTGACCAAAAGTCCGAAAAGAAGTGTAATTAATAAAGTATCAGTGGCAGAGAGAGTTTAAATAGAATTAAGAGGTTACTCTGGAGGTTGCTCTTACACAAGCTTCAGTTAGACCTTGCTACCTATCATAGCCTGCCAACCCCCAGCCAGGACCACTCCAGCCAACCCTAAAGAACACCTAGGGCAGTATATGATTCCACAAGGGTTCCATGCACTAGAGTAACTTTCCAGAAACCTACAACCTCGAGATGAGTACCTAGTCCAGATAAGTCCTGAAACCTAGCTCAGCCTCTTCAGGGCATCACATAGTTCCATCTCCCTACCCCATATTAGTGACAGACTCTTCCAATATGAAAAATTTAGAATTACCATAGCCCAAACACCCCAAAGAGAGTGATGAAAAGATCAAAGGTGATGGAGTTATACAGAGAAGATAGGATTTAGCAAATGAATATAAATGCTGCATCGTTAAATTGGTATATGTTTTAGTCTCCAGTGCTTTAGAGCAACTGGAAGTAAAAACCTAAAATTGTGAAATTGTAAACACTGTCAAACATTGAAATATGTTCTACAACTAATTGTGATGCTGTGCTTAGAAATCTATAGCTTTTTTGTATATATATTTTTTTTTTCACAAAAAAAGGAAGGGAAAAAAGTCAATTGTGATGATAAAAAAGTATTTAAGCTCTCTAGCCTCCTTTATTCAGGAGCAGCTTAGAAGGGAAAATATGAGAAGATCATATGGCAGACCATGACAAACTCTGGGATCTGTCCTGTAACTACTTATTGAAGAGTGCTTTGAAAACTATTGCTTTTTTATTTCTTTGCTTCATATAGTATATATGTTATACTATACAATAAAAAAAGTTAAAAAAAAAAAATTAAAAGACTACAGGAACAAGGTGAGCACCGAATCAAGAAAAAGTTAAAGCAGGAGAATCTGCTGGCATCTTGACTGGCCATGCTCCCAGTTCTGGAACCTGATTGCATAGGAAGCAAAAGAGCTCCTGTACACACATTTGGAGCCTGTATGTTTGGCCCAATTGTCTAGTGTTGGCTTAAGGGAATCACAGTCCTAGTACTTCACCTGGGTGGAGAAAGGTGCTCACCCAGTGTGTCTGCAGAATGCTGAGGGGCAGTAGTCAGGTCATACTGCCTGGGACAAGGGATTCTGGGCTACAGGACACAGAGTTCCATATCCTATCCCAGATGTTAGGAAACTGTTTCCTAGGGCAGAAGAGACCTTCAGAACTATGGAAATGGAGGAATCCCGAAGATAACATGCACAGAAAGGGTCAGGAGGCCCTTATGCTTGGCCTGGAGCTATTCCCTAAATTCATTGAATGAATAAGCTCTGAAGGAAAGCACTTGCTCAAGTGTAATGTTCAAAGGCTGGGAAAGGTGTTTCTTTTTTTCCTTTCTTCCTTTCTACTTTGTTGTGTTGTTGTTTTTAGGTCCTGGCATTCAAGGAAAGTTCTATCATAGCACTAACTGGATGAAAGCTTAAGGAACAGATGCCTCAGTGTATAAATTCTAAAGACAACATATTAAAATATCAAAATATCAAGGTTTCAACAAAATATTGCAAAATATACAAAAATACAGGGTGTGATAGCCCAAGCAATGAGGGAGAGTATAGCATTAGAAACCATTAATGAGGATGACAAGACCTGGGACATTCCAGACAAAATTTTAAATGGTCCTAAGAATGTTCAGAGAGCTAAAGGAAAACATGGACCCCCCCCCCCAAAAAAAAACAAAAACAAAAACAAATATACAGTGGGTTGGCTAAACAACAGGAGTTTATTTGCTCACAGTTTCAGGGGCTAGAAGACTTGCTTCCTTCCAGAGTCAGTATCTTCTGGCTGGCCAGCAATCTTTGGGTTTCCTTGACATTTTCAATCACATGACAAAGCATATGTAGTGTCTTTTCCTTTCTCTTCTGTGTTCCTTTGAATTCCAGCTTCTGGCTGCTCCTTGTGGCTTCTCTTTCTGTGTGCAAATTCTTTTGCTTATAAGGACTTCAGCCATATTGGATTGAGGCCCACCTTCGTTAAGTTTGGCAGACTTTAACTATTAATATCTTCAAAGGTCCTACTTACAAATAGGTTCACACCCACAGGACCAGGGGTTGGGACCTGAACATGCCTTTTGTGGGGGACGTGATTCGATCCCCAACAGTGCCAGTTTCAATTTCCAAAATATTCCCAAGAGTACAACTTTTATTTTAAAATTATTCTAAGTTCTATCACCTTTTGAAGAATTTGGCTTAATTTTCATATAAGCCTGTAATAATGCAGATGAAGGATAGCTAAATGTTTATTTACTAAAAGATCAATTCTCAGTTATATTTAAACAAAAATCATTGGTGCAGTGATTGTCATTGTCATTTAGGCAGAGAAGATCTGTAATTCCTAGTTGTACCAGAGTGATAAGGGTCTGAAAACAAAACCTGACTTGGACCAGTTACTTTCAATTTTAGACAGATTAATAAAGGTTATTTCTTGTTTGTATTGATGTTTGTCTTACTATGAAAATGGCAGCTTCCCTTGGTCAAATATCATTTCTAATTTCCCTTATGATATTTGAGTATAGTAACATTTCATAGATCTATAATCTAGAATATTAATGCTAACTTCTTTTTTTAAGCTCAGAAGAGATAATGTAATATATGAAAGTATTGTGCGCCCCAAGTTTTCGTTCTTTGTATAATTCTTACTAATGTTGTGAATTTTTTTAATTCTTGATTTTTCTAGGGATTATTTCACATTTCAGCTGCTTTTGTTTTCTACTGCTATCATTGAGGGTTCAAGAACAAAAAATAAGTCTTCAGGTAAAATGCCTGATCTATAATAGTGCTTGGCATTGTATTTTGCTGAAGTTCATATACGTGTTTGGATGCTTGATTTGAAATTAAAGTTGTGATGACTATGAAATTTTCGCATGGAGTTTTCTTGGCTGTCTAACAAATTTAGTCTTTTGTTGTTGTTTTTGTCTTGTTTACAAAAGAATTTTGGCCGTCAGCTTTTTTCATGCTGTCTTGATCTGCAATGACTATATGGTTATGTGCTTGTACCTGCTAAATATTTTACTTTTGCATATCTGGCTGCTTGAATTTTAAGTAATCTCTTTGGACAGTGCAAATTTAAGAGCTTGAGAGGTTATAAATGAAATATCAATATACAGAAGTTTGTAATAGTTTATAAATGTGTGTTCACTAACTACTAGATATTTTAAGGTTTTGTATTTTATTGAAATTAAATAGAAAATTCAGTTCCTCAGTTACACTACCGGTATTTAAAGTGCTCAGTAATCGTGCATGTCTACCATCTTGGACAGCATAAGAAAAAGCATAGAAAAAAGTAGTAGAAAGGGCAGGGACTTAGCCTACATTTGAGATTTGATCTCAGAATTTACTAGTTTAGTAACTCTGGGGTAAGTTGCATAATTTCTTTGAGCTTCAGTTTTCTTAAAATCTTGATTTTCTGTAAAAGTTTTCTGTAAAGTCGTGATAGGAATAATTCTTTCGTAGGATTAATATAATACTTTAATTGGACATGTTTAAAAGCATGTAATAGAGTAGATGTTTGTAATACTTTAAAAATATGGAATAATGTCAAGAAATTTAAAAATTAGCTAGTCAGTGTTGATTGCATGGAGTTGTTTCCAGTCTGGCAGTTATAATAAATCTCTAGAAGTGGCTATCAGGAGTATCCATTAGGAACTCCTGGGGTTGTGGGATTATCTGATGTCTTTGTGTAAATGTGAAACAACTGGGATAACCAGGATAGGGAGAAAAAGAGATAGGAAGGTGAGCAACTTATTTTTGGAGTGGTCTATCAAATAATACCACATAATGACAGAAACAAGTATTTTGTATACTATTTTTAAAACTTATAAAGGGTTTTTACATGATTTTTTAAAATTTCATTTCTCTAATAATCTTTTTGGTATAATTGTTATACTAATATTAGAGAAGAAAAGGAAACTGAAAGGTTGACTAATGTTTTTGAGGTTACACAGCTAACTAATACAATGGTGAGAATGGAAAATTCATATTAAGTTTATCAGATCTAAATTTTAAGCTTTTCTATCACAACATACTGTTCCTTTGATACAGCAGTCATGTTTCTGAGGCATGTATAGACTTCAGAATCTCTAGGGATGAGGCCCAGGTATATTTTAAAATTTTTTCTGTGTTTGAGATAAAATGCATACTTAAGTGATTGTTTCTTGTGCCCACAATGGTTAAAAATCACTGCTGCTCTGTTCCCTCTTTTAACTCTTCCTTTCCTACATAAGAACATCTAAATTAATGCATAAGCAATATGAATAAGATCAGGAGTTAGACTGAGGAGTAGTCAGTACATTCTTTTGCTGCCCCAGATGTTTAGATAGGAGGTCAACATTTTTGAAAAAGCAGGACTTTTTGCAGTTTCCATGTGGTCAGTGCTTGGCAGAGGCAGAATCTAGACTAGCCAAGTGTAGTAGTTAAATTTGTTAGTGTTCCCTTCTCTGTTTCTCTCATACCAATTCAACTACTTAGTAATCTGCCTTAATACTTGTAGGTGGTATCTTCATAAATGTTTTTAATTGACTGTTAAAGTTTTTTTTTTTCGCGTGGGCAGGCACATGTTAGGTCGGGGGAGTAAGGGAGGGCTCTATGGCAGGACTCATAAAGACGGGAGGTAAACCATTACAATCAAGGTCTTTGCGCAGCAAACATCTATTCACTCATTGTTCAAAGGACACCTGACCACCCGCTGCTCAACCCACTAGCATAATGATCCTTTGTTTAATGTGCCGCCCTTTTCATGTCATCACCTAACCCCTGCCCTTAAAAGCTTGCACTCGCCAAAGCCCATGCGCAGACTCACCTCACTCCATCTTGGGTTCAGTGAGCTCTGCCTGGGAGCGCAGCCAATAAAGCATACTCGCTTAAAATCATTTCATCTACTTTCCTTTCTCTCACATACCTCATATCTTAAAACCATTCAGCACAGAAATCGAACCCGGGTTTTCGTCCTGGCAGGTAAGGATTCTGCCCTGAGCCACTATCATACCACCCAGTTAAAGATTTTTGATACTCTTTTCTCAACTGGCTTGAAGATGCTTCAGTGCCCTGGGTTAATGGTGTTCCCAGGCCCTATATAACTGAATATAGCACTCTGAAAGTACGTAGTTCTCCTTGTGAAACAAAAGCTCAAAACTTTCCTTTCAGCAACAGAACAACATCATACTGTAATGGACAAGGGGAATACTCTCACCAGCCTCCAGATAGGCAGAAATTAGCCACATTGAACAGTGAATGTTCAAAACTGAAAAAAAAAGATTTCAAACATATAAAGATACTATATTTGGAATAAGACTTTAGAATTTGAATTTTTTTTTTTTTTTTTTTTTGCATGGGCAGGCTCTGGGAATGGAACCCAGGTCTCCAGCTCAGCAGGCAAGAATTCTTGCCACTGAGCCATTGTTGCACCACCCTAGAATTTGAATATTAAGCTTTTGCTATTTAAGGTAGTAACCTTGAGGGTGAACTGTCTTCTAACTCGTAGTTGCTTGTCAAAGTTATGGTTGAACAGTGGCTACAGATTTAAATGTGTTAACATTAGCTTTTAGTTTTTTGAGCAGAGATAATTTCACTAGAAACGAATTACAGTGAATGTTGAGCTTCTTCTGCATTGAAATTAATGTGTTTTAGGATGTTCTTGTATATAGGTATACCTTTTTTGATAGAGAAAATACAGTTTTGATTATTTTTTCATGACTAAGGTTTAGGAGCATATGGTAAAATTGACTGGCTTCAATAATACAGCATTCTAAATTAAACTAAAAAAAATTTTTTTTAACTTTAGTACCCGCAGAACATCTGAGGTATTAATCCTTGACCCTGTCAATTTTCTGCCCCTATAAATTTAAAAATAACAATATATTCTTAAACTGTATCTATGTTAACTATAATATGCAGATTGGATTAGTCTCTGTTGTGCTATAAATATATTTTCTAATAAATAGAATATTTTATTTAAGATATTGAACCTGTTCTTATCTCAAAGAGTTTAAAAAACCCATTGTAATGAAAAAATGAGAACTGATAGTCTTAGGTCAGTATAAAAGTGCTGTAAGACATCTACTTTTCTGTAAACAGGGTATTCAGAAGCCTGTACTTAGTGGACTTCTACTTACTTTCATTTGGTATTGGGAATCTGATATATAGACGTTTATGGAAAAAAATGTGGCATATCTTTGTTTTTTTAGAGGCTGGTTTGATAAATGAGATTTGATGATTCATCTACACTAAGTCCAGATGCATTGTTACTGTATTCTAAAAAAGTAGGAATTATGATACCTTATTCCATCAATTCTAAGATGTACTTTTCTCCCCCATACTTCAACAGATTTTGAAAATGCCGTACATCTTTAAATTGATGTTGTGTCACAGTTTAATAGAAGCATTTTTTCCCTCAATGGTGGTATATAAAAGTAATGGTATCTCTTATAATTAAAAGTGGTGTTTGTTTTTTTTTAGAAATTTGTCATGAATTTACATTCATGTAATTATTTACTGTGATACTGGGTATCTTTGTGGTGAAAAAATCCAACTGATGGAAATATACCTCATTGTTTGGAATTATAGACCTTTTCCAAGACTTTTGTGTTCTTCCTTTTGATCTTTACTTTTTGTTCTCACTGCTACCTTCCTGTAGGTACTTTACATTAAACTGGTTTCTTATCTATGAATCTCCTCTTGAAAGTTGTCCAGAAAAAGAGGAAAATGGAAATCCAGAGAAGGTGAAAAGGGGGATAAGGAGTCAGAAGTCTTGGTTTAAGGGAAGGACACTTGGAGGGAGAGGGGTAATAAACGGCATTTTCATTTACCCAGCTTTGTTTTTCCATTCATCTTTTTCTGTGTAAGTCTGATTGTGATAAACTGTATTAGCCTGTGAGCTAGCCAATAGGCCTCTCCTTAACTTAACTCTGCGCACCCACTTCAGCCCAACAAATAAACCATATGCTGATGCCTTGTTTTCCATATACCAAAGAAGATCTGCATTTCCTCTCAATGTGCTATCTCAAAATGAGTAACTAAAGGGGCACCACTTCATACAGAATGAATTTTTCTACCAGAAACTGTCATAAATGTGTGGATGATTTGTTGACTTTTATAGGAGGTATTAGGATACCAAACAAATAATTTGTTTCTAATAATTCTAGAAAACTTCCTTACCTTTCTTGTTTTTCAACATTTTGGTAGAATTTGGTTTATCGACTTTCCCTTGTAGTTTATTGGATTTTTATTTCCCAAAGCAGTTATTTACTTAGTTGTAGTAAAAGTTTATATTGCATGCTACTGCTCTAGCTTTTTATTCTGTAGGCTTAATGAGAATGTAGATTATTGAACAATTTATTTATACTTTCAGTATTGGCATTTTCAGTTATTCTGCAGTTAAAAACAATCATAAAGCATACATGGCTAGCATATTCCATTTAACATTAATAAAATAAAATTTAAATGAAAATTTCATTTTCAATTTCATGAATTGAACTTTTTTTTCCAATGAAACTTTTACTTTAAAAGGGATTTAAAATTCCATATTCAGAGTGGTTTCTTTAATTTACCCAGTTGTAATATTTTAGAATTTAAAAAAAAATTAATAGTACTTTATTTTTGTTGGCTTTTCAGCCAACTTACTCTTAAACTGTTTAAACTATCTTGGGCACCAAATTAATATTAAATATTATGAGAAGGAAAATGAATTCCAAATTCCAAATAAATGACTTACAGATAACATTTAAAAGCAAAATCACTTAAAAGTTAGTGCTTGCTTATTATAATGACTCAATAGGGTGTAAGTGTAAATGTAAATGAGAGATATTGTCTGCAAGTAAAGGTAAACATTATCCAGTGATTTATAAATAGTATTTCGGTTTAGGTGCTGAGTTGTTTTATGCATTTCTGACAAAATATGCCAAGGAAGATAGAATCACTATCTTTTATAAATTAGCATTCACATAATTCATTTTTTTAATTTGATGGATAACTTTATTGTCGTGAATTGTTTTTCTCTTTCCTCAGAGGATGTACTGAGTAAAGATGCTGGGGAATGTGCAATATGCCTTGAAGAATTGCAGCAGGGAGATACTATAGCACGACTGCCTTGTTTATGCATATATCATAAAGGGTAAGTTTATTCTTATTTTAACCAAATTGATATTAGAGTAGAAGACTGCTCTCACAGTATCAGAATTGTAGGTAGAGTTGAAAAGATTTTCTTCATTGAAACTGCGCCCCTTGCCCCACTTTTTTTTTTTTAAACAATGACCTTTCTTCCTGCTAGAGCTAAGATTTGAACCCACATCTATTTGCATCCAAAAGTGATCATTTGCTAAGTGTTTACTATAACTCGGGTGTTGTCCATATCTTTTTAAATAGGTTATCTCATGTAAGCCTTGTAACTTCATTTTACAATCAAGGAAATAAACTAAGAGGCAATAGAGAATCTCTCCAAGGTCCCATGCTAGTAAATGGCTGAGCTGAGATTCCACCTGCATCTGGTTGCTTTTGGAGCAACACAGGAAAAATTTAAGTAGAAAACTGTGTAAGCTAATGACTAGAAGAATAGAGAAACCATAACTTTCAAACCAATAAAAGCAAAAAGGCAAAATTTTGTTTAAAAGATGGGGGTGAGGGAGCAGAAAGCATAGAGAAAGCAGAGTAAATACCACAAAATAAGGGGACAAAATAAAATCTAAATATATCAGTAAATATAATAAATCTAAATAGACAAACTTACCTGTTGAAAAATAGATTGAAAGATTGGGATACACTGTTAAGAAGCAAGACACTTAAGCATAAGAATCCAAAAAGAAAAAAAGAATAGGAAAGTAAGAGGATAGAAAACTATATCCAGGCAGATGTTAACTAAAACTGACAAAGCTATGTTAATATCAGACAATATAAACTATAGCAAAAAGTATTATTAGGAACAGAGGCTCAGTATATAAGGAGGAAAAATACAATCTTCAGGGTCATATAATATTGTACCTAAAAACAGTCTCAAAATATTTATAGACTTATTAGAAGAAATTGACAAATGTATTATCATAGTGGGAAATTTTAACCCACCTGTCATTTAGTAAAGCAGACACACAAAAGAATGAGTGAAGATTTAGAAAAACTGAGCAATAAAATTAGCAATTTTGATCTAATGGATATGTGCATATGTATCTCTATCCAGCATTTAGAGAATATATTTTATTTACATGAACACATAGAGCATTATAAAAATTGATAACATATGAGGCTGTAAGCCAAGTATTGGCAAGCAACAAAGAATTGGTACAATACAGAATACATTCTCTGAATACTGTTAAACGTTGATGATAAAAAGATAAATCATCCTCATATATATGCTTCTCAACAACTTCTGGATCAAAGAAGAGCTCATATTGAAACTAAGAAAATACCTAGAACTGAATAATAAAAACATCTACCTGTCAAATCTAAGAGTTATCTGGAATGACCCTTAATAACTCTAAATGTTGTGTTAGAATGGGAAAAAAAGGCTGGAAATGAATAAAGCAAGCTTCTTACTTAACAGATTGGAAAAATAACAGAATAAACACAAAGAGAATAGAAGGAAGAAAGTAATAAAAATTAGAGCAGAAAATAATGAAATTTAAAAGTGATACAATAGAGACCCACCAAGCCAAAAGTTGGTTGTTTAAGAAGGCTAGTAAAATACGTAAGTTTCTGGTGGGTTTTCCTCTAGAAGAAGAAAATAAACAGTGTAAGAATGAAAAGGGACCCATGACTTCAGACAGCAGAGATTAAGAAATAAGAAAATTCTATAAAAATGTTATGCTCTTGAACTTAAAAACTTAAACAAAATGGAAATTTTCCTTAATAAGATTTTATCAAAAATGATGCAAAAAAGAAACGGAAAATTGAATCAGTTATAACTATTATAAGTAGTAAGATGAACCCTGTAAAACAGCAAAAACAGGCCAAAGAGACAGTTTTGACATCAAGCTCTATCGTGGAGTACCATAGTATCGATCTTAAATTCTTCCAAAGGCTAGAAAAAAAGGAGAAAGCTCCCCTCTAATTCTATGAAAATAATATAAACTTGATACCAGTATTAGACAAGGACAGTACAAGAAAGAAAATTAGAAACTACTCTTATTTTGGAACACAGATGCAAAAAATCCAAAAAAATTAACAAACCAAATACAATAATATCATCTAAAATAATGTCTCATGACCAAATTGAATTTTTGCTAGGAATGCAGAGATAGTATAAGATTAGGAGATTTATATATGATCTCAATAAAAGTGAGAAAGCTATCAGTAAAATTCTATTATGTGTATTTATGATTTTGAAACAAAAGTCGGGAGTAAATATTAGATAAATTATTGAGTTCAGCAGGTTTGCCAGACATGAGATCAGCACACGGAAATCAGTTGCATTCTTTATCCTAGTAAGAAAAGAAACTAGTTGTTTAAAGAATAATAACAGGGCGGGCCACGGTGGCTCAGCAGGCAGAGTTCTCGCCTGCCATGCCAGAGACCCGGGTTCAATTTCCGGTGCCTGCCCATGCAAAAATAAATAAATAAATAAATAAATAAAATAAAAGAATAATAACATTACCAACAGCAACAGAAACTACAATGTCTATAAAAGATGTGCAAGACTTTTCTTTAGAGAAAATTTTAAAACTATTGAAAGATATTATTGAAAATCTGAAAGAAATGTTGGATGCATTAGCAAATTGTGGTTAGGAAGACTCAATTTCATAAAGATGTCACTTCACCCCAAATTAATCTATGAAGTTAATGCTATTCCAGTCAAGTCTTAACTAGTTTTTGACAAGTTAATTCTAAATATATACATACCAAAGAGCAAAGGGCCAAGATTAATCAAGACGTTCATGAAAAAGAAAACCATGCTGTGGAAGTTGTCATTTACAAATTTATTTTAAGACTACATTAATTAAGACTGTGAAAATGGCTTGTTATAGTTACAGAGCTGCATTGGTTTGAGTGATTTACCTTTAACCTGTTTCCCCCCCCCATAAGCCCTGTTAATTTTAGTGCCTGATTTTGTAGAAAGCAAGGTTTATCAGAAATGTGTATTATGTTATAACTTAAATACCTGAGTAATAACTTTCTGCAAATCTTTGAGAAAAAGGCAAAATAAAATGTAAAATTTGGCAAGAAGTATTCACACTCAACTCAGAGAAAAGGAACTCCAGCAGCAAATAAATATATGCGATCACTCACTTAGTAATTAAGGAAATGAAAATTAAAACCATCAGATTGGCCAATATATTAAAAAGGCTGACACCACTATCAAGTATCAGTAAAGATGTGACATAACATAAATACTGAGCCACTCCAAGTGAATTGTGAATTGGTATACTTGACAGTAACTGTATTATCGTAATAAATATTATCTATGTGTTATATATATCTTGCAACTCAGTAGTTCAACTCCTAGGTATAAGTTTATGCTTAGAGAAATTCTTGAATTTGTGCCATCTAGGACAGTGCTAACTCAAAGTGCAAGTGCAGGAGGGAAGATAAGGAGCTTGTGCCAGGATGTAAATCACATGATGTTTTCTTCATTAAGAAAGTCTTGCTATGAAAAAAAAAAGAAAAAAAAAAACCTTGAACTAAACAGTCTGCTTAGTGATGAAGTTAGTTTATATTCTGGCACATGGTCTTTATTTCATTGAGGACTGACTAGTAACAAATAGGCTGGGGACCAGCACCTTTTCTGTGAACCACACCCTGAGTAGTAATGCACTAAGAAGCCTATGTAAGAATGTTCATAGCATCACTGAAAATGTTCATTAACGAAAGAATGGGTACAAAATTGAAAGTGTCAAATGAGAGCCTTACTTATTAACAATCATGGATCTCAAACAAATTGAGTGAATAAAAGCAAGTAGTTTTTATATAAAATTTTGAAGTATGGAAAAAGTATTGTATGTTTGGAGTACATAAATGTATAGTTATAGAGTAATGGAATGTGTTCATATGTAAAGTGCCAAATTCAGGTGGTAATTTCTTGCTGGAATTAGAAGAAAGTTTAAATAAACAATGAAAATAGTTTGGAATGGGACACACATGGATTGACAGCAATTTGTTTCCTAGAGATCTGGATTTTTATACAGTTATTTTCTCATGATTACTTTAAATTGGATGGTTGTAAAATAAAAGTATGTAAAATAAAAAGTATCCATTTTAGATCGCATAGGTACCATGTAGATGTACCATGAGTTGCTAACACAACTGGAATATTCTGAATAGTTCCCAGTACTTTGTTTTAAAACAGTACAGGCATACCTCGTAGATATTGCAAGTTTGGTTCCAGACTGCAGCAATAAAGTAAATACCACAATAAGGCAAGTCACATGAGGTTTTTTGTTTCCCACTACATAGAAAAGTTATATTTATATTATATTGTAGTGTATTAACTATGCAGTAATGTTAGATCTAACAAAACAATATATGTGCTTTAATAAAGAATACTTTATTGCTAAAAAATGCTGAACATCATCTGAACTTTCAGTGAGTCGTAATCTTTTTGCTGGTGTGTGTCTTACCTCTATGTTGATGGCTGCTGACTGATCAGGGTGGTGATTGCTGAAGGTTGGGTGGCTGTGGCAGTTTCTTAAGATAAGACAGTCAGTAGTGAAGTTTGCCAAGTTGATTGACTCCTCCTTTCATGAAAGAAATGCTGTTTGATAGCATTTTACCCATAGTTGAACTTCTTTCAAAATTGGGGTCAGTCCTCTAAAACCCTGCCACAGCTTCCTCAACTAAGTTAATGTAATATTTTAAATCCTTTGCTTTCTTTTCAACAGTGTTCTCAGCATCTTCACCGGGAGAAGGTTCCATTTCAAAAAACTGCTTTCTTTGCTTATCCATACGAAGTAATTCCTCATCCAGTAAAGTTTTATCAAAAGATTGCAGTAATTAGTCATATCTTCACACTTCACTTCTAATTCCAGTTTTCTTGCTATTTCTACCATATCTGTAGTGACTTCCTCCACTGAAATATAGAACTGCTTAAAGTCATCCATGAGGGTTGGAATCAGCATCTTCCAAACTCCTGTTCATATTGACATTTTGGCTTCCTCCCATGAATCATGAGTGTTCTTAATGTTATCTAGAATGGTGAATCCTTTCCAGAAGGTTTTCAATGTACTTCATCTACACCTTTCAGAGGAATCACTATCTATGGCAGCTATCATTTTATGAAATGTATTTCTTCAATAATAAGACTTAAAAGTCTAAATGACTCCTTGATCCATGGGCTGCCAAATGGGCATTGTGTTAGCTATGAAAACAACATACATCTTGTTGTCCATCTCCATCAGAGCTCTTGGGTGACCAGGTACATTGTCAACGAGCAGTCATATTTTGAAAGAATTCTTTTTCCTGAGCAAGTCTCAGCAGGGGGCTTCCAGTGTTCATGTCATCCAGGCTTTGTTGTTTGATTTACAGGGCACAGGCAGAGTGGATTTTGAATAATTCTTCAGGCTCATAGGATTTGTGGAATGGTGAATGAGCATTGATTTCACCTTAAATTCACAGCTGCATTGTCCCCTAAAAAAGAGACAGCCTATTCTTTGCAGCTTTGAAGCCAGTGTTGATTTCTCTCTAGCTATGAAGTCCTGGATGGTATCTTCTTCCAATAGAAGGCTCTTTCCAATTTGTCTACACTGAAAATCTGTTGTTTAGTGGAACTCTATTAGATTCATTATAAGGCTGAGAGGCAGACTGACCACAGGTGAAGGAATTTATTCAGACACCATCATGATGGGGGTCTGAAGTCAGACTTGAGTCCACTAGGGAGAGCAATTACAGGATCTTTTATATCTAAGGGACTGGGTGAGGGTATAAGCGACTCATGGATTTGGTGGGCATGGAAAGTTGGTGGGTTTTCGTTGGTCAGGTTAGAAGTAGGGGGCCAAGTGGAAAGTTGGGGGCTGGCTTTTCATTGGTGGGGTTTAAAATTTAAATGCTGCTATAGTTTGGTGGGTTTGTAAGTGCCAGGGTGTTGGTGGGCACTGAGAGAGGGAATTTATCACAGGGATGCAGTTGCCTAAGGGTAGATGCTGAGTCAAAGAATTATCGCAGGAATGAGGTCTACAACTGCTGTGTGGAGACGTATGTGAAGGGCTAGCTACATCATGAGAGGCAGTGGGGGTGGGGGATGCTGAGGGCCCGGGGAATTCTAACAACCATCTTCATCAATTATCTTAGCTAGATCTTCAGAATAACTTGCTGAAGCTTCTACATCAGCACTTGCTGCTTCACCTTGCACTTTTATGTTATGGATATACTTTCTCTCCTTAAAACCTCATGTACCTTCTTCTGCTACACTCAGACTTCTCTTCTGTAGCTTGTTCACCTCTTGCCTTCATGCACTGTAAACAGTTAGGGCTTTGCTCTGAATTATACTTTGGCTTAAGGAATTAATTGTGGCTGGTTTGATTTTTCTATGCAGACCATTAAAACTTTCACCATATCAGTAATAAGTCTGTTTTACTTTCTTATCATTCTTGTGTTCACTGGAATAGTACTCTTAATTTCCTTCTAGAACTTTTCGTTTGCATTTAGCCAAAGCAAGAGGCCTAGTTTCAGCCTGTCTCGGCTTTCAAACATGCCTTCCTCACTAAGCTTAGTCGTTTGTAGCTTTTGATTTGACCTGAGAGATATGGGACTCTTCCTTTCACTTGAACACTTAGAGGCCATTGTAGGATTATTAATCGGCCTAATTCCAATATTGTCACCTCTCAGGGAATAGGGAGGTCCCAAAAGAATGAGAGAGACAAGGAAACCACAAGTGAGTAGAGCAGTCAGACAGAATAAACAAAATATTTATCAATTAAGTTCACTGTCTTATATTGGTGTGGTTCACAGTACCCCAAAACATTTAGAATAGTAATGCCAAAGATCTTTGATCACCATAACATATAATGATGATGAAAAAGTTTGAAATGTTTTCAGAATTACCGAAATGTGTCATAGAGACAAAAAGTAAGCACATAGCTGTTGGAAAAATGGCACTGATGGACTTGCTTGATGCAGGGTTGCCACAAACCTTCAATTGTAAAAAATACAATTACTTCTTAAGTACAGTAAAGTGAAACACAATAAAACCAGGTATGCCTGTATTCTAATAAACCGAGGTAGCTCTTGAGTCAAGTAAGTAGAGTGGAGAGAAGGCCGAAGAGAATGTCATAAGCTCAGTGTTTATTTGAAGAACAAAAGTCTTAATGGGTAACAAATTAATTTGGATATTTGAAAAAATATCACATAGATAAGGTGATGTACCTTTTTCCCTTTTAATTTTGTCTGTTACAGTCACCTCCCGAACCAACCTGTCTGCATATGATAATGATAAATACTAATTTTGGCCTTCAGCATATGAGCCATGCCTTCTAGCTTTGTGACATATGCAAGTTTGGTACATGTCATCGATGAAAATGTTGAACAGTTTGAATCCTGCTTGGCTAACTTACTAACTGTTGGGGAAGTTACTTATCCTTTTGAAGATTTATTTTATCATCTATTACTGCATTGTGGAATTGCACTTTCTGCATTGATGGAAATGTTCTACATCTGTGCTGTCCGATAGGATAGCCACTGGCCATGGGGTTATTGAGCATTTAAAATATGACTAATGCAACTGAGAAGTTGAATTTTTCTTTTATTTAATAGTAATGAATTTAAATTTAAATAGCCACATACAGTTAATACCTATGATTTTGGACTGTGCAAATCTGAATGAGGATAATTATATTCACTCTAATACTTAACTTCTGAAAATAAGATTATGAAATGTTTTATAAATGCAAATGGGTGATGATATATTTATATATGTGTATGTATTATTGCCTAGTGGGGCAATTAAAATACGTATTTAAGAATCACTTATAAATACAGTGTTTTAAAAATGTGATGGTCATTGTCAAGGCTTTAAAATGTAAGGGTTCCCTTTAATTGTATTTGTTGGTGGCACAAACAGGTTGATGTTTCCATAAATGAGTAATTCTTTTGAAGAAAATAATATTTGTCTGAATCTGTGATTTAATTATAAATAATTGGTAAAGTGATATTTCACTAGATACTATTTTGGTAATGGTTCTTCTTTATACTTAAAGATTCTTTCCTTAACTGCTTAGAGTATTCAAAATATTATAAATATTTCCTATCTTTTACTTATATATTCCAGATACTGTAATTGAAAATGTTGATTTTTTTCATTTGAAAAGATACTATAAAGTCAAAAGCAAGCATTTTGATTGATTGTCATGATAGAAATCAGCATAAATGTTTCAGTTTTTCTGGTTTTGTTCCTTTCTAGCTGCATAGATGAATGGTTTGAAGTAAATAGATCTTGCCCTGAGCACCCTTCAGATTAAGCATCAGATTCCTGTATTATAGGTAATTTTTCCTCTTTCTGTTTTCATTGCTTTTGAAAGTATTGTTCTAAATTAAAACTTCTCAGTCATAATTTTTATGCATTCACTTATTCATCAAGGCTTTTGTGTGTGTATATTCCAGGCAGATGCTGTGTTAGGCTACGATATAGAATGTTCACATTAAAAAATAAATGTAAAACAACTTCCTGGATTCCTGAATGGAGTCATATGTTGAATACTTTCTACAGTCTAGGACTTTTTAAACACATTCACTTATTAATGTTAATTTGACATGGAAGAAACCTGTGAAGTACATGTCATGACTTCATTTTAGTGGTAAGAAACCTAAAGGTCAGGATAGGCTATAACGTCCATGACTTTTAAGAGCAAGTTCACCAGCAGCCCAAAGTTATACAGTTAGTAAATGGACTCAGATTCCATACTCTTGTCCGTAAACTCCCAGGTATGTTCTTTGATAATGCAATGTAATGTTATAATTCAATTCATTCATAATAATTAGTATTTATATGGCATTTTATGTTGCAGGCATTTTTCTTAAGAATCTTATATCTATTAATCCATTTGTTAAGACAACTTTTTGAGCTCAGTACTATTCCTATTCCCATTGTGCAGATGAAGAAATTAAGTCATAGAGAAGTTAAGAAATTTGATTTATCAAGGTTACATAGTTTATGGTGGAGCTGGGATTCAGATCCAGGCAGTATTGCTCTGAAGACTGTGTTCTTAAACTGTCTTGCTATTTATTATTAGGCAGATTTTGTTCCACAATTGCATCATCAATTTATTCACCCAGTTTAAATCATTTATTCATTCACTATTCATTATATGCTCCTCAGCATATAATGAAGTGCGCTTAAAAATGAATTGAATTTTAAAACCAAATAAAAGTTTTATTTTACTCTGCTGACTTACCTTATCCATGATTCTGCACCATATGAAAATATTTAATGAATGGATTCATATCCTTGCTTGGTTATTGCTTTTTCCCCCTAGTTCCATGAAGTAAATTAAATGGCATATTTTAGCTTTGAAAAAATAAAGGTTAATTTAATTGCTATCTTCAAATAAATGAAAAGCTTTTTGAGAAAGACTGTTGCAGAAATAATTCACCATGTGAAATGGTGAATACCTTGGTAAATTGTAAGGTCCATCAAGTCCATCAGCATTTGGAGTTTTTTATTGTTAGGCTACTCAAACCAAACTTCGACACATTTGAAATATGGGGTAAGATTGCTCTGTCAGAGAAATGTAGGAATGGATGAGATGGTATTTTGACTATGTGTGCATGTGTGTTTTCCCTATGAAAAAGTTTTTTTGAAGTAAGGATGCTTTGGAATGGTTGCTTTCAGTGTCACCTTATGTCTTAGCCAGTAAAGTTAAATGTACAACTAAAATTATAGAAGCTTTTTAAGAAAATTACTAAAACTCAATGTTAATAAAATGAAAATTTTATCTCAGTATTTTACATACCAACATAGAATGTTAATAAAAGGAAAATTTTATCTTAGTATTTTACATACCAACATAATATGTTTAAAGCCTTCACCTGTAGGCAAAATTTGTCTTTTAGATTTTATAAACTTGTAAGAGGTAAAATTTTATGGTAAATTTTATTTTCTGTCTTATCAGCTAAATTTTTCTTTTGAAGTTAAAAAGAGCTTATAGAATATGTAGAATGTGCATTTTGCCTCAGTTAATATGCACATATCTGTGAATCTTAACATTTTCGCTTATCTCTGTTTTACATCAGTTGTGTCCTTTTTTGGTTTTGTTTTGTTTTTTGGTATATAGAACCTGAGTTTGAAACTAGTGTAGTACGTGAGGCAGGTTGAACCCTCAGTTGCCTACAGAAATCTGAACAAGTGGGATCCCCTGTGAGTCTTGAAGAGTCATTTTTTCAGCAACATTTTACAGTTGCTTAAAGAGCAACTTATAAAACTGGTAAATGGTATATAGACTTTATATATATATATAAGAGATTTTATAGATTATATATCTATATAAGTAAACTCCATGGAGACATGGAGTATTTTGACTCTTTCATATTTTTGCCTCTCTTCTGGCTGCTCTTATTTGTCAAATGATACATTCCTTTGATCCCTTTTGATGTCCTACATTAAAAGTGTATGGGTTTGACAAGGATCCAGTGCTGTATAAGCACTAAAAAGCAACATGTAACAGCAAAATCCAACATTTCTGAAACACTTCCACATATGAATAATTGCTTACTATTTTTAATTTGAGGTTTTAGTTTTTTGGGGAGAAATAATAAAGTAAGTTGTGTATGTGTGCTTGTTTAATGCCTATGTTCTATACTCTCATGTAGTTTGTATCCGGGAGGAGGAATGACTGCTATGTATTAGGTATTTTTATGACTATTATAAACTTTAATTGTTCTAAGTCTTTAATATGTTCTACCATAGTATATACATTTTATAACTTTTTTGAATTGTTAAGTAAGGGGATGAAAATTTACAGTAACTAAAGAATGTTCATGGGGAAATGGATGTTGTGTTTGGGTTTGTATTGCTTTTATTGGCCACTATTTAAAACTATGTGTGTCTGTTTTAAAACAGGTTTTCTTATATATTCAAGATGCTTGAAAAACCTAGAGGATATGAACATCTGTCTCTGGAAAAATAAAAATAAAAACACAGGTGTACTCAGCCAGAAATCTGAGTTTTGTGAGACTCGGTATTACAGAGATGGACAATCATACAGGAAAAAAAAAGAAATCCTGCTGAAGAGGACAATTACCACAGCACTTAGTGTACCAAACATGCACATAAAGGACACACAGGGATTTTGAAAATGCTGCACATCCCTTAGTAGTCATCTACATAGGTAATATTGATAAAGATTTTATATTCAGACGCCAAAGTTAACTTGATTTAAAAGTTGATTTACTTTGTATTAAGTTGTCTGGAGCTGCGCAACTAGTTGTGTTTTGATTCTTTTTTCTTTTTTTTTTTAGTTTGGGGTCTCTTATTTTCCCCAGCATAATAGTTCTACATTCATTTATTCTTAAATTGAAAATCATATAATTTGTTTCTTATAAATTAAGATCTTAAATGTGAAACTAACAAGTGTAATCAAGCAGTAAAGCATTCTCTGAATGCAGACCATGATCTCAAGTTCTTCCATATTTCCCCCAAGAATGGAAAATAGACATCTACATAGGAAAGCTAAAATATATTAATATTTTTCAAGGGTTTAACATGATCGGAATGCAGCCCAAAGAGTAAATCAAGTTATATAATTATATTTTCATAAATTGAATCTAGGATTGTCTTCTGAATTGCAACTTATTAAATACATTGTTTCTTCTTAAATAAAACTGCTCAGCAATTAATCAGCAGTAAATCATCTTGCAGCTATGCAACTTTTAAAAATATATGAATTACTGATTTTACGTGCTGCCAGCTATGATAACGTAGTTTTAACGGGTATTTTTTTGTTTATTTTCATAAGATTATTTTATTGTGCTTTGCATCTTCAGGCAGTTTTTTCCACACTTGGGCAAAATATTTAGGAGGGGCTAAACTTAACTTATGAAAAGGATAAAATAAAATTTTCTGGAATGGAACTTGGGATAATTTGAGGGACATTTTATATACTTTTAAAAATCAGAATTTAATTGGGGTGCCAGATTTATAGCAATTTGCATCTTTACTTTTCCAGATAATCTGGAGGCTAGCATTTGATAAATGATTTTTTAAGCAAATATGAAGATTTTTTAATTTATAATTTATTAATGTGTTATTAACTGTAATTAAAAATGTTATTCTATAGGAACTGCTAAATTCAGCCTTGTGTAGAAAGAAATGTATTAAGCAAAATTATGTGAATAAATATTTCTGCAGTGTACATCTGAATGGTTGAAAAGAGAAAAAAAAAAAACAAAAACTGGAAGAGAACTCCAGGGCTACAATATTAGATGTTTTTTGTTTTTTTAAATATCGGAAATACTGATACATAGATTTTGTGTTTTCAACATAAGGGAAAATGTTATCAGTGAATATTTAGGCAGTGCACTTTACTTGGTGCAATTGAAAGTTGCACAGCGCTGTTTCCTTAAGGTTTCCTTTACTCTTATATATTTAAATATTTACTTTTCTATTTAATGCTGCAACTCTTGGTCTTAATTCTCGGATTCTCCCTTTTCCTCCCACTTTATTGCTTCTGTTTCATATTTTTTAAAAGGCAAGTATAGGAACAACTGCTGCTACCCAGAAAAATTCGTGTATTATAATCTATTAAGAGTTTTCAGTTGCTTTCTGTATGGTTCTAGACCAGATAACATTTTCCCTAAAGTTATGCTGTGAAATGCCTTTTGTTATGCTGCAATTGACAGAAGAATACAAAACCTCCATTGTGACAGCTGATGGCACAGTTTCATAGGTGCTTTTTGGACCAGTTATGGAAAATACTCTTCCCTCAAGGAAAAATACTCTTCCCTCAATTTTTTCTGTTATCATGAAATCTTAATATGAATCCATTTTACTTAGTGTTTTCAATTTTGTAAACTTGCATCCCCAAAGAAAAACCTCTTATAATGTGAATTATCCATTTGTTTTCTACTACTGATGTATTTGTTGTGATAAAAATTATTTTGTTGTCTTCCCTTCTAAAAGGAAGAGAATTACTAGAACTGTGGTAATTGCTTATATTCTGGAAGTTGCTTTTCTGATGTGATTTACTTATTAGCGTTACTAATGTGTTGGCTTAAGTTCTTTTTTATCATGTAACATACTCTCACAAATTTTATTAACTAGCCTCTTTTTATCACAAGGTTCTGCGCATCAGCTGATACAATAGACACACCTGTGGTTTTTAAAGAAAGTTCAGTGTTGTCAGTGTCAAGTGCTCCTTGATTTATTATATTTGTCTAGAATAGCGTTTACTTGAATCTATTTATAGTGATCCCTTTTTGGTTAAAATTTATGAAAGTTAGTATTTTTACTTTAAGTTCAGTTTCCATCAGTGACTTCCGAAAAAGAATGATTTAGAAATTGGAAAAAGTTTTTAAAAAGTCCAGATGCTCCAATTTTAATTTAAAATTAAAGTTGTTATTCTAGAAAAATTATAAGTAATATTCTATATAGTGTCACATAAAATATTTGTAAATCTATATGTGAACACTGAATAGTGTAAGTAGTATATAAACTCACATTAGATGTTGAAAGGCTTAGCTGAAGGTACTCACAATGGATATTAGGGAGACAGAATATAAATTGAAAGCTTGGGTTATCAAGTTGGCTATAGCTTTCCAGGGCCTTTGTAAATACTCGGTTTTCAAATAAGATCACACCTGCATATATAGAAAGCAATATGTTCTGAGATTTCACTTCAGTGCCACTCTTTGTCCATAATAAATAGAATGATTGCCAATTTTGACTCCTTATCTTACTTTGATCTGGCTTTTTTTTTTTTTGCCAGAATGTTTAAGAGAAGGTAAAACTGTTCTGTCTTACTTTGAATCTTTGTCAGAAAAATAGACTTAAGCATAGCTTTAATATATGTTGTTTAGATCTGGTTATAAATAAGTTCCTAGATTGTGTTTTAGGAGCAGTGTTTGTGATTAAAATATTAAAATATAAATGATGATTTCTATTAACTGATTTTTTTGTGATAGCCTAAACATTTAAAAAGTCATGTTGCTAATTGTTGCATGCTAAAGGTATTGATTTCTTAGTGCAGCTGTTAAATTTCTTTTCAATGTTATGTAGTCATTTCAGTTTTTACCCATAGATACTTTATTAGAATGTAGCACCCAAAAATCCTGTGGATCACCCTTAGTGTATCTGCAGTATCAGTTCAAAACTATTTCAAGTTTAAGTGAGTTAATGAAAATGCCAGATACCTTTTCAAGGGTTCACAACTATGTTTTTAAGATTGGGTATAATGACATTTAAGAGCAATCATTTATATTAATATAGTTAGACATGGGAATATTCCTTTAAAAGAAAAGATTGCAAATTAACTCATTTTTACTTTACTGACTTGAAGAGTGGAAGAATGGAGATCCCCTAATAATGAGCTACATTTAAACAAAGCACATGACCAGTTTTGAAAATTCCAGAATGATGAAATTTATTATCTAATTGACATCTGCACTGCATTGATAAAATACACAGATCATCGTACTCTTTCATAGAGAAAATTTCTGTTTAAATCACATTATTGGGAACTGTGTAAAAGTACATAAAGATAAATGGTATTAAGTATGAGTACAGTTTTTTAGTTGATAGAAGTCTTTTAGTTCATTGGGCCATTTTCTTGCAGTTTGATTTATCTTAAGAGCTCAGTAAATCTTGACAATGGGTGGTTGTATGTGGTGTCTTATTCTTGTACAGATATTTTCTTATTTAAAAAAAGTTCTAGCATGCCAATATTTTGTCTTTGGCCCATTCCCTCTGCTTCTGAAGTATGTAATTTTGGAGTTTTTTCTTTGCTTTTTTGGAAATAACAGTAATTAGTTATCTCTTTTACCATTACTTTTCTTCTTTACCCAGTTGTTACTTGGTTTTCTTTAGAGGAAACTGCTGCTTGCTTTATTCCTGGTAGTAATTCTTATTCAGAAATAGCTGGCCAAACTTTTTTTGGTAATACCTTAATACCCAAACAGTGCTTTGAGTACCATACTGTGTGAATGTTGTGCTTAAGCTAAGAAACCAAATTTCCCTTTAATCATAGAATTCCTGTATTGAATGGGAAGTACCTGATCTCCTAAGTCAGATAATTCTTTGAAGAAAGTAAAAGTGTTTATGGTACTGAACAAAACAAGCTATGTTAGTTTTAGTTCAAAATGCAACATTACTTTACTTAGGAGAGTGGGTATATTTTCAGATTTCTAAGTCATTAATTTTAGACTGATGAGTATTAATAAGTTAGAATTCTGTTACTTGTTTATAGAAGGAGCAAAGAGCAGCGTGACATAAACTCAGACCCCAGAAATAAATGATTTCTTTTTTAAAGTGATACTGTAGAACATACCTATTAGCCAACATTGTACTTCTTAGCTCTGCCCTGGAGTTTGAGGCACCTATTGGCATCCCAAGTCTTGGCAACTGAAGTGATTAAGTTTTTCTATTACTAGATTATCATGCCTTCCTTTCTGATTTGGTATGTTTAGATAAACACTGATGGATTTATGTTTAATAAACCTACCTGTATCTCTTTACCAGGTAACCTGGTGTCAGCATTTTTAAAATGTTTCAATTGTTAGTCACAGCATTTTGAGCACTTGTGTGCATATAATAGTTAACAGACTCTGTAGGGAGAGAGAAATAAAGGAGGTTTTAGAATTTGATGACTCAGAGTTCAAATTCCCTCTGTTAGAAAGTATTTTCCTGTTAAAAAAGTATCAAATACATCAATCAAAAGAAAAATAGAAAATGTATTAGAAATTACCTGTATTAGTATGTTCTAAACTAAAATGCAAAACATTCATTGTTGATATATTAATAAATAAACATTCCACATGACCTTGCCAAATAATCCCATTTTTTAGAAGTAGAAAATAAAGAGAAGAATGCATTCAAGGGAATTTGTCATATCTGCCCTTATGTATAGATGTTGACAGATGTTTACAATAAAACTGAGAAAAAATCTGAATGCTGAGAAGATGTTAGCTAGAGCTTCTATGTCTATATTTGTATGCCTGCTATCACAAAATTTAATCTAAAAGCATTCATTAAAATTCTCTAATAGTGTAAAAAATTATTGTAGTGATAGTGGATAAAAAGTTCTTTTTTCTTTAATCATAAAAAAAGATGTACTTTGTAATTTCTAATATAAAGCCTGTTTGTAAATTTTGTAATTGAAATATGGTTGGAGAACTATTAAATAGTTAGGGGTAGGAGATCTGCCAGCGCACAATCTTAAAACTTTTAAAATTTAGGTTGTATTTAGTGACAATCCATTATGTTTTAAAGGGGGGAGTAATCTTTTGAAACACAGTTATTGTGATTGAGGTAAGAGGTGTTGAGTTATGTAGTATAATGATTAAGAAGTCTGGAGCCAGACTTTGTAGACTTACCATCTCCTTAATACTTGGCAAAATACTTAACCTCTGAGTTAACCTCTCTTAACTAGTGTCTTTTTCCTTTGAATTTAATGTTTATTATTTTATTAGGTTTAAAGAGTACATGACCAGAAAAAAAAAGAAACTTGCCAAAAAAGTCAGTTTGAGCTTTCTTGATTAACTGTAAAGTATGAGCCATTTAAATTTATATTTCAGAAAAATATCAAAGATTTGTATGTCACAAATCTTTCAAGGTAACTCATTAAAACTTGAAATATTATTAAATCTGTAAATGCTAAGAGATTTCCTATCCAAATATTCAGGAATATCCATCAAGAAAACCAAGTGATAAACAATTGATCCAGTGTTGGAATTCAAACATTGCAAATGCCAGAGGACTTCTAAGGCATTTTAATAGCCAAACAGTTATTTTAACCTGTAATCAATATTTTAAAACTATCAGTGAGATTTTCCATTCTTCTTAAAGTCTTTGAAATCTTATGTATATTTTTTTACACATAGCATATCTCTATTCAAACTAGTCATATTCCACAGCTCAAGA
This sequence comes from Tamandua tetradactyla, assembly GCF_023851605.1. Lineage (NCBI taxonomy): Eukaryota > Metazoa > Chordata > Mammalia > Pilosa > Myrmecophagidae > Tamandua > Tamandua tetradactyla. The sequence continues at coordinate 92,826,885 of NC_135327.1, read as the reverse complement.
GCTAGTGGCTACCAAACGTAGATGACTTTAGGGGTTGGTTTTTTCCCTCAATATTTTTTTAAGGTCTTGTGATTCTGGCTGTGTGAAGACCCCAGTCTCTCAAAGTTAACTTAGCTACCAGCCATAAGCACAGTTGGTTGTATATTGTTATTATACTGAGGTAGTTTCATAATTATTTTCAGTGAAAAGTACTGGAGATCTCTTGTAAAAGTTGAAATAGTCAAATGAATCCTCTTTCTGTGTATTCAAAATTGGCAGTGGCTCTAACTGTGATTACAGTTTGGTGAGGCCATACAGGTTCTGAGTACCTGATCTGTTTTGTAGTACCTGTACTATACCTGGTATGTTTGTGAAGTTTTAGCCAAATGATCAAGAGAATTTGTGAGTAGCTTGGGTCAATTATCCTGTGTTGAGTTCTATGGTGGCACTTTCATGAGTTTCAGGCTTTCCAGCAGCAGTTGAATTTTTATCACGTCTACTCTTGAACTGCTAAACTTTTTCACTAGTCCCTCATTCACAAAACAAACTTCAAACTCCAGCATACTAGTCATAAGTATTCAAGTCTAAGCTACCTACAATAATATGCTCCCTAAGTTTGCCTGGAAATTTAATACTTGTAGTAAATTAAAACAAAATAGAGGCTTTTTTGCTATCATGATGTCTCAGTATCTCAGACCCTGTCCTTAGGTCCCTCGATGACCATCCCCGGCACCTGCTTATACAAGATAAACAGCTTCTCTCTCTTTTCCCCATGTCCTGCCCACATTTGTGCCCTCACAAAAGTCATACAAACTCCCCAGTCCCCACTCTTGGTTGACAAACTACTACAGCTCTATTCGTGTATCATTATACAGGCATAGTTGCCAGATTCACTGTAACCTTTTGCTCCCCACTTGTTTGGTTGACCTCCTGCTTCTGGCGTTTCCCCGTGTGACCCTGTGAGGCATGCTGCCACTCTGTATTTTAGGACCTGTGAGTATTAATAAACTTCTTTCATGCATCTCTGGTGTCATTTATCCTTGCCACACCTAACTAATCCTTACAACTCAGTGCTCAGGCTGTATGTTGGATGGAGTCAGAGGTTAGAGATGGGCAGGGGTTTATCTATGAGGTTGGACACTGAAGAAAGGCATTTCACTCTTATGATTTGGTATCCCTATTAAGACTTAACTTGGCTAAATATATTACATCAACACAAGACGACATTGAGGAGTCAGGAGCCACTTTTAAAATATATTAGGGCCTTGACCCCACCCCAAAGATTATGAGATGATTGATACAGTGTGATTCTGTTGTACAGCTGGTGTGTGACCTATGTAGGATTTTCTCCTACATCCCAAAATACTTCTGTGGAGCATGTTTAAGAGACCACTGCACCTAAACTCTAGCCACATTCTCTCTCCAATTCTCTTTACTGCCTCATCAAATTCTTGCTTATTTTTTAGATGAGAAAACTATGCCTCTATCATTATGCATTCTACCTAACTCAGCCAGGGCTCTGTTCCTTGATACGCATATGAATATTTAGGTTTCCTAAGTCTCTAGAACTTGACTCTGACAAACCCAAAGCCCCTTTTCAGGCTCTTATATCTTCCGTTGGTTTTTCAAAACTCAATAATGACACTAAAACTAAGCAGTGATGTTTTTGTTTTATCCTTATTGTCTCTGTCTCCTGAAGCAGCAAGTCACTAACACATTGCTGTAAGCAACCACAGACACGAGGAAATAAAGTAGCAGGAATGGAAAATACAGCAGTCAGTAATTCAAAAATACTCTCTTAGTACTCTCACATGAATGATGAGAAAGCTACTATCTTTTCATGGCTGAGACGTAATTTTACTCTGATTTTCATTCTTAGAATTGTGTGGGCAATCCTCAGAAGTCTTTTCACCTGAAGAATATCGTGTGGGAGTTATCTGAACTAAAATGCAGGCTGAACTGAAGTATTTGGTTATTGAAAATTTACTAGATGTAAGGTGTCTATGGGAGACACTGGCCGTATATTCATGGGCAGGGGAGAGACAGTTCCTGCCTTTATTAGCTTACAGTTTAATATTCCTAGTGAAAAAGTTGGTCATCAGTTATAGAATAGCTAGAATATAAATAACATGGATGCTTGAAATCCAGTTCTTGAGTATGCACTTGTGTCAGGTATCTCAAGGTATCAAGTTATTAATGTAATTGGAAATCCTTTATTTGCCCTGGCATCTGGTACTAGTTGTATACCTTGTGAAAGACCATGAGTATACAGCAGTGCTGCTAAAACAGGAGGAAACAGTGAAACACTAGGATTGCAATAGAGACAGACACAAAATTGTTAACTCATTTCCGTATTTTGAAGCCTGATTCCTTAATAAGAACAGTATTATGCTTCTAATAAAAATTTTTTCTTCACAGCTTTTTAAAAGCAACTTCTATGAGTTATAATTTACATCCAACAAAATGCACCCATTATAATTGTACAATCCTATGTGTGGGTTTTGACAGATACGCACATGTAACCATCACCATGACCAAGATGAAGAACAATTCCATTAGCATCAAAAGAGGTTGGGGGAGGGAGTAGGTAGTAGCGGCAGGATGGGAGCAGTCCCAGCCTAAAATGCCATGAACTACTGCTGTTCTCACAAGGTTCGTTAGGTTTTCCTGAGTAAACGTTTTGTTTGTTTCATGCTTTGGATTATTTTCCAGAATATTGAAATGAAGTTTTCAATTGGGTTATCTTTTTATTAATGAGTTGTAGGGTTGATTTCTTTATATATTCTGGATATTAAACTCTTACTGAATATGTGGATTCCAAATATTTTATCCCATTGAGAAGGTTACATTTCACTTTCTTGATAAATTCCTTTGATGCGTAAAAGTTTTTAATTTTGAGGAGGTCCCATTTATCTATCTTTTCTTTTGTTGCTTTTGCTTTGGGTGTAAAGTCTATGAAACCATTGCCAACCACAAGATCCTAAAGATGCTTTCCTGCATTTTCTTCTAACAGTTTTATGTCCCTGGTTCTTAATCTTAGGTCTTTGATCCATTTGGGTTAATTTTTGTATGTGGTGTGAGATAGAAGCTGTTCTAGTTTGCTAGCTGCCGGAATGCAACACACCAGAGACGGATTGGCGTTTAATAAAAGGGGATTTATTTTATTGGTTCTTCAGAGGAAAGGCAGCTAACTTTCCACTGAGGTTCTTTCTTACGTGGAAGGCACAAGATGGTCTCTGCTGGTCTTCTCTCCAGGCCCCTGGGTTCCAACAACTTTCCCCGGGGTGACTTCTTTCTGCATCTCCAAAGGCCTGGGCTGAGCTGCTAGTGCTGAGATGAGGAATGCTGAGCTGCTAGCTGTGCTATGTTGCGATCTCTCATTTAAGCACCAGACAATTAAGTCAAACGCCACTCATTGCAGCAGACACGCCTCCTAGCTGACTGCAGATGTAATTAGCAACAGATGAGGTTCACGTACCATTGGCTTGTGTCCACAGCAACAAACTAGGTATGCTTACCTGGCCAAGTTGACCACTGAATCTAACTAACGCAGGAGCCTACTTTCATTCTTTAGCATATGCATATCCACTTCTCTTGACACTTTGTTGAAGAGACTATTCTTTACAGTTGAGTAGCTGTAGAAGAGACTATTCTTTACAGTTGAGTGGCTGTAGATGTGAGGGTTTTCACATTTCTGAACTCTCAATTTGATCTCATTGGTTTCTCTGTCCTTGTGCTAGTAACATGCTATTTTGATGACTGTAGCTTTGTAATATGCTTTAAGGTCAGCAAATGTGAATCCTCCAATGTCATTCTTCTTTTTCAAGATGTTTTTCACTATTCAGGGCTCCTTTACCCTTCCACATAAATTTGATAATTGACTTCATTTCTGGAAGGTAGGCTGTTAGAATTTTTATCAGAATTGTGTTGAATCTGTAAATCAATTTCCATAGAATTGTCGTCTTAACAATATTTGGTCTTCCAATCCATGAAGATGTAATGTCCTTGCATTTACTAAGATCTTATTTGATTTCCCTTAGCATTGTTTTCTAGTTTCTGTGTACAGTTCCTTCATTAAATTTATTTCTAGATATTTGACTATTTTACTTATTATAAATTGAATTTTTTTCTTATTTCTTCCTCACATTGCTCATTACAAGTGTATAGAAACATACTGATTTGTGCATGTTGCTCTTGTACCCCATCATTTTGATTAATTCGTTTATTAGCTTTAGGAGCTTTGTTGTGGATTTTTCAATACTTTCTATCTCTAGGATCATGTCATCTGCAAATAGTGAACGTTTTACTTCTTTCTTCCCAATTTGGATGCCTGTCATTTATTTTTCTTGCCTACTGCTCTGGCTAGAATTTCCAACACAATGTTGAATAACATTAATGACAATGGGCATCCTTATGTTGTCCAGTTCTAGAGGGAAAGTATTCAGTCCTTCACTATTGAGTTTAATGCTAGCTGTGGGTTTTCCAGATACATCCTTTATCATGTTGATGAAGCTTCCTTCTATTCCTGTTTCTATCAAGAAAAAATAAGTTTTGTCAAATGCCTTTCCTGCATCATTTGAAATGATCATGTAGTTTTTTTCCCCCTTTGTTTTTGTTTATGGGGTGTATTACATTAATCGATTTTCTTGTATTGACCCACCCTTGCATACCTTGGATAAACCCACTTGATCTTGGTCTATGGTTGTTCTTCATTTTTTTTGTTGTGCTGTTGGATTCAGTTTGCAAGTATTTTGTTGAGGATTTTTGCATCTATATTCATAAGAGAAATTGTCTGTAGTGCTTGTAGTATCTTTATTTGGCTTTGGTATTAGGGTGATGTTAGCCTGATAGAATGAGTTAGGTAGTATTCCCTCCTCTTCAAGTTTTTGGAAGAATAGGAGCAAAATTGGTATTATTGTTCTGAGAATGATTGGTAGAATTCACCTTGGAAGTCATCTGGTCCTGGACTTCTCTATGCTGGGAGGTTTTTGATAACTGACTCAATCTTGTTTCTGTAATTGGTCTGTTGGGGTCTTCTGTTTCTTCTAGAGTCAGTGTTCATATTTTTCTAGATATTTGTTCATTTCATCTAAATTTTCTTATTTGTTGGCATACATTTGTTCATACTATTCTTTTATGATCCTATTTATTTCTGTGGGGTCAGTAATAATGCTCCCCTCTCTCATTTCTGATTTTATATATCCACATCTCTTCTCTTTTTCTTCTTTGTCACCCTAGCTAAGAGTTTCTCAATTTTATTGATCTCAAAGAACCAACTTTTGGTTTTAAAATTTTTGTCTATTTTTTCATTCTCAATTTCATTTATTTCTGCTCTGGTCTGTGATTTCTTCATTCCTACTAGGTTTGGGACCTAGCTTACTGTTCTTTTTCTAGCTCTTCCAGGAGTGCAGTCAAGTCATTGATTTTGGTTCTTTTTTCTTTTTGCAAAGAAAAAAAGAGTTTATTGCTAGGCATGAAGCAGGAGAGCGGATGGCCTCTGGGCCCAAAATGCTGTCTCTTTGAACTGCAGTAATTCTAATAGTTTTATAGTATTAAAAGATGGGCAGGTCTTAGGATAATGAACACAATGGCTATAGATGATGTAATTAGAGGTGATCTAATTATTGAGTATGCGCAGATTGATTACATGCTTAGTCAAAGAATGTTTGTAAGAAAATGGCAACCTTGGGCAGGCCAGGGTGGCTCAGCAGGCAGAGTTCTTGCCTGCCATGCCAGACACCTGGATTTAATTCCCGGTGCCTGCCTATGCAAAAAGAAAAGAAAATGGCGACCTTAATACAATGATGGGCGTGATTTTAGTATTACAATGCAGTGTAGGTGACTTACAGGTTAAAATCTAAGCTATGTGCATGTCAAGCAGACCCATTTTCTGTTTTAATTATCAAGAAAGTATGCAATTGGGGTAGGTTACTTTTTGGACTGACCCAAGCCCCTTCATTAGTAAACATTAGGGGCTGTCTTTAGCAATCACAAGACTCCAAAGACCAAAAAGTGGATAAGTGAGTACAAGTGAAGGTCAGTTACAAGGCTTTTTTAGCTATAAAGGCACAAGATAATGGCTATATAATCATTATCAGGGATCAGGGCCCTTGGATTACAGTTCAGAGATTTGAGGTATTTCCCTCTGTCTACTCCAAAGCAAAAAGGAATATTTATATAATGATTCAGCAACCATAATCACCCCTTAATTCCTGGTTTCTTTGGTTACAGTACTGCCTTCCCACTATGGTTTTAGTGGGAAATCATAGATACCAGATTTTAATCTCTTATTGTCAGAGATTCCTACATCCATTAAGTATTTTATTTTCAAAGGATTCTGGAGTTGATTAATGAAAAGCCCATTTCTACAGATGTGGAAACTGAGTGAACATTTGTATAAAGTTGATCTCTATACAGACTGCTTTCATAAGAATTGTATTATTAAATCCTCATAACTACTCTGTTTTTTATTGATATATATATTTTATACTTGCATACCCTGTAATCATCCAAATATACAGTCAATGGTTCATAATATCATATAGCTGTGCATTTATCATCACAATTGACCTTTTCTTTTTGTGAAAAATAACATATATACAAAAAAGCAATAAATTTCAAAGCACACTGCAACAATTAGTTGTAGAATAGATTTCAGAGTTTGGTATGAGTTGCAATTCCACAATTTTAGGTTTTTACTACTAGCTTTTCCAAGACACTGGAGACTAAAAGAAATACCATTATAATGATTTAGCAATCATACTCATTTGTTAAACCCTACTTTCTCTGTTTAAATTCACCATCATCTTTGATCTTTCTCTCACTCTTTAGGGGTATTTGGGCTTTCCCATTCTAACTTTTCATGTTAGAAGGGGCGGTTGATAATATTGGGTAGGTAGATGGAACTAGTTGATGTTTGTAGAGTCTGGCCTCTCTGCCTTACAGAAATTATCTGGTTCTTTTTTCTTTTTTAATGTAAGCATTTGGGGCTATAAATTTCTCTCATAGTGCTGTGTTTGCTACATCCTATAGGTTTTCATATGTTGTGTTCTCGTTTTTATTTGTCTGGAGGTATTTACTAATTTCCCTTGCAATTTCTTCTTTGACCATTTGTTTAAGAATGTGCTGTTTAACTTTCATTTATCTGTAGGTGAATAACATTTGCCAGATAAAGATTTTTTGGCTGGCACTTTTCCTTTTTCAGTACCTTAAATATATTATACCTCTGCCTTTTCACCTCCTTGTTTTCTGATGAGGAATCAGCACTTAATCTTTTTGCAGTTTCCTTGTCTGTGATAAATCAGTTTTATTTTTCTGCTTTCAGGATTTTCTCTTCAGCTCTTCCGCAAATATTCTTTTGCCCCTTTTCCCTTCTATTCTTTAGGGACAGCCATGACTGGTATGTTTGTGCTCTTTGTGCTGTCATTCAATTACTGAGATATTCCTCATTTTTTCCCAAGCCTTTTAGAAGAGTTTAGAAGGGGTGTCAACACTAAAAGATCAAGGGATGTAATTAATTGATAATCTTGGAGAGGCTGATTCCTCTGAGTTTCAGAAATTTATATTCCAAGAAGGAACCCTCAAGGAATTTATATTCCAAGAAGACAAACCTAGTGCATGAAACCTTTATAGAGTCTTAATTTGAGCCCTTAGGTGTTCTTAAGAGTGAACAGGAGTGATGTTGATTGGGGTTTAGCAAACCATGGCAATTAGCCCTATCTAACTGAAGTTTGTGTAAGAGTAGCCTCTATCTGATCTCTCTTGGCCACTGATTCTTTATTTTATTACGCTTCTTTCCCCACTTTAGGTCTGGAAGGCATTGTCAATCCAGCGGTGCCAGGGCCAGACTCATCCTTGGGGGTCACGCACCAAGTTGCCAGGGAGATTTTCACCCCTCAATGGCTTATCCCACAAAGGGAGGAGGGCAGTAAATTTCCTTGCAGAATTGGTCTTAGAGTGAGGCCACATCTGAGCAACTAAGAGGCTTCCTAGAAGCCAACTCTTAGGCCTCATAATGGATAGTCTTAACTTCTCCCCTACAGAAATAAGTTTCATAAGGACAAGCCTCAAAATCCACGGCTTGGCCTATTTTCTTAGGACTTCCCAACGGTTGAGAGAGTACCCAGGGTTTCCCAGATGGGAAAGGTTAATCATTCCATATATGGAAATACGTATATATTTCCCTTTGGACCCACAAGGGACTTTACAAATGTATTTAATTATCAGCCCACCATACTCTGAGATTTATCCTGGTGTAATATTAAGCTGTACAGAATTACAAGACCGCATTCCTGTTCTGGATGCCAAGAGTTTGGGTTGTTTAAATGAGCTATACAAAGAGGATAATTTAGATTATGTGTTACAGAAAATTTAGGTTCTAAACGTAATAAACTTCTCTGCTTTTGGTTTCATAACAATAGGTGAAGGTCTGGAGTGCATACACTATCTTCTTTTACTCAGAATTCTAATGTACTTGAGACTCAGCCAGATTGGTTTCATTTTAAACTCTAATTGAGGCCTGATCCCTTTTTCGGTTACTTTAATTGTTATATATATAGCTTTGCTAACATTCAGGACCACAGTACTCTATTTCTAGTTCTGAAGTGACACAGAATTCATGTTCCAGAGAAATACTAGTTATAAACATACAAGGCAGTGTCTCAGTATCTAGAAACACATTTACAACTTCAGACGAAGTATGGCTGCTATAAGGGCTTATAATCTAGGTAAGTATTTTGTAAGTATTTTCTGAGAGAGACCTTAGCATATTTCCTCTTTTGTTTCTGGCTTATTTTGCACAAAACATTGACCCTGCGGTTTATTGAATATGTTGTATGCTTCAATGTCCTTCCTTTTTGTTGCTCTATCATACTCCATCATATAAGTGTATCATTTTCCACCATTGTGCTTCTCAGTCATTGTACCCTTCAACCTCCTCCATCTATTGGGCATCATAGATAGTGTCCAAAATAAACCATTTCATACAGTATCCTCACTTGGTTGTACAATCAGCAGCACTTTAGACAATTTTCACTGGTCCATAATGACAACCAGCAAAAAAAGAGCATCACCAACAATCAAATCAAAACTACTCTGTTACCACTCTTAAACAACCAGTGGATGAAAGAAGAAATGCTGGAGAAGTCAGTATTTATCTGGAGATGAATGAAAACGATAATACAACTTATCAGAATTTAATGGGATGCAGCAAAGGCAGTGCTGAGAGGAAAATATATTGCCCTAAATGTCTGTATTAAAAAAGAAGAGAGCAAAAATCCAGGATCTAACTGCTCTCTTGGAGGAACTAGAGAAAGAACAGCAACTTACCCAAAGAAAATAGAAGAGAAGTAAAGATTAAAGCACAAATAAATGAACTTGAGAGAAAAAAAAACAGATCATGTTTTTTTTTCCTTTTCTATTTGTTAATTTGCTGTTTTGCATTGATCGATTTAATTGTGTTGAATTACCCTTGCATTCCTGGTATAAATCATACTTTATATGTATAATTCTTTAAATGTATGGTTGGATTTGATTTGCTAGTATTTTGTTAAGAATTTTTGTATCTATGTTAATTTGGTTGATTGGTCTGTACTTTTCCACTCCCGTAGTGTCATTATCTGGTTTTAGTATTAGAGTGATGTTAGCTTCATAAAATGAGTTAGGTAGCGTTTTTTCATCAGTTTTCTAGAAGAGTTTGAGCAAGATTGGGGTTAGTTCTTTTTGAAATGTTTGATAAAATTCTTCTGTGAACCTGTTTGGTTCTGGCTTTTCTTTGTAGGAAGATTTTTGATAGCTGATTGAATCTTGTTACCTGTAATTGGTTTGTTGAGTTCTTCTATTTCTTTATTCAGTATAGGTAGTTCATGTGTTTCTAGGAGTGTATCCATCCCATATAAGTTGTCTAGTTTGTTGGCATAATATTCTCTTGCGATTTTTAAAATTTCTTCAGGATGTGTGGCAATGATCCCTCTCCTAATTCTTATTTTCTTTGTTTGGGTCCTCTCTCTGTTTTTCTTTGTTAGCTAGCTAATAGTCCATCAATTTTATTGATTTTCTCAAAGAAAGAACCATGTTTTGGTTTTGTTGATTCTTTCTATGTTTTGTTTACTTCCAGTTTGTTTACTTTTGCTTTAATCTTTATTTCTCTTTTTCTGTTTGCTTTAAGGCTAATTTACTCTTTATCTCCAAATGAGTAGTTAAGTTCTTATGTTTTGCTCGTTCTTATTTTTTCAGTATAGGCATTTAGGGAAATAAATATCTTTCTCTGTACTGCCTTTGCTGTATCCTGTAAGTTTTGATATGTTGTATTCTCATTATCATTTGTCTCCAGGTATTTTTACTAGTTTAGCTATCAGTTTCTTCTTTGACCCACTGATTATTTAAGAGTATGTTGTTTAATTTCTTTATATTTGTGAACATTTTGGTTCTTTGGTGATAATTAATTTCCAGCTTTATTCCATTGTAGCCAGAGAAAGTTCTTTGAATAATTTCAATCTTATTAAATTCATAAAGATTCATTTTTTGTCTCAGCATATGATCTGTCCTGGATAACGTTCCATGTACACTAGAGAGGAATGTATATCCTGGTGTTTTGCAGTGTGTTAATCCAAATATGTCTGTTAGGCCTAATTCATTTATCCCATTGTTTAAGTCCTCTATCTCATTTTTGATCTTCTGTGTGGTTCTTTTTACAGTGGAAAGTGGCATATTGAAGTCTCCCACTATTCTTTCTGGTCCCTTCAGTTCTGCCAATGTTTGCCTCATGTACTTTGGAGCTCCACGATTGGGAGCACAAACATTTTTTATTGTTATTTCCTTTTGGTGAATTGTTCCTTTTATTTAATATGTGGTGTCCTTCTTTTTCTCTTGTGATGTCCTTACGTTTAAAATTTGTTTTATCTGACATTAGTATAGCTACTCCTGCTCTCTTTGGGTTATAGCTTGCATAGAAGATCATTTTTCTGTCCTTTCACTTTCAGTCTAATTGTGTCCTTGGTCTAAGATGTATCTGTTGTAAACAGCATACAGATAGATTATATTTTTCAATCCATTCTGCAAATCTGTATCTTTTAATTGGTGAGTTTAGTCTGTTCATGTTCAAAGTGATTATTGTAAAAGCAGCTCTTTAATCTACCGTCTTATCCTTTAGTATTTGTTAGAGCTATATATTCTTTTCCTTCTCTCTGTTTTTATCCTTTCAGTTATCTTTTCTGGTACTTGTCAATTCTGTGCACTTCTCAAGACCACCCTCTCCTGTCTTTTTTCTCAGCTGACAGGATTATGTTTAGTATTTCTTATAGGGTAGGTCTCTTATTGACTCGTTCTCCCAGTCTTTGTTTCTCATTGATGATTTTAATCTTTCCTCAGTTTTGAAGGGCTTGACTGGATATAGAATTGTTTGGCTGAATGCCTTTCTTTACATATCTTAAATATATCATCCCACTGCTTTCTTGCTTTTATGGTGCTTGTTAAATAATTCTAACTCAGTCTTGTATGTTTTTCTTTTTATGCAGTAGAATGCTTTATTCGTACTGCTCTCACAACTTTCTGTTTCTCTTCAATGTTTGACAGTTGTGTATGTGTCTTGGATAAGTGTATTCAGATTTATTCTATTTGGAGTTTATTGGCACTCTTATTTGCATATTTATATGTTTCATAAGGGATGAGGTTTTCCCCAATTATATCTTCACTTAACTTTTTCAGCCCCTTATTTTACACATTGGTTTCCTTCACTCGTTCAGAGTTTTGTGTTTACTTGGTTTTATGTTGAATGTTTGTTTTTGCAGTTTGTTTGTCAGGTATCCCCCACCAAACTAAAGCCCAGATATTATTTAGAGGGTATAATTCAACTTGAGAGTCTACTAAAAGCCAAGCCAGTGTGCACAGGTACTCTGTTGGTAGAATGGCCACCCATCACATGGGAGACCCAGGTTCGATTTCTGGCCCATGAGCCCAAAAAAAAAGAAAGAAAGAAAAATAATACTAAAATAAAATTAAAATATAATAAAAACATGAAAAACAACAAAATACACACTTCAACCGCAGTAGCCCCAAAGTCAGAAGGAGACACCTAAGATATTGAGAATGTGCTCAGACTGGTGCCCAGCAAAGGGAGACAAAATTTTAAGAAAAATAATAAAGCAAATAATAAATGAAATAAAATAGAATAACAAAAAACATGTAAAATGATAATCAATAAAATATAAGAATATGTAATATATATAAAAAATACTACTACTAAATGTATATGTATAGAAAAAATGTTTAAAAAAAAAAAAAGTGAAAAAGAAAAAAGAACTTAAAAAAAACTCTAAGCAGATAGGGAGTTAGCCTGCCCGTACTTACCCCTTCTCACTAGGAGGTTGCCATCCTGAGGCATTTCTTCCCTGCAGGCTCCCTCCTTACCCACTACTGCAGCTGGCCTGCATTACTGCTTCACATCAGCAGATGATGCCCCTGAATCTCCTCCCATCAGACCTGCTCTTCCCAGATTGCAGCAGCTGTTGGATGAGGTGTGTTCAGTGGGGCGGGGGTGGGGGAGTTGCTCTCCTGGCCTGTGGAATCAGGATGGGTGTTCATGGCATAGGACTTGGGAGCTGATCAGCCCCCAGGGGATTAACTGATCTGTAGAGCTCTGCTAATCCTCCGCACACTGTGCCCACTGGGATGGCTATTCCTACTACCCGGCTGGGTGACCACTCCCAGCACCCAGAGGCCTGGCCCTTGTAGTGGACAGCTCGGCCCATCTGTGCATTCCTCAGAGGCACCTCTAGCTGTGGACCCGCATGGGGAGGTTTCCCCAGTCAGCAACTGAGGCAGGCTGGAGTGGAGAGATGATCAGTTCCCTCCGACCTGCACTTCCCTGCATGCTGCAACCCACCCCTGGCGGGGATCATAGTCAGTGGTCCTCCCCCATTCTTCCTAATCTGATCCTCTTGTCTCTTTCCTCCTCAAACACCTAGGGACTGTCTGATTTTTCACCCTCTTGAGTGTGTTCCTGTTCATTCTTTCCCTGTTCCCTATCTTGTTCCATGGGATAGTTGTGAATTCAATCTATTCCACTCCACCATCTTCCCCGAAGTTCCTGTAGTGTAGTTTTACTCTCTTCTATTGTGCTTTTCCCATAATTTCTGTTATGTTTCTTTTTAAACTTTCAAATTCTTCTTTATGGTCACACATATTCTCAATATCCTTTATCTTTTTAGTCATTTTCCTATCCTTGAATTGATTTAGAAGATTTGTTTAAACATCTTTGATTAGTTGTTTCAAATTCTGTGACTCTGAAGTTTTAATTTGTTCCTTAACTAGGCCATATATTCTTATTTCTTAGTATGGCTTGTAATTTTTTTGCTGATTTTTAGGCATTGATTATCATGATGAATTTACTCTGAAGGTCCATTTCCCCTTCTTGCCTAGAGTCTGATTGTTACCTGGTTTTGTGTTAAGCCTCTTCTTTGGTACTTGGTTCAAATTCTTGTAGACCTTTAGATTAGCCTGTGTTTAACTCATCAGATTTTTTCAGCTCTTCTTCACCTGATTTTTGCCCTTGATATGCAGTCCAGTGTCCAAATTGTACCTTTTGTGCAGTCGTTTCACCCCCAGGAGAAAACTTCCTTCCTTTTGTTCCTTCTCTGGGACTCTTAATGTGTTCTATTTGTTTAGTTTTGCCTCTGTTATTTTTTTTACACTCCTTTCATTGTTTCTCCCTGCTTTTGTCTGGAGGGCAAATTCTGGGAGGAGGGTCATCTTGGAGAGGAGTTTGCCAAATTTTACCCAGTTACAGTAAGGCCAGGGACCTAAGAATGAGTCATAGACCTGCTCCAAAGTACCCTTGTGTCGGGATCAGGACAGACGCCAAAAGTCTGTGATGGCTCCCTGAAACTGTGCTTTCCTGGGCTGCTTGAAGATGGAACCCTTCAGCAAACTGTTACCCACAGCTTTGAGGATGCTCTGTGTCTTTAATTTCCACCACTTCCACCTTTGTCTGAGACAGTGAAACAGTATCTCAGAGCCAGGATCAGGGATCCAAATTTGCATATCAAAAGCTATGACCAGTCCTTAGCATGCCCCCACCACCCCCACCCCCGTTCTTGGCAAAGAGCATTTTTATGTCCCTTAACTGTTACTAGCAGCTAGCCTGAGACTGGATCCTAAGGTACCTACCATAAGAGTTTCCATGCAGAGAGCTCTTCAGTTCTTTCCTGCAGTTTATAGCCTCATCCTCTCATGGGTTTTTTTTGGTTTATTTTTTGTTTTTGCCTCTAGAGCCCCAGAACAGTTGTTCAGACAGTTTTTGCCTGTTTCCCTATTTGGAGAAATAGAGTGGTGGCTCTCCCTACTCCACCATCTTCCCCAGAAGTCTCCTGCCAATCTTTTCTAATTGGCATGTTAAGGCCTTTTATTTTTAATGTAATTATTGATATGTTGGGACTTAAGTCTGCCATTTTATTATTTGTTTTCTGTTGTCCTTTCTGTTTTTCATTCTCTTTCTTCCTGCAAGTTACTTTGAACACTTTTTAGCATTTGATTTAGATTTATCTGTAGTGTTTGGAACTATATCTCTTTTTATAATTTTTTTAGTGGTTGCTTCTCAGTTCCAGACATAACTTTTCAGTCTACCACTATCAACAGTTTGAATCACTTCAAATGGAATGTAGAAGCAAATGACTGGATATCCAGGGTTTTCTCTTCTTTCTATTATATATTGCATGTCAGATTAACAAGATTGCCTGTGTCAAATTTTTCCTATGTGGTCACTGAAATTCTTAATCATCCTTGGTGAAATTATGCAACTTCTAAAAAGATATATGCAGGATTTAGCAATATAATGGGAAATAATGAAGTAAAAAGGTATTTTGTTTGGTGCAAGTGCAGAGACTCAACTGAGAATCCTCATGAGGGTTATTGCATTGGTAATAATGGTACTTGTGGAACTAACTACATGTCTCCAGAACCTGGCCAAGACCCAGCTGTTGTCAACTGAGGAGCACCATTCTCTGCCCAACCCACGCCCAATCACCAAACAAAAAATTAAAAACAAATTCTGGGCAGATATAACTAAACAAGATAATAATGAGTGACAGAAAGACAGCACTTAGGAAAATCCGTATGATATTTTGAAATATGATCCAAGGCAAAGTTTGTTCAAGGATGCTGGACTGATAAGATCTGAACTCTTCAGCCCTTGAAGCTAGCTTATTTACCATTTATCCATTCTGTATCTGTCTCCACACTATAGGCTTTTCTCTTAGAGAAATGACACTTAATATAATGGATAGCTAGACAGATTTAGAAACGCTGAGTTAGATGCTTAATTGCCAGATTTCACTAAGGAACAATGCAAGACTGATCAGAATTCACAAGTCCTGGTAACCAAATATAAACCTAATACCTAAAAGGCCCAAAAAACTATTTGGAATGCAGATTCAACTGTTGTCTTGTATAAGGTGGCTTTGAGCAGATAGAGACTCAAGGAGTATTAGATTTGCACACCATTTCTAAATCAAGAGTCCTAGTTAATTGCAGGGAGGTTCTAAGCCAGTTCTCAGACAAGTTCTACACTAGTTGAAGCTCACCAACGAAGGACCATGATGAATACAACTGAGGTCAAAGTAAGTTTTGTAGTTTTATTTAGCTTAGCTGCAGCAAAAGAAAACTTACACGAGAGACCCTAGGAGCATCCTGGTAAGCAAGAATTGTGACAAGCTTATTATAGGTTTGGGACATGTCTTCGGTGATTAGGTGATTCTAAGAATTGTTAAAAGAAGCAAAGGCCAGTATTGATTTGTGCTGTCGGGAAATGGGGGCTATTCAATAATTGAATATTTTGGTAATTCTATCTAAATAGCAGTAAATTTAAAACAACCGGTGGTGGGGGTGGGGGGTGGGGCAGCCAGTGCCATTATTGGCAAAGAAACAAAACTCACTCATGTTAGTTGGAAGAGGGGGACATATAATTATTTTTGTGGTTACCAAGTATTTTAGTCTGTTTCTTGTTTCAGACAAGGTCACAGAGTTGTCTTATTATTATTCATGTACTATGATCCTTATTTATGTTCAGATGGGAATGTCAGCTTCTTAGTTCTGCCTAGATTTCAGTGGTCAAGCTCAATCATATAGCTACACCTAACTAGCTATGTGAGACTAGGAATAGATTTTAGTTGTATACCCAGAAGGAAAAGGTAAACAAGATTTAGTAATTACATAACATTATACTCTTTTTTATTTTATTCTTTAAAATTATTTTCTCTCTTTATTCTCATTCCCTTCCAATAGACACTTAACCTAATTCATTTAATACATGGCCCACTGATCTACCTTCCATATATTTAGTTAGATTTTTATGGAAGATACATAGGATTGCTTTGAATGTGTTTCAAAAATCTATCCAGGTTGGGCCACAATGGCTCATCAGGCAGAGTTCTTGCCTGCCATGCCAGAGACCCAGGCTGATTCCTGGTGCCAGCCCATGTGAAAAAAAAAGGAAAATCTATACAAATGTTTGTTGTCTGTATATCATTTTGATTAATGTCTTGACCCTATATTGTTTTGAGATTTGTTTTATGTTGCTGCATATAAATCCAATTTCTCCCTTCTGACTGCTTCAAAATATTCCATTTATTCATATTCAGATTTTATTTATTTCCCCTTGTACAGAAGGTCAAAACTTTAATAATTTAATAATTGCACGTTTACTTTTTTAATAATTTTGTACTGCATAATAAAACACCACAAACTCGGTGCCTTTATATAACACAATCATTTATTTTATTTGGAAGTGTATAGTTTGGGCAGAGGTTGGCAGGGACATCTCATCTCTGCTCCATGCTGCAGTATCTGGAACTGGTGGTGAACTCAGCTGCTGGGGGCTGGAGTCAACTGAAGGCTCCTCACTCACATGTGATAGTTGATATTAACTGTTTGGGGTTTTTGTCAAAACACCTACATGTGGTGTGTCCATGTAGCTGCTTGGCTTTCTTACAATGTGTTAACAAAGGCTGTTATCCCAAGAGACCAAAGCAGAAGTGTATGACTTTTATATGATCTCATCTCTAAAGTCATGTACAGTCACCTCCTCTGCGCTTTGTTGGTCAAGGCAGTCTCTCAAAGGTCTTCCCAGTTTCACAGAAAGAAAACATGGACCCCATCATTCAGAAGGAGTGTCAATATTACAATATTACATGGTAAGAAAAGTGTTTGGGATGGAATATATTGTTGTGACCATTTTTGGAATTTATAATCTTCCAGTTCCCATCTGACCTTCTTTACTATGTGATCTGCATAAAAGATCAGATCAACCAGTTCAGGCAGTGTGAAAGACTGTGGCCAAAGGGATGATAATGCTGATCACTGTAGCAATTCCCTTTTCGTTACATGAAGTAGTCACCAAGGCAGAAAATCACATCTAAAATAATGTAATACAAGATGGGCCAATCAGGTCCCTCTCTCTTCTTATATCATGAAGCAAAATAAAATTAGTCTTTGTCTTTTGTTTTAATTTCTTACTATTTTTCTTTCTTGTTTTTGTTTTAAATTTTTTATTGGAAATTTTCAAATATAAACAAAAGTAGAGAGACTAAATACTAAACTCCCATGTGCCCATCATCTAGCTTTAACATTTATCCACCCATGGCCAGTCTTATCACCTGTACTTTCTGCTTCCTTTCCCAAATGTATTTAAAATGTATTATTTTAAAACAGAACTCATCCATAAATACTTGTTTCAGTTTCCTGGCTGCTAAAACAAATACCATATAATAGATTGGCTTGACAACAGGGATTTATTTGCTCACAATTTCAGAGGCTTTCAGAATACTTCCTTCCTTCTGGGGTTGGTATCTTCTGGCTGACTGGACATCTTTGGAGTTCCTTGGCTTTTCCATCACATGGCAACGCATGTGGTGGCATATCCTTTCTTTTCTAGGCTTTGTAGAAAACTAGCTTCTAGCTGCTCCCTGTGGCTTCTGTTTTTGTGTGCAATTTCCTTTATGTATAAGGACTTAAGCCATATTGGATTAAGGCCCACCCTCATTCAGTTTGGGCACACCTTAACTACTTATATCTTCAAAGGTCCTAATTACAAATGAGTTCACATCTACTGGACCTCCAGGGCGCTGGGACCTGAACATGGCTTTTGTGGGGGAAATGATTCTATCTGTAAGAATACTTAAATATGTACCTCTAGAAGATAAGGACTCTTTTAAAACATAATCACAATACCATTACCACACATGTAAAAATTAACTGAAGACTTTTGGAATATGGAAGGCAGATAAGTAGTCTTTCTTGATGCTGAGAGCTATACCACACCTTCCCTTTTTGACTACACTGGTTCGAGTTGGACTTTTGTGATTTATTGCTTAAAGTGTCATGACCAGTCCTGCTGTCTGGATAGGTTAGTGTTACTGTTTCTCTCTGTTCTCACACCATTCAATTGAGATACGTCAAATAATACTAATAACTCTACCTATTTGTACTAGTTTGCTAGCTGCTGGAACGCAATACACCAGAAATGGAATGGCTTTTAAAACGAGAATTTAATAGGTTGATAGTATACAGTTCTAAGGCTGAGAAAATATCCCAATTAAAGCAAGTCTATAGAAATGTCCAATCTAAGGCATCCAGGGAAAGATACCTTGATTCAAGAAGGCTGATGAAGTTAAGGGTTTCTCTCTCAAGTGAAAAGGCACATGGCGAACACAGAGTTTCTCTCTCATCTGTGTTCAGAGGTCCTCTCTCATCTTGAAGGGCACATGGCAAACACGATGTCATCTGCTAGCTTCTTCTCCTGGCTTCCTGTTTCATGAAGCTCCCCAGGAGGCATTTTCCTTCTTCCTCTCCAAAGGTCACTGGCTGGTGGACTCTGCTTCTCGTGGCTATGTTGTTCTGTTATGCTCTCTCTGAATCCCCTTCATTCTCCAAAATGTTTTCTCTTTTATAGGACTCCAGAAACTTATCAAGACCCACCCAAATGGGTGGAGACATGTCGTCACCTAGTGCAGCTTAACAACCACTCTTGATTAAATCACACCTCCAGGGAGATGATCTGATTACAGTTTCAAACATACAGTATTGAATAGGGATTATTCTGCCTTTACGAAATGGGATTTTGATTAAAACATGGCTTTTCTAGTGTCCATACATCCTTTCAAACCAGCACACTATTGAACACCTATTACGTACCAGACACTCTTCCCAAGCATTTTACAACCCATTAAAGAAGTTAATTTGCTCATTACATAGTTAATACGGAACTGAAATCCCACTCAGATCTTTATAGCCCTCACCTGTGTTCCCACTATGCCATGCCTACATCTGATAAGCATCATTTTTATTTCCTAAAAACAGTACAGTTTCATAGCATCAAACTGTTGCTCATAAAAGTTGTTTCCTCTTCCTAGGCATACAGAATCCCTATTTCCCAGCCTTCATTGCAGTTAGGCTTGGCCATGTGATTGAATGTGAGTAGAAGATGTGTGACTAATTTTTATATCTGACCCATTAAACTTGCCTTTTGCGGTCCTCTGCTCTTTCTGTTTTTGCCATCTGGTTGATGATGCTCAAGTTTGCTTTGGAAACTTCATGTTGAAGATGGTAACGGCCTGAGTTTGTGAATGACTGTGGAACAGAGTGCCCTGCTGCCAATTTGAAACCTCCTTGGACTGTTGTTTATATGAGTAAGAAACAAACTTCTATTGTGGTTATTTAGGGGTATATTTATTACAGCAGTTAGCCTTCTTTTACTTTTATATACTGCTTCAGTTATCCTTTGCCAGGTAACAAATCACCCTGATACTTAGTGGCTTAAAATCACAATCATTAACTCACAATTCTATGGGTCAGAAATGGCATTGGCTTTGCTGTGTGGTTCTTCTGCTGGTCTTGTTATGATTATTCTTGTAGCTGCAGTCAGCATTTGGGTCATATGGCAGCTGATTGGTCTATCATTGCCTTAGTCGCGTATCTGTTGATGATAGTGGAAGGATTCCAGTAGCAAGAGTGGGTAAACCCCATCAGCATGACTTTTCCACGTGTCTGCCTGCATCATGTTTGCCAATGTCCCATTATACAATGCAAGCCATGTGGGCAAAGGGAAACATGGTTTATTGGGGACCATTACTGTAGCAATCTACTAAATATATTATAAGATTAAGATAAATATGAAAAAGCAAAAATTTGGCAAATAATTCACATTTATCATTAATTTGATAATAGTCCAGTTACAAGGGTATTTCATAACCCCTGAATCAAATTTTAATGTCAGTGTAAGTTAAAATAAAAGTCATATTGGTTTTGTTTTTACTTTCAGATCTGTATGTGAAAATGGAATATTTGTTTAACAATATATCATAAATTTAGGTTAAAACAATTGGCATTTAAAGAATTGAAGTTTATTCATTCCTTAAAACTTAACTCTGCTGAGTTTTCTGATACATAGCAATGATGTCTCACCTTATGGTCCAAACTAAGATGTTCACTTTGCAGTTTAGTGGAACCAATTTCTCAAGACCTTATGGCTTTTTAACCATGAATAGTTTATACTTCAATCAAAGCAACTCTTTAAAGGGCTAAAATTATATTCAGCCTTAGTTGGAGCAATTTGTAAATGAATAGCTAAGGTATAAAGTCTGAACTTTTTCACTTTCCTTTATTATCCTTTATTTCCTTTATTGCTGAATTCTGTGTAAGGACAGAATACTTTCTTCTATTGCTCAGGGCAGTGGAATGTATTCCAGAAAGCTTTACCTTCGTAATGACACCGACTTGAATAATAATATAGTGGTTAAAGGCCTGAGCTCTGGAGCCAGAATCCCCCAGGTCCAGATCTTGTCTCCTTTGCTTATTAGCTATGGGTAACAGCTCTAGACCCTGGGCAATTCATTTGCTATTAATGTATAGTTGTTCTAGTTTGCTAGCTGCTGGAATGCAATATAACCAGAAGCAGAATGGCTTTTAAAAGGGGGAATTTAATAAGTTGCTAGTTCACAGTTCTAAGGCCGAGAAAATGTCCCACCTAAAACAAGTCTATAGAAATGTCCAATCTAAGGCATCCAGGGAAAGATACCTTGGTTCGATGAAGTTCAGGGTTTCTCTCTTACATGGAAGGGCATGTGGTGAGCACAGTCAGAGTTTCTCTCTCATCTGGAAAAGCACATAGTGAACACAGTCAGGGTTCCTCTCTCATCTGGAAGCACACATGGTGAACACAGCGTCATCTGCTAGCTTCTTCTCTCCTGGCTTCTGGTTTCATGAAGCTCCGTGGGAGGCATTTTTATTCTTCATCTCCAGAGGTCGCTGGCTCATGGACTCTCTGCTTCGTTGTGCTGCAGCATTCTCAGCTCTCTCCGAATCTCGTTTCTCCAAAATGTTTCTCTTTTATAGGACTCCAGAAACTTATCAAGACCCACCCAAATGGGTGGAGGCATGTCATCACCTAATCCAGCTTAACAGCCACTCTTAATTAAAAATCACATCTCCAGGGAGATGATCTGATTATAGTTTCAAACATGCAGTATTGAATAAGGATTATTCTACCTTTATGAAAAGGGATTTTGATTAAAACATGGCTTTTCTAGGGGACATACATCCTTTCAAACTAGCACAGTAGTAATCTTGTGGTTTTATAAGACATTGTCTATATTCCTAGTAGATGAATTCTAATATTAAGAGGTAAAGATTAATCACGTGTATAATTTATTTTCAAGTGTTACAGCTCATGCCCTTGTGCTTTCTAGGCATGTTTGTTACACTGCCCACCACCTGAATGCTAAGCAGGGTAGATGGGGAGACAGCTGGGGGCCCATCTTTATTACTGGTGGTTCCCAGGTAGGAGATTCAAATGTAGAACTCTTTCCTATAGCTCATTAACTGTTTTAAACTCTGCCATTTATTAGAAGATTAAGCCCTAGAAGAATGCCACTGGGTGAATGTTGCCTATCTCTTTGGTACATCCAAAACATTGAGCAGGCATGTAACTTACTGGCTTGTAATGACTTACTTCTCTGTCTCCCCCTAGCTGAACTCCAGGAAGTCTGTAACTTACTCACACCACCATGTTGCACAGTCCCTAGCACACCAGGCTTAGTCAGTGCAGGGAGAGGAAAGTAAAATGCTTGAGTTCTAGGTTCAGGCCAACCCAGCTTGTCATTAGCTAGCTAAGTGACCTGGGACAAGTTATTTCTCAACTAAAATGGAGCTGGAATTTTCCCCAGTAGGGTTTCTCAGAAGATTAAGTATCAACAACATGTAGAATACCAGTCCAGTGGCTGACTCTGGGGGCAGACCACAGGTTGTAGTTAGCATTGAGTGTGTGGATGGATGGGTGGTCTGGTCAGGATTGTTTGAAGGGAGATGCTATAATAGATGGAAAAATTATTATAGTTTTTGCTAAGGAGTAAATGAATTTACTTTAATGGAAGTTTTTGCATTTCAATATGGCCTAAGTTATCACTTGTGTCTGTCTCATTGTTGGATTTGAAACTGAAGAGAATACAGAGTAGGAAGTAGTGGGAGCTGCTGAGCACGGGCCAAGGGGAGAGAAGAAACGCCTGATGTTCTGTTAACTCACTTAGGCTGCCTCTCTACATCAGTAAAGTCCCGGGACTATAGAATTTGAAGGCTTTAGAGACTTCTGGCATCTTAGTTCCTGCTTCCCTAACTGCAAAATCATTAGAAAGTCTCTACAGAGTGATTGGCTTCATTAGGGACAAACAGGATAGAGATTTCTGCAACTCTGTAGCCCTGCAGTGGACTGGAGAGTATGAATTAGGAGGGCTGTGTGTGTTGTAGATGGACAATGCCTAGAGTCATCAGAAGGAAAAACAAGAGGACTTGGGGTGAGGGAGTTCCCCAGAACCTGGAGTCAGACCTGGATTTAAATCGGGGCCTCTCTACTTACCAGCTCTAAGACTACTGTGGGTATATCTGACTCAAACTCTCTGAAGTGCATTCTTCAAAATCTATAAAATAAGGTTATACTGTTTTACTTGTCTTATCGGTTGTTAAGATTAGAAGAACTGTGTCCAACACCTGGCACATGGAAGATGGTTAGCAAATCTTAGAGACTCAGCTTCTTATTCCTCCTGAGCCTACAAATATTAAGGCAAGCCAAGCAGCAACTCCTTCTCCCTTTCCCACACTTCTCAGTTGTACTTTTGTGACTTACTCTTTCCATTCAAGGCTACCCCAGGTTTTCATTTCAATCTGGTATATGGGAGCTCTCAACTTCTGGATTCTGTGGTAGGGAGATAGTTGTTGCTATTAGATTGACTATTAGATGAATACCCAGGGTTTTTTGGGTGGAGGTGGGGAGTGTTAGGAACCACCAAGGTAGTGCCTTTAGAGAAACTACTACCACATGACTATACAGGATTTTCTCCTTAAAGTCCCTGGCTAACCTGAATTGGACCGTACTGGCAGGGTGTTGTACAAAGGTAGGCTTGAGCTCAGAACTCAAAGGTGCTATTGGAGGGCCACTGTACACCTTTCCCTCTCATGTGCTGCCCCCATCAGCTTGTGGTCTCTTCCCTAGTGGGTGGTGCCCCTGAGGATAGGAAGGTACCTGGCAAGCTCCTTGGGTTCGCCATTCAACAGTGAACAGCTGAGGGATATAATGGATGTTGAACTTGGCCTGCTGTGGCACAATAATGAGGGCTGAGAAACTTGTTCCACTCACCATACCCTAGGACCAGTCTCTCCTGACTTTCAAGTCATTTCCTCTGAAAGCCCTTCTTTATGGATTCAAAGGCCAAATGGAGAGTCCTTGGATATGTATGGCCTTAGCCTTTATTTTTTATTTTTTGGTCCCTTGGAATGTAGAGGGGCCTGCAAAGGATCAAACTCATGACACCTATAACCTTTTTTCATCAGGTCTCTCACAGAACATCACCCTGCACCTACCTAATGTAGTGGGTACCCCTGAATGGAGTCAGGCCTATAGGTTTAGGGGTTACAGGAATTGCCAAGGAGAGGCACTTTTGAAAATACTAAATTCAGGCAATTAGAAATAGCGTTTCAGTATTTTACTAACAAATGAATTGATAAAGGATTATTTATTACCGTTCCCTGTCAACTGAGCACCTGCCATGGTGTTAGGTGTCTGATCGGCATGTTCTCCTAGCAGGGTTCTCAAAAGCACAAATCCAACTTACCTTCCAGCTACTCAAGGGACAGGAAGAGAGTTCCCGCCCTCAAGAGGACAACAGACAGTGAAGCTTCCATTTGGCTGCCAGGGTGACAAAGGACAGCTGTTCCTTATTCCTTCCGGAGAACAGGAATTGATTTCTACTCCTTCCTGTGGCAGAGCACCTTGGCCCATAGTTTTTGGCCTTCTAGAAGAGGTCAGTCTAGCTATGTGAAGTCCTTGAGGAGAAGCTCAACGTTACAAAGGCTAAGAGGGCATCCTGTTAACCTTTCTCAGCAAATACTGAGACTCCAGTATTAAAACAAAAGCGTGTTGTAAATCCTTTTCTTGGCACCAGCTCCCCACAAGACCTTGAGTATGTCACATCCCTATAACATATATACCTCAGTATCCTCAGCAGTGAAGTAGGAATAATATTAACACATGGTGGAGTACTGAGGAGGAAGAGAATATTTCAGGTAAAACATTTCTTATTCGTTGACCACCTTTTTTCCCAAGAAGCTTGGCCCAACTTTGCACCAATCCCTCAACTCTACATTGAAGACAGCAATGACCAACTCATTTCCATTGGTCCTTAGGGCAGCTATTTGGATAAGCTGAAGTTGACTTCTTTTGTTCTCAAAGTCTTTTTCCTTTAGTTTCAGATAAAAATAATGATGATATACATTAAAATCTCTTCACACTATATTTAGAGTAACTAAAACTGCTTACAAGGCACACTCATTTCCTGTAAATTTGTAACAGCTATTTAGCAAAACTCCACCAATAATTGCATCTTCACAAGGACTTGATTTGCATCATCAAAGCAGTGGGCCCCTCAGTCCAATTTCAGCACTCCTTTACAATATCCAAAATGAGATGACTGCACAAAGTGGGTTCTGCTTGCTGCTAAAGAGACTCCCAGGACAAAGACCCATGTTTGGGGAAAAAATCCTCTCAAAAACAGATGATCCGCTTCTCATTTTCAAAGACTTTGACCTCCTCTGGCTTTATCAAGTTTCCATTTAGGCTGTTGAAAAGTTGAGTAAAGAACATAAAGTGTTAGAGACTATTGTACATGTCTCCCCAGTATGTGTTCCTAATATAGTCTTATGAATCACACAACTATGAAATTAAGGAAGATACACTCCTCATATAGTTCTATAATATCAATATTAATCCCTTGTAGGTACTGTTGCCATTAATTAGGTCTCACTAAGGTCACCAATAGTTTTCGTAAGCCATTTAATCATGTTTTTCAGGCCTTGTCTTATTTAACCTTCACAAGCATCTGGCTGTCCTGACCTCTTTCTACCTTCCCTTGGCATGATAATGTGCTCTCTTGTTTTCCTCCTATATCTGTCTATGTTCTCAGAATCCTTTCTCTTGTGACCTCTTAAGTTATGGGTATACTTTAGACTTGAGGCTAAGCCCTTTACCACTTCCCACTGGAAGCTCTCTGCAGGTGATTTCATCTATGCCATGGCCTCATACATGGTCTGTAGTCCAGATACCTCTTCTGTGTAACCAATTACCTACCTGGCATCTTTACTTGGATGTATCATAGACCCATCAACATGATCACAATAACCCAGGATTCCCTAACTCAGCGAGTGGTACCAGTACACAGCTAGTTTTAGAAGTTAGTAACCTGGAGGCCAACTTTGACACATTCCTCCTCATCCTCATAATCAGTCTATTCTATTTCCTAAACATCCTTAGAATTTTTTCCCTTAGCCTCTCTGTAACATCCCCATCATCATCCTGGTCTGAGTACCCAGCACCTCTTCTCTGGATCACTTTTGATCACTTTTGTCCTATTGACGCCATTTCCATGCACTCTGGCCTCCTGAAATTCATTCTCCTGGAAGAACCAGAGTGGCCTTTTTACAGTGCCCCTCTGATCACATTCCTCCTGTACTGAAAGCCCTTCAGTGGTTTTCCATTGCTTTTACATGAAGACCAAAATACTTAATTTGTTCCACAGATCTTTTATGGTCTAGTCTCTACCTACCTCCTTAGAATCCTGTTACCCCCTTTTCCCATAACTGTCTGGACCCCAGAAATTGAGGGTTTACCAAAAAATCTTGCTTTTTCTTTTGCAAAAATAACAGTTCCCATATACCACCCTACTAACACCTTATATTAGTATGGTATATTTGTTAAAGTCATGAAAGGACATTTTTATAATTATACTAATTAACTATAATCCATAGCTTATCAAGCATTAACTACCCATTCCCAACCCCCATGGATCCTGGTAAACTATATTCTAGTTTATGATTCTTATGAGTTTGCTCATTCTTATTATTTCATATCAGTGAGCTCATGGAATAGTTTGTCCTTTCATGTCTGACTTATTTCTACTTGAAATCTTTAAGATTCATCTATGTTGTCACATGTATCAGAACTTCATTACTTTTTACTGCTCTATGGTACGTATATGCCACATTTAATTTATCCATTTATCTACTGATATATATTTGGGTTGCTTCCATCTTTTGGCAATTATGAATAATGCCTCTGTGAACATCTGTGTGCAAGTATCTGAGTCCCTGCTTTCAATTCTTTTGGTAGAAATGGGATTCCTGTATATATGATAATTGTATACTTAACTTTCTGAGGAATCACAAATTTTTCACAGTGACTGCACCATTATTCTTCCAAATCCTCTTCAATACTTGTAATTTTCCATTTGTTTTTTAGTTGCCATCCTAGCTGATGTGAAATGGTATGTCATTAATTTGCATTTCCCTAATGGCTAATGGTGTTGAGCATCTTTTCACATGTTGTTATTATTGGTTTTTCTTTTTGCCAGCTTATATCTTTGGAGATCCAAGTCTCACCCATTTTTTAATTGGATTTTTTTTGGTCATTGAATTGTAGGATTTCTTTATATATTCTAGATATTAAACTCTCAAAGATATGTAGTTTGCAAATATTTTCTTCCATTCTGTAGTTTATCTTTTTACTTTTATGATGAAGTATTTTGATACCCAAAAGTTTTTTTTATTTTTATTTTTTTATATTTTCAGTTTTTTAAATTTTTATTTTGATGAAGTCCTGTTTACCTATTTTTGTCATTTGTGCTTTTGGTGTAAAGTCTATAAAATTATGGCCTTACACAAGGTCCTAAGATGCTTATGTTTTCCTGTACAAGTTTCACAGTTCTGGTTCTTATATTTAAGTCTTTGACCCATTTTGAGTTGATTTTTGTGTATCTTTGAAGTAATGGTCCACTTACATTCTTTTGCATATGGATATCCAGTTTTCTCAGTATAATTTTTTGAAGAGAGTATTCCTCCCAACTGAGTGGATGTGGCACCTCTGTCAAATGGGTGGGCATAAATATCAGGACAGATTTCTGGACTCTCAACCCAGAGTCCACTGGTCTATATATCTGGCCTTGTGCTGTTACCATGCTGCTTTGATTACTGTGGCTTTGAAATAATTTTTAAGGTCAGGAAGTGCGAGTCTCCCAGTTTTGTTTTTTTCAGGATAGCATTGGCTATTTGGGGTTCCTTACCCCTTTGTGTTAGTTTGTAAGCTGCCAGAAAGCAATATACAATAACTGGAACAGCTTTTAAAACAGAGAATTTAAGTTACAAGTTTACAGTTCTAAGGAGGTGAAAGTGTCTAAATCAAGGTACCAAACAAGGGGTTACAGTCACTCAAGAAAGGCCAATGGATCAGGAACACCACTGTCAGCTGGGTAGTCACATGGCTGGCATCTGCTGGTTCCTTGCTCCTGGGCTTCATTGCTTTCAGTCTCTTGTCCATTTGGTGGTTCATCACTTGGCTTCTCTGGGGATGGCATTAATGATGATGTCTGCTGGGCTCCTAGCATCTCTAAATATCTGTGTCTCATATGTCCGCATCTGTGTCAGCTCTGCTTTGTAGTTTCTGTCAGCTCTGAGGCTGCTGTCGTTTCTATCATTTCTGATTCCAAAATGTTTCTTCTTTTAAAGGATTTCAGTAAGCTAATCAAGACCCACCTGGAATGGGTGGCGTCACATCTCCATCTAATCAAAGTTCACACCCACAGTTGGGTGGGTCACATCTCTGTAGAGATAACCTAATCAGAAGTTTCCAATCTACAGCACTGAATCAGGATTAAAAGGAATAGCTGCCCTCCCAAGATTGAATCAGGATTAAAAGGAACAGCTGTCCTCACAAGATTGGATCAGGATTAAAATGTGGCTTTTCTGCGGTATATAATACTTTCAAACCAGCACATGCTCATTATAAATTTGATTGGCTTTTCCATTTCTGCTAAGAAGGCTGGTGAACATTTTATTGAGATTGTGTCCAATTTGTAAATTGCTTTGGTTAGAATTAATCTTCATATTAATCTTCTTGTCCATGAACCTGGGTTGTCCTTCCATTTATTCAGGTCTTCTTTGATTTCTTTTAGCAATATTTTATAGTTTTCTGTGTACATAGTTCTTTACATCCTTTTAATTTCTTTCTGAATGTTTTTCAGATATTTTCTTTGTGGTTACCATGGGGTTAAAATTTAACACCCTAAATCTAAAACAGTCATACTTGATTTTATACCAACTTAACAATAACATACGCATACAGTGTTCCTAAACCTCACCTTTCTTTTTACTTATTGCAAATTGTATCTTTATATAGTGTATGTCCAAAACCATAGATTTATCATTACTTATGCAACTTATGTTGCATTTTTGCACCTGTAAAAAATAAGATAAAAAAATTTAAAAATCCAATACATAATATCGACATTTATAATTACTTAAATTGTTACCTTTACTAGATGTATTTATTTCTTTATTCCCCCTTGTCCTGAAGAATTCTCTTAACAATGCCTGTAGAGTAGGTCTTATTGGTAATGAATTTCTTCAGCTTTTGCTTATATGGGAATGTCTTAATCTCCCCCTCATTTCTAAAAGAAAGTTTTGTTGAATATAAAACTCTTGGTTGGCAATTATTTTCTTTCAGCACTTTAAATATTTAATACCACTGCCTTCTTACCTCCATGGTTTCTGATGAGAAATCAACATTTATTTAATTTTATTGGGATTCTCCTGTACATAACTCATTGGTTTTCCTATTGCAGCTTGTCCTTGGCATTGGATAGTTTGATTAGTGTATGTCTGGTCATGGTTCTTTTTAAGTTTTTCCTGTTTGAGGTTCTCATTGGACTTCTTGAGTGTGCATGTTCATGTCTTTGTTAAATTTGGAAAATTTTTGCCATTATTTCTTTGCATTCCCATAATGTTCATTATTTTCCTCATATCCTTTAGTTCTATCTCCATGTTTTCCTTTATCTCCTTGAGCATGCTGAATATTTTCTTAAAAGTCTTTATACAGTAAGTTCAAAGTCTGTTCTTCCTTCTTTGATGATTTCTGGATTTTTACTTTATTCCTTTGGAAGCACATCATTTCCTGTCAATTTGTTTTATGGTGGGAGACTGCAGTTACCATGGAGGGTGGAAGTCTCCTATAAACCTATGAGTGCAGGTCCATTTTGTTCACCTCTGCAGTCCTGGTACTACCACAGTGCCTAGCACATTCAAACAACTTAGGTTTCCAGCAAATGAATGAAAACAGAGAACTAGTCTGTGGGGCCATACCCTACCCTCAAGGAGGTGATTGATAGTCTGAGAAGAAGACAACCTCATGGAAAATCTTTTATAATGGAGTTTAAATATATATAACTTACAGCCTTCAGGGCACTGAACTCTTCTAATTTCTGTCTTTCAAAGCAGAGCTCACCAAGGGACTTAAAGTTTCAAATTCTTTTTAGATATAAGATAGAAGCAAATGTGAGTACAGATAAGGAACCCAAGGAATCCATTTATCTGTTCGTGATATCTATGAGCAGAGCTGCTTCCTGAATCCCAGCTCCCCTGCCAGCTTGACCATAGCCCTCTGTCTGGCATGGCAGCACCTGGACAATGCCAATGTGCCAGGACCTTCGCAGAACCTAATCTGAATTCAAACATAGGGGAACACACTCTGAGGAGCTTACAGGACAAGCCAGGAACTGAACTGAAGATGCTCTCAAGGCTAGCACTCAAACCCTCTATCTTGCCTTCTCTCACAATCTGGGGCAGATTTCTTCCCATCCTCAATACACTTTTCAAGTTCTTTATAACACGACTTAAAGCTAAAGGCACCTAGTTCCTTATGTAGGAACAGTGGTTCATGAGTGTCAGTAGATGGATATTTTAAAGCTTGACAGAATTAAAGAAGCTTCACATCTTTACAGCTGTACTAAGAAGCTTCTGAGAAAAGTGGAGGCCGTCATCTACAAATTGTTCTAGGGTTGGCCTGCCTTCTTCCTCCTCTCTGCCTGTTTAACTCAAACAATAGACTCATCAGGAAATGAGGCAAAACCAGGGAAGGGATTATATGTATAAAAGTAGCTAGAGATTAATACAGACTAGATCCATGTTTTAGTTTCTCCATTGCTAAAGCAAATGTCATCCAGTGGGTTGGCTTAAACAGTGGGAATTTTTTGGCTTATGATTTTAAGGCTAGGAGAACTCCAAGTCAAGGTATCATCAGGATGATGTTTTCTTCCAGAAGACTGTGGTGGTCTGCAGCTGGATGCCTGCGATCTTTGGGCCTTGGCTTCTCTGTCACATGGCAATGCACAAGGCAGCCTTTGCTGACTTCTTTCTCTTCCCAGTTCCACTGATTTTCAGCTTCTGGTTGTTCCCTCTGGCTTTCTCTCTGTGAGCTTCCCTACAAGGCCTTCAATAATAGGACTTAAGACTCATTCTGATTCAGCTAGGCCACACTTTAACCGAAGTAATCTCATCAAAAAGTGCTGTTTACAAGCATTTACACCCACAGAAATGAATTGTGTTTCAGATCTGGGTACATAGCTCCAAAACACCACAATCTGTTAGCTCTGAAATGTCTTCTAGGTTGAGGAGTGTGCTCAGCTTAGCAGACATTTATGCCACAGTGTCTTCCATCAGTCTTATTTAATTTGGTCTCTGTTCTTTGTGATTGGAGTGTTTAAAAAAAATTTTTTTTAACTGTGACACACAATAAATACACATTACATTTTACATTTACCATTACCCATACATCCAGAATCAAAGATGAACAGAATAATACTTCACACTATTTACTGTGTATTCTGATATTCTCTTTTCTGTTTCATTTTTTAAATAATGCTGGTTGCACGCCACTAAACTGGTGTTATGACCAATTAATCAGTTTCAAAACAAAGTTTTAAAAACATTGCTCTAGTTGCTGAAGCCAGCGAGAGGTAGGTGTGTATGTGTGTGCATGTGTGTGTGCATTTTGGGCTCTGAAATTCTCCCCAGTTGAAGAAAGTAGCTAATAAGTAACTACCCCCTGAGCTGAGGATTTGAGTTCAGTAAGGAATTTTAGAAATCTCTGAACCCTACTGGAAACATGAACTGCTGTCTTTGTCCTTTCACTGAAACCTGGCTCTACCCCCTGCCAGGTCCTCCATGTGGGCCTAAGCTCACACCCTGAAAAGCTATCTCAGGCCCAAGGGTAAAGAACAAATTTCAAGCACACTTATCAGTCTGTTTGGGTACGCAGGTCCATGCAAAAACTCTCTGCTCTCAACTCACTTAAACCTGTAATTTTAAGCAGGTGGAGCCCCTTCTGTCATGTTACCTGCTGTATTCTCAGAATGGTGCCTGGCATGAAATAGACAAGAGGTGTAACTATTGTTAGTTTTGAAAAAAACACCTTGCATTTGACAAGCCCATCCCCCAGTGCTCACCCAGTCCTGCATCACCCAGGCAATTAAATTTTAAGGGGGCTGACAATGAGAATATATGTGTCTTGTGGAAAACAATGAAGTAGAATGAGGCTCAATGTGATATTAAAGCAAACAAAGTGTTTTTTTACCATAAACATAAGCAAGTTCTAAAAGCTTTCAAACCAGGAAGTAAAGAAAAAAGCATAAGTCAGCTCAAAACTGGACTGGAAGTATCTCCTGAATCCTGGGAGACCTAGGAAAGTAGAAGAGGGAGCTCCAAACTCCCAGTCAGCACAACCAGCCTTTAGTCTTCTAAGTTGCCCAGAATTCTTCACTTTCATTAGAAATTCCATTCATAGGATACTTTCCCCACCCAACCACATAAAGGTCCATGAGGAGAGGATAGCAGAGGAGAAGAGAACAGAGACTGGGCTTGGCCGTCTAGGCAGAAATCAAGCTTTTCTTCTATTTGTAATCCTAGGCAAGTTATTTTCACCAAGTTATTTCTGGGCTTCAGTTCTTATGTCTCTGAAATTGAGATAATATCACTACCTTGCAGGGTTGTTGTAAAGATGAGGAATAAGCCGAAATTGCTTTACAGGGTGCCTGGCACATAAGAAGTAGTGTTGAGTAGATAATCATTTTTGTTATTGTTGTTATAACAAGTGGTAGATAGGTCTTACCAAATTTCCATTATGCCAGTGTTCTTCTGTAATGCATCTGCCAGCTGGGCTATTCCCTTGACTGTAATCTGGTTCTGGATAAGCCTGAAACAATAACATGTCTTGTGTCAAATATGTAATACCAGATTCTTTCTGCCCTCTTCCATTAGGGAGCTGTAAGGTTCTAATGGGATAAGAGACATGATCAGGGAAGAACTGAATTCACATGACTTTTAGTTTAGCTAAATTGTCTAGATCAAATCTAGTAGAATAAATGAAATTCTTTAACCTTAGCATTTTAATACATTTTTATAGTGAACATAATCTATATTCATTCATATGTATATAGTATAGTATAATACATGAGCATATGTGTTATATGGGTATGTGTGGTGTACTTGACGTTTTTATTTGTAGGAATGGCCAATCAAAACAGGAGACAACCATTCTGAACTACAAATTCTAACAAACACATCAGGGGAACAGGTAGTCTGACCTCCTTCCTAGGCGACTGGGGAAATGTGTTTTTACATTTAAGTAGCTACCAGCTGATTGATCTCGACCTTTGGGGGACACAAAGGCTTCTCAGATGGTACAGGGTTCTCTCCAGTAGGAGGGAGGAAAAAAACAGTTCTCAAATGCTACCACTCATGGGGCCCAGGGGAAAAGTATTTGGTTTCTAATTTATCAGAAGCCCAGAGTGTGCCATTATGTTGGGTAGCCACAACCCAAATGAAACAGTGCCTTCAGATTTAGCTGGCAGTTTCTGAAATGCTACCCTAGGCAGCTATGCTTCTAACCTACCCCAGCTAGGAAGTGCAGTAAGAAGTAGTGATATGTTTATGATTTATCATAGCTACTGCTATACCTTACTCTTAGAAACAGACTGAGCTCTAATCCAAGAAGACAGACCTACCAGGAAGATGTGTGAGGTTACAGAAATAATTAAACATGAAGGAGTCTACTGCTTAGAGAGGCTAGTATGGCATAGTGGTTAGAAGTCCACACCCCCAGTTTGTAGAAATTTAAGCGTATCTGCACCTCAGTTGCCTTATCTGTAAAATGGAAATAATTATAAGCATACCTCTACCATGAGGTATGTGAGGGTTTAAAGGGACAAGGCATATGAGATGGTTCTCATGGTCTCTGCCAAAGTGTTCAGTAGAAGAGCACAGGTCAACTGTGTTGACTGTGCTGCAGCTAGGACCCAGTGCTTCCATCTACACCTCCCAAAGGCTGAGACACCTGTGCTCAGTGGCAGAAGTGATCTTCCAGTGAACATGACCACAAATGCAACCTGTACATTCTGCAAAAAGAGTACAAGTAGAACCTAGAAGTGGGCACAGAGTTCTAGACTCAAACTCACTGTGTTTCTAGTCACTACCTTCACGGTTGGTGTCACTCTCACCACTTAACCTTGTTGGGAGCAGGATAGGCATGGGACCACTCTCTCCTGTGAAACCATCACACAAAAAGTACAATCTTAAAAACTGCACCGCATTTCCAAAGCAAGAATCAGATGAAGAACTGAAAAAATGTGAACAATTAAACACTGGATATTCTGTCTACAATAAGGTAGAACATGGCATCAAAAAGAAAAGCCTTAACACAAAGACAACAGTAAACCTTAGACAAAAGGGAGAGACGGACAATCAGGATTCATCGAGATAATCCAGTGCCTAAATATCAGCAAAAATTTTATAAGCTACAATAAGAAACAGAAAAATACAGCTCAGTCATGGGAACAAAACTTCAGAGGAGATTCAGAAACTGGAACTAATCAAAGCTGTTTGAACAACTCTCATAAGCAATTCAAGATGATGGAAAATATGCATGAAGAAATAAAGGATATTACGACAACAATGTGTGAGCATGAAGAATTTGAAAGTATTAAAGGAAAGGTAACATTATGGGGATGAAAAGCACAATAGCGGAGATTAAAAATGCACTCGAGGCATGCAATAGGTTTGGAAAAGCAGAAGAAAAAAAAATCAGCAAACTAGAAGAAGACAGGACAACTGAAATAAGTCAGTAGAACAGATAGAAAAAAGAATACAAAAAAATTGAGCAGGTTCTCAGCAATTTGAATGAGAGCATGAGGCACACAAACATACACATCATGGGTCTCCCAGAAGAACAAAAGAAGGAAAAGAGGGCAGAAAGAATATTTGTGGAAATAATGGCTCAAAATTTCCCAACTCTTTTTTCATGCATTTTTTTATTAATTAAAAAAAATTAACACAACATTTAGAAATCATTCCATTCTACATATACAATCAGTAATTTTAATATCATCACATAGATGCATATTCATCATTTCTTAGTACATTTGCTTCGATTTAGAAAAAGAAATAGAAAGACAACAGAAAAAGAAATAAAACAATAATAGAAAAAAATAAAAGAAAAGAAAAGAAAAGAAAATTTAAAAAAACTATACCTCAGATGCAGCTTCATTCAGTGTTTTAACTTAATTACATTACAATTAGGTAGTATTGTGCTGTCCATTTCTGAGTTTTTGTATCCAGTCTTGTTGCACAGTCTGTATGCCTTCAGCTCCAATTACCCATTATCTTACCCTATTTCTATCTCTTGATGGTCTCTGTTACCAATGACATATTCCAAGTTTATTCTCTAATATCGGTTCACATCAGTGGAACCATACAATATTTGTCCTTTAGTTTTTGGCTAGTCTCACTCAGCATAATGTTCTCTAGGTCCATCCATGTTATTACATGCTTCATAAGTTTATTCTGTCTTAAAGCTGCATAATATTCCATCGTATGTATATACCACAGTTTGTTTAGCCACTCGTCTGTTGATGGACATTTTGGCTGTTTCCATCTCTTTGCAACTGTAAATAATGCTGCTATAAACATTGGTGTGCAAATGTCCGTTTGTGTCTTTGCCCTTAAGTCCTCTGAGTAGATACCTAGCAATGGTATTGCTGGGTCGTATGGCAATTCTATATTCAGCTTTTTGAGGAACCGCCAAACTGCCTTCCACAGTGGTTGCACCATTTGACATTCCCACCAACAGTGGATAAGTGTGGCTCTTTCTCCGCATCCTCTCCAGCACTTGTCATTTTCTGTTTTGTTGATAATGGCCATTCTGGTGGGTGTGAGATGATATCTCATTTTGGTTTTGATTTGCATTTCTCTAATGGTCAGGGGCATTGAGCATCTCTTCATGTGCCTTTTGGCCATTTGTATTTCCTCTTCTGGTAGGTGTCTGTTCAAGTCTTTTTCCCATTTTGTAATTGGGTTGGCTGTCTTTTTGTTGTTGAGTTGAACAATCGCTTCATAAATTCTGGATACTAGACCTTTATTTGATAAGTCGTTTCCAAATATTGTTTCCCATTGTGTAGGCTGTCTTTCTGCTTTCTTGATGAAGTTCTTTGATGCACAAAAGTGTTTAATTTTGAGGAGCTCCCATTTCTTTCTTTCTTTCTTCAGTGCTCTTGCTTTAGGTTTAAGGTCCATAAAACCGCCTCCAATTGTAAGATTCATAAGATATCTCCCTACATTTTCCTCTAACTGTTTTATGGTCTTAGACCTAATCTTTAGGTCTTTGATCCATTTTGAGTTAACTTTTGTATAAGGTGTGAGATACAGATCCTCTTTCATTCTTTTGCATATGGATATCCAGTTCTCTAGGCACCATTTATTGAAGAGACTGTTCTGTCCTAGGTGAGTTGGCTTGACTGCCTTATCAAAGATCAAATGTCCATAGATGAGAGGGTCTATATGTGAGCACTCTATTCGATTCCATTGGTCGATATATCTATCTTTATGCCAGTACCATGCTGTTTTGACCACTGTGGCTTCATAATATGCCTTAAAGTCCAGCAGCGTGAGACCTCCAGGTTCGTTTTTTTTCCTCAAGATACTTTTAGCAATTCGGGGCACCCTGCCCTTCCAGATAAATTTGCTTATTGGTTTTTCTAATTCTGAAAAATAAGTTGTTGGGATTTTGATTGGTATTGCGTTGAATCTGTAAATCAATTTAGGTAGAATTGACATCTTAACTATATTTAGTCTTCCCATCCATGAACACGGTATGCCCTTCCATCTATTTAGGTCTTCTGTGATTTCTTTTAACAGTTTTTTGTAGTTTTCTTTGTATAGGTCTTTTGTCTCTTTAGTTAAATTTATTCGTAAGAATTTTATTCTTTTAGTTGCAGTTGTAAATGAAATTCGTTTCTTGATTTCCCCCTTAGCTTGTTCATTGCTAGTGTATAGAAATGCTACAGATTTTTGAATGTTGATCTTGTAACCTGCTACTTTGCTGTACTCATTTATTAGCTCTAGTAGTTTTGCTGTGGATTTTTCAGGGTTTTCGATGTATAGTATCATATCATCTGCAAACAGTGATAGTTTTACTTCTTCCTTTCCAATTTTGATGCCTTGTATTTCTTTTTCTTGTCTAATTGTTCTGGCCATAACCTCCAACACGATGTTGAATAACAGTGGTGATAATGGACATCCTTGTCTTGTTCCTGATTTAGGGGGAAAGTTTTCAATTTTTCCCCATTGAGGATGATATTAGCTGTGGGTTTTTTATATATTCCCTCTATCATTTTAAGGAGGTTCCCTTGTATTCCTATCCTTTGAAGTGTTTTCAACAGGAAATGTTGTTGAATCTTGTCAAATGCCTTCTCTGCATCAATTGAGATGATTATATGATTTTTCTTCTTTGATTTGTTGATATGGTGTATTACATTAATTGATTTTCTTATGTTGAACCATCCTTGCATACCTGGGATGAATCCTACTTGGTCATGATGTATAATTCTTTTAATGTGTTGTTGGATACGATTTGCTAGAATTTTGTTGAGGATTTTTTCATCTATATTCATTAGAGAGATTGGTCTGTAGTTTTCTTTTTTTGTAATATCTTTGCCTGGTTTTGGTATGAGGGTGATGTTGGCTTCATAGAATGAATTAGGTAGTTTTCCCTCCACTTCGATTTTTTTGAAGAGTTTGAGGAGAGTTGGTACTAATTCTTTCTTGAATGTTTGATAGAATTCACATGTGAAGCCGTCTGGTCCTGGACTTTTCTTTTCAGGAAGCTTTTGAATGACTGATTCAATTTCTTTACTTGTGATTGGTTTGTTGAGGTCATCTATTTCTTCTTGAGTCAAAGTTGGTTGTTCATGCCTTTCTAGGAACTTGTCCATTTCATCTACATTGTTGTATTTATTAGCATAAAGTTGTTCATAGTATCCTGTTATTACCTCCTTTATTTCTGTGAGGTCAGTGGTTATTTCTCCTCTTCCATTTCTGATCCTATTTATTTGTGTCCTCTCTCTTCTTCTTTTTGTCAATCTTGCTAAGGGCCCATCAATCTTGTTGATTTTCTCATAGAACCAACTTCTGGTCTTATTGATTTTCTCTATTGTTTTCATGTTCTCAATTTCATTTATTTTTGCTCTAATCTTTGTTATTTCTTTCCTTTTGCTTGCTTTGGGGTTAGTT
Organism: Tamandua tetradactyla; assembly: GCF_023851605.1. Taxonomy (NCBI): domain Eukaryota; kingdom Metazoa; phylum Chordata; class Mammalia; order Pilosa; family Myrmecophagidae; genus Tamandua; species Tamandua tetradactyla. Next base: position 92,788,929 of record NC_135327.1, on the reverse strand, counting down.
TGCTGTTCTATCTCCAGTTCCTCCAAGTGGACAGTAAATTCCCGAATTTTTGCCTTTTCTTCTTTTTTGATATAGGCATTTAGGGCAATAAATTTCCCTCTTAGCACTGCCTTTGCTGCGTCCCATAGGTTTTGATATGTTGTGTTTCATTTTCATTCGCCTTGAGATATTTACTAATTTCTCTTGTAATTTCTTCCTTGACCCACTGGTTGTTTATGAGTGTGTTGTTGAGCCTCCACGTATTTGTGAATTTTCTGGCACTCTGCCTATTATTGATTTCCAACTTCATTCCTTTATGATCTGAGAAAGTGTTGTGTATGATTTCAATCTTTTTAAATTTGTTGAGAGTTGCTTTGTAACCCAGCATATGGTCTATCTTTGAGAATGATCCATGAGCACTTGAGAAAAAGGTGTATCCTGCTGTTGTGGGGTGTAATGTCCTATAAATGCCTGTTAAGTCTAGCTCATTTATTGTAATATTCAAATTCTTTGTTTCTTTATTGATCCTCTGTCTAGATGTTCTGTCCATTAATGAGAGTGGTGAATTGAAGTCTCCAACTATTATGGTAGATGTGTCTATTTCCCTTTTCAGTATTTGTAGTGTATTCTTCATGTATTTTGGGGCATTCTGATTCGGTGCGTAAATATTTATGATTGTTATGTTTTCTTATTTAATTGTTCCTTTTATTAGTAGATAGTATCCTTCTTTGTCTCTTTTAACTGTTTTACATTTGAAGTCTAATTTGTTGGATATTAGTATAGCTACTCCTGCTCTTTTCTGGTTGTTATTTGCATGAAATATCTTTTCCCAACCTTTCCCTTTCAACCTATGTTTATCTTTGGGTCTAAGATGTGTTTCCTGTAGACAGCATATAGAAGGATCCTGTTTTTCAATCCATTCTGCCAGTCTATGTCTTTTGATTGGGGAATTCAGTCCATTACCATTTAGTGTTATTACTGTTTGGGTAATACTTTCCTCTAACATTTTGCCTTTTGTATTATATATATCATATCTGATTTTCCTTCTTTCTACACTCTTCTCCACACCTCTCTCTTCTGTCTTTTCATATCTGACTCTAGTGCTCCCTTTAGTATTTCTTGCAGAGCTGGTTTCTTGGTCACAAATTCTCTCAGTGACTTTTTGTCTGAAAATGTTTTAATTTCTCCCTCATTTTTGAAGGACAATTTTGCTGGATATAGGAGTCTTGGTTGGCATTTTTTCTCTTTTAGTAATTTAAATATATCATCCCACTGTCTTCTAGCTTCCATGGTTTCTGCTGAGAAATCTACACATAGTCTTATTGGGTTTCCCTTGTATGTGATGGATTGTTTTTCTCTTGCTGCTTTCAAGATCCTCTCTTTCTCTTTGACCTCTGACATTCTAACTAGTAAGTGTCTTGGAGAACGCCTATTTGGATCTGTTCTCTTTGGGGTGCGCTGCACTTCTTGGATCTGTAATTTTAGGTCTTTCATAAGAGTTGGGAAATTTTCAGTGATAATTTCTTCCATTAGTTTTTCTCCTTCTTTTCCCTTCTCTTCTCCTTCTGGGACACCCACAACATGTATATTTGTGTGCTTCATATTATCGTTCAATTCCCTGAGTCCCTGCTCAAATTTTTCCATTCTTTTCCCTATAGTTTCTGTTTCTTTTTGGATTTCAGATGTTACATCCCCTAGTTCACTAATTCCAACCTCTGTTCCTTGAAATCTACAATTATAGGTTTCCATTGTTTTTTTCATCTCTTCTACTGTATCTTTCATTCCCATAAGTTCTGTGAGTTGTTTTTCAGACTTTCCATTTCTTCTTTTTGTTCATCCCTTGCCTTCTTCATGTCCTCCCTCAATTTATTGATTTGGTTTTTGAAGAGATTTTCCATTTCTGTTCGTATATTCAGAATTAGTTGTCTCAGCTCCTGTATCTCATTTGAACTATTGGTTTGTTCCTTTGACTGGGCCATTTCTTCAATTTTCCTGGTGTGATTTGTTATTTTTTGCTGGCGTCTGGACATTTAATCAGATTTCCCTGAGTTGAGACCCAGCAGGTTGAAAGATTTTCCAGTGAAGTCTCTGGGCTCTTTTTTTTTTATCCTGCCCAGTATGTGGCGCTAGTCTGTCTGCAGGTCCCACCAGCAAAAGATGTTGTGGCTCCTTTATTAATGCCACTCTTGGTGTTTGGTTGGACCCAGTCCCTGCCACTGTCGGAAACTCCCTCCTCTCCCTCCAGGCAGCCACCTGTGGGGAGGGGCGCCGGCCGCTGCAGCTTGGGGAACTCGCTGATCTGAGACTCGCCGCCAGACCAGGAAGCCACCTGTGGGGGAGGGGCGCCGGCCACCGCGGCTTGGGGATCCCGCTGATCCGAGAATCGCCGCCGGACTGGGAGGCCGCCTGTGGGGTAGGGGCGCCAGTCACCCGCCGCCGCAGCTGGGGAACCCCGCTGATCCGAGACTCGTAGCTGATCCAGGAAGCCGCCCGCGAGAGAGGGGTGCTGGCCGCCGCGGCTTGGGAAACTTGCCTCTCCGAGTCTCTCAGCCGGTCCGGGAAGGAGGGAGGGAGGGGCACCGGCCGCCAGCCACCGCGGCTTGGGGAAGCACGCGCCGCTCAGGGAGCTCACTGCCGTGGAGTCTTACAGCCGGTCCAGCCAGTCCAAACTGGGGTACACTGTGTGTCTGGTCACTGCCGTGGCCCCGGGAGCTTTTCTGCACTGTTTCTGATCACCTGGTAGTTTCTCTGGAGGAGGAACTAAGACATGCATACCTTACTAAGCCGCTGATCCGAGACTGGCCCCCGGATTCCCAACTCTGTTTAGACATAAATACAGATGTCCAAGAAGTACACTGTACTCCAAACAGAATAAATTCTAACAGGCTTAGCTTACTCTGAGATACATACATATCAGAATGTCAGTTGCCTGGGATCAAAGAGAGAATTCTGAAAGCAGCAAGAGTAAACGGATATGTCACATACAAGAAAATGGCAGTAAGATTAAGGGCTGATTCCTCATCAGAAAACATGGAGGCGAAAAGCTGTGATATAATGTTTAAGGTACTGAGAGAAAAAAATTGCCAGCTAAAAGTTCTTTATCCAGCAAAATATCCTTTAAAAATGAGGGGGAATTTAAAATATTCACAAACAGAAACTGTGAGAATTTGTCAGCAAAAGACCTGCCCCAAAATAATTACTAAAGGGAGTTCTGCAGGTTGAAAGGAAAAGATAGAATAGAGTGGCTTGAAGTACTGTGAAGAAATGAACATCAGTAAGGGTAACTAAAAGGGAAAAAACAAAAGCCAATAATACTATATCCTCAATATTCAACTCTACTCTTTTCATTCATATTAGAATATACTTGAATAACAGTATACTTACTGATTACAGGCATGCAATATGCAAAGTAATGAAGTGGGATAAAGACTATATATCAAATAAAGAAACAGATATAGAGGGGCTGAGAATGTACATGCTATTGAAGCTAAGGTGGTATCTACAAATTTGTAGGTTACATATGTAGTTTGTGTAATATAAACTCCACGGTAACTGCAAAGAAAATATTTAGAAAGAATACAGAAGACAGAAATGAGAAAGGGATCACACACATAATCACAAAAGATCAACTTATACACAAGAGGCGATTGCAGTAAAGGAAAAGGGAGGGGGGAAAAAGACTCATTAAGAAACACAGGACAGACCTCCAGCAAGAAGGCAGAATATAAGAGGCTGAGTTCACCCAGGCTCTGTACAATAATGAAAGATATGGTAGAAAAATGACCAGGACAGTGATTCCAGGGTGCAAGCAATTATAGAGAGTCTTCTACCCTACAAAGGGAAGCCCTTGGAGAAAACCCAGAGCAATTAGGATGGAAAGAATGGGGTGAATGTAAATGCTCGTGACTTCACCTACCCTCACCACTGGCTTGGGAAGATTTTCCCTTTGGTTCCATAGCTAGGAGTTCCCATGACAAACTTGGAAGGTAATAGAGGTGCTTTTCCTGTGCAAAGACTCCACTTAGTCAAGGTATAGTGCCTACTCCTCACCCATATGATATGCGGCTATGGGTGCCTGGTTGTTTTTGTTTTTTACAAAAACTGTCTAGCCTTTCCCAGAGAGGAGGGGGAGATGGAGTGGTGCCAGTCTGACATCCAGGCAGCAAAAGAGGCTTGTTTGGGTCCTGATACCACTCCATTTCTCCCATGGAGGCTTGGAGACCACAAGTGTGTGCAGATGAAGAGGTGAGGCCAAGGAAGCTAGCTTGTGCTGAGTGCCGTGACTGGGTGTTAAACATTGTACCTGCAGTCAGGGACAAGTTTGGCCTAAGAGGACAAGAAGACTCAAGAGCACCATTTGCTCAGAAGAAGTGGAAAGTACAGTCTGACAAATTGCATATATCCTAGTTCTCAAGTAAAGCCCCAAGTAGAATTGAAATCCCCCCATGAGATTAGGGACTTGGTTTCAAGGGGGAGTACTGACAAGCCAAATTGAAAAGGAGATCTTCAAAGCTAATACATGTAGATTCAAAATCTTAGATGAGGGAAGGAAATAAATCTGCATAATAATCTTAAGACCTTAAAATACCCTGTCTACAATTGAAGATCATAAAACATGTGAAGATCCAGGCAGATATGGCTCAGCTAAATGACCAAATTAAGTTACCCAAGGGGACACAGTATTTGGAAGTAATCAAAGTTCATAATGACATAAAGATATCAAGAAGACACTGGAGGAATATAAAGAATCTGAAAGAATAAACAAAAATGTCAGACATCACAGAGATAAAAGGTACTGTAGACCAAATTAAAAATATGTAAGAGATTCATAACAGCAGACTTCAAGAGACAAAAGAAAGAATATGCAAATTAGAAGAGAATAATTAGACGTTCAAAAGAACAAATGGCAAGAAAATTAGAAAAAAATGCAACTTGATTTCAGGGAAATGATAGACCCATTCAAGCATACAAACAAGAAATACTGGTGTCCCAGAAGGAAAAGCAAAGAGTAAAGGGATAGGAAGGCTTGAAGATACAAAGGGGAAAACTTCCCAACTCTTATAAAAGATAAAAGCATCTAAACCAAACAAGCCAAACAAATCCCAAGTGGAATAAATCCAAATAGGGTTACTCCAAGACATATACTTAACAGAATGTCAAATCTTGAAGAGAAGCAAAAAGTCATGAAAGCAGCAAGAGAAAAGAAATGTATTACATACAAGGGAAAACCTATAAGATTGAGCTCAGACTATTTCACAGGCACCTGGAGGTGAGAAGGCAATGATATGCAATAGTTAAGATTTTGAATGAGAAAGACTTCTAGCCAAGAATTATTTATCCCACTAAGTTGTCCTGCAAAATTGAGGGAGAGATTAAAAACTTCCAGAGAAACAGTGGCTGTGAGAATTTGCCAAAAAGAGACCTGCCCTTCAAGAAATACTAAAGGAAGTATTGGTGACTGAAAAAAGACAGAGACGTAGGTCTGGAGGAGAGTACAGAAATGAAGAGTATTAGCAAGGTTAACTTAAAAGACAAAAGAATATATAGGTCTGACAAATAAAAACTGGAGGCAACTATAGTAATATTAGATAAACTATTATCTATATAAAATAGATTCCTGAAATTAAAACCCTGAAAATGTTTAGTAACAGATCATTACCTTAGCAAAGTTGATATTTGTAATAACATTTCCTATTTGATATTTTCAGGATGTTTACAGTTTTGATAGCTAATCAAATGTTATTTAAAATGATGTTTAATATTTAAAATTTAAGGAACTCTGATATCTGTATCTGTAGATGTTTTCCTTTCTTGCCTTATTTTAAATTGGTTTATGAATCATATTGTTTGGATATTAAATTTAAATATGCTTATGGACAGGTTAACTCAGATAGCTGTTTTTGGTCGTTGTAAGTATACTGGTAGTTATAAGTGTACTATACATTTTTGTGGTTATAAGGTCAAAATGGCTCACAGCCTTTACAATAATAACTCTGACACATTTTGGCAAAATGGATGGAAAAAAAGCATGATCCAACCATATGTTGTTTACAGGAGACTCACCTCAGACCCAAAGACACAAATAGGTTGAAAGTGAAAGGATGGAAAAAGATATTCTATGCAAGTAGTAACCAGCAAAGAGCTGGGGTCGTGTGCTGGTTTGTAACTGTTATCTCCCCCAGAAAATGCCGTGTTCTTTTAATCCATTTCTTGTGGGTATAGACCTGTTGTGGATGGGACACTTTGCTTAGGTTGTTCCCATGGATATGACCCACCCAATTCAAAGTAGGTCTTAATCCCCCTGTTGGAGTCCTCTATTAGTGGAAAAAAGACAGATGAAACTCAGAGAGTTCAGAGAAGCAAAGAGAGAGAGAAACATACCAGAACCAAACATACATTTGGAGATAGCCATTGAAACCAGAACAAGGAGAGAAAGATCAGCAGATATCCCCATTTGCCTTCTCATATGACAGAGAAACTCCAGATGCCAGTAGTCTTTCCCCAGAGAAGGTATCTTCCTCTTGATGCCTTAATTTGGACATTTTCATGGCTTTAGAATTGTAAACTTGTAACCTAATAAATTCCCTGTGTTGTGTGAAGGCCAATCTTTACCACATCTGGTGTATTTCATTCTAACAGCTTTAGCACACTGAAACAGGTAGCTGTACTTCTGGACAAAATAGACTTTAAATCAAAAGTGGTTACAAGAGACAAAAAGAAGTATACTATATATTAATAAGAGGGACAATTCACCAAGAAGAAATGATTAATATTTATGCATCTAAGCATGGTGTCCCATAATACATTTGGCAAACACTGGCAAACTGAAGGGACAAATAAACACCTCTACAATAATACTCAAAGACCTCAATACACACTCTCATCAATAGATAGAACATCTAGATGGAAGATCAAAAGGAAACAGAGAACCTGAATAATAATGATAAATGAACTAGAACATATAGACATATACAGGACATTGCACACCAAAAACAGCAGGATATATATTCTTCTAAAGTATACATGGATCATTCTCCAGGACAGAAAATATTTTGGATCACAAAACAATTTTAAATAAATTTAGAAAGATTGAAATCATACTAAGCATCTTCTCTGACTATAATTGAATGAAAGTGGAAATCAATACCAGGTGTTGATAACACCTGGTAATTATATTTTATATATAATATAGGGTTATTTATAGTGTAATCTATAGATAACACTCAAACAAACAATGGGTCAAAGAAGAAATTGCAAGGCAAATCAGTAAACATCTTGACACAAATGAAAATGAGAATATAACATATCAGAACCTATGAGGTACAATGAAGGCAGTGCTGAGAGGAAAATTTATATCCCTGAATGCTTACATTGAAAAAGAAGAAAGAGCTAAAATCAAAGACCTAACTGCACACTTGGAGGAACTAGAAAAAGTACAGGAAACTAGTCCCAGAGCAAACAGAAGTAAAGAAATAACAAAGACTAGAACAGAAATAAATGGAATTGATAACAAAAACAACAACAACAGAATCCGCAAAAACTAAAGTTGATTGAGAAGATCAATAAAATTGGCAAACCCTTAGCTAAATTGAAAAAGAAAAAAGAAAGGAGACGCAGATAAATAAAATCAGAAATGAGGCCATTTCTAGTGATACCACAGAAATAAAAAGGATCATAAGAAGATATTACGAACAACTATATGCCAACAAATTAGACAACCTAGGTGAAATGGACAAGTTCCTAGAAATACACGACCTACACTGACTCTAGAAGAAAGAGACAACCTCAATAGACCAGTAACAAGTAAGGAGTATGAATCAGTCATCAAAAACTGCTCAACAAAGAAACCCCGGGACCAAATGGCTTTACAGGTGAGCCTATCCATATGCAAAAAAATAAAAGAGGGCCCTATCTCACCATGTAAAAAATTAACTCAAAATGGATCAAAGACCTAAACATAAGAGCCTGGACTATGAAACTAGTAGAAAATGTAGGTAAGCATCTTTAGGATCTAGTGTTACACAATGGTTTCTTAGACATTACACCAAAAGAAAAGGAACAAAGGAAAAACTACATCAACAGGACCTCCTGAAACTTACAAACTTTATGCCAAGAACTTTGTCATAAAAGTTAAAAGAAAACCTACTCAATGGGAGAGAATTTTGGGAAACCACAAATCCAATAAGGGTTTAATATCCAGACTATATAAAGAAGAGCTACAACTCAACAGTAAAAAGACAAACAATTCAGTTTAAAAATGGGCTAAAGAACTAGAGTAACTCTGCAGAAACCTACAACCTCCAGATGGGTCCCTGGATCAGATAAGTCCTGAAATCTAGAGGGCCCAGCCTCTCCAGAACATCAGATAGTTCTATCTCCCTACCCCATATTATTGGCAGCCCCTTCCAACATGAAAAGTTAGAATGGCCATAGCCCAAATACCCCTAAACAGAGGGATAGAAAGATCAAAGGTGATAGTGGAGTCATACCGAGAAGATAGGGTTTAACAAATAAATATGACTGCTGAATCATTAAATTCATATCTTTTTTTGGTCTCCTGTATCCTCGTGCAGTCAGAAGTAAAAACCTAAAATTGTAGAATTATAACCCATGCCAAATTGTAAAATATGTTATACAACTAATTGTGGTGCTGGGCTTTTAAATTTATTGGGGTTTTTTTTTTTTTTTTGGTATATTTGTTATTTTTCACAAAAAAGTCAGTTGTAATAATAAAAAAATATTTATTCCTTCTAGCCTCCTACATTCTGGAGCAGCTAGAAGGAAAAATCTGAGAGGATGGTATGGTTGCCCATGACAAACTCTGGGATCTGTCCTGTAATGACATGTTGAACAGCATTTGAAAACTATTGCTTTTTTACTTCTTTGCTTTGTGTATATGTTGCATTATATAATAAAAAAGTTAAACAAAAAAAAAAAGGTGGGTTAAAGACTTGAATAGACATTTCTCCAAGAAGGAAATACAAATGTCTAAAAAGCACATGAAAAGATGCTCAACATCACTAGCTATTTGGAAATGCAAATCAAAATCCTGAGATATTTCCCATCCATTATAATAGGTACCATTTTAAAAAAAGGAAAATTACAAGTTTAGGAGAAGATGTGGAGAAATATGGAAACCCATTCATTGCTGGAGGGAATGAAAAATGGCACAACCACTATGGAAGAGTTTGCCAGTTCCTCAAGAAGCTAAATATAGAATTACCATATGACCTGGAAGTCCTGCTTTGAGGTATATACCCAGAAGAATTGAAAGCAGGAACTACATAGATATTTGCACTACTAATGTTTATAACAGCATTGCCAAAAGATGGTAACAACCCAAGTGTTCATCAACCAATGAGTAGATAAAATGCGGTATATACATACTACAGTATATTAATCAGTGATAAAAAGGAATGAAGTCCTAATGTATGCAACACAATAGATGTACCTTGAAGACATTTAACCTGAGTGAAATAAGCCAGAGAAAAATGGATAAATGTGTAGGATCTCACTGATATGAACTAATTATAATGAAACTCATAGAGTTAGAGTCTAGAATATAGGTTACCAGGGGACAGACTTAGCGTAGAGAATGGGGAGATGATGCTTAATTTGTATGGAATTTCTACTTAGGTTAATTGTAAAGGTTTATAAATGGATTGTGGCAGCATCTCATTTGTGTCATTAACATTAACAGTGCTAAATTATGTATGTCAAAGTGGTTGAAAGGGGAAGTTTTAAGTTGTGGAAATTACTAGAGTGAAAGCTAAAACTCAGGACTGTATAACATAGTGACTGTTATTCAACAGAGTCCTGGAAGTTCTAGTCAGAGAAATTAGGCAAGAAAAATAAATATCTAAATTGGAAAGGAAGTAGTAAAATTTACTCTATTTGCAGATAGTATGGTCCTTTATATAGAAAAATTCATAACAAACATACTGGAGCTAATAAATGTATTCAGCAAAGTGGTGGGTTACAAGATCACACATGAATTAGTGTTTCCAGATACTAGTAATGAACAAGCTAAAGAATTAATCAAGAAAAAAATTCCATTTACAAATAGCAACTAAAATAATTAACTATGTGGGAATAAATCTAACCAAGGATATAAAGGAATTATACTCAGAAAACTATGATTAGGTGCTAAATGAAATAAAAACCTAAATAAATGAGAGGAGACATCCTGTGCTCATGAATTAGAAGGCTAAATATTAAGATCAGTTCTTGGAGAGGTTCCAAGATGGCAGCTTAGTGAGGTGTGGAATTTTGTTCGACCTCCACAGCAGCTAGTAAATAGCTAGGTATAGTACAGGACAACTGCTGGGGCTGCATCAGTGACCAGACACACAACATACACCAGTCTGGACAATCTGGACCAGCTGTGACCCCACCTAGAACCATGAGTCCCCAAAGCCACAGAGGCTGACGCCCCTCACACAGACTGGTTCAGAGAAGAAAGGAAAGAGACTTTACCAACAGCAAGGGGCTGAGCTCAACCAAGCTCCAATTGTGGAATTCATTAACAAATTCTTACTATTGAAAATAGATCTCCAGCTCAGCTAAACCTCGAATAAAAGCTAAAGTTACTAGTTTTTGTCTTGGCGCAGAGGGGGCATGGCTGAGGGGGGGAGGGGGAAACAGGATTTTTTGATCAGATAGCACAAAATACTTGAAAAGGTTTGGACCCTGAGAACAAGAGGGGGCACATAGGATATGGGGATACACAGAGCACCATACCAACTTAAGCTCTTGATTAACAAACCCAATGAATGGGGGACCTGCTCTGAAAAGGATTTTTTTTCTTTTCTTTATTTGCTGTTTCTACTGCTTAACTGCTCTTTAGATACAACTGCAAGACTTCTTAGGCTCCAACTGCCCCAGGCAAGGGCAGAATTAAGCTTATCTGAGAGACAAAGAGGCTGGTTAGGTGAAAGGAGGTAGTTCCCTGGAGGGTGTGCCTTCCCCAGGAGAGGTGTGTGGGGCCCAGCTCAGGTGGAATTCCTCCGTCAAGGAATTCAGACCTCAGGGACTGGAAAACTGAAGCAATTAAAGCCAGCATACAACCTCTCCTCTTGTCTCAACCATGCCCCCAGCAGAAAAAGTCTGCTGAAGTTAAAGGTATGATATCACTTTATGCTGGTGGGACCACAGGCAGACAAGCACCACATAATGGGCAGAATAGGAAAAACACAGAGTCTAGAGGCTTCATAGGAAAGTTTGTCAACCATCTGGGTCTCACCCACATGGAAAATGATGCAGGTGACCCTCTTTCCTCCTGGAGGAGGCCAGTCTGGACTGAAAAAATCTGACTGGGGTCTATAATACTTAAGTAGACCCTCCTAAGGGGGAGAAAAAAAAGGCACCACACGGGCTGGGAAAGAAACAAAAAACAAGAACTGAAAAATTCTGATCTGTTAAACAAAACCTATGCTAGAGGTTTAGAATAAGCTAAACTGAATGTCAAAGGACAGATAGAGAACAAACCCATCCAGCAAGAAAATCCTAGGTAAAAGAGTGAAAATAATCTCCAGCATAAACTAATTAAGGAAATTAAATGCTTAGACACCAGCAAAAAAATAATTAATCATCCTAGGAAAATTGAAGATATGGCCTAGTCAAACGAACAAACCAACAATTCAAATGAGATAGAGTTGAAACAATTCAAGATTTCAAAAAGACATGGAAAATCTCATCAAAAATCACTGATTTGAGGGAGGATATAAAGAAGGCAATGGGCGAACAAAAAGAAGAAATTCAAAGTGTGAAAAAGCAAATCACAGAACTTATGGGAATGAAAGGCACAGTGGAAGAGTTGGAAAAAAACATTGGAAACCTACAATGTTAGATTTCAAAAGGCAGAAGATAGGATTAGTGAACTGGAGAATAGGACATGTGAAATCTGACAAGCAAGAGAAAATGTAGAGAAAAGAATAAAAATATGAACAGGGACATACGGAATTGAGTGACAACATGAAGTGCCCTAAAAACGTGTTGTGGGTGTCCCAGAAGGAGAAGAGAAGGGAAAAGGAGGAGAAAGACTAGTGGAGGAAATTTAAACTGAAAATTTCCCAACTCTTATGAGAGACTTCAAATTACAGATCCAAGAACTGCAGCATACCCCAAACAGAATAGATCCAAATAGACAAACTCCAAGACACATACTAATCAGAATGACAGATGTCAAAGAAAAAGAGAGAATTTTGAAAACAGCAAGAGAAAAAGAATCTATCACATACAAAGGAAGCCACATAAGACTATGCATAGATTTCTCAGCAGAAACCATGGAGGCGAGAAGCAGCAGTATGATACATGTGAGATTCTAAAAGAGAAAAACTGCCAGCCAAGAATTCTATATCCAGCAAAATTGTCCTTCAAAATGTGGGGGAAATTAAAACATTTTCAGACAAAAAAACCACTGAGGGAATTTGTGACCAAGAGACCGGCTCTGCAAGGATTACTAAAGGGAGCATTAGAAACAGATAGGAAAAAACAGGAGAGAGAAGTGTGGAGAAGAGTGTAGAAATGAAGACTATCAGTGAAGGTAAAAAGAGGAAAAATTAGATTTGACATATAAAGTCCAAAAGGCAAAATCGTAGAAGAAAATACTCCCCTTACAGTAATAACACTACATGTTAATGGATTAAACTCCCCAATCAAAAGACAAAGACTGGCACAATGGATTAAAAAACAGGACCCATCTATATGCTGTCCACAGGAGACACATTTTAGACCCAAGGGCAAACAAAGGTTGAAAGTGAAAGGTTGGGAAAAGATACTTCATGCAAACAACAATCAGAAAAGAACAGGAGTAGCTATACTAATATCCAACAAATTAGACTTCAAATGTAAAAAAAAGAAACAGAGAATGACACTATGCATTAATAAAAGGAACACTACAACAAGAAGACATAATAAACAAATATTTATGCACCAAACCAGAGTGCTCCAAATTACGAGGCAAATATTGAAAAAAGAAATAGACACATTTACCATAAAAGTTGGAGACTTCAATTCCCCACTCTCATCAATGAACAATCTAGACAGAGGAGCAATAAAGAAACAGAGAATTCGAATAATACAATTAACAACTAGACTTAAGAAACATGTAGAACATTACACCCCACAACATACACCTTTTTCTCAAGTGCTCATGTATCATTCTCAAGAATAGACCATATGCTGGGTCACAAAGTGAGTTTCGCTAAATTTAAAAAGATTGAAATCACAGAAAACACTTTCTTGGCTCATAAAGGAATGAAGTTGGAACTCAATAACAGGCAGAGGGCCAGAAAATTTCACAAATATATGGAGGCTCAACAACACACTCTTAAACAACCAATGGGTCAAGGAAGAAATTGAAAGAGAAATTATTAAATATTTCAAGGCAAATGAAAGTGACAACACAACATATCAAAATTTATGGGATGCAGCAAAGGCAGTGCTACGAGGGAAATTTATTGCCCTAAATGCCTATATCAAAAAGGAAGAAACAGCAAAAATCAAGGAATTAACTGTTCACTTGGAAGAATTAGAGAAAGAACAGCAAATTAAAAAGCAAATTAAATGCAAAGCAAGCAAAAGGAAAGAAATAATGAAGATTAGAGCAGAAATAAATGAAATTGAGAACATGAAGACAATTGAGAAAATCAACAAAATCAGAAGTTGCTGGTTCTATGAGAAAATCAATAAAATTGATGGACCCTAGAGTTGAAAGGCAACTCTAGAGGTTGCTTTTACACAAGTTCAGGTAGACCTTGCTACCTATCATAACCTGCCAACCCCCAACCAAGACCATTCCAGCCAATCCTAAAGAACACCTAGGGCAGTATATAAGATTCCACAAGGGTTCCAGGCACTAGAGTAACTTTTCAGAAACCTACAACCTCCAGATGGGTCCCTGGTCCAGATAAGTCCTGAAACCTAGCCCAGACTCTCCAGAACATCAGATAGTTCTCTCTCCCTACCCCATATTAGTGACTGACCCTTCCAATATCAAAAATTTAGAATTGCCATAGCCCAAACAACCCCAAAGAGAGGTATGGAAAGATCAAAGCTGATGTTGGAATTATATAGAGAAGATAGGACTTAAAAAATGAATATGAATGCTGAATCATTAAATTGATATCTCTTTTAGTCTCCAGGATTTTAGAGCAATTAGAAGTAAAAACCTAAAATTGTGAAATTGTAACCCATGTCAAAGTCTGAAATATGTTCTACAACTAATTGTGGTGCTTTGCTTTGAAATTTATAACTTTTTTTGTATATAGTTATTGTTCACAAATAAAGAGGGGGAAAAAAGTCGATTGTGATGATAAAGTATTTAAGCCCTTTAGCTGCCTATATTCTGAAGGAGCTAGGAGGAAAAATATGAGAAGATCATATGGTAGCCCATGACAAGCTCTGGGATCTGTACGGTGAGCACTTGTTGAAGAGTGCTTTGAAAACTATTGCTTTTTTATTTCCTTGCTGTGTATATATGTTATACTGTACATCAAAAAAAAATTAAAAACAAACAAAATTGATGGACCCTTAGCAGGGTTGTCAAACAGAAGAAGAGAGAGGATACAAATAAATGAAATCAAAATGGAAGAGGAGACATAACCACTGGCACCACAGAAGTAAAGGAGATAATGAGAGGATACTATAAACAATTTCATGCTAATAAACTAGACAATGTAGATGAAATGGACAACTTCCTAGAAAGGCATGAACAACCAACACTGACTTGAGAAGAAATAGATGTCCTCAACAAACCAATCACAAATAAAGAAATTGAATCAGTCATTAAGAAGCTCCCCAAAAAAGAAGAGTCCAAGACCAGATGGCTTTACATGTGAATACTACCAAACATTCAAGAAAGAATTAGTACCAATCCTGCTCAAACTCTTCAGAAAAACTGAAGAGGAGGCTTCCTCTATACGTAACTCATTCTATGAAGCCAACATCACCCTCAATACCAAAGCCAGACAAAGATACTATAAGAAAAGAAAACTACAGACCAATCTCTCTAATGAATATAGATGCAAAAATCCTCAACAAAATTCTTGCAAATCATATCCAGCAGCACATTAAAAGAATTATACACCATGACCAAGTAGGATTCATCCCAGGTATGCAAGGATGGTTCAAAATAAGAAAATCAATTAATGTAATACACCATATCAACAAATCAAAGCAGAAAAAATACATGATCATCTCGATTGATGCAGAAAAGGTATTTGACAAAATTCAGCATCCCTTCTTGTTGAAAACACTTCAAAGGACAGGAATAGAAGGGAATTTCCTCAAAATGATAAAGGGAATAGATGAAAAACCCACAGCTAACATCACCCTCAATGGGGAAAAACTGAAAGCTTTCCCTCTAAGATAAGGAACAAGACAAGGATGTCCACTGTCTCCATTGTTATTCAACATTGTGTCAGAAGTTCTAGCCAGGGCAATTAGACAAGAAAAAGAAATACAAGGCATCAAAATTGGAAAGTAAGAAGTAAAGCTCTCACTGTTTGCAGGTGATATGATACTATATGTTGAAACCCTTGAAAAATCCACAGCAAAACTATTAAAGCTAATGAGTACAGCAAAGTAGCAGGTTACAAGATCAACACGCAAAAATCTATAGTGTTTCTATACACTAGTAATGAACAGTCTAAGGGGGAAATCAAGAAAATTCCATTTACAATTGCAACCAGAAGGATAAAATATTTAGGAATAAATTTAACTAAGTATACAAAAGACCCATACAAAGAAAACTACAATGAAATCACAGAAGATTTCTTAATAAATGGAAGGGCATACTGTGTCCATGGATTGGAAGACTTAATACAGTTAAGATGTCAATTCCTCCTAATTTGATTTATAGATTGTTCTAGTTTGCTAGCTGCCGGAATGCAATATACCAGAAACGAAATGGCTTTTAACAAGGGGAATTTAATAAGTTGCAAGTTTACAGTTCTAAGGCCGAGAATTAAAACAAGTCTATAGAAATAAAGTCCAATCAAAGGCATCCAGGGAAAGATACCTTGGTTCAAGAAGGCCGATGAAGTTCAGGGTTTCTCTCTCATCTGGAAAGGCACATGGCGAACAGTCAGGGCTTCTCTCTCAGCTGGAAGGGCACATGGCAAATATGGCATCATCTGCTAGCTTACTCTCCTGGCTTCTGGTTTCATGAAGCTCCCCGGGAGGCATTTTCCTTCTTCATCTCCAATGGACTCTCCACTTCGTGGTACTGCAGCATTCTCTGCTCTCTCTGAGTCTCTCATTCTCCAAAATGTTTCCTCTTTTATAGGACTTCAGAAACTAATCAAGACCCACTCAGATGGGTGGAGACATGTCATCCCCTAATTCAGTTTAACAACCGTTCTTAACTAAATCTCATCAACCAGGGAGATGATCCCATCACAGTCCCAAATACACAGCATTGAATAGAGACTATTCTACCTTTAAGAAATGGGATCCATCTTAAAACATGGCTTTTCTTAGGGGGCATACTTCCCTTCAAACCAGCACATTCCACCCTCTGGCCCCTAAAAAAGACATGTTTTTCCCAAATACAAAATACATTAATTTCATAACAATATCAGAAATCCTTAAACCTATCAGTAGCAATACAATGAAGTAAAAAATTAGAGACAGTATAAAATCTCATCAAGTCAGTTACAGGCATGGTCTGTCCTAAGGCAAAATTCTCTCCATTTGCTCTGGACCTTTGAAAACTCACAAGTTATTTGCTGCCAACATACAAAGGAGGAACATTCATAAGATATGTATATGCATTTCCATAGAGAGGAAGGAACACAGGGGTCACCGGACCCATACGGTTTCGAAAACCTACAGGGCAAAGTCCATTAGATTTCAAAATCTGAGAGTCATTTATCCTCAGGGCTTTAGAAAGTGGCAGTCCCACCCTATCCAAATGCCTACGCCTGCCTCTCTCTGAATGCAACCTTGGGGGATATTGGGGAGACCACCTTTCTCTCGGCTCCACCCTCTCCAAGCATTGGGGCCGCACCCAGGCTCTCTGCCATCTCCGGGGCACACGCTCAACCCCTCCATGTGGTGGCAGCCAGGCTCTCCCCAAACCACAAGGAACGTGCTTCACTCTCTCCAAGACCTGAGGCGGCATGACTCTTCCACTGCAACGAGGTGGAAGGCCCATTCTCTGCCTTTGGGGCAAACTCACCCTCTCCACGGGCTTGGGTGGGTCCACTCTCCTGGCCCGAGGCTTCTTGACTTCAGACTTCAGCCTCCATGGTTTTGCCTCTGAACTTATTTTTCCTCCAATGTGTCCCTTCTCTGAACCCCCCAGTCCAGACTGGCAGCGGCTCTGTTTATACAGGTCCCACAGCACTCTCGTTGGCTTTCTATGCAGTAGCCTTGGATCATACCCATCAGACATAAGGAGTTTCCACAAATCTTTCCTGGATAACTCCATGTCCGATCCTGACTTTCTCTGAAATGGCTGGCTGTTTCCACATTTGGTTAAATCCACACTCAGGGCACTATACTCTGGAGTCTCCCTTTCTGTAGGCCCAGAATTTTCCAGGACCTCAATTTCTAGTTTCTTTTTACTCAAGAGTTCAGTTCTCAGCTTATCTCTTTCCTTTCGCATTTCACTATAAGCTGTGAGGAGAAACCAGGCTGCACTTTCGACACTTAATTTGGAAATCTCTTCTGCTAAATATCCAAGTTCATGGCTTTTAAAATCTGCCTTCCAGCCAAAGCCACTAGTCAATTTTGCCAGATTATCTGCCATTTTAAAACAAGGGTCGCCTACCTTCCAGTCGCTAATAACACGTGCCTTATTTCTGTCTAAGTCCTCATCAGAGGTATCTTCAGAGTTTACATTTCTACCAACAGTCTTTCCAAAGCATTCTAGGCCTTCTCTATCAAGCTTCTCACAACTCTTCCAAAATCTTCCCTTTATCCATTTAAAAAGCCGTTCCAACATGTTTGGAATTTGCAAACCACAGCAGCAGCACCCCACTCTCCGGTACCAAAATCTGTTCTAGTTTGCTAGCTGCCGGAATGCAATATACCAGAAACGAAATGGCTTTTAACAAGGGGAATTTAATAAGTTGCAAGTTTACAGTTCTAAGGCCGAGAATTAAAACAAGTCTATAGAAATAAAGTCCAATCAAAGGCATCCAGGGAAAGATACCTTGGTTCAAGAAGGCCGATGAAGTTCAGGGTTTCTCTCTCATCTGGAAAGGCACATGGCGAACAGTCAGGGCTTCTCTCTCAGCTGGAAGGGCACATGGCAAATATGGCATCATCTGCTAGCTTACTCTCCTGGCTTCTGGTTTCATGAAGCTCCCCGGGAGGCATTTTCCTTCTTCATCTCCAATGGACTCTCCACTTCGTGGTACTGCAGCATTCTCTGCTCTCTCTGAGTCTCTCATTCTCCAAAATGTTTCCTCTTTTATAGGACTTCAGAAACTAATCAAGACCCACTCAGATGGGTGGAGACATGTCATCCCCTAATTCAGTTTAACAACCGTTCTTAACTAAATCTCATCAACCAGGGAGATGATCCCATCACAGTCCCAAATACACAGCATTGAATAGAGACTATTCTACCTTTAAGAAATGGGATCCATATTAAAACATGGCTTTTCTTAGGGGGCATACTTCCCTTCAAACCAGCACATAGATTCAATGCAGTATCGATTAAAATCCAAAAAACTTACTTTGCAGAAATAGAAAAAACAATAACCAAATTCATCTGGAAGGGGAGGGTGCCCTGAATAGCTAAAAATATCCTGAGAAACAAAAATGAAGTCAGAGGTTTCCATTGGCTTTAAGGCACTTACGAAGCTACGGTGGGTAAAACAGCATGGTACTGGCATAAAGATAGATATACTGACTAACTGAATGGAAAAGAGTGTTCAGATATAGGCCCTCTCATCTTATCAGTGGACAATTGATAAGGCAGTCACCTGGGACAGAACAGTCTGTTCAATAAATGATGCTTGGAGAACTGGATATCCACATGCAAAAGAATGAAGGAGGACCCACATCTCACACCCTATCCAAAAATTAACTCAAAATAGATTTAAGACCTAAACATTAGATCTAAGACCATAAAACTTTTAGAAAAAATATAGGGAAATATCTTATAAAACTTGTAATAGAAGGCGATTTCTTAGATCTTACACTCAAAGCATGAGCATGGAAGAAAGAGATAAATGGGAACTCCCCAAAATTAAACACTTTTGTACATCAAAGAATGTTGTCAATAAAGTAAAAAGACAGCCTACACAATGGGAGACAATATTTCGAAAAGACATATCAGATAAGCGTCTAGTACCCAGAATATATAAAGACATTGTTCAACTCAACAACAAAAAGACAAACAACCCAATTACAGAATGGGCAAAAGATATGAAGAGATACTTATCAGACGAGGAAACACAAATGGGTAAATGGCACATGAAAAGATGCTCAACTTCCCTGGTTTTTAGGGAAATGTACATCAAAACCACAATGAGATATCGTCTCATACCCACTAGAATGGCTATTATCCAAAAAAAAGCAGAAAATGACAAGTGCTGGAGAGGATGTGAAGAAAGAGGCATATTTATCCACTGTTTGTAGGAATGTAAAACAGTACAACTGCTGTGGAAGGCAGTTTGACGGTTCCTCAGGAGGCTTAAGTATAGAATTACCATATGATCTGGCAATACCATTGTTAGGTATCTTTTCAGAGGACATGAGGGCAATGACCGAAATGGACATTTGCCCACCAATGTTTATAGCAGCATTATTTACAATTGCCGAGAGATGGAAACAGTCCAAATGTCCATCAACAGATGAGTGGCTAATCAAGTTGTGGTATGTACATTTGATGGGATATTACACAGCTGTAAGGCCAAATAAAGTTATGAAGCATGTAACAACGTGGATGGATCTTGAGGACATTATGCTGAATGAGATTAGCCAGAAACAAACAGACAAATAGTATATGGTCTCACTAATATGAACTAACATTAATGAATCAACTTGTAGAATTTCAGTTAAGAACAGAGGTCATCAGGAGATAGAAGTAGGGTAGATATTGGATAATTGGAGCTGAAGGGATACAGATTGTGCAATAGGATTCATTGTAAAAATTCAGAACTGGATAGCACAATGCCAGATTGCAGCACATTAATGTAAGTACACTGAATGAAACCTAATATGAGAATGATAGAGGGAGGAGGGCTGGGGGCACATAAGAAACAAGAAGGAAAGATAGATGACAAAGACGGAGATGGTATAATTTAGGACTGCCTGGAGTGTACAATGATAGTGACAAATTAAATTAAGTGTAAAAATTAAAAAATGTTTTTGCAGGAGGAAGAACAAAGGAATGTCAGTATTGCAGGATGTTGAAAGTAGATGTCATCCATATTTTAAAATTTCAACTTCTGTGTGAGACTAAAGCAAGAAATGTTTATTTGGTACAAAATTTATATTTTCACTAGTGCATTTCCTAATATAACTCATATGGTGTTAATTGAACACCATAAGTACATGGAACCTTGAATAGGGCATGAGATTTTGTAGGTTTGTCCAGTGTGATGCCCTAATAAATCCCCGAATGATCTGAACAGTGAATAAAGAAGTATTTGCAAAGTTCCCTTGGGGGAATGGCTAGAAAGGGGGAAAATTCAACTTCCCCATTTGGAGAATTCCTGATATTCTCGCAAGCAGTGGGGAGAATGAAATCAATAGGCCAAGCCCTCAATCTTGGGATTTGTTCATATGAAACTTATCCCAACAAAGGTAGGCTAAGCCTACTTTTAAAATTAGGCCTAAGAGTCACCCTCCAGAGAACCTCTTTTGTTGCTCAGATGTGGCCTCTCTCTCTCAGCCAACATAGCAAGCAAACCCTTCCCCCGTCTTCATGGGACATGACTCCCAGGGGTGTAAACCTACCAGCAACGCGGGACAGAAATCTTAGAATGAGCTGGAACTCAGCATCAAGGGATTGAGAAAACCTTCTCAATGAACAGGGGGAAGAAAGAAATGAGACAAAATAAAGTGTCAGTGGCTTAGAGATTTCAGACAGAGTTGAGAGAAGTTATCCTGGAGGTTACTCTTAAGCATTATATAGGTATCCCCTTTTTAAGGTGTATTAGAGAGGCTGGAGGGAAGTGCCAGAAACTGTAGAGCTGTGTTCCAGTAGCCATGTTTCTTAAAGATGACTGCGTAATGATACAGCTTTGGCAATGTGACTGTTAAGGAAAAAAAAAAAAAAAGCACAATTCTACCCCAAACTATTTACAGATTCAGTGCAATCCCAATTAAAATTCCTTCTTTGCAGAAATGGAAAAGCCAGTCATCAAATTTATATGGAAGGGTAAGCGGCCCCATATAGCCAAAGCCATCTTGAAAAAGAAGAACAAAGTTAGAAGACTCACACTTCCTGATTTTAAAATTTATTACAAAGCTACAGTAATCAAAGCAGGATGCTACTGGCACAAGGGCAATATACAGACAAATGGATTTGAATTGTAAGTTCAGAAATAAACCTTTGAATCTGTGGACAATTTATTTCTGACAAGGGGGCCATCAAGACCACTGAATGGGGAAAGAGCAGTCTCCAACAAATGCTGGGGAAACGGAATATCAAAATGCTAAAGAATGAAGGGGACCCTGATTTCAAACTATATAAAGAAAAATCAGCTTCAAATGGATCAGTGACCTACATATAAGGAAAAAACTATAAAACTCCTAGAAGAAATTGTTGGGAAGCATCTTCAGGACCTTGTGTCAGGCAACAGTTTCCTAGAATTTACACCAAAAGTAAGAACAACAAAAGAAAAAATAGATATATGGTATTTCACAACGTTTTGTGAAAAAGCTTTGTGCATAAAGAACATTATCATGAAAGTAAAAAGACAATCTACATTATGGGAGAAAATATTTGGAAACCCCATATTCCATAAGGGTTCATCCAGAATATATAAAGAAATCCAACAACTCAATAACAAGCAACCCAATTTTTTAAAAAGTGGGCAAAAGGCTTAGACATTTCTCCACAGGAACTATGCAAATAGCCAAAAAAGCATATGAAAAGATGTTCAACATTATTAGTAATTAAGGAAATCCAAATCAAAACCACAATTAGATACCAGTGCACACCCACTAGAATGATTACTATTAATACAACAACAACAAAAAAGGAAAATAGCAAGCATAAGAGAGGATATGAAGACACATAAGAACCCTCATTCACCGTTGGTTAGAATGTAAAATGGTTCCACTCCTGTGGAAAACAGTTTTGGTGATTTCTCATAATGTACAGTGTTGCCATTTGACATAGCAATCACACATCTACTTATATCCCCAAAAGATTTGAGAGCATGGACTTAGACAATTTGCACACCAGTGTTCATAGCAGCATGATTTGCAATTGTCAGATAGATTGCAAAGATTGATAGATTGTCAGGTAGATACCCAAGTGTCCATCAACAGATAAAAAGATTCCAAAATGTGGTATATATGTACAGTGGTATGTTACTCAGCTGTAAAAAGTAATGACTTTCCAATACATGCAACAACATGAATGAATCAGGAAGACATTATGTTGAGTGAAATTAGTTAGACACAATAGGACAAATATTATATCATTTCAGTGATAGGAAATGATTAAAATAAGCAGATTCATAGAGTCAAAACTAAAATACAGGCTACCAAGGACTAGGGTGGGAGAAGGGAACAGGGTGTTTATGCCTAATTGGTGCAGAGTTTCTGCTTGGCCTGATGAGAAACTTTTTGTAATGGGTGGTAGTAATACAACATCATAAGTGTAAATAAAACCACTGACATATATTTAAATTTGGTTAAAAGGAAATTTTAGGTTGTAAAATCTTGTTAGACTAAAAATTTTGTAAAAATCTGGGCTGCACATAAACAGTGAATTCTTATGTAAAATATATATATAGCTAATAGTACAATTATAATAACACTTTTTCATCAGTTATAACATACCACATTGGTGGTAATCATTGATAGGGGAGTATATGGGAACTCTGTTTTTCTGCACGATTTTTCTATAAAACTACACCTTCTCTACTAAGAAAGACGATATAAAATTAAAAAATTAAAGCTATCTACTGTCTAAAGACAAGGGACTAGTTGAAGGAATTTAAAGTATTCATTATCTTATTTGGAAAACAGTTTACTGTGTAATGGAAAAATACTAGGAGCCTTTTGATTTTAAATTTTCACTTCAAAAAAAAACCCACCTCCACTTTACTGGAAAACTGTGGGAAAATGGGCTATACCTGCATTCTTCTCTGATATTTATTAATAGATATTGGAGACAGAGAAAATCAGGAAGAATGGTTTTCTCCTAATTTTTCTGGGGTCTTTTTGAAGGCTAGAACTGGGCCTTGGTCATTTGTGTTCTAATTCCACACTTGAGACAGAGGTGCTTAATAAATGTTTTAATAAATGAAAACAAAATTGAAAAGACTTCTCACAGAATGGGAGAAAAT
Source organism: Tamandua tetradactyla (assembly GCF_023851605.1). Taxonomy (NCBI): domain Eukaryota; kingdom Metazoa; phylum Chordata; class Mammalia; order Pilosa; family Myrmecophagidae; genus Tamandua; species Tamandua tetradactyla. The sequence continues at coordinate 92,765,464 of NC_135327.1, read as the reverse complement.
ATTTGCATATCATATCTGATAAGGGTGTAGTATCCAGAATATATAAAGAATTCTTACAACTCAATAAAAAGATACTCCAATTTAGAAACAGCAGATGGTTTGAATAAACATTTCTTCAAAGAAGATAAACAGATGAGCAATAAAGACATGAAAAGATGCTCAACACCATTTGTCACTTGGGAAATGCAAATCAAGACCACAGTGAGATACCACTGCATACCTGTTAGGATGGCTAGAATCAAAACCACAAACAATAACAAGTGTTGGCAAGGATATGAAGAAATTGGAACCCTCACACACTACTGTGGACGGAAAATGGTACAGCCACTTTGCAAATTAGTTTGGCAGTTACCCAAAAAGTTAAAGTGACCATATGACTTAGCAATCCTACTACTAGTTATTTACCTGAGAAATTAAAACATGTCCACGAATGTGTACATGAATGTTTATAGCAGCATTATTTACCATAGTTAAGCAATAAAAAGAATGTCTCTCAACTGGTGAATAGATAAACAAAATGTTATGGTATATACACACAATGGAATACTATTCAGAATGTACTGACTGATATATGCTACAACACTGATGAACCCTGAAAACGTCATGCTAGGTAAATAAAATGAGACACAAAAGGCCACATATTTCAGGACTGCACTTAAATGAAATGCACAGAATAGATCTATAGACAGAAAGTAGATTAGTAGTTGCCAGGGGCTGGAGAGGAAAAAATGAGCGATTGCCAAAGGGTATGAAATTACTTTTGGGGATAATAAAAATGTTCTGATATTAGACAGTGTGATGGTTGCACAGAATTGTGAATATACTGAAAACCTCTGAATTGTACACTTTAAACAGGCTAATTTTTTGGCTTATGAATTTTATCTCAGAAAACTTAAAAAGCTCTCAAATTCTAAAACTTCCTAAGTTACCATAAATGTTTTAATGTCTGGTTGACTTTCAGCATTTCTGCCAAGCTCTCTGCCACTTCATCGTTGAGTTCATTTTTGGTCAGCCTAAAAAAGAAAGGAAGTATTTACTCAGGAGAATCCTGCCTGGCACACATCTTTTAATAAATTCACAAAAGCGGGATCCCACCAGTTTATGCTGCTTTTCACTGCTGAGAACCCAGCAAATAGCAGGCTCCAAGTCCAGCCTCACAGCCTCACAGTTGATAAATGGTGATTCATCTCCAGTGCAAATTCTTTACCTAAACTCCTCCTTCTTAACCCTGCTGCATGCAGTGGGGCCCCACATTCTGTCCTATTCTTGCTAAGCTCTCATTTCACAGAAAATAGGTACCCACACAAAATGAGGGGCCAGTGCCCACTTCTCAAGTGTCTACTCCCTGACAAATCCTTGAGTATATTATCAAAATAATCCTGAAGACTTGCCGACTATGTGTGAAAATGTGTTGATTTGAGTGCTTGCTCTCAGGCCAGGTGGGGAGAACCCAAGTTCAGTGACTGAAAGGAGTCTCTCAACTGTTCTTAAAACCAGAAGTGGTCTGTATAAAATACAAAAGGCTAGGAGCTTTGTGCCAGTGGATGACAGAATAAGAATAGAAAAGAAAGAACAGCAACAACAAAAATCATTCCTTGAAGGAGAATTTTGTGTTTATCCAAATGTTAAATGTGTTAAACTTTGAGCTAACAATTATATGTCTAGAAATTTACAGTGGACAAGGCTGTGTGCACAAGGATTTATATGTCATAATGGGAACATTTAAACTTAAATATCGATAATTAGAGGAGACTGGCCGATTTAACAACATCTGTTCAGTGGAACATTGTACAGACCTTAGAGAAAGTGAGGTGTATAAAGAAAGAGGCATGGTGTTTTTAAGCGTGCTCTGGAGCCAGACCACATGTATCACTAGGCAGAGTGACCTCAGGCAGATGATTTAACATTTCTGGGCCTAAGTTTTTGCATCTGGAACTGTGAATAGTAATCGTAAAACCTGATGGGGCAGTTTTGAGAATAAGTAAGTTTATGTAAAATGCGTAGAATAGAACATGATATACAGTTAACACTCAAGGGATGCTGGGTATTAACAGTATTAAATAAGCAGTGATTTTTCAACTGGAAATGACTTTGACCCCCAGGTGACATTTAACAATATCCAGAAACACTTTTGACAGTCACAGCCAGGGAGGGAAGGGTGCTACTGACATCATATGGGTAGAGGCCAGGGAGGCTGCTAAACAGCCTACAATGCACAGCCCCCACAACAAATAGGACCAAAATGTCAGTAGTGCCGAGACTGAGAGACTCATGTTATGGGACATGTAAAATATGTACAATGTGTGGGTAAGATTTTTTTAAAGCCATTTCCTAAATGTATTTATATGGTTACATTTTGTAAGAAAAGGCTTTATATATAGGTAAATATCTGAATAGTCATAGGGAAAAAAACATGATGAAACATATCTAGAAAACGTGATGAGGGGGAGATATTTTTAATTTTTTACTTTTTGGATTTCAGTGTTTTCATTTTTAAAAAAAAGCAAATTAAAAGTTTAAGGAACTTTTTTGAGGGAAAAATAATTAAAAATGCATTTACTACCCAGCAAATCTGATATTAGAACTCTCATAAAGATGACATTTCCATTATTTTCAGTAACTAATTTAGCAAATATTTAATGAGCACTGAGCTTGGAATGGAGAATACAGAGATATATAATAGTAAAACTTCCTTACACTTGAAGAACTTTTGACAGATAAGAAAATTAAATACAAATACGTAAAAGATTAAGTGACAATGAACCAAAAAACACTGTTAGGAGGCAAGATACATTTAAGTGTCTCTGGGGTGGCAGGAGGGAGTGAGGCCTGGGCTTCCTAGGGTGATGGGTGAACTGTGGAGTATGAAGCCCAGGTCCTGACATGGAAAACTGGGGAAGGGAGTGCTGGTGGGGAGAAGGCCATTTAAAGAGGGGAAGGGAGAAAATTCTGTGTCAGATACATCAAAGTTGGATTCTTCAAGGCATATTTTAGGGTGTTTCGAGAATACCCCTGACAGAATAGCCAAAATTTTGGTTTTCCAAGGCCCAGGCTGATAAACTTAAAGCTTGGAACCATGTTCCTGGGGGCACACTACTCCTTTCTGTACCTGTTTGTGCTTTTGGAAATAGTTACAGGCATTCCTTGGAGATATTATGGGTTTAGTTCTTGCCATCACAATTAAGTATTTCCATAAAGCAAGTGACATGAATTTTTTCATTTCCCTGTGCACATAAAAATTATATTTACATTGTACTGTAGTCTATTAAGTATGCAATAACATGTCTAAAAAAACCAGTGTTCATAATTTAAAAATACTTTATTGCTAAAAAATGCTAACCCTCAGCTGAGCCTTCAACGAGTTGTAATCTTTTTGCTTTGAGGGTCTTGCCTCAATGTTAATAGCTGCTGACTGTTAAGGGTGGTGGTTACTGAAGGTTGGGGTGGCTGTGGTAATTTCTTAAAATAAGACAATGAAGTTTGCCACATCAGTTGACTCTTCCTTCCATGAAAGATTTCTCTGCAGCATGTGATGCTGATTGATAGCATTTTGCCCACAGAAGAACTTTCAAAATCGGAGTCAGTCTTCTCAGACCTTACCAGTGCTTTATCAGCTAAGTTGATGGGAATAGTCTAAATTCTTTGTTGTCATTTCAACAGTGTTCATAGCATCTATGCTAGGAATAGATTCTATCTCAGGAAATCACTTCCTTTGCTTATCCATAAGAAGTAACTCCTCATCCATTAAAATTTTATCAAGATTTCAGCAATTCAGTCATATCTTCAGACTCCACTTCTAATTCCAGTTCTCTTACTATTTTCACCATATCTGTAGTGATTTTCTGCACTGAATCCTGAACCACTCCAAGTCATCCACAAGGGTTGGAATCACCTTTTCCCAATCTCCTGTTCATACTGATATTTTGGCTTCCTTCCATGAATCATGAGTGTTCTTAATGGCACCTAGAATGGTGAATCCTTTCCAGAAGGCTTTCAATATACTTTGCCCAGACCCAACAGAAGAATCACTATCTATGGCAGCTATCATTTTATGAAATGTATTTCTTCAATAATAAGACTTAGGGCGGGCCATGGTGGCTCAGCAGGCAAAAATGCTCACCTGCCAGGCCAGAGGACCCGGGTTTGATTCCTAGTGCCTGCCCATGAGGGAAAATAAATAAATAATAATAATAATAAGACTTAAAAGTCGAAATGATTCCTTGATCCATGGGCTAAAGAATGGGCACTGCATTAGCAGCCATGAAAACAACATTCATCTCATTGTCCATCTCCATCAGAGCTCTTGGGTGGCGAGGTACCTTGTCAGCGAGCAGTCATATTTTGAAAGGAATCTTTTTCTGAGCAAGTCTCAGCAGTGGGCTTCCACTGTTCAGTAAACCATGTATAGATGTCCTGTCATCCAGGCTTTGTTGTTTGATTTATAGAGCACAGGCAGAGTAGATTTAGAATAATTCTTCAGGCTGCTAGGATTTGTGGAATGGTAAATAAGTATTGGTTTCAACTTAAAGTCACAGCTCCATTAGCCCCTAACGAGAGACAACCTGTCCTTTAAAGCCAGGCATTGACTTCTCTCTTGCTGTAAAAGTCCTACATAGTATCTGTTGTGTAGCCACCTTCATCAATTATCTTAGCTAGATCTTCTGGATAACCTGCTGCTTCACCTGGCACTTATGTTATGGAGGTGGGTTTCTTCCTTAAACCTCATTTATCAACCTCTGCCAGCTTCAAAGTTTTCTTTCTCAGTGTTTTAGTCTGCTAGGATGCCAAAATACAATATAACAGAAATGGATTGGCTTTTAACAGTGGAAATGTATTCACTTACAAGCTTACAATTCTGAGGCCATGACAATTATCATGATGATGTCTTCTTGAAGACCAGCTGCTGGCAATCCTGGACTCCTGTTTCACCTGGCAGTATACATGGTGACATATACTGGTCTCTTTCTCTTCCAGGTTTTACTGCTTCCTGCTTCTTGGTTATTGCTTTTGTGGCTTTCTCAAAAGGTCTTTCTTTCTGTATTCATCTCATTTATAAAGTACTCCTGTAAAAGGATTAAGACCCCCCTGGGCCACACCCAAACTAGAGTAACCTAATAAAAACTGACCCACCTACAACAGGCTCACACCCAAAGGAATGAATTAACTTTAAGTACATAATTTTCTGGAGTCCATACAGCCTTCACAGAATTGAAGAGAGTTAGGGGCATGTTCTGGAGTAGGCTTAAGGGATTGTTCTGGCAAGTTTGATCTATCTAGACCATTAAAACTTCCTATCAGCAATAAGCTGTTTCGCTTTCTTATCATTCATGTGTTCATGGTAGCACTTTTAATTTTCTTCACAAACTTCCTTTTTCCATTCACAATTGGCTAATTATTTGCCACAAGAGACCTAGCTTTTGGCCTGTCTTGAATTTTGACATACCTTCCTCACAAGGGTTAATCATTTCTAGCTTTTGATTGAAGTGAGATACATGGGAGTCTTCCTTTCACTTGAACACTCAGAAGCCACTGTAGGGTTATTAATGGGCCTAGTTTCAATATTGTTGCATCTCAGGGAATAGGGAGGCCTGAGGAGAGGGAAAGAGATGGGGAACCGGCAGTCGGTGGAGCAATCAGAACACATACAAAATTCACCTTTTTTGGGGGGATACAAAAAGTTCGCCATCTTTTGCATCCCAGAGTAATTTGTGTAGAAAACAAAAAGGTATTTGCAAAGTCCCCTGAAGGGGCTGGAGAGAAAGGAAGAAGTATTAAACTTCCCCATCTGTGGAATTCCTGATATTCTTGCAAGCATTGGAGATAAGCCAAGCCCTTAATCTTGGGGCTCACCCCTATGAAACTTATTCCTGCAAAGGAGAAGCTAAGCCTGCTTATAATTATGCCTAAGAGTCACCCCCAGACAACTCTTTTGTTGCTCAGATGTGGCCTCTCTAAGACAACTCAGCAGATGAACTCATTGCCCTCCCCATGGGACATGATTCCCAGTGGTGTAAATCTCCCTGGCAATGTGGGACAAGAATCCTGGGATGAGCCAGGACCTGGCATCATAGGATTGAGAGAGTCTTGACCAAAAGGAGGAAAAGAGAAATGTGACAAAATAACATTTCAGTGATGAGAGATGTCATAGAAAGTCAAGAGTTTATCCTGGAGGTTATTCTTATGCAATATATAGATACTCCCTTTTAGCTTATTATGTATTGGAGTAGCTGGTGGAAAGTACAGTAGCCTTAAATTCTTGAAGATGATTGTTTAACTATAAGCTTTTATTATGTGACTGTGTGATTGTGAAAACTTTGTGGTTGATGCTCCCTTTATCGAGGGAATGGATAGATGAGTAAAAAAATGAAGACCCATAAAAGTAAATAATGGCGGGGGGGGGTGATAAGGAGTGAAAAAAATGGGTAGATTACAATGAGAGGGAGGGGTAAGGACTATGAGATGATTGGGTTTTTTCTTTAGTCTTTTTATTTCTTTTCTGATGTAACGCAAATGTTCTAAAAACAATCATGGTGATGAATACACAACTATGTGATGATTAAAAAAAAAAGTTTTGCCATCTTATATGGGCACGGTTCATGGAACTCCAAAACAATTAAATAGTAACATCAATGGTCACAGATCACATATACTATAACAGATATGATAAAAATTAATGTTTGAAATATTGTGAGAATTACCAAAATGTGACACAGAGGCACAAAGTGAGTACATGCTGCTGACAGATATGCTTGATTCAGGGTTGCCACAGATCTTCAATGTGCAAAAAAAAAAAGCAATATCTGAAGTACAATAAAGCAAAGCACAATAAAAGGAAGTATATGTGTGTTTTCTTTAGGAGTAAGTTAAATTAACCTAACTTCGAGGAAAGGTTTATCTATAGCCTCTTCAACTGATAGGCAGCTTTTCAGGTATGATTCCTGGCTGTTTACAGCTCCTGGAATAATTCCTAAGACCCAATTGTTCAAAATTACCCTGGTCATTACCAGAATATTCTCAAGGATGTATTCCACTGCAGGGCTTCTGCAAGGGTCTTTCCTCCTTCTATGGAGATGCCGTTAAATGCAAGACTAGAAAAGAAAGATTTGAGGTGAATTATTAAAACGTCTACATTCAGCTTTGGCTTTAGCAACCAAAACAGTTGAAAGCTTCCTGGAGTAGGAAGCAGAAGTGTTCAGCCACCTCAGCAGCTACCCAGACTTTGCTGCTTCAGAGCCCAAGCTCAGGGCTTGAGGACAGGCACAAGACCGCTCAAGGAGAACAGGAAATGGAACAAGAAGACCTAGTCACACAACTGTGGACTAGCCTCTGCTCGGCAGCTTTTTACATTAGCTAAGGGTTGAAGGCGGAGGAGGCCTGCTAAGCTGTGCTTCAGATGGCTGACATTTTCAAGGTATCCATCCATGTGACCTAAAAAAGTTTCTTCTCATAAAGAAGGAACTCCACTCTTCTCCCCACAATCTTGGATTCAGTGGCAGGAGGGACATGGGCAAAGGCAGACACCAAGGCTCTAGGATCTGTCTCAGTACCATCCTGAGAATGAGGAAGGGGCAGGAGCCTGTCAACCAGTGTCCCTTTCCAGTTTTATCTGAACTTAAGAATTCCTCCCCCTTAAAAAGTGTGGAGAGACTGCTGCAGGGCGGGAAATATCCTATAGCTTGATCTGGGTGGTGGTTACCTTGGTGTGAACATATGTAAAATTCATTAAGGTGAACACTCAGGGTAAATATATTTACTGTTGTTTGTATATTGCATGTCAATAGAAAAAGCTAAGAAAAAGAAAAATCGCATAGACACCTCCCCAACAGGAAAGCCAATCCCTCTCTTCCCCTTGGTTCTCCACTGGCAAACTAAACACAGGATGACAGTGCAGGCCACACTGTGCCCAGAAAGCCTCCTGGAGACAGTGGCCTTGGAAGGCAGCAGTTACCTCAGGTTGGTCAAGCTGGGGTGATTCCTCAGAGCCTCTGCAAAAGCCTTTGCTCCTTCATCACCAATTGTATTGCCCCACATCCTGAGATCAGAGAAAAACAATGAAAGTTCCTCCAAAAAAACCAGTACAGCCTCTCTCATCCTTTATTTTCTGCCAGGGGTCACAGCTTGACCACAGATTCAATGGGTAAATGCACTGGCTCTGTCCCTGGAGCTGTGGCCTTCCAATTTAAAGGGATGTAAAAATAAAGAGCAAAAGACATGCTGTGAACAATTAGAGACCCAGTCGCCCCTGAGCTTTCAGAGAGCCTAAACTGGTAACTGTCCCAGAAAAACTCCTTGAGTGAAAGGTCACATTCTCCTGAAAGGAAGGTCCTATGCAGGTGCTAGACTCCCTGCATTCTGCTCAACTCTGTTTACCTCGGCAGAGGAGAGTTAGACATTCTTGAAGACAATCAGTACTTCATGAAGTAAAGATAAGGAAATACATTCAGAAACCCTTTCAGCAATGTTCCTTTTATGTGAAGAGGATGTTACTAAACTATGCAATTTCAATTCTTTCAGTGTTGGTGGGAAGTTGCAATGATGAAGCCATACTCTCTCCCCCAAAGCAGATAATCAGAGAAGATCTGGCTGAAATGAGTCTGCATGGTAAGACATGGGGCTCCAGAACGAGATTTCTGGACTCACGTTTAGTCTCTGCCACCTGTGACCTGTGTGGCCTTGGGCAAATTACAGAACCTCTAGGTTTCAGTTTCCTCATCTGTAAAATGGGGACAATAAAAGTATTCCTGTGCCAAGTTATTGTGAGGACTAAATGAGCTAATAAAAGCAAAGCTCTTACATCAGTACCTGGTTCATAAAAAGCGTTAGCTATTCCTAATAGGACGAGGGGGCACTGGCTAGATAGAGCAAAGCAAGTCTGTCTGGCCCACTCACTGTGAAACCGTGGCTGGACCAGCAGGCATGCTCTCACCAGGCAAGCTACCTGCCTGCTTATCTCCACATATGGTCTGCTAACACCTCAGGGAGTACTGACTAGAAGGGTGGTTTTCAGTGTTTTGCTTAAAAAGTGTGTCTACTATATAATTGAGTGTTACCAAATTTTAATGATGTGGAAAATGTCTCATGCCACAAAATTAAGTGAAAAGGGTAGGATAAGATTCTGCACATAGTTTGACCTCTAGTATATAAAAGAAAAAAGTACAGAGACTGACAAATGTTAATAACTATTTCTGACAAGGTGAGTCTTATTTTTCAGATCTCCCATAATAACCAAGTAAAAGTAACTGAGTTAACTTTTATAATCATAGAATTTATTAAAATACAAATTTATAAAAAATTAAATACATGATAGTCTTAAAATGTAGAACATCTGCCTGTGAAAACTTAGGAGTAGAAACCCTCTCTTCTCTATACCACAAAGGGCTAGAATAGCTTCTCCCACGTGCTAGTGGACATAATACTGATCTTTGCAGTATTAAATAAAAGCCCATGCAATTTAATTGTACTCAATCCTGGGACATCCCACAAAGTTTCCCTTGCAGAACCAGTGGAGACTCATAGCGCAACATGCTAAAAGCTCTCTGCAACCACTTTCCCACAGCTTGACGCAAACATCTTTTTGGTAAATTCACATACAAAAAGACCAGCAGGATCCCATGTACATAAAACAGGTTTATTATACTCACGTAAAGAGTATACTCACCCAATTTCAAAGATTGATTTGCTGTTCTTCACAGCCAGGGCAAGACACTTCCCTCCTTCACTTGTTATTTGGTTTTTTCCCAGTCTGCAGAAAGAGTCGTGGACATATCTACCTCCAGTTGTGAGGTGACTCCAAGGTCAGGCCACTATCTTCCCTGGCACCTGAGCCCCCTCTTGGGAGGTACGCTGTCTCTCTCAGGACCCTAGTCCATTAAATGAACTATGGTAGCAATACCTGGGCTTCTATCAGGAAGGTCCTGAAGCCCTGAGGAAAGCCCATCAGGGTTCCTCTGCAGGAGATTGTTTTCAAATTCTAGAGAAACAGGGACCCTTGTCCTCCTGGGGGCTCTATATGACCTCAAGAGTATCACTTACTTCCACAAGTAGGTCAGGCACTTTCCCTCTTGAATTGTAAATGGTCAAGGTGAGTGCTGTCCTCACCAGGGCAGACCCCTGGGCTTCCAAACCTGGACACTCTGTCACCCTTTGCAGGGCGTTTCTATGACAGGGCAGAGGATCCAACTTTTCTTGGAACTATAAGGGGAGCTTCCTAAGAGTAGAAAGACCTTTTTCTCTTGTACTCCAGAGAGAGGGTGATAATTGTGGCCTTTCTTCCTGTCAGAAGTTAATGACATCAAAGTGTCTAGCCCTCTCTCCACTAATGACAGGTGGCCTTTCCAAACTCTAAGCCTTACCCAGTCATCATTCCTCCACATGGTCTGTTTGCATCCCACTCACTAGTCTCTCTGTGATTTGACCAACATGGCCCTAAGGCAAACAGAAGATGGCTTTGGAGCAGGAGTTCTTTATGGTGAACACTTAGTCTTTGAATAATGGAAAGGGTGACCAAGAGAAGCAACAGGGAAGAGAAACTACTGAGGGATCTGCCCCAGCCAACTCAACTTACTTAAGGTACTTGAGGCCTTTGCATTCATCCAGGATTTGAGCGATGTACCCAGCTCCAACATCAGTGATCTGGTTATTGTATAAGCTGTGAGAGAAAGCACGGGCATAAAACTTTATCATTTCCCTATTGTGTTTTTTTGTATGTTGTATGGTGGGGTCACATTTCATTATTTTTCCATGTGAGTATCCCATTATTGGAGCACCATTTGTTGAACTTTTCTGGTATTGTTTCTTTGCTTGTTTTTGCTTGTTTGTTTTTTTTTTGGTGGGGGGGTAGTGCATGGACTGGGAATCGAACCCAGGCCTCCCACATGGCAGACGAGAATTCTGCCACTGAAGTACTCTTGCAGCCCCTCCTCCTGTCACTTTATTGACATTTTTTTTTTTAAGTGAAGAGATGTTATCGACTGATTTCCAAAGTCTGAATTGGAAAGAGAGGGCATATGGATACCAAGAGTTTGGGGCTGGAAGCCTAATAGCCTGGATTCAAGCTTTATGACCTTAGACAAGTTGCCTATCCTCTCTGTGCTTCAGTTTCTCCATTTATAATACAGGAGTAATAATTATAGCTCTCTGGCAGCTTCCTGACAGGGTTAAGTTATGGATATTATTAGATTAGGATTATGATCACCATCTTGGGAAAATGGTTTCTGTCTGGATATTTGAAACTTCTCAGTGTCTACCTTTTAGTCGTTTTACCACTTGATACCAATTCAACTATAAAGCAAAAAAAAAAAAAGTCAAAAGTAGTAACTAAACTGATTTATAGTGTCCTAGTTGCACAAAACATGGCAACTGAAAGGACGCCTGGAATCATTTGCTTCCATGTCCTCATTTACAGATGAGGAAGCTGAGGCCTTGAAGAAGCAGGACGACAGGCTCCAGCTTACCCAGTCGAGAGTGACCATGGGGCTAGTTGTACTGGTCCACAATTCCTTACCTCAAATTCCAAAGTCCCAAAGACTCAGAAAACCCAAAGTTTTTTGAAAACTCTTTTGGCAACTAATGTGGAACTAGGTATAGTCTTTATCCTGCTTTGTTTGAATTTTCATACATCTTGCTGCAGAAATATTTTAGAGTATCTGAAATAGGATATTGTCCTAGATCCCACTGGGCCTACCACAGGTTTAGTATGTACACTGTTTTTCCTTCCAGAATATAAAAAGCTCTGAACTCTGATTCATGTCTGGCCCCAAGGACTCTGAATGCAAGATGATGAATCCATAGTAGTAAAATCTAATACACACACAGTGCTTTAACATTTTAAAACGTATCCCCATGTATTCTCTCCTTCCCTCCTCCAATAACCCAGTGAAGCCAGTTATGCAAACATTACTTGCTTATATTCTTTTTTTTTATTAATTAAAGAAAAAAAAAGAAATTAACACATTTAGAAATCATTCCATTCTACATATGCAATCAGTAATTCTTATCATCACATAGATGCATGATCATCATTTCTTAGTACATTTGCATTGATTTAGGAAAAGAACCAGCAAAACAACAGAAAAAGATATAGAATGTTAATATAGAGAAAAAAAATAAAAATAATAATAATAATAGTAAAAAAAAAGAAAAGGAAAAAAAAACAGACAAACAAACAAACAGACAGACAAAAAAAAAAAACCTATAGCTCAGATGCAGCTTCATTCAGTGTTTTAACATGATTACTTTACAATTAGGTATTACTGTTATTCTAGTTTGCTAGCTGCCGGAATGCAACACACCAGAGACGGATTGGCTTTTAATAAAAGGGGATTTATTTTGTTGGTTCTTCAGAGGAAAGGCAGCTAACTTTCCACTGAGGCTCTTTTCTTACGTGGAAGGCACAGGATGGTCTCTGCTGGTCTTCTCTCCAGGCCCCTGGGTTCCAACAACTTTCCCCGGGGTGACTTCTCCAAAGGCCTGGGCTGAGCTGCAAGTGCTGAGATGAGGAATGCCGAGCTGCTTAGCAGTGCTACATTGCAATCTCATTTAAGCACCAGCCAATTAAGTCAAACGCCACTCATTGCAGCAGACACTGTCCACTTGGAAGAACTGGAGAAAGAACAGCAAACTAATCCCAAAGCAAGCAAAAGGAAAGAAATAACAAAGATTAGAGCAGAAATAAATGAAATTGAGAACATGAAAACAATAGAGAAAATCAGTAAGACCAGAAGTTGGTTCTATGAGAAAATCAATAAGATTGATGGGCCCTTAGCAAGATTGACAAAAAGAAGAAGAGAGAGGATGCAAATAAATAAGATCAGAAATGGAAGAGGAGACATAACTACTGACCTCACAGAAATAAAGGAGGTAATAACAGGATACTATGAACAACTTTATGTTAATAAATACAACAATTTAGATGAAATGGATGGGTTCCTGGAAAGACATGAACAACCAACTTTGACTCAAGAAGAAATAGATGACCTCAACAAACCAATCACAAGTAAAGAAATTGAATCAGTCATTCAAAAGCTTCCTGAAAAGAAAAGTCCAGGACCAGACGGCTTCACATGTGAATTCTATCAAACATTCAAGAAAGAATTAGTACCAACTCTCCTCAAACTCTTCAAAAAAATTGAAGTGGAGGGAAAACTACCTAATTCATTCTATGAAGCCAACATCACCCTCATACCAAAACCAGGCAAAGATATTACAAAAAAAGAAAACTACAGACCAATCTCTCTAATGAATATAGATGCAAAAATCCTCAACAAAATTCTAGCAAATCGTATCCAACAACACATTAAAAGAATTATACATCATGACCAAGTAGGATTCATCCCGGGTATGCAAGGATGGTTCAACATAAGAAAATCAATTAATGTAATATACCATATCAACAAATCAGAGCAGAAAAATCACATGATCATCTCAGTTGATGCAGAGAAGGCATTTGACAAGATTCAACATCCTTTCCTGTTGAAAACACTTCAAAAGATAGGAATACAAGGGAACTTCCTATGTGTATCTTTGGGTCTAAGATGTGTTTCCTGTAGACAGCATATAGAAGGATCCTGTTTTTTAATCCATTCTGCCAATCTATGTCTTTTGATTGGGGAATTCAGTCCATTAACATTTAGTGTTATTACTGTTTGGATAATATTTTCCTCTACCATTTTGCCTTTTGTATTATATATATCATATCTGATTTTCCTTTTTTCTACACTCTTCTCCATACCTTTCTCTTCTGTCTTTTCGTATCTGACTCTAGTGCTCCCTTTAGTATTTCTTGCAGAGCTGGTCTCTTGGTCACAAATTCTCTCAGTGACTTTTTGTCTGAGAATGTTTTAATTTCTCCCTCATTTTTGAAGGACAGTTTTGCTGGATATAGGAGTCTTGGTTGGCAGTTTTTCTCTTTTAGTAATTTAAATATATCATCCCACTGTCTTCTAGCTTCCATGGTTTCTGCTGAGAAATCTACACATAGTCTTATTGGGTTTCCCTTGTATGTGATGGATTGTTTTTCTCTTGCTGCTTTCAAGATCCTCTCTTTTCTTTGATCTCTGACATTCTAACTAGTAAGTGTCTTGGAGAACGCCTATTTCGTTCTGTTCTCTTTGGGGTGCGCTGCACTTCTTGGATCTGTAATTTTAGGTCTTTCATAAGAGTTGGGAAATTTTCAGTGATAATTTCTTCCATTAGTTTTTCTCCTCCTTTTCCCTTCTCTTCTCCTTCTGGGACACCCACAGCACGTATATTTGTGCGCTTCATATTGTCATTCAGTTCCCTGATCCCCTGTTCAAATTTTTCCATTCTTTTCCCTATAGTTTCTGTTTCTTTTTGGAATTCAGATGTGCCATCCTCCAAATCACTAATTCTATCTTCTGTCTCTTTAAATCTATCATTGTAGGTATCCATTGTTTTTTCCATCTTTTCTACTTTGTCCTTCACTTCCATAAGTTCTGTGATTTGTTTTTTCAGTTTTTCTATTTCTTCTTTTTGTTCAGCCCATGTCTTCTTCATGTCCTCCCTCAATTTATTGATTTCGTTTTTGAAGAGGTTTTCCATTTCTGTTCGTATATTCAGCATTAGTTGTCTCAGCTCCTGTATCTCATTTGAACTATTGGTTTTTTCCTTTCACTGGGCCATATTTTCAATTTTCTGAGTGTGATCCGTTATCTTCTGCTGGCGTCTGGGCATTTAATCAGATTTCCCTGGGTGTTGGACCCAACAGGTTGAAATATTTTTCTGTGAAATCTCTGGGTTCTGTTTTCCTTATACTGCCCAGTAGGTGGCGCTCGTGGCACTCGTTTGTCTGCGGGTCCCACCAGTAAAAGGTGCTGTGGGTCCTTTAACTTTGGAAAACTCTCGCCGTGTGGGAGGTTCGCCAGCCGAAGCAGCTTGGAAGAGTGCCAATCCTAATCTCCCAGCGGCCTGGGGATCCGAACGCGGGGAGGGTCGTCGGCCGCCACAGCCCAGGAGAGCGCCCGTCCGAATCTCCTAGCCGGCCTGGGGCGCCAGCCGCCGCGGCTGGGGGGAGTGCACCGTTCCCAGCCGGACCGGGAAGCCACGTGTTTGGAAGGGACCCCGGTCACCGTTCTCCGTGGCCTGGGGATCTCCGATCCAATTCTCCCAGCTGGTCCGGGGGGCTGCGCGTGGTGGGGGGCGCCAGCTGCTGCGGCTTGAGGGGACCGCCTGTCCAATTCTCCCGGCCCGCCCGGGAAGGAGGGAGGGAGGGACTCCGGCCGCCCGCCGCCCCGGCTTGGGGAAGCCCGCGCCCCTCGGCAATCTCACCGGAGCGGGTTCTCCCAGCTAGTCAGCCATTCCAGAATGGGGTATGCTGTCTTCTTGATCTCTGTCATGGCTCCGGGAGCTGTTCCGTATCGTTTCTACTCCCCTAGTAGCTGTTCTCCTAAGGAAAGAGTTCTCACCACCACCTGAGGTCTTACCAAACGGCACTTGCTTATATTCTGAACCCTCTTTTACAAGGAGGCTGGGGCTCATCCAGGTTTGGTAACATGCTCCAACAGAGCTGCAGCCCAAGTAGACAGGATCCCCCCAGACTCCTGACTCTCAGTCCGGTGCTTCCACAGTGCCCCGAGCCTCATGAAGGCCACTGCTGCCACTTGCTCTTATTACTGGGTGTCTGGCCCAATGTTCTTGAGAAATACATACCCCAAATATGTCACAATTTTGTATTTGGTCAACTCTTCACATAGCACCTTTACGCCATTGTCAGTGATCTGGTTTACACTGAGTCTGAAACAAAATGGAAAAGATGTTAAAATCAGAGCAGCTCCTCAGTTTGAAGAACATTCATTCCACAAGGACCCAAAGGCTTACAGACCTTGAATTTTTCCCAGTTTGAAACACGCACTGTGAGAATGGCAGTAGCATCAGCCAAACAGCCCCTAAAAGCCTGGCCCACCCAGCACCAGTCCATCAGTAAGGCTACAGCAACCTCTTGCTCATCCTAAGGGTGTGGAGGACTCATGAGGAGTGTCACCACCCACCCTTAAAAGCCTCTGTGGTTCTCCCTCCACAGTGGGGGGCCTCCTTTTAGTGGTTACTCTGGGAGAGGGGACACTGTCATTTTCTGAGTGGGGCCAGTGATGTTAGATGTCCTGCAGTGCAAAGGACAGTCCCTACAAGAAGTAAGTGTACCCCAAAATGTCAACTGTATTGCCATCCAAAAACACATGGGCTAAACCTGACTAACCAACTTGAAAAGGATGGCTGCTCTGCTATCATGAGGACTGCTCAAATGGTGCTGTTCTTTGTGGGAAGAGTGCCAATGGTGATAGAAAAGCAGAGGGACAAATAGAAGAGGTAGATCTTGGCAACTACAGCCCCTGCTCTTCAATGCAATGCCATCTGGGTAGGCCAGGCTTAGTGGGAAGAGCAGGAAAAGAAGGCCTTTGGGATTGTGAATATATCCTGGACAAGGGCCAGCCTTGTGCTAGAATTTCTCTAGTAAATGCCTATACTAGCAGGATATATATGTTCTCTCTTTTTTTTTTTTACATGGGCAGGCAGTGGGAATTGAACCCAGGTCTCTAGAATGGCAAGCAAGAACTCTGCTGGCTGAGCCACCATGGCCCACCCAGCAGGATATTTTTGACATAGATAAAATGTGGAATAAAAATTTATTACTACATAGTCTCCATAATAAACTACCTTGATTGTCTCAATCCTCCACCCCTTCATTTAGGTAGGGCTGAAGGATAGAATAAGACTCAGGCATGGATGGAAGTAAGGAATGAGGTGAAGATCAGGGACCAGGTGAGGAAATAGACCAAGAATGGGTAAATGTTTTCTGAAAAGGGCCAAAGGGTAAATATTTTCAGTTTTGCAAGCCACATGGTCTCTCTTGCAACTCAGCTCTATAGTATGAAGCAGTCAATATGAAAACAAGTAGGTGTAGCTCCATTCCAATAAAACTTCATGTACAAACTGTAGGCCAAATTTGGCCCACAAGCTTTAGTTTGTTGACCTCTGTAATGAGTAAAAGGCTGCATGTATAAAGGCTTGCATTTTAGGCTACATCAAAATGATCAGGTGAGACATGTCGGGCCCCTTTTTCCCTCTCCACCCCTGGCAGAGTACAAGGCTCAGTGCCAGGGCATAGTATGAGCATACACTGCATGGCCAGGGTGCTGCCACCATCCCAGGATGACAGAACCTACTAGTCACTCTCTGTACCTATGCTTTCTTAGAAAGAGAATCTCCTGTGTTTTAGCTGGGTACATGTGACTCAGTTCTGCCAAGTGAAATCCAAGCAGTCGTGCCATTAGCAATTGCGGAGAAGTATTTTAAAAGAATGGGGTATGCCCTTTGTCCATCCTTCTTACTGGTGGCTAGAATGTTTATTGGATGGCTGGAGTCTGGGCAGCCCTCCTGGACCAAGAGATGGAAGCCAGGTAGTGAGGACGGCAGAGCAGAAAGGCAGAAGAAAGTTTGGGCTCCTGGTGACCATATCAGCCCTGACTACCTACCTCTAGACTTTTGCACAAGAGAGTAATAAGCTTGTAAACCCATTTAAGATACTAACATTTGGGGTTTTCTCTCAACCAAAACTAATCCTAACCCCAGGGAGCTGGAAATGCTTCCCTGTGGTTTCCCCCATCATTCTGCTTTCCTGGGAGCAGCTCTCTTGTTGGTGTGGAAGAAAACACTTCAAAAGAGCTGGGTGGGGGTAGGGCCGCTACACTGATCCAGAGTTTCTTGTTCTATCAAGTGGGGAGAGGGAAGCCCTGTGTGTGAGGCTGCAGAGGGAGAGTCACTAGCTGAGTGACTCCCACTGTCCGACTCCCACTGTCCTTGCACAGTATATACTCTGGCACTGGCAGAGCAGACCTGACAATCATTTCTAGATCCTCACTGCTCTTCAGAAACATATGAGCCAGGTCATGGGGAATTTAAACCCCAAAATAGCTTTTCAAATTTTATCTTACACAGGAAACACTAATAGAAGGGCATAATCTGCCTCTCTTTTCTATACATCATCAAACAGGAAAATAATCTGGGCTCAGCATTCTGTACTGAGACCCCTGGCAGCCCAGGCTGCTGGCTTTGATCATGGAAGGTAACTAGTGCCAATTAGCATAAAGTCTGTTTTCTGCAATAATAAAAGCTTACATATGCCAGAAACTTTTCACGGACTCTCTCTGAGCCTCACATTAATCTTAAAGGGTAGGCATCTATGCATTCTGATTCTACCTCACCCAGCAGTGGGACCTTGAATGAGTTACTTTAACTTCTCTGTGTCCCTGTTTGCTTATTTGCTGAAATGGAGAGAATACCCACTTTATTCCTATAAGAGGATTAAATGAAGTAGTATTTGCAATGCACTTCACCCATACCCTGTAAATACGGGCTGTTGTGACTATAACTGCTAGGACTATTGTCTCCTTTTCCCAGATAAGGGCACTGAAGCTCAGAGTGGTTAAGCACCGTGTTCAAGGGTCCCCAGCTGGCACTGATCCAGGTCTGCCTGATTTCAAAGTTTTGCTCCTTGCCCTCTGCCGCCCTAAGAGAGACAAGGCCAGGATGTTCCAAGACCAGCGGTCGGGAATCCCAGGGAAGGAAGCACCTGGGATCCTGATCCACCACACTAGGCTTGGCATCCCTACGCCTTGCCTCCTGCCCCACCCGCCGCCCACGAGCGGCAGCCCCACCTGATGACAGTGAGGCGACTGAAGCAGGGCTTTAGTTCCCGCACACCGTAGTCGTTGAGATTGTTGTTGTCCAGGTCGAGGGCAAGCCGTTTGCGGATGTGGTGCAGGACAAAGGAAAGGGCGCTGCAGTCGGCCGAATAGGCGTTGCAGTAGGTCAGCTTGAGGTAGTTGGCACAGATGCCTCTGGCCGCCAGCCGCCCCACCTTCTCACTCTGTGTCTCATAGATGCAGCGCAGCATCCAGATGAAGGTGGGCATGGCCTGCACCTGGTTGAAGCTATCAGACTGAACCCGGGGTAGGTTCTTCAGGTAGGACCGCAGGCTGGCAAACAGGTGCGCCCACAGGGCCTTGCGCTTTTTCCTCAAGGCCACCACGGGCACCAGGTGCTGCAGGAGCTTCTGTTTGGCTTTGGACAGCAGCCCACACAGGAAGAGGTTGGTGAACTGGAAGTGATCCTTGTTCTTGAAGGGGTCTTCCCCAACAAAGCTGCTGCCCCCCAGACACCGGAAAGGCAGGAAATGGAGAGAGCAAGACACCACTGCAGCCTCTCCAGGAGGCACCCACTCCTGGAAGAACCTGAGCAGCTCTGGCGTACCCACCTTGTCGTCCACCACAAGGAACAAGGCGGTGAAGAAGGCCTGGAGGGTGATGTGGAAAAACTCATAGGACTGCTGGTCCCCTCTAGCATCCAACTCGTGCACGGTCCGCAGGAAACCTAGCTGCAGATCTCCCTCCTGCATCTCAGAGGCCTGCACCTCCTCCTGGCTGAAGACAAATAAGCTCTTCTCCATGCCCCAGTGAGCCATCCTCCCCAGTGAGTGCAAGGTCCCCCGGCCAGAGCGGAAGGTCTCTGTTTGGCTCCGAGTATTGCGCTGCACCAGGCTCGTGGGCTGCATCCTGTTCAGGTGGACCTCAGTGACCAGCAGGAAGATGTCAGTGAGCGTCATCGTGTAGTCAGGCAGCTCGGGAACACTGTCAAAGGTAGTGTGGAAGTGGCGGAAGCACCGGAAGATGATCCAGCAAAAGAGGGGCACAGTGCACAGGCTGCAGAGGTTGGGGTTGGCATCCAGTTGGTCCAGCAGGTGGTCCTGGACCACCCTGTCAGGGAACATCCTCCTGGTGTAGGCCCGTAGGTGGCTGGGGGAGAAGCCACGGAGCAGCACCTTCTTCTGAAGGAGCTGGCGTGGAATCTCGATGCCTGTGCGGGCAGTGAGCACCTTGCTTGCCCCCTTGAGCAGCTTCCCACTGAGTAAGTTAGCTAGCAGGACAAGAGGGTGTGCGGGCTCCAAAGGGGAGCAGCTGTCAGGCACACTGCTCAGGTCAAAGTCTGAGTGGAGCTCATCCAACCCATCAAAGGTGAAGAGGGCTGTGTGGGGAAAGCGCAGCAGGAAGGCCAACACCTCCTCAGGCTCCTGCTCCGGGTAGCAGCAGTGCTTAAAGAGAAGGTCAGGCAGACACAGCATGTCGCTCTCCTTGAAGCAGCTGAACATGCGGCAGCGGAAGTGGAAGAAGAATTTGATCCCCAGGTCTAGCTGCCCCATGGCCCAGAGGCTCTGCAGCCGCTGCAGCAGCATGGACTTGCCCACCCCGGCATCTCCGAAGATGAAAATGGTCTCACCCTGCTCATTGAGGATGCCCGTGGTATGGTCCAAGAGGGAGACCAGGCTGCCCAAGCTGCCCAGGCTCTCATTGGCAAAGCCAACCAGCTCCATGATGGTGTCTGTGTACGTCTCCTCCAGCAGCTGCTCCTCCTTCTGCGAGTAGCACAAGATGAACTTGGAGTCTTGGCCAAGCTGATGTCGCAGCTTCTGGGTATACCTGCTCACTGGAGTTGGGGGGTGGGGAGCAGTATCCAGGTGTCAAGGAAGGTGAGGCACCAGTCAAGGCAGAGAGAGAGAGAGAAAGAGTGAGAGAGAGAGAGAGAGAGAGAGACGGAAACTGCCTCAAATAGGAAGATCCCCAAGGAGAAACAACCACACAAATAAATGAAAGCCACTGCCTAAACCCCACAACCAAATGCAACAGTCTCTCAAGTGCAGGCCCTCCAGAGCGTCAAAGAGCTGGTCTTCCAGAATGTGAGCTTCTTGAGGGCAGCAGGCCTTGACTGGGATGGGTACAAGCATTGCCTCTCAGCAAGCCTGCCTATGGCAGAGGGGGCAGGGCTCCCCACCCCCGCAGAAGGGTATTCTATAACTTTTCTTAAAACAGCTTTGGATCTTAATTATAATTCAATTAATAAAAACTGGACACACATGCACATTTCTAGAAATTCATCTATACTCCTTTCCTATGAACTTGGACCAACTTGGTCACCTGTTTAAAATTTTTAAAGTGAATTATATTTTTATAGCTTTGTTGAAGCATAATTTACAAGCCATAATTCACCCATTATAAGGACCATATGCTAGTCAATGATTTCTAGGAAACTTTGTACAAAGTTGTACAAACAACACCACGATCAAATTTAAGAACACCTCCACTGTGCCCCTAAAATTCCCTCGAGCCCATCTGCAGCCAATCCCTGTTACCAACCTTGGCCTTAGGCAACTACTGACTCTAAATTTGCCTTTTCTGGACACTTCATATAAATGGAAATCATACACTATGTAGTCTTCTGCATCTAGCTTCTTGTAAAGTGAATTATACTGTAAGAATTCTACAGTAGCTGACTATTTAAAGGAACCAACAGAGAAGTCTTTTGTAAGAACTGTTCACCATGGGAATATCTTCTTTTTCATGGGTCAAGGAACAGGCAAGGCAGGGTGGAGACAGTACTAAGAGTCAGAACCTGGCCGACTGCAGGTATCTCAACTGCCCTGCATGCCTCTCTGGCCTTGCTGGGGCTGCAGCAGCAGAAGCTGGGCCCTGAGACTGCCAGTGGCCTTGCCTTTTACATACACCTGACTTTCTAGGACACTGTCCTTTGCTTCTGTTTTCAAGGTCAAACTGGATTCTTTAAAAACCAGAGTTTGGCCAGAAGGAAAGACAGATGATAAAGACTGAGATGGTATAAATCTAGGAATACCTAGAGTATACAACGATAGTGACTAAATGTATACCTAGAGTATACAATGATAGTGACTAAAAACAAAAATGCTTTTGCATGAGGAAGAACAAAGGAATGTCAATATTGCAGAGCATTGAAAATCGATGGTAATTCATATTTTAAAACTTTAACTTTTGGGTGAGACGAAAGCAAAAAATGTTTATTTGGTACCAAATTTATATTTTGACTAGTGCATTTCCTAATATAACCTATATGGACAGTTTAATTGAGCACCATAAGTACATGGAATCTTGAATAGGACATGAGATTTTGTAGGTTTGTCCAAAGTGATGCCCCATTAAATCCCAGAGTGATTGAAACAGTGAATAAAAAAGTATTTGCAAAGTCCCCTTGGGGGAACGGTCAGAAAGGGGGAAAATTCAACTTTCCCATTTAGAGAATTCTTGATATTCTTGCAAGCAGTGGGGACAACCAAACCAATAGGCCAAGCCCTCAATCTTGGAGTTTGTTCATATGAAACTTAACCCCACAAAGGATAGGCTAAGCCGACTTAAAATTAGGGCCAAGTCACACCCAGAGAACCTCTTTTGTTGCTCAGATGTGGCCTCTCTCTCTCTCGGCCAACACGGCAAGCAAACTCTCTGCCCTCCCCTCTCTACGTGGGACATGACTCCCAGGGGTGTAAACCTCCCTGACAACATGGGACAGAAATCCAAATGAGCAAGGACTCAGCATCAAGGGATTGATAAAATTTTCTCCACCAGAAGGCAGAAGAGAGAAATGAGACAAAATAAAGTGTCAGTGGCTGAGAGATTTCAAACAGAGTCGAGAGGTTATCCTGGAGCTTATTCTTACGCATTTTATAGATATCCCCTTTTTAGTTTAAGGTGTATTAAGAGAGGCTAGAGGGAAGTGCCTGAAACTGTAGAGCTGTGCTCCAGTAGCCATGTTTCTTGAAGATGAATGTATAATAATATAGCTTTCGCAATGTGACTACATGATTGTGAAAACCTTATGTCTGATGCTCCTTTTATCTACAATATTGACAGATGAGTAAAAAATATGGATAAAAATAAATAATAGGGGGAACAAAGGTTAAAATCTATTGAGTAGATGGAAATACTAGCGGTCAATGAGAGGGAGGGGTAAGAGGTATGGTATGTATGAGTTTTTTCTTTTTTCTTTTTATTTCTTTTTCTGGAGTGATGCAAATGTTCTAAAAAGTGATCATGGTAATGGATATACTACTATGTGATGATATTGTGAGCCACTGATTGTGCACCATACATGGAATGTTTGTATGTTAAGAATGTTCATCTTTGTATATTGTTTTGGTTTGATAATAAAAAATAAATTAAAAAGAAATACTAAAGGGAGTTCTGCCAAAAAAAAAAAAAAAAAAAAAACAGACTTTGGGACCTTGGGGCTGCTATGTTGTCAACCATTATTTCAAAGTGGAAAGAACAAAAGGTTGGAAAGAAGACTCTCTGGCCCCCCAGACCAGAGCATGGTCCCAAGTATTCTCAGTATCCTCTCCTGGCACCTACTGTCCTTATCACCACATGCAATTATACATATGTGTGATTATGTAAATAAAGTTGGTCTCCTACATGAGACTCTTAACTCCTGAGGTCTGGGTCTGTTCACCGTTATTTCTCTGGCATCCAGCATAGTGCCTTGTCATATGGTAGGTGCTTCCTAAATACCTGCTGAATTCGTCAATTAGTGGGTTTTCATGGTGCTTTGGAAATAAGAACTGGTACCCAAGTTGGTAGATGAATACTTTGCCTAGAATCAAACCCAGAAAAATTTTTTAAAGGGGAAAAAAAAAGTATGCAGCTATTAAAATCTTTCATATATGCTGAAATAGGAAGTAAGCAAGAGGTCAGAACAGAAGCCATTGCTACACTGCTATGGGCTCCTAGATAAACCAGACAGCTACATGGGGTCAGTTCAATTGCAGTCATCTGGGCTGCACTTGAGAGACACAGACTAGCTCTCTCCTTGTAAAATGAAAATAGCCCCTCCTGCCTGCTACCTGAGGGGGACTACAGACCTGGACATGGTGGACCAAGTTTTTTGTGCCCTGTTGGGCCTAAATACAGCATCAATCGCATCCCCAATCCCCTGGGCCTTGCCTGCACTGGTGTTTGCACTTCCCTGAAGATGACACTTACCTGGGTCAGTGTTGACCACGGCTCTGCTCTGAATGAGCTGGGATGGTGAGAAGCTGATATCCAACAGCCAAGGCCTCAGGTCCACGTAAGCATCTGCAAGTTGCTGGATCACATAGAGGAAGAACTCGGATACCTCCTCCCCCTTGCTCTGGACCAAGTCCAGAATTTTACGGACCTGGCAGGGACAAATGAGCTGGCATTAGGGTCATCCTCCTGGAAAGGCCCTACTAGGGACACACAGGTCCTACCTTGCTTGGTCCTCCACCCAGCTGGTGTAAGAGTCAACATGTTGGAGGCCTAGAATCTGTGAAATTGACCAACTGCCTCAGTAGGAAATCAAACAACACAGCTCTTATGGAAGCAGAGACTTCCATAAGCCTAAAAATAAAAAGGTAAGATTCCCTACTAGACCCATTGTCCACCCATGCAATTCTGTCTTCTTTCCCTCTTAGTTTGGTGTCCAGGAGTGAATGTGAAGAGGGAGGAAGTCAGACCTCAGGGTTAATGAGGTGGGGTGGCTGGGCCACACAGCAAAGGGATAATAGACATGCATATGTTATACTCCTACAATAAGATCTTTTATCATCTCAAAAATGCAGAAAAAATTGAAAGAGACCAAAGCTCACAAGTGTGCTACTATGTTTCTTCCAGAAAACCTTCTTGTCTCTTCTGAGCCCCAATGGGGTTACATTACAAATGGACTGTTATTCCTCTTACCGAGAATGATTTTTCTTAATACAATGTTTCAATACCAAGAATGATTTTTTAGCCTTGCCAATTGTATTTTTCATAAGATGACGCTGTTAAGGACTTTCCACAAGTTGAAATGTACAAAATTCTTTATGTGAACCCAGCTTAGGCTGCAGCCGTCACTGAATCAGATGCAATGTCCATTCTGAATTTTACCCAGCAATGAGCTGTTCTCCAAAATTTAAAAGCACTGAATGATGATTCCTGCTAATGTTTAATGCTAATTTTATCTTTCCCTCCTAGTAACTTGAAGTGAATTTAAAAACAAATTATCTGGAAGCCAATACACATAGCAGTTGGAACTGGAATTTAAGAGGTGTTTAATACATAAATATTGAAGTAAAAGGTATAATTCTGGGAATAGCTGATAGTGCAGGCATTTATGGCCTATCAGGGCCCCAAAGTGAAATGCCTCATATACTAAACTCCCAAAGCTCCTCACTCAGGTGAAGAGGGAGAACCCTCTGCCCTGTCAACATGGCCAATGCCTGGGCACCTTGTCCGGCTGGGTGGGGCAGGCACAAACGATGTCCGCATCCTCGGCTGAGAAGTAGTCATTCTTCAGCAAATTGTCCACCAGGCACTGCGTGTTGCGGATGTGAGTGACCAGAAGTTCCCGGTTGATTTTCAACAATTTAATGTGTGAATGTGACTCAGATGGGATTATTTCCATCTCACTATGGGCCTGTTTTTCCATGGTTAAAGTAGCGAGCAGCTCATTTTCCCAAGTTCATCTCTGGCGTCATCTGTCTTCCTGACAGAAGGGCAATGAGGATCCAGCCCCTGACCCGCAGCGCAGCTCCTGAGAAGACAAATCACCATCAGAGCAAAGGCCCTGCCAAGGATGCCCCCCGCCCACCCCCATTCAGCAGTGGTCCCGGGATTTCTCTACTTAAAGCAGTAGAGTGCCGTGCTTAAGAAATTTATCTGGGATGCATTAAAGAGAAAATTCTAAGTAAAATACTTCCCCTTGTGGGTTACATTGCTAGGAGAGGCAAGCAGAGGTAGCCAATACGTTTGTTTAGAAAAACTTCATTTTTTTTATTTGAAAAGGCAAAAGTATGCCTAGATCCTGGACTGGGATGGAGAATCAAAGTTATATTGCAGTTCATAATAAGGTTAACTGGAATTGGAGGTTTTCACATTCTCCAAAAAGGGAAAGAGCTCAAAAGTTGGAGCAGAGGAACTGTGAGAGCTGTGAGGGAGAAAAAGTCTGAGCAAAAAATGCCTGCAGGGACAGCCACCAAGAGCCAGGAAACCTGGGAAGGGTAATTTATCAGTCATTATTGCTTGTTCTGGGTTATGTCATAGCCCTCCATCAACCCCATGCTGTCATCATAACCTCAGCAATATCTGCTAGATGCAACAACCTTGGGGAGTGGAGGAGAGCAGGAACCACCTGTGGAGTGACATGGAATAGAGGGAGGGGAAAGGAGGAAAGACGAAGAATTTCATAGAAGGTCAGAGTGATAAATGACTGGGAGAAACCATCTCCCAGAAATCTTGAAAATGCATGCAAGTGCTGAACTTCCTGTCTGGGTAGGAACAGGGGCCCAAGCTACTTTATTCGAATATTAAAAAAAAATACTTGGGCTAATCTTAGTTGCCCCAAAACTGCATTGATTTGCCTTACTATAACTAAAACAACAACCAAAGATCCTTCCAGGCATCCTTGTGTGGATTCAAATCTCAGAAGTGGAATGACATTAAACTGGCCACTTAATCCTTTGTCTAAGATAGGAAACCCCATATATTCAGGCAGATGGCTTCCTAGTTTCTTTTGTGGAGCTCAAAAAACTCACCTTTAATCGCAGTCAGCATCATTAGATAGTCATAAGCCCAAATCTGTTAAAATTCAAGACCAGTGGTTCTCAAATTCATTCCACCAAGTCACACATGAGTCTCCTGCTCTGTCACATACATTTTAAAATATTTATCACATTGCCAAGACACTAGAAGTCTTATAGAGATTCTCAGCTGTAACTCACACAATAATTTTTCTTTTAACGTAAATGATTGAGAAACCAACAGTGAAGTTTAACATTCTAAGCAGCAGAAGGGCAAGCAATACTTACTAAAAAGAATCTTAAGGAAGGAAAACAAAAGGTTATTATTCCACTAATCTATCAGATGCTAATTAAGCCTTATTTATTTTGGTCAATTCCAGTTACCTTTAAGTTCCAAGGTATTAGAAAAGTGGTTTCCTTAAAAGTTACCAGTTGATAAAATTAAATTAGCATCCGTATTAGTTTTTCAAATGCTGCTGGAATGTAGCATGGCTTTTCTGGGGTATATAACAGCTTCAAACTGGCACATTCTACCCTCTGGGTCCCCCAAAGATATTTTCTTTCCATGTACAAAATACATTCATTCCATCATAACATCATAAAGCTTTAAACCATTTCAGTATCAGTACAAATACAATACAAAGTCAAACAGTACAAAATCTCATCAAAGTCAGTTATAGACATGGTCTAAGGCAAAATTCTCCTTTGCCTCCAGAATTGTGAAACTTAGAACAAGTTATCTACTGCCAATCTGCAAAGAAGGAACAGTCATAGAATACATGTTCCCACTGCCATAGGGAGAAATTGAAAGTAAACAGGGGTCACTGGGCCAAAATAGTTCTGCAAACTTGCAGGGCAAATTCCACTGAATTAGCAAACTCCAATGGGGTGATCACCGGGTTTCCCCCAATCCATGGTTTATGTGATCCACCCTTTCTGAGGCCTAGAGTACCAAAACTCTTCTTGAACATCAAGGAGGAAGGCCCAACCTCTGCTTCTGGGGCAAACTCACCCTTCCCTTGTGAATGGGTGGGGTCCACTCTCCTGGCTCAAGATTTCTTGGTTTCAGACATTAGCTTCCATGGATCTGCGTTTAAAGTCATTTTTCCTTCAATCTGTCCCTTTTCTGTCCCTTTTAATCTAGACTGGCAGTGCTTCCATTCATACAGATTTTGCAAGGAATTTGTTGGTTTTCCATGTAATATACAGGGTCATAACCATTAGACAATAAGATTTTCCACAAATGCTTTCTGGATAATTCCATCTCCAATCCTTGTTTGTCCTGTAATGGCTGACTACTTCCATGTTTGATTAAATCCTCACATGGGGTCCTGTTCACTGGGGTCTCATTTTCTGGAAGCCCAGAATTTTCCAGACCATTAATTTCTGTTTTCTTTGTACCCAAGAGTTTAGTGCTCAAGTTATCTCTTTCCTGTTGCATTTTACTATAAGCTGCAAGGAGCAACCAGAAAATGTGAACTAAATTTTTCACATTTCGTCTGTAAATGTCTTCTGCTAAATATCCAAGTTTATCACTCTCAAATTCATCCAATACCAACACTTACTTTTTCCAAATTCCCTGCCACTTTAAAATAAGATTGTCTTCCTTCCAGTTAGCAATAACACATGCATTATTTATCTCTAAGGCCTTATCAAAAGTATCTTTAGAGTCCATATTTCTACTAACAGTCTCTTCAAAGCAATCTAGGATTTGTTTTTGAAGCTCCTTACAATTCTCCCAGAATCCTCCCCTTATCCACTTAAAAAGTGTTCCAGCATGTTTATTATTTGCAAACTGCAGCAGCACCCCAGTTCTCTGGTACCAAAATGTGTATTAGTTTGTCGAATGCTGCTGAAATGCAATATACCGGAAATGGAATGCTTTTAAAAAGTGAATTTATTAACTACAAGTTTACAGTTATAAGACTATAAAAATGTCCAAACTAAGGCATTCAGAGAAAGATATCTTCACTCAAAGAAGGCCAGTGTCTGTCATATGGGAACGCATATGGCTGGCGTCTGCTGTTCCTTGTTCCTGGTTCCACTTCTGATGCCAGTGTTTCCTTCTCTCTGAAATGAGGCTTTCACTTAGCTCCTCTAGGACACAACTCTGGGTCTGGCTTAGTATCTCATGGGAAGGCACATGGCAACATCTGTTGGGTTCTGCATCTCCAAATTTCCCTGCATAGGAATCTGCTCTCTCTGTTAGCACTTTAGGCATCTCCAAATGTCTGTATCTCTGTTGGCTCTGAAGCAACTGTTCTCCAAGCATCTGCATCTCTCCTTTTAAAGGACTCCAATAAACCAATCAAGACCCACCTTGAATAGGTGGAGTCACATCTCCAGCTAATCAAAAGCCACACCCACAAATGGGTGTGTCACATCTCCATGGAAACAACCTAACCAAAGTTTTACATCCTCCAATACTGAATCACAATGAAAGCACATGGCTTTTCTGGGGTACATAACAGCTTCAAACCAGCTCAGTACTTAATAATACCCTTTTAAATTTCTGGCATTGTTCTGTGAAATCAGTCAGAATATTTTACAACATGCTCCTCTTAAACCTTCAATCTCCAAATTCTTTCTGGACTCATCAAAATCAAAGAAAAGAAAGATTTTTTTATAAAGTTCTATTGTACTGAAAAATGAATGAATGAATAAAGTTGAAGATGCAATGATTTTTAATTTCAGAACTCTAACATCTCTAAGTGCTCTCTGTACATTCTTGTAGAACAGTGTTTTCCAAACGTCAGTCATTCAGGCACCAGAGTCACTTTTTTTTTTTTGCAGGGGAAAGGGGCATAATTGAAGTCCAAGCTATACATTTATATATTAGTTACTTAATGTTTTGCTTTAAATTAACTTTATTTTAAAACTCTACTACCTTAATTTAAAAGGAAAATTTATACTGCCATTATAAACAGAAAATATCATTTGCAATAAGCAGAAAGTAACAAAAATACATGTATTGGAAATAAAACAATACTATTATAATCCAGCGAGATAGTGCTGCTGCAAAAGCTCTAGGTGTAAGGCCTGTTTTCTCATAAAAGCATTTGAAAGAGGAATGTCACCAAAATGCAAGAGTGAGATGCTCCAGAGTTCCAGCCCCCTCACATAAGTTTTAAACAAGAAAAAATGGGTAGAACTATCTTTTCTCAGATTTTCAGAAAGGCTGAAGTATCTGGGTGAGAACTGAATCAAGAAAAAAACAACTTAAAAATGGTAGTGAAACCTTGTGGCAAACTTGCTGGTCCTTCCCTCACCCTCTCCTCAGCTAGATGCACAGTCAGCCATGCTCCTCCCAGTGTAGATCCCTGGTTCTGGTTACAGAAGAAGCAGAGTAGCCCTTATTCACAACAAGGGTGCATGTGTGTCTGTACCAACCTCTCTGGTGGCAGCATGAAGTCTGAACCAGGCATTCATCATAGGTTCTCCATCCCCAAACTTGCCCTGCATGTAGAAGTGCTTTTCAGAGCAGCTAAAATGCTGTAAGAAAACAACGAAAAAACAGCTGCCTAGGGCAAAGGATACCAGCTTTAATACATAAAGCACAGTGCCCAGACTGGGAAGAAAGGCTACTTCCAAAGGAAAAGAGGAATTCAGATCCATGTAAATGGGGGAATTTCAAAGGTCACACACACATGCCCAGGATAACACGCATGATCAGACAGACTCGGAGGATCCTATGCTCTCACTTTGTAATGTTATTCTGACTCACTGTCAGGCAGGCTAAATTTGTAAGGAGAGTACTCACACATGCCAGTCTTTATAGGTTGGGAAAGATATTTTCATTTTTTAAAAAACATTCCTGGCATTCAGGAAAATCTCAGGTTATGATGACCCATATAAAGGAACAAGACAAAGCATTAGAAACCATCAGTAAGGAAGGCCAGATTCTGGATACCAAAGATTTTTAAAATTGTTTAAACACACTTAAAAAGCTAAAAGAAAATATGGGAAAACAACTAAAAGGAATTAGGAAAATGAAAAATGAACTAAAAGACAATTGTAATAAAAAATAAATAAATAATAATAATAATAAAGAATTAAACATAAATACTGGAGCTGAAGACCACAGTAAGTTAATTTTAAAAATTCCCTGGAGGAGTTCAATAGCAGATTGGAACTAGCTAAAGAAACAATAGTGGACTTGAAATCAGATCATTGAAATTATCCAGTCTGAGGAGCAGAAAGAGAAAGAAAAGAGTGAACAGAGTCTTAGAAGCTTGTGGGATGCTATCAAGCATACCAATATATGTATTATGGGAGTCCCGAGAGGATAAGAAAGAGAAAGAGCTGCAGAAAGGATATTCAAACATATAAAATAGCTGAAAATCTCTCAAATTTAATTAAAGATATGAATAGATATATTGAAGAAAAACAACAAAATCCAAACAAGATAAACTCAAAGAGACCATTTCAGTACTGTATGTCGGAAACTTGATTAAATTATCTCCACAGAGATGTGGCTTGCCAATTGTGGGCATTAACTTTTGATTAGATGGACATGTGACTCCACCCATTCCAGGTTGGTCTTGATTACTTCACTGGAATCCTTTAAAAGAGGAAACATTTTGGAGAAAGCCTCAGAGCCACGAGAGAACCAAGAGATGCCTGAGAGCCCACACAGCCAGAGACCTTTGAAGATGAAGTTGGAAAACGCCCCTGGGGGAGCTTCATGAAACAAGAAGCCTGGAGAGACAGCTAGGAGACCTCGCCATGTTCGCCATGTGCCTTTCCAGTTGAGAGAGAAACCCTGAACATCATTGGCCTTCTTGAACCAAGATATCTTTCCCTGGATGCCTTAAATTGGACATTTCTATAGACTTGCTTTAATTGGGACATTTTCATGGCCTTAGAACTGAAATCTCACAATTTAACAAATTCCCCCCTTTTAAAAGCCATTCTCTTTCTGGTATATTGCATTCCAGCAGCTAGCAAACTAGAACAGGTGGTATACATGAAAAAATACAATCAGTGCAAGCTAGGTTCTATAGTTAACAGTAACATTGTTTTATGATTCTTTTGAATGTAACAAAGGCAATATGTTAAAACTAAATGTCAATAAGCAGGATATATGGGGGAGTGGTATGGATTCTTTGCAAAAGAAAAGGAAATGTTCTCATATATATGCTGATGGCAAAGACATGGCTATGTGATTATACCAAGAACCATTGATTTTATACTTACAATTGTACAAAGTGGGAAAAAAACGTTTAAAAATGAACAGAGATATATAAGGAGAAAATGTGGAGAGAGAGAGATGTGCCTATTCACCGTTAGTTGGGAAGCACAGTGGTGCAGCCCCACTGCTAGGTATAAACTTGGAGGAACTGAGAGTGGGGACACAAATGGACATTTGCACACTGGGTTTATGGCAGCAATGCTCATGATTTGCAATGGATGGAGGAAGCCTAAGGGTGCCTAAGGGAATGGAAGGGGAAACTGTGGTGTATACATACTACTGAGCAGCTGCAAGAGAATGAAGTTGGGCGGTGCAAGGGTGGCTCAGTGGCAGAATTCTCTCCTGGTGTACCAGAGACCTAGATTCGATTCCTGAAGCCTGCCCATGACAAAAAAAAAAGAAAAGAAAGAATGAAGTTGTGAGAAATGCATCTAGGTGAATGAAACTTAAGGACTGTGTGTTGAATGAAAAGTCAGGGGAAAAAGACAAATATTATCATGCCTCACTCATATGGACTAACTATAATATACAAGCTCAGGGAACTGAAGTCGAGAGATTGGATTATCAGGTTGGGGCCAATTGTAAAGGGACCTAGATTGTAAGCCCTTATAGCACTCACATGTATTCCAGATTTATAACTGCTGTTTCTAAATTCTGAGATGCTGATCTGTTTGTGTATAACCTGGTCATTCCCTGAAATTTTGTGTATTTATGTGACATGTTAGATCTCTGAAACTATAAAAGTCAACATTATTGCATACAGCAGTTGTTAAAGAAGTTGAAAAAGTGATCAGACTTCAACCAGACATATTTATGAAACTAATCAGGATAAGACTAAGTAGAATCAGAATATAAGATAAAAAAAAAAAAGATGATATGGTCTATATTTTAAAACTTCAACTTCTGGGTGAGACCAAAGGAAGAGATATTAATTTGGTGCAAGATTTATATTTTGGGTAGCACATTATCTAATTTAACTTATATGGTCAGTTTATTCAAACACCATAACTACAAGGAATCTTGAATAGGGAATGAGATCTTGTTGGTTTGTACAGGTTAGTGTAATGCCCCAATATATCCCAGAGTAGTTTGGGCAGAGAATAAAAAAGTATCTGCAAAGTTCCTTTAGGGGGCTGGGGAGAAAGGAGGAAATATTCAAGTTCCCCATCTGGGGAATACCTGATATTCTTTCAAGCATTCCTACAAAGGAGAAGCCAAGCCTACTGATAATTATTCCCAGGAGTCACCCCCAGGGAACCTCTTTTGTTGCTCAGATGTGGCCTCTCTAAGCCAACTCAGTGGGTAAACTCAGTGCCCTATCTCCTATATGAGACATGACTCCCAGGGGTGTAAATCTCCTTAGCAACATGGGACATGACTCCTGTGGATGAGATGGGACCCGGCATCACGGGATTGAGAAAGCCTTCTTGACCAAAACGGGAAAGAGAGAAATGAGACAAAATAAAATCTTAGAAGGTAAGAGATTTCAAACAGAGTCAAGAGGTTATCCTGAAGGTTATTCTTATGCATTATATAGCTATCCCTTTTTTAGTTTATGTTGTATTGGAGTGGCTAGAGGGAAGTACCTAACTGTTGAACTGTATTCCAATAGCCTTGATTCTTGAAGACAATTGTATAACTATAGAGCTTTTACATATGATTATGAAAACAGTGTGTCTGAAGCTCCCTTTATCCAGGGTGTTCTAGTTTGCTAGCTGCAAGAATACAATATACCAGAAACAGAATGGCTTTTAAAAAGGAGAATTTAACCAGTTGTAAATTCACAGTTTTAGGCCATGGAAATGTCCCAATTAAGGTAAGCCTATAGAAATGTCCAATCTAAGGCATCCAGGGAAAGATACCTAGGTTTAAGAAGGATGATGATGTTCAGGGTTTGTCTCTCAAGTGGAAAGGCACATGGTGAACATGGTGTCATCTGCTAGCTTTCTCTCCTGGCTTCCTGCTTCATGAAGCTCCCCTGGGGACATTCTCCTTCTTCATCTCCAAGGGTCACTGGCTGGTGGACTCTGCTTCTCATGGCTATGTTGTTCTGAAGATTTCTTCAAAATACTTCCTTCTTTTAAAGGATTCCAGTAAAACCAATCAAGACACATCTCCACCTAATCAAGTTTAATACTCACACTTGATTGAGTCACATCTCAATTGAGATAAGCTAATTAAAGTGTCCAACATACAGTACTGAATAGGGATCAGAAAAACCATTGCTCCCACAGGGTTGATTAGGATTAAAACATGGCTTTTCTAGGGTACGTAAACCTTTTAAAACTGGCACACAGAGTATGGACAGATGAATTAACAAAAAGGACAAAAAATAAATAATGGCGGGGGGGGATAAGAAGGAAAAAAAAAAAAGAAATGCTAAAGGGAATTCTGCAAGTTGAAAAGAAAGGACACTTGACAATTGACCGAAGCCACAAAAAGAAATAAAGATATCTGGTATAGGTAACAACATGAGTAAGTGCAAATATAATGCCAGAATTACTAGATTTTTAGTTTGTAACTTCTTTTTTCATTCTTACTGTCTCTAAAATATGCATAATTTATAGTTTTGGACATGCCATGTATAAAGATGTAATATATGACAAGAAAATATAATGGTGGGGGAGGAGGAGTATAGGAACATAGTTTGTATATGCTACTAAATTTAATCAGTACCAAGTCAAATAAGATTGTTATAGATGTAGTATTAAATTTAAACCCAATTGTAACCACACACACAAAAAAAGTAAAATACACAACATAAATGACAAGAGATTCTAAAGGGATCATTACAAAAAAGCTAATTACAAAAGAAGTCAGTAATGGAAGGCAAAAAAGGTATAAAACCTATAAAAACAAAATAGCAAAATGGAGAATGTAAGAACCAACTATATGCTGTTTACAAGAGACTTCCTTGTCAGATATACTAGTAGGTTACAAATAAAAGGATGGGGTGGGCCACTGTGGCTCACTGGCAGAGTTCTCACCTGCCATGCTGGAGACCCGGGTTCATTTCCCGGTGCCTGCCCATGTTAAAAAAAAAAAAAAGAAAGGATAGGAAAATATTCTATCCATGCAAATAGTAATGAAAAGAGAACAAGGGTAGATATACTAATATAAGACAAAATAGACTTTTTGTCTGATCTTAGACAAAAAAAAGATAAAATGGACAAATTGATAAAAGGGTCATCAAAATGAAATAATGGTAATAAACATATATGCACTTAACAAAAGGGCACTAAAATAAAATGAAGCAAATATTGTCAAAATTGAAAGGAGAAATAGTTCTATGATATACAAGACTTTAAGACACCACTTTCAATAATAGATAGAAAATCTAGACAGAGATCAAAAAGGAAATAGAAGACTTGAACAATATGATACACCAATTAGACTTAACAGACATATATAGAACAATTTATTCAACAACAGCAGAACACACATTCTTCTCAAGTGCACAAGGATCATTCTCTAGATGGCACCATATGTTAGGTCACAAAACAAGTTTCAATTCATATAAAAAAGATTGAAATCATTCAAAGTATCTTTTCTGATCACAGTGAATGAAGCTATAAACCAATGACATATTTCCCAAATACGTGGAAATTAAACAAAACACTCTTAAACAATCAATGGGTCAAAGAGAAATTAGGAAATATCTTGAGATGATGAAAATGAGAACACAACAATAATGGTATAAAATTATATTTGGGGCCTCGCATGGTCATAAGATACCCTTTGAGCAACCACCGCACTTAGCTTTGTCCTGGGTATAATGGTAACTAGCAAGGCCTGTACCTACATATATGGCTTGGATGATAAGAGCCATAAGCTGTTTGCCCTCAGCTTCTCCAAACAGCCCTTGCCACCTCTGATTTTTTTTCCCATATAGTTTAAAGCTACCAATCCTCAGCAACCACAGGAAAGCCCTATTCCTCCTGTGCTAGGTCACAATAAAAGCCAGGTCCTGGGACCCATATCTTTTCCTCCCTTCCACTGACAATTTTGGGAGCCTAGGTTAGGTAAACCCTAAGCCTCTCCACCACCCTCATTCTTCCCTCTCCATGTCCAGGTCCTTTGATCTACCAAAGCTGTTCTTTCATGCATTCTTGGCTGACTATCTGTGTTTGCAGATCATCACCTAAAATACTTCCACAGAGCATCCAAAATAACTGGCATGGCAAGCAGGGTGATTTGATTTTGATCGGTAGTGGCCAGATGGGAATGCATTTAGACTGTTCCTGGCTTACTAATGTGCTGTCCCAAGTGGGGTGTGCTATTTGGAAAAGCTCCACTGTTTGCTGGTGTTCACTGGCACTGTTTTGCTCAGCTGCCTTTGGGTGTGCTGGGTGTTGCCTAGGTTACCCACTCCAAAACGTACATCCATTAAAGGCCCCAGGTACCTGCAGAGTGGCACAAGCCAGTTTCCTCAAGACCACTTAATTTGGCCACTTGCCTTGAATAGGGCAAAAGAGTGGACAAGGGTCCCTATCAGTCCCCGAAAAGGGAACACAGGGCTGAGTGAGACAAGTGAAAATGTGATACTGATTGTTCTGCAAAGATATAGAGACCACAAAAAAATACACGAGGGGTTGTTCCCAGGAATATGTGTCTTAAGCTGCCTAGCAATTAAGGACTCATAGGTATGTTGTTGGCTGTGTCTGCCAAATCACGCAGTAGTCCGAGGACAGCACTGTATCAAGATGGAAGCCTCTACCTCTTGTCCTATCTGAGTTGCACTTGCAAGACCTTGTCCAAGGGTATTATATCATCCCTGGGTTTAAGGACTATTTTCCCTGCCACAGCAGAGATACTCCTGAGCAGGCTAACATGATACTCCACTGGCCAAAGGGGAAGAAATGTCTGATTCCATCTTTCCTGCTGTCACTCTTTGTCCCCTGACTTGATGAGTTATGGGTTAAGAGTGTCCAGTTCTTGCTGCAGACCTAACCCCTCTGAGGTCAACTGGGACACCCTGGAGAGAGAGGCAGCAGAATAGGAGACAGGGTGCAGGGAAGCCCCCATCCTCCAAATTTTTCTTCTAATGTCCTACAAGGTCAACAAACCCCAGAGGGGAGAATACAGAAACCAAACCAAAAATTTTACCAAGCAAGAAATTCAGACCATTCTTAAGGATTTTGTTCAACAGGAGGAAGAAACAGCAGCTAACCGGTTGCTCAGGGTATTCAATACGGGGCCAAATTATTAGTAAACCCCCCCTTCCCCCCAGGAGATGAGACAATTGGTAGGCATTGCCAAGTGCAAATTACATATATAGATGCTGAGCCCCTCGCATATTGACCATAAAAGAAAAAAAAAAGCCACACTTGTCCATAGCAGGTGTTACCACCAAGGCAGATGCCTACTGGCAAACAATTGGTGAGACTCGATTGTGGCTTAAATATTGAGATGAAGCAACAAGCATGACATTTCTTTGGGCATTCACATCAAAGAAATCCAGAGTTTGTCTTTGGCTGGGGAGGCCCACTTCAGCGAAGGGTCATTGAAATTAACTTACAGGAAGTCCCCCCCACCCCTCCCGACAGGGCAGACTTGCTTAGTCTTACTGGCAGAGCTCTTAATATCAACAAAGCTATGGGCAGGGAAGAGCTCTATTGGCTGGACTTGAGGAAATTTCGCATCGGAATCACATATCCTGGCTTTTCAGGTCTCTGGACGGTGCTGCCTCCTCCCTCCTGCACGTCAAAGGCCCAGTCCCCTAATGTCCTAGGAGTTGTGACTATTGGAACAATTCTTATTAAACAGCTACCCCATGTGGCAACACTTTATTCTCGGTTTCCCCACTATGGGGATTTTTACTTTAACACACCACCTGGAATAAGATCAAATCTTTGGCTCCCTTGATGGGCCATGCCAAATGGGACCCCCTGTGGAACTACCCCTGCCAATCAAGGTAAAACATGTCACAATATTACCTGAAACAAGGTACTGGGGGGCCTCTGGCCTGTAATCCAAGATCTCCTCAAAGAGGGAGCCATTCCTTATAATCACTGTCTCCCCCTCCAATAGCCCTATTCCCCTGGGCCTAACACCAATGAAAGACAAATAACTATCACTTATACCAGCCTTTGATGTACAAGTCCGGCCCATCAACCTCCAATTCATCACATCATCTAATTAATCAAAGAGATACATGGGGAGCATGGGAAATTGTTTTGGAATAACTGACTTGTCCAACATATTTCATTCAATGCCAATACCAAATAATAAAAATAATTCCTAACCACTATTGTCAAGACCTTAACAAATGGTGTTTAAAAACAAACAAAAAAAAAACCAAGTCTTAGTCCTGTCACTGTGAAGCTGTCATCCAATTAAGGGATGACTCTAAAGAGCCTCCAAGAGGACCTAACCACACTCATACATCATTTATAGAAAGGAGGCTGAGCAATAGCACCCTATTAAATACAAGGGCATCAAACTCTGCCAAATTCCAGGGCATCATTTGGTCCTCAAAGGACAGACAGATTCTCACCACCTCAGACACTAAGGCATGCACACACCAACCAGGATTACTCATGCTCTAGAGATGACACATCCCACATCTCACACTCTCATCACAGCCCTTGTAGAAAACCGCATATACATCTACTACCCTCCATTGGGGAGAGCCCCAAAACTACACCTTAGAATTGGCACACTAGACCATTTCCCACGCCATGCCCTTTGTCCCACTGGGAATGGATTTTAGATTAGAGGCTTGGCTACCTCCAAATATGCCTCTTGGAGTCCTTGGACTAAGGCAGGCAAATCAGCTGCTTATTGAGCTTTTCAAAAACAGGTGCTCAAAGCACGAGCATTGAAAAAAGAAATAGATAAATGGGATCTCCTCAAAATTAAATAGTTTTGTGCATCAAAGAACTTTGTCAGGAAAGTAAAAAGGTAGTCTATGCAATAGGGGGACAATATCTGGAAAATACTTATCAGATAAGAGTTTAGTATCCAAATTATATAAAGAGATTCTTCAACTCGACAACAAAAAGACAAACAACCCAATTAAAAAATGGGCAAAAGACATGAGTAGACACTTCTCAGAAGAGAAAATACAAATGGCTAAAAGGCACATGAAAAGATGTTCAACTTTACTGGCTATTAAAAAAACACAAAACCACAATGAGATACCATCTCACACCCACTAGAATGGCCATGATAAAAAAAAAAAAAAACAGAAATGACAAGTGCAGGAGAGGATGTGGAGAAAGAGGCACACTTATCCACTGTTGGTGGGAATGTAAAATGATACAGCAGCTCTGGAAGGGAGTCTGGCAGTTCCTCAGGAAGCTAAGTATAGAACTGCCATATGATCCAGCAATCCCATTGCCAGGTATATAGTCAGAGGAACTGAAGGCCAGGACACAAACAGACATTTGCACACTGATGTTTAAAGCAGCATTAGTTATGATTGCCAAGAGATGAAAAGAGCTTAAATGTCCATTAACAGACAAATGGCTAAACAAGCTGCGGT
Organism: Tamandua tetradactyla; assembly: GCF_023851605.1. NCBI lineage: Eukaryota > Metazoa > Chordata > Mammalia > Pilosa > Myrmecophagidae > Tamandua > Tamandua tetradactyla. Next base: position 92,726,398 of record NC_135327.1, on the reverse strand, counting down.
ATATACATATGATGGAATATTATGCAGCTTTAAGACAGAATAAAGTCATGAAGCATGTAACAACATGGATGAAACTTGAGGACATTATGCTGAGTGAAATTAGCCAGAAACAAAAGGACAAATACTGTATGGTCTCACTAGTATGAACTAATGCTAATGAGTGAACTTTGAGAGTTAAAGTTAAGAATACAATTTATCAGGAGATAGAAGCAAGGACAAGAGTGGGCATTTGGTGCTGAACGAATGCAGATTGTACAACAGGACTGATTATAAAAATTCAGAAATGGATAGCACAATGTTATCTGATGGTAGCACAACAATATATGTATGCTGAATGGAGGTGAATGTGAGTATGGTTGAAGGAGAAGGGCTATCTTTCCTTCTGGTTTCATACATGGGAAGGAAAGAAAGAGGATAAAAACTGAGGCGGTATAACTTAGGAATGCCTAGAGTGGACAATGATGGTGATTAAATGTACAATATAAAACGTTTTTACATGAGGGAGAACAAATGAATGTCAACTTTGCAAGGGGTTGAAAATGGATGTATATAAGAAAAGGTACACTCAATGCAAACTAGAGTCTGTCATCAACAGTAACACTGTAACTTGCTTCCACTAAATGTAACAAAGGAATTATGCCAAGACAGTGGGGGAGAGGGGGTATGGATTCTATGCAGAAGAAAAGGAAATGTCTTCATATAGGTTATGATGGCAAAGATATGTCTATTTACTTAGGTTGGAATGTCTGATGTGCAAATAAAATTGTTTAAAAATGAAAAAAATGAAAGTGCTTTCATGGCCACCACAGGTCAGCCTGTACATGCAGATTCCCATAATGCCAGGGATTGGAGAGGTTTCCTAGCAGGAGCTCAGCACGGCCACTAAAGTCTCACCAGTAAAATGGAAGTGGCACCTATAGGAGAGGGCTAAACCTGGCAAGCAGGGTCTTTCCAAATTACAGGAAGATGTGTTTCCACCACGCTCAGCCCCTTGCCTACGGATCTTGAGACACGGGCAATGTTGTCCCCACTGCCTCCTCCTATAGCCAAGTGGGACCTCTGGGGTCCATCCATCTGATGTGGAGAGGGTGTCTCACTGAGGGCAACACTATCACTGTACACAAAGCAGCTCACTGGAGGCCATAATGGCCCCAAACATGGCTTACCTGAGCTGACTCACGAGACCTCACTTACTGACTCACAAGTTCTCATCAGGCAGACCCAGGAAGGCTCAAACAATAGTCAGCTAATCCTAAAACTGTACCCAGGTATGGGGCAGAGCAGACTGTTGGCTGCCTCTCCTCAGCCACCTGCACCCAATGGACCACTGAGCATGGCTGAGGACCCAAAGCCAATAAGTAAATGAATCTTGACCCAGGCATAACCTAAATAAGATTTTCCTACTGCACCAAAGCCCTCACGAGTATAATCAAACAAACCTGCTTGACTAATTGTCCTCTAACCCAGCCTGCCTGACATACTATTCTAAGAGCTTGGACTGCAAAGAGGACCTACAAAAAATCAACAGCCAATTGACATATAAGTGTAGACAAAACAAATTCTTCCTGTGGAGAGAAGTGCAGGGGGCTGCCTGGAAACACTCCGCCCAAGCCTGCTTTAGGTGTGTCCTAGATGACCCCTAAAAGTCATGGGATGATGACAACAGTTTTGCAAAACCGACAGAGATATCATGACCAGAGCTGCCTGACAGTTTTTAAAAGCCCATGACAAAATTCCTTGTCCTTTATGGGATGCTACTTGGGAAAGATACCCACCCCCAGTTGGCCGCCAGCAATCACCAGCTGGCCTCAGATGACATCATCCCAGCCCATCCTGGTCACTGGCAATGACCTCACCTCTGGTTGAATCCCCCATAGGAGTTGGAGCACAGGACTTTCAGCACTACTTGCAGACCTGGGATCAGACTTGGAAGTATACCCCACAGAGAGTACCAACTGCCTGCCCAGTGGTCCACGCAGTGCCTTAAAGCCAACAAAACCTCTACTAAGAAGCAGGCACTCCCCTGGAACCCTTGGTGTGGAGACCTTACAGGTCAGGCCCTTAGCATGGAAGCTGGCATTCTCATGGTGACCATGGTTTAGTATCAGGGAAGCTCCCTCAAGTGGTTTTATGTGTACACTTTCTGAGGGCAGCTAGGCAGTAAACAATATTTGCCTGAAGACTGGTCTGTGTCTCTTTTCCTTAGACATGGTACAAGAGACTGCAAGGGGCTTTCATCCAGTATGAAGAACTTAAACATGTATTTAAATATCTCAACTACTCAGGCCATAGTCATTTTAAAAACTGACGCCAAGACACTATGGAAGTGGACTGTAATGGTATATTCTTGCCTTGTCATCTTGCCCAGCTTAATCATAAGTTTCCCTTCTAAGTGACCACCCAGTTAGTCCTGTCCTGGGCATAACTGCAACTAGCAAAGCCTGGATCTCCATATGTTTTGGATGATAAAAGCTGCCCTCAGCTTCTCCAAAGAGCTCTTGCCATGTCTGCTTTTTGTGCCATATAGTCTTAAGCTTCTGACCCCCAGCATTTGCCGGAAAGCCCTCCCCCTCCGCTCTGAGTCACAGTAAAGGCAAGAGCCTGGGATTCATGCCTTTTTTCTTCTTCCTCCCCCCCCCCACCGACCCTTGCAGGAGCCTAGGTTAGCCAAGCCTGGGCCACTTCACTGCCCTTATTCTTTCCTCTCCCCCTCCGGGCTCTCTGATCTAACAAATCTGAACAGTCCTTTCATGCAATCTTGGCTATCTATCCGTGTTTGCATCTCATCACTTGAAGAACTTGCACACAGTATCCAAAACAATAGAAATTAAAACAGAAATCTGCTCTAAAGCAACAGAAATCAAAACTCAAAGGAGAGACATTACTACTGACTTTACAGAAATAACAAGGATTATAAAATGCTTCTGGTAAAACACTGCACACTAACAAATTACATAATCAAGATGAAATGGACAAATTACTAAAATACACCAAGTACCTAAACTGACTCAAGAGGAAATAGAGGATTTCAACAGAACAATAACAAAGAGATTGAATCAATATTCAAAAACCTCCCCTAAAATAAAAGTCCATGACAGATGGCTTCACTATCGAATTTTACCAAACATTCCAAGAGAAATTAACACCATTCCTACTAAAACTTGTCCAAAAAACTGAAGGAAAGGGAACACTTCCTAACTGATATTTTGAGGCCAGGGTCATCCTAATACTAAAGCTAGATAAAGATATTATAAGAAAAAAATTACAGACCAATATCTCTTATGAATATAAATGCAAAAATCTTCAACAAAACACTAGTAAACCAAATCCGGCTGCACATGAAAGGATTATACACCATATAATCAAGTGAGATTTATCCCAGGAATGCAAGGAAGGTTCTACATAAGAAAATCAATTAATGTAATATACCACATTAATAGTTGGATGGGGAAAAAAGCACATGGTCATCTCAACTGATGCCAAAAAAACATTTGAAAAAGTCTAGCACCTTTTCGTGATAAAAATGCTCAGAAAACTAGGACTCACAGGGAATTTCCTCATCCCAATAAAGGGCATATATGAAAAATCCACAGCTAACAACATATTCAATGGTGAAAGACTGAAAGTTTCCCTCTAAGATCAGGAATAAGACAAGGATGCCCACTTTCTTTTTTTTTTTTATTGAACATGCCAACATACAAACACAAACATTCTTAACATATGATCATTCCATTCTACATATATAATTAGTAACTCACAATATCATCACATAGTTGTATATTCATCATGATCATTTCTTAGAACATTTGCATCAATTCAGAAAAAGAAATAAAAAGAAAACAGAAAAAAATTCATACCTACCATACCCCTTACCCCACCCTTTTATTGATCACTAGCATTTCTATCCACTAAATTTATTTTAACATTTGTTCCCATTACTTATTTATTTTTAATCCATATGTTTTACTCGTCTGTCGATAAGGCAGAAAAAAGGAGTATCAGACACAAGGTTTTCACAAACACACAGTCACGTTGCGAAAGCTATATCATTATACCATCATCTTCAAGAAATATGGCTACTGGAACACAGCTCTACATTTTCAGGCACTTCCCTCCAGCCTCTCCATTACACCTTAACTAAAAAGGTTATATCTATATTATGCATAAGAATAACCTCCAGGATAACCTCTCAACTCTGAAATCTCTCAGCATTGACACTTTATTTTGTCTCATTTCACTCTTCCCCCTTGTGGTCAAGAAGGTTTTCTCAATCCCTATATGCTGAATCCCAGTTCATTCTAGGATTTCAGTCCCACATTGCCAGAAAGGTCCACACCCCTGGGAGTCATGTCCCACGAAGAAAGGGGGAAGGCAGTGAGTTTGCTTGTCATGTTGGCTGAGAGAGATAGGCCACAGCTGAGCAACAAAAGAGGTTCTCTTGAGGGTGACTCTTAGTCCTAGGGATGCCCACTTTCACCACTGGTATTCAACATTGTCCTGGAAGTGCTAGCTTGAGCAATTAGACAAGAAAATGAAATGAAAGGCATCCAAATTGGAAAGGAAGAAGTAAAACTATCCCTATTGGTAGATGGCATGACCCTATATATGGAAAATACTGAAGAATTAATAAGAAAGCTACTAGAGCTAACAAATGAATTCTTTAAATAACAATTTAAATTGCCTATGAGATTAATAGGCAAATACTGGAGATGTTTCTATACAACCAAAATGAACAACCCAAAAAGGAAATAAAGAAAACCATTCTATTTAAAATAGCAACTAAAAGAATAAAAATCTAGGTCTTTCTTCAAGGATATAATGGACTTGTACATGTAAAACTACAAAACACTACTGAGAGAAATTAAAGAAGGCCTACACAAATGGAAAGATATCCTGTGCTCATGGATTAGAAGACTTAATATCATGAAAATATAAATACTACCCAAAGTGATCTACAGATTCAACACAATCTCAATCAAAATTCCAACATCCTTCTTTACAGAAATGGACAAGTTAATCATCTAATTTATATGGATGGGTAAGGAACCCAGATAGCCAAAAAATCTTGAAAAAGAACAAAGTTGGAGGACTCATAGATTTGAAAACTTATTACAAATTTACAGTAATCAAAACAGTGTAGTACTGGCATAGGACAGACAAACAGAACATTGATACAGAATCAATGTTTCAGAAATAAATCCCCAAATCTATGGGCAATTGATTTTTATTTCTCTCTCTCTCTCTTTTTTTTTTTTAATATTTTTATTGAATAGGCCATAAAATCCTATGGCACTTATCACTGCAAAGGATACATTAAGCCTACTTAAAATTAGGCCTAAAGTCGCACCCAGAGAACTTCGTTTGTGGCTCAGATGTGGCCTCTATCTCTCTCAGCCAACATGGCAGATGAACTCACTGCCCACCCCCACCTTTATGTGGCACATGACTCCCTGAGGTGTCTTTGCAAATACTTCTTTATTCTCTGCCCAAATTACTCTGGGATATATCACCAACAAGATCTCACACCCTATTCGATTCCATGTATTTAATGTGTTCAAGTAAACTGACCATACAAATTAAATTAGATAATGTGCTTCCCAAAATATAAATTTTGCACCAAATAAACATCTCTCCCTTCAGTCTTGCACAGGGGTTGAAGTTTAAAAATATGGGTCATATCATCCTTTACCCAGTATTCTGATTTACCTTAGTCCTATCCAGGTCAGCTTCATTCATATCTCTAGATGAAGTCTGATCACTTTTTCAGCTTTTTAAACAATTGTTGAATAGGGTACTGCTAACTTTCATAGCTTCTGAGCTCTAAGTCTGAGTCAGGTGTCACATAAATACCCAAAGTTTCTGGGAACAATACGGTTATACAAAAAAAGCTCAGTATCTCAGAATTAAAAAATAACAGTTATAACTCCAAAATAGATGTGACTGCTGTACGAGCTTACCATCTAGGATGCTTTACAATAGGCCCCAACCTGATAACCCATGCTTTCTACTGCAGTTCTCCAAGTTTATGTATTATAATTATAGTTAGTCCATGTGAGTGAAGCATAACAATATTTGTCTTATTTTTCTAACATTTCATTCAACATACTGTTCTCAAGGTTCATTTACCTAGCTGCATGCCTCACAACTTCATTCCTTCTTAAAGCTGCTCAGCAGTCCATTGTATGTATACACCACAGTTCCCTCTTCCATTCCTCAGTTGATATACCCTTACACCACCTCCATCCATTGCAAATCACCAACACTGCTGCCATAAACACCAGTGTGCAAATGCCCATTCATGTCCCCACTTTCTGTTCCTCCAGGTATATACCTAGCAACAGGGTTGCAGGATCATATGCAACCCCACCCCTGGCCTCCTGTGGAACCGCCACACTGCCCTCCACAGGAGCTGTGCCTCTCAGTTTCCCTACTGACAGTGTATTGGTACATCTCTTTCTCCACATTTTCTCTAGCACTTCTCTCTGTTCGTTTTTAAAGAGTTTTATTCACACATCATACAATTCAACCTAAATAAACAGCAATGGCTTTACCACCATAATCTATATGAAGACATTTCCTTTTCTTCTGCAAAGAATCCCTACTCCTCCCTCATATCCCCTGCTTGTTAACATTTAGCTTGTTATATTGAGTGGAAACATATTATGATGTTATTATTGACAATAGATCCTAGTTGGCATTGACTGTATTTTTTTCTGTATACCATCCCATTTTCAACACTTTGCAATGTTGACACATTCATTCGATCTCCCCATGCAAAAATGTTTGTATATTTGTACATTTAGTCACCATCATTGTCCACCACTCTAGGCATTCCTGTTATATTATCTCAGTCTTTATCCTTTCTCTTTGGTTCTAGTGTCATACATGCACACAGCCCTTTTCCCTCAACCATATTCATATTCAGCTCATTCCATACACTTATATTATTGTGTCACCATCAGATAGTATGGCCAATTGATTTTTGACAAGCGTGCAAAGTCCACTTAATGAGGAAAGAATAATCTCTTCAACAAATGGTGCTGTGAAAACTGAAACTCCACATGAAAAACAATGAAAGTGGACCCCTACCTCACATCATTCACAAAAATCACTCAAAAATAGATCAATAACCTAAATATAAGTGCTAAATCCATAAAACTCTTAGAAGGAAATATAGGGAAATATCTTTGAGCTTCCATTAGGAAATGGATTTTAGACTTTACACCAAAAGTCTAAACTCCATTAGACTTTTATATATATAAATTGGACCTCATCAAAATTAAAAACTTTTATGCAAAGTACATCATTAAGAAAGTGAAAAGACAACCAACAGGATAGGAGAAACTATTTGGAAACCATTTATCCGATAAAATTCTAATATTCAGAATATATTTTAAAAGGCTACAAATCAACAAACCATTTTCTGGAGCTTTGAGAAACATGTTTCTGCCAGTTTTTGATAGTTGTTCAAAGCTTATGTGGGGGTTGGAGCCCTGAAGTTTCTCATTCTGCCATCTGTATTGGGCCGATTTTTAAATTGTGTTGTCTTTTTGTTGTTGATGTGTAGAACTTTTGTACATATTTTGATTTTTTTTTTTCACAGTAACAGGACAAGATGTGAATCAAGAAAAAAAGCAAGGATGGTGGAAAGATGGTAGGTAGGGAGCTCCACAACTCAGTCCTTCTGACAGAATAACTACTAAATAGACAGGAACTGTCTGAAAAACTATTTTGAAACTCGGGAGGCCAGAAGAACACTGACCAGCATCCAGGGAAGAGCAGGAGGAAGAGGCTGATAAGGTAAAGAACAGTACGTTCCGGTGCCCATCCCCCACTCTCCTAGCAGACCTCCATGGGGTCCAGCCCCTGGCTAGCTCCCTGGTGACAGAAAGGGACAGAACAACTCTCTTCTCCAAGAAGATCAGCTGATCACTGATCCCGGCTTTTGACTAGCCACTTTGGATTGCTGGAGGCGGAACTCTGGCGGGAGCCACTAGTCAGTCCTCTCCAGACACGGGCCAGGGCAGAGGAAACAAGAACGTTTGTGCTTCCTCAGGGATGCAGGGGACAGTTAGTTGAAGGGCTTCATTTGCTAGGCAGACCAGTTATGTATATGTAGTACGTTCTTTCTCTGTATTTTCCCTTATCTCCTTGAGCACATTTTTTTGTCATTTAACAATTTTTTTTTTGCCTTTTCCTTAAACATTTTTCTTTTCTTTCTTTCTTTTTTCTTTTTGCATAGGCAGGCACCGGAATCGAACCCAGGTCTCTGGCATGGGTCTCTAGCATGGCAGGCAAGAACTCTGCCTGCTGAGCCATCGTGGCCCACCCCACCACCTTTTTTTTAATCTAAGACTTTGTTTGCTTTGTCCACATTCTTGTGTTCTTCATTAGTGTTTTCTGGATTTTTGTCCTCTTCCTTTGTACGGGCCATTCTTTCTTGTGTCTTTTTCTTGTATGCTTTTGTTGCACACTGTACATTTTAATATTTTAAAATGTTAACTCTAGGATTTATTCCCTGAGATGCCTGTTTCTTGATTTTGTAACCAGTTAGTGATAAATCAGAGATTTTCTTGAGCTTCAGCCCTCCTAGCCTGCCCAAGGCTAATGCAGCGTGCAGGGTTTTTCCTCTTTCTGTGCCTCCGTCCTGTCCTGGGTTTTGTTTGTTAGTTTTTTTGGAGTTCCCATATTTACAGGAGTTTAGTTCTCCCCTTTGTTTCCCAGGAGACAGACCTCCCTCTCCTGGGCGTTTCCAGCTGACACACCTTTGCCCTGGATTGACTAGCTGCCTTTCCTTGTCTCAAAAGAAAGAACTAACGTACTATATAACTAGGGGATGGAGGCATATAGGAACATAGTTTGTGTGTGCTATTGAAATGGAGTTGTTATCAAACCAAATGAGACTGTTTGGTTTAGGATGTTAAATCTAAGGTCCATGGTAACTACAAAGAAAATATCAGAGGAGATACAAAACTTCAAGAGACAGAAAGTAGAGTGCAGGTTGCCAGGGGAGCAGGGTGGTAGGAATTTAATGCAAAATAAGTATAGGGTTTCCATTTGGGATAAAGGGAAAATTCTAGTAATGGATGTTGGTAAGCGTACTATAATACTACTGTAACACTAATTCCACTGAATGGTATGTGTGCCAGTTTGAAACTGTTGTGTGCTCCAGAAAAACCATGTTGTTAAATTAATCCCCATTCATTAATGTAGGGTGCAAACTCTTTGATTAGATTATCTCCACAAAGATGTGTTGCACCCACTTGTAGGTATGGCCTTTGACTGAATGGAGATATGACTTCACCCATTCAAGGTAGGTCTTGATTAATTTACTGGAGTCCTTTAAAAGAGGAAACAGTTTGGAGAAGTAACAGAGCCAAAATGAGACCCAGAGCTTTGGAAGTGAAGAGTCCAGCAGACATTGCCATGTGTCTTCCCAAGAGATGTTAAGCAAGCCAGAACTTGGAGAGAGCAAAGGGAAGCCAAGAGATGAAATCCAGCCCCAAAGAAGCCAAATGAGGAACCTCCACACCGACAGAGACTGAAAGTAACAGAGCCCAGGAACAGGGGACCAGCAGATGCCAGCCACGTGATTCCCAGTTGACAGAGGTGTTCCAGATGGCATCAGCCTTTCTGAAGTGAAAGTAACCTCTTGTTGGTGCCTTAATTTGGACATTTTCATGGCCTTAGAACTGTAAACTTGCAACTTAATAAATTCCCTTTATAAAAGCTGTTCCATTTCTGGTATATTGCATTCTGGCAGCTTTAGCAAATCAAATCAATATGCTTGGGAGGGGTTGAGATGGGAAGATATACACTGTATGTGTGCTGCCATAATTTAAAAAGAAGGAAAGGGAGAACAACTAAAGAGATTAAGAACTAAAGAAGTAAATGCAATACACGATCCTGGATGAGATCTAAGAATGGAGAGGAAAAGCTCACAGCATATTATTAGGACACAGGAAAAAACTGGAATACAGAAGTAAGCCTTATATCAATGTTAAATTTCTTGAGCTTGATAGCTGCACTCAAAGCGGTCACTTAGGTGAATATCCTCATTCTTAGGTAAAGTACATGGAAGTGTTATGTATCAAGGAGTGTTATATGTACAACCTGCTCTCAAATGTTCAGAAAATAGAGGATGATACACACACACACACATATATTCAGAGAAGGGGGTAGTAATTGATAGAAGGATATGGCAAAGTGGCAAAATGTTAAAATTGGTGGATATGGGTATCTGGAGGGGAGGAGTTGAAGTTTCCTGCATGGTATTATATTATTTTTGCAATTATCCTATAAGTTTGAAGTTATTTCAAAACAAAAATTTTAAAGGACAATAAAAGATGTTCAATAACTTCTAAAGCTATATTCTAATTATACTCCATCCAAACTAAGGTAAACTAATTCTTTACCTTTTGGAGAAACTGTGAGAACAACAGACAGAAATTGTTCAGAAGATATCCCAGGAAGTTACTCATGCTCTAAACCCTGCTTCTTCATCGGTCAATGCTTCCCTTGAGTCAGCTGCAAATTCAACTCACTGAGGTCTCCTAGAATCACCCCTTCTTCTCTGGTCCCACTTCAGGCCTAGACCTTTTGTCTCATAACTTCACCTATAATGGATCCCTCATTGGATTCCTGCTTCTAATCTGTCTCCTTCCTTTGGCTCCAAAGCTTTCACCCCAGCCCCTGGCAAGCTTGCACTGATAGTCATTGACCTCCAAGATGCTCCTCATGTGCCTTTAACTATTGCTTGTTTTTCCCTGACATAATGCCAGGTTCATAGTATATGTTTAATATTTATTTATCTACCTGAGAAAAATAAGCCAAGGACTTAAATAAACATTTCTCCAAAGCAGATATATAAACAGCCAGTAAGTACATGAAAAGAGGCTCAATATCCTCAGCCATTAAGGAAATGCAAATCAAAACCATAATAAGGTACCACCTCACACCTACTAGAATGACCATTATTTATAAAATGGAAAATAACACGTGCTGATAGGGTGCAGAGAAATAGGAACCCTTGTAGGTTTTTGGTGGGAATGTAAAATGGTAGAGTCCCTCTGGAAAACAGTGTTGTGTTTGTATGGCTTTTACAATGTGATTGTATGATTGTGAAAACCTTGCATCTGATGCTCCTTTTATCTGGGGTATGGACATATGAGTAAAAAATATGGATAAGAAAGAAACAAATAATAGGGGGAACAAAGGTTAAAATAAATTGAGCAGACTGAAATACTAGTGGTAAATGAGAAAGAAGGGTAAGGGGTATGGCATGTATGGGTTTTTTCTTTTTCATTTTTTATTTCTTTTGCTGGAGAGATGCAAATGTTCAAAAAAATGATCATGGTGATGAATACACAACTATGTGATGACACTGTGAGCCACTGATTGTAACCATGTCAAGAATGTTTGTTTGCTGTTTACAATAAAAATATTTTTTTAAAAAGGTTAAACATAGAACTACTATATAACCTGGCAATCCCACGTCTAGGTACAGATCCAATAGAAAAGAAAGCAGGAATTTAAACAGATATTTGTACACCGGTGTTCACAGCAGCATTATTCACAACAGCCAAAAGATGGAAGCAACCCAAATGTCCATCAACAGATGGTTAAACACAACATGGCATAGAGATACAATAGAATATTATTCAACCATAAAAAGGAATCAGGTTCTGGTCGGGCCATGTTGGCTCAGCAGGCAGAGTTCTCACCTGCCATGCTGGAGACCCAGGTTTGATTCCTGGTGCCTGCCCATGTGAAAAAAAAAAGAATCAGGTTCTGAATCATACTACTATGTAGATGAATCTTGAAGACATCATTTTGAGTGAAATAAGCTAGACATAAAAGGACAGATATTGTAGGATTCCGCTCCTAGGGGGTGTGGGGATGGAGCGTTAATGCATGACGGTGCAGGGCTTCTGCCTGGGGTATGGAAAAGCTTTGGTATTGGATGGTGGTGTGGGTACCACAACATTGTGAATGCAATTAATGCCACTGAGTTGACAGCATGGGAGTGGGTGAGTCAGGAAATTGTATGTTGTAGATATGTTGCTACAATTTTTTAACAAGACTGAAGAAACAATGACGATTAAATGTTACACATGATTCTGAACTGGATCTAATAATAAAGGAGAAAACACCCAAAGGACACTACTGAGGCAACTGAAAAATTGGAATAGAGATTACATGCTTTATACCAATGTTAAATTTCTTAAACTTGATAACTATACTTGGTTAAATTCTGGTTCTTAGGAAATATACATGGAAGAATTAAGCATCAAAAGGGTATGATGTATGCTACTACTTTTGAATATTTAGAAAATAGATAAATAGAATGATATAACAAATGTGCAGAATGTTAAAAGTTGTTAATATGAATATCTAGATAGAGTATACTGGAATTCTCTGAGTTGTTTTTATATTATTTATGCATTTTTCCTTTAAGTTTTAAATTATTTCGAAACAAGTTTTTTTTTTTTTAAAGAAAAAGCATTTCAGAGGTGATAAAGGCATAGTAGAACAAAACTGAGACTTTTTCTTTGAGATAACCATGTCTGAGAGACAACTAGAAAGGGAATCGCCTTTTCACTTGTGATACAAATTTTTGTTTGGTTTTTAAATTCCAAACACATCTCGGGTATACAAGGGACGTGAGCCCATTCTTTGGAAGCCCTGTAACTGGTATTACATTCCTTCCTTCATCTCTCCTTTCCTAATTATATTCTGCCAGCTATAAGGGTCCCATTTTATTCACTGCATTTGTCTTTTCCAAGCCTGTGCTTTCCAATACACAGTGATTAATTTTCCCAGCCTTTTTCCATAATAACCACCACAAACATCTCCACTTCTTTCTGTGAAGGGCAGAAACTTAAGAAAAGTCTCTTGATTCACAGCCACTTCAAGAATGCAATACATTGTATGTCAGTGGGCCAGCAAGGCAGCTGTTGTTTTGTAATTTCCAAAGCCCTAGCTGAGATGTAATCAGGTTTGCAGAGTTAGCGGAACCTAACCAGGAATTTACAAGATATGGCTGGCTGAAGGGAAACCAAAAAAAAGCTGAATACTGCCCTACTAAACAGAATCTAGAGTATTGGAAAAGACCAAATCTGTACCATGGAGCACTGTAGAGAAGTCCACACTTCATGGGCATCCTGTTATCAGGACTCTCCCTTCACTTTCTTCACCTGGTAAAGGGTAGGTCCTCCTGGCAGGCCCTTCCAGGCAAATGAAAGACCAAAACTGGGCCAGGGCCAGATTTCTGGGAGCTGGTCCCCTGTAGGAATGAGCGGAGTTGTACCAGGGCCAGTGTATCAAGCAATGAGGACTGAAATGGGAGGAAAAACCAAAGAGAAAATTCAAGCAAATACAGGTGGCAAGAAAACAAGACATACATGCCCCAACCACAATCCTTTTCTTCCCAGCCTACTGTTCCGCCTGCCCTCAGAGAGCTAAAGTTTCCAGGTAAGGGAATCCTAAGATCAATTCACCACAGGCTCCTTATGGAAATCTCTATGTCCCTACTTGTCATTTGGTCTTTTGGACTAAATCTAAAGTCTGTAAAGTCTCAAAGAGAAGAGTCAGGGAAGTTTCTCTGAAGAAAATGGAGTGGGATTGGAAGAAGTCAAACATTCAAAGGAATAAAGCTGTAGAGAAGATAATTCTCTTAGGACTGCAGACCAGCACCATTCAACAAAAATTAAATGCAATTCATTTCCTGGCCCATGCACCCCCCCCAAAAAAAAACTTAAATGCAAGCTGTATTTATAATTTAAAGTTTTTAGTAGCCACATTAACAAAAGTAAATCAGGTGAAATTATTTTAATAATATTTTAAATTATTTAATATTTTATTTTAATTAAGACTATTTTAATAATATATTGATTTTGTGAAGATTATTAACAAAATATTTCACATTTTCATCTTTTTCATACTAAGTCTTTGAAACCCACTGTATATTTTATACTTACAGTACATCTCAGTTTGGATCAGCCACATCTCAAATGCTCAGTAGTCACACGAAGCCAGTCGCTGCTGTATTAGTGCAGCTGTAAAGCAATCACTCATTGGACGAATGAAGCCTCTGAGTTTCTACCTACCCTCCACTCCCTGCCATCCATGTGAAATACTAATGCTAGCAATGACCATGAACTGGCTTTTCAGATTTGTTTCATCAGAAAGTCAGTGAGAAGCTCAATTGAAGAAAGGATATACTGCAAACCCAAAAAAAAAAATTATGTGACCTATTGATTTATAGTCAGAGTTAACTTCCTTTCAAATATGAGATGCGATTTTGCAACAAGGCACACTTGCAAAGTGAAAAGAAAGATACAAAAATGCCGCTGGTAGTATGCTGAGACAGAGACCCTCACACACCATTGGTGGGAATGTAAATCGGTGGAAAGCTCCTGGAAACCTACTTAATAGCTGTAAGAAGTTTTTGAATCCAAGATCCTGACAAGTTTTTTTTTAAACAAGGAATATTTGCTTCTAGTCAGAAGTTGGGTCACAAACCAAAGAAAGTTCCAACAGAGGACATATTAAAAGCCAGATTAAGCACACACACATAACATGCACACACACACACCTGTTCAAAGGCATTAATATAGACGCTCAGGCAATCAGGATTTAAGAGGACGATATCCTAGAAAGAAGGAAATTATAGAGGTAAACTATAAGCTTCTGCAAGCCACCTACCCTCTGAGGGAATTTGCCAATTCGTCGTGCAGGATTAAGGCCTTAGAAACTGGGCAGAAGGCTGCAGCTAAGAGGTCGAAAAGCCAGCTGAGCATTTGGAAATTTTACAGAGCTGGAGAGACAAAAAAAATGAAATTTGAGGCTGCCAAAATAACCAAGATGTGAGGAGCCAAGAACCCAGAGAAAAGGGACACTTAAAGAACTAAGCCTGATATTTCCCCCTTAGGGCATTTGCCAGATTCATAAACTGCCTAGAGCAAGTAGTTACAAAACTATGTAGAAAGTACCTGGAGAAAAGAGCAGGTTCTTGACAGTCTCAGGTACTACAATGGCAAAAATTAGAGCTCAAGACTCACCAAGGAGAAAGGACCACCGTAAATAAATCACGCCTCCACGGGGATTCTAGAGACCTACACCCAAGAGTAGGGCAAACCAAAGGCAAACCTAGCCTTACAAAAACTGTAACCCAGTCCGTGCTGGTCTGAAAATATTATGTACCCCAGAAAAGCCATGTTTTAATCCTATTCCTGTCTTGTGGGAGCAGCCATTTCTTTTAATCATGATTCAATACTGTAGGTTGGAAACTTTTGATTAGATCATCTCCATAGAGAAGTGACACACCTAACTGTGGATGTGACCTTTTGATTAGATGGAGATGTGACTCCATCCATTCCAGGTGGGTCTTAATTAGTTTACTAAAGTCTTTAAAAGGAGAAACATTTTGGAGAAACCTCATAAATGACAGAGACAACAGAAACTTCAAAGCATAGCTGACACAGATGCCTATACTGGAGAACAGAGACACAGATGTTCACAGATGCTTGGAGCCCAGCAGATGTCACCATGAGATGTTAAGCAAGCCAGAACCTGGAGAGAGCCAAGGGAAGCCAAGAGATGAAAACCAGCTCTGGAAAAGCAAAGTGAGGAACTGCCCTCCCCTCTATGCCCCCCTCCCACTCCACCCCCACACACAGGAACAGAGGGTGAAAGCAATGGAGACCAGGAGCAAGGGACCAGCAGATGTCAGCTATGTGGCTTCCTGGCTGACAGCTATTCCAGACCCATTGGCCTTGCTTAAATTAAGGTATTTTTCCCTGGATACCTTAGTTTGGACATTTTCATAGGCTTAGAACTGTAAATTTGCAACTTATTAAATTCCTTTTTAAAAGCTGTTTCATTTCTGGTATATTGCATTCTGGCAGCTTTACAAACCAATATGTCAATTTGGTCCCTGAATAGATAAAGGTAATCAGTCTCTTTTCAGTCAATCTATAAGAGATTACAGAGAAGCTTCTCTGGAGGAAAAAGAGACTATACGTTTTCTACAAAATGTCTAGCATTTAAATGAAAAATATGAAGA
Source organism: Tamandua tetradactyla (assembly GCF_023851605.1). Classification (NCBI taxonomy): domain Eukaryota; kingdom Metazoa; phylum Chordata; class Mammalia; order Pilosa; family Myrmecophagidae; genus Tamandua; species Tamandua tetradactyla. The sequence goes on along the minus strand of NC_135327.1, from coordinate 92,710,332 downwards.
GTAAACTAAGAGTAAAAGAAGACAATAGAAGCAAACCAACAGATTATGCAGGTGTTCAAGCATGAACAGCTAAAATAACTGTGATTAATGTATTCAGTAATGTATTCAGTATATGACAAGAAGGAAAATTTCACCAAAAATTTAATATACTTAAAATAATCAAGTGGAAATTCCAGAAGTGAAAAATGCAGTCATTAAAAGTAGGAATCAATTGATGGTTTTAGCAGCAGATCTCACACAAACATGCAGCCTGAAGCACAGAAAGGAAGAGAAACAGAACACAGAAAAGAGCATGAAACATATGAGACACAGTAAAAAGATGTACCTCCATGTAATAGATAATTCAGAAGTGGAAGAGAGAAAGAAGTGGGAAGAAATAAAATATGAAAAAGACAACGGCTAAAAACTTTTCAAAACTGATGGAAGATACTGACCTACAGATTCAAGAAACCCAACAATGCCCAAGCAGGATAAATAAAAACAATATAGTACCAAAGAACATCACAGCAAAAGGTTAAAAAAACAAATGCAAAGAGAAAATCCTCAGTGCAGTCAGATGAAAAAAACATATAACCTTCAATGGAACAACAATCAGATTTATAGTTGATTTCTTCACAGAACTGATGGAAGCCAAAAAACAAACACAAGAACCTCTTTGAAATGCTAAAAGAAAATAACTACCAACCTAGAATTCTATACCAGCAAACAGATTTTTCAAAAGTAAAGATAGTTCAATAAGACAAGAAGAAGAAATAAAAAGACATACACAATTGAAAGAAAGAAGGATAAATGCCTTACTGCAGGAGACATGATTATTTATGTAGAAAATCCTTAGGAATCTACAAAAATAATCACAAACACGGGCCACAGTGGCTCAGCAGGCGGAGTTCTCGCCTGCAATGCCAGAGACCCAGGTTCAATTCCCAGTGCCTGCCCATGCAATAAATAAATAAATAAACAAACAAACACAAACAAAAACAGCAACCCTGCTAGAACTAAATGGACTTACCAAGGTCAGAAGCCACAAGGTCAACATACAAAAGTCAACTGTATTACTACGTATTAGCAACAAACAATTGAAAAACAAAATGACAAAAGCAATACACTTACAAGAACAATGAAAAACATAAAATACCTAGGAATAAATATAATGAAAACTGCAAAAGGCCTCACCACCAAAAAGTACAAAACACTGCTGAGAGAAATCAAGGAAGAACTAATAAATGGAGAGGTAGAATCTGAGTTCATGGATTGAAACTCAATATTGTTAAGATGTCCATTCTTCTCAAATTTATCTGAAAATTCAAAGCAATCCCAGTCAAAATCACAGCAGGTATTTTTGTACAAACTGACTAGATAATTCTAAAATTTATATGAAATGCAAAGGTCCTAGAAGAGTCAAACAACTTTGAAATAGAGCCAAGTTGGAGGATTTACCCTACCTAATTTCAAAACCTACTATAATGGTATAGTAATCAAGACTGTGATACTGGCATAAACATAGACATATAGATCAAAGGAACAGGACAGAAAATCAGCCCAAACATATAGCCAGTTAATTATTAACAAAGGTTCCAACATAATAGAGTAAAAAAGTCTTCTCAACAAATTGTGCTGGAATTTCTGCTTAGAGAAAAAATTATCCTTGATGGCTGCGTTACACCATACCCCAAAATTAATTCATATGGATCACAGACCAAAATATATAATTAAAACTATACAATTTCCAGGAGAAAATCTTCATAAGCTTGGGGCAGGCAAAGACTTGATATAGAGGACACAAAAGTCACTAATCATAAAAGAAAACAAATTGATAAATTGGACTTTATCAAGACCAAAACATTCTGCTCTTCAAAAGACACCATCAAGTCATAAACTGGGAGGTATAGTCACAATACTTAGATCTGGCAAAAGACTTGTATCCAAAATATACAAAGAACTCTTACAACTCAATAATAATAGGAAAACCCAGCAGAAAAACTGGGCAAAGACATCAGCAGATCTTTACGAAAGAATCTATACAGTGGTTAACAAGCAATTGAAAAGATGCTCAATAGCACTAGTTACCAGGGCAATGTAAATTAAAACCATAATGAGATACTCCCACACACTCATAAAAACGGCTAAGATTTTAAAAGCCTGGCAATGTGGAGTAACAGAAACTCTCACACATGTCTGAGGTTAATCGAAAATGGTAAAAACATTTTGGAAAACTGGAAGTTTCTTCTAAGTTAAACAGACACTTATCATACAATTCCACATATATCCCTAAAAAAACTTGTAGAAGCCAATTATAAAAAATGTCCTATCATCGATTGTAACAAATGTTCCATACCAATGCAAGGCATTGGGGCAGGGGTATGGGAATCCTGTTTTTTATGCATGATGTTTCTGTAAATGTACAACTTCTCTAATTAAAAAAAAAAAGAAAAAGAAAATTTAAAAAACCTGCTCAAGAACGTTCATAGCAGTTTTATTTATAACTATCCAAAACTGGGAACAACCCACATGTTCATCAACAGATAGATGGATAAACAAAGAGAGGTATATACAACAGAGTACTGCTGAACAATAGACATGGATGAAATACTAACATGTTCAAAATAAATGATACAAATTAGTATCGCAGATATTATCTAAGTGAAAGGAGCTAGCCACAAAAGAGTATATACTTTATGACACCATTCATATGATTGTAAAAACCTGGTCTAGAGCTCAGATCAGTTGTTTCCTAGGACAGGGGGTGGATGGGTGTAGGAGAAAGTTGACTGCAAGTAAGAACAGGGGAAATATATGGGGCGATAGAAATGTTCAGTATCTCCACTGGAGTGTGACGTACACACACATGGTTTGTCACTATCCGCCTATATAGTTAAAATATGTGAATTTTACTGTATGAAATTATATTTGAATGAAGATTTTTTTTCTAAAGTAAAGGCAAAAGAAAAACATTTCCAGATAAATAAAAACTGAGAGACTTTGCTTCCAGGAGATCTACACTAAAATAAATACTAAAGGGACTTCTTAGAGTAGAAAAAAATGATCCCAAGAAAAAACAAAATGAAGAGCAACAGAAAATGTTGACATGTGGGAAAATATGAGTGTGTATTGACCAAATAAAATAATATTAATATCTTGTGGGGTCTAAAAATACATGTTTAACATGCATAGCAGAAATAACACTATTTCTGTGTAGAGGGGTGTATTATAATGTTAAAGAACTGTCTTTAAAGCAAAAATATTACTTTATATAAAGCAGTAATAATGCTTTATATAAGCATTTATATATTCAGGTTTTAATATCTAATGTTGCCACTTAAAAAAAGAGCAAATGAATAAAAGTCAAGAAAAGGAAAAAATGGAATAATAAATATACTTAATTCCAAAAGAAGGCAAGGAGAGAAAAAGGAACCAAAAAAAAAGGCAGGACCAATAAAAGCCAGAAAGGTAGAAAATAGAGTCAACCTAAATATATTGGTAATTGAATCAACTATGAATGGATTAAATATTCCAATTATAAAACAAAGATTGGCAGACTTAAAAATCAACTGAAAAATACTGCGTACTTCTTAAAGGCACATCTCTGGAATAAAATGACGGTTTAAAAAACAATATGGAGGGGACTTCCTGGAAGATGGCGGCTTAGTAAGATGTGCGGATCTTAGTTTCTTCTCCAGGACAGCTACTAGGGGAGTAGAAACGATACAGAAAGCGCCCAAAGCCAAAACAGAGATAAAAAAGACAGCGTACCCCATCCTGGAACGGCTGGCTGGCTGAGAGAAGCAGCTCGGGTGGGATCGCCGAGGCGCGCGGGCCTCACGGGGCGGGGTGGCAAGCGGCCGGAGTTACTCCCTTCCCCCTTCCCGGGCCGGCTGGGAGAATTGGAGAGGCGGTCCCCTGAAACTGCAGCGGCTGGCGCCCACACCACGCGCAGCCCCCGGACCAACTGAGAGAATTGGATCGGAAATCCCCAGGCCATGGAGAACGGTGACGGGTGGGGGAGGCCCCTTCCAAACCCGTGACTACCGGGGAATGTGCACTCTCTCGGGCGGGCTGCTGCCGCTGGCGCCCTCCCACCACGCTAGTCGCCCAGGGCCAACTAGGAAATTCGGACGGGCTCTTTCCCGGGCTGCGGCGACCAGCAACCCTTCCTGTGTTCGGACCCCGGGCCAGCTCAAGCCGCTTCGGCTAGCGAACCCCCCGGACGGCGAGAGTTTTCCAAAGTTTAAGGTCCCACAGCACCTTTTACTGGTGGGACCTGCAGACAAACGTGTGCCACGAGCGCCACCTACTGGGCAGGAAGAGAAAAACAGAACCCAGAGATTTCACAGGAAAATCTTCCAAACTTTTGGATCCAATACCCAGGGAAATCTGTCTAAATGCGCAGACGCCAACAGAAGATAACGGATCACGCTCAAATAATTGAAAATATGGCCCAGTCAAAGGAACAAACCAATAGTTCAAATGAGATACAGGAGCTGAGACAACTAATGCTAAATATACGAACAGAAATGGAAAACCTCTTCAAAAACGAAATCGATAAATTGAGGGAGGACATGAAGAAGACATGGGCTGAACATAAAGAAGAAATAGAAAAACTGAAAAAACAAATCACAGAACTTATGGAAGTGAAGGACAAAGTAGAAAAGATAGAAAAAACAATGGATATCTACAATGATAGATTCAAAGAGACAGAAGATAGAATTAGTGATTTGGAGGATGGAACACCTGAATTCCAAAAAGAAACAGAAACTATCGGGAAAAGAATGGAAAAATTTGAACAGGGTATCAGGGAACTCAAGGACAATATGAACTGCACAAATATACGTGTTGTGGGTGTCCCAGAAGGAGAAGAGAAGGAAAAAGGAGGAGAAAAACTAATGGAAGAAATTTTCACTGAAAATTTCCCAACTCTTATGAAAGACCTAAAATTACAGATCCAAGAAGTGCAGCGCACCCCAAAGAGATTAGACCCAAATAGGCGTTCTCCAAGACACTTACTAGTTAGAATGTCAGAGGTCAAAGAGAAAGAGAGGATCTTGAAAGCAGCAAGAGAAAAACAATCCATCACATACAAGGGAAACCCAATAAGACTATGTGTAGATTTCTCAGCAGAAACCATGGAGGCTAGAAGACAGTGGGATGATATATTTAAATTACTAAAAGAGAAAAACTGCCAACCAAGACTCCTATATCCAGCAAAATTGTCCTTCAAAAATGAGGGAGAAATTAAAACATTCTCAGACAAAAAGTCACTGAGAGAATTTGTGACCAAGAGACCAGCTCTGCAAGAAATACTAAAGGGAGCACTAGAGTCAGAACCAAAAAGACAGAAGAGAGAGGTATGGAGAAGAGTGTAGAAAGAAGGAAAGTCAGATATGATATATATAATACAAAAGGCAAAATGGCAGAGGAAAATATTATCCAAACAGTAATAACACTAAATGTTAATGGACTGAATTCCCCAATCAAAAGACATAGACTGGCAGAATGGATTAAAAAACAGGATCCTTCTATATGCTGTCTACAGGAAACACATCTTAGACCCAAAGATAAACATAGGTTGAAAGTGAAAGGTTGGGAAAAGATATTTCATGCAAATAACAACCAGAAAATAGCAGGAGTGGCTATACTAATATCCAACAAGTTAGACTTCAAATGTAAAACAGTTAAAAGAGACAAAGAAGGACACTATATACTAATAAAAGGAACAATTAAACAAGAAGACATAACAATCATAAATATTTATGCACCGAACCAGAATGCCCCAAAATACGTGAGGAATACACTGCAAGCACTGAAAAGGGAAATAGACACAAATACCATAATAGTTGGAGACTTCAATTCCCCACTCTCATCAATGGACAGAACATCTAGACAGAGGATCAATAAAGAAATAGAGAATCTGAATATTACTATAAAGGAGCTAGACTTAACAGACATTTATAGGACATTACATCCCACAACAGCAGGATACACCTTTTTCTCAAGTGCTCATGGATCATTCTCAAAGATAGACCATATGCTGGGTCACAAAGCAAGTCTTAACAAATTTAAAAAGATTGAAATCATACACAACACTTTCTCGGATCATAAAGGAATGAAGTTGGAAATCAATAATAGGCGGAATGCCAGAAAATTCACAAATACGTGGAGGCTCAACAACACACTCTTAAACAACGAGTGGGTCAAAGAAGAAATTGCAAGAGAAATTAGTAAATACCTCGAGGCAAATGAAAAGGAAAACACAACATATCAAAACTTAAGGGATGCAGCAAAGGCGGTGCTAAGAGGGAAATTTATTGCCCTAAATGCCTATATCAGAAAAGAAGAAAAGGCAAAAATGCAGGAATTAACTGTTCAATTGGAAGAACTGGAGAAAGAACAGCAAACTAATCCCAAAGCAAGCAAAAGGAAAGAAATAACAAAGATTAGAGCAGAAATAAATGAAATTGAAAATATGAAAACAATAGAGAAAATCAATAAGACCAGAAGTTGGTTCTATGAGAAAATCAATAAGATTGATGGGCCCCTATCAAGATTGACAAAAAGAAGAAGAGAGAGGATGCAAATACATAAGATCAGAAATGGAAGAGGAGACATAACTACTGACCTCACGCAAATAAAGGAGGTAATAACAGGATACTATGAACAACTTTACGCTAATAAATACAACAATTTAGATGAAATGGACGGGTTCCTGGAAAGACATGAACAACCAACTTTGACTCAAAAAGACATAGATGACCTCAACAAACCAATCACAAGGAAAGAAATTGAATCAGTCATTCAAAAGCTTCCTAAAAAGAAAAGTCCAGGACCAGATGGCTTCACATGTGAATTCTACCAAACGTTCCAGAAAGAATTAGTACCAATTCTCCTCAAACTCTTCAAAAAAATCGAAGTGGAGGGAAAACTGCCTAATTCATTCTATGAAGCCAACATCACCCTCATACCAAAACCAGGCAAAGATATTACAAAAAAAGAAAACTACAGACCAATCTCTCTAATGAATACAGATGCAAAAATCCTCAATAAAATTCTAGCAAATCGTATCCAACAACACATTAAAAGAATTATACATCATGACCAAGTAGGATTCATCCCAGGTATGCAAGGATGGTTCAACATAAGAAAATCAATTAATGTAATACACCATATCAACAAATCAAAGCAGAAAAATCACATGATCATCTCAATTGATGCAGAGAAGGCATTTGACAAGATTCAACATCCTTTCCTGTTGAAAACACTTCAAAAGATAGGAATACAAGGGAACTTCCTTAAAATGATAGAGGGAATATATGAAAAACCCACAGCTAATATCATCCTCAATGGGGAAAAATTGAAAACTCTCCCCCTAAGATCAGGAACAAGACAAGGATGTCCACTATCACCACTATTATTCAACATTGTGTTGGAGGTTCTAGCCAGAGCAATTAGACAAGAAAAAGAAATACAAGGCATCAGAATTGGAAAGGAAGAAGTAAAACTATCACTGTTTGCAGATGATATGATACTATACGTCGAAAACCCGGAAAAATCCACAACAAAACTACTAGAGCTAATAAATGAGTACAGCAAAGTAGCAGGTTACAAGATCAACATTCAAAAATCTGTAGCATTTCTATACACTAGTAATGAACAAGCTGAGGGGGAAATCAAGAAACGAATCCCATTTACAATTGCAACTAAAATAATAAAATACCTAGGAATAAATTTAACTAAAGAGACAAAAAACCTATATAAAGAAAACTACAAAAAACTGCTAAAAGAAATCACAGAAGACCTAAATAGATGGAAGGGCATACCGTGTTCATGGATTGGAAGACTAAATATAGTTAAGATGTCAATCCTACCTAAATTGATTTACAGATTCAATGCAATACCAATCAAAATCCCAACAACTTATTTTTCAGAAATAGAAAAACCAATAAGCAAATTTATCTGGAAGGGCAGGGTGCCCCGAATTGCTAAAAACATCTTGAGGAAAAAAAACGAAGCTGGAGGTCTCGCGCTGCCTGACTTTAAGGCATATTATGAAGCCACAGTGGTCAAAACAGCATGGTATTGGCATAAAGATAGATATATCGACCAATGGAATCGAATAGAGTGCTCAGATATAGACCCTCTCATCTATGGACATTTGATCTTTGATAAGGCAGTCAAGCCAACTCACCTGGGACAGAGCAGTCTCTTCAATAAATGGTGCCTAGAGAACTGGATATCCATATGCAAAAGAATGAAAGAAGACCCATATCTCACACCCTACACAAAAGTTAACTCAAAATGGATCAAAGATCTAAACATTAGGTCTAAGACCATAGAACAGTTAGAGGAAAATGTCGGGAGATATCTTATGAATCTTACAATTGGACGCGGTTTTATGGACCTTACACCTAAAGCAAGAGCACTGAAGAAGGAAATAAATAAATGGGAACTCCTCAAAATTAAACACTTTTGTGCATCAAAGAACTTCATCAAGAAAGTAGAAAGACAGCCTACACAATGGGAATCAATATTTGGAAAGGACATATCAGATAAAGGTCTAGTATCCAGAATTTATAATCAGATTGTTCAACTCAACAACAAAAAGATAGCCAACCCAATTACAAAATGGGAAAAAGACTTGAACAGACACCTCTCAGAGGAGGAAATACAAATGGCCAAAAGACACATGAAGAGATGCTCAATGTCCCTGGCCATTAGAGAAATGCAAATCAAAACCACAATGAGATATCATCTCACACCCACCAGAATGGCCATTATCAACAAAACAGAAAATGACAAGTGCTGGAGAGGATGCGGTGAAAGAGGCACACTTATCCACTGTTGGTGGGAATGCCAAATGGTGCAACCACTGTGGAAAACAGTTTGGCGGTTCCTCAAAAAGCTGAATATAGAATTGCCATACGACCCAGCAATACCATTGCTGGGAATATACTCAAAGGAATTAAGGGCAAAAACTCAAACAGACATTTGCACACCAATGTTTATAGCAGCGTTATTTACAATTGCAAAGAGATGGAAACAGCCAAAATGTCCATCAACAGACGAGTGGCTAAACAAACTGTGGTATATACATACGATGGAATATTATGCAGCTTTAAGGCAGGATAAACTTATGAAGCATGTAATAACATGGATGGACCTAGAGAACATTATGCTGAGTGAGTCTAGCCAAAAACTAAAAGACAAATACTGTATGGTCCCAATGATGTGAATCGACACTCGAGAATAAACTTGGAATATGTCATTGGTAACAGAGTTCAGCAGGAGTTAGAAACAGGGTAAGATAATGGGTAATTGGAGCTGATGGAATACAGACTGTGCAATAGGACTAGATACAAAAACTCAAAAATGGACAGCACAATAATACCTAATTGTAAAGTAATCATGTTAAAATACTGAACGAAGCTGCATCTGAGCGATAGGTTCTTGTTTTGTTTTGTTTTGTTTGTTTTGTTCTTATTATTATTACTTTTATTTTTTTTCTCTATATTAACATTCTATATTTTTTTCTGTTATACTGCTAGTTCTTCTAAACCGATGCAAATGTACTAAGAAACGATGATCATGCATCTATGTGATGATGTTAAGAATTACTGATTGCATATGTAGAATGGTATGATGTCTAAAAAAAAAAAAAAAAAAAAAAAAAAATGGTCAGCACAATACTGCCTAACTGTAATGTAATTATGTTGGAACGCTGAATGAAGCTGCATCTGATCTATAGTTTTTTTTTGTTTTTTTTTTTCTTTCTCTTATATATTTTTGTACTTTTTATTTTTATTTGTGTTTTCTCTGTGTTATCACTTTATTTCTTTTTCTGTTGTCGTGCTATTTCTTTCTTTAAATCGATGCATATGTACTGAGAAATGATGACCATACACCTATGTGATGATATTAAGAATTACTGATTGCATATGTAGAATGGATTGATTTCTAATGTTGTGTTAGTTAATTTTTTTTAATTAATAAAAAAAAAAAAGAAAAAAAAAAACAAAGAAAGTAGAAAGACAGCCTTCACAATGGGAGACAATATTTGGAAATGATATATCAGATAAAGGTCTAGTATCCAGAATTTATAAAGAGATTGTTCATCTCAACAACAAAAAGACAGCCAACCCAATTACAAAATGGGAAAAAGACTTGAACAGACACCTATCAGAAGAGGAAATACAAATGGCCAAAAGGCACATGAAGAGATGCTCAATGTCCCTGGCCATTAGAGAAATGCAAATCAAAACCACAATGAGATATCATCTCACACCCACCAGAATGGCCATTATCAACAAAACAGAAAATGACAAGTGCTGGAGAGGATGCGGAGAAAGAGGCACACTTATCCACTGTTGGTGGGAATGTCAAATGGTGCAACCACTGTGGAAGGCAGTTTGGCGGTTCCTCAAAAAGCTGAATATAGAATTGCCATATGACCCAGCAATACCATTGCTAGGTATCTACTCAAAGGACTTAAGGGCAAAGACACAAACGGACATTTGCACACCAATGTTTATAGCAGCGTTATTTACAATTGCAAAGAGATGGAAACAGCCGAAATCTCCATCAACAGAAGAGTGGCTAAACAAACTGTGGTATATACATACGATGGAATACTATGCAGCTTTAAGACAGGATAAACTTATGAAGCATGTAATAACATGGATGGACCTAGAGAACATTATGCTGAGTGAGTCTAGCCAAAAAAAAAGGACAAATACTGTATGGTCCCACTGATGTGAACCGACATTAGAGAATAAATTTGGAATATGTCCTTGATAACAGAGTCCAGCAGGAGGTAGAAACAGGGTAAGATAATGGCCAATTGGAGTTGAAGGGATACAGACGGTATAACAGGACTAGATACAAAAACTCAAAAATGGACAGCACAATAATACCTAATTGTAAAGTAATCATGTTAAAACACTGAATGAAGCTGCATCTGAGCTATAGGTTTTTGTTTTGTTCTGTTTTGTTTGGTTTTACTATTATTACTTTTATTTTTGTCTCTATATTAACATTCTATATCTTTTTCGGTTATGTTGCTAGTTCTTCTAAACCAATGCATATGTACTAAGAAATGATGATCATGCATCTATGTGATGATGTTAAGAATTAATGATTGCATATGTAAAATGGTATGATCTCTAAATGTTGGGTTAATTTCTTTTTTCTGTTAATTAAAAAAAAAAAAAAGAGAGAAGGGATAATTGGAGCTGAAGGGATACAGACTGTACAACGGGACTGGATATAAAAACTCAGAAATGGACAGCACAATACTACCCAATTGTAATGCAATTATGTTAAAACACTGAATGAAGCTGCATGTGAGGTATAGGTTTTTTGTTTTTGTTTTGTTTTGTTTTGTTTTTTTCTTTTTATTATGGTTTTAATTCTTATTCTGTTGTCTTTTTATTTCTTTTTCTAAATCGATGCAAATGTACTAAGAAATGATGAATATGCAACTATGTGATGTTATCAAGAATTACTGATTGTACATGTAGATTGGAATGATTTCTAATTGTTTTGTTAATTCTTTTTTTAATTAATAAAAAAAACAATATGGATGGGAAAAGATACACTAGGTATACGCTGATCAAAAGAAAGCAGGCACAGCGATATTAAAATTAAAGTAGAATTCAAGGGAAAATATTATTAAGAGTAAAGGGACATTTCATAATGTAATATGGTCAATTCTACAGGAAGATATAAAAATTTAAATCTGAATGCATCTAATAATATGTTCAAAAAATATATAGCAAAGACTGACAAAACTAAAAAAAAATAACAAATCTGCAATCATAGTAGGAGACTTATTCTCAGTACTTGAATACTGAGAATTACAATTGTAACTGAATACAAATGACAAACAAAACAAGACTATGGACAAGAATATGGAGGAGCTAAAAAAACTGATTTTTTAACAAGTTTGTCTTAATTGGTATGTATAAAACACTGCACTCAACAGCCACAGAACGCACAGTATTTTAAGTGCATTTGAAATATTTATAAAATTGACCATCTGCTTGTCTAGAAAGCAAGTACAATTTGAAACAAATTTCAAGGGACTGAAATCATTTAGAGTATTTTCTCTGACCAAGGTGGAATTAAGCTAGAAATCAATAATAAATAGAAAATCCCCAAACCCATAGGTCAAAGAAGAAATCAAAATGGAAATTATAAGTTAATGGTAATGAAAATACAACATAAAAATTTGTAGGATACAATTAAAGAAGTCACATATTTTTATAGTCTTATGTACATATAATAGAAAAAATCATGACAAGGCTTATAGTGTTTTAAGAATAATTTTAAACTTTTTATTTTGAAATAATTTCAAACTTACAGGACAAGTTACAAAAAAAATACAAACGCCATGCAGAGAACTCCAATATACCTCTATCCTGCCAGCTATGCAGATCCACCAATTTTAACATTCTGTCATTTTTGCCATTTCATTCCATGTATCCATCAATCTATCAATCCATCTCCCTATCTGTCCGTCTGTCTGTCTGAGTATCTGTCTGTCTGTCTATCTATGTATTCATTTTCAAGTGTAGGTTGGATATTTCATGTTCCTTGAACACTTAATACTGCCTTGTACATTTCCTAAGAACAAGGATATTCATCTTTATATCCACCTTAGATGCAGTGGTCAGGTTTAAGAAATTTAACATTGATGCAAACAAAGCTTATGATCTATTTTCCAATTTTTTCATATGTCCCAATAATGTCCTTTTGAGCTTTCTCCCCTCTCTTGTTAGATCCTGCTCAAGATGACGTATTGCCTTCATTTATCATTTCCTACTCCCAAGCATATTCAGTGGGATTCATCACAATCGTTATGTTGTGGAACCCTCACCACCTTCTATTACCAAAACTTCCCCATCTCCCCACACGGAAACCCTACATCCATTACGCATTAACTCCCCAGGCCCCCTGCTTCCTGCCCCTGGCAACCTGTACACTAATTAAATCATATACTTTTGCAAAATGCTTTTAATTTATTGTTATATTATGTATATTTACTCTTGTTCATAAACATTCTTTGACAGTGTTTTTAAAGGATTCATAAAATTTCATCTTATGGATAGTACTCATAAAGATTATCCAAATTTGTTCAAGCACACACATATGTATGTATACATATACATATTGATATAAATACACATACATACACTAAGAAAAAAGACTGGAAAGACATCTACCAAAACATTAATCGTGATTATTTCTGAGTGATGAGATTCAGATTTTTTTAAAAATTTTTATTTATACAACAACGTACAAACACATATATCCTTAACATACAAACATTCCATACATGATGTGCAACCAATGGGTCGGAATATCATCACATAGTTGTATATTCATCACCATGATCATTTTTTAGAACATTTGCATGACTCCAGAAAAAGAAATTAAAAAAAAGAAGAAACTCATACATACCATACCGCTTACCCCTCCCTCTCGTTGATCACTCGTATTTCTATCTATCTAATATAGATATTTTTTAATTTTAACATTTGTTCCCCCTATTATTTATTTCCTTTAATCCATATGTTTTACTCATCTCTCCATACCGTAGATAAAAGGAGCATCAGACATGTTTTCACAATCACACAGCGAAGCTATATTACACAATCATCTTCAAGAAACATGGCTACTAGAACACAGCTCTACAGTTTTGGGCACTTCCCTCTAGCCTAATACACCTTAATCTAAAAAGGGGATATCTATATAATGCGTAAGAATAATCTCCAGGATAACCTCTCTTGACGCTGTCTGAAATCTCTCAGCCACTACACTTTATTTTGTCTCATTCTTCTCTTCCCTCTTTTGGTCAAGAAGGCTTTATCAGTCCCTTGATGCTGAGTCCCAGCTCATTCTAGGATTTCTGTCCCATGTTGCCAGGGAGGTTTACACCCCTGGGAGTCATGTCCCATGTAGAGATAGGGAGGGCAGTGAGTTTGCTTGCCATGTTGGCTGAGGGAGAGAGGTAGGCCACATCTGAGCAACAAAAGAGGTTCTCTTGGGGGTGACTCTTAGGTCTAATTTTAAGTAGGCTTAGCCTATCCTTTGCAGGGATAAGTTTCATATGAACAAACCTCAAGACTGAGGGTTTGGCCTATTGATTTGGTTGTCCACACTGCTTGTGAGAATATCAGGAGTTCTCCAAACAGGGAAGTTGAATTTTCCCCCTTTCTCACCATTCCCACAAGGGGAGTTTGCAAATACTGTTTTATTCACTGTTCAACTCACTCTGGGATTTATAGGGGCATCACTCTGGACAAACTTACAAAATTTCATGCCTTATTCAAGGTTCCATGTACATATGGTGTTCAGTTAAATGGTTATATTAGGACATGCACGAATCAAAATATAAATTTGGTACCAAATACACATTTTTTGCTTTAGTCTCACTCATGAGTTAAAGTTTTAATCACAGATTATTTTTATTTGACTTTTGGGGTAAATTCCAAATGATCTTAAATAGGTTGGTCTTGTTTTTAAAATGAGAACAATACAATTTTGATGCTTGGATTAAATTAACAAGAATACTGCTGCAGACTTTTCATTGGTTTCTGAGCTTGCAGTCAGTCCATAGCTATTCACAAGCTCTGTATCCTAGAGCTCAGTTTAGAAAAAACAGCAAGCAGTTGAGGACAAGCCCATGAGACAGTGCACCGGTCTCTGCCCCGCTGAGCCTACCCACTCCAACGCCGGCCGCCCAGAGCCTGTCCACACAGGAGGAGCTGGAGGGGAAGCAGGCCTGGATCGGTAGCAGGCCACACCTTCCAGGCGGAGAGCTTCTTAGAGAGGGCACAGCCCTGCTTTCACAGCTGAGACAGATGAAGGCTGGCAGGCCTCCCCAAAAGCAAATGACTCTGGAATTCACTCATATGTTCATTTTTAATCATTATGTATTTACAAACAATCATGATCAATAAAGCAGATTCCACCCATGCCCTCAGGGTACTTGAAGACAATGCAACCAATAGAAATCATTCAAGACCACCAAAGGCAAAGAAAACAAAATAACCAGAAGAAAAAGAAAAGGCTGACAGTGGAGGAAACAAGAGTTCTTGAGGGGTAGGTGGAAGCCGAGAATGGAGGAAGGTCTGTGCCCAGCAGAACTTTGGAGAAGGGAGGCGAGACCTGAAATAGTACATCACAACCCAGACCAAAGGGGCTCAGAGGGGCTTTGTGGCTGACCCACTGTCAGAACGCAGGGTCACCTCATGCGAGGAGGGGTCAGAGAAATGATTAAGGGGTCTTACCTCTCAGAGAGCAGGCGGGGCTCCTGGGCAGAGGGTGACTTCTACTTCTGTTCCTGAGCCAGAGGCATGGGGAGGCCCCAGGGAAACCACAAACACACTCAGTTTCACTTTCTAAAAAGAGATTTAACCCCGCCCTACCTCTTTCTTTCCTCTCTACTAAACCAGGAGATTCTGAGAGGAAACTTGTGTTCTACATAACTGAGATGTTAAGATAAATAATCATTTTATAAAGGTGTTTACCAGATGTTCCTTTCTATGCTTTAACGACTTTTCCCTGAAGTATAAAAGCAGTACATGCTCACTGTAGAAAACTTGGGAAATGAGATAAAAGTTTAGGAAAAATAATCAAGTCACCTATCCCCCCCGCCCCACCCTGTGGTAGTTTTAAGTTCTATGTACCCCGGAGAAGATCGTGTTCAGAAGAGATCAGCTAGCCCATTCCTGTGGGTGTAGACCTGGTGTGCCCATTCCTGTGGGTGTAGACCTGGTGTGCCCATTCCTGTGGGTGGAGACCTGGTGTGGAGGGACCTTCTGGTTAGGTTCTTTCAGTTGAGGCCTGCCCCAGGGTAGGTCTTAATGCTCTCCCTGGAGTCCTTTACAATAAGATAAATGCCCCCAGAGAAGTTAATAGATGAAATAGCGAGAAACACCCAAAGAAGTTTAGAGAAAAAGCCACAGAGAAGGCAGAAGCTGAAACAATGAAACCCGGGAGAGAAGGACCAGCAGATATCACCATGTGTCTTGCTATATGACAGAAAGCCCAAGCTTGCCGATAACCAGTCTTCAGAGAAGGTATCATCCTGTTGATGCCTTAACTGAGACATTTCATGGCTGTAAATCTGTAAATCTGTAAGCTAATAAATCCCCATTGATAAAAGCCAGGCCACTTCTGGTAAACTGCATTTTGGCAGCTTTTCCAAACTAAAATACCCCCTACTCTCCCATACAATAACCACTATGAGTATTTTGGAGTATTTCCTTTCCCCTTTTATCTATAAGAATTTATGGGCATGCTAATATTTTGCATGTTTCTATTACACTACATGTGCAGTTTGGAACTCAATGCTTCTTTTCCCTACCATTTTCTCATGTTTCTTCCTAATTGCCAAGCTCTTCTGAGCTGGAGCAGCTGGCTTGGAATGACCTGGCTTTTGGAAAGCAGAATGCTTTGGTTTACCTGGCTTTTATTATGTAAAGAAGACTAATAATGTACTTACTCCTCTTCACTATTTTAAAACTATACACTTGAAAAATTCCATGTGCCAACCACAGAATCAAAGGTAATGCCAAACGGTAGCACCTTCCTTGGTAAAGAGCCCACCCTAACCCTTGTACCTGTCTTGCTTTGCCTCAACCGTGGCAAGTCTGAATGCTGGCCCGGCAGCCTCCACCAGTTGCCAAAAGTCATATGATAACATCCTACCAACAACATGAGCGCGAGGAGTGGCAGCTGGGGGGGACGTGGGACAGGGAGTTCTGGCGAGAGTACGTGATGCCACAGCCTCATTTGTTCCTTCCGCAGAGGACCCGTGAGAACTTGCCCCAGCAGGGCACAGTGTGACGATGGCTCACACAGATTAAGTGCTTTTTTAGGGAACCAGCACTGGCCAAACTGCTGTACACACACTGTGAGAGGCAGAAAAGCGTAACAGTTAAACACACCAACTCTGAGCCAGCCTGGCTGAGTTCAAATCCTGACTCTACTGCTCACTGGAGGTTACCAACCCTCTTGGGCCTTGCTTCCTCAAAGTGACAGTCTTGTAAGGTTTAAATGAATTAATGTGTGCCTCAACCAGGGCTGGCATAGAGTAAATACTCAGGAATAACTAACTCATTTACTCTTCCCTATTATCTTGCTTAATCCTTACTATGCCTGGAAGTGGCAGATGTCATTGTTACATGCCAATTTACAGGGAGGAAACTGAGGCACACAAAAGTGAAGTAGATTGTTTCCCTCACAAACTTTACAATCTGGCAGGGCACACAAAAAAGCAAAAAATTATAAGTGTGGTATTTGGCATGATAAATGGAGGGAACAGGGGGTCTTTGGCTCTCCTGAGGGCCTCCAGTCACCCCAACCATAGAGGAGCTCTCAGCAGTAGAAGGAGACCAAGAGAATTGATCAGAGCTCCCCTATCTCAGGGAGTGTGAATGTGGGACACCAAAGAGATGTTGAGTCCCAATAATCCATACCAGATGAGCAGTGGGCCCGAGTGCCCCATGTGGGGGAGAGGGGAGGTGACTGGCTAGGGTGGCCATAGAAACTGCTTCTGTTTCCTGTTTTCCTTCCCATGTGTCCTTACAATACCCCTGACCCTGACCCTGCCCAAGAAGAGAAGTAACTTTAGTGCACCCCTGTTTTCTGCAGCCTTAAAAAAAAAAATACAAACTAGCAAACACGCTCTGATCGGTCCAATCTGTGCAAAACTCACTCTGGCAGAACCAAAGTTCAGAGGTCACCCTGTTGACGCATTGAATCTGAAGAATATGCATGTTTAGCCCCGGGATGAGGAGACAGAATCTGACCTCCATTCCAACTGTTGGGAAACTAGATCAAGAACAGAAACCACAAGAAGATCATTTCCTGTACTCCACAGCAATCTGGAGTGAAATCTTCTCTTAGACACCAAATTGTTGGAATTGTTGGGAATCATCCTTCACTCTGTATGTTTCAAAATAAATGGTACAACTTCTCGCAAATTGGTGTTGAAACACCAGTTAAGATTCCTAACAAATCTGAGTCCTAGCCATTAAAATATTCTTCAACAATGTAGCAAATGCTATCGGAGAATTAAAAACCCAAGTTCTTTTAAACAGGGAGCTCTATGCAATCAGGCCACTTTATAAGTATTGCTGTTTCTGCTACTTTCCGCATATAGGTGGAAAACAAATACAAATATTAAACAAAACAAAACAAAGACCAGCTTTGCTGGCATCCAGGTGATATGGATTCTGGCCCAGTACCATCAGCCGCCGCTCCTATCTTCACTTTTCCTCCCCCAGCTCGATTCACTTCTTGAAATGTAATATCCAAACAGGCTGCTGCTCTTTCCAACTTGACGGCAAAAGGAAAAGCGTCTGTGATTTTATAAGCAGAGTTGGTTTAAGGATTAGGACTTGACTGACCACAGGAAGGTTTTCACAGGCTTTCCTACTCAAACTTTGAAAAACACAATGGCAGAAGTACGCTGTCCATTAAATAGTTTGGGTTCTACTCCTTGGTACTTGGAAGGATTACACTTCCCTGCTTCCTTGAAATTATTTGCTCTGGCTTATGAAATATGAGCAAAAGTAGCATGAGTTACTTTGGGCTGGAAGCTTTAGGCATCATGCGTAATTTATCACTGCAAATTCACTCTCTTTTTTTCTTTTCATATACAGGATAGCGGCTGCTCCATCAGCCTGGGCCCATGAGTGAACCCCGGTGAGCACAGCTTCTTGTCAGGTCGGAATGGACATAGAGTGTGAGCAAGAAATAAACAGCTGCTGCTCAAGCTACTGAGATTTCAGAATTGTCTGTTACTGTAGCACAACTTAGCCCCAAGGTGACTGATACAATAACCTTGGACAAAAAAAGCACTGAGGCGGGCCGCGGTGGCTCAGCGGGCAAGAGTGCTTGCCTGCCATGCCGGAGGACCCCGGTTCGATTCCCGGCCCCAGCCCATGTAAAAAACAAACAAACAAACAAAATATAATAAAACAAGAAAATGTTTAAAGATGTTTCCCTTTCTTCCTCCCTTCCTTCCTTCCTCCCTTCCTTCCTTCTCTGTCTTTCCTTCCCTTCCTCCCTTTCTAAAAAAAAAAAAAAAAAAAAAGCACTGAGCATATTAGGACTGAGGCCCAGAAGGATGATAATTGTCACGGCCAGAGCTGCCTGGAAGTAGGGAAGGAACTAAAAACATGCTTGGCCCAGGCTGCTCACCACAGTCCCTCCTCCCTTCACGAGCAGCACACTCCATAGGCAGAAACTAAATACATTAGACAACTACTCTTAGCAAAGTTGAATTACTTTAATTTTATCAGATAGCATCAAACTGAGATTTATTTATTGAATTGAAATTTAAGATAAGTTAAAGTAAAGCATTATTCCAAGCCTAGTCAATCTTGGAAGTAATCTGTTAAGAAAATACTAATTTCTCAAACGGGAAAAAGGCAGATGAGTAACGCGTGCATACTCTTGGTTTGTGCAGAGGTTACAGCAGCTGCTTGCTCTCCCCTGTCATGACCCCAGGTCATGTTGTCTCATTGCATCCAGCTATCTTCCTGTAACCAGAGGTAGGATTTAACAAATGATTATGAGTACTGAAACATTATATAAATATTCTTTTTTCTTTCTGGTATATTAAGTAGACCAAAAGGAAATACCTGAAACCTCTTAGCTATATAATCCAGCCTTCATGATCCCTGAGAATGACTGTAAAAGCTCTTACCTTGTGCCTTTGTCCTTTTTTTTTTTTTTTACTTTAAAAATGTGTGAAGGCCAAATGCCCTAATGTTAATGGAGTAACTTGAGTCAGCCATTAACTGGTTCCAGCCCCAGTTTCAACTCCTTAACATTTATAAATTGTTCCTATCTTACACTTACTGTCTCCCTTACTTTCTGCTTCATTTGCTATTTGAAACTGTAATGATTTCATCTCTGCCTGTTACGATGCATAAAAACCCCTCGACTCAGGGAGACAGATTTTTTAGGCCTATGAGCATCTGCTCTCCTGTTTCAAGCCTAACAATAAGCTCTCTCTCTTTGAAACCCAGATGTCTCAGGAATTAGTCATTGAGTTCACTGGGCAGAGAATTCACCACCTTTGTCAGGTGTCACTCCCACCCCCAAACCAGAACCATCTCAGCCCAGTACACATCATTCATTTATCTCAAAATCATTAGGTAGGTACCATTTAAAGTGGAACAGACATAATCAGCAATGAAAACGAATACGAAGGAGCTATATATATACTGCTGCAGAAAGATCTTCAAGACATAGCATCACTTGAACAATGCAAGTACCAGAAAGTAATACAGAGAACAACATCATTTACATAATTGCCCTCACCTCCTGCCCTTCAAACACACACAACTCTCTATTTTTTTACACAGGCATTTACCTATGGATGTAAATGCAAAGAAAAAGACCTGGAAGAAAGCGCATAATATGATAATAAAGATTGCTGCTGGAAAGACAGGGAAGGACATCAAGATTGGGGTAGTACTTTATCTGTGGTACCTTAATTTTTTTACAAGAGGAATGAATTCTTCACACTTACATAATTAAAATCTATTTTAGAGCCTTTTTAATCATCTGAGCATCTCAGGACATCTTGAGGCAAGTCAATGCAACATTCTCAGCTGTCAACTTGTTTACAAGGAATTTTAAACTCAAAGAGCCCATCCCCGTAGAGGCAAAGAAGATTCCCCTGTAAACGAAATCATATGTTTCAGTTTGCTCAAGCTGGAATGCAATTTACAGAAATGGATTTGCTCTTCCAAAGGGGATTTATTAAGTTACAAGTTACAATTCTAAGGCCATGAAAATGTCCAAACAAAGGCACCAACAAGAGGATACCTTCTTGGAGGAAACACTGTTGGCATCCAGGGTTCCACTATCACATGGAAAGGCACATGGTGATGTCTGCCAGTCCTTCTCTCCTGGGCTCTGCTTTCAATGGCTCTCTCTTCCCTCCGGAGGCTTTTCTCTGGATTTTCATCTCTTAGCTTCTCTCTTGGCTATAAGTGTTCTCCAAAATGTCTCTCCCTTAAAGGATTCCAGTAAGCGGCTTAAGACCCACCTTGATGGGTGGGGTCACTTCTCCATGAAAACAACCTAGGTAAAAGGTTCCACCCAACAACAGGTCTGCTCCCACAAGACTGGATTAAAAGAATGTAAACTTTTCTGGGGGACATAACAGATTCAAGCCAGCATATTGTGGTTCATTAAAATCAAATAACAGGGCCATGGTGGCTGCCTGCCTTGCCAGAGACCCAGGTTTGTTTCCCAGTACCTGCCCATGGAAAAAAACAACAAACAACATATGGTAAGAAGTTGATTCTTTTTGTAAACACATAAATGAAAAGCTCTTCCTGGTTTAATAAAATACAGTAGTATATCGGATAGGTTTGTGGGTAGGAAAAGTTTATTTTGTTTTCAATCTAGTAAAAGGCCTTCAAAACACCATGGGTTACTGGTTTGACAATAAGGAGCCTAACCATGAAAAATCAATCTCCGTAAAAACAGTGCACAAGAAGAGTTAACATAACTGACTTCCAAGTACATTTTTAAAAATCACAAGGCCTCAAGCATTACCACATTTAAGTAGTGCTTTATGATTATAATTTCTTTTCTCTTGTATTTCCCCTTCCTTCCATGTAACACAATTCCCTGGACCCTTTCACACAATATCAGTTCAACTGCCTTCTGTGTAACATTCTGACCCAGCATGGTATTTTTATTTTTCTTGCTCAGCAGCAGATAGATGTTGCCAAAGCAATGTTTCCCATCCAATATCTGCTCCTCATCTAAGTTGTCACCGCTACCATCAACCATTTTAGATTATGTATTGGTTTGCTACTGTTGCCAGAATGCAATATACCAGAAATTGAACGGCTTTTATAAAGGAAATTTATTATATTTCAGGTTTACAGTTCTAAAGCCATGAAAATGTCCAAATTAAGGCACCAACAAGAGGTTCTCTTCACTCAAGAAAGGCTGATGCCGTCCAGCACACTGCTGTCAACTGGGAAGGCATGTGGCTGGTGCCTGCCCATCCTTATTTCTGGTTCCATGCTTCCAGCTTCTGTTGCCAGTGGTTTCCTCTCTAAGCACCTGTAGGCATTCAGTTAGCTCCTCCGGCACATGACTCTGGGTTCTGTCTTGCTGAGCATCTCATGGGAAGGTACATGGTGACATCTGCTGGGCTCTAGCCATGTTTAGGCATCTGTTCTGTTGGCATACCAAACATCTCCAAACATCTGTGTCTCTGTCGGCTCTGGAGCAACCGTTCTCCAAGTGTCCATATCTGAGACTTCTCCGAAATGTTTCCCCTTTCAAAGGACTCCAGGAAACTAATCAAGACCTATCTTGAATGGGCAGAATCACATCTCCATCTAATCAAAAGGCATGTCACATCTCTGTGGAGATAAATTAATCAAAAGGGTTTTCACCGTACAGTACTGAATCAGGATTAAAGGACATGACTTTTCTGGGGTACACAACACTTTCAAACTAGTACAGATTATTTTCTCCTTCATGATAAAAGCATACCCTATCACTAAAGTCTAACTCAGCAAATATCAGGGCCCAACGCTGGCAAAGCCACAACCTGCCAAATACAACATGGGCTTTTAAAACATTCCATCCACCATAGTCTTGGAGCAGTAGATAATTGGTATGTATTTACTGAGCGAAGATTTAAGTTCATTTAAAATAAAGCCATCATTCCTTGACTACCTCAGATGGGTATCTGCCTAACTCAGAGATGAGATTACCCAGACTGCAAAATGTCAGAACAGGTTCTGCCAACCTTAATCATAACTCTCAGTATAACCTGAACGACAAGCATCCACAAATGTTGAGGCCAGACCTGGATTCTCTTTTGCAAAGCTACCTATCTCTTGAATAAGATTCATTTTGGAGAGCAAAAATCCATAGCTTCTTCAGAGCAGTTTCACAAGTGATAAAGATAACTATACTGTATGTGCTGATATGGACCACATGGATATTCTGGGATAAAATGACACTGTGGGGGCGGTGCAACGGTAGCTCAGTGGCAGAATTCTCCCCTGCCATGCCAGAGACCTGGGTTTGATTCCCGGAGCCTGTCCATGCGAAAAAAAAAAAAGAAAAAAGACAATGTGTACCCTTCTTCAAGTTGCCCAAAAATGATGTGGGGAGATAAACCTATCCCAAAAGTAACCTAACATGAAGCAACCACCAAGCATATGTTTACACAGTATTGGTAGAGTTGCACAGAGAACACACAAAATTAGTCAAACCAAACTGGGTCCTACTTTCCCTACTACGTAACCCACAAAAAACATTAGCTAAATTCTGCTTCCAGGCTTCAGGGACTAGATGAGGCCCAGCCACCATTCTGTAACGGGTCTACAGAGAACCTTATCTCGTGGGCTTTCTTTTTTTTAATCTGTTTTTCTTCTTTTGTTTTTAATTTCTTAAGAAACTTAACCTAGAAAACAAGCCCTGTCCTGAATGCTTCTGTAATACTAAAAAAATCACTGACAGCTCCATCTGGAGAAAACTTAGCAGATGGCTAAATCTACAACTATTGTTTGAAGATTTTAAGCTCCATTAACACTCATTTATTTTAAGTATCTGAAAGTACTTTAATCCCTCACAATTTCAAAGCAGATCCAAAAGTCTGTCTCAGGCTTTCTCCATAACTCCAGTGTCTGTCTATCTGTCTGTGTCTGTCACTATGCCTACTTCTCTGTTTCTCTCTCTCATACAAAAGTGCCATCTAGTTTAAACCCGAGACACACTGCCACTACCACTGCCCACAAGGGAAGGAAGTTGCCCTCAGCAACTGGGGAGGGAACTGATGAAATGCGGATATCTCTTCACAAGCTGCCCAGGCATTCCGAGAAATCAAATGTCTGACCCCAGATGCCTGAGAACCAGACATTTTTTTCTTTTGGCCAGAAAATCCCATTCAGAGGGCAGGAAGAGGCAGGGCCGCTCCCCGCCCTGTGGAAATGCAGACTTCCGGTGTAGGCAGAAAGCTGTTGTCCAACACCCTACTCTAGTCACTAGGAAACTGAGGTCCTAGGCAGGAGAGACACTTGCCCAAAGCTAGATCCTGGGTCAACCAGAACAGGCATCCCAGTTACTGAGATAAACGCTTCTTTTGTTTTACTTCTGGCTAGAGGTGCCCCACCATCACCCTGACCTTGCTCGGCATCCCTGGCAGGGCAGGAGGTGACAGGCTGTCCAGCCCACCCGCTTCCAATCTCTCCCATTGGGAGCTCTCAAGGTACTTTATCCCCACCTCTCTCAGAGGATGAGAGACTTTCCTCCCCAAACTGATTACTCTCCCTTAACATCCAGAGTGCCAGTGAAGGGCAAAGACTGTAAAGCCAGGCTGTGTGGTTCCACTCATCAGCTGTGTGATTTGGACAAACAACTTGACCCATCTGTGAGTCAACTTCTTTATCTGTAAAATGCAGGTAACAAGAGCATCTGCCTCACAGGATCGCTGTGAGGATTAAATGAGTGAATACATATGTGGTGTTTAGAACAGCACCAGTTACGGAGTGGGCACTTGTCATGACCAGGGACATGGGGTCTGGCCAGGACTTCCATCTAGTTCACCTTTGGGGCCCCATATCTGACTCCAAGGGATGGGGTCTGTCTTGTTTGTCCCTGTATCCCCCAGCACACAGCAGATGCTTGGTAAAAAACCGATGAGCGAATGGTTCTGGGACAACATATTGCTTAATAGGAGGTGTTTAATTGGTGCACACTGAGTGAATATGCAAATTTACTCAGGGAATGTCATTGGCTACGTTTATTAGTGGATAAATTAAGATTTGCAGGCACTGGCATCTTCTATTGCCCTAAGGCGGTATTAGCTGCTACCTTAAAAAATTTAACCAAGAGTCCCACCCTTAGTTTCCAAAGCATTGTTTTTACGTTACAGCTGTTACTTTGTACCGATGCCCTGCAGTGCCCATGGGATAGATAAGAATTGTTGATGGACTTTTTCCTGGTAGCTTTGAAAAACAAAGCTCCAAAGCCACCCTGCTTGGTATTCATCTCTCAGACAGGGCCAGTGGATAAAAACATCTTAATAAAGAAAAACCACCGAAAACGGCAGAGCCTTGATTCAGAATCCTTGATTCCAGGAACCTGGTAAGTGGATTTAAGTGCTAATGCAGAAGAAAGTGCTGCAAGGGTAGCAGGACTGAAGCCAAGGGACACACAGAGGTAAGGTTTAGGTCTGACACCGAGACTGTCTGGGGTTCTCCAATGAGAGGCACTTCACAAGAACAAAGAATATTAGTCACCACAGAGTCCCGAGTTGAAACTTGGCATTGAGCAAATAAATGCTTTGCTGACTGCTGGCCAACATGCTTCACTGAAGACTCTTACTAGCCCCACTTGAACACGTACACACTGTCAGTAGAAGGCAGGGATGTGAATCCACCACGGGGCTCAGCCAAACCCACCTGGGAATTTGTGTGGGTAACAGGAGAGGCTCATTAACACAATCACTGATTAGGAAAAGGAGAGGTACAACTACTCAATAGCCTCCCACTGCATTTTAGAATAAAATTCCAAATCCTTACCCTACTCAGGAGGCTCTGCTTGGTCTGATGCCTGCACACCGTTCACCTTCTCTTCTGTACCCTCCTGGCTCACGGGTTCACCACCCCGGCCTCTCAAGTACTGTCCATGCCCAGTTCTTCCCCTCCTCTGGGTTTTCAAACATGCTGTTCCCGGGGTCTGAAATGCTCTAATGCCTCGTCCCCCAGATCCTGGTTGAAAAGTCACTTTCTTGGAGAGGCAACCTGAGACTCCCCTAATCCCACTGAGTGCCTCTGATGTTGAGTCTCCTGTCACTTGAAGCACTTACTACAGTCTAAAATTATATATTTACTTGTGTTTAGCTACCACCTCACTCCTCAATGGCCTGAAAGCTCCATTTGGGCAGGGCTTGGGTCTGTTTTGTTCATTGCCACATTCCAAATATTTAGTAGACTCCTGGCACCAGGAAGGTTTCCTGATAATATTTGTGAAATTAATGTTTTGAAGAATCGAAGCTCCAAAGAGCCAGAAGAACTACAAATAACTTTCTAATAGCCTTCAACACCAGGCTAGGGAGCCAGCAAAGCACTTCACACCCCTGGGAAAGCCAGACAAACAATTACCACCTCATTATCAGAAATGTAAAAGCATCCACAACTCAATTGAGAATTTGCTTTTCTGGGCCAGAGTTCCACTGGCCCAGTTCTCCCTGGAAGACTGCCAGAGCCCAAGAAGAGGCAAAAACCACTGGAGGTGGAAGGCAGAGGGAAGCCGAGTAAGGACTATCTGAAGGGATGGTGTACTTGAACAGACCACTCCACTTTCAATAAAATGTTTTTAATACTGTTGCTCTCTATGTGAACTCCCATTCTGTGGACTCTCAGGCCTGGTTTTCCTCTTCCCAAACACCCGCACACCTGGCAGCTTTTATGACACCCCAGCGAACAATCTTTGTGCACTAAGAATGACATTAATTTCAAAACAAACACCATAATCTACTCTAATAATGTCAGTCAATACCAGTATCTGAGTTTATTCTTTTCCCGTGCTATCAGATCAACCAGTCTAAGCATTTGGAGGTTTGGAAGTTTTAAACTAGGACTCTAACTCCAGAAACACAGCTCTGCAAAGAACACGAGCACATCAGTTCATCACTCGCAGGAGGGAGTGAGAGGGAGGAGCACTCACTGAGTTGCCCCTTCAGCCTTAGGAACTCTTTATTCTACTCGAATCTTGGGTACAGTGCTTGCCATCAGTCTGACTTTGGGCTGGTTAGTTAATCTCGCTGAGCCTCAGGTGTCTCATTTGCAAAATGGGAAACATGGTAACTATCTCATAGGATTACTTGGAAGATTAAATGAGCTTCAAAAATGCTTAAAACATCTAGATCAGTGCTGGCACACACCATGCGTGTGTAAGTGTTTGCTATTATTTTAGTTAAGTTCTACCAGGCCAGGTGCAATATTATTTCACTTAATCTAATTAAAGCCACAAACTGGAAGGGTAAAGTTAACTTCATTTTACAGATACAAAAAAACTGAGGCTCCTTGAGGATTAAGGAACTTTTCCAAAGTCACAGAGCTAGGAGTTAGTGCAAGCACTCAACCCAAGTAAACATCACAATCATTATTATCATAATAATGATCATTTATTGAAAGCCAGGTAGTACAGCTAAGCACTTTCCATATATTATCTCATCAAATCCTCAAAATAACGCTATAAGAAAGAATTATTATAATTATTTTACAAAGGAGGAAACAGAGGTTCAGAAAAGTTAAATATCTTGGCCTAGGTCAAGTAAAAAGTAAAAAGTAAGGTCTCAATCTCAGTTCTGACTGACTCCAAAACCCACTGTTTCCACTCAGTCCTGCCTGTCTGCTATTTGTCCTAGATCTCAGATCTCCACTTAAAATCATCAACATGTCTGATTTTACATCAACCATGAAACAGTGGCCTTATTAAACACAGTCCACAAATGGTTCTCTCCATGAAGAGACCTGTTTTCCCAAATTTTAAGGGTTAGGACATTCCCAAAGAAAAGCCTAGGTTTCCATCCAATTCCTTCCAGAAGACTTGATTTGGGAGTCACAGGCAGCAGTTTGGCAATGTGTTCAAATGAAGCACAGGAAGTTCTTCGACATTAAATCTTCAACCTTTGGTGAATTAGAACAACACAAATATTCTCCCAAGTGCATCACGGTCTGCTTACAGCTTCTCTACCACATAAAGGTTTTTTCTTACCAATAACATGACTGCCCTACCCAGTCTCCCAGGTGGCTCTGAAAACATCTACCAGGTCACATATACCCCAGTCCTTCTGCCCCTTACCTACGGGCGTCATGATACAACAGAAAGGGAAGTGATATCGATATTCTGAAACAAACCCATAAGTACGGAGCATTTTTATGTTTTATTAAATATCAATCTACCCAAACCTGGTACTAACTTGGCAATTACCTAGACCCTTGCACTGAGCTACATTTTTAGTCCCTTAAACTACAGCTTTCTATAACTTACAGGAAGAGGTCTAGTAGGCAAAATAAATTGCAAAGAGGTGGTTTACACAAGAGTAACCTAGTGATTTTAACAAAGTTTAAGACAATGAAAATTGCCTTGCTGGCGTAAAAGATGGACATTATTTGCTAGGGAACCCTGCCCCATCAGAGGGTCAAGGTAATATCCCCTCAAAGGGACAGCACCCCCAGCCCTTTGGGTAAGCTGATTCCAGGGTTCCCAGGCTGGAAGGGTGGCGAAGGGTAGGGGTGGGGGTGGGGGTGGGGCAAGCTTGCTTTGACCATTCCTGCACTGCCGTCTCTGCCCACAGGTTAACCTGTTGCTGTTCTAGTGAAAACACATGCTTCAACAAGAATTCAAGCCAAGAAGTCTTGCTTTGACAAACTTTCTAGCACTGAGTACAAACCACCAATTAATTCAAATGGCAAGCAACTACTTACCTCTTAACAAAGGAGTCAGGGTTTGGAAGAGACGCCCTCAATGAGCATTTGAAGAGTTTCCTAGAAACAAGTTGAGGCCTTTGTGGTAGGATGAAAGGAGGCCCTTTGTGTGACATACAAATGTCTTTCTCCAAAACATAAAAGAAAACAGGGTTTCTGAAAACTTGGGGGGATAAAACAGTACCTCCCCAAACTTGGGAAATACCGACAGCTTCTGAATGAAACAAATTCAGCACAACTGCAGATTTGAGCTTTTCCAGTTCCTTCATCTTGCCTAAAATCCACCCAACCCACCTCTACCCCCCACAAAAAAATATCATGGAAGGACCTAATAACAAACTTCAAATTCTAGATTTGTCTTGGATTTTGAACAAATACTGAAACGCTTTTTGCTGATAAGAGACAAGACCTGGATATTCTCATTTGAGCAAATATCATTGTAAAAACACTTGATCTTGATGCCAACATTACCTCACTGTTTATATATGTCTAAGCTAAACAGTGCTGCTATTACTATCAAAATGACTGAGCAAAAAAAAAGAGCAGTTCTTATTGACCATCAGTGACCGCAGAACGGGTACCAGGGTGAGCGGTTCAGCTGGGAGGCGGCATCAGCAACTGCAGGATGTGGGCTCCCCCAGCCCTAGGTCCCCGACTGTCCTTGCTCATTGCAGAAGGACCTTCTCACCGCTCCCAGGAGAGCAAAGCAGGGATGGCAGGGGCGTGGTCTCAGGGTGCCACCCACAAGAGACCCGTGTGTGTGCCCACATTGTCTCTGAGGCCCTAAAGACAATCCAGCTTTCCTGGGACCCATCTTTTATTAATACAAATTTCTTTCGTCAAGAAATCCATTCCTGTCACATGGGGTGAAACTATATTCTAGAGCCATTCATCAGAGAAAAGAAGAAGGCTGTGGTCTGAGATCCCAGACCTCAAAGCACTAAAAAGTAAGGGGTAGGAACCATGGAACCCTCCCCTGAGCAGGGGCAGCAGGGCAGGAGAGGGGCATGGGTGGAGCTCCGACTGCACTCTCCCTCAGAGCAGCGGGCTAAATAAACAACTGTTGGACACTCATCACCCACAGTATGGCTGATAACTACCTGTGCTGGAGCACCTCCCATCTCCCAGCCATTTGATACATTCTCTTTAACTATCTAAGCCCCAAGAGAAAGTTACTATTTTCATTCCCATTTTGCAGGTAAGAAAACAGGGTTCAAAAAGGTCAAGTCACTTACCACAGAAGTGACAGTCTGAATTTAGGCCCAGATTTGATAGGCTCCAAAGCTTGAATTTATTTCTCCATTCCACAAAAATAAAACCTACTCTTCTTAGGCCCTTTGAAAGTTCCCTCTTCTCCTACCGTTCTGCTGCTGCCTCAAATCTACTTTTCTTCCCTGCCAGGCACATGCAGCAGAAATCTGTCCATGGTCCAGAGGCCCTGCTTGCCCAGATTGCAGCTTCCTGCACAGCGTCTACCTCTAGTGAGGACAGTAGGAGGCACGGCCATCCTGTGGAATGCACTCCTCTCTAGCGTCCATGGTAGAGTTCTGTGCCCTGGACACTGGAAATCTTAATCGGAAGGCTTTTAGGAGGGATAAACCCAGCTCTGGCACGCCCACCTGGCTTCAGCCTTGAAATAGAACACAAGGCCACGGGTTTCCTGGCTTCTCCCGACTTAATTTCAGAACCTGACAGAGGAATTTCTCAGAATGCAGAACGTGGCATTGTAATTCGTCTATCCTGGCGGATGTTCCAAAAGACTGGGCACACTCAAGGCTCTTTTAACACGACAGTCAAGGGACCCCGCGAAGCACCGCTTCATTCCCCTTCCCTGCGGTTACGAAGCCGGAGGGAAGTCCACCCTCCACTTCTCAGGACAAAGAAGAACTCTGGGAGTGCCCGTTGCGTGGCAGCCCCCGGCCCCGTCTTTCCACCTTCTTTTGGCGGTCCCCCTTTAATCAATGGTTCTCAACCCTGGCTGCACAGAGGAAACAGCAGCAAGATATATAGGGATCTGGGTCCCACCGCAGAAATTCTGATGGAATTGGTCTAGGATACGCCCCAGGTGATCCTACGGCGGGGCAGCCAGGATTGAGAGCCCGTACCTTCAACAAGAGTGGAGAGATTCCGCTGGCGCTGAAGTTCATCCCTCTGAACTTCCACTGCATTCATTCCTCGAACTCCGCGGTCTCTCTGCGGTGTCCCACCCAAGCTCTTCCTGAGCAGAGTCGCGCTCCGCCCGCTCGCGGCATCCCGGACCCCAGCCCCCTGCGCCTCCTCACTCGCAGCGCCCGCAACCCCAGGAAGCGTCGGCTCCGCGCGAACCCCCACGCGCGAACCCCCAGTCGCTGGGACTTACTTTGGCCGCCAGTTTCCAGGCCACCAGCACCTGGAAGCGGGAGCGCCGGGGAGCGCACCAGGGGAGGAGCACCCCGGGGCCCGGGAGCGCGGCGCCGGGGAACGCAGTGGCCGCAGAGCACCGTGGTTGGGCACCACGCCGAGCCCGCAGCTGCGCCAAGGGCAGGGCCTGAGCGGCTGCCTCCCCGGCCCGGAACGGGAACTGGTCGGGAGGGCAGCAGCGGCCGCGTCCCTCCCGGAGCCCCAGCGAGCCGCGGAGAGAGGCCCCGAGGCGGTTGCTAGGACTGCTGAGGCCGGGTGTGGGAAGCGGCGTGCGCGCGGAAAGCAGCCTGTGGCGGCCCCACAGGGCACCCGCTGCCAGAGGCCCAGGGCGAACGGCGCCGCGCGGTCAGCTCAGGCCGGGCCCCTCAACAGTGCAGACCCAGCACCGGCGACCAAAGCCGACGCCTGGGCGTGACAGCACTTGTCAAAAGGCCAACGCATGCTCCCGGGTGAAAACGAGCTGAAATTGATCAAACTTTTTACTACAGAGCATATGCTTCAGTTTATACTTTTTACAAATCTAAGATTTTCTTCCTCTCACATCTGTTCTAGACAGTGTTCGTTTTATATTCTGTATGTTATGCTGTAATGACTCGTAAAGGAACTTTTTAACGTGCTAATAGACTTCTCAATACAGTTCTTTTTAAGGTTTTAAATGGGAAAGGTCTACATAAAACATACTGATGCTATTAGAAAGTTAAGTTGCTATTGTAAGGAGTTAGTAGTTATATAGGGAAAAGTGTACCTATCGCAAATTGTGGACTATAGTTAACTGTAATATTTTAATACTTTTTAACCAACAGGAACAAATGTACCTCACCAACACTGTGGGTCAATAATATGGGGGATAAGGAGGATGGGATGTGCTGGGTTTTCTTTTTTGTTTTAATTTCTTTTCAGGAGTAATGAAAATGTTCTTAATTTGATCATGGGGCTGTATGCACCACCATGTGATGATACTGCAAGTCAGTGATTGTACACTTTGGGTAGTTTCTATGCTGTGTGAATATATCTCAGAAAATTGCATTTAAAAAAGTTAACTTACTTAGCACACTAAGAAAGTACATTCAATCATATTACGACATATAGTCATGAATACTAAAATTCCCATCAAAAGCTGCTTTCTGAGAAAATGAAAGTTTGACCATGACTCAAAAGTGAAACTTTGCAAACATAACATTGTTGTGATACAATGTGTTAACTTGTAAGCAATAAATTGGAGAATCTGAGATACAAAGTCCTCCCATTTACCCTTATATGAACCTTTTCTCTTCTAGGATTCTGAATTTTGTCCTCCATGTCTTTTGAGCTCTCATGTTTTCCTTGGAGTAGTTTCTTCAGTTCTACCTTTCAATTCATCAATTATTTTGTAGAGGTTTTAATCTTCTGTTTAACCCATCTGAGGTAGGCAGGACAATGTCCCCTTAGCCCTAGATGTTCATGCCCTAATGGTGGAACCTGTGACTATTTAGGTTACACTGCAAAGGGGAATTAAGGTCACTAATCAGCTGACCTTGAGATGGGGAATTTACCCTAGGTTATCCAGGTGGGATCAACATAGTCACAAGGGTCCTTAGAAGTGAAAGAGGGAGACAGAAGACGAGAACCCCAGAGATGGCAGCCTGGGAAGGGCTCTGCCAACACGGTTGGCTTTAGAGTTGGAGGAAGGGGCCAAAAAGTGGCAGTTGCCTCTCAAAGTTGGGAAAGGCAAGTGAATGCATTCTCCCCCAAGGCAGCCCTCATGACATTTTGATTTCAGCCCTAGCGAAATCCATTTCAGACTTCTGTCTTGCAGAACTGTAAGATAATAAATGTGTTGTTTTGTCATTAAATTTGTGGTAACTTCTTACAGCAGCAATAATAAACCAATACAAAAAAAAAAAAAGACAAAAGAAACCAATACACCTTTCCTTTAGCTTCTTAATTTCAAAATTATGTATTTACTTTCTAAGAGTTTTCTTGGTTCTGTTTCTAGTTTTCCGAATCAAGTTTTTAAAGGTGAGACGTGTTCAGTACTCTTTATTTGGTGTTATGTAGAAACTACTCCAATATGCCTTTTGTTGATTAAAAGGCATTTCAGATATGGGGAATGTTAATTAGATTGACACAGCAAAGACTGAGAAGATACAGCGGACATAGCTTATTTTCAGCCCCTGCCTTTAAATAGGCTGATGAACACCAACTGAAATACAGGTGAGTTTTGCTCTGTTCTATGAGACAACGAAGGGATTTCCTTAGTGCTTAAGTATATTCATAAAAACAGTTATATAAATCTAAATATAACACCAATCTCCTAGTAGTTCAGTGGTAGAATTCTCGCCTGCCATGTGGGAGAAGCAGTTTCAATTCCCAGACCATGCACTTCTCAAACAAACAAAACAAAGAGACAAACAAAATTCAACAAATGGTGCTGAAACAATGGGCTACTCACATGGAAAAAGAATGAAATGTGCCCCCGCCATTCAGCATACAAAAAAATAAAATAAAAAATCAATCTCCTATAGGCTGAGTTGGCATTTATTATCTTTGTGAAAAGTTGAATATTACTAATTCAACCCAGTCTCAAGTCCAATTATATCTTTAGAAGGGGAAAATAGTGATAGCACTTGCTGAATAAGAATTATTATGAAAATTCAAAAAGCTTATGAAAGTCACTAGTCTGACATAAAAAAGTTGTTTAAAAGTTGTAAAGGTGATGAGACATCGAATCTGTAAAACTTCAACTTCTGTGTGAGACTAAAGGGGAAGATGTTTATTTGGTGCAAAATTTATATTTTGGGTAGTGCATTTCTGAATTTAACTTGTATGGTCAATTTAGTTGAACACCATAAGTACATGGAATCTTGAATAGGGCATGAGATTGTGTTGATTTGTCCAGGTTAGTGTGATGATCCAATAAATACCAGAGAGATTTGGACAGTGAATAAAGAAGTATTTGCAAAGTCCCCTTGGAGAACTGGGGAGAAAGGGGCAGATACAACTTCCCCATTTCGAGAATTTCTGATATTCTTGCAAGCAGTGGGGACAACCAAATTAGTAGGCCACGCCCTCGATCTTGGGGTTCATCCCTATGAAACTTATTCCTGCAAAGGATAGGCTAAGCCTACTTAAAATTAGGCCTAAGCATCACCCCCAAGAGAACCTCTTTCGTTGCTCAGGTGTGGCCTCTCTCTCTCTCTAAGCCGACATGGCAAGTGAACTCACTGCCCTCTCCCCTCCCCTACATGGGACATGACTCCCAGGGGTGTATATCTCCCTGGCAATGTGGGACAGAAATCCCGGGATGAGATGGGACCCAACATCAAGAGATTGAGAAAACCTTCTTGAGTAAAAGTGGGAAGAGAGAAATGAGACAAAATAAATTGTCAGTGGCTGAGAGATTTCAGAGTCAAGAGGTTATCCTGGAGGTTATTATTACATATTACATAGATATCCCTTTTTAGTTAATGGCGTGTGGGAGTGGCTGGAGGAAAGTATATGAAACCGTAGCGCTCTAGTAGCCTTATTTCTTGAAGATGATTGTATAATGGTATAGCTTTTACAATGTGACTGTGTGATTGTGAAAACTTTATGTCTGATGCTCCTTTTATCTATGGTATAGACAGATGAGTAAAAAACATGGATAAAAATAAACGAATAATAGGGGGAATGAAAGTTAAAATAAGTTGGGTAGAGGGAATTGCTAATGGTCTATGAGAGGGAGGGGTCAAGGATATGGTATGTATGAGTTTTTTCTTTTTTCTTTTTCTGGAGTGATGCAAATGTTCAAAACTATGATCATGGTGATGAATACACAACTATGTGATGATATTGTGAACCATTGATTGTACACCATGTATGTAATATTTGTATGTTAAATTTTATCAATAAAAATTTTAAAAAGTAAAAAATTCAAAAAGCTTGATCATATTCATTAATTATAAGCCAATCTTATTTAACACAACTGTCCAACAAAAAATTTCCTATCAGTCATTCTTGATATGAATTCTAGTTTATGAGATCAATTTAAATATGGTACATGTAAAAAAAAGTCACAAAACATTTGTTTTGTAATAAATAACATAGTAGCCAACTATTGCTCATTAGATTTTTTTTAGATAAGCTATCAAGTCTGTCCTCTCTGCCTTCTTCTTCACGCCAGCGAAGATCATTTTTGTTCTAGGGATGTACTTCTTGGGATTCTATAAATACTTCATGAGTGTCTCCTCTCCCCCAGTGGTGCCTTTGTCCTTCTTAGAGTTTCTATAAGAGAATCCAGGGGCCTC
Source organism: Tamandua tetradactyla (assembly GCF_023851605.1). Lineage (NCBI taxonomy): Eukaryota > Metazoa > Chordata > Mammalia > Pilosa > Myrmecophagidae > Tamandua > Tamandua tetradactyla. Next base: position 92,675,177 of record NC_135327.1, on the reverse strand, counting down.
ACCTGTCTTCCACCCAAACACAGCATGCAGATTTGGCCCAGTCTTGTGCTTGCCTCCCTTTTCCACAGTGTGGCACTGGTCACGCTTCTGAACAAATCTTCCTCGTCTCAACATTATCCACTTTGGACCCACTCTCTCAGCTTGCATAACACGAGGGTCCCTGCTCAGAAGCTGGATGTCTTGCTCTCTTTCTGGTCATTTTTAATAGTTTCCTGATTCCATCATTTTATTTTTTAAAAATAGTTCAGCATTTTTGCTTGGTTTTAATTAAACTTCTCATTTTGAAGTAATTATAAATTCACATACACTTGTTAGAAATAATGCAGAGATGAGGAAGAACAAAGGAATGTCATTACTGCAGGGAGCTCAAAATAGATGGTAATTAATATTTTAAAATCTCACCTTATGTGTGAGACTAAAGCAAAAAATGTTTATTTGTCCTGGCAACATGGGACAGAAATCCTAGAATGAGCTGAGACTCAGCATCAAGGGATTGCGAAAACCTTCTGGACCAAAAGGGGGAAGAGTGAAAGGAGACAAAGTGGCAATGGCTGAGAGATTCCAAACAGAGTCGAGAGGTTATCCTGGAGGTTATTCTTACTCATTGAGTAGATATCACCTTGTTATTCAAGATGTAATGGAGAGGCTGGAGGGAACTGCCTGGAAATATAGAGCTGTGTTCCAGTAGCCATGTTTCTTGAGGATGATTGAATAATGATAGAGCTTTCACAATGTGACTGTGTGATTGTGAAAACCTTGTGTCTGAAGCTCCTTTTATCTACCTTGTCAACAGACGAGTACAACATATGGAATAAAAATAAATAATGGGGGAACAAAAGTTAAAATAAATTTAGTTTGAAATGCTAGTGATCAGTGAAAGTGAGGGATAAGGGGTATGGTAGGTATAATTTTTTTTTTCTGTTTTCGTTTTATTTCTTTTTCTATTGTGTTTTCTTTCTTTTTCTGAATGGATGCAAATGTTCTAAGAAATGATGAATATGCAACTAAGTGATGATATTGTGAATTACTGATTATCTATGTTAATGTTATATTTCGTTTGTTAAAATTTTTTAATTAATAAATAAATTTTAAAAATGTTTATTTGGTACAAAATTTATATATTGACTAGTGCATTTCCTAATATAACTTATGTAGATAGCTTGATTGAATACCATATGTACTTGGAATCTCAGGTAGGACATGAGATTTTGTTGGTTTGTCCAGAGTGATGCCCTGGTGAATCCCAGAGTGATTTGATTAGTGAGTGGAAAAGTATTTGCAAAGTCCCCTTCAAGGAATGGTGAGAATGGGGAGAAATTCAACTTCCCCAAGTTGAATTCTTGATATTCTCACAAGCAGTGTGGACAACCAAAGCTATAGGCTGAGCCCCCAGTCTCATATGAAACTTAACCCCACAAAGGATAGGTCAAGCCTACTTAAAATTTAGGCCTTAGAGTCACCCCCAAGAGAGCCTCTTTTGTTGCTCAGATGTGGGCTCTCTCTCCAGCCAACACAACAAGCAAACTCACCACCCTCCCCTGTCTACGTGGGACATGACTCCCAGGGGTGTGGATCTTCCTGGCAACGTGGGACAGAAATCCCAGAATGAGTTGAGACTCAGCATCAAAGGATTGAGAAAAACTCTAGAATGAGCTGAGACCCAGCATCAAGGGATTGAGAAAACCTTCTGGACCAAAAGGGGGAAGAGTGAAAGGAGACAAAGTGGCAATGGCTGAGAGATTCCAAACAGAGTCGAGAGGTTATCCTGGAGGTTATTCTTACGCATTGAGTAAATATCACCTTGTTATTCAAGATGTAATGGAGAGGCTGGAGGGAACTGCCTGAAAACGTAGAGCTGTGTTCCAGTAGCCGTGTTTCTTGATGATGGTTGAACAATGATATAGCTTTCACAGTGTGACTGTGTGATTATGAAAACCTTGTGTCTGATGCTCCTTTTATCTACCTTATCAACAGACGAGTAGAACATATAGAATAAAAATAGATAATAGGGGGAACAAGTGTTAAAATAAATTTAGTTTGAAATGCTAGTGATCAATGAAAGTGAGGGGTAAGGGGTATGGTATGTATAATCTTTTTTTTTTTCTGTTTTCATTTTATTTCTTTTTCTATTGTCTTTTCTTTCTTTTTCTAAATTGATGCAAATGTTCTAAGAAATGATGAATATGCAACTAAGTGATGATATTGTGAATTACTGATTATATATGTAGAACGGAATGATCACATGTTAATGTTTTAGTTCGTTTGTTAAATTTTTTAAATTAATAAATAAATAATTTTTTTAAAAAAAGAAAAAATGTAGAGAGAACCTGTGAACGCTTTTTCCAATTTCTCCCAATGGTAGCATTTTGCAAAACTACAGTACAATATTACAACCAGGACGTGGACATGGATACAATGAAGATACACAGAACATCTCTGTCACCACAGGTATCCCTCGTGTTTCCCTTTTATAGCCACATCCACTTTCTACCTACTCCCGACCCCTCCTTAACCTCTGGCAATCACTAATCTGTTCTCCATTTCTGTAATTTCAAGAATGTTATATAATTGGAATCACACAATATGTAACACTTTGGGATTTTTTTTTTTTAACTCAGCACAATTCTCTGGAGATTCATCGAGGTCATTCGTGAATCAACAGTTCTTTCTTTTCTTTTTTCTTTTTTGACATGGGCAGGCACCGGGAGACGAACCCGGGTCTCCAGTATAGCAGGCAAGAACTCTGCCGCTGAGCCACCATGTTTATTACATGTTTATTACCTGTTTATTACAGGGTAGTATGCCATGGAATGGACTACCAGTTTGTTTAACCATTAACCCACTGAAGGACATGCACGCTATTTCCAGTTTGAGGCTACTTTGAATAAAGCTGGTATAAACATTCATGTACAGGTTTATGGGTGAACTCTAAATTTTCATCTCCCTGGAGTAAATGCCCAGGGGAACAATTGCTGGGTGTGGCTGCTCCGTTTTACATTCCCACCAGCAATTCATGAGTGATCCAGTTTCTTAGCATCCTCACCAGGATTTAGTGCCTTCACAATTTTTTATTCTAGCCATTCTGAGAGATGCATAATGCTGTCTCACTGTGGTTTCTTTTTTTCTTAAAAAACAAGGTTTATTTGTTACAAAATGATAAAATACTAAAACTAAAAACATATAAATTAAGGGCAGGCTATATTAAAATATACACATACCCTTCTTTTCATTGCAAAATTATTAAAGGTTGAATTAAACAGAGGGTTTAAATAAAATAAAGTACTCCTTTTTACCCAACTTTAGCAATATAGCATAGTTTTTTAAATAATGCTTGGAAAGTTTAGCTGTATTTAAAGTCAAATTTATCAAATTCTTCAGTCTTCTGCTACTACACAGTACAGAGCCACGATGCTGGCTTGGCCTGATGTATATTTTAATCATGTTACTGAAAGTTCTTAGAAGTTTAGTTCCTATAATATGAACACAGATTAGTCACAAGCATGCCAAGAGTTAAACAGGGTGAAAATGTGGCCCAGAAAGAAAAGGCCTTAGTTCTACCATAAAATACCTTCTCTAAATGAAATGACTGGTAAATGCATTGAAGCAGAGGTCAGCACAAAGTATACATCCAGCTAGAAATACTCTTTAAAAAAAAAAAAACAAGCTCAAAATGAGCACTCAATTCTCTAAGATATCTTATAAGTCTTTTTTAAATTTCTTGTTATTGTAAGTTGAGTTAATTTAAAGGTATTTGAAGAGTCTATATCCAAACTGGCTTAAAAACTAATTTTATTACTGACTAGCTCCTGACAGCTCTCACATCTGGGCGGGTATTTCAGTCACTGAGACAAAGTCATAAAGAACTTTCGTAATAAAAACCACATGCTCAATCCAGCAGAGCACAGCTTCCAGACCCAACTCCCGCACAGGTCAGTCTAAAAGAAGTAGCTATGGTTTATTTAAATGTTAAATAAGATGGTCAAGAAAATACTTGTTTTGCTTTAGAATTGACATTTTTCAATTTCCTGGGTTAAAAGTTACTGATTTAGAGTTATAAATGCTGTGATTCATATAGGGGTAAGAATATTCTCTGAAGAACAAAAGACTATCACTGTGTTTTCCAAGTTCTCCAATGTGAATGAATTTCTAGAAATTCACTACAGTATATATTCTAATCCTTGTCATGTTTGATTTATCAATGGTTGATTAACTCAAATGATGAACATTTTAAAATTGCATTCTAATATTAATTAACATAGTCAGTTAAAATTGGTGTCTTGGAAGATGTCTGTGGAGAGTTTTACTGTTTTTACTCTTTTATTTACAGTGTTGATATTTGTCCAAAGGTTAACTGCATATGAATCTAATATAAAGGTATAAAGTTGTTCAACCAAACCTTTGGAACAGCTGGGGAAAAATATGCATATTTTAAAGCCACCAAAAATTAAAAGAAAAATATATTTCAGCAGTGAATTACAGATGAAAATGATACTAATAATAAATAATAACCTGGTTTCCCAGGCTTGTAAGCCTCTAATGTAATTATTTCTGTGAACATGTGATACAGAGAAATGAATTCTGTCCTTTGTCCTGGTACCATTTTGTCTACATATACCAAGTCTTTGATTTATATACTTTCTTCTAACTTCTTGGGTTATCTTGAAGATAAGAGTCATGCTGCTACTCAGATGTGTTTATTGGTTTTCTTTCTCTTGGAAACAATGAAATTATCTAAAATTAAGAGTGTTGATGGACTGTAGACTTTGGGCACTATACATGATCCCTCATGAATGCAGGTGCTGAAGGATGCACCGACTGAGAAGTAGATTGGTGAATGATGATGTATACTTATAAATGAATGTTGTGCTGCTACAAAAGAGGAACAAAGTCGAGAGGCAAGCAACGATGTAAATGAATGTGTCAGACATTTGGTGAGGTAAAATGAGCCAGAGACGCCTTTCTGGATTTTGAGAGGTGGTTATATATATATATATATATATATATATATATAAACCTGATATTTAGAGATAAGAACTAAGCTGATCAAGTTGAGGTTAAAGTAATTCAGAACACAGGGGTAAGGAAGACAATGTCTATATTTTAGGACCACATGTACAGTTTGAGACCAAAGGAAGAAAGGTTTATTTGGTCTGGAACCGAAATTTTTTGTAGCATATAATCTAGCTCAACCTATCTGTAAAGCTCATTTGAACAACTGAAATACAGGGAGCCCAGAAAAAGAAAGAGGTCCTTTAATCCTGTATAGCTTAATGTAATGCCTGGATACAACCTACAGTATATTAAGCAGATTATGCTGGTTTGGAAGGATGTATGCCCCCTAGAAAAGCCATGTTTTAATTAAAATCCCATTTCATAAAGGTAGAAAAATCCCTATTCAATACTGTATATTTAAACTGTTATCAGATCATTTCCCTGGATGATATGATTTAGTCAAGAGTGGTTGTTAAGCTGGATTTTAGGTGATGACATATCTCTACCCATTTGGGTAGGTTTTGATTGGTTTACTGGAGTCCTATAAAAGAGGAAACGTTTTGGAGAATGGGAGATTCAGAGAGAGCAGAGAATGCTGCAGCACCACGAAGCAGAGAGTCCATCAGCCAGCGCTATGGAGATGAGGAAGGAAAATGCCTCCCTGGGAGCTTCATGAAACAGGAAGCCAGGAGGAGAAGCTAGCAGGTGATACCGCACTTGCTGTGTGCCCTTCCAGATGAGAGAGGAACCCTGACTGTGTTCACCATGTGCCTTTCCAGATGAGAGAGAAACCCTGAATTTCATCGGCCTTCTTGAACCAAGGTATCTTTCCCTGCATGCCTTTGATTGGACATTTCTATAGACTTGTTTTAATTGGGACATTTTTTTGGCCTTAGAACTGTAAATTAGCAATTTATTAAATTCCCCCTTTTTGAAAGCCATTCTGTTCCTGGTATATTGCATTCTGGCACCTAGCAAACTAGAACACAGATAATCAAAAAGTATGGGCAAAGTCCCTTGAGGAATGGGAGAAAAAATATGGAACCATTAAATTTTACCATCAGGAAATCCCCTGATATTGTGTCAAATGTTAGGGACACCCAAATCAATAGGCCATACTCTTGATCTTGAGGCTTACTCTTGTAAAGCTTATGTATATACTGGAGAAGTTTAGCCTACCTATAGGTATGTCTAGCAGTTACTTCCTGAGGACCTCTTTTGTTGCTCAGATGTGGCCTCACTCATTCTCTCTAGGCCTAACACTACAAGTGAAATCCTTGCCATCCCCCCTGCATGGGACATGACATCCAGGGGTGAAAGTCTCCCTGGCAACGTGGAAGATGACTCCCAGGGATGAATCCGGCCCTGGCACCATGGAATCAACAATTCCATCCTGACCAAAAGGGGGAAAAGAAGTGTAACTAATAAAGTATCAATGGCAGAGAGAGTTCAAATAGAGTCAAGAGGCTACTCTGGAGGTTGCTCTTATGCAAGCTTCAGTTAGACATTGCTACCTATCATAACCTGCCAACCCCCAACCGAAACCATTCCAGCCAATTCTAAAGAACACCTAGAGCAATATATAAGATTCCACAAGGGTTCCATGCACTAGAGTAACTTTCCAGAAACCTACCACCTCCAGCTGGGTCTCTGGTCCAGATAAGTCCTGAAACCTAGAGAGCCCAGCCTCTCTAGAACATCAGACAGTTCCATCTCCCTAGCCCATATTAGTTGCAGACCCTATCTCTACAGTAGTATCATATTATTTGAAGTTAGAATGGCCATAGCCCAAACACCCCTAAAGAAAAGGACAGAAAGATCAAAGGTGATGGTGGAGTTATACAGAGAAGATAGGATTTTACAAATGAATATGATTGCTGTATCATTAAATTGATATCTCTTTTAGTCTCCAGTATCTTAGAAGCTAGAAGTAAAAACCTAAAATTGTGGAATTGTTACTCATCTCAAACTCTGAAATCTGTTCCATAACCATTTGTGGTGCTGTGCTTTGAAATGTACTGCTTTTTTGTATATATGTCATTTTTCAAAAAAAAAAAAAAAGAAAGAAACAAGTTGATTGTGGTGATAAAATAGTTAAGCCTTCTAGCCTCCTATATTCTGGAGCAGCTAGAAGGAAAAATCTGAGAGGATCGTATGGTAGCCCATGACAAACACTGGGATATGTCCTGTAACTACTTGCTGAAGAGTGCTTTGAAAATGATTGCTTTTTTATTTCTTTGCTTTGTATATATGTTATACTATACAATAAAACAGTTAAAAAAAAAAGTCATGCTGCTACTTATCAAACAAATTTAGGATCCTTGGAAACAATTCAAACAATTCTGATACCCTAATCTTAGTAAATATATTAAAACAATAAAGTCTTAAGCCTTCCCTAGTGCATTCTCTAAAAATCATCTTCTCCTGTGAGCATCTTTTTAAATGTGTACAAAGGCCATGCTTGCCTGTCATTCTTACCAACATCCTGGACTTACAGAATGATCAAGAAAGTATTGCTTATCTGTGAAAGCGGCAGAACTTGGGAGCATTTTACAGCTAAGACAACACTCAATGCATTTCTCACTTGCCAGCCAAGAAGGTGGTTGAGGCCTGGATGGTACAGACTTACCAAAGATTCCTTTGGAATCTGTGCTTATTTTCCTCCAGCAGGCCCTCTTCCCTTCCCTTGGTATCAGTGCCTCTTTTCTGCTTTTAGAGAGAATCATATTTGAGTAAGAAAACATTACATTTCCTGCCAGGAAACATACATAACTGGGGGGCACTGTGCAAAGTGAAAATGCAGGGCACTTTGATCAAACATTAGGAAGGGGGGATGGCAACAGCAGAGCACTCAACCAAGGGCAGGACTCTTCTAGGCACGCCCAGAAGGCCAGCCTTGTTTATGTTTCGTGCCAAGTCAGTATCCCAGGGAGGAGACAAGGTGGCTCAGTTGGGTAGTCCAGGTGAAAACAGAGTTTTGTGGTGTTTTTTGTTTTTCCCTCCATGATGGTTCAGTGTCACTGATTTGGAACCAAGTGGCATTTCACTTTCAAAACTCAAACAAGTCTTTTGGATCAGATGAGTGTTTAATTTGTAGGCTGCGTTTTATCTTCACTATTGGCTTACTGCATTTTACTTTTTTCACAGTTGTTTTAGGGTTTATAATATACATCTTTTATTTATCACTGTCTACTTCAAATAATATGATACTACTTTAGAGATAGATGAGAACCATCTAACAGTCCATTTCTATTCCCTACCCTTATCCTATTTATTATTGTTGGTGACAATTTTACTTTTGCATGTTATGATCTCCATGATACTTTATTATTTTTGCTCTAAACAGTCAACTATCTTTTAAAGAGATTAAAAAATGAAAAAAATAGCCTGTGTATTTTTAAACATATGGGCCCTTTCCCATAATCTTTCCTTGCATAGATCTACATTGCTGTATGATGTTTTTCCTTCTTCTTGAAGCATATCTTTTGACAGTTCTTGCAGTGCTGGTCTTACACATGTCACTCGCATTAATTCTTTTAAGATTTGCTTTTAAAGTTTGCTAGAGTTCATTGAGACCAGCCTATAGTTTCGGTTTAATTTAGTCCCACTACTAAGGTCCTTCTGAGTACTTCTGAGGACTCAACCTAATGCCCCATGTATACAAGATCTTTCATCTCTGACTCATAAGAGAATAAATTGTTTCCTCAGCAGTTTTTATTTTTAAGGAATGTAAAACTATCTATTGACCACTGCTCACCAGTATTTACAATAAAGTGAACAATATACAGTTGGATAACATTTCAATTACCATGAAGTTATTGTTTGTTCTGGCTTCTGCTGAACCAGTAAACCAATTACTGAAAAGATTGAGCCTACATGTAAGGAATGTGTTGGGGTAAAGAAAAAACATGAAGGTCAACAGTTTAGACTGCAAATCTATTTATGCCAACAGGTCTTACATTGTAACATCTTTAACCATCTGATTAGGTTTCTATGAAGCATGACCTTTTTAGTCAATATAATACAGGGATTTCAACTTTCCATAAAAGAATGACTCTGTAGAAGGAAGCTTTAAAGGGTCTTTTAATTATACCTTGTTTGGCTAATGAAAACAAACAGTACTGCCCTGTTTTCTCCTTTGGGTGGGGAGATTGTTGGTTGTGGCAGAGTTTCTTCTCAGAGTTTCACAAATATTTTGCATTTATATGATTAAAGATATAGACATGGTTTTTGCTCTGGCTGATTCAAATTATATAAATTATTTGTATTACATTTTAATTGTCCAATTAATTATTGAATCATCTATATGATTTGAAAGTTTATGACTTCAGGAAAATTTTCAATTTAACTTTAAGTGATTTCTTGCTCAGAATGATGGCATCACAGAACCACCATGGACTTATGCATGGTTGTGAAATGCCGTTTTTTTTAAATGGTTTTGTTTTCAATGAATGTAAAAATAATAAAAAATAAAAATTACGTATGTATTTATATACACACACACACAAACGAACAAAAAATGCAGAATGGTCAGAATGGTCTCCTCAGGCATGTATGGGGCTAAACACAAGTTTTGATTCTGTAATGACTATGGAAATTTTTCCCACGTTTAGAAAAGCTGTTCTCTAAGGCAAAGGAAATAATATACCATGGTATCAAATGTTGTTTTCTGATAAATGATGCAACTACAGAAAGCCTTTATTTCTTCAAAGTAACCAGTGATATTGATGCAAAACAAAAACAAAAACCAATACCCCCAAAATACCTAACAACTCCCCCAATAATACTACTTCAAAACAAACATATCAAATTTGATTTCCATTAGATAGTTATTCTTCACACTAATAAATAAAAGACCAAGACCCAGATTTTATATATATATACATATATATATATATGTATGTATGTATGTATATACGTAGCAATACAAAAAAAGAAGCAATCCAAACAATTCTTTATCTTCTGGACAAGAAGGCCAATTTAGTCTCTTTTCATAAAAAGCAATTACAATTTGAGGACACTTCATGTTTGCCTCTTTGGCCAGCACCAAGTCTGCCTCATCTGAATCTTTCCATTTCATGAGAAACATTAATTCTCCACTGCTGTCTGTGGCACCAATTTTGCGTTCAGGATCAAGACCTCTAGCAAAGCCTCTTGGTTTGAAAGCAGCATCTCTCTTCTTCTTTGATTTGCTGTCATCAGATTCACTGTCAGATAAAGATTTTCATTTTGTACCATCTTTTTCTTTACCGGTTTTTTGAGAATTAAGAAATACTTCAATTAACTCTGGGCAATCTAAATTTTCTTCAGGCTCCCAAGTATTGTCAGCATCTGTAAATCCCTTCCACTTCAGGAAATATTCCGCCTTCCCATTTACTACAAGTTGATCCAGTAATTTTTCCACCACAAATTCTTCAGGTTCTGCCTCTTCTATTCTTTTGTTCTTTCCATTCTGCTTCTTCCCTATATTTTGCAATGTCATTTTATTGGAGACCATTTTTATTGCAGACTTATTCACCACCTCCGAGCTGCTCGAGGTCATGGGTCTGCAGTGTCCCCAGCCCTGCATGCTCCAGCTCACGCCACATCCAAGTGGGAGCCCCTGGGCAGTTTGTTACTGAGATATCTAACACTTCTCAGTACTTTCCCAGACCTTGAATGGTTTCCTGTCATATGTGCACATCAGTACTTTGCCAAAGACTTGAGGGGACCACTCTGAAATCTCCAGAGCTGTCTCTCTGTGCAGCAGTCTCCTCTCCAGGATTTTGATCTCAAATTCTAGTTGCCCTTGTCTTCTTGAACCCAGCAAGGCCACTGGGTTCTACACGGGTTCCCCTTCCTGCGCTACAGCCTACACACTCTCTCCAGGCAGTAGACTGGAGCAGTCACAGATCTCACCTCAGTGCCCCTTCGCCCACAGATGACAGACCTGCACTGCTTGTTGTCTAATGTTTGAAAACTATTTTTACATGCTTTGTAATATTTTCTAAGCTAATACATATTTGTATTATTAAATTCAAAACTGGCATTTAAATTAAAAGAAAAACTCAGGTAAATGTCTATTCCTAAAATCTCATGTTAGACTGATCAAGTCTTCCCCTAAATTTCTCATGATAGAAATGGTCACACTGGGTCTTCAAATGTGCTTTATTTTAATATAGCAATTAGACATGATGAAATTTTGATAGAGTAATTAGACATGATGAAAAAATCCTATGTGATTTTGTTCTTTAATGCAAAGGCTTCTTAACTGGAAAGTTCCATGTTGCTGAAGCAACACAGCATCTTAAAGAGAAAAAGTAATTATTCAACAGCTTTATATACTCGAGTAAAGGATTAATTGTAGCTATGGTATATTTTGTTCCCTTTTAAGACTAAAATAGTGGTTTTTTCCAAAGGGAACTAATAAACATTGTAAGCTGTATGGTTATTTATTTTTAACACCATAATCTGTTTATGTCCCAAGAACCCAGAGGTATCCCATTCTTAACAGTACTTTTTTAAAAAAGTGTATGTTTATAATGACTCCCAGGGATAAGTCTGTCCTGGCACCATGGGATCAACAATGCCATCCTGACCAAAAGGGGGAAAAGAAGTGTAACAAAGAAGGTATCAGTGACTGAGAGAGTTCAAATAGAGTTGAAAGGCTACACTGGAGGTCCCTCTTATGCAAGCTTCAGGTGGACATTGCTACCTATCATAAGTTGCAAAACCCAAACTAAAACCATTTCAGCCAATCCTAAAGAACACCTAGGGCAATACATAAAATTCTACAAATGTTCCATGCACTAGAGTAACTTTCCAGAAACCTACAACCTCCATCTGGGTCCCTGGACCAGATAAGTCCTGAAATCTAGAGGGCCCAGCCTCTCCAGAACATTAGTTAGTTCCATCTCCCTACCCCATATTATTGACAGTCCTTTCCAACATGAAAAATTCAGAATGGCCATAGCCCAAATACCCCTAAAGAGTGAGATAGAAAGATCAAACGTGATATTAGAGTTCTACAGAGAAGGTAGGGTTTAACAAACTAGTATGATTGCTGAATCTTTATATTGATATTTCTTTTAGTCTCCAGTATCTTAGAGTAGCTAGAAACAAAAGCCTAAAATTGTGGAATTGTAACCCATATCAAACTCTGAAATCAGTTCTACAACTAATTGTTGTGCTATGCTTTGAAAATTATTGCTTTTTTGTATATATGTTATTTTTCACAAAAAAAGAAAAAAAAATCAATTGTAATGACAAAAACAAATATTTATTTCTTCTAGCCTCTAATGTCCTGGAGAAGCTAGAAGGAAAAAATCTGAGAGGATTGTATGGTAGCCCATGACAAACTCTAGGATCTGTCCTGTAACTACTTGTTGAAGAGTGAAAGTTGATAAAACAATGTTTAAAAAAAATGTATGTACATAAAAGCTCCAGGTTACATTACTAAGCAACTACATTTCCAGGAGTGAATATACTACCTGTCTTCCACAAGTTGTTTCAAGTACACATTCCATGGCCATCTGTGCTTTTCAACAAAACTACATTCTTCCACTGAGGGATCCTGAAATTCAGGTTCTGACTGAAGATGAGGTAGTTAGTGGCCATGAAATGTAGTAGCCAGGTTGAAATGCAGTCAGAGTGGTGAAACTTGGCTTTTTAAGCAGGTCAACTGTATCATGGTTCATGGATGCCAGTTCCCTGCTTGGCATGCTCTGTAGCTGTGTAATGATGGAAAGCCCAAAGATGTGCTGTAGTCTGGATACCTGGTACATCTCTGCACAGATTAGAAGACACATGGCTTGAAAAATGCCAACCGGGCAACAGGAGTCTGTGTATAGGTATTCCAGAAATGACAGGAAAGTCTCTTTGGAAACACCGTAAATCAGAGCACTCTTTGCTTCCATGTAATTGCCTTAAACATGACTGCCATCACTTCACAAAGAGTCACCAGTTGGCCTTGTGGGGTGGCGCCACTGCCGCTTGAATTTCGAAGACAAACATCAGCAAAGCATAGATTTATTAAGGACAAACTTGAGGGAAATACTATAAAACCATAGAGGTTGATAGGTTTTGCAATTCCTTAAGCAATTAATCTCTCCTGGTGTTTTAAAATGCATAATGCATTTAACTTTCTCAACTACATATGAAATATCCCCAGAATTTTCAACTTCTTCCTGATATTTTCTTCCAGTTCTTCCCACTGAAAAGCACCTAAATAAGTGAAGCGCAGAATGTCTGATGAACAAGAACAGAAGAGTGTATCTTTAACAAGGACTCTTAAGGGTGGGTTGCCTGGAGGATTCTAGGTAGTGTCTGGAAATGCAGTGTATCTATAACACAGGGATCCTGGGTGATTCGGATGATGCTAGAATCCTGAATGTCAGCGGGACTCTTCACGTTGAAAAGCAGCATGAAAACATGGCTTACAGTGCAGAAAACAATCTTGTGGGTGAGCCTCTACAATATTCCTTAAATCTGGGTTGTAAAACACCACATCTACACACTGGCAGCACAACAGCAAGTTATTCAAACCAGAGTTATAATGTGATGCTTCAGCCTTTAAGACAGACTTTTTTTCTGGTTGTTCAAGCTGAGGCAGTCTAATTCCATGAAATGAGCTGCTCATGTTCCTTTTTTTCATTTTCTCACTTATTTTCTGATTTAAGACTTGAATCATAAAACATTCCAACATGCCTCCAAAATATTTTCCTATATAGAAGCTATCGAGGCTGTGTAGTTCAAGATAGGTAGTCCGTTGTTCTTTAGCAGGTTGGATCCCTTCAGTACTAATGCAGCTCCCTCTGTCCAAGGTGCATGATGGGCATGCACAGAGTAATTCTTTATTTTATCTGGTACCAACAGTAGCAATGATTACTGGAACTGGATTTAATGCTCTTTTTATCACTGAGATATAATTACCCTTTACTTCGTGGAATGAAAACTTGTCATTTACCTCGTATTTTATCACAGGGATATTGGCATCCCCAATTAGATTTCAACAGGTGTACCAATCACTGTTAAAAGTGTCCCAGATGGGACAGTCGGGGACCACCAGCTTGACATTCCCAAACACACTGGTCTGATACTTAACACGGGACGCATCACTGTGGGGTCGCATTCAGCAACAAGCTGCTTTCGTCCCCAGAGCGCAGAGGGCTCCTCCTCAAGGAAGTGCAGATGCACCCAGGTCAGCTTGTTGTCCTGCTGAGAGGTGTCCCCCTCCTTCCCCAGTGCCACGATGTGAATGGACAAGCAGGAGGGCTCCCATACACCAACTTTCTGCATCTAATTCAACTCCAAAGACTAAAATCCTCACTGTGGCCTCTCTGATGGCTAATAATGCTGAGCATCTTTTCACCTCTTTATTCATGTCACTTGTCCGTTTTCTAATTGTCTAATTGGATTTTTTCTTTTGCCCATTGATATCTACTTGCTGCTCTAGTATCATTTGTCGAAAAGGCTTTTCCCTCAATTGCTTTTGCATCTTTGTCAAAAATCACCGAGGCATATCTGTGTGAGTCTATTTCTTGGTTCTCTGATGTGTTCCATTCACATGTGTGTCTATCTGTCCATCAACACTACACAGTCTTGAAATCAGATAGACTGATTCCTCCCATTTTGTTCTTTTCCAAAATTGCTGTACCTAGTCTATATTCTTTCCCTTTTCTTATATAAATGTTAGAAAAATCATGTCTATAGCTACAAAAAAAATCTTACTGGGATTTTGGTAGTAATTGGGTCTAACCTGTATATCAATCTGGGCAGAAGAGGCATCTTTACTATGTTGAGTCTTTCAATCCACTAACTTTGTCTCTCCATTTATTTAGATATTTTATTTCCTCCATCTTTGTTTTGTAGTTTTCACCCTACAAGTCCTGCACATATAAGATTTACACCTATTTCCTTTATTAGAGAAGCAATTGTAAATGGAATCTTATTTTTAATTCGTGTTCATTGCTAGTATATAGGGATACAATTGATACAGTCTTGTTTCCTATAGCCTTGCTGAACTTACTTATTGGTTCTAGATTTGTGTGTGTGTGTACAGATTCCTTGACTTTCTATACACAGAGAGAAACATGTCATCACCGGTAAATAGGGTCAGTTTTATTTCTTCCTTTATGACTGGTATAACCTTCATTTCCTTGCCATGCCTTACTGTACTTCAAGCACTACGTTAAATAAGAATGGAGAGAGCAGACATCCTTGCCTTGTCCCAATTTTAGAGGGGAAAGCATGCAGTCTTTTACTATTATGTATTATGTATAATGCTAGCTATGGGTATTTTGTAGATTTGCTTGTGCTGGTTTGAAAGAATGTATATACCCTAGAAAGGCCATGTTTTAATCCTAACCCCATTTTGTAAAGGTAACCATTTCTTCTAACCCCTATTCAGTACTGTATGTTGGAAACTTTAATTAGATTATCTTCAAGGAGATGTGACTCATTCAAGAGTGGGTATTAAACTTGATTAGATGGAGATGTGTCTCCACCCATTCTACATGGGTCTTGATTACTTTACTGGAATCCTATAAAAGAGGAAACATTTTGGAGAACGCTGGAGATTTAAAGACAGCAGAGAAGAATGACAGAGCCAAGAGAAAGTCACAACAGAGAAAACTGCAGAACCACGAAGCAGACAATCCACCAGCAGCGACTTTTAGAGATGAAGAAGGAAAACACCTCCTGGGGAGCTGGAAAGGAAGCTAGCAGATGATGCCATGTTCACCATGTGTCCATCCAGGGGGAGAGAAACCCTGACTGTGTTCACCATGTGCTTTCCACTGGAGAGAGAAACCCTGAACTTCATCAGCCTTCTTGAATCACAGTATCTTTCCCTGGATGCCTTAGATTGGACATTTCTATAGATTTGCTTTAATTGGGACATTTCCATAGCTAAAAACTGTTAACTTGCAACTTATCAAATTCCCCTTTTTAAAAGCCATTCCATTTCTGGTATATTGCATCCTGGCAGCTAGCAAACTAGAGCAGTGCTTTATCAAGTTGATGTTCTCCTGTATGCCTATTTCTCTGAGAGTTTTTATCATGGATGGGGTTGAATTGTGTCAAATGGTTTTCTGCATTAATTGATGTTATCATGTGATTTTTCTTCTTTTGATTTTTAATACAGTGGATTAAGCCCCAGTTGGTCAAGGTGTGTAATTCTTGTTATAAATTTCTGAATTCTATTTGGTAATATTTTGTTAAGGATTTTTTCACCTATATTAATGAGGAATATTGCTCTGTAGGTTTGGGGGTTGGTTACTGTCTTTCTGGTTTTGATATCAGGGTATGTGATTGTTAATTCCGTGTGTCATCTTTGACTTAGCCGCTATGGTGTCCAGTTGCTTGGTCAAACAAGTATTGGCCTGTTTTTCTTACTACGAGGGTATTTGTTTGTTAAGGCTGCCAGAATACAATATATCAAGAGATGGATTGGCTTTTAATATAGGGGCATTTATTTAGTTAAGAACTTATAGTTCTTGAGAGGAAAGGTGGCTAGCTTTCATATGAGGTTCTCTCTTACACAGGAAGACATAGGGTGATTTCTGCTGGCTTTCTCTCCTGGCTTCTGGGTTCCCACAGCTTTCTCTGGGGTAATTCCTTTTTACATCTCCAAAGGACTGCGCTGAGCTGTGAGTGCTGAGATGAGGTATGCTGAGCTGTTTGGGCTGTGCTGCATTGAGCTCTCTCATTTAAGCATCGAGCCAATTAAATTAAACATCACTCATTGCAGGAGGTACTCCACCCAGCCAACCACAGATGCAATCAGTGATAGATAAGTTTCACATGCCAATGGCTCATGTCCACAGCAAAAGAACTAAGTACCTTCACTTGGCCAAGTTGACACCTGAACCTAACTACCACAGAGGGTATTTCAAAAATAAGATTGAAATCACTATTCAATTGCTTGTATCTATAACTGGTTGCATCTACAATGAACAAAGAAGACTGCCTTCAGCAATGAGAGGTCTCCAAATTAAAGCAGGAACTGAGGATTTAAACAGTGAGAAAGAAGAATTTCTATCTCTATGTCAACAGGCCTGCTGCTTCTGAGGAATTTAATATAATTTTCATTGGAGTTTCCAACTTGTGGTCTGCCTTAAAAGATAAATCCCCACATGAATCACTTAGTCGTATAAGTCAATTCTCATAACTCTCAATGTTTTCATGCACACACATCCTGTTGGTTTGGTTTCTCTGGAGATCCATAACTAATACCAGGTAATACTAGCTTCATAAAATGAACTGGGAAGTTTTCCATAATTCCCCTCTCTGTCTCTGGTCATTTTCTTGGTTATGAAGACTACATTTTAAGATATTAATATATCCACTCCCTTCCTTTGATTAATGTTTGCATAGTGTATCTTTTTCCAGCCTTTTCCTATCAAACTGTCTACATCATTATATTTGAAGTGAGTTTTCTTTAGACAGCATAAGGCTGAAGCATGTTTTTAATCCTCTCTGCTAATTTCTTTTAATTAGTGCATTTAGACCATTTACATTTAATGTAATTGATGTATTAAGGCTCAAGTCTGACACTTAATTTTTTGTTTGATTTGTTTTTCATTTACTTTCTTTCTCCTGACTTCCTGTGGGTTATGTAAACATTTTTTAGAATTCCATTTAGACACATTCAAGTGTATCTCTTCATAAAGTTTTTTAGTGGTTGCTCTAGGTATTATATTATATATGCATAATTTGTCAGCCTTCTTGTGTCATAATTTTACCATTTCCAGTGAATTATAGAAGGCTTATCTCCCTTTACTTCCCTTTACCCTCCCTTTTTTATTATATGATTATCTCAAATATAACATTTATATACATTTAGAACCACATCAGACAATCTTATATCTATTGCTTCAAGCATAGAACATACTTTAAAAAACTCAGGAAAGTATAATGTATTCACCCATATTTTTGCTTACTATGTTTTCTTCCTTTCTGATGTTCTAAAGTTCCTTCTTTTATCATATCCTTTCTGCTTTGAGAACTTCCCTTAACTATTCTTTTAGGGTAGGTTTGCTAGTGACATGTTTTCTTAATTTGCCTTTAATTGATATTGTCTTGATTCCTTTCATTTCTAAAGGATATTTTTGCTGGATTCTGTTGGACAGTTCTTTGCTTTCAGCACCTGAAATATGTTGTGCCACTTCCTTCTGGCTCTCAGGGTTTCTGATGAGAAATCTGGTGTCGTTCACATTTTCTTTTCCCTGTGGGAAAGGTATCCTTGTTCTTCTGCTGCTCTCAGTGTTCAGTGTTCTGTCTTTAGTATTTAGTGTTCTGTCTTTAGTGTTTAGAAATTTGAAATGATGCATCAGTGTGTATTTCTTTGGTTTTATCCTGTTTGAGGTTCATTCAGTTTCTTGAATCTACATCTTTTGGCAAATTTGGAACATTTTAGCCATTATTGTTTGGGTACATTTTCAGCCTGCCCTTTTTCCTCTCCTTCTATGA
Organism: Tamandua tetradactyla; assembly: GCF_023851605.1. NCBI lineage: Eukaryota > Metazoa > Chordata > Mammalia > Pilosa > Myrmecophagidae > Tamandua > Tamandua tetradactyla. The sequence continues at coordinate 92,656,736 of NC_135327.1, read as the reverse complement.
TTCCCATGACATGACTATTAGATCTTTACAGTCTCACAATGTCTGAGACCCTGTGAGTGGTTTTTTTTTTTTGTCTATTTTCTTTCTGTTGTTTGGATTGGGAATTTGTGTTATTCTTTCTTCCAGTTTTATTGATTCATTTCTCTGTCTCCTCCATTCTGTTTTTCCACCCATCTTTTTTTTTTCTAAACATTTCAGTTATTGTATTTTCTACTTCTGGTTCTTTATATCTTCTAGTTCTTTACTGAGAATTTCCATATTTTCAGGTGTCTCCCATTGCATGTTGAAGCATTTTTATAATGGCTGATTGTTAGCATATGTGTCAGCTCAGTGTTGGCATCTATTGACTGACTTTGCTCATTTAGTTTGAGATCTTCCTGGTTCTTGAAATGACAAATTATCTTAATTGGAACCTGGACATTTTAGAGATCATGATATGAGACTCCAATTTAAGACTAAAAGATTATTTAAATCTTCTTTTACCTGGGAGGGGGTGGGACACTGTCTTGTTAATGTCAGGTGAAGGTAAATATTCAGGTTCCCACTCAGTTTCTGTTGTCACCCATGTCAGGGGGTGTGGCACACATCCTTACTGCTGAGTGGGGGCAAGGAGTTTCAGCTTCCCACTAGGTCTTTATTAACCCTTCTTGGGTTTAGTATCTCATTACTGTTCCCCATGGGGTCTCTACTGACACCGCAAGGAGGAGGTGAAAGTCCTGACTCTCCATTAATTGGCCTTCTCTGAAACTGCTCCAGAGGCGGGAAGGGCCACCTTGTTACTGCTAGATGGAGGTGTAAGTCCAGGCTTTCCACGTGGTCTCTACTGACTCCGCAGAAGAGGGTACCTCATTGCTTCCCATTGGGGATGAAAGTCCTGGTTCCTTACTTGGCCTTTTCTGACAAACCTCGGTGGGGTTTGTGGTACCTTGTTACAGCCTGGTGAGGATGGAAGTTTAGGCTCCCCTCTCAACCTTTGCTGGCATGAGTAAAGGTGGGGCCCACAGTTCTTTGTTATTTGGCTGGAGTAGAGTATTTATTCTCTCAAGTTTTCTGCCTTGCTAGGTTGGCCCTTTCCTGGTCCTTTAACTACAGAAGGCAGGTTTTTCTGGGGGCTTTTTTTTTTGTCTGTATACATTGGTATTCCCAGGTTGCTGGCATCTTAAATTCTAAGTTTGATATTTAAGAGGCAAAAGATAACCCAGGGAACTCAGTACGATGTTGTTCCTTGGGACCTGAAGTCCCTAGCTAGTCTGTCGTCTTCTCTCTACTTTTCAGAGTCATCTTCCATTGGTTTTATATATAATATTTAGGAATTTTAGTTGTACTTAGCAAGAATAGGAAAAAGTATGTCTATTCCAACTTCCCTGAAGTCAAAGTCTCCAATAGAGTTACTGAATTTTGTTTTTGATAATTTCAGTATCTGAGAAACTTGTGGTTCTAAATTTGTTTTTTCTGCTCTCATTTATAATGTGATCATTTTTCTTCTTATTATTTTTTAATCTTATTTTTTGGGGGTGTATGGTCCAGGAATCAAACACGGGTCTTCTGTATGGAAGGCAAGCATTCTACCACTGAGCTACCCACTTCTTATTTTTAAATTTTTAAGAGGAAATCATGAGAACCTAAATTTGAATCACTTTCTCTAAAAAGGATTTGATTTCACCTCTGCCTAGAGTCACAGAGGCTACCAAACTAGAAACATTTCTTCAAGGGTCCTGGGTTCAAGTAGAAGTGTCAATTCAGTTTTCCTATTCTGTAGCAGAACTGCACCAGGGTTAGTAGTCTAATTGCAGTACTGTCGTTGCCATTATATCCAAGGACATCAGGGTCATTTGTTTACTAGTACAGTCTGTCCATTTTAGCTCATAGTTCATCTTCCTTTCTTTTATCAGGGACAGGGGGAAGGGAGTTGATACATCTTGAAGATTTTCGTTACTTTCTTGCAATCCCAGAAATTCTTTTCAAAATCTATGTTTGTTATAATTTACCCAAGATCTGGGCCAAAAGCACTGGTAGAAATGGAAATCCCTTATATGTGAAACTTGGCAGTATTACCTTGAAACCAACCAGAAATACGCTATTCCTAGCAGTAGCCAGATTTTTGTTAAAAGGCCAAATATGAAGGTTTTATTACTGCTGTTCTGAATTCTTTAATGAAGGTTTTCATTTTTAGAAAGTGAAACATTATTAGAATAATATCTAATATATCTACAGCAAAACTAGGCCTTACTCACTCTTTACCATAACTGGGTTCAGGGTCACTGACAAATTTGGGAGGAATTAATAAGAACTAGTAGAAAACTAGAATACTGGGGGATATAGAAGAAAATCGTGAGAGGTGACAGCTATAAAATATGGTTTAACCTGTACTCTAAGGCTCAGCCTAATTATAGAATTTTAACTGTAACATGAAACTCCTTGTTACTTTTCCCTAGAAAACAAAATAAATCTTTATTTTATACTCCTGCAGCTAGTTCACTTTCATTCTATTTTGTACCTGTTTCAAAAGTATAGATCACTACATTCCACAGAGACACAGAGATGTTTTATACCATTATTACTTTATTCATGGTTCTTCTTTCTTCTTTAATTGATTCAGTCAATTAAAGAAAGTTATGATGTCTTCATAAGTCAGAAGGTTTAGCTTCAAAAAACCATTTCTCCCTTCATTATCTTGACATTCTACTTTAAAATTCTGTTCCAAGGACAGCCCTGTACAAACCTAAATTTTCAATAAGAACAAGATTGATTGCTAATCTTTATTATGTGCTGGGTTCTGTTCTATGCTCATTAAATATATTTACTCATTTAATCCTCATAACAATCCTGAAACATTAATTATTTGATTATTCTCACTCTACAGGCAAGGAAACTGAGGCACAGAGAGTCAAGTAACCCAAAGTCTCACAGTTGGAAAGTGGTAGAAGTAACTGTTTATCCCATTCTGTCTGGCTGCAGAGTCTGTGCTATATTTTTCAAGTACAGTCCGTGTAGGGCTAAGTATGTGTGATGATTTGAGTCTAACAAATATAAAAACATAAAGTACTGTATAAAGTACTGTAGCAGGGAAAACAGGTTAAAACACAATGCAATTATTCCTGTAAGAACATGTACCATCTTTCACATTTTAAGTTTCACTGTCAATTTGTCTCTATAGTTGCTTGCTATAATTATTAACTTAGATTTAAAAATCCCAAACAGAGTAAAGGAATTCACTAGCACCATCATTAAGTAGGTTACAAATTTACCCTTTGCCATAGATCAGGAATACACTTAAAATCAACTCAAGAAAATAGGTTTAGGTATTCAGAGAAGTACCCACATCCATTTGTTATGTATTCTAGGGCCTCACAGCCCCTTTTTAAAAAAATCATTTAACTCCTAACCCAGTTTCTGTATGCAGTCTGAAAACAAGGAACCACTCAAATGAGACATCCCTTCACAGCAGCACTGAAAATGTATTTAACATAGAGATATCCAAGATCTCTGTTCTCAAATGTTAAAAAGTGTTTTATATTAGCATATGGAGAGAAGATCCTTAGAGATAGTTTATGTTTAATGAGGTTTTATTTCTCCCTCTTTGATAATATTTTCAATTTCTTCTGAAACTTTTCCTTTATAGTCATTTGGTTCTATTGCTTCTAACTTCTTTTGATAATCCAGTGGTAACTCATGCTCTTTTGCACCCATGCAAATGACCTAGAAATGGTTAAACAAACAAAAAAATCCTTTTAGTCAGGAACTAATAATTTCATTTAGCATACCACAGCTGTATTTGTACTGTGAAAGTACGAAGCATTAGCTCTCAGATAACTCTAGAATAACTCTTATAGAACAAAATAAGAGATATAATCATTCCTATCACATTGAGCATTTTGTGAATTATTGGTAGAAACAGAAATGCCTTACATATGACATTTGGTAATATTACCTTGAAAACAATTGGAAATATGGAATTCTTCATGATTACTAGATTTTTATTAAAAGACCAAGCATGAAGGTTTTATTGCTTTTCAAAGTCACATGATACATCTTCATGGAATATCTATCTTACTCAGTAACAGTAACTGAAAAATTAAATCTTATAGTCTAGAATTTGCATGACCTTTTAAGAAAAAACATACTGCAAAAAAATTTTTAAAGTTTACAGGGAGCAGTTTTGGTTTCAATCTGGGAGAAATTCTTGCTCTGGATTAGACATGGGGCATAAATGGCTACCATGTTCAATGGCATATCCAAGATCCATACCAAGCTAGTTCCTCTAGTCCCCTAACTAGAAAATGCCAGATACGGCCCAGGAATTGGATCACTGATCCAAGGTGCCATTTCTTGATAGGCTGTCCAGTAAGCACCTACAGTTTGGATTTCCCATACTCTTTCTGTGCTTGCAGGGGTGGTTTCCCTGATTCTGATAAGCTGTGACTTTTCTTTCTCCATCTAGGGATGGAAAACATTTTGGCATAGAAAATATACTTTTCCCCCATAAAAATGAATCTTGATGTTCATGAAATATTGTTTCAGAGAGAAAAAAAGGTATACAAGAATATGTAAAGAATACACCTATTAAAAATTCATTCATACATATTACTTTCTACTTTAGAAAAGAAAATACACAACTGTAATTATAACTCACGGTTCTCTTCTAATTTCTTTTTTTGTTTTTTTCATGGGCAGACTCTCTCTTCTAATTTCTAAAACACTTTTTTTAATAAACAAAACTTTAGAAGAGTTCTACCATTATGCATAATTCTGTACAACATTTTTGAATTTGCGCTTTAGGCAAATGACTATTATTTTTTAACTCAGACACATTTCTGTTAAAATGAATTGTTCATATGGAATTTAAAATACATACAGCCTTTTAAAAACAAGTATCGTGGCAGAATTCTTGCTTGCCATGCTAGAGAACTGGGTTCAATTCCCAGTGCCTGCCCATGCAAAAAAAAACCCAAAACCAAAGAAGGTATACTTCATTTAACTCCTTAGTAAAAATTATAAAGAAATCATCAGCCACCACATGAAGGAATGAAGTTTGAGGCACGCAATTAGGTGAATGAACCTTAAGGACTATATGTTGAGTGAAATGTCAGAAACAAAAAGTCAAATATTATCATACCTCACTCATATGGACTAACTATAATATATAAACTCAAAGAATTGAAGTCAAGAGCATGGTTACTGGTTGGGGTTGTAAAGGGTCCTAGTTTGTAAGCTCTTATATCAGTCATATATATTCAGGAGTTGTAATTGTAATCTCTAAATTCTGAGACACTGAGCTGTTTGTATATAACCTGGTCAGTCCCAGAAACTTTGAGTATTTACATGACACCTGAGACTCAGAGTTTGAGCTCTGAAGCTATGAAAGTCAGCATTATCCCATACAGCAACTGTTCAAAAAGTTGAAGAAGGGATCAGACCTTGACTAGAGATACGAATGAAGCTGATCTGGATAGGACTAAGGTAAATTAGAATACTGGTAAAGGATGATACGGTCCTTATTTTAAAACTTCAACTTCTGTGTGAGACCAAAGGGAGAGATGTTTATTTCGTACAAAACTTTTATTTTGGCAATGCCTACACATGTAAAAAAAAATTATATTCTGGGTAGCACATTACTTATTTTAATTCGTATGGTCAGTTTAGTTGAACACCAGAAGTACAGGGAATCATGGACAGGGCATGAGATTTTGCTGGTCTGTCCAGGTATTTGTGATGCCTGGCTATATCGCAGAGTAATTTGGGCAATGAATAAAAACGGATTTGAAAAGACCTCTTGGGGAACTGGGGTTTTAGAAAGGAAGAAATATTCAACTTCCTCATCTGGGGAATTCCTGATATTCTTCCAAGCAGTGAGGACAAGCAAATTAATAGGCTGAGCCCTCAATCTTGGGGTTTACCCCCATGAAACTTATTCCTGCAAAGAAGTTAACCCTACTTAAAATTATGCCTAAGAGTCACCCCAGAAAACCTCTTTTGCTGCTCAGATGTGGCCTCTCTCTCTAAGCCAACTGAGCAGGTGAACTCACTGCCCTCCCCCACTACATGGAACATAACTCTCAGGGATGTAAATCTCCCTGGCAACATGGGACAGAAATCCCAGATTGAGCTAGACCCAACATCATAGGATTGAAAAAGGCTTTTTGAACAAAAGGGGGAAAAGAGAAATGAGTAAAAATAAAATTTCAGTGGCTGAGAGATTTCAGAGTCAAGAGGTTATCTGGAGGTTATTAGGCATTTTACAGATATTCCTTTTTTTTTTTAATGCAAACATTCCTATTTTGATCATTCTGTTCTACATATATAATCAGTATTTCACAATATCATCACATAGTTGCATATTCATCATCATGATCATTTCTTGGAACATTTGCAACTATTCAGAAAAAGAAATAAAATGAAAACAGAAAAAAAAATTATACCTACCTTACCCCTTACCCCTCCCTTTCATTGATCACTAGCAATTCAAACTAAATTTATTTTAATATTTGTTCCCCCTATTATTTATTTTTATTCCATATGTTCTACTCATCCATTGACAAGGTAGATAAAAGGAGCATCAGACACAAGGTTTTCACAATCACACAGTCACAATGTGAAAGCTATATCCTTATACAACCATCTTCAAGAAACATGGCTACTGGAACACAGCTCTACATTTTCAGGCAGTTCCCTCCAGCCTCTCCATTACATCTTGAATAACAAGGTGATATCTACTTACAGTGCAAGAATAACCTCTCAGCCATTGACACTTCGTCTCATTTCACTTTTCCCCTTTTTGGTCAAGAAGGTTTTCTCAATCCCTTGATGCTGACTGAGTCTCAGCTCATTCTAGGATTTGTCTCACATTGCCAGGAAGGTCCACACCCCTGGGAGTCATGTCCCACAGAGATAGGGGGAGAGTGGTGAGTTTGCTTGTTGTGTTGGCTGGAGAGGCCACATCTGAACAATAAAAGAGGTTCTCTTGGGTGTGACTCTTAGGCTTAATTTTAAGTAGGCTTGACCTATCCTTTGTGGGGTTAAGTTTCATATGAACAAACCCCAAGCCTGGGGGCTCAGCCTATAGCTTTGGCTGTCCACAATGCTTGTGAGAATATCAAGAATTCAACTTGGGGAAGCTGAATTTTCCCCCATTCTCACCATTTCCCGAAGGGGACTTTGCAAATACTTTTCCACTCACTGATCAAATCACTCTGGGATTCATCAGGGCATCACTCTGGACAAATCAACAGAATCTCATGTCCTACCCAAGGTTCCGTGTACTTATGTTGTTCAACCAACTATCTACATAAGTTATATTAAGAGATGCACTAGTCAAAATATAAATTTTATACCAAATAAACATTTTTTGCTTTAGTCTCACATAAGTTGAAATTTTAAATATTAATTACCATCTATTTTCAGCACCCTGCAGTAATGACATTCCTTTGTTCTTCCTCATGCAAAACCATTTTTAAAATTTGTACATTTAGTCACTATAATTATACACTCTTGGCATTCCTAGATTATACCATCTCAGTCTTTATTGTCTATCTTTTTTTGTGATTTCATTTATGCCCACAGCCCTCCTCCCTCTATCATTCTCACATTCAGCTTCATTCAGTGTTTTAACATAATTATATTAGTTATGTCTTATTGTGCTGTCCATTTCTGAGTTTTTATACTCAGTCCTGTTGCACAATCTGTATCCCTTCATCTCCAATTACCCAATATCTTACCCTATTTATCTCTCCTGATGGTCTCTCTTACTAACGAAATTCTCCAAGTTTATTCACTACTGTCAGTTCATATCAGTGAGACCATACAGTATTTGTCCTTTTGTTTCTGGCTAATCTCACTCAGCATAATGTCCTTAAGGTCCATCCATGTTGTTACATACCACATAACTTTATTCTGTCTTACAGCTGCATAATATTCCATCGTATGTATATACCACAGCTTGTTTAGCCACTCGTCTGTTGATGGACATTTGGGCTGTTTCCATCTCTTGGCAATTGTAAATAATGCTGCTGTAAACATTGGTGTGCAAATGTCCATTTGTGTCTTTGCCCTCCTGTTCTCTGAGTAGATACCAAGCAATGGTATTGCCGGGTCATATGGCAATTTTATATTTAGCTTTTTGAGGAACCACCAAACTGCCTTCCACAGTGATTGTACCATTTGACATTTCCACCAACAGTGGATTAGTGTGCCTCTTTCTCCATATCTTTTCCAGCACTTGTCATTTTCTGTTTTATTGATAATGGCCATTCTAGTGGGTGTGAGATGATATCTCATTGTGGTTTTGATTTGCATTTCCCTAATAGCCAGGGAAGTGGAGCATCTTTTCATGTACCTTTTGGCCATTTGTATTTCCTCTTCTGAGAAGTGTCTGTTCAAGTTTTTTGCCCATTTTGTAATTGGGTTGGCTGTCTTTTTGTTGTTGAGTTGAACAATCTCTTTATAAATTCTGGATACTAGACCTTTATTTGATATGTCGTTTCCAAATATTGTCTCCCATTGGGTAGACTGTCTTTTTACTTTCTTGATGAAGTTCTTTGATGTGCAAAAGTGTTTAATTTTGAGGAGTTCCCATTTCTTTCTTTCTTTCTTCAATGCTCTTGCTTTGGGTGTAAGGTCTATAAAACCACCTCCAAGTATAAGATTTATAAGATATTTCCCTACATTTTCTTCTAATAGTTTTATGGTCTTAGATCTAAGGTTTAGGTCTTTGATCCATTTTGAGTTAACTTTTGTATAGGGTGGAGATATGGGTCCTCTTTCATTCTTTTGCATATGGATATCAAGTTCTCTAGGTACCATTTATTGATGAGACTGTTCTGTCCCAGGTGAGCTGGCTTGATTGCCTTACCAAAGATCAATTGTTCATAGATGAGAGGGTCTATATCTGAACACTCTATTCAATTCCATTGGTCAATATATCTATATTTATGCCAGTACCATGCTGTTTTGATCACTGTAGCTTCATAAAATGCCTTAAAGTCAGGTAGTGTGAGCCCTCTGACTTCATTTTTTTTTCTCAGGATACTTTTAGCTATTCGGGGCACGCTGCCCTTCCAGATAAATTTTGTTATTGGTTTTTCTATTTTTGAAAAGTAAGTAAGTTGTTGGGATTTTAAATTGGTATTGCATTGAATCTGTATATCAATTTAGGTAGAACTGACATCTTAACTATATTCAGTCTTCTAATCCATGAACACGGTATGCCCTTCCATCTATTTAGGTCTTCTGTGATTTAAGAATTTATTGTAGTTTTCTTTGTATAGGTCTTTTGTCTCCTTAAATTTATTCCTAAATATTTTATTCTTTTGGTTGCAACTGTAAATGGAATTCTTTTCTTGATTTCCCCCTCAGACTGTTCATTACTAGGGTATAGAAACACTACAGATTTTTGAGTGCTGATCTTGTAAACTGCTGTACTTATTTATTAGCTCTAGTAGTTTTGCTGTGGATTTTTGGGGGTTTTTGACATATAGTATCATCTGCAAACAGTGAGACTTTTACTTCTTCATTTTCAATTTTGATGCCTTGTACTTCTTTTTCTAGTATAATTGCTCTGGCTAGACTTCCAACACAATGTTGAATAACAGTGGTGATAGTGGACATCCTTGTCTTGTTCCTGATCTTAGGGGGAAAGTTTTCAGTTTTCCCCCACTGAGGATGATGTTAGCTGTGGGTTTTTCATATATTCCCTTTATCATTTTGAGGAAGTTCCCTTCTATTCCTATCCTTTGAAGTGTTTTCAACAGGAAAGGATGTTGAATTTTGTCAAATACCTTTTCTGCATCAATTGAGATGATCATGTGATTTTTCTGCTTTGATTTGTTGATATGGTGTGTTACATTAATTGATTTTCTTATGTTGAACCATCCTTGCATACCTGGGATAAATCTTACTTGGTCATGATGTATAATTCTTTTAATGTGTTCCTGGATTTGATTTGCTAGAATTTTGTTGAGAATTTCTACATCTATATTCATTAGGGAGATTGGCCTGTAGTTTTTTTTTTTGTAATATCTTTGTCTGGCTTTGCTATGAGGGTGATGGTGGCTTCGTAGAATGAGTTAGGTAGCTTTCCCCCTCTTCAATTTTATTGAAGAGTTTGAGCAGGATTGGTACTAATTCTTTCTGGAATGTTTGGTAGAATTCACATGTGAAGCCATCTGGTCCTAGACTTTTCTTTTTGGGGAGCTTCTTAAAGACTGATTCAATTTCTTTACTTGTGATTGGTTTTTTGAGGTTGCCTATTTCTTCCCAAGTCAAAGTAGGTTGTTCATGCCTTTCTAGAAAGTTGTCCATTTCTATCTACATTGTTGTATTTATTAGCATAAAGCAGTTCACAGTATCCTGTCCTCTTCCATTTCTGATGTTATTTATTTGCATCCTCTCTCTTCTTTTTGTCAACCTCGCTAAGGGTCCATCAATCTTATTGATTTTCTCATAAAACCACCTTCTGGTTTTGCTGATTTTCTCAATTGTTTTCATGTTCTCAATTTCATTTATTTCTACTCTAATCTTTATTATTTCTTTCCTTTTGCTTGCTTTGGGGTTAGCTTGCTGTTCTTTCTCTAGTTCTTCCAAGTGGACAGTTATTTCTTGATTTTTGCCCTCTCTTCTTTTTTGATATAGGCATTTAGGGCAAATAAATTTCCCTCTTCGCACTGCCTTTGCTGCATACCATAAGTTTTGATATATTGTGTTTTCATTTTCATTTGCCTCAAGATATTTACTGATTTCTCTTGTAATTTCTTCCTTGACCCACTGGTTGTTTAACAGTGTGTTGTTAAGCCTCCACATATTTGTGAATTTTCTGGCACTCTGCCTATTGATTTTTTATCCAAAATTATCAAAATTATCAAAAATGAAATGATCCAACTTCATTTTTTTTATGATCTGAGAAACTGTTTTGTATGATTTCAATCTTTTTAAATTTATTGAGACTTGCCTTGTCCCCAGCATATGGTCTATCCTTGAGAATGATCCATGAGCACTTGAGAAAAAGGTGTATCCTGCTATTGTGGGGTGTAATGGTCTATAAATGTCTGTTAAATCTAGCTCATTTACTGCATTATTCAAATTCTCTGTTTCTTTATTGATCCTCTGTCTAAATGTTCTGTCCATTGATGAGAGTGGTGAATTGAAGTCTCCAACTATTATGGTTGATGTGTCTATTTCTCTTTTCAGTGTTCTCAGTGTCTGCCTTATACATTTTGGAGCATTTTGGCTTGATGCATAAATATTTGATTGTTATGTCTTCTTGCTGAATTGTTCCTTTTATTAATACATAGTGTCCTTCTTTGTCTCTTTTAACTGTTTTACATTTGAAGTCTAATTTGTTAGATATTAGTGTAGCTACTCCTGCTCTTTTCTGATTGTTATTTGCATGAAATATCTTTTCCCAACCTTTCACTTTCAACCTATGTTTATCCTTGGGTCTAGATGCATTTCCTGTAGATAGCATATAGATGGGTCCTCTTTTCTAATGCATTTTGCCTGTCTATGTCTTTTGATGGGAGAGTTTAATCCATTAACATTTAGCGTTATTACTGTATGGGCAGTACTTTCTTCTACCATTTTGCCTTTTGGATTTTATATGTCATATCTAATTTTCTTCTTTTTATACGTTTACTCATAGTCTTCATTTCTACACTCTTCTCCACACTTCTCTCTTCTGTCTTTTCATATCTGTCTCTAGTGCTCCCTTTAGTATTTCTTGCAGGGCTGGTCTCTTGGTCACAAATTCTCTCAGTGATTTTTTTGTCTGAAAATGTTTTCATTTCTCCCTCATTTTTGAAGGACAATTTTGCTGGATATAGAATTATTGGTTGGCAGTTTTTCTCTTTTAGTAATTTAAATATATCACCCCACTCTCAGCCTCCATGGTTCCTGGTGAGAAATCTATGCATAGTCTTCTTGGGCTTCCCTTGTACGTGATGGATTGCTTTTCTCTTGCTTTCAAGATTCTCTCTTTCTCTTTGACATCTGACATTCTGACATTCTGACTAGTAAGTGTCTTGGAGTACATCTATTTGGATCTATTCTGTTTGGGGTACGCTGCACTTCTCGGATTTGTAATTTTAAGTCTTTCATAAGAGTGGGGAAATTTTCAGTGATAATTTCCCCCATTAGTTTTTCTCCTCCTTTTCTCTTCTCTTCTCCTTCTGGGACACCCACAACATATATATTCGTGTGCTTCATATTGTCTTTCAATTCTCTGAGTCCTTACTCATATATTTTTCCATTTTTTCCCCCTATATTTTCTTTTGCTTGCCGGATTTCAGATGTTCCATCCTCGAGTTCACTAATCCTATCTTCTGCCTCTCAAAATCTAACATTGTAGGTTTCCATTGTTTTTTTCCTCTCTTCTACTGTGCCTTTCATTCCCATAAGTTCTGTGATTTGTTTTTCAGACTTTCAATTTCTTCTTTTTGTTCACTCCTTGCCTTCTTTATATCCTCCCTCAATTCACTGATTTGATTTTTGATGAGGTTTTCCATGTCTGTTCATACATTCTGAATTGTTTCACTCATGTATCTCAAATTAATTGTTCGTTTTTTCCTTTGACTAGGTCATACCTTCAATTTTCCTATTGTGATTTGTTATTTTTGCTGGCGTCTAGGCATTTAATTACCTTAATTAGTTTATTCTGGAGATTGCTTACACTTCTTTTCCTAGGGTTTTCTTGCTGGATGAATTTGTCGTATGTCTGTTCTTTCACATTCAGTTCAGATTTTTCTGGACCTCTAGCTTAGGTTTTGTTTAACAGAGGATAATTTTTCAGTTCTTGTTTTCTTGTTTCCTGCCCTGCCTGCATGGTGCCTTTTTCACCCCACCCTTAGGAGGGTCTACTTAGGTATTATAGACCCCAGCCGGATTTTCCCAGACCAAACTGGCTTCCTGTCAGGAGGAAAGAGTCACCTGCATCAGTTTTCCCTGAGGGTGAGACCCAGCAGGTTGAAAGACTTTCCTGTGAAGTCTCTGGACTCTGTTTTTCTTATCCTGCCCAATATGATAAGATAATACTTGTCTGCCTGCAGGTCCCACCAGCAAAAGATGTTGCGGTACCTTTAACTTTGGCAGACTCTCCCTGCTGAGGTGTGGTGGAGATAGAGGAGAGGTTGTAGGCTGGTTTTAATGGCTTCAAATTACCAAGCTCTGGTGTCTGAATTCCTTAAGGGAGGGATTCCACCTGAGTTGGGCTCCACCCTCCCCTGGGGAAGGCTCAGGCTCCAGACAAGCCCTCAAACAAGCTTGTTTCTGCCTATGCTTGGGGCACTTGCAGCCTGAGAAACCCTGCTGCTGTATCTAAAGGCAGTCAAGACTTTGTAGAAACACAGTCACAAAAACCTCTTTTTTTTCCCCGTCAGCCCTGCCCCCTTGGCGCCAGGGCAAAAATGAGGGACCTCTGCTTTGACCAGGTTCACCTGAGCTGGGGGCCTATTTTTAGTTGTCAAAATTTGTTAACTAATTCCACAATTGGCATTTGGTGGCGCTCAGCCCCTGCTGCTGGTAAAGTCCCTTTCCTTTCCCCTCTGGGAAGCAGTCTGTGTGGGAGGGGCGCTGGCTGCAGCGGCCTGGGGAACTCATGGTTCTGGGGGAGCTCGCAGCCGGTCCAGCTGGTCCAGACTGGGGAACTCTGTGTGTCCAGTCACTGATGTGGCCCTAGGAACTGTTCTGTACTGTTTCTGGTTATTTAGTAGTTGTTCTGGAGGACAAACTAAATCGCGCACCTTGCTAAGCCGCCATCTTGGCTGCCCTGTTTGTTTTTTAACTTTAGATATTCGTTTTTAGTTTACAGTGTATTAGAGTGGCTGGAGGGAAGTATCTGAAACTGGTAAGCTATCTTCCAGTAGCCTTAATTCTTGAAGACGACTGTATAATATAGCTTTTACAATGTGACTGGGTGACTGTGAAAACGTGTCTGATGCTCCTTTTATCCAGGGTATGGGCAGATGAGTAAAAAAATATGGATAGAAAATAATTAAATAATAGGAGCGATAAGAGGTAAAATAAATTGGATAAATGGAAATGCTAGTGGTCAATAAGAGGGGTGTCAGGGGTATGGGATGTATGAGTTTTTTATTCTTTCTTTTTATTTATTTTTCTGGATGCAAATGTTCTAAAAATGATTACAATGATGAATACACAACTACGTGATGATATCGTGAGCCACTGATTGTATACAATGTTTGCCAGTTTGAAAGTATTATGTACCCCAGAAAAGCCATGTTTTAATCCTGATCTAATCTTGTGGGAGCAGCCATTTTTTTTAATCCTGGTTCAACAATGTAGGTTGGAAACTTCTGATTAGATTATCTCCATGGAGATATGCCATGCCCAATTGTGGGTGTGAGCTTTTGATTAGATAAAGATGTGCTTCCACCCATTCCAGGTGGGTCTTGATTTGTTTATAGGAATCCTTTAAAAAGGAAACATTTTGGAGAGAGTCAGAAAAGACAGAAATACAGAGCCAACAGAGAGAGAGAGAGCCAACAGAAACTTCAGAGTTGACAGAGAGCACAGACACGGATCTTTGGAGATGCTTGGAGCCCGGCAGACATTGCTGTATGCCTTCCAACAAGATGCTAAGCAAGCCAGAACCTGGACAGACCCAAGGGAACCCATGAGATAAGAGTCAGCCCCAGAGAAGCAAAGTGAAAACTCCCCACAGGAACAGAGGCTGAAAGCAACGGAACCCAGGAGCAAGGGACCAGCAGATGCCAGCCATGTGACTTCCCAGCTGACACAGCTATTCCAGATGCATCAGCCTTTCTTGAATTAAGGTATCTTTCACTGGATGTCTTAGTTTGGACATTTTCATAGGCTTAGAACTTTAAACTTGTAACTTAGTACACTTTTTAAAGGCCATTCCAGTTCTGGTATATCACATTCCGGCAGCTTGCAAACTAGAACACCACATATGCACTGTATGTATGTGGCGATTTCTCAATAAAAATATTAAAAAAAAAATATGGTTGTAAGTGGCTTACCTTTTTATACTGTGGTGATGGGGGAGCACTCACATAATTTTTCATCTGATAACTTCGACACGTTATTTCTTTTCCTTCTTGAGTGTGAACATTAACTTCTATTGGGTCATATGTTCCACCTACAACCCCTTCTTGCCTGAAACCAGACAGTCAAATTTTAACCACTGGATTTACCCAATTTGATTTTCTGGGTAAAGTTGGCATATAAAATTACAAATTTAACTACATATGGAAGTTGTTACTCCCTATGTGTTTTGAGATATCGTAGGACATACTATAAATACAATCACATCAAAAGTAAACATTTTAATTAGAAAACCTAAGACTTAATATTACTTGGTATACTTCTACTATCAGATCTATGAAAACATGTCAGTGTAGTTAGTTTAGTGTTCATACCTGTGAAACACTGTTCTTTAGGCTACAAAAAAATAATGGGCTATGTGTTGTGACACCAAACCAACATCTACCCTGAGAAAAGTAGGGAGGATGATTCTTTCTCACTGACAAATGAGATCAAGTATCAGGCATGCCAAATTATCTGCTTAATTCTACTCTTTCCTGGAAATTTTCTTTGTATTAAATGCTCTACTACACAACACAAAGAGTTCAGGCTATAAAAGGTAACACAGCATTTCTAGTATACTGTAAAGGGTTTTAAAAATTAATACTTATTTACTGATCCAGCTGCCATCTTAAAGATTTATTTTTTTAAAACTGGCTCTACTAAAAACAACTGGTTTTAAAATTAATAAAAATATATAAAAATTACAAAAATCTTCAAGACTTTCTAAATATGAAACTATGAAAAGATTTTTATATAAGAAAAATAAAAAGAATAACAATAAGGCATTCATCTTTTACAGAAGAGATTACAACATCCAAATCTCAACCAGAAAGTATGTGCCTTCTAGACTTTATTTTTAGCAAAATCATATTATTATTCCTTTTATATTGACTTTAATGTATATAGAACATGTCCGTAGTATACTGTTTTGACAAACTAACATACACACTCACACATCCTTGCATATGATCCACTTACTGAATTGGTAATTATTTAACTTATAATAAGAAGTCACCTACTCATCCAGAGAACATAAATTGCTTTTGTTCATTTTCCATACTACTCCCCACACTTCATCTCCAGGACTCTGAAAAATGGTAGCTATTCCTCCATGCCACGTACGACTTATTTTGCCTTGGGAATTGCCAAAGTCAAGCTTAAAATCCTACAAAGGAAATCAAAGTGATATGATCAAGACCCCCTTGAACCCAAACTTCCCTCCTCAAAATAAAAGGTTTACCTTTAGCTCCATGCAATTGACACATTTGATATACTATGAGTGACTTCTATGTGCAAGAAGCTGTGGAAAAGACAAAGATAGAAAAGGGCCCAAGTCTCAAGGATTATATATTTTTCATATTTTTCTTTAAAAATGAAATGTAATTTGAATATGCATAAGTATCTTAACATAAATAGAAGTTTTAAGAAAAAAAAATACCATAACCCTAATGCCTTAACTCAATTATTTTCATTTTGCACTGTTTGCCCTAAGCGAGCTGGCATTTGTGCGTGATTCATATATTTACAAACATTCGTCTAATATTCATGGAGTGCACTGATCTATAATAATCACTGGAGGAACTAAACACCTACTGAAAAACTACAGGGTATATGAGCTTCATAGAGACCATCTCATTTTATTCTGCCAACAACTTTAATTTATTGCATTCATTTTAGAGCAAGGAAAATTGTGGCTTAGAAAGATTAAGCAACTTGCCTAAACTAAGGTTCTAGTTTAGCTTCTTCTCTAACAGAGTTGGACAACCTGGGGAAGATTAAAAATCTTGACTTGCTTTGTTTGATCTTGGAAGATTTCATTCCATCTTTCAGAGCTTTTTTTCCTTAATAGCAAAATAAAAAAGGGTGAATTAGATGATAACTTAAAGTCCCTTCCAGGTTAAAAGATCCCTGTAACTTCTATTTTCTCAAAAATTTTGTCAGACAATTCAGGAAAAATGTTGGCTCAAGCGACTAGCACTTTTAGTTGCCATATTGGATATTCTTCTTGGACCTGTATCCTCTGGTAGGATAGCAACAGATGAGATTAAAGTTACAACCCACAGCACGGACAGGCTGCCTGTTGCTAAATACAATACATAATTTTCATTCCTCCTCTTACTCTACTTTTCAGCAGCTTCTGGGGACTTTCAGGCTGCTCCTCGTTTCCCTTTGCTAACTCCTCCTCCACTACCACATTTCTAAATGTTGGAATTTCTCAGGACTCAGTTTAGGTCCTTTTCTGTTCGTTTAGGAGTTTGCCCGAAATCATTTCATCCCCTTCAAATGCTATCTAATATTGTGATCCATCTCAGTATCTTCAAAAGCACACAGAGCAGGGTCTAGTACATCATAAGCACTTTAAAAATGTTAATTAATATTTTTCTGCTCACTTGCATGTCTCACAAGCATCTCAAACTCAGATTTCAAACTGAACTTAAGATATTCCTTTCCAAACCTGATTGTTCTCAGTAAACAGCACCATCATCAGTCTACTACACCAAAAAACTTGAGTCATCCTTGATCAAATCTCCCCCTTCCTCTCTCAATCACCAAGTCCTAACAATATTATCTTCTAAATTTCTCTCAAATCCATCTACCCTCCAAAGCCCTCACTCTAAGTTCAAGATGCCACTATTTTTAGCACAGACTGCTGCAAAGGCTTCTAAATGGGTTTCCCCTCTTGTACCCCTTCAAGTTTCTACTCTTGCACCCCTTCAAGTCCCCCTTTCCATAACCAGAAAGAGCTTTCAGAGATGTAAATCTGACCTTTCTTTTGCTTAAATTCTACAGTGGGTCTTCTCATGTTCTTGAGATAAAGTCCAAAGTCTTCTTTGGCCTCTGTGTCCTCTAAGATCTCACACTTCCCTTCCTCTCCAAACCTTAATGGCACATAGACCCCTCTCACTGAACTCCAGCCACAGTAGCTGGAAGATCCAAAGGCTTACTTCCTCAGCTTTGCATATGCTGTTCTTTCGTTTTGTTTGCACCCCTCCTTCCCAATGAATCAAGGTCTCAATTTAAAAGTCACATTTTTCAGGTAAAGCTTTCTTAAGCATCTAGTTCAGGTTAGGTACCCCAGTCATATACTCTCATAACAAACAACTTGCATATCTTCATTATAAGACTACCCATACCTGCAACTGCGTAGTCATTTGTTTCTCTTCCTCCCTGTCCCCACTACTATCCCTACTACTTAAAGCACCTAAACTCTCTTCCTATATTTGGGGAATTCCCTACCTTTTGAGTCTGGGGGGGTAGGGAGTATCAGAGCCAATTCTCACTTTAGAAGTGCTCCAAAGACCAAAATTTGTTTCTTCTGGCTTCACCTGCAGTCACGGCATGGGCATATGGCTGAGACCTAGCCAGTCAGCACACAGACCAGAAGCTTTGAATTAGAAGCTGGTGCCAGACAGCAGGGACTCCACCATGGTGGTGGCGGGGCCACACCTATGTTTCAGGAACTATGGGGGATACAGTGCCAATGGCGGCAGGGTTCATGCGGGTGGTGCTGGTGATGCACGATGCCACCTCCACATTTACCAAGTCCAATAGTGGTGTAGTAGCAGCTCTCTGGACTGGTTCTAACTGTGATGCTGGCTATAATATGGTTGCTGAGTCTCCATCAATGCCTGCCTATTTTGTTAGCTTTGAGCTCCTGCCTTTCTGGGCATTCTGTGAGCTCTTCAACAGCATTTCTACACAATTCTTTTTTTCTGCTAAAGTCAGCCAGTTTCTGTGGCTTGCCACTAAGAACTCTGCAGAGTATACCAAAGACCATGTTCCTCTAGTTCAACGTTGAAAGAAGGATTTGTACACAATTCGTTACACATGTCTCCTGTAGACTGGCAGGTCCTCAAAGCAGCAACTTTACTTGGTTATCTTTGTATCTCCAGATAAGACCTGAAAGAACATGTTCTTCTAAACGAGAGACTGTACTGTTTTGAAGATCAATGATTTATAGAGGATAGTTATGTTCATCCACTTAACCGAGGACAGGGGGATATGTGAATTAGATATAGTTCCAGCTTTCAGGACCTCTAAGAACAGAAGCAAAAGACAGGTGAACAGATTTCTAAAATAACAGGTAACTCCTCCTGTAACAAAGGTGTGTACAGAACAGAGAGCAGCTAACCCCCTGGTTTGGGTTGGAGAAGGCTTCAGATGTGCTAACTGAATGGGTTCTGGGAGGATGCCGGTTGAGTTAGAGAACAAGAGAGAAGCAGCCAAACCTGTGCAGAACGAACAGCCTGTGTACCTGTGAGGAGGTTTCGGGAAAGCTCAGGGCGGCCCGAGAGCACCGGGCTGGGGTAGCAAAGTGGGGCAGCACAGCGGTTACGGAGATGAATCTGCCTGTGCCGGCAGAGGCAGATCATTAAGAGGCCCCTGATGTATCCGTATCCTGAAGATCTGGACTCCTGGCCCAGCTCTGCCGAAGCGTGTCCACGAGAAAGCGACACCTCTGAATTCTGGCTCCCTCGCCTGTAAAAAGAGCACTGACCTGTAGGCGGGCAACGCTGCAGAAGGCGGCCGAGGGGTTTCGGAGGTGGATCCTCTCCGTCAGCAGGTTGCTGCCGTAGGCGAAGTACAGAAAACTCTCCTCATCGTTTCCCCCGCAGTTACCATGGCCCGACTTCGCCATGTCCCGCCGGACGTTGGTACTGCCCGGGACTCGGGAGCAGTAGTGAAAAGCGGACCAAGAGAGCTGCTCGGTGCCGCCGACCCCTGCCACTGGCCACCAGCTAGAGAAAAGGAGAAGTGGGCCGGGCGGTCGCGAGGCTAGCGCTCTCCTCATTGGACGCCAACAGGAGCCGACCTTCAAACGCCACGAGCGCCTCTCCGCCCACCACTTGGACGCTGAAACTGCTCTATCCTGTGGCAACCCGGGGCTGGCTCCTTATTGGATGCGCTCCCCTGTTGTCCCACCCCCTTGCTCACGGTTCCTTCTGATTGGCGGGCGGGCGGGCACTACGCGGAGGCGGGGCTGGAGGACGTGAACGCCCGGGCTGCTGTGGGCAGGTGGAGTGAGCTCCTGCGGAAGGCTGTGTGCGCGCTGCGTTTTAGTGCGTCGGGATTGCGCTGGTGCGGTTCCATAGCTACGAATGTCTACGCTTTAAGAGCTGAAACATTCGGCTTGGCCACGGCCCGGACGGTTGCCCACAACTCGTCCCGGATCCCAATCCCGCGCTCCCAGCTTGGAGGAGCCTGTCGGGCCTGGCCTGTTCGCCCCGCCCGCTTACGCGCGCACTCCCGCCAGGTTCATCTCCTTTTGGTGCTTGCTAAGGCCGCTTCGCTCCTTGGACCAGCCCCTTGGCATGCAGATAGAAGTAAAGTTCCGGGGTTCATATCCTGACGCTGCTGCTATGGGCACATAACCTTGGGCACTTCTCGATTCCGTTTTCTCCTTTTAAAACGGAGGTCATAAGTTATGATCGGAAATACCCTTATAAGAAAATTCGTGTGAGAAAAAAAAATTTTATGTTAATAGGAGCAAAAACAGTGTAAAAGAAAAGATAATACAAGTATAAAGATAATGTTAAGTAAAAACCCTATGTTGTTAACTTTGAATTGAAAATAGGAATACTAACATGGCCTAGAAGCAATGACTGTACTTGGCGCCCAGAGTTTGATCTCTAAATACCACTCCCTCCTAAGAAGTATCAGGGCTCCTTGGAGAAATGGCTGATGCCAGGTCAGGAGCTGGGAACGAGTAAAAAGCACTTGGAGTATATTGTGCCAGAAAGTGAGGATGTACGCTAAGAAAGATGACGTTCTTTCTCCTTCTGGCCAAACTTTAGACAGTTTGGACATCGAAAAAGAACAAGTACTGCAATTGATTGAAGACATCAAGCATATAAATATCATTTTCCAAAAAGATGCAAACGTTAAAAAAAAATGATTATGATGATGAATACACAACTATGTGATAATATTGTGAGCCATTGATTATAACCATGTCAAGAATGTTTGTATGTTAAGAATATTTCAAGAATGTTGGTACGGAGTGGGCCATGGTGGCTCAGCAGGCAAAAATGCTTGCCTGCCATGCCAGAGGACCCGGGTTGGATTCCCGGTGCCTGCCCATGTAAAAAAAAGAATGTTGGTGCATCTGTTCCTTGTTTATAATAAAAATATGGATAAAAATAAATAAATAACCTGGGTACAAAGGTTAAAATAAATTGGGTAGATGGAAATACTGGTGGTCAGTGAGAGGGCAGGGTAAGGGGTACGGCATGTATGAGTTTTTTCTTTTTATTTCTTTTTCTGGAGTGATGAAGATGTTCTAAAACATGATCATGGTGATGAATACACAACTATGTGATGATGTGAGCCATTGATTGTACACCATGTATGAAATGTTTGTGTGTTAAGAATGCTTGTGTTTGTATGTTGTTGTTTTAACTTTTGTATGGAAAATATAACATATTGTATGCTGTTTTAGCAATAAAAAAATGCGTATAACATTATAGAGAAAAACACAATAAAATGTTTAAAGTGGGAAAAAAAAGTCATTCTCCAAAATTGAAAGCCAAATAATCAAGTGTTAAAAAACCTCATTTGCCACAATTGGTGATTACCATTACACTATTTGGAGAGTGATAATTTATGAAAATAAGCATTGATCCCACCTTTCTCCTAGCAGTTCTGCTCCAGGGAAACCAAAGAGCCCCAAGTGATGAGGAAGCAGCCCTCTTACAAAAATATGCCAGCTAAATAATTTAAAATGAATGATAGAATTAGAAAGTCACCATTTTGCAGCCCCTAATGAAATAATTGATTCATGCCAGATTATCAGTAGATCCTGAAACTATTTGGTTAAATGGTGATAGGGAACAGGATATTTACATGATGCCAAATTATCCTCCCAACAAACTGCTTGTGGATTATCAGGGAGTAATGCAACCGGACAGTGAAGAAGTCTGGTCCTAAGACCTTAACCCAGATCAATCTTGTCATCATTAAACATGAACTAACCTGACATGATGGGTCCCTGGATGATGCACTAGCATCATCTATGAATTATTATTTCCAAAAACCTTTAATCTCAGTATTATCAAGTCTTAAGTCTGTCTTCCTGTTCCAGGAACTACAAAGATAGAAGAATAAAACGACACCAAGAGGAAAGAAGAGGAAATCAGAGGATGGGACATCTGCAGAACAAATGGTCAATTTCTTAGGTAAGTCAAAAGTCATCAGAAAAAAAGACAGGGTTGGGGCGGCTATACTAGCATAAAATAAACTTAAGAGGGCAATAACTAAGTGCTGTTATCATGTTCTTAACCAAAAATAAACAGCTATAAAAGATATTTTACAGGCATTTGGGAAAAATTTGGAAATGAACTGGGGTGTTAGATTAATACTTTTTTTGTTAGGTGTGATAATGGTATCGTGCTTGTGTAGAAAATGTACTTTTTAGGAATGCATACTGATGATGTGTTTAGTGATGAAATAATGTCTATTTTTTTAATATTTCAGAAAAATAAAAATATGGAAAATGTTATCAGATAAACTGGATGATGTATATGGATATTCATTATATTATCCTATTTATTCTTCTCTGTAGTTTTGAACATTTTGTTGTTAAAAAGTAAAAAAAAGAAAAACGGTGATATAACATTTGGCATATAGTAAGCACTTAATAAACAATAACATTATTATTACATAATCTGTAAGTAGGACGGACCCTTCATTCCTCTTCTCATCCCCAAACTTCAAGGCAGAACTTGAAATATGTTCTTGGTCATTTGGGTAATGTTTCAGAGCATTTGGGTAATGCTTCAGAGCATTACCATTTAAAATGTGCTTCTGCATTTCAAATTGCTTTTAAATATTTAAAATGTATTCTTTAATTTAAAAAAATATTTGATTTCTTTTCTCTTCCTATGCTTCTCACTGATGGCTTAATTTAATGGTGATTGATTTTGTTCAGTACCATTTTGCAAAAATTTTCTGAAAGTTCAGCATTGATCTTTCCTCAAACATTGAATATCTTTCCTTACTCCAGTAAGCATTTATTTAGCTTCTCCATGTAGATTGCAGTGTACTGATCCCTGTTGACCAGCAATGGGAGGTAGGTAGCAAGATTAGTTTTTTTTTTAATCTCCAAATTTACCTACTGAGATTACAATTAGTTAACATCCATTATGCACTTATTAAATGCCAGATGTTGGTCTAAACTCATATATATTTTTCACTGAATCCTGAAAATAGCCCTATGCAAAAAGTACTAATATTATCTTCATTTTACAGTTGAGGAAACTGAGGTGCAATAGGTTAATTAACATGCTCCAGGCTGTAGTTAGCAATGACTGAAGCAGAGATTAACAGCTAAGCAATCTTACCGTAGAGCCTAGTTCTTCACTATTACTGGTTCCTAAATGTCTCACAATTTTAAAAATATGATGGTCTATGCATAACTGGTCATTAATAACCCACTTTCAAGTATAATCTCTATCTTATCTATAAGGATATGATGAATAATTATTATCATTTGACAATAAAGACAGTAAATGTATTGGTCAGATTTCTTCCAAATGCTATCTGTTAATCTAGTTGTCTTCCAAGTTTTTCAATTGTATGTGTCATCATCAAAAATTTTTGCGCATATACAAAAAAATATATTTATATCTATATATATTTCTATATATACACTTATATTCTAAGAGATCAGAAGCTATTGAGGTGTTTTAGGCAAATATATGATCTGAGTTACATTTCAACAGATTAAATCTGGATGCTGAGTGAAAAATTGATTCTAAGGGGGTAAAACAGTAGTGAAGAGACGAGTAAAAGAAGCTATTCAGAGGTTTTGACAAGAGAGCATTGTGACTTTGTACCAGGGTAATGGAAATGAGGCTGGAGAAAACAGGGCTGATTTGGAACACCTTTTTATGGTAGAGTAGATGACACTTGATGAGGGGTTAACTGTGTGTTTCCAAGCTTACCAAACAAGCTTCAAATTACAAAAAATTGTAATTTGTCTTGTTAATAGATTTTCCTTCTGGGTATAAGGAAGCACTGATCAGGGAACACAGGATTCTCATTTTCCTGCCAGTTCTAAGTTTTGTCCCTGAGAATTTGTACTTGAGTCTAAGAGGCCTGTCTAAGTTTTTGTGTCAGAACCTAGACTGTAGCTTGTAAAAATGCTTTAGCTCATCTTGGCTACATTTAGGGGAGTGGACTCAGGAGCTGGAGAAGATGATCCAAGTAACAGAAAATAAAGCTAAAGCAGAGAGGGAATAGGAAAATATATTTAAGTGCCTGGCTCTAGCTGTTACCGAGGTCCCATTGAATTTCTAACTTTAGGTTTCACAGAATGCTCTTCTCATAGCCTTATACTCCAAGTCATGCTGGTAATGAAATAAAAAATTCTTATTAAATTTAATCCAACAAAATTATTTTAGAGTGTGTTTTAAAGACTTCTAACTTCCGAAGTATTTTATTATGCCTGTATATTTAAAATAAATACATATTAGTCATCTAAAGTATGGAAACATCATCATCAATTATTTATGGTCCAAGATTATACAGGCAGTATGAAATAAATTACCTACAGCAATTACAAGGATATGGAGTAAGTTATGGAGAAAGAATTCTCTGTATTGCCATCTCTTGCTGTTCAAAAACTAAAATGAGTCAGTTATGTTTGACTCATCTCTCTTTTTCAAAGCCTACTGATAATCAGCCAATAAATTCTGTGATACTCCCTTTGTATCTGTCTTGGTATCTAGACCTCTTTGTTCTCACATTCCCCACCCTGTCCCTGCTGTCATCACATCACACCAGGATTACTGCAACAGCTCCCTAGATGGTTTCTCTGACTCTGCTTTTCTAAAGAGATGGTGGAAGTGGGGCAGGGGAGGACAAGGAGAGGGTGAGAATCACATGAGGATGATGTAGGGGTAAGTTTGGGAAATGAAGAGTAGTTCAGTTTCATAAAGAGCAAAAGGTTCATATTAGGAAATGCGAGACAAGACTGGAAGGGTTAGCACACTTTATGGGAAGGACATGCATTTTGTACTAAGAAATTTAGACTTCATTTGGTGGTCAATGGAGATCTTTGGTTTTTGAGCAGAGAAGGGCTCCCCTGCACCTTTGGAAAATCAACGCTGTGTCTGTGCAAGATAGCCTATGAGGGAGTAAAATGGGGAGTTGGCAGAGTGCTGGATACCAGTTTGTTGAATAGGCAAGGTCATAAAAGTCTGAGCTAGTTATGGAATGGACACAAAAGGATGAAAAGGAGTGAAGACATTTTTAAAATTTGCTTTCATTGTATCATTATCCTTTGTGTAAAAACCTGTAGAGGCAATTTATTGTTTATTACTTTGTCAACTTCAAGCTCTTGTGCAAGCCCTTTATTATCTGATTGCATTCTGTCTGACTAGTCTGATTTCTCACTATATGGCAAATCCTTTGGAGGTAGAGACTACACCTTAAATTGCTGTCTAGCAATAGTGCTTCCCACAGCAAAAATGGTTAATAAATATTTGCTCATTAATTGGACCAGAATCAAAATCTCCCATACCCTTCACGTAGGCTCCCAAATCCTTTCTTTTTTTTTTTTTTAAGGCTTTTTCCAACTTTCTTTGATTTACTAAGAGGCACTTGTCCTTTTAGCCCTGATTTAAGATTTAAAAGATTATGTTTAGGAAAAATGGAGCACACTGGGACGTGGAGACTGATGATTGCAGGTGGGAAATTTATGGAGACGCTATCTCATCAGAGGGGATTTGAAGAATAGACTTCATCTCAACTCTGGGAGGGTTGTACAGCATTATATACGCTGTGTTACATGGGGCGGGGAGGGGTTAGTATAGCTGGGTTATTTTATGATTCGTGAGGAATTAGGGTAAGGAGAAGTGGCATTTTTGGAGGTAGCATGGCTAGATTATGGGTGAGAGGTTTAAGGGCCAATAAGGAACCATTGGGTTTCTTTGATGTCCTTGGGAGGAATTGGTGGGTTGCGTTTCGGCACGTAGGCTATGGTTTGCTCAGTCAGTCACTTAGGCCGATGGATGGGGGTTGTTGTTATGGGGACATAAACCACAGCTGGTTAGCTAACACCAACTTTGCGAGGGGGAATCTCTAACATTCCTAACTCTTTGATACATACATACATATATACGTACATATATATATATATATATATACGATGAGGGAGATGAGTATTGAAGTATAAGGCGTTGGTCTGGGTGGGAGGGTAAAGGGTTTGGGTGTGATGTGTGGTTTTAGTGGGCGTGGGAAGTTGCAGAGTTAGCAACTCTTCATTGGTGGGGTTCAATATTTAAACACTGCTGTAGTTTTGGTGGCAAGGGAATTATCACAGGATGCAGAAGCTGGGTCAAAGGGTTATCGCAGGAATGCAGTCTGCAACTGCTGTGTGGAGACATATATTAATGGCTAGCTATATCATGAGAGTGGGGGGATGTTGAGGGTCCCGGGGAATTCTAACAGTTATACTAATGCTTTAGCATATGGAGTCTGAGTAAATTATATTATCTGTATTTGTATTTCTGATGCCAGAGAGCCCAGGGAGTTCTTGGTGAGACTGAGACTTCAACCAGGGGCTGATGCTGTTGAGGGTTCTTGACTCAGTCTTAGGAAAGAATTCAAGGACTAGTTAGTGTGTACAGCCAAAAAATTAACGCATAGGAATGTACACAATGGGAGGGGGTGAAAGCAGGTATTCTCCAAGGAAAGGGAAGTACTCTGAAATTGAAATCCCTGCATTATAAAGATTTGTAGGGGCCCCTCCCCTTTTGGTTATGCTAATGAGAGACTGACTAGCTGCACCTTTCAGTTGTTCTTTTCCTGTGTGGACCTGAGTCAGGGCTAGGTACCTGTGGGCCAAAAAGAATGTCTTGTTATGGGTCTTAGGGTCACTTCCCCTTCCCTCTTTCCCCAACTGCCTCATTTCTGTTCACATCTCCTTGTAGCTTTTGGTCTGTCATATAGCGGGGAAACATGACAGAACATATGAAATCAGAAATGTTCTGGGGAATAAAGAATACATAAAAATTCCAGTAGGCAACCATTTCTCAGATGTTTCACAGATAATTTGTATTCCTGTTTTGCAAGTAAGTGCAAAAAGTAGTTTCAATATAACTTATTATTTGGTGCCTACTAAATAGTCTTCTCTGATTTCTCTATTTCTGTATTAATATCCATATCTATATTTATACACTTTGGAAAAGTATATGCCAAACTGTTACATCAAGTGTTTACCTATGGGAAGGGAAATACAATTGGAGTTGGGGAGTGGGGAAACGAATTGAACAAAAGCTTTCATTTTTAAATTCTGCATTCTTTTGCAGGTTTTGAATTTTTGAGCATATATTCTTGTTTTACTTTTATTGTTTAAAATACGTATAACTTATAAATTTATTAAAATGAGGAAAAATGCATACATATGGAATTTTAGGTCAATATCTAGAGATCTAACCTCAGAAGGACAGAGGGTAAGGACTAAATAAATTACTCAAAGAGAAAATAGGTGGGACAAGTACATTTCCCAAGTAGATCTGCCTCCCAGCACATCAACCAGATAATAGACCAGATGAAGTTACCATCAGTCTATGGAAGAATACAGTCTCATTCTAAGAAACCTGCAGTTGCAGTATCTCACCAGGTCTCAGTATGTTCCCTCTTTGCCTTTTAAAATGTCAGTGCATGCAAGAACCAGAATATTTGCCCAGACTAGAGAAGTTTAGGAGAAGGCCATGCATATGTTCTAGGAAAATGACCTGCTATATATCCCACTGCCAACTTTAATAGTCACTTCCTGAAGGTCCTGCCAATACAAAAATTCAGGAAGCATCTCTTTGCCATTTATCACAGCTACATCAAATTGATATGTGCTAATCCCAAGATTTTGTACTGTTAATGTTAAAGTCTGACAAACTGCATCATAGTTAATATATTCATTTTCTCAGTTTATATGTTTGTGTTATTTGCAACACCTTTAGTTCAGATGAAAATGAACTGTAAAAGAAAATTTTACTGCATGTATCAACTACCAATAATAGCAGTAGTATAAATAATGAATCTTAAACTAGAATGTAGGTTTAGTTAAATAAAAATCCCAGTATTTCCCTTGGTGTATCAGTTAGGGTTCTCTAGAGAAACAGAATCAACAGGGAACACTTGCAAATATAAAATTTATAAAAGTGTCTCATGTGACTGTGGGAACGCAGAGTCCAAAATCCGTAGGGCAGGCTGTGAAGCCGACGATTCCAATGGACAGTCTGGACACACTCCACAGGAGAGGTTTGTCAACTGAAGCAGAAAGAGCCTGTCTCTTCTGATCCTCCTTAAAAGGCTTCCATTGATCAGATTAAGCATCACTCATTGCAGAAGACACTCCCCTTTTGCTGATTACAAATGGAATCAGGCGGGCCGCGGTGGCTCAGCGGGCAAAGTGCTTGCCTGCCATGCCGGAGGACCTCGGTTCGATTCCTGGCCCCAGCCCATGTAAAAAACAAACAAACAAACAAAATACAATAAAACAAGAAAATGTTTAAAGATGTTTCCCTTTCTTCCTTCCTTCCATCCTTCCTTCCTTCTCTCTGTCTTTCCTTCCCTTCCTCCCTCTCTCTTAATAAAAAAAAAAAAAAAAAATGGAATCAGCTGTGGATGCAGCTGACATGATCATGATTTAATTCTATGAAATGTCCTCATCGCAACAGACAGGCCAGCACTTGCCCAACCAGACAAACAGGTACCACCACTTGGCCAAGTTGACACATGAACCTGACCAGGACACTTGGTTAGAGTCTTTATTCTTTTTTTTTCTAGAAAGAAATTTGAACTCAGTAAATTCTTAAAATCATGTATAATAATTAGATGAGAGCCAAGAGTTTTCCTCATGTTCCCATAAGAAGAATGGCTTTGGAATGAGGCCCAGTTTAAGTATTAAGAAACATTTATTGAAAGCTAAAACCTATGCTTGAGTTCTCTGCTTAATTAATATGTTTAGATTTCATGTTTTCAGCATAGTCAACAGTATTTAATCAATAATTAACTCTTCTCAGAGACATATACTCAGATGAAGTACTATAATGAACTGTGTTTCAGAATCTTTCTAGAGTAGCTGATCTAGCACTGGTGTCAACTTTTTTTTCCTTCAGTATTCTCTACTTTCACATGAATACAACACATCCCAATAATACAGTTCCCAAAAGGCACCTCTACTTATTATCTTTATTAAATTCTTATTGGTTGAGAAAACAATAGAGATTCTATCTAGCTGAGTATCAGAGATTCAAATAGCTGACTAAAAATGAAGTTATTTATGGGAGGAATAGGTACATTTTGTGTGTAAAGAGGAAATTTGCTTCAGTAAATCGTTCTCTGAGCTTCCTGAGAGTAGCACACTTTATATTTATCTTTTTCAAATTCTTCAAAACCTGTGTCTAAGCTAGCTACGTCATATGAAGTATTTCATTTACTTTGGGATGCCACAAAATTGTAGTGGCAAACGTTTTTCCAGGACCCAGAAATTCCACTCCTAGGCGTATACCCCAAAGGATTGAAAATACATACTCAAACAAATACTTGCACAAAAATGTTCATAGCAGCACTATTCACAATAGCCCAAAGAAGACTACCCAAACAGCCATCAATGGATGAAATGATAAACAAATTGTGGTATATGCATACAATGAAATATGGTTCAGCCATAAAAAGGAACGAAGTACTGACACAAGCCACAATGTGGTTGAACCTTGAAAACATGCAAGTGAAAGAAGCCAGACACCAAAGATCACACCTTGTATGATTCCAATTATATAAAATGCCCAGAATACGGAAATCCGTAGAAATAGAAAGCGGATAGGTAGTTGCCAGGGGCTGGGAGGAGGGAGACTGTGGGAAATGATTGCTTAATGTGTGTTGGGTTTTGTTTTGGGATGAGGAAAATGTTTTGGAACTAAATAGAGATAATGGTTGCACAGTATAGTGAATGAACTAAATGCCACTGAAGTGTTCACTTTAAAATGGTTAATTTTATATTATATGAATTTCACCTAAAGAAAAAAAAATCTTTATTGCCAAGGGCTTATGATTAGTAGTTGTGAGAGGTCCCTGTGGGATGCTGGTAGCTAACATGGACAGCAAGTTATTTTGTTGTGATGTGGAGATGAATTGTTTAAAAGATTTGATATTCCTTCCTGAGAGGTCTTTCCCCGTCCCATATACAGTGCACTCATGGAATTCAGACCCTTACCACATTGAAAGAGACATTGTGAACACCTTTGCCCACAGTGTTGCCTCAGTGGATGGTTGTTGGAAGGGAAAATCTATCATTACTAATATGCTGTTCCTTCCCTGTAAGCTCCCTTGAAGTTTCCTACTTACAGTGTCCTCTGCACCACAAAAATTTGGGATGTTCAAAATAATAATTATGCTTCAACAGCAATATTTCCCAAAGTATGATCTGTGGAACATCGGTCCCACTGTTTGGTCCTCAAAACTGGCTTCTAATTTTTTTTTCCATAAAAATGAGCTGTAAAACACTATATTCTATATTTTCTCTTGGAGATTCCCATTGTCCATTACCATATGAATGAATCTGAGAATGCTTGTAGTAAAGATACTTATTGTACTTTATTTAGTCCTGAGTTTCCCAAACCTCTTTGATCATAGAACCCTTTGGTATGAAAAGCTTATTATTGAGAGTATGGGAAATGCTGCTCTGTGTGGATATTGATTGGTATAGGATGACTGTACAGTTCTTTAAGAATCACATTAAACAGAATCCTAATTTATCCAGAAAATTGAATAAAAGCAATTGTTTGTGAGACAGCTGGGCAGGAAAGAATTCTAAATTCTGGTTTTGACACTAGTTGGCTAAGTGGCTAGTAACATTTTATTATTAAAGGATTGACTCAGAAATGTTGCATAGCTTTACTGGTTAAATAGCTGATATACGGTTTAAAACTCCACAGCTATGTATAAAAATACCCACCAACCTCTCTTAAGTACAAATAAGGTTGCAACTTTGTGAAAACAAGAATTTGATTATAAGGCTGAGCAAAAACATGAAAGAATTAAAAATTCTTGATTAAACTGGGAAAATATTTGGTTCCTTGCTTTTTCTATTGCCCATCTTTCTTATTTCATCCCTTCTTGTTTCCTTTAAGATTATCAAAGTAGCTTACAGGCTTAATAGAACAGGTTAGACAAGGTACTTAATTAGCATTACTAATAGTGGCAGATCTTGTTAGACCAGTATCTTCTTTTTTTTATTCCTTTCATATTTTGTGGTTTTTGCTTATAAACAGTATGTACTTGGATTCCCCTACTCCCATTTGACAATCTCTGCCTTTCAACTGTAGCATTTTGTCCACTTACATTTATCATAATTATTGATATGTTTAGAATTCTTTCTATGATCTTTGTGGTGTGTATGTCTATAATTAGCGCAGTTGTAGGCTTACAGAAAAATTATGCAGAAAGTACAGAGTTCCCATAAACCTCCCTCTTATACACACAATTTTCCCGATTAACATTTTGCATTAGTGTGGTACCTTTGGTTGTGTGTGTTTTAAATGTTGTTATTCTCCTTTCTTGACTTATTTTGGAATGAGTCTTTTTGTACCATATTTTGCTCTATTACCATTTGGAAGATATACTCTCAATTTCTCTTCTCTGAGTGATTACTCTTAAAATTTTAAATTGCATACTCAAGGTCTAAAATTATTCCGTATCTTTACTTTTCTCCTGAATAATACCTTAGCTAACTTTGAGGTTTGATTGCTACCACATCTTATATATTTTTTTCCTATTTTAGTTCTATTCAAAACATTCAGCTTAGACATTACTTCACAGTTCTATGAGTCAATATTTGTTTAGTTTTACTCACATGTTCACAATTTCATTCCTCATCATTCTTTCTTCCATTTTAGTTTTTCCTTCTAGAACCATTTTTCTTATTTATGAGAAATACAACTTTTAGATGTTCCTTTTGGAAAGGTACTTAGTTAGCATTACTAATAGTGGCAGATCTTGTTAGGCCAGTAGCTTAAACTTTTAATTTTTAGTTTTCTGAAGGTATTTAAATTTCAGTACATTCTTGGAAGAAAATGCTTGAGGTTACACATTAAAATGTTTTAGTAAATGTCAGTATTGATCCATGTTCCTTGCTGCAGATAAGAGTTATTTCTAAATTCCAATTTGAAGGAGTTTGTTAGTTTACCAAATTCTACTCCCTGATGTAATGTGATTTTCTATGCTATCATGCAATTAAGAATTTTCTCAGTATATTTAATCACTGATGAACTGATAATAACAAATTACATTTGGCCAATATTTAATCACTGACGAATTGATAATGACAAATTAGATCACTGTATTTGGCCATTCCAAGTCCTTGGTTTAGTGGATACAATATCTGATTGTCCACTGAACTCTTTCAAGTTAAGAAAATAAGAGCAAACATTGGTATGTCATGCAACAGGGTTGTGTTTTCTGGTTTCTTAGTCATGTATCAGGGAGAAAGTTTAGAGGTAACAAGAAGAATGAGTTTATGTAAGAATATTTTCTATGTGCTTTAGAAATTACAAAAAAATTACACAGTTCTCTCAGGAAGAAACCTAGAACATACCCTATTTTTTCTTTAATTAGTTTCATCCATTCTCTGTCAAAAATAATCACTTTTGTAGAGCTGTTTTGCATTTGACTCAGCCAACTTAAAAGTAAATATAAACTCAAGAGACTTGAAATCTAGCAAAATATCGATAAATGTTTATATTAGCAAGTAAAGATTAGACTGAAGTGACAAAGGAATCCTGCTAGAAATAAGACCTGTGAGTAGTTTTGAACTATCTGCAAAAACCTTTCTTATTTTCTTTTTTGGTAAACTCCAATTCATCCTTTCAGAACCAACCAAATATTACCTTCTTTGTCAAACCTTGCATAATTTCCAAGTAGCTATGGTCTTATATAGTATTTGATAGATTCCTATACTGTTATAATAAAACAATTTTATTTAAATTATTTGTTTACATGTCTCCTTCCCTTATTAGACTATGATGCCCATGGTAGGCAAGAGTTCATCTAACAAATACTGAGTGCTTATTATGTGTGGGACAGTTTTCTACTACTTTTAAGACCATACTTTTATGGTGGTAGTAAGATAACGAGGTAAAAAAAATGTTTTTATTCCCAACATTTAGTACATGCTTTTCCCATTATTGACTCAGTAAGGGGTTGCTAAATAATTAAATAACTGAGTGAGTGAGTGAATGAAGGAATGAAACCTATTGTGTAAAGTTCCCCAATTTGCAAACAGAATCAACGTATAGAGGAAGTTAATCTCCCAAGAGGAGCAGGATTTGTTATTCTACAAAGAATTCCTAACGAGTCTGTAGGGTTTAGAGAAACCAGGGCTATAAATAGGTGGTGTAACTTTAAGAGGGATAATCCTGGCTTGTCCATTTTTATGTGCTGGAGCTCCACCTAGTTCTGAGATAAAGACAGATGACTGGCCAAATCAGGAGAATTCCTGTAACTGCCTGCTAACAGAGGGCAGTGAGGGAGAGTGCAAGCTGTGAGGGAGAGTGTGAGCTGTGAGGGAATTGGACCAAAGATGAAACAATAATGCAAGCAAGAGACATTTGTAAGACTGTGAGTTTTCTTCTTACTGCAGTATTCCTGTTGCAGAATACATAAAGCTTGTTGATTTGTCTAACACTTCCCTCTGAGATGCTATGCCCTTTCATAAATAATGTGTTCAACTGTATATAGTTATTGCAAATCATTTTTGACAGCAGGGAGTACTTTTCCAAAATGAGCCTGAGCCACCCGTGGCCCTGAACTCACTCATCAGCAGTTTGCCCACACAGGCAGTCTCTGGGGCTAGCTCAGACAGGCTGCCTTG
The DNA here is from genome assembly GCF_023851605.1 of Tamandua tetradactyla. Classification (NCBI taxonomy): domain Eukaryota; kingdom Metazoa; phylum Chordata; class Mammalia; order Pilosa; family Myrmecophagidae; genus Tamandua; species Tamandua tetradactyla. The sequence continues at coordinate 92,622,808 of NC_135327.1, read as the reverse complement.
CCTCTGAATTTCACACTTGAGACCAAGGTTCATTATGTGGAGTCTGATCTAGTTCCAATAGCAACTGTGATTTCTGGGTTGGGTTTGGCATAAAAGAAGGTAGTCTCAAAAGAAAACCATCAAGCTTGTTTGTGTTCCTAGTCAAATCCCTTCTTTTTTCTACATGGTGATTCCAATCCTTTGCTGATCTCAAGTTTTCTTCCCCATCTTCCTCACTGTCAGCAGATAATTTAATTTTCCAGAAAAATAGAGACCATTAGGCGTTGTTCTACCTTCTCTCCTTTCCATACCACGTATGCCTTTATCTGTTATTCTCTGATTTCTGTCTCAGAGAGAGTGTATAAGTTACCTATTGCAATGTAACAAGTTATCCCAATATTTAGCAGCTTAAAATAGCAAAATATATTTTTATTTATTTATTTATTTATTTATATTAATTAATGGAAAAAAAGAAATTAACCCAACATTTAGAAATCATACCATTCTATATATGCAATCAGTAATTCTTAACATCATCACATAGATGCATGATCATCATTTCTTAGTACATTTGCATCGGTATAGAAGAACTAGCAACACAATAGAAAAAGATATAGAATGTTAATATAGAGAAAAAAATAAAAGTAATAATAATAGTAAAAACAAAAAAAAAACAAAAAAAACCAACCAGACAGACAAAAACAAACAAAAAACAACAACAACAACAACAACAACAAAAAAAACCTATAGCTCAGATGCAGCTTCATTCAGTGTTTTAACATGATTACTTTACAATTAGGTATTATTGTGCTGTCCATTTTAGAGTTTTTGTATCTAGTCCTGCTGCACAGTCTGTATCCCTTCAGCTCCAATTACCCATTATCTTACCCTGTTTCTAACTCCTGCTGGACTCTGTTACCAATGACATATTCCAAGTTTATTCTCGAATGTCGGTTCACATCAGTGGGACCATACAGTATTTGTCTTTTAGTTTTTGGCTAGACTCACTCAGCATAATGTTCTCTAGGTCCATCCATGTTATTACATGCTTCATAAGTTTATCCTGTCTTAAAGCTGCATAATATTCCATCGTATGTATATACCACATTTTGTTTAGCCACTCTTCTGTTGATGGACATTTTGGCTGTTTCCATCTCTTTGCAATTGCAAATAACGCTGCTATAAACATTGGTGTGCAAATGTCCGTTTGTGTCTTTGCCCTTAAGTCCTTTGAGTAGATACCTAGCAATGGTATTGCTGGGTCGTATGGCAATTCTATATTCAGCTTTTTGAGGAACCGCCAAACTGCCTTCCACAGTGGTTGCACCATTTGACATTCCCACCAACAGTGGATAAGTGTGGCTCTTTCTCCGCATCCTCTCCAGCACTTGTCATTTTCTGTTTTGTTGATAATGGCCATTCGGGTGGGTGTGAGATGATATCTCATTGTGGTTTTGATTTGCATTTCTCTAATGGCCAGGGACATTGAGCATCTCTTCATGTGCCTTTTGGCCATTTGTATTTCCTCTTCTGATAGGTGTCTGTTCAAGTCTTTTTCCCATTTTGTAATTGGGTTGGCTGTCTTTTTGTTGTTGAGTTGAACAATGTCTTTATAAATTCTGGATACTAGACCTTTATCTGATATGTCATTTCCAAATATTGTCTCCCATTGTGTAGGCTGTCTTTCTACTTTCTTGATGAAGTTCTTTGATGCACAAAAGTGTTTAATTTTGAGGAACTCCCATTTATTTATTTCCTTCTTCAGTGCTCTTGCTTTAGGTTTAAGGTCCCTAAGACTGCCTCCAATTGTAAGTTTCATTAGATATCTCCCTACATTTTCCTCTAACTGTTTTATGGTCTTAGACTTAATGTTTAGATCTTTGATCCATTTTGAGTTAACTTTTGTATAGGGTGTGAGATATGGGTCTTCTTTCATTCTTTTGCATATGGATATCCAGTTCTCTAGGCACCATTTATTGAAGAGACTGTTCTGTCCCAGGTGGATAAGTGTGTTCTGTCCCAGGTGGATAGGCACTCCGCCTATTATTGATTTCCAACTTCATTCCTTTATGATCCGAGAAAGTGTTGTGTATGATTTCAATCTTTTTAAATTTGTTAAGACTTGCTTTGTGACCCAGCATATGGTCTATCTTTGAGAATGATCCATGAGCACTTGAGAAAAAGGTGTATCCTGCTGTTGTGGGATGTAATGTCCTATAAATGTCTGTTAAGTCTAGCTCATTTATAGTAATATTCAGATTCTCTATTTCTTTATTGATCCTCTGTCTAGATGTTCTGTCCATTGATGAGAGTGGGGAATTGAAGTCTCCAAGTACTATGGTAGATGTGTCTATTTCCCTTTTCAGTAATTGCAGTGTATTCCTCACGTATTTTGGGCATTCTGATTCGGTGTGTAAATATTTATGATTGCTATGTCTTCTTGTTTAATTGTTCCTTTGATTAGTAGAGAGTATCCTTCTTTGTCTCTTTGAACTGTTTTACATTTGAAGTCTAATTTGTTGGATATTAGTATAGCCACTCCCGCTCTTTTCTGGTTGTTATTTGCATGAAATATCTTTTCCCAACCTTTCACTTTCAACCTATGTTTATCTTTGGGTCTAAGATGTGTTTCCTGTAGACAGCATATAGAAGGATCCTGTTTTTTAATCCATTCTGCCAGTCTATGTCTTTTGATTGGGGAATTCAGTCCATTAACATTTAGTGTTATTACTGTTTGGATAATATTTTCCTCTAGCATTTTGCCTTTTGTATTATATATGGCATATCTGACTTTCCTTCTTTCTACACTCTTCTCCATACCTCTCTCTTCTGTCTTTTCGTATCTGACTCTAGTGCTCCCTTTAGTATTTCTTGCAGAACTGGTCTCTTGGTCACAAATTCTCTCAGTGACTTTTTGTCTGAGAATGTTTTAATTTCTCCCTCATTTTTGAAGGACAATTTTGCTGGATATAGGAGTCTTGGTTGGCAGTTTTTCTCTTTTAGTAATTTAAATATATCATCCCACTGTCTTCTAGCTTCCATGGTTTCTGCTGAGAAATCTACACATAGTCTTATTGGGTTTCCCTTGTATGTGATAGATTGTTTTTCTCTTGCTGCTTTCAAGATCCTCTCTTTCTCTTTGACCTCTGACATTCTAACTAGTAAGTGTCTTGGAGAACGCCTATTTGGGTCTAATCTCTTTGGGGTGCGCTGCACTTCTTGGATCTGTAATTTTAGGTCTTTTATAAAAGTTGGGAAATTTTCAGTGATAATTTCTTCCATTAGTTTTTCTCCTCCTTTTCCCTTCTCTTCTCCTTCTGGGACACCCACAACATGTATATTTGTGCGGTTCATATTGTCCTTGAGTTCCCTGATACCCTGTTCAAATTTTTCCATTCTTTTCCAGATAGTTTCTGTTTCTTTTTGGAATTCAGATGTTCCATCCTCCAAATCACTAATTCTATCTACTGTCTCTTTAAATCTATCATTGTAGGTATCCATTGTTTTTTCCATCTTTTCTACTTGTCCTTCACTTCCATAAGTTCTGTGATTTGTTTTTTCAGTTTTTCTATTTCTTCTTTTTGTTCAGCCCATGTCTTCTTCATGTCCTCCCTCAATTTATCAATTTCGTTTTTGAAGAGGTTTTCCATTTCTGTTCGTATATTCAGCATTAGTTGTCTCAGCTCCTGTATCTCATTTGAACTATTGGTTTGTTCCTTTGACTGGGCCATATTTTCAATTTTCTGAGCGTGATCCGTTATCTTCTGCTGGCGTCTGGGCATTTAGTCAGATTTCCCTGGGTGTTGGACCCAACAGGTTGAAAAATTTTTCTGTGAAATCTCTGGGTTCTGTTTTTCTTATCCTGCCCAGTAGGTGGCGCTCGTGGCACACATTTGTCTGCGGGTCCCACCAGTAACAGGTGCTGTGGGTCCTTTAACTTTGGAAAACTCTCGCCATGGGGGAGGTTCGCCGGCCGAAGTGGCTTGGAAGAGTGCCAGCCGGCCCGGGGGTCCAAACGTGGGGAGGGTCGCCGGCCGCCGCAGCCCGTGAGAGTGCCCCTCCGAATTTCCTATTCGGCCCGGGGCTCCAAGCGTGGCGGGAGGGTGCCAGCCGCCGCGGCCCGGGAGAGTGCACCATTCCCAGCCGGACCGGGGAGTCACGTGTTTGGAAGGGACACCCCCGGTCACCGTTCTCCGCGGCCTGGGGATTTCTGATCCAATTCTCTCAGTTGGTTCGGGGGGCCGCGCGTGGTGGGGGCTCCAGCCGCCGTGGCTTGAGGGGACTGCCTGCCCAGTTCTGCCAGCTGGTCCGGGAAGGAGGAGGGGAGGGACTCCGACCGCTTGCCGCCCCACCCGGGGAAGCCCGTGCCCCTCGGCGATCTCACCGGAGTCGGTTCTCCCAGCCAGTCAGCCGTTCCAGGATGGGGTACGCTGTCTTTTTTATCTCTGTCGTGGCTCCGGGAGCTGTTCTGTATCGTTTCTACTCCCCTAGTAGCTGTTCTGGAGGAGGAAAGGTGAGGATGGCAAGGCTGTCGAGGACGGTGGCGGAGGAGCCGGTGAAGGCGGAAGGGGGCACGGTGGTGGTTGGAGAGCTGCTGGTGTAGGAGGAGAAAGGGAAGGATAAGATGGCGGATGGAGCGCCGCTGGAGCAGAAGGGGAAAGAGAAGGGCAAGATGGTGGTGGGAGCGCCGCTGGCGGAGAAAGAGGAAGAGGAGGGCTAGATGGCAGCGGGAGCACCGGCAGAGAAGGGGGAAGAGGAGGGCTACATGATGGTGGAAGCGTCGCCGGCGGAGAAAGAGGAAGAGTTATATTTTTATTTTGTCTCAGTTTCTCTAGTCAGGAATTTGGAAGTAGCTTAGCTAGGTGGTTCTGGCTCAGAGTCTTTTGTGAGGTTGCAGTCAAGATACCAGTTGTGGCTGCAGATGTTTGAAACCTGGACTAGGGCTAGAAGATCAACTTCCAAGATGAAGGGCTTTCAGCAGGAGGACTCAGTTCCTCACCGCAGGGTATCTCCATAGGGCTGTTTGAATGTTCTCATGAAATTTGAGCTGGCACCCCTATGACTGATAAGAGAGACAGAGAGAGAGAGAGGGAGGGAGAGAGAGAGAGAGAAAGAAAGAAGGGGTGGAGGGGATATGGAAGAAGATGCAATAGTTCTTATAAACTTTCATAAGGTGCACATTATCACTTTTACTACATTCTGTTAGAGGCACATCACTAAGCACACAGTAGGAGGGGAATTAGGCTTCATCTTTTGAAAGAAGGAGTATTGGAGAAGATTAGAATCACCAGAGAAGGAACACTCTCCCTTTACTTTTCTCCACCTGTGAGCTTGAGCCCTCCTTTTTCACCTGGACTTGGCTAATCAACTGTGCCCTCTCAGTAATAGATCTCATTCATTGAATATTTAATATGTCTTGGCCACTTTGCCAAGCACTTTATGCAGATAATTTCACTTAATACAAACAATAAGTGTAAGAGATAGGGATAAGATTATCCCACTTTCACAAATGAAGAGACCAAGGGCTCATAAGGTTTAAGTGTGATGTTCTGTGTTATATAATAGGTAGAAGGTTACTATTCGAACTTGATCTTGACTGACTCCATAGCTTGTGCCCCTCCTCTGTTAATTTATTCTACATCACCTCATATGCACCTTTAGTCTCTACTACTCCACCAGCTGCTTCTCCTTTGTCATCAAATAAGTTCAACTCTTCCTCATTCAAAAAGTACCTTCCTTTAGGGGGTGCAAGGATAGTTCAGTGGTAGAATTCCCACCTATGATGCGGGAGACCCAGGTTCAATTCCTGGTCTATGTACTTCCCCAAAACACAAACAAACAAAAAAACAAGCAAACAGAAACTCAACAAATGGTGCTGTAATAACATGATACTCATATGGAAAAATAATGAAATGTGACCCTGTGTTCTAGTTTGCTAGCTGCTGGAAAGCAACACACCAGAGACAGACTGGCTTTTAATAAAAGGGGATTTATTTTGTTAATTCTTCAGAGGAAAGGCAGCTAACTTTCAACTGAGGTTCTTTCTTACGTGGTAAGGTACAGGGTGATCTCTGCTAGCCTTCTCTCCAGGCCTCTGGGTTCCAACAACTTTCCCTGGGGTGACTTCCTTCTGCATCTCCAAAGGCCTGGGCTGAGCTGCGAGTGCTGAGATGAGGAATGCTGAGCTGCTTAGGCTGTGCAACATTGCGCTCTCTCATTTAAACACTAGCCGATTAAGTCAAACATCATTCATTGCAGCAGGCACACCTCCTAGCCAACTGCAGATGTAATGAGCAACAGATGATGAGGTTCACGTACCATTGGCTCATGTCCACAGCAACAGAACTAGGTGCCTTCACCTGGACAAGTTGACAATTGAATCTATCACATGTCCACCCCTTGTCAACTTGGCAACTACATGCATCACCTTAAACAATATTAAGGTGCAAAAAATTCTCTTCTGGCTGTGCACCTGTGAATATCAAAACAAGTTGTCTGGTGTCAATATGCAAAGAAGGATATTCACAGGATACAGATTTTCATTTCCATAGGGAGTAACTGGAAGGAACACAGATGTAAAACCTGCACGGTAAGTACCATGGGATTTCAAAGTCTGAAAGTTGTTTATCCTTCACCTTTAGAAAGTGGCAGTCCCACCCTTTCCAAGGGCCTATGCAGTGGTCCGCCTCTTTCCAAATCAACCTCAGGGAACATTGAGGAGACCACCTTTTTCTTGGCTCCACGCTCTCCAGGCATCAGGGCCCCCCCTGGGCTCTTTGCCATTTCCGGGGCACATGTTCAACCCCTCCATGTGGTGGCAGCCAGGCTCTCCCCAGTCCCCAAGGAGCGTGCTATACCTTTTCCAAGGCCTCAGTTCTTCCTCTGAAGAACTAACAAAATAAATCCCCTTTTATTAAAAGCTAATCTGTCTCTGGTGTGTTGCATTCCGGCAGCTAGCAAACTAGAACACCCTGTCAAACAGCATACCAAAAAAAGTATATATATATAAAAAAATTACCTTGCTTTAAATCCTGTCTCTTCTCAAAATTCATCACATCTTCCCATCACTGCAAACTTCTGGAAATAACGGTCTGCATAACATCCTTACTTCCATTCCTCCCATTTGCCTGAACTTCCAGCGATCTAGTTCTGTATTTACTGATATAGTGAAATGAATTTCCTTAAGTAGGATCACCAATGACATCCTAACTTCCAGATCCAATGCTTTATTTTCAGCCCACATTCTTGTATATATTATCAATTCTTAGACACACGATCTTCAATATTCTTGATATCAGATTGTCTTAGACTCAATGACACTTTAGGTTTGATAAAATAAAGTGTTTGGCTTCTCTTTATCATTTTATATCATGATTCAGTTCCTTCTCCAGGGAAGTCTCCTCATAATGGATGTCCTTGTGGACCGGTTTTTCTTCTTCCTCTCTGATAGTTCTACTCAGCCTTTTTTAACGAGTCCTGCTCCTCATGCAACCCTCAGATGGGTGTAGATGGTTTGGTAGTGATTAATCTTTTTTGTCTTGTGCACTCTTGGGTAATATAGTACAAAATATTCCATACTACTAATTTCTGCTGCAGCCTCCATCTTTCTTTTTAATTAATTGTGAAGGCATCTTCTCCTGAGGGCCCTACAGGTACCACAAACTCTGCAAGTTCCAAACATTAATTCTCTTACAGACTAATCTCTCTGCTTTTATTCTGTATCTTGGACATTCCCATCATCATTGCCAAAGAATATCTCAGAGACATTTGGTTTAGTTTAAAGCACAGCTGACATTTGAGAAATATGTCATTAATCACCAAAGGGGGAAGGCAGAGTTTACCAAGGAAAAAAATCTCAGTCAGTGGAACTATGAAGCTTTCTGTTTTGTCCTTGGGTAGTTGACTGGCTGAAAATGATCAAGGGATCACTTGTACCTAAGCAGACTGTATTCTTATTAGGGAAGACAATTTCAGTTATCACTGATTTTTCAAGAAACCTTGTGATTTCAGCAGTGGGTTAAGTAGTATGCTCATCTTGGGAATTAGTTGCTGATATCCTTCCCTTAGCATCTACACCTCACTTAAGCCAGAACTGTCCAGTTTCCCTCATAATCCCTCAGTCTTCTGTCATGGTCAAACTCAGCTGCGGGAGGACTCAGGTTGACCATGAAGGTTTTAGTATCTTCTTCTTGATGCAGTATAAGCCTCTGAACATTGGCTTGAAGTAATAGCTTATAGTAACAAGCTACACAGTAAGTTTTGATTTAAAAATATCTTTAGTTTGTTTTACCTTTCTAGAACTTTAGGGCTAACATGGAAATGAAGTTTCTGTTTTATTTGAAGGTTCTTACATAATTCCTTAAGTATTTTTCACTTCTAAAGTGAGTGCTTCCATCACCAGAGAAAGTATCCTCCAGGTTGGAAAAACAAAATCCCAGGCTTTTTAAATATAAGTTAAAGCATTGTCCTTTTAGCAAAAGGAAGCTTTTATTCCAACCAGGAAAACTGTAGACTATTAGTGATACATATTTACATCTTTCTCATTTAGACAATTGAGTGAATCTTTTCAAAATGTTCAAGTGATTTATGAAGTGGGATTCTGAACCTTGTCCTATTTTTATATTTTTCCTGGATTTTGATTCTTATAGATCAGGGAGGTTTCAGTTAACTTTTAAGCCTCTCGGGTACAATTTCCCCACCTAAATTTTTGCAGTAAAGGTCTGGATATGTACTTGGGAGCCACCAAGTGGCCATCTTCGGAAAACCAAAGTCCAAAGCACTGCTTTAGAGTTTGATATAACCAATATCTTTTCCATTCTGTGGGGGTGGATCAGTATATTTGAATAAATCCTTCTGGATTGATGAACTCAGATTATGAACTGTCCTTATAATACTAATAATGGGAAAATCAGTAAGAGCTGTTTGTTTTGCATAATTGATGGCTAGGCATTTTATCTTCAAAAGTATTAATTTTAGTATGTGCTTCAATTATAAAAAATGATATGTTTCTTTCTGATGTGGAATTATCTCTAAAAAGTCTTTAATTTAATTTTCCATTTTTTATTAAGGTTCCTGAGGAAGTTGTAAAACCCATTTGCTTTCATAGTATGACAAATTTTGAACAACCCAAAGGCACATCTATTATTAGTGATTATGAATTCTCTAACCTTTACAAGGTGGCATGCTCTTGTTAAGAGGCAGAATGTTAAAAAGTTATAGCCACACAACACAAAGTGTACTCTGATTATTTTAAAGATATGAACCATCAAAAAGTAATATACCAGCCTTGGCCAAAGGAATATGTCAAGACAGGCAATGTTGAGAGTTTGAAGAGCTGTTTAAAAGTCATATTATTCACTCTTTTTAGGAGGGATAGGTAACTAAATTTACTTAGGTTGGAGTGGTTCTTGGCAATTACATGGGAAGCGCATGAATAAATTTGATATGTGAAATGCAAATATTTCTTATTGTTTTGAAACAATAAACCTTGAAAAAGCATGAAAGCAGTGAGTGAGAACTAGGGCTAGACTGATGCCCACTGAGGCCATCAGTGAGCTTAATTGCCTCTGCTACGGCAATAAACAAGGAGGCAGGCAGTAGGCTTGTGATGAGTATTTAGTTTTTGCAAAAGCACTTCTAAAGCACAGCCTTGTATTTTCTGACAAGGGTTAAGCCAACCCGTTGCATGGTATTTGCTTTAGCAATGAGGAAACATCTTCTATCTTATTTTCTTGCCTAACTACCCTGGTTAGACTTTCCAGTATAATGTTGACTAGAAGGGATAAGAGCATATCCTTGTTTTGGTTCTTAGCTTAGGTGGAATGCATCTGGGTTTTTTGTTTGTTTGTTTTTTACCATTAAGTGTGATGTTAGTTGTGGGTTTTCTCTAGATACCTTTTATCAAGTTGAACATATTTCCTTCTGTTCCTAGTTATTTGAATATTTTACTCATGAAAGGCTGTTAAATCTTGTCAAGTGCTTTTTCTGTGATTATTGAGGTGATAATGTAGTTTTGTTTTTTATTCTATTGATATAGTGTATTATATTAATTGATTTTCAGATGTTGAACCAACCTTGTATTCAGAGATAAATTCCACTTAGTCAAAGGGTATAATTCATTTTATATATTGCTAGATTCAGTTTGTTGAGGATTTTTCATGTACATTCTTAAGAGATTTTATAACTGAGAAATCAGGATTTAAGGGATGATTATTTTATAACTGAGAAATCAGGATTTAAGAGATGATTTTGATTACTGAATCATTAGATAGATATTCCTTTTTGCTTTCTGGTATATTGGAGTAGACAGAGGGAAATTCCTGAAATCTCTAAATTATAATCCAGCTGACTTGATCTCTGATAACGATTGTATAGCCCTTATCTTCTGCCCCTGTAATTGTAACAACCTTGTGACTAACCTTCATTTGAACCTAGTTATCTAGTTTTTCAACTTTAGAGTCTTGTAACCACTAAGACATCCCCTAATGTTTATTAATGAAGGGTCTTGGGTCAGCCCAGAACTAACCCACCCAAGTCCAAAGTAATCTTGATAATAAATACTGGCTCTCACCACAATGGGCCTACCTGACATGCACAGTAGCTTAGACTTTAACCTACAAGTCCCCTCTACTTCATCCCACCATTTTCTTACACATCTTCTGTGACTAAGTATGTACTCAATCTATGCATACTCAATAATTAGATCACCTCTAATTACATCATCTGGGGCCACTGTGCTCATTATCCTAAACCCTGCCCATCTTTTCTCTAATAAAACTATCAGAATTACTGCAGTTTGGGGAGACAGGTTTGGGCCAGTAGGCCATCTGCTCTCCTACTATGTGCCTAGTAATAAACTCTCTCTTTGAAACCCCACTGTCTCAAGAATTGGTTAATGAATGTGTCAGGCAAAAGAATCCATGGCCTATACCCAGTAATAGTATTAGCCTGTGGTTTTCCTTCCTTGTGATGTCTTTGTCTGGTTTTGTTATCAGGGTAATAATAGTGGCCTCATAGAATGAGTTGGAAAGTGTTTCCTCCTCTTCTATTACTTTGGAAGACTAGTATTAATTCTTCTTTAAATGTTTGGTAGAATTCATCAGTGAAGCCATATGGGTCTGGGCTTATTTTTTGTGGGAAGTTTTATTATTATATTATTATTATTTTATTGTAAAAAATAACATATATACAAAAAGCAATAAATTTCAAAGCACGCTGCAACAATTAGTTGTAGAACAGATTTGATTTGGTATGGGTTACAATTCCACAATTTTAGGTCTTTGCTTCGAGCTGTTCTAAGACATTGGAGACTAAAAGAAATATCAATACAGTGATTCAAGAGTCATACTCATTTGTTAAATCCTATTTTCTCTATATAATTCCATCTTCTCCTTTGATCTTTCTCCCAATCTTTAGGGATATTTAGGCTATGTCCCTTCTTTTTCATGTTGGAAAGGGCTGTCAATAATATGGACTAGGGGTATGAAAGTAGTTGATGTTCTGGAGAGTCTGGCTGTGCAGTTATTCTTTGTCCTGCAAAGAATTGGTACAAGGAGAAAAATCCTTTGACAGAAAGTCAGAAAGCAAAGGAGACTCTGTCTCAAGCCAGAGTCCCGAGTTTATTTTTTGTTTACTAATTTTGGGCTAAAGGGGCCATTTGAAGTTAAGCTATCCTTCAATCACCAGGGGAGGCTCCCAATTGCCTTGAGGAGGTATCTTTAATTTAAAGAACAAAACAGGAACATTCCCATGCATAGGAGATGTTCCAGATAAGCAAATGCCACAGATAAGCAAAGCAGACAGATAAGCAAATGGAACAGATAAGCAAAGCAGACAAACATCTTGACCTGTTTTCAGCTCTCATGATGTTTTCAGCATCAAGTCTATGAACTGACAAACAAGCAGACTAGCACAGTGGTTTTCCACTGCTTGAGGACATGCAGACACCAAGCAAGCTCACAAAATGTATTAACCATATCCTCCCCACAGCTGGCCCCTCTGGGTTTCAGGACTTGTCAGGCCTAGGAATCCATCTGAAGTTTGTAGTTTTCTGGAAAGTAATCATAGTGCATGGAACCTTTGTGGAATCTCAGATAAAGCCCTAGGTGTTCTTTTTTTTTTTAAACATCACAATTTACTTTTTGTGTGTGTGGAGTAAATAGCATGTGTACAAAAAAGCAATAAATTTCAAAGCACATTATAACAATTAGTTGTAGATCAGATTTCAGAGTTGGTATGGGCTACGTATGATTTCACAAGTTTAGGTTTTTACTACTAGCTGTTCTAAGATACTGCTCTAAGATATATATAAAAAAATATCAATATAATGATTCAGTAATATATTCATTTGTTAAACCCAACCTTCTCTGTTTAACTCCACCATCACCTTTGATTTTTCTCCTACTTTTTAGGGTATTTGGGCTATGCCCATTCTAATTTTTTAAAAAATTTTTTATTAATTAAAAAAAAAAGCAGTTACAGGAAACACAAACATTCTTAGTATATGCTCATTCCGTTCTATATATATAATAAGTAATTCACAATATCATCATATATATTCATCATCATGAACATTTCTTAGCATATTTGCATCAATTCAGAAAAAAGAAATAAAAAGACAACAGAAAAATAAAAAGAAAACAGAAAAAAAATGAAATTTTACTTACCATACCCCTTACCCCTCACTTTCATTGATCACTAACATTTCAAACTAAATTTATTTTAACATTTGTTCCCCAATTATTTATTTTTATTCCATATGTTCTACTCGTCTGTTGACAAGGTACATAAAAGGAGCATCAGACACAGTCACACAGTCACTTTGTGAAAGCTATATCATTATACAATCATCATCAAGAAACATGGCTACTGGAACACAGCTCAACATTTTCAGGCAATTCCCTCCAGTCTCTCCAGTACATCTTGGATAACAAGGTGATACCTACTTAATGCATAAGAATAACCTCCAGGATAACCTCTCGACTCTGTTTGGAATCACTTTGTCTCATTTCACTCTTCCCCCTTTTGGTCGAGAAGGTTTTCTCAGTCCTTTGATGCTGGGTCTCAGCTCGTTCTAGAGTTTTTCTCAATCCCTTGATGCTGAGTCTCAGCTCATTCTGGGATTTCTGTCCCACGTTGCCAGGAAGGTCCACACCCCTGGGAGTCATGTCCCATGTAGACAGGGGGAGAGTGGTGAGTTTGCTTGTTGTGTTGGCTGGAGAGAGAGGCCACATCTGAGCAACAAAAGAGGTTCTCTTGGGGGTGACTCTTAGGCCTAATTTTAAGTAGACTTGACCTATCCTTTGTGGGGTTAAGTTTCATATGAACAAACCCCAAGACTGGGGCTCAGCCTATAGCTTTGGTTGTCCACACTGCTTGTGAGAATATCAAGAATTCAACTTGGGGAGGTTGAATTTTCCCCCGTTCTCACCATTCTCCGAAGAGGACTTTGCAAATACTTTTCTACTCACTGATCAAATCACTCTGGGATTTATTGGGGCATCACTCTGGACAAACCAACAAACTGTCATGTCCTACCCAAGGTTCCATGTACTTATGTTGTTCAACCAACTATCTGCATACATTATATTAGGAGATGCACTAGTCAAAATATAAATTTTGTACCAAATAAACATTTTTTGCTTTAGTCTCACACATAAGATGAAATTTTAAATATTAATTACCATCTATTTTCAGCACCCTGCAGTAATGACATTCTTTTGTTCTTCCTCATGCAAAAACATTTTCTAAATTTGTACATTTAGTCACTATCATTATACACTCTTGGCATTCCTAGATTATACTATCTCAATTTTTATCGTCTGTCTTTCTTTGTGATTACAATTATGCCCCCAGCCCTCCTCCCTCTATAATCCTCACACTCAGCTTCATTCAGTGTTTTAACATGATTATATTACAGTTATATCTTATTGTGCTGTCCATTTCTGAGTTTTTATATTCAGTCTTGTTGCACAGTCTGTATCCCTTCAGCTCCAATTACCCAATATCTTACCCTATTTCTATCTCCTGATGGTCTCTGTTACCAACGAAATATTCCAAGTTTATTCACTAATGTCAGTTCAATGAGTGAGACAAACAAAAGTTGTCCTTTTGTTTTTGGCTAATCTCACTCAGCATAATGTCCTTAAGGTCCATCCATGTTGTTATATACTTCATAACTTTATTCTGTCTTACAGCTGCATAATATTCCATAGTATGTATATGACACAGTTTGTTTAGCCACCTGTCTGTTGATGGATATTTTGGCTGTTTCCATCTCTTGGTAATTGTAAATAATGCTGATATAGACACTGATGTGTAAATGTCCATTTGTGTCCTTGCCCTCATGTCGTTTGAGTAGAGACAGCATATAGATGGGTCCTGTTTTTTAATCCATTCTGCCAATCTATCTGTTTTGATTGGGGAGTTTAATCCATTAACATTTAGTGTTATTACTGCATGGGTAGTACTTTCTTCTACTATTTTGCCTCCTGGATTTTATATGTCATATCTAATTTTCCTTCTTTTTTACTTTTACTCATAGTCTTCCTTTCTACACTCTGCTCTACACCTCTCTCTTCTGTCTTTTCATATCTGTCTCTAGTGCTCCCTTTAGTATTTCTTGCAGAGTTGGTCTCTTGGTCACAAATTCTCTGAGTGATTTTTTGTCTGAAAATGTTTTAATTTCTCCCTCGTTTTTGAAGGACAATTTTGCTGGATATAGAAGTCTTGGTTGGCAGTTTTTCTCTTTTAGTAATTTAAATATATCATCCCACTGTCTTCTCAACTGCATGGTTTCTGCTGAGAAATCTATGCATAGTCTTCTTGAGTTTCCCTTGTACGTGATGGATTGCTTTTCTCTTGCTGCTTTCAAGATTCTCTCTTTCTCTTTGACCTCTGACATTCTGATTAGTAAATGTCTTAGAGTACGTCTATTTGGATCTATTCTGTTTGGGGTACGCTGCACTTCTTGGATCTGTAATTTTAAGTCTTTCATAAGAGTGGGGAAATTTTTAGTGATAATTTCCTCCATTAGTTATTCTCCTCCTTTTCCCTTCTCTTCTCCTTCTGGGACACCCACAACACATATATTCGTACACTTCATATTGTCTTTCAGTTCTCTGAGTCCCTGTTCACATTTTCCATTTTTTTCCTTATATTTTCTTTTTCTTGCCAGATTTCAGAGGTTGCATCCTCTAGTTCACTAATCCTATGTTCTGTCTCTCAAAATCTACCATTGTAGGTTTTCATTGTTTTTTTCATCTCTTCTGCCGTGCCTTTCATTTCCATAAATTCTGTGATTTGTTTTTTCAGACTTTTAGTTCTTCTTTTTGTTCCTTCCTTGCCTTCTTTATATCCTCCCTCAATTCACTGATTTGGTGTTTTTTTTTTTTTTTTTTCACATGGGCAGGCACCGGGAATCGAACCCGGGTCCTTGGGCATGGCAGGCAAGCACTCTTACCTGCTGAGCCACCGTGGCCCACCCGATTTGGTTTTTGATGAGGTTTTCCATGTCTGTTTGTATATTCTGAATTAATTGTTTCAGCTCCAGTATCTCATTTGAATTGTTGGTTTGTTCCTTTGACTGGGACATATCTTCAATTTTCCTAGTGTGAATTTTTTTTTGCTGGCATCTAGGCATTTAATTACCTTAATTAGTTTATTCTGGAGATTGTTTTCACTTCTTTTACCTAGGATTTTCTTGCTGGATGAATTTGTTGTGTGTCTGTTCTTTGACATTCAGTTCAGTTTTATCTTGACCTCTAGCTTAAGTTTTGTTTAACAGAGGAGAATTTTTCAGTTCTTGTTTTCTTGTTTCTTGCCCTGCTTGTGTGGTGCCTTCCCCACCCCCACCCCCCACACACACTTAGGAGGGTCTACTTAGGTATTATAGACCCCAGCTGGATTTTCCCAGACAAAACTGGCCTCCTATCAGGAGGAAGGAGTCACCTGCATCGGTTTTCCCTGAGGGTGAGACCCAGCAGGTTGAAAGACTTTCCTGTGAAGTCTCTGGACTCTGTTTTTCTTATCCTGCCCAGTAGGTGGTGCTTGTCTGCCTGCGGGTCCCACCAGCATAAGATGATGCAATACCTTTAACTTTGGCTGACTCTCCCTGCTGGGGACATGGTGGAGACAGAGGAGAGGTTGTAGGCTGGTTTTAATGGTTTCAAATGACCAAGCCCTGGTGTCTGAATTCCTTGAGTGAGGGATTCCACCTGAGTTGGGCTTTACCCATCCCCTGGGGAAGGCACAGGCTTCAGACAAGCCCTCAAACAAGCTTGTTTCTGCCTATGCCTGGGGCAGTTGCAGCCTGAGGAGTCCTGCCGCTGTATCCAAAGGCAGTCAAGCCTTTTTAGAAACACAGCTACAAAACCTCTATTTTCTTCTTGTTTCTTTTGCTGTCAGCCCTGCCCCCTTGGTGCCGGGGCAAAAATGAGTGACCTCCACTTTGACCTGAGCTTGGGGCCTATTTTTAGTAGTCAGAATTTGTTAATTAATTCCATAATTGGCGTATGGTTGGGCTCAGCTCCTGCTGCTGGTAAAGCCTCTTTCCTTTCCCCTCTTTGAAGCAGCCTGTGGGGGAGGGGTGCTGGCCACTGCGGCTTGGGGAACTCACGGTTCCAGGGGGCTTGCAGCTGTTCCAGCTGTTCCAGCTGGTCCAGACTGGGGTACGCTGTGTGTCCGGTCACTGGCATGGCCCCAGGAGCTATTCTGTACTGTTTCTTGTTATTTAGTAGTTGTTCTGGAGGACGAACTAAAATGTGCACATTGTTAAGCCACCATCTTGGCCTGGAAGTGTCCATTCTAATTTTTTAATATGTTGAAAGGGGCTGTTGATAATATGGGATAGTTGATGTTCTGGAGAGGCTGGCCTTTCTAGATTTCAGGATTTATCTGGTCCAGGAACCTATCTAGAGGTTGTAGGTTTCTGTAAAGTTACCCTAGTACACGGAACCTTTGTAGAATCTTATATGACACCCTAGCTGTCCTTTAGGATTGGCAGAAATGGATTTGGTTGAGGTTCGGCAAGTAATGATAGGTAGCAATGTCTAACTGAAGCTTGCATAAGATGACCTCCAGAGTGGCTTCTTCACTCTATTTAAACTCTCTCAGCCACTGATACCTTATTTGTTATACTTCTTTCTCCTCTTTTAGTCAGGATAGCATTGTTGATCCCACCATGCCAGGACCAGGCTCATCCCTGCCAGGGAGATTTTCACCCCTGGATATCATGTCCCATGTAGCAGGGAAGGCAATGATTTCATTTGCAGAGTTGGGCTTAGAGAGAGAGAGAGGCCACATCTGAATAACAAAAGGGGTCTTCCAGAAGTGACTCTTAGGCATACTGTAGGTAGGCTAAGCTTCTCCACTTCATTTATAAGCTTCACGAGAGCAAGCCTCAAGATCAAGGGCTTGGCCTATTGATTTATGTATCCCTAATGTTTGTCACAATATCAGGGGTTTCCCTGGTGGCGAAGTTTAATAGTTCCATATTTTTTTCTCCCATCCCTCAAGGGACTTTGCCAATACTTTTTTGCTATTTGCTTAATATACTATGGGATTTATCCAGGCATTATAAAAAGCTACACAGAATTAAAGGTCCTCATTCTTATTCTGGGCTCCCTGTGTTTGGGATAGTTTGTTTGGGATAGCTCCCTGTGTTTGTTGATAGTTTGTGTTTGGATTGTTTAAATGATCTATCTAGACAGGTTGAGTTAGATTATGTGCTACAGAAAATATTTGTTCAGGACAACTAAACCTTTCTTCCTTTGGTCTCAAAGCATAGATGGGGTTCTGAAATATAGACAATGTCTTCCTTACTCCTGTATTCTGAATTACCTTAATTTATTTTTGTGGGAAGGTTTAAAATTACTGATTCAATTTCTTTATTTGTTAGGCTTTCTATTTCTTCTTGAGTCAGTTTCAGGAATTTCCTCAGAATTTATTGGCATACAGTTGTTCATAGTAGCTCCTTATAATCTTTATTTCTGTAAGGTTAATAGTGATATCGCCCCTTTCATTTCTGATATTTGTAACTTGAGTTGTTTTTTTTTTTTGGTCAGTCTAGCTAAAAATCTGTCAATTTTTTTGATCTTTACAAAGAACCAATTTTTAGTTTTGTTGATAATCTCTTGTTTTGATTTTCTGTTTCATTAACATCCACTCTAATGTCAATACTGCTCAGACATAGGGTTTTCTGCCTGATACACGTAACAGCCAATCTGTGACACTGGGCTTTCAAAAGGAGAAATAATTTATAGCTATGAGAAGCAAGGAGAACAGATGGCCCATGGGCCTGGAATCTGTCTTCCCAAACTGCAGTAATTCTGATCATTTTATGGTATCAAAAGATGGGCAGGTTTTAGGATAATGAGTATAATGGCTCAAGATGACAAAGTTAGAGTGATCTAATTACTAAGCATGTGCAGATTAATTACATGTTTAGCTACAGAACATAAGTAAGAAAATGGCAGCCTTAACATGATGATAGGCGTGATTTTTAGAATTATGATGAGGTATTTATCACTTACAGTTTAAGTTTAATCTATTACGCATATCAGGCAGGCCAATTTTGGTTAGATCCAGCTTTATCTAGTAAGATAGTTTAGCACGTAGTTTGTTCTGGTCTGACTCGAGGTCTTTCTGTAATGAACATTAGAGGGTTGTCTTTGTATTTATAATGCCCCGTAGCTCCAAACCATTCAGAACACATCCAGTTCGGAAAGAAAGAAGTAAAACTACCTCTGTTTGCAGATATGATTTTGTATATAGAAAATCTTAAGGAATTAATGAACAGATTCTTAGAACTAATAACTAGTTCATCAGGGTTTCAGGGTACAATATCCATACATGAAAATCCATTGTATGTGTAACAACAGACAATCCACAAATGAAAGTAAGAAAACAATTCCATCTATAACAGCAAATGTTTAGGAGTAAATTTAATAAAACAAATGTAAAACTGGATTGCATGGACATGGCTATGCACATCTCCGTGTGCATTGCCTTCATCCTACATGCCATCTCCTTGATGCTGTCACCTCAGCTACTCCACATTCTATCACAGCTCTGTACTTCCTTCTGCGTGGATGCCTTTTCACCTTTCTCTGCAAGGAAAACTACTTTCCCTTCTGATTGTACTCTTCTTTGGAACCTTCCCTCACTTGCATGTCAAATTAAGTCACTTTCTTATTTGTGTTCCCAAAGCACTTTGTACTTCTATCTTCTGGCACTTACCACATTGTAATTATTTGGCTGCTTTTATCTCACTCTGAGGCCAGGGGCAGTGTCTCCTTTGTCTTTGTATCCTCCAAGACCTATTTGCCAATTTGGCATAAAGAAGTTCCTTAGTAAATATTTTGTGAATGAATGTGCCATCTGTCACAGAAATGTTCTGATCAACTGAATGCTTTTTGAGTACATGTGCCAACACTGCTGGAGATAAAAAGAAGACTATACTCTGGTGAAGGGTACAGAAGTAAATATAAATATCACCAAAGATACAGCAAGCAAATTATAAGGGACTTATAAATCAAGTATTATGGGGTCAGGGTAGGGGAGAATGATTCCTTGAGACAACTTTAAAAGTTGGAAAGGATTTCCACACTTATAGATGGGACAGGTGATGGTAGAGAAGGGGCAGCAAAGGAGCTATTTATAGATTCAACGCTAGGAAACATCAGATGACTCAAATACTTTTTAATAGCAAACTCTATTTCTGAAATAAAAAGTCAGGAATCATTAGGTATTCTGTAAAATTGTTCAGCTTTCTGGGTGTTGCCTTGACTTATACACATTTGCCTCAGAGTTTCCTTCCTCTTATGTATTTAGGGAAAGGGCCTGTCCTCACTGAGGCTCCTGAGTTGGTCTTCAGCAGCAGCTTCCCTGCTGCTATGTGTTTCTCCCAGCTTGCAGCTTTGGTAGTGGTCATGCTTGGAACTTCTGAACCTTTTGTGCTGATCTTGCTGTTGCCACACTGGCCTGAGCAGGGGAAGGAGGGGGGCAAAGAAGGTGACCCTTCCTCTTGCTGCCTGTCCCTTTTTGCTCCTACAACTCCACCATCACTGGACTGTCAGGGTGAAGTACATAAGGCTTGGGAGAAAAAAATTCTTTAAACTAATCGGTAAATTTGGTTCCCAGAATTGAAGGTGGAGGGTGGTATTAAACTCTTTATAAGAATTATCTACTGGGTATAACTAGTTTTAGCTTCACTTTGGGTGTCTCAAATTCAGCCATTCTCTTCAATCCCATAAGCTTTGTTAGGGAAGCCACAAGGCCCTTCCAGAGAGGATGGTCTTGTCCTGGTCTCTGTACCTCTCTGCAGAACAGTGCAAGGGAGCATGGCACAAGGCTGAATATCCAAGTGGATAATGACCAGGAAACTCTGAGCCGTTGTTAGCTGTAACCAGTTCAGCAAAGGATGGTCTGCTACCTGCAACAATCTACTCAAAATAGCCATGGCCTGATCGATAACCGACAGTTTCCCTATTTTTTGCCCTCACTTCCAACTTTAAGACCAACCAGAAAAAGCCAAATGTGTGCTCCTAGCTAATCATATAGGATGTGCCATTTCTAGTTAGCCCACCTCTAAATTCCCATGCCAGCATCCTCCAATCAAAACTTACTTTGATTTATATTTCCAGTATAAGGCTTTCCCCACTCTTCTGCCTACTTTTGAGTCTCTGCCAAACACCAGTAATGGTGGCTGACTCCCTTGCTATAGCAAGCTTTGAATAAATAACCTGGATATTTGGGTGTTCTCCATTAATTTCTACAATGGTAATCCACAGGAATCCCTTTTCCCAAGTGTGAGTTTAGTTTAAAATCATATCATCAAGGAGCTTCAACAGAAAAGTCCAAGGTGGACTTTGGTACTCTAAGATCGGTCCCTTTGACATCTCTCCCCAGGTCCCTCATTTACCCTGCAATCTTCTGGCCCATCCCCCCCAATCCTGTAACTCTTAGACAGAAGCCCACACATACATCTTCCATGGATAAATAATTTTCAGAGATGGTACAGTGGAAATCCATGTCAAGGAAGAGGAATATTTTCCTAAAGCAGCATAACTAGAAAAAAAATTCCTCTTTCCACAAAGGGTACGATATCTACATGACTGCATACAGAATTTTGTTTCCTTTTTCTGCACCTCCATTTCCTAAACCTGCCCCAGGTCTTCCTGTCTATCAGTGATGAAGTACTTGCCAGCCAGCTTTCAAAATAGGCAAGCCTCAGGACCCTCCATAACAACACAGAGAAAATTCACAGAAGCTCAGAATGTACAGTTGCTTTTCATTCCCAGTTTGTAATCTTTGAACCAAATGCCTCTTTCAATCAGTCCAAATTAAGGAGAAGAAAAGAATGTTAAGATTTGTCCTCACTTTGTCCAGAAGCAGATCCCAGGAGATGGAAGTAGAAGGGAAAATACAGGGTCTTTTTCTAATCATGCTCATGTAGGAAGATAAAATTAGAACTGTTTAAATATGGCTGCCTTGCTTTTCTTTATTCCTTTCTTGCTGACTTTCCCCTGGCCAGAAACACTCATATTGCCTCAAGTAGTATTATTAGGGTGAAAACAATCAATGTTCAGTTTTAAAATTTAATTATATTATTTTACTTCCAAAATACACTTTGAAAATTAGCAGAGAAGAATCTGAGGAAAACAAAGCCTTAAGTTTATGCCAAAGTAATAAATTTTGAAAGTAAACAAAATCAGAGCAGAGCTTTTCAACCCTGGGAACATATAAAAAAGTACAGATGCCCAGATTCTATGCCCCAGAGACAGACTGAATTAATTGGTCTGGTCACAGTGGAATCACCCAAGAACTTGTAAATATCACCAAGGCCCAAGCCCTACCTGAGACCCATTAAATTTGAAATTCTAGGGGTGGGCTCCAGACACTGATATGTTTCAGGGTTCCCCAGGTGAGTTTATTGCTAGTTGGGATTGAGAACCACTGGCATAGTCCACATCTTCACCCTCAGAGGGTCTGTGGAAGGGCCACCTGGATTGGGATGGAGTAGGGAGAAGGCTGGGCATAAGCCTAAGGAAAGGAAGGGATCTGCTGGAAGACCAGTCCTGGATGGGATCCAAGTGGAGGTGTCCCTGGAACCTGTCCATACCTCTATAAATAATCTTTCTGTTAAGTTCTCTCCTGTTACCTTGTTTAACTAAGTCACCTTTTCCTGCTGGAACCTGACTAATGTAGTTGCCCTCACTTGGGAAAGCTTGCTGTGTTAGGCTCCTAGTTGCAAAAATCAGAGATAGTCAGGTTGTCATGAGCAGATGCTACCAGCACCCACCCACTACAGCTGGACAAGATCTGGAGTGGAAGGGCTATTGCAGGCCAAGCAAGGCTAGGGATGGCTACTCCCTCCCCTTTCCCTGTGCTTCTCAAGCTGAATGGTCACACTCTTCTAGCATCCCTGATGCTCTTGGCCCCATTCTCTCCTTTCTGGCCCATCCCTCCCTTCTCTGTAGCCTAAATGCCAGTGGAGACCATCACATTGGCCATCTGACATCCTGGTGGGCCTGGTACTCTTGATGCCACACCTACCTCCACTTAGGACAGTACCTTGTTGCCTCCCTGGGCAGATGACTATGAGCAGGGCAGTGTCATCCAAAGGGAACACTAGACGAACCATGCTTGACACTTCCAGGACACAGAACAATTACTAACCATTAGCTTGGTAGATTTTATACATTATTTTTATTTTTCATTGATTGATAAATTACACAAAGTACGTACATCTTAAGTCTGCAGCTGAATACATTTTTACATGTGTATATACCCTTCATGCTGCCACTCAGAAGAAGATATAGAAATTTCCAACATGCCAGAGACTCCTTGTACCCCCTTCCAGTCAATCTCCCCCTCAGGGCAGCCACTATATTGTCTTCTGTCACTGTAAATTAGCTCTGCCTGTCCTTGAACTCCATGTAAATGGAATCAGTCACACATACTTACTCTTCTGTTTCTGGCTTCTTTCATTTAGCATCATAGCTATGAGATTCATTCATGTTATATGTAGCAATAGTTTGTTTTTCATTGCCAAATTCCATTTATGAATATACCACAATTTTTTTTTTCACAATTTTTTTTTTACATGGGCAGGCACAGGGAATCAAACCCAGGTCTCCAGCATGACATGCGAGAACTCTGCCTGCTAAGCCACTGTGGCCCACCCAATATACCACAATTTATTTATCCATTTTACTGTTAATAGACTTTTGGATTGTTGCCAGTTTGGGGGCTAGTATGTATAAAGCTGCTGTGAACATTCTCATACATGTCTTTTGGTGAACACAGACACCCATTTCTCTTGGTTATATACCCAGGAGTAGAAATGCTGGTTCATAGGGCAGATACATTTTAGCTTTAGAACATACTGCAGATTTTCCAAAGGAATTGTACCAATTTACCCTCTGACCAGCAATATATAAATGTTCTAGTTATTCCACATTCTTATCAATACTTGGTGTTATCAGTTCTAGTTTTGATCATTTAGAGAAATGCTTGGTAGTATCTCATTATGTTTTTAATTTGCATATTTAATACATTATTAAATAAATATTTCAACATGAAAACAGAAATCAAGAGTTCTTTATGTAAACTGTTAGAAGAAAATTTAGGGAAATATCTTATAAATCTTGCAATAGGAGGCAGTTTCCTAGACCTTACACCCAAAGCACGGGCACTGAAGAAATAAATAAATAAATGGAAACTTTTGTGCATCAAAGAACTTTATCAAGAAAGTAAAAAGACAGCCGACACAATGGGAGACAATATTTGGAAATGATACATCAGATAAAGGTCTAGTATCCAGAATATAAAGAGATTGTTCAACTCAACAACAAAAAGACAGACAACCCAATTACAAAATGGACAAAAGACATGAACAGACACTTCTCAGAAGAGGAAATACAAATGGCCAAAAGGCATATAAAAAGATGCTCAACTTCCCTGGCTATTAGGGAAATGCAAATCAAAACCACAATGAGATATCATCTCACACCCACCAGAATGGCCATTATCAATAAAACAGAAAGTGACAAGTACTGGAGAGGATGTGGCGAAAGAGGCACACTTATCCACTGTTCGTGGGAATGTCAAATGGTACAATCTCTGTAGAAAGCAGTTTGGCGGTTCCTCAGGAAACTAAGTATAGAATTGCCATATGACCCGGCAATACCATTGCTAGGTATCTACTCAGAAGACATGAGGGCAAAGACACAAACGGACATTTGCACATCAATGTTGTTAGCACCATTATTTACAATTGCCAAGAGATGGAAACAGCCCAAATGCCCATCAACAGACGAGTGGCTAAACAAGCTGTGGTATATACATACCACATATACATAGATGGAATATTATGCAGCTGTAAGACAGAATAAACTTTTGAAGTATGTAACAACGTAGATGGACCTTAAGGACATTATGCTGAGTGAGATTAGTCAGAAACAAAAGGACAAATACTGTATGGTCTCACTGATATGAACTAACATCAATGAGTGAACTTGGATAATTTCAGTTAAGAGCAAAGGTCATCCATTAGGAGAGAGAAATAGGGTAGATATTGAGTAATTGGAACTGAAAGGATACAGATTGTGCAAC
Source organism: Tamandua tetradactyla (assembly GCF_023851605.1). NCBI lineage: Eukaryota > Metazoa > Chordata > Mammalia > Pilosa > Myrmecophagidae > Tamandua > Tamandua tetradactyla. The sequence continues at coordinate 92,598,214 of NC_135327.1, read as the reverse complement.
GGGACTGATTGTAAAAATTCAGAAATGGATAGCACAATACTACCTAACTGTAATACAATAATGTTAGAACACTGAATGAAGCTGAATGTGAGAATGATAGAGGGAGGAGGCCTGGGGGCACAAATGAAATCAGAAGGAAATATATATGATAAAGATTGAGATAGTATAATCTAGGAATGCCTAGAGTATATAATGATAGTGACTAAATGTACAAATTTAAAAATGTTTTGCATGAGGCAGAACAAAGGAATGTCAATAATTCAGGGTTTTGAAAACAGATGGTAATTAATATTTTAAAACTTTAACTTATGTGGGAGACTAAAGCAAAAAATGTTTGTTTGGTGCAAAATTTATATTTTAACTGTGCATTTCCTAATATAACTTATTTGGACAGCTTAATTGAACACCATAAGTACATGAATCTTGAGTAGGGCATGAGATTTTGTGGGTTTGTCTAGAGTGATGCCTTGATAAATCTCAGAAGGATTTGAACAGTGAATAAAAAAGCATTTGCGAAGTCCCTTTGGGAGAATGGTGAAAAAGGGGGAAAATTCGACTTCCCCAAGTGGAGAATTCTTGATATTCTCACAGGCAGTGGGGACAACCATAGCAATAGGCTGAGCCCCCAATCTTGGGATTTGCTCAATGAACTTAACCCCACAAAGGATAGGCTAAGCCTACTTAAAATTAGGCCTAAGAGTCACCCCCAAGAGAACCTCTTTTATTGCTCAGATGTGGCCTCTCTCTCTCAGCCAAAATGACGAGCAAACTCACTGCCCTTCCCTTCTCCGCATGGGACATGACTCCCAGGGATGTGGACCTTCCTGGCAACGTAGGACAGAAATCCTAGAATGAGCTGGGACTCAGCACCAAGGGATTGAGAAAACCTTCTCGACCGAAAGGGGGAAGAGAGAGATGAGACAAAATAAAGTGTCAATGGCTGAGAGGTTCCAAACAGGGTCAAGAGGTTATTCTGGAGATTATTCTTATGCATTAAATAGATATCACCTTTTTAGTTAAGGCATTACAGAGAGGCTGGAGGGAACTTCCTGAAAATGTAGGGCTGTGTTCCAGTAGCCATGCTTCTTGAAGATGATTGTATAATGATATAGCTTTCACAATGTGACTGTGTGATTGTGAAAACCTTGTGTCTGACACTTCTTTTATCTACCTTATGGACAGATGAGTAAAACATATGGATTAAAAGTAAATAAATAATAGGGGGAACAAATCTTAAAATAAATTTATTGGATTGAAAGGCTAGTGATCAATGAAAGGGAGGGGTAAGGGGTATGGTATGTATGAATTTTTTTCTGTTTTCTTTTTATTTCTTTTTCTGAATTGATGCAAATCTTCTAAGAAATGATCATGATGATGAATTTGCAACTATGTGATGACAAAAAAAGAATGTTCATATTGTATGTTGATTGATTTTATTAATAAAAATAATTAAAAAAATGAATTCTTTATGTAAGTTGCCAAATTATTTCACAGTAGTCTATAGTTATTTTCTTTCATAAGAAGTGTGGCAAGCTGGAGAAGCAAAAACCACAAAATGCTAAATGGGGAGTGTATTAGTTTGTAAGTTGCCAGAATGCAATATTCCAGAATTAGAATGGCTTTTATAGACGAAATTTAATAAGTTACAAGTTTACAGTTTTAAGCCTATAAAAATGTCAAAATTAAGGTATCTGGGAAAATTACCTTAATTCAAAGAAGACTGATGGATCTGGGACACTCTGTCAGCTGGGAAGTCATGTGGCTACCATCTGCTCGTCCCGTGCTCTTGGGACCCATTGCTTTCAGCCTCTGTTCCTGTGGGAGTTCCTCACTTTGCTTCTCTGGGGCTGGCTTTCATCTCTTGGCTTTCCTTGGCTCTCTCCAGGTTCTGGCTTGCTTAACATCTCATGGTGACATCTGCTGGGCTCCAAGCATCTACAAATATCCATGCCTCTGTTCTCTGAAGAAACTGTTCTCCAAGTGTCTACATTTGCTCTTTCTGTTGGCTCTCCTCTGTCAGTTCTGCTCTTTTCAAAATATTTCACCTTTCAAGGACTTCAGTAAAGTAATCAAGACCCACCTGAAATGGGTGGAGTCACAGCTGCATCTTATCCAGAGGTCACATCCACAATTAGGCATGCCATGTGGCTGGCCTGAGTGGGATATTTTTGATTAAGTTGTTTCCATGGAGATGAGTCTCCACCCACTCAAGGTGGGATTTCTTACTGGAGCCCTTTAAGAGTTTCCCTTTTAAAAAAAGCTTCAGAGCAGACATAGCTGACAGAGCCAACACAAGACCCAGATGTTTGAAGATACAGAAAGAAAATGCCCCTGGGGATACCAAAGAGCAAGCAGAGGCCAAACACCTGTTTTCCCAGATGACAAAGATGTTCCAGACCCATCAGCCTTTCTTGAGTCAAGGTATCTGTCTCAGGATACCTTAGTTTGGACATTTTTTATAGCCTTAGAACTGTAAACTTTTAACTTAAAAAATCCCCTTTTTAAAAGTGTTTCATTTCTGGTATATTGCATTCCAGAAGCTTTAGCAAACCAATATTTCAGGTAAGGAATTGAGTAAAAACCACCAAGCTTTTATGGGGAGCGCAAATGACCCCTTATTGTTGCCCAGGGCTCTCCCACCTAGTCTCTACTGACCTGTAGTTTTGTTGGAGATCTGAAAGAGGAAAGGATGCCCTATGTTGGGGTTCACTCTGTGTGGTCTGCCTGCTCCTGCTCCTTCACTGCTCCAGGAATGTCTTGGTTGAGCCCCTCATCACAGGTGTATTCCTGAGTCAAAGCTGTGCAAATCCAAATGTTTATTTAATGTCATTATTTCAAACTAATCCCTTTAATACTCAGTAATAATAGTGCATCTGATGTTGATCAACATTATAGAACCCCATGATCTGAAGGACCTACTGAAGGGCCTGTAGACAATGATTTTGGGCTTTCTCATTGGTTATGGAACACTTTGAGGAGTTGATAAAGACTCTGGACCCTCTTCTCAGAAAAACAGCCACATGTTCAGATACATCCCAATTTGCCTAATATTTAGGGGATGTATAGATTCCTTGAAGCCCATCCCTTAGCTCTGGGTTAAGTTCTACTGTTCTACAGCAAATATATAAATATTTCCACAGATATCCTGAGCAGGAGTTTTTATACCTTTTACAGAAGATCTGAGTAACAAAAGCTTTATAGTATTTTCATCTATGTGACATATATCTTTTTATTTTAAACTGCTTCATCTCATTAATGGACAGATAAAACAATGACATAATCCTCCTTGTTATGTTGGAAAAAGGAGTGATAAAGAGAATTTAGTCAAGTAGTTGATTTCCATGGGCAAGATAGATAATTTTTTTCTTTGGTACTATAATGTTATGTCTCCTTATCCTAGGCAAAGTGTGAAATACACAAAGCTAATTGATAGCGCTTTTGATCACGTAATCTGTGCTCTGTTCTTGGTTTTAAATGGTGGACAACTAACCCCTGAAAATGATCTAGTTTATCATTTGGTTGTCATCTACTAAGTATTGAGGGTGAATTCCATCAGAGGTGAGTTCATTACGATTAACACAGGTAAACATTTAAAAAAAAAAGAGTATAGGAAAATACACATAATCTGAGTCTCCCCAAGCCTTTACAGGATGTAAGGAGAGATGGGGTCACAGTAGCAATTTTAACTTTTGTCTCCACCTGCTAATGCAAGACCTCCAACTTCTTAAGCTTCCTCTCAGAAAAGGTCTTGATGGCAGGGAGTGTCTTACCACGTTTCCCCTGGAGGGCGATAGTGTCATATATAATAATATCCATCAGGTGGCAGCACTGCATCACCAGGTGCAGCCTTCACTTCACAGCCACTCTCCTCCCAGTGTGCCACGAAGTCCTTTCTCCCTTTGCATTACTTTGTATTAGACAGCTCCCAAAGAAATCAAGCTTTAATTTTTTTAAATTTTATTTTATACATATAGCTCGTGCATCCCCGCTTCTCCATGGAAACAGACATTGGTCCATTGAAAGCCAAATGTGAGTCACAGCCACCAGAATGCAATTCTGCATTCAGAATTGCCTTGCCGTCTGACAATAAGGGCCTTGTTTCTGGGTTCTTCTCATCCCTGAGCTGGTTCAGAGCTCGGGAACAAGACAGACCTCAATGGGACCCACCCCTGGGAGGACAGGCATGTCATCAAAATCGATGTTATTAGCCCTTGTCAGCTGACATTTTTTAGTTCTTTCCTCACAATACTGGTAAACATGAGACTGTTTTCCTGGAGAAGAGTCCAAAGATAATTACAACTGGGAGGCAGGGTCTCTGAGAGAACCGGAAATCTCTAGAGCAGCCCCATCTATAGAGTCTGGCTGTTCAGTTCCTGCTTTGAATCCCTGATCCTGGTCGGATTCACCTTGCTAAAGAGGCTCAACCATTTAGAGTCCTAACTGGGTGTTAAAGCTTGGAGCCAGGGTTCAGGTGGGAGTGGTGAGGAGGGGCTCTGGGATTCACGGTCCCTTCAGTAACATGTGGCAAGAAGAAGGGGGAAGGAAGGCTGACTGCTTGCATGAGTTGGCCAGGGCTGATTTCTGTGCCTTGTAACCTCAGACCTCAGTTGTCATGGAGCCAGAGCAGGGCTGTATTCCCTTCAGCCCCTGCTCCTGCACCCCCATCCTGGGCAGAACTGGGGTAGAAGGTGCTACCCTCTCTGCCCTATTACAGCATCTCCCTGGGCATCTAGTCCCCAAAACAGTTGCCTTCAGCCCTTCTCTCCACATTGTGCACACCCAGTCCTTGTGAGGCTGAGGGGTGGACATTGTGCTTTTTCCCCTCTGTCTCTGTCCCCAAGCACCAGGACATAAACTTCCTCTCTCCTCATTCAGGCAACAAACAAATGAATGAAAATCAAATTATGCAAACCTCCTTTGTTCAGGCCAGTATCTCCAGGTTGCTAAGCATGTCCAGATATGCTTAAGCTGAAGAGAAGTAAAAGCTGACCAAGCGAACATCCAAAACCTTGGGTCAGGAGGAAAATTCCAGTTGGCAAAGACCTGGTCCAGGAAAACTCCAGTCATTCAAAGATGAGTAATCAAGAAGGAAGCTATAAAGTATCTACACAAACACAGGATAGGAAAAGGAAAAGTCAGTGGCAGATGCAGAATCCTAAGCAGGGAAATGCTGCTGTAGAGCAGAAAATAGTTGTAACCAAACAATTGCCAAGCATTTTAAGAAACTTAATAAAATGATTGCCTCTAAGAAGGAGCACTAAGCAAGCTTAGGAAAAAGATAGTAGTACTTCAGAAGGTGGAACATGAGCTGGCAGAGTCAGGAAAAAAGAAAATAAAATTAAGGCAAAAGGAAATTTGCCCAAGGGAGGGGAAAAAAACTGCTTGAAAATATCAGGAGGACATAAGAGTGCCAGAAGGATGAATAGCCAGCAAAGTGAAGTGAAACTAAATGAGTTTAAGGGAATTAGAGAGAGAGAAAAAAAGATATAGAGAGGACAGGGAAAGAAACCCAAGGTATATTAATTTACTGAACACCTACGATGTACCTCCACTATTCTAGGCACTAGGAGTACGATAGTGATCTAAAACAGATAAAAAATAAGCTGTGCTTGAAGAGCTAACATTCTACTAGAGGAGACAGAAATAAATGCCTAGATAGTATATAAAATATATAATGGTGATGGGAGCTGTGAAGAAAATAGAGCAAGGAAGAAATTTCTGGAAGTTACATTCTACTGCCACTGTAAAATCGATGCATTTTGAGAAGAGCATTCCCAAGAATGTTAAAAAGGGAGGCTGTTTGTGACTTCAACTTCTCCAGTGCTCCAGTTCCTCCCACTGGATGGGGCCATAGTATCCTGCCTGGCCAGGACAATGCCTTGTTCTTGCTGAAAGCCCTGTGATGAGATTGCGAGCCTTTTATACCTGCAATCCTGTTGCTCTGGAACTCTGGGTGAAGAGACTGCCTTTGGCCAGGCACATCACCTGACTCTACCATCTGGATTCTGGATATAAATTCCCACCAAGCTCCATCTCGCTGAACAGTCTGGCACTGGTAACAATGTCTGACACATGATATTGTTGTATTTCAGTTCTGTAAAGACCACCAGTGAGGGCATGGTGGGCTGTTATTTTATCAATAGGAAGCCTGGCCAGTGCAAACCACAAAGCCTACACAATGAAAGATTGTTAAAAAAGAAAAAACAAACCATAAAAACAGAAAGTATACCATTAAATAATATGATACAACCAAGTCCTGCTATTACAAAGGAACTAAACCTATCTATCAAAAGACTTTTGTATTGGATATGACTGACCTTCTCTCCCAGCTTCTGGGTTCCAGTGGCCTTCGCTGGGGTGATTACTTTCTGCATCTGTCTGTGCTGAGCTGTGAATGCTGAGATGAAGTGTGTTGAGCTGCTGAGTTCTCTTCTGACCTCTCTCTCTTTCAAGATTAAATTAAATCTCATTTAATTAAATTAAACCTCACTCATTGTGGAAGGCATTCCCCTTAGCTGACTGCAAATATAATCAGCCATAGATGAATTTCACATACTGATGATTTAAGTCCCAATGAGCTGGGACTCAGCATCAAGGGATTGAGAAAACCTTCTCGACCAAAAGGGGGAAGAGTGAAATAAGACAAAATAAAGTGTCAATGGCTGAGAGATTCCAAACAGAGTCTAGAGGTTATCCTGGAGTTTATTCTTACGCATTAAATAGATATCACCTTGTTAGTTAAGATGTAATGGAGAGGCTGGAGGGAACTGCCTGAAAATGTAAAGCTGTGTTCCAATAGCCATGTTTCTTGAAGATGATTGTATAATGATATAGCTTTCACAGTGTGACTGTGATTGTGAAAACCTTGTGTCTGATGCTCCTTTTATCTACCTTATTGACAGACAAGTAAAACATACGGATTAAAAATAAATTAATAGGGGGAACAAATGTTAAAATAAATTTAGTAGATTGAAATGCTAGTGATCAATTGAAAGGGAGAGGTAAGGTGTATGGTATGTATGAATTTTTTTCTGTTTTCTTTTTATTTCTTTTTCTGAATTGATGCAAATGTTCTAAGAAATGATCATGATGATGAATATACAACTATGTGATGATATTGTGAGTAAGAGTGGAATGATCATATGGTAAGAATGTTTGTATTTATATGTTGGTATGTTAAATAAATTAAAAAAATCACGATGGACACTTAAACACTTCTTAGAAATGAATAATAATTTTAAAACTATATATAAAAACTTGAGGAATGCAGCCAAAACAGAATTTAATACTTATTTTAGAAAAAAAATAGGGAAGATTGAAATACAATGACATAAAGATCTATATTAAGAAATTAGGAAAAGGATAAGAGAATAATCTAAAGAAAAGTAGAAGGAAGGAGATGATAAAATAAGGGAAGAAATCAAGGAACACAAAAACTTGATAAGGTCAACAAAGCCCAAGTTAATTCTTTGAAAAGACCAACAATACATTAACTTCTGCCAAATTTGACCAAGAAAATAAGAGAGAATGAAATTAGAAACATATCGTTGTACATTAAATAGTAGTTTAAAAGACTCTAAAAGATACTAGTAACAATTTTATGCCAAATATTTTGAAATTTTAGATAAAACAGACAAATTACTGGAAAACTGCAGCCTTTTAAAATCAACTGTGATGATCCTTAGCTGTTCAAATACATTGCCAGGTCCTCTCCTCGGGCAGGGCACGTCTATGTAACTTATTCTGGCCAGTAAAGGATGAGTTGGTACATGATGGGTGTGTGGTTTCTTTCTCTGCAACATTGGCAAACAATTATCTAGATGGCTGAGGCTCTTTTATCTTGGGTTCAGGGTGTTGCAATGGTGGCTCAGTGGCAAGAGTTCTCGCTTGCCATGCCGGAGACCCGGGTTCAATTCCCAGAGCCTGCCCATGCAAAAAAATAAAAAATAAAAGAGTCATTATCTTGGGTTTCTGAGAGGCATAATGTGGCATGGGCATGTAAAATGACTGAGGATAAAGTTGCAGTCACCCCGCAGAGGCAGGGGTTCAGAAGTTAAGACCAATGATGATGAAACACATGCAACAATAGGGTACTAAAAGGTTTATTCTTCACATCATAGGTTCTCTAGGGAGAGAGGGTAGCTCCCAAGCGGTTCCAAGAGTGACTTGAGAGAGGAGGAAAAGGAGACTTTCTTGGGAGGTTATGGTTGTGAAGGTATGAGGCTGGGGTGAGTGTTCCTGCATGCCAGGACACTCTCACAGGACTTTGATGATTTTAACTTCCCAGTGGGGCCCAAAGAGCATCTAGGCTCTCTTTAAAGCTTGTCTAGACATGGGCAGAGGGGAACATAGAGGGGTGGGACTTGAAGGCTGTCAGCAATCAAATATCAAAAATGGAGGCAGACATTTTATTTCTTTGCTTTGTATATATGCTATACCATTCAATAAAAAAGTTTTTTAAAAATTAGCCCTAAGAGTAACCTCTAGAAAACCTCTTTTGTTGCTCAGATGTGGCTTGCCAACTTGGCAGTGAACTCACTGCCCACCCCCCAACGTGGGACATGATTCCCAGGTGTGTAAATCTCCTGGCAACATGGGACAGAACTCCTAGGATAAGTCAGGACCCAGCACCATGGGATTGAGAAAGCCTTCTTGACCAAAAGGGGGAAGAGAGAAATGAGACAAAATAAAGTTTCAGTGGCTGAGAGATTTCAGAGTCGAGAAGTTATCCTGGAGGATATGCATTATATAGATATCTCTTTTTAGATTATGGTGTACTGGAGTGGCTGGAGGGAAGTACCTGAAACTGTTCAGCTGTACTCCAGTAGCCTTGATTCATAAAGATGATCATAAAAGATATAACTTTCACATGTGACTGTATAATTGTCTTTTATCTGGGGTCTGGATAGATGAGTAAAAAAAAATAAGAATAAAAATAAATAAATAATAGGGGAGACAAAAGGTAAAATAAATTGGGTAGATGGAAATACTAGTAGTCAAGGAGAAGGAGGGTAAGGGGTATGGTATGTATGAATTTTTTCTTTTATCTTTTCATTTCTTTTTCTGGAGTGTTGCAAAAGTTCTAAATAATGATTGTGGTGATGAATACACAACCATGTGATAATATTGTGAGCCACTGATTGTACACCATGTATGGAATGTAGGTGTATGAAGGTTTGTCAATAAAAATATTAAAAGCAAAAACCAAAAAAAAAAGGAGACAGAGTCTTTACTATACATAAACTTTTTTGTTAAGGCATTAAAATTCAAAAAAATTCACTGCAGAATAATCAAGCCCATATATTGCTATATTCACTCAAGAAGAATTAGAAAGCCCAAATAGGTCTATAATATTGAAAAAAATTGAAGCAGTAATTTAAAATCTCCACAAAGAAATCACCAAGATCATATGGTGTTTATAGACAAGTTCTAGCAAATTATTTCATCCTAATCTTATAACAAATCTCCCTAACTGATTCTATAAGGACAGTATAACCTTGATTCCAAATCTGGGCAAGGTTAATATGAGAAAGGAAAATTACAAGCCAATTTCACTTATGAACATAAATGCAAAATCTCAAAAATAGTAGCAAATCCAAATCTAAGATAATATTTAAAAAGATAATACATTGCTGTGCCAGTTTGAATCTGTTGTGTACCCCAGAAAAGCCAAGTTCTTTAATCCTCATTCAATATTGCTGGGTAGGTTCTTTTTGATTGTGTCCCTGGAGATGTGACCCACCCAGTTATGAGTGGTAACATTTGATTAGATGGTTTCCATGGAGATGCACCTCCACCCATCCAAGGTGGGGTTGCTTACAGGAGCCCTTTAAGAGGGAACCATTTTGGAAAAAGCTTTAGAGCCAATGGAGCCAGAGACCTTTGGAGAGGCAGATGGAAAATGCCCCCAGGGGAGCTTCATTCAACAAGAAGCTGGGAGAGAAAGCTAGCAGACTGCCATGTGCGGTTCCACCTGAGAGAGAAACCCTGAACTTCATCGACCTTTTTGAATCAAGGTAGCTTTTCCTGTCTGAGTTAGTTAGATTCAGTTGTCAACTTGGCCAGGTGAGCATAGCTAGTTTTGTTGCTGTGGACATAAGCCAATGGTATGTGAACCTCATCTGTTGCTAATTACATCTGCAGTCGGCTAGGAGGAGTATCTGCTGCAATGAGTGACCTTTGACTTAATTGGCTGGTGCTTAAATGAGAGAGCGCAATGTTACACAGCCTAAGCAGCTCAGCATTCCTCATCTCAGCACTCGCAGCTCAGCCCAGGCCTTTGGAGATGCAGAAGGAAGTCACCCCCGGGAAAGTTGTTGAAACCCAGGGGCCTGGAGAGAAGACCAGCAGAGACCATCCTGTGCCTTCCACGTAAGAAAGAACCTCAGTGGAAAGTTAGCTGCCTTTCCTCTGAAGAACTAACAAAATAAATCCCCTTTTATTAAAAGCCAATCCGTCTTTGGTGTGTTGCATTCCGGGAGTTGGCAAACTAGAACACTGTCTTAGATTTTGACATTTTTATAGCCTTGCTTTAATTTGGACATTTTCATGGCCTTGGGACTGTAAACTAGCACCTTAATAAATTCCCCTTTTTTAAAAAGCCATTCCATTTTTGGTATATTGCATTCAAGCAGCTTTCAAACTAGAACAATTGTCAACAAGGTTTCATCCCAGGAATACTAGGATAGCATGCTATTAAACGTCTATAAATATAATTTACCCCAGTAAGAGATTAGTAGAGAAAAATCATATGACCACCTCAAAAATTTCAGAAAAAGCAATTGACAAAATTTAACATGAAATGAATAAAATATTTTTTGTAAAAATTAACAATAGAACCTACAAAAAAATCATCATAATGAGAAACATTAGGATCACTCTTTTCGTAATCAGAACATTAAAAAGATACCCATACAGAAAAAAATGAAATTGGATTGCTGTCTCACATAATGCATAAATATCAACTTCAAGTTAATCAAAGACTTAAGTATCAAAAATAAATCTTTCTAATTTTTATTAGAAAAATACAGGTGATTTTTCTGATCTTGGGTGAAAGATTTCTTAAATAAAACACAAAATGCACAAAGTATAAATTTGACTATAATAAAATTAAGAACTTTTGTGCATTAAAAGATACCTTAAAGAAAGTGAGAAAAGTTAAAACTGGGAGAAGATATTTGTAATACATATAGCTGACAAAGAGTCACTATCAATTAATATGTAATGGAATATGAGCAACACATTAGTTGCAGAAGATTATTTGATTAAACTCAACATCCTTTAATTTTAAAAACTCTTAGTAAAAGGAATAGAAGGGAATCTTTTTTCAATTTATATTTTTATTATGAACAACAAACAAACATACAAACATTCTTGACATACATGTTCTTGACATGGTTACAATCAGTGGTTCACAATATCATCACATAGTTATGTATTCATCACCATGATCGTTTTTTGAACATTTGCATCTCTCAAGCAAAATAAAGAAAAAAGAAAAAAACTCATATATGCCATACCCCTTACTCCTCCCTGTCATTGACCACTAAAATTTCAATCTACTCTATTTATTTTAACCTTTGCTCCCCTATTATTTGTTTATTTCTTATCTATATTTTTTACTCATCTGTCCATACTGTAGATAAAAAGGAGCATCAGACAGAAGGTTTTCACAATCACACTGTCACTTTGCAAAAGCTATATCATTATACAATCATCTTCAAGAAACATGTCAACTGAAACACAGCTCTACAGTTTAAGGTACTTCCCTCTAGCCACTCCAATACACCATATACTTAAAAGGGGATATTTATAAAATGCATAATAGCCTCCAGGATAACCTCTTGACTCTGTTTGAAACCTCTCAGTCACTGAAACCTTTTTTTTTTTTACATGGGTAGGCACTGGGAATCGAACCCTGGTCTCCGGCATGGCAGATGAGAGCTCTGTCCATGAGCCACCGTGGCCCACTGTTCTAGTTTACTAGCTGCCGGAATGCAATATACCAGAAATGGAATGGCTTTTAAAAAGGGGAATTTAATAAGTTGCAAGTTTACAGTTGTAAGGCCGAGATAATGTCCCAATTACAGCCAGTCTATAGAAATGTCCAATCAAAGGCATCCAGGGAAAGATACCTTGGTTCAAAAAGGCCAGGGAAGTTCACGGTTTCTTTCTCAAGTGGAAGGGCATATGGTGAACACAGTCAGAGTTTTTCTCTCAGCTGGAAGGGCACATGTGAACATAGGCATCATCTGCTAGCTTTCTCTCCTGGCTTCTGGTTTCATGAAGGTTCCTGGGAGGCATTTTCCTTCTTCATCTCCAAAGATCATTGGCTCATGGACTCTCTGCTTTGTGATGCTGCTCTCTCTGAATCTCCCATTCTCCAAAATGTTTCCTCTTCTATAGGACTCCAATAAACCAATCAAGACCTACCCAAATGGGTGGAGACATGTCATCACCTAATCTAGTTTAACAACCACTCTTGACTAAATCACATCATCCAGGGAGATGATCTGATTACTGTTTCAAACATACAGTATTGAATAGGGATTATTCTACCTTTATGAAATGGGATTTTGATTAAAACATGGCTTTTCTAGGGGGCATACTTCCTTTCAAACCAGAACACCTGCCCACTGACACATTATTTTGTCTCATTTTTCTCTTCTCATTTTTGGTTGAGAAAGTTTTCTCAATCCCTTAATGCTGAAGTTCCAGCTTATTCTAGGATTTCTGTCCCACAGTGCCAGGGAGGTTTGCATCCCTGGGAGTCATGTCCCACCTAGACATGGGGAAGGCAGTGAATTTGTTTGCCATGTCAGCTGAGAGAGAGAGAGGCCACGTCTGAGCAACAAAAGAGGTTCTCTGGGGGTGACTTTTAGGCCTAATTTTTTTTACAAGCACACACATTATTAATATACAAACATTCCATACATGGTATACAATCAGTGGCTCACAATATCATCACATAGCTGTATATTCATCACCGTGATCCATTTTTTAGAATATTTGCATCACTCCAGCAAAAGAAATAAGAGGTAAAAAGAAAAAACTCATACATACCATTCCCCTTGCCCCTCCCTCTCATTGAACCCTAGTATTTCCATCTATCCAATATATATATATATATTTAATTTTAACATTTGTTCCCCCTTTATTTATTTATTTTTAAATTTTATTAATAAAACCAATCAACATACAATGTGAACATTCTTTTCTTTTATCACATAGCTGTATATTCATCATCATGATAATTTCTTAGAACATTTGCATCAATTCAGAAAAAGAAATAAAAAGAAAACAGAAAAAGAATTCATAATACCATGCCCCATACCCCTCCCTCCCTTTCTCTTAGGCCTAATTTTAAGTAGGCTTAGCCTATCCTTTGCTGTGATAATTTTCATAGGAGCAAACAAAAGGGAATCTTCTTAAGCAGACTAAGAGATACTTGCTACTTGAGGTCCTTCAGTCATGGGAAGATGAGACATGTGGAGTGTTAAAGCTGGGAAGTAAAGCCCAAATTAGGGGTGAAAGGAAGATGGGACATTGGGGGAAATATCTGTGGACAGTCCTCAAGAAAAGAGGTCTTTGCAAATTCTAGCTGCAAGGAGCTAAAGAGTAGGAACAGAAGCCTCAGTTATGTCCTGGCATCACTTGCACTGACAATGTTGATGACCCTGGTTATGTACAAACAATTTTCAAGGGAGCAACCTGTCCCATGGGCTCCTCCACAGAGGAAAACACTCTATGAGACCCATGGAATGGTGAGAAATTGAGGCCAGAGGGTGGCTGTAATTGGAAACAACATTGAGGGCAGTAAAGGAGGGTCGTTGCCCAGCTGAGGAGAAACAAGTGACTGGACCAGTGCAAATATATCTTAGCAGACAAGTGCCTGGAGAGGAGTCAGACAAGGTCGTAGAGATTGCTTATTGGGAATCAGTGAGCTAAGAAATGTGAGGGTGTTACAATGTGGAATAATGTTTTGGGGGAAAGTTCTCCATTCTATAGACAGAAGAAGCTATTAAGTAACCGAACAATAGGTGGAGCTAAGGTTTAAAAATTTCTCAGACATAAAAAGTACTTTAACCTTTGTCAGATTATGGAGAGAAACTCAAAGCAGCAAACATAAACATCTTTATGAGAAAGGAACACATAGAAATCGCTTGGAGGAAGAATTTAAGCATAAAGATACAATCAGAAAGTTTGTACTTGAGTGCCATCTCACTACCATTGCCACCTGGATCCTCATTGCACTGGACACACCCACCATCATGTACTGGGCACATATAAAGAACTATATGTTTCTGATGCAAAAGCTTCCACTGCATACTTGAATCTTGCCAACACTTGGACCATCTGTCATGCAGTGAAGAAAGCCACATTGCAGGGGTGGTGGCTCTACACACTCCTGACAGAGTAACTACTTTGGACCTTTGGGACACCCCCTGTTGGTGGTGTCTCACTCTTGTTGACTTTTTTCAGGTTATGATGCTGCTATTGCATTCTGATCAGCAGACTCTGGACATACCACTGTGGCCCTTGAAACCAAACTGTGTCATATTTTCAGTTTTCATGTATAGTCTGATATTATGCCATTTGTTGCAAAGGCCATCTAACAATGGGGACATAGTCAAAATAGTCAATGGTTCTTCCAATGCTCCCTACCACTTGAAGGTGTCTGGACTTATTTAGCGTTAGAAGAGCTTCCTCAAAAATTGACTTCAAAGATTTCTAATTCTACCTCCTTCATCTCCTCCTGGTTCACATATCCTAGTAAAACAGCATGGTCACTGAATGTCGCCATCCAAAGGTTACTTCCTGAGTATGTTTTGAAATAACATCTATTATAATGAGGATGTTTTGAAATAAGATCTATTTAGAAGATTTGGGATTCCACCCTCACCATTTCTGGGCATGATGCTTCTTTATCCCCCTAAAAGTAATAGCAGGCCAGTCTGGGCTGTACACCCTTCGGGTGGCAACCCAGACAAAAAGGGATGTAAGGGATCCAGATTCAATTCTGGTTCAGCTGCCTGGGCTTTCTTGTTGGAGCAACATGTTCCTGTATTATAATAATAATGACCACTTGATTGGACAAACATATTGCTGAATCCTCCCACAATGATCCATTCAGTCACTGTGATTTTACAATTGTAAAATTTACAATTTTTTGTCCTCATCACTCTTGCACTTGATCTTTCTAGACAAAAGTTCTGGATACACATTGGGGGAGTATTAGAGGAAAGATGCAGTTATAGGTACTTGAATAGGACATGCTGATTTTGTGGCAATGAAGGTAGGAAATTAACCCCAACATCTGGAGAGGGAACTCCTTAGACCCTGGGAAGTTTCACATTGGGATGGGAAGAGGCAATTAATGCTTTCCTTGACCACTAGATCCAGCACTGTAGCCTAGTAAAGCAATGACGTGGTCCACCTGAATCAAGTGGGAGCTGTTGCTGGTAATCTGACCACTACTTGGTTTTTCACTCTTGTCCAGAGGCTATGAAATAAAAAAGTTCATGTGAACATGGCCAGTCCTAAACTGTTCTTCTATGCCTAATGCTACCAATAGCAGCTCCTGAACACGCCCCACATCTGCTTGTTCAAACATACAGGCTGACAGAACTTTGTTTCAACCTGACCGATACAGATTCACTAAGTTGTCTCAGGTTGTGCCATGTATGACAATCAAGGCTGCAACTTCTTGGTGATACTCTCCATATTCCTTAACCAAACTAGTTTAATTGTGATCCAAATCAAATTTAACAATAAACCCCAAACTGGAGTGACTTATGCCTCTTTAAATGTTTGTATTTGACGGAAAATGAGTCCTAGAATGTATCTCCACTGGGATTGTTTTTTGGCCCCTCTATTGCCCCCTGTAATTACTTGCATTGTTATCAACTATCAGTCAGTCTGATTTCCCTTGAGTGCGTTACAATGGATAACAGACTATCCTTAGATCGAATCTTGACTGTCTGAAATCAGAGCTATTGGTGCACCACCCTCCACTCCCAGTCCAGACTTATTCATAGTTGGCTAAGCCCTGAGGGGCATGGTTGAGATCAATACCACAGATTGACCTCATTGTGCTATATGAATTCCTGTTAGTAGTAGCCTTAATTTTAAATGTATCTACCTTGCTCCCTCCAGGTACCCCCTTTGGACTTGGGGGCACAGAGAACCAATGCAGATGAACAGGAAGCTCATGAGGCGTGCTATGCTGTGAACAATGAAGACCTCTGTCTGACCCAGCTTCATGTCTCCTGATAGCGTCATGAAACATAACAGGCTAATTTGCTAGCTTGTATGTAGAGTAGAAGCCTAAACCTTTCAGAGGACCTGACATATGTGCCCCAAGGAGGACCAGGCCGAGTCCTTCCCTAGGTGAAGTGTCAAACATTTTATTTCTCTCTATTCTTTGTTATTACTTTATATACAAGATGTTTGAGGTTAACTGTACAATTTAGCCTTTAGGCAGCAGAGTATTTGGTGGGACTATGAATTCAAGGAGAAATTAATATAGGCCAGGATGGATACAATGACTGTTGGGACTGGATATCATCTTGTTTGGGGGAAAGGGTAAGAACTGCTTCACTTGTAAGAAGGATATCTATATCTCTTTAGTGGGAAACAATTTTTTAATTGTTATGCAGAAGTTTAGATGTACATAGGTGGGTGCATATGCTGAGTAGCCAAATGGGTGAACTGTGCCATTTATGAATTTATTGCCTCTCAATTCCAAATCTACCCTTTGCCCTCCTTTGTGATACTGGAGCTGGACCCTGTAAACATTTCCTTGGCAGTTGGCATGCTCTTAAGCATTTTCAGTGGAGAGCACTGGAGAGATATGGCAGGTTCTAATGTGTTTTCCTCTTTTTCTTACCCCTAGGGTGCTTGCATGGGATAAGTGGTGTTTCAGTGGCACTTCTGTGGGTACTTTCTTCATGAGTTCTTCTAGCACCTCAGCCAGTTCTCCAGCAAATTTAGCAGTGTACCCACAAATGGGTTTTCAGTGAGTTCTGCTAAAGGCCAGATTGCTGCCCAATGAGTCTCACAGCTGCCATAGCAGTTGGCTCCCAGAGAATTTCAGCAACAGGTGGATTCCTAGTGAGTTACACTGGCACTTCAGAGGGCAGCTTCTCACAAGCTTTGCTGGTATCCTGCTGGCTTCCCAGCAGATTTCTCACGGTACTCCTTGAATAGCTTCTTAGTGAGTTTTGCCAGCACCCCAGTGGTGCTGGGAATTTCTGCTTATCAGCCCTGGCCTGCAGTTCCTCAATAAACTTCTCTGCCACTTTGTGGGCCACAGCTACACCCTTTCTTTTAGGGTCTGGATCCCAGCTGTGGAGAGGGTCTTTCCAAGTGTGTTTCTTCCTAGGATACTCAGCTTCTGCCCTAGAGTTAGTGCCTGATCCCCATATCTGTTATTTACTTATTCTTTAGAATTCTCTCTACCCTTAGTGGTTAACCACCAATTTCATGGAGTCAATCATGTAACATCATTTCTCTCATCATAAAATCATATTATTTTGTCACTCTGGTAAAAGTGATAGGACCCAGTGTAGGAAGATGACCCAACCAATGCCAATCAGAGTCCTTCTCCAAGATTGATAAATGGATATAGGACAAAACACTGGCTTCTTGAACCCACAACCCCTAAACCAGTATTATTTTCTGGAAGGAGAAATTGAAATCAATATACAAAGAGAGTTGGAGAGGATAGTAATAGAGGAGTGCAGCATCAGAAGAATATAAGAATTTAAAGAAGCAGGAGAGTAAATGCAAAAGAAGAGTACAAAAGAGCAGGAAAAAGCATCAGGAGATGGTGGTATCATGATACCATGATAATCATGGTATCAAGAGGGTATTTTCATAGAAGGAAGCAGAAAAAGTGGGCTGTCAACTGTCCCCTTGAACTTGTCCACCAGGCTGTGGTTGGCCTCAGTGAGAGCAGCATGGGCAGAAGCCTTACATGATTTGGCTCCCAGGTGCCTCTCCATGCCTATCTCCTGCATGCTGCTCTGGCCATGCTTGCCATTCCCCAAAGGTGCCACATCTCTCAAGTCTCCCTGTTTTCTCTGGCCTACCTCAGCTCATCCTGACTGAATTGTGTCCCCCCAAAAGCTATGTTCAAGTCCTAACTCTAAATCCCGTGAATGTGACCGTATTGGGAATAGGATCTTTTACATTATTAGATAAGACGAGGCCAAAGTGGGTAAGACCTAATCCAATTTTACTGGTGTCCTTATAAAACAAGGAATCTGGACACAGACACAGTTAGACATAGAGAAGAAAATGCCATAAAAAAGATGGAGATAAGAAAGAGAGACTTGTGGAGATTACAGTGGTGTATCCACAAGCCAAGGAATACCAAAGATTGCCAGCAAACCACCAGAAGCCAGAAGCAAGGAATGACTCTCCCCTAAAGGTTTCAGAGGGAGCACGGCCATGCTGTCACCTTAACATCAGACTTCTAGCTTCTAGAATCTGAGACAATAAATTTGTGTTATTGTAAGCCACCCCAGTTTGTGGTGCTGTTTTAGGCCCAGGGAAACTAAGACAATCCTCTTGACAAACTCTGGCTGATTTTTCAAAATTCAGCTCAAACTCAGCTCTTCAGAGAGACTCAACAGGTCAATTCCTTGCTCTCAAAGAAGAGTTGCTGCCCATAGTACTTTGTCGGGACTTTCATTGGATTACTTATTACTGCTGTTTGCTTTGTATGGCTGTCTCTTCTAGCTTTGCATTTAAGCATCTTTGTATTTCAAGCACTCAGCACTGGGCCTGGCCTGTGAAAGGAGCTCTGGACACACTAATGGGTTAACGCCTAGAGGGATGCACTGGCTAATCCTCCAGTTACTGGAGAACACCATCTAGTTGCCATGGTACTGAGAGAGCCCACCTGCTGTTTTCAGGATAAATAAATCACATTCAGCTGATCATACTTTGGCATATGGCCAGCATGATTTGCAGAATCCAGCAGGTGAATGCCAGGCCAAATGGGAGAGACACCTTTCCAGCTACACAAATCTTTTCACCCTTTTCTTCCAGGCAGGTTAAACTGTTGAGAAATACAAAGGATCTCCTCTTTTTTTCCCTGTCTTTTAAGATTTAAAGGGCTCCTCTCTTGCTAGTAACTTCTTAGCTTTCATAAAAGCTTTTTCTTACCACCTGCACTATCCTTTCCATCTCCTTGTCTAATGTTACCCTAAGACAGGGGTTTGCACAGTATGACCTGTGGGCCAAATCCAGACCATTGTTTGCTTTTGTATATGAAGTTTTATTGGAACACAGACATGCTCATTTGTTTACATATCATCTTATGGCTGCTTTTGCAGTACAATGGCAGGATTGAATAGTTTATGCAGAAGTTGTGTGGCTTGCAAAGCCAAAAATATAAATTATCTGGTCCTTTCCAGAAACTTTTTTGATCCTTGTACTAAAGAATAAACTTCATGCAATAAGAGATGACTAGGAAATAATGCATCTAAAAGAGGAGGGGAGTAGGAGGAAAAGAGAAAAGCATGATAAACTCTGATTGTTGTATGGGCAATTGATGAGAGTTAAAGGATACCATTATAAATCAACAAACCAGACAGTAAATGCTTAAATAGAAAGCAGGGGGTTAAGAACATTTAACAAGGTATAGGTACAAAACTAACTACTAGAATAATATTAGAAATCTTCCTAAATACAAGTTGTTTTTTAAATGAAAGAAAACATTGCACAGAAAAAGAAACAACGGATATAACTAATACACACAATAATTATAAAATAATGTGACAGAGTGGAGACCAAATGTATTAGTCAGGGTTCCCAAAGGAAACAGAACCAACAGGAGATAATTTGTATATAGTATGAGATTTTATAAAAGTGTCTCACACAATTGTGGGAATGCATAAGTCCAAAATTCCATGGAGCAAGCTGCAAGCTGGCACTCTGATAAAGGTCAGGAGAGGCAGACTGCCTGAAGTAGAGACGAAAGTTCTCTTTTCTGACTACTGAAATCATCACCTCCCCCTTTAAAATATCCAATGATTGGATTAAACATCTCTCATTGCACAAGACACTTCCCTTAGTTGAAACAGATGTAATCAGCCATAAGTGTAATCAACGGACTGGTGATTTAAGTCCACAAAATGTTCTCACAGTAACGGTGAAGCCTGTGTTTGCTTGACCAGACAAGTGGGCACCATCATCTGGCCAAGCTGACACATGAATCTAACCATCACACCAAATATCAGTTATATCAATAAATATGAAAGACCTCATTACAAAAAAAAAAGATTTTCAATTCAGCTTGCAAGCAAGACCCAACTATATGTTGTATACAAAATATACACATAGAATAAAGCGATTCAGAAACAATGATAATGTCCTTGTTCTGAGAACAGACAAAATAGAATCAAATTTTTTTAAAAAGACATTAAATGTGAAAAAGAGGGGCACTTTTTAAAGCTAAGAGCAACAGGTCACAATGAAGACATAAACACTACGTATATATGCGCCAAATAATAAAGCAACTCTCTTTATAAAGCAAATGCTAAGAAGAGAGAAGGAGACATAGAAATAGTAGACATTAACAAACCACTCTTAGTAGAAAACAGATCAAGTAGATAAAAAATAAGTTAGAATATAGAAAAATAGGCAATATACTCTTTTGGACATGTAATAAATTAATTCACAAAAATTAATCATATATTAGGTCAAAAAAAGAAAATATTAGTAAGTTTCATAATGAAAAACATTTAAAATAAAGCTTTGATGACAATGCAATAGCTTGAGGCATTGTTAATAAAGTACAATAAAAGTGTGAAGGAACAAATGGTAATTGAAATGATGGAATTTCTAGAAACATAATAACACTATATATCATAATCTGTGGGTATATATTTAAAATAGTGATCAGGGAAAAATTCACAGTCCTAAAAACTATTTTCAGTAAAAATGAAAGAATGAACTAAATTCCCAGATCAAAAAGCCAGAAAAAGAATAGAGTAAGCCAAGAGAAAGCACAGAGGAAATTAATAAAAATAAAAGCAGCAATTAATGAAGAAAAGAAAACATAACATTGGCCCTAACTAATTATAACTAATTATCTAATTAACTAATAATCTTGTTTTTATGTTAAACCGTTAGCAAAATAGAGAAGCCCCAAGTTAATGTGTAATGAACAACCACAAACAGCAAAAAAGGAAGAAAGCACAACTATGCAAAATTAAAAGTTAGAAGGAGGAAATTACTATTGAACCAGAAAACATTTTTAAAGTAGAGGCTACTTTTCAGAACTCTGCATAAATTAATTTGAAAACCTAGATGAAATGGATAATTTCCTTGGCAAATACAGTTTATCAGTATGGACCCCATTAGAAATAAGCCTTAAACAAATTTCCATAGAAGAAATGGAAAAGTTATCAAAAAATACCAGGCTTAGGTCAATTCACAGGGGGAATTCTGCCATGCCTTATGATCAAACAGCTGTGCATTCATCATCACAATTGATTTTTGAACATTTTCATGACTCCAAAACTGGTAAAGATAAGAATAAAAGTAAAAATAAAAGTGAAAAAGACCACCCAAAACATCCCTTACCTCCCTCTACCCTATTATGTATTTATTTTTTGTCTTTTTTTTCCCTTTCTCATCTGTTCATATACTGGATAAAGGAAGTGTCAGTCACAAGGTTTTCACAATCACACCATCACACCTTAAAAGCTCTATAGTTTTTCAGTCATCTTTAAGAATCAAGGCTATTGGATTATAGTTCAACAGTTTCAGGCATTTCCCTCTAGCTACTCCAATACACCAAAACCTGAAAAGTAACATCTATATACTGCATGAGAATAACCTCCAGAGTGACCTCTCCACTATTTGAAATCTCTCAGTCATTGAAACTTTATTTTGTTTCACTTCTCTTCCCTCTTTTGGTCAAAAGGCTTTCTCACTCCCACAATACCAGGGCCAGGCTTGTCCCTGGAGTCCTGTCCCGCGTTCCCAGGGATATTACACCCCTGGAGTCATGTCCCACATAGGGGTGAGGGCAGTGAGTTCACCTTCTGGAGTTGGGCTGTTGCAGGCAGCCCCTGTTTGTTAAAGCCACTTCCTGTTGCAGCAGGCCGGTCCCTGTTTACTCGGGCCATTCCCTGTTTGAAAAATCTCCCAGGCCCCAAGGACGGTCAATAGTCAGGATAAAAGAAGTCCCTGTGAAGCCCCCTCTCCCGTAACCACTCATCCGCTTCTGTAAACTCAGCTTTGCAGTTCTTACGCGTCTGATCGCTGGCACGCAGCCAATCATCTCCCTCGAGCATTGCCAGTTACCATATTGGGAAAACCCTGTCCGGAAGGAGCCATTTTGTCTATAAAATCTTGTGTCAGCCCCAGTTCGGGGCCTCAGACTTTCAGAGACAACTTGGCTGAAACCTATGACCATGGATGAATAAAAACCTACTACCTGAAACTTCGGAGCCTCGGCCTAGTTTGTTCTGTTTCCACATAATGTTCTTGGAGACTTGCAGCCTTGTCCCTGGTTTTGTGCAATAGGGCTAAGTCTCCTTTTAATAGATGATGTTCCATCAGGGTCCATGGAAACTTGGGGAATTACCAGCAAGTTTGTGAGTTACTGGAGCCTCCACGCAATCCTTTCTCCCCCTCATTTAGACATTTCTACTCACTCCCCAGTCTACCCTACCCCAACTACATCTGGGCTGGGCCTGGAGTAAAGAAGGAAGCATCTGCCCGTTTCAGCTCCTCTGATGACCCTGCAGTGGTCTTGGAGTTAATGTCAGTAGGACAGGTAACCTGACAGCTCCTCTGCCCAAGATGCTGTAAAGTCAAGCTACAGACACCCAGGCCTGTTCAACTTATCAAGATAATCTCAGATTCTTTCCAAATATGTATCTCCTATTATGGTTGTACTGATTTTTAGCAATATACAAGGGTCTGTTGATCCAGCGCCTCTCCATTACTTAGATGTCAGACTCTTAATCTTAATTTTTGCTAACTGAATGTGTGAGAAGATATCTCACTGTGCTTTCATGTACATTTTCTTGATCATTGTATTAGTCAGGATTTTCTAGAGAAACAGAACCAAGAAAAGATATCTGTAAATATGACATTTATAAAAGCGTCTCATTCAACCATGGGGATGCAAGAGTCTAAAATCCATAGGGCAGGCCATGAGGCTGGCAACTCTGATGAAGGTCCTTGATGAACTCCACAGGAGAGGCTGACTGGCTGAAAAAAAATCTTTTCCCTTAAAAGTCTCCAATTGACTGGATTCTCCCTTAGTTGGTCACAGATATTATCAGCCACAGAAACAACTGTCTGATGATTTAATAAACCAGCCTTCTGGTTTACTAACTAGTCAGGAAATGTCCTTGTAGTAACAGGCCAGTGCTTGCCAAACCAGACAACTGGGCAGCATCACCAGGCCAGGTTTACACCTGAACCTAACTATCACAATGTCCTTGACACCTAAGAAAGGCTGATATCTGTCACATGAGAAGGCATGTGGCTGGCAATCTTCTGGTCTTTGTTTCTGGTTGCATTGCTTCCAGCTTCTAATTGCAGTAGCTTTCTCTTCAAGAATCTGTGGGCCCTCACTCAGCTGCTCTGGGCAAAACTCTGGGTTTCATCTCTTGGCTTAACATCTCCTGGGGTGAAAGATTTCTTCTCTTCAGGTTCTGGCTATTTCTGAGAGTATGTGCTTAGCACCTGGGCTTTTTCTGTCTTGATCTCCAAACATCTGCATCTGTGTTAGCTCTGAACTATTTCTCTCTCTGTGAGCTCTCTTAAAGACACCAGTAAACTGATTAAGACCCACCTTAAATGGATGGAGTCAAATCTCCATCTAATCAAAAGGTCATACTCACAATTGAGTATGCCAAATCTCCATAGAAACAACCTAATCAAGAGATTCCACCCTACAGTATTGCATCAGGATTAAAAGAATAAGGCTTTTCTGGAGGTACATAACAGTTTCAAACCAGCACAATCATCATTTAGGATGAATACATGTTCATAGTTCACTTTGCCATGGGTTTTCTCTGTTGTGAAATTCCTGTTCATGTTATCTTCTCATTTTTCTATTGCATTGCTTGTTAATTTCCTATTGCTTTGTAACTTTCATTATATGTGCTTGCTTGTAGTCTTTTGCCATTTATATGTGTTGCACAAACATTCTTCCATTTAGATCTTGTCATTTTATTTTCTTTACGGGGTCTTTGGATAGGTAGAAATTCTGAACATAGTCAATTTTATCAGTTTTTCTTTAATAGATAGTTCTTTTTTTTTTGTCTTGTTCAAGAAATTTTTCTCTACCCAAGGTAATAAGATATTTATATTTTCTAGTAAACTTTACACTTTTGTTTTTGACATTAACATCTTTGATCCATAAGGAGCTATTTGTCTTTGAGGTGAGAAGTGATCCAATTTATTTACCATGAAGATAATATTTTCCCCAGCTCCATATCAAAGTTTCAGATATGTGTGGAGTCTGTGTTTGGGTTTTCTGTTTTATTTTCTTGGTCAAATTGTCTGTTACTGCACCAGTTCCACATTGTCTTAAGTACTATAACTTCCTAATAAAGACTGTTAACTAGTTAGCTAAGTTGCTTTTCCTCGTCCTCATTCTTCTACAGTATCTTGGATATACTTGTCTTTTAACTCTTAGCGTAAGTCTAAAAATCATCAAATCAAGCCATCTTATTAGATGCTTTGGGGGAGAATTGATATTTTTATGATGTTGTCTCTCCATCCATAAACATAGACTATCACTCCATTTATTTGGGACTTCTTTAATGTCTTTTAATAAACTTTTACAATTTCCCCTGTAGATATCTTGATCATATTTTGTTAGATGTAGCCTTAGATATTTGATATTCTTTGAAGTAATTGTAAATGACGTCCTCTTTTAAATGACGCTTTCAGTTGTTACTTGGGTTTAGATTTTATCTTGCTGAAGGAAGCCATAGGTACATGCTAATCAGTCTTCTTGACAGGAATTCCCCACTCCCTCCTGAATCCACTGAATCAGGCTCCAGTTCCCACCACTCCAGTGAAACCACCTTGTCAAGGCAATCAAAGCAATGGCTTTCAAAGTTGCCAAATCCAATTCTTTGGCAGCAGTTGACAAAGCTGACCTCTCCCTCCTACTCAAACACTTTCTTCACTTGGTTTCTGGGCCAGCCTCTACTGCTTTCCCCGCTCCCCTGGCCACTTTTTCTCAATCTCTTTTGTAGGATTCCTGTCCTTGTCCTAATCTAATCAAATGTTGGATTATCCCATGTCTCATTCCTTCTCTATCTTCACTTTTCTCACACATTTTCAATTACTCTCCAAATTTGTATCTCACATCCTGGGGTCTCCCCTGAACTTCATATTAATTCATCCAACTGCCTATTAACTACCTTCACTTCACTTCATATTGGATGCCTAATATGTCCAAAACCAACTTATTGATTTGGTTTGGTTCAGGCTAAATAGCAGGAGTCATCTTTCACTCCTCTTCTTCTTTCACATAGTATATCAGTAATTCCTGTCATCTCTAACATCATAATATATCCTGAATTTGCCACTCTTCATCTGCTGCACCAATACTACTGAAAGTCCAACCCACCATCGTCTCTTATTCAGACTACCACAGTAGCCTCCTACCTAGCTTTCCTGCCTCTGCTTTTACCCCCCTGTTCTCTTCTCCACATATAAGTCATAATAATCATCCTAAAACATAAATCAGATCATGTCACCCTATTCAAAACCTTCTAATTGCTTCACTTGTACAGTAGAACCCAAGTACTGAATGTGACTTCTCTACGTTCTCTGGCCCCTGCCTATCTTTCCAACCTCATTTCCTACAGCTTTTCCTCTCACTGTCCATGCCCCAGATGCACTGGCTTCCCTCCTTTTCAAGCAGGGTCTGTCTCAGAGTATTTCACTGGACTTATCTCTCCTCAGATGTTGGTACAGCTCATGTTGTCCTTTCATTCAGCCCTCTCTCTTTAGAGGGCCTTCCATGACACCCTACATAAAATAGCACACCCTTCACTCACGCTACACTTTCCCTTTACTTAGCTTTATTCATGGTCTTTATTACCATTTGATATTACATTGTTTTAAACACTTTTGTCTTTCTCCCCACTAAAATATAAACTCCCTGCGGGTGGTATTCCTGTCGCTCATGTTCCCTACAGGGTTCCCAATGTATGGATCATTGCTTGAAAAATAAGAAGCACTAAACAAATAATTGTTGAATAAATTAATGAATGAGTTTGAGCCATAAACCTGTAGTTTGCAACCTGAAATACAATGTTTCCAAATTCCCAACAGGTATTAATCTTTGGGATTTGGGTATGAGAAATCAAAATTCACAGAAATTCTGGGAAGTTCCTGAAATCTTAAGTTAGGTACAGGTTACTTCTTGTAAGTTCATTTCCTTTCTTAAATGAAAGTAT
This sequence comes from Tamandua tetradactyla, assembly GCF_023851605.1. Lineage (NCBI taxonomy): Eukaryota > Metazoa > Chordata > Mammalia > Pilosa > Myrmecophagidae > Tamandua > Tamandua tetradactyla. The sequence goes on along the minus strand of NC_135327.1, from coordinate 92,571,758 downwards.
ATTGTCTGTGTTGGAGATTGAATCATGTCCCCTCCCAAAACGCACGTTCAGTCCCCTACCCCTGGTCCTGTCAGTTTAGTGTGAACCCGTTTGTAAACAGGACCTCTGAAGATGTTATTACTTGAGGTGTGCCCAAACTGAATGAGGTGGGCCTTACTCCAATATGGCTGAAGTCCATACAAGCAAAGGAAATTGAACATGGAGAGAGAAGGCTTAGGAGATAGGAAGAAGATGGAAATCAACAGAACTAGAAGAGAAAGAAGATACTGCTATGTGCATTGCCATGCGATGGAAAAGCCAAGGAACCACAAAGGTGGATGGCAGCCAGAAGATACTGATCCCAGATGGAAGCAAACCTTGTAGCCTCTGAAATAGTGAACTGATAAATTCCTGATGTTAAGCCAACCCATGGAATGGTATTTGTTTCAGCAGCTGGGAAACTAAAACAGTCTACTTTACATAGAATGGTAGCCCTGACTGTGTGTGCCATGTGCCCTTCCACTTGAGAGAGAAACCCAGAAATTTCATTGGCCTTCTTGAATCAAGGTATCTTTCCCTGGATGGTTTAGATTGGACATTTCTATAGACTTGCTAGCCTAAACATAATTGGTTTCAGATACTGAGAAATGGACCCGGTCCACACGCGACCATATTATTTTTAGGCTAAAATGGCATTGTCCAACATATCTCACCTTATTCTTGCTGAAAAAAATCTGTGAACAGGTTTGTAGAACTGAGTGACATTCTGGCTCCATTCATTTGGATACACAACTTGCATGAAAACTAGCATTTTCACAGAAAACTTAACAATTGCTCTGCAAATCCCTTACCTAATACTGTTTTAAAAGCTCAGGGGTGGGGGCGGGGCCAAGATGGCGGCTTAGGAAGGTACGTGCATCTTAGTTCCTCCTCCAAAGCAACTACTAGGTGAACTGAAACAGTGCAGAACAGCTCCCGGGGCCACGGCAGGGAATGGACACACAGCGTACCCCAGTCTGGACTGGCTAGTCTGACTGCGAGACTCGGCTGCGGTGAGATCCCCAAGCGGCGCGCGATTTCCCAAGCAGCGGCAGCTGTGGCGGCCGGAGCTCCTCCCTCCCTCCTTCCCGGGCCGGCTGAGAGTCTGGGAGAGACAAGTTTCCCAAGCCGAGGCGGCCGGTGCCCCTCTTTTGTGGGCGGCTTCCTGGTCTGGCTACGAATCTTGGATCAGAGGACTACCCAAGCTGCGGTGGCCCTCCCCCGCAGGCGGCTTCCTGGTCCGGTGGGGAATTCCCCAGGCCGCGGTGGCCGGTGACAGACGCCCCTCCCCCGCGGGCGACTTCCTGGACCAGTGGCGAATTCCCTGGGCCCGCTGCGGCTGGCAACCAGCCACAGGGTCCCCTCAAGCTGTGGCGGCTGACGCCCCCACCACGCGCGGCCCCCCGAACCAACGGAGAGAATTGGATCAGAAATCCCCAGGCCGCGGAGATCGGTGACCAGGGGGATCCCTTCCAAACACGTGAGACAAACATGTGCCACGAGCGCCACCTACTGGGCAGGATAAGAAAAACAGAACCCAGAGATTTCACAGAAAAATCTTACAACCTTGTTGGGTCTGACACCCAGGGAAATCTGACTAAATGCGCAGATGCCAGCAGCAGAAGATAAGGGTCCACACTCAGAAGATTGAGAATATGGCTCAGTCAAAGGAACAAACCAATAGTTCAAATGAGATACAAGAGCTAAGACAACTAATGCTGAATATACGAACAGAAATGGAAAACCTCTTCAAAAATGAAATTGATAAATTGAGGGAGGACATGAAGAAGACATGGGCTGAACATAAAGAAGAAATAGAAAAACTGAAGAAACAAATCACAGAGCTTATGGAAGTGAAGGATAAAGTAGAAAAGATGGAAAAAGCAATGGATACCTACAATGATAGATTTAAAGAGACAGAAGATAGAATTAGTGATTTGGAGGATGGAACATCTGAATTCCAAAAAGAAACAGAAACTATCGGGAAAAGAATGGAAAAATTTGAACAGGGTATCAGGGAACTCATGGACAATATGAACCACACAAATATACATGTTGTGGGTGTCCCAGAAGGAGAAGAGAAGGGAAAAGGAGGAGAAAAACTAATGGAAGAAATTATCACTGAAAATTTCCCAACTCTTATGAAAGACCTAAAATTACAGATCCAAGAAGTGCAGCACACCCCAAAGAGATTAGACCCAAATAGGCGTTCTCCAAGACACTTACTAGTTAGAATGTCAGAGGTCAAAGAGAAAGAGAGGATCTTGAAAGCAGCAAGAGAAAAACAATCCATCACATACAAGGGAAACCCAATAAGACTATGTGTAGATTTCTCAGCAGAAACCATGGAAGCTAGAAGACAGTGGGATGATATATTTAAATTACTAAAAGAGAAAAACTGCCAACCAAGACTCCTATATCCAGCAAAATTATCCTTCAAAAATGAGGGAGAAATTAAAACATTCTCAGACAAAAAGTCACTGAGAGAATTTGTGACCAAGAGACCAGCTCTGCAAGAAATACTAAAGGGAGCACTAGAGTCAGATACAAAAAGACAGAAGAGAGAGGTATGGAGAAGAGTGTAGAAAGAAGGAAAATCAGATATGATATATATAATACAAAAGGCAAAATGCTAGATGAAAATATTATCCAAACAGTAATAACACTAAATATTAATGGACTGAATTCCCCAATCAAAAGACATAGATTAGCAGAATGGATTAAAAAACAGGATCCTTCTATATGCTGTCTACAGGAAACACATCTTAGACCCAAAGATAAACATAGGTTGAAAGTGAAAGGTTGGGAAAAGATATTTCATGCAAATAACAACCAGAAAAGAGCAGGAGTGGCTATACTAATATCCAACAAATTAGACTTCAAATGTAAAACAGTTAGAAGAGACAAAGAAGGATACTCTCTACTAATCAAAGGAACAATTAAACAAGAAGACATAGCAATCATAAATATTTACACACTGAACCAGAATGCCCCAAAATACATGAGGAATACACTGCAAACACTGAAAAGGGAAATAGACTCATATACCATAATAGTTGGAGACTTCAATTCACCACTCTCATCAATGGACAGAACATCTAGACAGAGGATCAATAAAGAAATAGAGAATCTGAATATTACTATAAATGAGCTAGACTTAACAGACATTTATAGGACATTACATCCCACAACAGCAGGATACACCTTTTTCTCAAGTGCTCATGGATCATTCTCAAAGATAGACCATATGCTGGGTCACAAAACAAGTCTTAACAAATTTAAAAAGATTGAAATCATACACAACACTTTCTCGGATCATAAAGGAATGAAGTTGGAAATCAATAATAGGCGGAGTGCCAGAAAATTCACAAATTCGTGGAGGCTCAACAACACACTCCTAAACAACGACTGGGTCAAAGAAGAAATTGCAAGAGAAATTAGCAAATACCTCGAGGCGAATGAAAATGAAAACACAACATATCAAAACTTATGGGACGCAGCAAAGGCAGTGCTAAGAGGGAAATTTATTGCTCTAAATGCCTATATCAGAAAAGAAGAAAAGGCAAAAATTCAGGAATTAACTATCCATTTGGAAGAACTGGAGAAAGAACAGCAAGCTAACCCCAAAGCAAGCAAAAGGAAAGAAATAACAAAGATTAGAGCACAAATAAATGAAATTGAAAACATGAAAACAATAGAGAAAATCAATAAGGCCAGAAGTTGGTTCTATGAGAAAATCAATAAGATTGATGGGCCCTTAGCAAGATTGACAAAAAGAAGAAGAGAGAGGATGCAAATAAATAAGATCAGAAATGGAAGAGGAGACATAACTACTGACCTCACAGAAATAAAGGAGGTAATAACAGGATACTATGAACAACTTTACGCTAATAAATACAACAATTTAGAGGAAATGGACGGGTTCCTGGAAAGACATGAACAACCAACTTTGACTCAAGAAGACATAGATGACCTCAACAAACCAATCACAAGTAAAGAAATTGAATTAGTCATTCAAAAGCTTCCTAAAAAGAAAAGTCCAGGACCAGATGGCTTCACATGTGAATTCTACCAAACGTTCCAGAAAGAATTAGTACCAATTCTCTTCAAACTCTTCAAAAAAATCGAAGTGGAGGGAAAACTACCTAATTCATTCTATGAAGCCAACATCACCCTCATACCAAAACCAGGCAAAGATATTACAAAAAAAGAAAACTACAGACCAATCTCTCTAATGAATACAGATGCAAAAATCCTCAATAAAATTCTAGCAAATCGTATCCAACAACACATTAAAAGAATTATACATCATGACCAAGTAGGATTCATCCCAGGTATGCAAGGCTGGTTCAACATAAGAAAATCAATTAATGTAATACACCATATCAACAAATCAAAGCAGAAAAATCACATGATCATCTCAATTGATGCAGAGAAGGCATTCGACAAGATTCAACATCCTTTCCTGTTGAAAACACTTCAAAAGATAGGAATACAAGGGAACTTCCTTAAAATGATAGAGGGAATATATGAAAAACCCACAGCTAATATCATCCTCAATGGGGAAAAATTGAAAACTTTCCCCCTAAGATCAGGAACAAGACAAGGATGTCCACTATCACCACTATTATTCAACATTGTGTTGGAGGTTCTAGCCAGAGCAATTAGACAAGAAAAAGAAATACAAGGCATCAAAATTGGAAAGGAAGAAGTAAAACTATCACTGTTTGCAGACGATATGATACTATACGTCGAAAACCCGGAAAAATCCACAACAAAACTACTAGAGCTAATAAATGAGTACAGCAAAGTAGCAGGTTACAAGATCAACATTCAAAAATCTGTAGCATTTCTATACACTAGTAATGAACAAGCTGAGGGGGAAATCAAGAAACGAATCCCATTTACAATTGCAACTAAAAGAATAAAATACCTAGGAATAAATTTAACTAAAGAGACAAAAAACCTATATAAAGAAAACTACAAAAAACTGCTAAAAGAAATCACAGAAGACCTAAATAGATGGAAGGGCATACCGTGTTCATGGATTGGAAGACTAAATATAGTTAAGATGTCAATCCTACCTAAACTGATCTACAGATTCAATGCAATACCAATCAAAATCCCAACAACTTATTTTTCAGAAATAGAAAAACCAATAAGCAAATTTATCTGGAAGGGCAGGGTGCCCCGAATTGCTAAAAACATCTTGAGGAAAAAAAACGAAGCTGGAGGTCTCGCGCTGCCTGACTTTAAGGCATATTATGAAGCCACAGTGGTCAAAACAGCATGGTATTGGCATAAAGATAGATATATCGACCAATGGAATCGAATAGAGTGCTCAGATATAGACCCTCTCATCTATGGACATTTGATCTTTGATAAGGCAGTCAAGCCAACTCACCTGGGACAGAGCAGTCTCTTCAATAAATGGTGCCTAGAGAACTGGATATCCATATGCAAAAGAATGAAAGAAGACCCATCTCTCACACCCTATACAAAAGTTAACTCAAAATGGATCAAAGATCTAAACATTAGGTCTAAGACCATAAAACAGTTAGAGGAAAATGTTGGGAGATATCTTATGGATCTTACAACTGGAGGCGGTTTTATGGACCTTAAACCTAAAGCAAGAGCACTGAAGAAGGAAATAAATAAATGGGAACTCCTCAAAATTAAACACTTTTGTGCATCAAAGAACTTCATCAAGAAAGTAGAAAGACAGCCTTCACAATGGGAGACAATATTTGGAAATGATATATCAGATAAAGGTCTAGTATCCAGAATTTATAAAGAGATTGTTCATCTCAACAACAAAAAGACAGCCAACCCAATTACAAAATGGGAAAAAGACTTGAACAGACACCTCTCAGAAGAGGAAATACGGATGGCCAAGAGGCACATGAAGAGATGCTCAATGTCCCTGGCCATTAGAGAAATGCAAATCAAAACCACAATGAGATATCATCTCACACCCACCAGAATGGCCATTATCAACAAAACAGAAAATGACAAGTGCTGGAGAGGAAGCGGAGAAAGAGCCACACTTATCCACTGTTGGTGGGAATGTCAAAGGGTGCAACCACTGTGGAAGGCAGTTTGGCGGTTCCTCAAAAAGCTGAATATAGAATTGCCATACGACCCAGCAATACCATTGCTAGGTATCTACTCAAAGGACTTAAGGGCAAAGACACAAACGGACATTTGCACACCAATGTTTATAGCAGCATTATTTACAATTGCAAAGAGATGGAAACAGCCAAAATGTCCATCAACAGAAGAGTGGCTAAACAAACTGTGGTATATACATACAATGGAATATTATGCAGCTTTAAGACAAGATAAACTTATGAACCATGTAATAACATGGATGGACCTAGAGAATATTATGCTGAGTGAATCCAGCCAAAAACTAAAGGACAAATACTGTATGGTCCCACTGATGTGAACGGACATTCGAGAATAAACTTGAAATATGTCATTGGTAACAGAGTTCAGCAGGAGTTAGAAACAGGGTAAGACAATGGGTAATTGAAGCTGAAGGGATACAGACTTTGCAACAGGACTAGATACAAAAACTCAAAAATGGACAGCACAATAATACCTAATTGTAAAGTAATCATGTTAAAACACTGAATGAAGCTGCATCTGAGCTATAGGTTTTTGTTTTGTTTTGTTTTGTTTTGTTTTGATTTTACTATTATTACTTTTATTTTTTTCTCTATATTAACATTCTATATCTTTTTTGGTTATGTTGCTAGTTCTTCTAAACCAATGCAAATGTACTAAGAAATGATGATCATGCATCTATGTGATGATGTTAAGAATTAATGATTGCATGTGTAGAATGGTATGATCTCTAAATGTTGGGTTAATTTCTTTTTTTCCGTTAATTAAAAAAAAAAAAAAAAGAGAAGGGATAATTGGAGATGAAGGGATACAGACTGTACAACGGGACTGGATATAAAAACTCAGAAATGGACAGCACAATACTACCCAATTGTAATGCAATTATGTTAAAACACTGAATGAAGCTGCATGTGAGGTATAGGTTTTTTGTTTTTGTTTTTTTTGTTTTTTTTTTCTTTCTATTATTGTTTTAATTCTTTTTCTGTTGTCTTTTTATTTCTTTTTCTAAATCGATGCAAATGTACTAAGAAATGATGAATATGCAACTATGTGATGTTATTAAGAATTACTGATTGTACATGTAGATTGGAATGATTTCTAATTGTTTTGTTAATTCTTTTTTTAATTAATAAAAAAAAAAGTTAACTCAAAATGGATCAAAGATCTAAACATTAGGTCTAAGACCATAAAACAGTTAGAGGAAAATGTAGGGAGATATCTTATGAATCTTACAATTGGAGGCAGTTTTATGGACCTTAAACCTAAAGCAAGAGCACTGAAGAAGGAAATAAACAAATGGGAACTCCTCAAAATTAAACATTTTTGTGCATCAAAGAACTTCATCAAGAAAGTAGAAAGACAGCCTACACAATGGGAAACAATATTTGGAAACGACATATCAGATAAAGGTCTAGTATCCAGAATTTATAATGAGATTGTTCAACTCAACAACAAAAAGACAGCCAACCCAGTTACAAAATGGGAAAAAGACTTGAATAGACACCTCTCAGAGGAGGAAATACAAATGGCCAAAAGGCACATGAAGAGATGCTCAATGTCCCTGGCCATTAGAGAAATGCAAATCAAAACCACAATGAGATATCATCTCACACCCACCAGAATGGCCATTATCAACAAAACAGAAAATGACAAGTGCTGGAGAGGATGCGGAGAAAGAGCCACACTTATCCACTGTTGGTGGGAATGTCAAATGGTGCAACCACTGTGAAAGGCAGTTTGGCGGTTCCTCAAAAAGCTGAATATAGAATTGCCATACGACCCAGCAATACCATTGCTGGGAATCTACTCAAAGGAATTAAGGGCAAAAACTCAAACAGACATTTGCACACCAATGTTTATAGCAGCGTTATTTACAATTGCAAAGAGATGGAAACAGCCAAAATCTCCATCAACAGAAGAGTGGCTGAACAAACTGTGGTATATACATACGATGGAATATTATGCAGCTTTAAGACAGGATAAACTTATGAAGCATGTAATAACATGGATGGACCTAGAGAATATTATGTTGAGTGAGTCTAGCCAAAAACTAAAAGACAAATACCGTATGGTCCCAATGATGTGAACGGACATTCAAGAATAAACTTGGAATATGTCATTGGTAACAGAGTTCAGCAGGAGTTAGAAACAGGGTAAGATAATGGGTAATTGGAGCTGATGGGATACAGACTGTGCAACAGGACTAGATACAAAAACTCAAAAATGGACAGCACAATAATACCTAATTGTAAAGTAATCATGTTAAAACACTGAATGAAGCTGCATCCGAGCTATAGGTTTTTGTTTTGTTTTGTTTTGTTTTGTTTTGTTTTGTTCTTACTATTATTACTTTTATTTTTTTTCTCTCTATTAACATTCTATATCTTTTTCGGTTGTGTTGCTAGTTCTTCTAAACCGATGCAAATGTACTAAGAAAAGATGATCATGCATCTATGTGATGATGTTAAGAATTAGTGATTGCATATGTAGAATGGCATGATTTCTAAATGTTGGGTTAATTTCTTTTTTCCCGTTAATTAATAATAAAAAAAAAAAGCTCAGGGGGTTATTGGATCCATTTGCTTCCATGCACCTTTTGGACTGAAAGTACTTTCTTCAGAGAACACTGTCCTTAACCTAACCTAAACCTCACACTAGCACTCCCCATAAATGTACAACGACCTCAAAACTGATGACCAACGCAAACCTATGCCAAGTTTATCACCAATCATAATCACACCCTAAGCAGAATCCAAATCCTAACTGTAGCCTAAGCCGGATTCTAACCCACAACAAACCACTAATGCTTAACGAAACTTCACCCAACCTAAAACTGAGCCTAACATGAACGTGGACATAATCTGTCTCAAAGACCAAACAATATTAATATCTGCACACTTTTCCAAGCATTTTTCATGGAAAACACCCCCGCAAACTAATGCTACCCAGTAAAAGAGGAGACTTGTTTATACATGTGTTTTGGGAACTCATTGACTTCCCAGCTCCATTCACTTTTAAGCGGTTCTGTTGGAAAAAACAGCATTTCTGTGGAGCAGTCACCTACAGCAATGGAAACCATTACCTAAACATGTTTGGAAAACTTAGAATTCTCCTGGTTCAATTCACCTGCATAAGATTTTTTTTTTTACCAAAACTGAAGTATTTCAGAGAACCCTCACTTTCACTTAATTTAAATGTGACACTAACACCACCAGAAACACAAACAGAAACCGAAACACCGAAGAACCCATACCAGCACATATCCCAACCTCCAAACCTGGTCCAAAAATCGACAGGATGCCTGACTTCAATCAAAACACTCACACGAAATCTAACCCTAAATCTAAACCTAACTCTAGACCCAACCCTACCTCCAACCCACCCCAAAACCTTACCCCAACGTAAACTCTCAACTAACCCTCATATTTATACCGACCCTACACGCAACCACACCCCTAAACTTAACCCTAACACCAACCTTATCCCTAAACCTAACCCTTACCCTAACCATAACCCTAGCCGCAACCCTACCAGCAACCCTAGCCCAAACCCTAACTGCAACCACCACACGAAACCTAAACCCAACCCTCAAATTTAGACCAAACCTACACCAAATCACAGCCCTAGACTTAACACTAATCCCATCCCTAACACTAACCCTAAACCTCACCCTAACACTAGATGCAACCCTACCACCAACCCTAGCCCCAAAACCTAACCCCAATGCAAATACCAACCCTGTACAGAACCCGCGACTTTTTACCAACCCTGCACCAATCCACAGACCTAAACTTAACCCTAACACCAACACTAAGCCTAACCCTAACCCTAACCTTAACCCTACCTAAACAGAACCCTACCAGGAACCCTAGCCCAAACCCTAAACCCAAACCCAAAGTCAACCCTAAGCACAACCCTCAGCTTTTTACTGACCCTGCACCCAAATGCAGCCCAAAATGTAAACCTAACTTCAACCCTTACCCTAACCCTAACCCTAACCCTGACACAGATCTAGCCTTAACATAATTGGTTTCAGATACTGAGAAATGGAACTGGTCCACACACGACTATACTTATTTTTAGGCTAAAACGGCATTGTCCAACATATCTCACCTTATTCTTGCTGATAAATATTTGTGAATGTGTTTGTAGAACTGTGTGGCATTCTGGCTCCATTCATTTGGATACACGACTTGCGTGAAAACTAGCATTGTCACAGAAAACTCGACAATTGCTATGCAAATCCCTTACCTAATACTGTTTTAAAAGCTCAGGGGATTATTGCATCCATTCACTTCAATGCACCTTTTGGACTGAAAATACTTTCTTCAGAGAACACTGTCCTTAACCTAACCTAAACCTCACACTAGCACTCCCCATAAATGCACAATCACCTCAAAACTGACGACCGACACAAACCTTCGCCAAGCTTCTCACTAATCTTAACCACACTCTAAGCAGAATCCAAATACTAACCCTAGCCTAAACCGTACTCTAACCCACAACCAACCACTAATGCTTGCCGAACCTTCACCCTGAACCTAACCCTGAGCCTAACACAAATATGAACATAATCTGTCTCAAAGACCGAGCAATATTGATATCTGCGCACATTCCCAAGCATTTTTCATGGAAACCACCACTGCAAACTAATGGTACCCAGTGAAAGGGGAGACCCGTTTGTACATGTGTTTTGAGAACTCATTGACTTTCCAGCTCCATTCACTTTCAAGTGGTTCTGTCAGAGAAAAACACCGTTTCTGTGGAGCACTCACCAACTACAATGGAAACCGTTACGTAAACACGTCTGGAAAACTAAGAATTCCCCTGTTTCCATTCACCAGCATAAGATTTCTTTACCAAAACTTCAGTATTTCAGAGAACCCTCACTTTCACTTAATTTAAATGTGACACTAACGCCATCAGAAACACAAACAGAAACCGAAACACCGAAGAACCCATACCAGCACAAATCCCAACCTCCAAACACGGTCCGAAAATCGACATGATGCCCGACTTCAACCGAAACCCTCACAAGAAATCTAACCTTAAACCTAACCCTAAACCTAGACCCAAACCTACTGCCAACCCTAACACAAAACCTAACCCCAACCCCAACACCAACCCTCAACTCATCCCTCAAATTTATACCGACCCTACAGCAACCATACCCCTAAACTTAACCCTAACACCAACCCTGACCCTAACCCTAACCCTTACCCTAACCCTAATCCAAGCCCCAGCCCTACCAGCAAACATAGCCCAAATCCTAACCACAAACACCACACCAATCCTAAACCCAACCCTCAAATTTCGACCAAACCTACACCAAATCACAGTCCTAAACTTAACCCTAATCCCAACCCTAACCCTAATCCTAAACCTAACTCTAATCTTAGCGGCAACCCTATCACCAACCCTCGCACAAAACCTAGCCCCAACCAAAATACCAACCCTAAACACAACCCGTGAGTTTTTACAAACCCTGAACCAACCACAGCCCTAAACTTAACCCTAAAAACAACACTAAGCCTAACCCTAACCCTAAACTTACTCCCAACCCTACAACGACCCTAGCCCAAACCCTTAACCCAAACTCAAAGTCAACCCTAAGCACAACCCTCAGCTTTCTACTGACCCTGCACCCAAACGCAGGCCGAAACGTAACCCCAACTCCAACCCTTACTCTAACGCTAACCCTACCCATAAACCTAACTCTAAACCTAACCCTAACACAAGCAGCAACCCTACCACCAAACCTCACCCGAAACCTGACCCCAACCCCAATGCCAATGCTAAACACATCCCACGACTTTTACCAGCACTGCACCAAACTGAAACCCTAAACTTAACCCTAACACCAACACTAAACCTAACCCTAACCCTAACCCTAAATCTAGACCCAACCCTACAATGAACCTTGCCCTGAACCCTAAACCCAAACCCAAAGCCAACCCTAAGCACAACCCTCAGGTTTCTACCGGCCCTGCACCCAAACGCATCCCGAAACGTAAGCCTGACTCCAACCCTTACTCTAACCTTAACACTTACCCTAACCCTGACACTGATCTAGCCTTAACATAATTGGTTTCAGATACTGAGAAATGGACCTGGTCCACACATGATCATACTTATTTTTAGGCTTAAACGACATTGTCCAACATATCTCACCTTATTCTTACTGAAAAAATCTGAACAGGTGTGTAGAACTGAGTGACATTCTGGCTCCATTCATTTGGATACATGACTTGCGTGAAAACTAGCATTTTCACAGAAAACTCAACAACTGCTATGCAAATCCCTTACCTTATACTGTTTTAAAAGCTCTGGGGTTTATTGGATCCATTTACTTCCATGTACATTTTGGACTGAAAGTACTTTCATCAGGGAACACTGTCCTTAACCGAACCTAAGCCTCACACTAGCACATCCCTTAAATGTACTCAAACCAGACGACTGACACAAACCTACGCCAAGCTTATCACCAATCTTAGTCACACCCTAAGCAGAATCCAAATCCTAACCCTAGCCTAAGATGAACTCTAACCCACAACCAACCACTAATGCTTGCTGAACCTTCATTCTGAACCTAACCCTGAGCCTAACACGAACATGACATAATCTGCCTTGAAGACCAAGCAATATTAATATCTGCACACATTTCCAAGCATTTTTCATGGAAAATACCAATGCACTCTAATGCTACCCAGTAAAGGAGGAGACGCGTATGTACATGTGTTTTGGTAACTCATTGACTTCCCAGCTCCATTCACTTTCAAGTGGTTTGGTTGGAGAAAAACAGTGTTTCGGCGGAGCTCTCACCTATAGCAATGGAAACCATTACCTAAACATGTTTGGAAAACTTATAGTTCTCCTGTTTCCATTCATCTGCACAAGATTTTTTTTTTAACCAAAACTGCAATATTTCAGAGAAACCTCACTTTTACTTAATTTAAATGTGACACTAACGACACCAGAAACACAAACAGAAACTGAAACACTGAAGAACCCATACCAGCACAAATCCCAACCTCCAAACACGGTCCGAAAATCGACATGACGCCTGACTTCAACCAAAATGCTCACACGAAATCTAACCCTAAACCTAACCTTAAACCTAGACCCAACCCTACCTCCAACCCTAACCCAAAACCTAACCCCAACCCCAACACCAACCCTCAACTCAACCCTCAAATTTATACCGACCCTACATGCAACCACACCCCTAAACTTAATCCTAACACCAACCCTAACCCTAACTCTAACCCTTACCCTAAACCTAACCCCAGCCACAACCCTACCAGCAACCCTAACCCAAACCCTAAACGCAACCACCACACCAACCCTAAACCCAACCCTCAAATTTAGATCAAACCTACACCAAATCGCAGCCCTAAACTTAACCCTAATCCCAACCCTAACCCTAACCCTAATCCTATCCCTAAACCTAAACCTAACCCTTACCCTAGCTGCAACCCTACCACCAAACCTCACCCGAAACCTGGCCCCAACCCCAACGCCAACCCTAAATACAACCCTTGATTTTTTCCAACCGTGCACCAAACCACAGCCCTACACTTAACCCTAACACCAACACTAAGCCTAACCCTAACCCTAACCCTAAACCTAAACCTAACCCTACCAGGAACACAAGCCCAAACTCTATATCCAAACCCAAAGCCAAACCTAAGCAGAACCCTCAACTTTCTACTGACCATCCACCCAAATGCAGCTCGAAACGTAACCATAACTCCAACACTTACTCTAACTCTAACCCGAACCCTAACCCTCACCCTACACTGAGCTATCCTTAACATAACCGGTTTGATATACTGAGAAATGGACCTGGTCCACACGCAACCATACTTATTTTTAGGCTAAAATGGCATTGTCCACCATATCTCACCTTATTGTTGCTGAAAAAATATGTGAATGGTTTTGTAGAACTGAGTGACATTCTGGCTCCATTCATTTGGATACAAGACTTGCAAAAAGTAGCATTTTCACAGAAAACTAAAAAACTGCTATGAAAATCCCTAACCTAATACTGTTTTAAAAACTCAGGGGCTTATTGGATCCATTCGCTTCCATGTACATTTCGGACTGAAAGTACTTTTCAGAGAACACTGTCCTTCACCTAACCTAAACCTCATACTAGCACTCCCCTTAAATGGACAATGACCTCAAAAACGACAATCCCACAGAATTCTATGCCAAGCTCTGCACCAATCTTTATCACACGCTAAGAAGAATCCAAATCCTAACACGAGCCTAAGCCAACTCTAATGCACAACCAACCACTAATGCTTGCCGAACCTTCACCCTGAACCTAACCCTGAGGCTAACATGAACATGAATGTAATCTGCCTCAAAGACCAAGCAGTATTAATATCTGCACACATTTCCAAGCATTTTTCATGGAAAACACCACTGCAAACTAATGCTACCCAGTAAAGGAGGAGACCCATTTGTACGTGTGTTTTGGGAACTCATTGACTTTCCAGCTCCATTCACTTTCAAGAGGTTCTGTTGGAGAAAAATAGTGTTTCTGTGGAGCACACACCCACAGCAATGGAAACCAAAACCTAAACATGTTTGGAAAACTTAGAGTTCTCCTGGTTCCGTTCATCTGCATAAGATTTTTTTTTTTTTTTACCAAAACTGCACTATTTCAGAGAAACCTCACTTTTACTTAATTTAAATGTGACACTAACAACACCAGAAACACAGACAGAAACTGAAACACCGAAGAACCCATACCAGCACAAATCCTAACCTCCAAACACGGTCCGAAAATCGACATGATGTCTGACTTCAACCGAATACCTCACAAAAATCTAACCCTAAACCTAACCCTTACCCTAGACCCAACCCTATTTCCAACGCTAACCCAAAACCTAACCCCAACCCCAAACCCAACCCTAAATGCAACCCTCAAATTTATACCCACCCTACATGCAACCACACCCCTAAACTTAACCCTTATGCCAACCCTAACCCTAACCCTAACCCTTGTCCTAACCCTAACCCTAGCCCTAACCCTACCGGCAACCCTAGCCCAAACCCTAACTGCAACCACCACACCAACTCTAAACCCAAACCTCAAATTTAGACCAAACCTACCCCAAATCACAGCCCCAAACTTAACCCTAATACCAACCCTTACCCTAACACCACCCCTAACCCTAACACTAATCCAAACCCTCAACTTAACCCTAGCCCTAGCACAACCCTTACACCAACCATCACCCGAAACCTAACCCAAACCCCAACGCCAACCCTAAACAGGCCCCACAACTTTTTACCAACCCTGCACCAAACCGCAGTAATAAACTTAACCCTAACACCAACACTAAGCCTAAGCCTAACCCTAACCCTAACACTAAACCTAGGCCCAGCCCTACAACGAACCCTTTTCTGAACCCTAAACCCTAACCCAAAGACAACCCTAAGCACAACCCTCAGCTTTCTACCGACCCTGCACCCAAACACAGACCCAAACGTAACCCTAACTCTAACCCTTACTCTAACTCTAACCCTAACCCTGACACTGAGCTAGCCTTAATATAATTGGATTCAGATACTGAGAAATGGACCTGGTTCACATGCGACCATACTTATTTTTAGGATAAAACGACATTGTCCAACATATCTCACCTTATTGTTGCTGAAAAAAATCTGTGAACGGGTTTGTAGAACTGAGTAACCTTCTGGCTCCATTCATTTGGATACACGACTTCCGAGAAAACTAGCATTTTCACAGAAATCTCAACAATTGCTATGCAAATCACTTACCGAATACTTTTTTAAAAGCTCAGAGCATTTTGGATCCATTCACTTCAATGCACCTTTTGGACTGAAAGTACTTTCTTCAGAGAACACTGTCCTTAACCTAACCAAAGCCTCACACTAGCACTCCCCGTAAATGGACAATGACCTCAAAACTGACGACCGACACAAACCTATGCCAAGCTTCTCACCAATCTTAATCACAACCTAAGCAGAATCCAAATCCTAACCCTAGCCTAATACAAGCTCTAACCCACAACCAACCACTAATGCTTGCCAAACCTTCACCCTGGACCTAACCCTGAGCCTAACACGAGCATGAACATAATCTGCCTCAAAGACGAAGCAATATTAACATCTGCACACATTTCCAAGCATTTTTCATGGAAAACACCACTGCAAACTAATGGTACCCAGAAAAAGAGGAGACCCATTTGTACATGTGTTTTGGGAACTCATTGACTTCCCAGCTCCATTCACTTTCAAGCTCATCTGTCGGAGAAAAACAGCGTTTCTGCGAAGCACTCACCTACAGCAATGGAAACCAATACCTAAACCTGTTTGGCAAACTTAGAATTCTCCTGGTTCCATTCACCTGCGTAAGAATTTTTTTTACAAAAACTGCAGTATTTCAGAGAACCCTTACTTTCACTTAATTCAAATGTGAAACTAACGCCACCACAAACACAAACAGAAACTGAAACACCGAATAACCCATACCAGCACAAATACCAACCTCCAAACCCGGTCCAAAAATCGACATGATGCCTGACTTCAACCGAATACCTTGCAAAAATCTAATCCTAACCCTAACCCTAATCCTAGACCCAAACCTACATCCAACCCTAACACAAAACCTAACACCAATCCCAAATCCAATCCTGAACTCAACCCTCAATTTATACCCACCCTACATGCAACCACACCCCTAAACTTAACCCTAACATCAACTATAACTCTAATACTAACCCTTACCCTAACGCTAACCCTAGCCCCAACCCTAGCAGCAACCCTAGCCCAAACCCTAAGCGCAACCACCACACCAACCCTAAACCCAACCCTCAAATTTAGACCAAACCTACACCAAATCGCAGCCCTAAACTTAACCCTTATGCCAACCCTGATCCTAACCCTAACCTTAACCCTAAACCTAACCATAACTCTAGCTGCAACCCTACAACCAAACCTCTCCCAAAACATAACCCCAAACACAACACCAACCCTAAGCGCACCCTCAGCTTTATACTGACCTGGGAACCAAACGCAGCCTGAAACATAACCCTTCCCCAACCGTTTCTCTAATGCTAACCCTAATCATAACCCTAACCCTACCACCCATCCGTGCCTGACAAGTGACCCCAAACCAAAGCCAATCCGAAACACAACCCTCCACTTTTCACCAACCCAACACCAAACTGTAGCCCTAAACTTAACCCTAACACCAACACTAAGCCTAACCCTAACACTAACCCTCACCCTAAACCTAGACCCACCCTACCACAAATGCTAGCCCCAACCCTAAACCCAAACCCAAAACCAAGCCTAAGCAGAACCCTCAGCTTTATACCGACAGGGCAATGAAACTCAGTCCAAAACATAACCGTAAACCCAACCCTTTCTCTAACCCTAACCCTACCTCTAACCCTAACCCTAACCCTAACCCTAGTCCCAACCCTACCACTCACCCTCGTCTGACACCTGGCCCCAACTGCAAAGCCAACCCTAAGCACAACCCTCGACTTTTAAAAGACCCAGACCAACCTGCAGGCCTAAACTTAACCCTAACACCAAAACTAAGCCTGACCCTAACGCTAACCCTCACACTAAACCTAGACCCAACCATAAAATGACGTTAGCCTGAACCCTAAACCCAAGCCCAAAACCAACCCTAAGCACAACCCTCAGCTTGATACCAACACAGCAACCAAACGCAGCCTGAAATGTAACCCTAACCCCAAACCTTTCTCTAACCCTAACCCTAACCCTAACCCTAACCCTAACCCTAACCATAGACCCAGCCCTACCACCCACCCTTGCCCGACACCTAACCCCAACCCCAAAGCCATCCCTATGCACAGCCCTCGACTTTTTACCAACCCAGCACCAAACTTCAACCCTAATCTTAACCCTAACACCAACTCTAATCCTCACCCTAACCATAAACCTCACGTAAACCTACACCCAACACTACCATGAACACAAGCCCGAACCCTAAACCCAAACACAAAGCCAACCCTAAGCACAACCCTCAACCTTACACTGAACCAGCAACCAAACACATCTGGAAATGTAACCCTAAACCCAACTCTTTATTCAAACCTAACCCTGACTCTAACCCTATCCCTTGCCGATGCCCTACCACCCACAGTCACCCAACACCTGACCCCAACCCCAAAGCCAAAGCTAAACACAACCCTCGACTTTTTACTGTCCCAGCACCAAACCACAGCCCTAAATTTAACCCTAACAGCAACAATAAGTCTAACCCTAACAGTAACCCTCACCTTAAATCCAGACCCAACCCTACCATGAACGCTAGCCCTAACCCTAAACCCTAACCCAAAGCCAACCCTAAGCACAGACCTCAGTGTTATACCGACCCGGCAACCAAACACAGCATGAAACGTAACTGTAACCCCAACCCTTTCTCTAACCCTAACCCTAACCCTAACCCTAACTCTAACCCTAACTCTAACCCTAACCCTAACCCCCCATCCACAGTTCTAACACCCACCCTCGCCAGACACCTGACCCCAAACACAAAGCCAACCCTAAACACAACCCTCGACTTTTTACCAATCCAGCACCAAACCGCAGCCCTAAACTTAAGCTTAACACCAACACTAAGCCTAACCCAAACCCTAACCCTCACCTGAAACCTAGACCCAACCCTACCACGAATGCTATCCCGAACCCTAAACCCAAACCCAAAGCCAACCCTCAGCTTTATACAGACAAGAAAACCAAATGCAGCCCTAAACGTGACCCTAACCCCAAACCTTTCTCTAAGTCTAACCCTAACCCTAACCCTAACCCTAGACCCAGCCCAACCACCAACCATCACCCAACAACTGACCCCAACCCCAAAACTAACCCTAAGAACACCCCTCGACTTTACGAACCCAGCAGCAAACCACAGCCCTAAACTTAACCATAACACCAACAGTAAGCCTAACCCTAACCCTAGCTGTCACACTAAACCTAGACCTAACCCTACCATGAATGCAAGCCTGAACACTAAACACAAACCCAAAGCCAACCCAAAGCACAACCCTCAGGTTTATATCGACCAGAAACCAAACACAGCTCGAATTGTAACCCTAACCCCAACCCTCTCTTACCCTATCCCTAACCCTAACCCTAACCCTAACCCTAGACCCAGCTGTACAACCCACTCTCACCTGACACCTGATCCCAAGCTCAAAGCACACCCTAAACACAACCCTCAACTTTTTACTGACCCAACACCAATTCGCACCTGTAAACTTAACCCTAACACGAACACAAAGCCTTACCCTAACCCTAACCATCATCCTAAAACTAGACCCACACCTACCATGACTGCTGGCCTGAACCCTAAATCCAAACCCAAAGCCAACCCTAAGAAGAACCATCAGGTTTATACTGACCAGGCAACAAAACATGCCCGAAACCTAATCCTAAACCCAACCCTTTCTCTAACCCTAACCCCAACCCTACCCATAACCCTAACCCTTGCCCCAGCCCTACCACACACCCTCACCCAACAACTGACCACAATGCCAAAGATGACCCTAAACACAACCCTCAACTTTTTAGAAACCCAGCAACAAAGTGCAGCCCTAAACTAAACTGTAACACCAACAGTAAGCATAACCCTAACCTTAACCCTCACCCTATACCAAGACCCAACCCTACCATGAATGCTAGCCCGAACCCTAAACCCTAACCCAAAGCCAATCCTAAGCACAGCCCTCAGCTTTATACCGACCCAGCAACCAAATGCAGCGTGAAATGTAACCATAATCCCAACCCAGCACCAAACTGCAGCCCTAAACTTAAACCTAACCCTAACCCTCAACCTAAACCTAGACCCCACCCTACCATGAACGCTAACCCCAACCCTAAAACCAAACACCAAGTCAACCCTAAGCACAGCCCTCAGCTTTATAGTGACCCAGCAACCAAACACAGCCCGAAACATAACCTTATCACCAAACTTTCTCTAACTCTAACCCTAACCCTAGCCACAGGCCTACCACCAACCCGCACCTGACATGTGACTCCAACCCCAACACTAACCCTAAACACAACCCTCGAATTTTACCGACCCACCACCAATTCATAGCTGTAAATTTAACCCTAACACCAACACTAAGCCTTACCCTAACCCTAACCCCCACCTTAACCTAGACCCACACCTACCACGAATGCTAGCATGAAACCTAAACCCAATCCCAAAGCTAACCCTAAGCAGAACCCTCATCTTTATATCGACCGAACAACCAAACGCAGCCCAAAATGTATCCCTGAAACCAACCCTTTCTCTAACCTTAACCCTAACCATAATCCTAACAATAGCCCCAGCCTTACAACCCACCCTCGCCCGACACCTGACCCCAATCCCGTAGCTAACCCTAAACACAACCCTCCACTTTTTACCAACCCAGCGCCAAACTGCAGCCCTAAACTTAACCCTAACACGAACACTAAGCCTAATCCTAACCCTAACCCTCACCCTATACCTAGACCCAACCCTAACACGAACTCTAGCCTGAACCCTAAACCCAAACCCAAAGACAACCCTAAGCACAGCCCACAGCTTTATACCAACCCGGCAACCAAACGCAACCCGAAACGTAACCCTAACCCCAACCCTTTCAGTAACCTCAACCCTAACACTAACACTAACCCTAGCATAAGCCCTACCACCCACCCTTGACCTACAATTGACTCCAACCCTAAGCCAACCCTAAACATACCCCATGACTTTTTACCAGCCAGTGTCAAACCGCAACCCTAAATTTAACACTAACACCAACACTAAGCCTAACCCTAACCCTAACACTCACCCTAAACCCAGATACAACCATACAATGACTGCTAGCCCGAACCCTAAACCCAAACCCAAAGCCAACCTGAAGCACAACTCTCAGCTTTATACCAAACTGGAAACCAAACACAGCCCATAAGACAACACCCACCCCAACTGTTTCTCTAACCCTAACCCTAATTCTAACCCTAACCATGGACCCAGCCCTACCACCCACCCTCACTGTACACCTGGCCCCAACCACAAAGCCAACCTAAGCACAACCCTCGACTTTTTATGAACCCAGGATCAAACCACACCCCTAAACTACAATCAAACACCAACACTAAGCTTAAAACTAACCCTAACTCTTACCTTAAACCCAAACCCAAACCTACCACGAATGCTAGCCTGAAACCTAAACCCAAACCCAAAGCCAGCCCTAAGCAAAACCCTCAGCATTATACCAACCCAGCAACCAAATGCAGCCTGAAATGTAACCCTAACCCCAACACTAACCATAACCCTAACCCTAATCTTAATCCTAGCCTCAGCCCTTCCACCCACCATTGCCCGAGACCTGACCCCAACCCCAAAGCCAGCCCTAAACTTAACCTTAACATGAACACTAAGGCTAACAGTAACCCTAACCCTCACACTAAACCTAGACCCACACTTACCATGAATGCTGGCCTGAACCCTAAACCCAAACCCAAAGCCAACCCTAAGCACAACCCTCAACTTTACACCAAACCAGTAACCAAACGTAGCATGAAATGAAACCATAAATCTAACCCGTTCTCTAACCCTAACCCTAACCCTAACCCTATCCCTTGCCACAGACCTACCACACACCCTTGCCTTTCACCTGACCCCAACACAAAAGCCAACCTTAAATACAACCCTCGACTTTCTAAGAACCCAGCATCAACCACAGCTCTAAATTTAACCCTAACACCAACACTAAACCTAACACTAACCTTAACCCTCAACCTAAACCTAGACCCAAACCTACCAGAAATGCTAACCTGAACCCTAAACCCAAACCAAAGCCAACCCTAAGCACAACCTTCAGCTTTATACCGACCTGGCAACCCAACACAGCCCGAAACATAACCCTAACCCCAACCCTTTCCTTAACCCTAACCCTTACCCTAAACCTAGCCACAGCCATGCCACCCACCCTACCCCGACACCAGAACCCAGAACCAAAGCCAACCCTAAACAAAAACCTCCTTTTTAACAACCCAACACCAAACCGCAGCCCTAAAGTAAATCCTAACACCACACTAAGCCTAACCTTAACCCTAACCCAACCCAATACCTAGAACCAACCCTTCAACGAATGCTATCCCAAACCCTAAACCGAAACCCAAAGCCAACCCTAAGCAAGCCCTCAGCTTTATACCGACACAGCAGCCAAACGAAGCCCAAAACGTAACCCTAACCACAATGCTTTCTCTTTCTCTAACCCTAACCCTAACCCTAACCCTAATCCGAGCCCCTGCCCTACCATCCACCCTCGCCTGACACCTGACCCCCACCCCAAAGCCAACCCTAAGCACAACCCTCAGCTTTATAACGACAGGGCAACCAAATGCAGTCCAAAATGTAAGCCTAACACCAACGCTTTCTCTAACCCTAACCCTAACCCTCACCCTAATCCTAGCCCCAGCCCTACCATCCACCCTTGACCGACACCTGATCCCAACCCCAAAGCTAGCCCTAAACACAACCCTCTACTTTTTACCAACCTAGCACCAAAGTGCAGCCCTAAACTTAACGCTAACACCAACACAAAGCCTAACCCTAACCCTAACCCTCATCCTAAACCTTGACCCAACCCTTCACGAACGCTAGCCCGAACCCTAAATCCAAGCTGAAAGCCAACCCTATACACAACCTTCAGCTTTATACACACCTGGCAAACAAACGCAGACCGAAATGTAACCCTAACCCCAACCCTTTCTAGAAACCTAACCCTAACCCTAAACCTAAACCTAGCCCCAGCCCTACCACCCACCCTCACCAGACAACTGACCACAATGACAAAGCCAACCCTAAACACACCCCTCAAATTTTTACCAACCCAGACCAAACTGCAGCCCTAAACTTAACCCTAGCAACAACACCAAGCCTAACCTTAACCCTAACCCTCACCCTAAACCTAGACCCAACCCTACCATGAACGCCAGCCCGAACCTTAAACCCAACACAAAGCCGACCCTAAGTACAACCCTCAGCATTATATAGACCTGGCAACCAAATGCAGCATGAAACGTAACCTTAACCCCAACCCACTCTAATGCTAACCCTAACCCTAACCCTAAATCTAACCCTAGACCCAGCCATACCGCCCACCCTCACTCGACACCTGACCCCAACCCCAAAACCAACCCTAAACACAACCTTTGACTTTTTACCAACCCAGCACCAATTTGCAGCTGTAAATTTAACCCTAACACAAACACTGAGCCTAACACTAACCCCAACCCTCACCCTAAACCAAGACCCACCCCTACCACGAACACTAGCCCAAACCCTAAATCCAAGCCAAAAGCCAACCTTAAGTACTACCCTCTGATTTATACCGACACAGCAACCAAACGCAGCCCAAAATGTAGCCCTAACCCCAACACTTTCTCTAACCCTAACCATAACCCTCGCCATAAACCTAGACACAACCCTCCCCCAGTCCTACCACACACCCTCGCCCGACACCTAATCCCAAGCCCAAAGCCAACCCTAAACACAACTCTCGAACTTTACCAACCCAGCAACAAACCACAGCCCTAAACTTAACCCTAACACCAGCACTAAGCCTAACCCTAACCCTAACCCTCGCCATAAACCTAGACACAACCCTCCCACGAATGCTAGCCCGAACCCTAAACCAAAACCCAAAGCCAACCCTAAGTACAACCCTCAGCTTTATATCAATCCAGCAACCAAAAGCAGCCCAAACCTTTCCCTAACCCCAAGCCTTTCTCTAAACCTAACCCTAACCCTAACCCTAAACCTTGCCCGAGCCATACCACCCACCCTCTCCCGAACCTGAACCCAACCCCAAAGCCAACCCTAAACACAACCATCGATTTTTACTGAGCCAGTACCAAACTGCAGCTCTAAACTTACCCCTAACACCAACACTAAGAATAACCCTACCCCTAACCTTCACCCTAAACCTAGACACAACATTACCATGAACACGAGCCCGAACACTAAACCAAAACCCAAAGCCAACCCTAAGCACAACCTTCAGCTTTATACCAACCCAGCAACCAAACACAGCCTGAAACATAACCTAAACCCCAACCCTTACTCTAATCCTAACCCTAACCCTAGCCCTAACCCTAGTCCCAGTCCTACGACCCACCGTCACCCGACACCTGACCCCAAATGAAGCCAACCTGAACACAACCCTCGACTTTTTACCAACCCAGCACCAAACCGCAGCCATAACGTAACCCGAACACCAACACAAAGCCTAACCCTCACCCTAATCCAAGACCTAAACCTATTGAATGCTATCTTGAACTCTGAACCCAAAGCCAAAACCAACCCTAAGCACAACCCTCAGTTTTATACCAACCCGGCAACTAAATGCAGCCTGAAACGTTACCCTAAACCCAAACCTTTCTCTAACCCTAAACCTCACCATAACCCTAACCCTAGCCACAGCCCTACTACCCAACCTCGCCCGACACCTGACCCCAACACCAAAGCCAACCCTAAACACAACCCTTGACTTTTTAATGACCCAGTACCAAACCGTAGCCCTAAACTTAACCCTAACACCAACACTATGTCTAACCCTATCCATAACCCTCACCCTAAACCCAGACACAACCCTTCCATGAATGCTAGCCCAAACCCTAAACCCAAACCCAAAGCCTACTGGTAGCACAACCCTCAGCTTTACACAGACCCGGGAACCAAATGCAGCCCGAAAGGAAACCCTAAGCCCAACCCTTTCTCTAACCTTAACCCTAACCATAACCATAGCCCCAGCCCTATCACTCACTCTCGCCCGACACCTGACCACAACCCCAAAGACAATCCTAAATACAACTCTCGACTTTTTACTGACCCAGCACCAAACTGCAGCCCTAAACTTAACCCTAAACCCAACACTAAGCCTAACCCTAAATATAACCCTAATCCTCAACCTAAACCTAGACCCAATCCTACCATGAACGCTAGCATGAAAACTACACCCAAACCCAAAGCTAACCCTAAGCACAACCCTCAGCTTTATACCGACCAGCAACCAAATGCAGCCCCAAATGTAACCCTAACCCCAACCATTTCTCTAACCCTAACACTAACCCTAACGCTATCCCTAGACACAGCCCTACCACCCACCCTCACCCGACTCATGACCCCAACCCCAAAGCTAACACTTAACACAACCTTCGACCTTTTACCAACCCAGCACTAAACCAAAGCCCTAAACTTAACCCTAAAACAACACAAGCCTAACCCTAACCCTAACCCTCACCCTAAACCTAGACCCAACCCTGCCACGAATACTAGCCTGAACCCAAAACCCAAACCCTACGCCAACCCAAGCACAACCCTCAGCTTTATACCGATGCGGCAACCAAACACAGTCCAAAACGTAACCCTAACCCTAACCCTTTCTCTAACCCTAACCCTAAGCACAGCACTACAACTCACTGTCACCCCACACCTGACCACAACCCCAAAGCCAACCCTAAAACAACCCTCGACTTTTTTTACCAACCCAGCACCAAACTGCAGCCCTAAACTTAACCCTAACACCAACACTAAGCCTAAACCTAACCCTAACCCTCACCCTAAACACAGACCCAACCCTACAACCAATGCAGGCCGAACACGAAACCCAAATCCAAAGATAACAATAAGCACAAGCTTCAGCTTTTTTCCGACCCGGCAACCAAACACAGCCTGAAACATAACCCTAACCCCAACCCTTTCTCTGACCCTAACCCTAACCTTAACCATAGCCCCAGTCCTACAACCCACCCTCACCCGACAACTGACCCCAACCCCGAAGCCAAACCTAAACACATCCCTCGACTTTTTATCGACCCAGCACCAAACCATAGTCCTTAAACCTAAGCTTAACACCAACACTAAGACTAACCGTCACCCTAAACCTAGACCTAATCCTACCACGAACGTTATCCCCAACCTTAAACCCAAACCCAAAGCCAACCCTAAGCACAACCCTCAGCTTTATACCGACCTGGCAACCAAATGCATCCTGAACATTAACCCTAAACCCAACGCTTTCTCTAACGCTAACCCTAACCCTAACCCTAACCCTTGCCTAAGACCTACCACTCACCCTCGCCCGACACCTGACCCCAAACCCAAAGTCAACCCTAAACACAACCATCGACTTTTTAATAACCCAGCACCAAACCACAACCCTAAACTTAACCCTAACACCAATACAAAGCCTAACCCTAAACCTAACCTTCACCCTAAACCTAGACCTGACCCTACCACGAATGCTAGCCAGGACACTAAATAGAAACCGAGAGCCAACCCTAAGCACAACCTTCAGCTTTATATCGACCTGGCAACCAAACGCAGCTGGAATTGTAACCCTAACCCCAACATTCTCTAACCCTAACCCTAACCCAAACCTTACCCCTAACCAGAGACCCAGCCGTACCACCCACTCTCGCCCGACACCTGTCCCAAACTCAAAGCAAGCCCTAAACACAGCCCTCGACTTTTTACCGACCCAGCATCAATTCGCATCTGTAAACGTAACCCTAACACCAACACAAAGCCTACTCTAACCCTAACCCTAACCCTAACCCTCACAAAAACCTAGACCCACACCTACCACAAACGATGGATGAAACCTGAACCCCAAACCAAAGCCACCCTAAGAAGAACCCTCAGTTTTATAATGACTAGGCAACCAAACACAGCCCGGAACCTAACCCTAAACTCAACCCTTTCTCTAACCCTAACACTAACCCTAACCCTAACCCTTGCGCCAGCCCTACCACCCACCCTCACCTGACACCAGACCCCAACCCCAAAGCTAACCCTAAACACAGCCCTCGACTTTTTACCAACCCAGCACCAAACTGCAACATTAAACTAAAACTTAACACCAAAGTAAGCCTAACCCTAACCCTAAGCTTCACCCTATACAAGACCCAACGCTACCACAAATGCTAGACCAATCCCTCACCCTAACCCAATGCCAACCCTAAGCACAGCCCTCAGCATTATACCGACCCAGCAATCAAACGCAGCATGAAACGTAACCATAACCCCAACCCTTTCTGTAACCCTAACCCTAACCCTAACCCTAACCCTAAACCTAACCCTAGCCACAGCTCTAACACCCACCCTCACCAGACACATGACCCCAACCACAACACCAACCCTAAACACTACCATCGACTGTTTACTGTAAACACAACCCTCAGCTTTATACCGACCTGGCAACCAATGTAGACCGAAACGTAACCCTAACCCCAATCCTTCCTCTAATCCTAACCCTAACACTAACCCTAACCCTAACCCTAGCCCCAGCCCTACCACCCACCCTCGCTGACACAACCCCAAAACCAACCCTAAACACAACCCTCGACTATTTAACATCCAGCACCAAACTGCAGCCCTAAACATAGCAACAACACCAACACTAAGCCTAAGCCTAACCCTCACCCTAAACCTAGACCCAGCCCTACCACGAAGTTTAGCCCGAACCCTAAACCCAAACGCCAAGCCAACCCTAAGCACAAACCTCGACTTTTTACCACCCCAGCCTCAAACCGCAGCCCTAACCTTAACCCTAGCACCAATACTAAGCCAAACCCTAACCCTAACCCTCACCCTAAACATAGACCCAGCCCAAGCACAAACTTTATCCTGAACCCTAAACCCAAACCCAAAGCCAACACTAAGCACAACCCTCAGCTTTACACTGAACTGGCAATGAAACCCAGCCTGGAACATAACCCTAAGCCCAACCATTTCTCTAACTCTAACCCTAACCCTAACCCTAACCCTTGCCCCAAACTTACTAGCCACCCTGACCCGACACATGACCCGAACCCCAAAGTGAACCCTAATCACAAATCTCTAGTTTTTTCCAACTCAGCATGAAACCGCAACCCTAAACATAACCCTAACACCGACACTGACGCTAATCCTTACTCTAACCCTCAACAACGAACGCTAGCTCGAACACTAAAGCCAAACCCAAAGCCAACCGTAAACACAACCCTCAGCTTTATACCGACCTGGCAACCAATGCAGACTGAAACGTAACCCTAACCCCAATCCTTCCTCTATCCCTAACCCTAAACCTAACCCTAACCCTAGCCCCAGCCCAACCACCCACCCTCGCCTGACACCTGACCCCAACACCAATGCCAACCCTAAACACAAACCTCGAAATTTTACCGACCCAACATGAAACTGCAATCCTAAACTTAACTCTAGCACCAACACTAAGCCTAATCCTAACCCTAACCCTCACCATAAACCTAGAACCAACCCTACCATGAAAGCTAGTCAGAAATCTAAACCCAAACCCAAAGCCAAGTCAAAGCACAACCCTCAGCTTTATACAGAATTGGCAACAAAATGCAGACCGAAATGTAACCCTAAACCCAACCCTTTCACTAACCCTAACTCTAACCCTAAGCATAGCCCTACCATCAACCCTTGCCCGACACATGAGCCCAACCCCAAAGCCAACCCAATACACAAACCTTGAGTTTTTACCAACCCAGCACCAAACCGCAGCCTTAAGCTAAACCCTAACACCAACACTAAGCCTAATGTTAACCCTAACCTTCACCCCTACCTAGACCCAATCCTACCATGAACGCTATCCTGAACTCTAAACAAAACCCCAAAGCCAACCCAAAGCATAATGCTCAGCTTTACACTGACCTAGCAAACAAACGCAGCCCAAAACACAACCCTAACCCTAACCCCAACCTTTCTGTAACCCTAAACTTCACCATAACCCTAACCCAAGCCCCAGCCTGATGACCGACCGTCGCCTGACACCTGAACCCAACACCAAAGCCAACCCTAAACACAACCCTCGACTTTTTACAGCCCCAGCACCAAACTGAAGACCTAAACTTAACCCTAATACCAACACTAAGCCTAAGCCTAACCCTAACCCTCACCCTAAAAATAAACTCAACCCTACCATGAGCGCTATCCAAACTCTGAACCCAAACCCAAAGGCAACCCAAAGCACAACTCTTGCTTTACACCAATCTGGCAACCAAAAGCAACCCAAAATGATAGCCTAACCCCAACCCTTCTCAAACCCTAACACTAACCCTAACCCTAGCATAGCCACATCCCTACCACCCACCATCAACCGACACCTGACCCCAACCAGAAAACCAACTCTAAACACAACCCTCGACTTTTTACCAACCCAGCACCAAACCATAGCCTTAAACATAACACTAACACCAACACTAAGCCTAAGCCTAACCCTAACCCTCAACCTAAACCTAGACCCAACTCTACCATGAAAGATAGCCCGAACCCTAAACCCACATCCAAAGCCAACCCTAAGCACAGTGCTCATCTTTATACTGACCCGGCAACCAAACACAGCCTGAAATGTAATCCTAACCCCAACCCTTTCTCTAACCCTAACTCTAACCCTAACCCAAACCTAGCCACAGCCCTACCACTCACCCTTGTGTGACACCTGACCCCAAAACAAAGCCAACCCTAAACAAAACCCTCGACTACTTACCAACCCAGCACCAAACCATAGCCCTAAACTTAGCCCTAACACCAAACTAAGCCTAACCGAAACCCTAACCCTCACCCTAAAGCTAGACCCAACCCTACCATGAATGCTAGACCAAACCCTAAACCCAAACCCAAAGCCAACCCGAAGCACAACCCTTAGCTTTATGCCAAAACAGCGACAAAACGCAGCCTGAAAATTAACCTTAACCCCAACTCTTTCTCTAACCCAAACCCTAATACTAACCCTAACCATTGCCCCAGCCCTACCAACCAACGACACCCGACACATAACCCCACCCCAAAGCCAAACCTAAACCCAACCCTCAACTTTTTACTGACCGAGCACCAAACTGCAGCCCTAAATTTAACCCTAAAGCCAACACTAAGCTTAACCCTAACCCTATCCCTCTTCCTACACCTAGACTCAACTCTACAACGAACGCTACCCCAAACCCTAAACCCAAACCCAAAGTCAACCCTAAGCACAACCCTCAGATTTATAGTGGCTCAACAACAAAACACAAAATGAAACATAACCCTAAACCCAACCCTTTCTCTAACCATAACCCTAACCCTATACCTAACCCTAGCCCCAGCACGATCAACCTCCCTTGCCCGACACCTGAACCCAACCCCAAAGCCAACCCTAAACACAACCATCGAATTTTTAATGACTCAGCACCAATTTGTACTGGTAAACTTAACCCTAACACCAACACTAACCTTACCCTAACCGTAACCCTCACCCTAAACCTAGACCCACACCTACAATGAATGCTAGCCCGAACCCTAAACACAAACACAACGCCAACCCTAAGCAGAACCCTCAACTTTATACCAACTGCGGAACCAAATGCAGCCCAAAAAGTAACCCTAAACCCAACCCTTTCTCTAACCCTAACCCTAACCCTAACCCTAATCCTATCACCATCTCTGCCATCCACTCTCGTCTGACACGTGACCCCAAACCCAAAGCTAACCTTAAACACAACCCTCGACTTTTTACCAACCCAGCATCAAACCACAGCCCTAAACTTAAACATAACACCAACGCTAAGCCTAACCCTAACCATAACCCTCACCCTAAACCTAGATCCAACTCTACCATGAACACTACCCTGAACACTAAACCCAAAAGCAAAGCCAACCCTAAGCACAGCCCTCAGCTTTAAAACAACCCAGCAACCAAATGCAGGCTGAAACATAACCATAACCCCAACCCTTTCTTTAACCCTAACCTTAACCCTAACCCTAACCCTAACCCTAGCACCAGCCCTATCACGCAACCTTAGCCGAGAACTGACCCCAACACCAAAGCCAACCCTAAACAACCCCCTCGACTTTTTACCAAACCAGCACAAAATCACAGACCTAAACTTAACACTAACACCAACACTAACCCTAAACCTAACCCTGACCCTCAACCTAAACCTAGAGCAGCCCTACCATGAATGCTAGCCTGAATCCTAAACCCAACCCAAAGCCAACGCTAATCACAAACTTCAGCTTTATAGCAACCCTGCAACCAAACTAGCCCGAAATGCAACCCCCAACCCAACCCTTTCTCTAAACTTAACCCTAATCCTAACCCTTACCCTAGTCCCAGCCCTACCACCCACCCTCGCCGGACACCTGACCTGAACCCCAAAGGCAACCCTAAACACAACCCTCGACTTTTTACCAATGCAGCACCAAACTGCAGCACTAAACTTAACCTAAACATCAACACTAAGTCTAACACTAACCCTTACCCTCACCATAAACCTAGACCAACCCTACCATGAACGGTAGCACGAACCCTAAATCCAAACCCAAAGCCAACGCTAAGCACAACCTTCAGTTTTATACCAAACTTGCAACCAAATCAAGCCCGAAACGTTACCCTAACTCCAACCCTTTCTCTAACCCTAAACCTAGCCCTAGCCCCAGACCTACCACACACCCTTGCCCGATACCTGACCCACCTCAAAGCCAACCGGATACACAACCCTCGACTTTTTCCTGCCCCAGCACCAACAGCAACCCTAAATATAACACTAACACCAGCACTAAGCCTAACCCTAACCCTAACCCTCACTGTAAACCTAGATCAAACCCTACCATGAATGCTAGCCGGAATCCTAAACCCAAACCCAAATCAAACTGTAAGCACAACCCTCAGCTTTATACCGACCCAGCAACCAAATGCAGCATGAAATGTAACCTTAATCCCAACCCTTTCTCTAATGCTAAGCCTAACCCTAACCCTAACCCTAGGCCCAGCCCTACCAACAACCATCGCCCGAGACCTGTCCCCAACCCGAGGCCAACCAGAAAAACAACTCTCGACTTTTTACCTACCCACCTCCAAACCATAGCCCTAAACTTAACCCTAACACCAACACTAAGCCTAACCCTAACCCTAACCCTAACCCAAGATCAAGCCTTACAACCCACCCTACCTGACACCTGACTCCAACACGAAAGCCAACCCTAAACACAACCCTCGACTTTTTACCTCACCAGCACCAAACCACAGCCCTAAACTTAACTCTAGGACCAACACTAAGCCTTAACTTAACCCTAACCTTCACCCTAAACCAAGACCCAAACCTGCCATGATGCTAACCAGAACCCTAAACCCAAGCCCAAAGCCAAACCTAAGCACAACCCTCAGCTTTATACTGAACTGGCAACCAAACACAGCCCGAACCATAACCCTAACCTCAACACTTTCTCTTACCTTAATCCTAATCCTAACCCTATCCCCAGCCCTATAAGCCACCCTCACCCCACACTTGTCCACAAACCCAAAGCCAACCCTAAGCATCACCCTCAGCTTTATACTGATCTGGCAACCAAACATAGTCCAAAATGTAACCCTAACCCCAACCCTTTCTCTAATCCTAACCCTAACCCTAACCCTAGCCCCAGTCCTACCACCCACCCTCGCCCGCCACCTGACCCCAACCCTAAAGCCAACCATAAACACAACCCTCAAATTTTTCTGGCTCACCAACAAACCGCAGCCCTAAACTTAACCTAACACCAACACTAAGCCTTCCCCTAACCCTAACCCTCACCCTAAACCTAGACCCAACCCTACAATGAATGCTAGCCAGAAACCTAAACCCAAACCCAAAGACAACCCTAAGCACAACCCTCAGCTTTATACCAACCTGGCAACCAAACACAGACCATAACGTAATCCAAACCCCAACCCTTTCTCTAACCCTAACCTTAAACCTAACCCTTACATTAGAACCAGCCTTACAACCCACCCTCACCCGACTCCTGACTCCAATTTAAAGCCAACCCTAAACACGACCCTCGACTTTTTACCAACCCCGTACAAACAGCAGCCCTAAACTCAACCCTAACACCAACACTAAGTGTAACCCAAACCATAAACCACACCCTAAACCTAACCCAACCCTTCCATGAATGCTAGCCCAAACCCTAAACCCAAACACATAAGGAACCCTAAGCACAAGTCTAGCTTTAGACTAACAAGGCAACCAAACCCAGCCTGAAATGTAACCCTAAACCCAACCTTTTCTCTAACCCTAATCCTAACCCTAACCCTAACCCTAGAACCAAGCCTACCACCCACCCTCGCCAGACACCTGACCCCAACCCCAAAGCCAACCCTAAGCACAACCCTCGACTTTTGACCAACCGAGTACCAAACCGCAGCCCTAAATGTAACCCTAACCCTAACACTAACCCTAACCTTAACCCTAACTCTCACCCTAAACCTAGACCCAACTCTACCATGAACACTAGCCTGAAACCTAAACCCAAACCCAAAGCCAACCCTAAACACAACCCTCAGCTTTTTACCATCCCAGCACCAAACCGCAGCCCTAAACATAATGCTAACACCAACACTAAGCCTAACCCAAACCCTAACCCTCACCCTAAACCTACACCCAACCCTACAATGAATGCTAGCCCAACCCTAAACCCAAAACCAAAATACCCTAAGCACAACCCTCAGCTTTATACTGACCCAGAAACCAAATGCAGCCCGAAACACAACCCTAACCCCAATCCTTTCTCTAACCCTAACCCTAACCCTAGGGATAGGGTTAGGCTTAGTATTGGTGTTAGGGTTAAGGTTAGGACTGCAGGTCTGTGCTGGGTAGTTAAAAAGTCGAGGGTTGTGTTTTGGGTTGGCTTTGGGGTTGGGGTCAGTGTCGGGCAAGGGTGGGTGGTAGGGCAGAGGCTTGGATTAGGGTTAGTGTTAGAGTTAGGGTTAGAGAAAGGGTTGGGGTTATGGTTACGTTTCAGGCTGCATTTGGTTGCCAGGTCGGTATAAAGCTGTGAGTTATGTTGAGGGTTGGCTTTGGGTTTGGGTTTAGGGTTCGGGCTAGCATTTGTTGCAGGGTTTGGTCTAGGTTTGGGGTGTTATTTAGGGTTAGGTTTAGGCTTAGTGTTAGTGTTAGGGTTATGTTTAGGGCTGTGGTTTGGTGGTGGGTCAGTAAAAAGTTAAGGGTTGTGTTTCTGCTTGGCTTTTGGTTTGGGGTCATGTATCGGATGAGGGTGGGTGGTAAGGCTGGTCTAGGGTTAGGCTTAGGGTTAAGGTTACGTTTTGGGCTTCGTTTGCTTGCCAGGTCAGTATAAAGCTGAGGGTTGTGCTTAGGGTTGGCTTTGGGTTTGGGTTTAGGGTTCTTTGAGCATTCGCAGTAGAGTTGGGTCTAGGTTTAGGGTGAGGGTTAGGGTTAAGGTTAGGCTTAGTGTTGGTGTTAGCATTATGTTTAGGGCTGTGGTTTGCTGCTGGGGTGGTAAAAAGTCGAGGGTTGTGTTTAGGGCTGGCTTTCGTGTTGGGGTCAGATGTCAGGTGAGGGTGGGTTGTAAGGCTGGGTCTAGGGTTAGGGTTAAGTTTAGGTTTAGGGTTAGAGAAAGGGTTGGGGTTAGGGTTATATTCCTGGCTCTGCTTTGTTGCTGGGTCAGTATAAAGCTGAGGGTTGTGCTTAGGGTTGGCTTTGGGTTTGGGTTTAGGGTTCTGACTAGCTTTCGTTGTAGGGTTGGGTCTAGGTTTAGGGTGAGTGTTAGATTTGGGTTAGTCTTAGTGTTGGTGCTAGAGTTAAGTTTATGGCTGTGGTTTTGTGCTGGGTCGGTAAAAATTAGAGGCTTGTGTTTAGGTTTGGCCTTGGGTTTGGGGAAAAGTGTCGGGCGAGGGTGGGTGGTATGGCTGAAGCTAGAGTTAGGGTTAGGGTTAGAGAAACGGTTGGGGATAGGGTTACAGTTCAGCCTGCACTTGGTTGCTGATTCCATATAAAGCTGAGCATTGTGCTTAGGGTTGGCTTTGGGTTTGGGTTTAGGATTCGGGCTAGTGTTCCTGGTAGGAATGGGTCTAGGTTTAGGATGAGGGTTGGGGTTAGGCTTAGGCTTAGGCTTAGTGTTGATATTAGGGTTAAGTTTAGGGATGCAGTTTGCTGATGGGTCGGCAATAAGTCGAGGGTTGTGTTTCCAGATGGCTTTGTGGTTGGGGTTAGGTGTCGGACAAGGGTGGGTGGTAGGGCTGGGGCTAGGGTTAGGGTTACGGTTAAGGTTAGGGTTAGAGAGGGTTGGGGACAGGTTATGATTTGAGCTGCGTTTGGTTGCTGGGTTGATATAAAGCTGAGGGTTGTGCTTAGGGTTGGCTTTGGGTTTGGGTTTAAGGTTCAGGCTAGCGTTTGCGGTAGTGTTCGGTTTAGGGTTATGATGAGGGTTAGGGTTAGGTTTCATGTTGGTGTTAGTGTTAAGTTTAGGGCTACAGTTTGGTGCTGGTTTGGTAAAAAGTCGAGGGGTGTGTTTAGGGTTGGCGTTCGTTTTGGGGTCAGGTGTACAGTGATGGTGGGTGGTAAGGCTGTGGCTAGGTTTCAGGTTATGGTTAAGTTTAGGGTTAGAGAAAGGGTTGGCATTACATTTCGGTCTGTGTTTGGTTGTCGGGTCGGTATAAACCTGAGGGTGTGCTTAGGGTTGGCTTTGGGTTTGGGTTTAGGGTTTGGGCTAGCGTTTGTGATAGGGTTGGGTCTAGGTTTAGGGTGGGGTTTAGGGTGGGGGGTATGCTTAGTGTTGGTGTTAGGGTGAAGTTTAGGGCTGTGGTTTGGTGCTTGGTGTCTAAAAAGTCGAGGGATTTTTTTAGGGTTGGCTTTGTTGTTGGGGTCAGGTGTTGGGCTAGGCTGGGTTGTAGAGCTGAGGTTAGGGTTAGGGTTAGGGTTAGAGAAAGGGTTGGGGTTAGGGTTATGTTTCAGGCTGCATTTGATTTCCAATTCAGTATAAAGCTGAGGGTTGTGCTTAGGGTTGGCTTTGGGTTTGGGCTTAGGTTTTGAGCTAGTGTTTGTGGTAGGGTTGGGTTTAGGTTTAGGGTAAGGGTTAGGGTTAGGGTTATGCTTAGTGTTGGTGCTAGATTTAAGTTTAGGGCTGCGGTTTGGTGCTTGCACGGTAAAAAGTCGGGGGATGTGTTTAGGGTTGGCTTTCATGTTGGGGTCAGGTGTCAGACACGGGTGGGTTGTAAGGCTTGGTGAAGGGTTAGGGTTAGGGTTAAGGTTAGGTTTAGGATAGTGTTGGTGTTAGGGTTAAGTTCAGGGCTGTGGTTTGGTGGTGGGTAGGTAAAAAGTCGAGTGTTGTGTTTCCAGTTGGCCTCGGGATCGGGACATGTGTCAGGCGAGTGTTGGTGGTAGGGCTGGGGCACAGTTAGGGCTAGGGTTAGGCTTTGCATTAGAGAAAGAGTTGGGGTTAAGGTTATGTTTCGGGCTGTGTTTGTTGACAGGCCAGTATAAAGCTGAATGTTGGGCTAAGGGTTTGCTTTGGGTTTGGGTTTAGGTTTAGGGTTTCAGCTAGCATTCTTTGTAGGGTTGGGTCGAGGTTTAGGGTGAGGGTTAGGGTTAGGGTTAGTCTTAGTGTTGATGTTAGTGTTATGTTTAGGGCTGCGGTTTGGTGCTGGGTCAGTAAAAAGTCGAGCGTTGTGTTTAGGGTTGGCTTTCATGTTGGAGTCAGGTGTCAGGCGAGGGTGGGTTGTACGGCTGGGTCTAGGGTTAGGGTTAGGGTTAGGGTTAGGGTTTTGGTTAGAGAAAGGGTTGGGGATAGATTACGTGTTGGGCTGCGTTTGGTTGCCAGGTCGGTATAAAGGTGAGCGCTGTGCTTAGGGTTTGCTTTGGGTTCGGGTTTAGGCTTCTGACTAGCTTTCATGGTAGGGCTGGGTCTAGGTTTAGGGTAAGGGTTTGGGTTAGGGTTAGGCTTAGTGTTGGTGCTAGAGTTAAGTTTAGGGCTGTGGTTTTGTGCTGGGTCGGTAAAAATTCGAGTGTTGTGTTTAGGCTTGGCTTTGGGTTTGGGGACAAGTGTCAGGCGAGTGTTGGTGGCATGGCTGGGACTAGAGTTAGGGTTAGCGTTAGGGTTAGGGTTAGGAAAGGTTTGGGGTTAGGGTTATGGTTCGGGATGCATTTGATTGCTGATTCAGCATCAAGCTGAGGGTTGTGCTTAGGGTTGGCTTTGGGTTTGAGTTTAGTGTTCCAGCTAGTGTTCGTATTAGGGTTGGGTCTAGGTTTAGAGTGAGGATTAGGGTTAGGGTTACACTTCAGGTTGGTTTTAGCATTATGTTTAGGGCTGGTGTTTGGTGCCAGGGTGGTAAAAAGCTGAGGGTTGTATGTAGGGTTGGCTTTCATGTTGGGGTCAGGTGTCGGGCAAGGATGGGTTGTAAGGCTAGGTCTAGGGTTAGGGTTAGGGTTTGGATTTGGGTTAGAGAAAGGGTTGGGGTTAGGGTTACATTCCTGGCTGCGTTTGATTGCCGGGTTGGTATAAAGCTTTGAGTTATGCTGAGGGTTGGCTTTGGGTTTGGGTTTAGGGTTTGGGCTAGTGTTCGTTGTAGGGTTGGGTCTAGGTTTAGGGTGTGATAGGGTTAGGGTTAGGCTTAGTGTTCATGTTAGGGTTATGTTTAAGGCTGCAGTTTGGTGGTGGGTCAGTAAAAAGTCGAGGGTTGTGTTTCTGGTTGGCTTTGGGTTGGGGTCATGTATTGGGTGAGGGTGGGTGGTAAGGCTGGTCTAGGGTTAGGTTTAGGGTTAGGGTTAGGGTTAGAGACAGTGTTGGGGTTAGGGTTACGTTTTGGGTTTTGTTTGTTGCTAGGTCAGTATAAAGCTGAGGGTAGTGTTTAGGGTTGGCTTTGGGATTGGGTTTAGGGTTCTGCCTAACTTTCCCAGTAGGGTTGGGTCTAGGTTTAGGGTGAGGGTTAGGGTTAGGGTTAGGGTTAGGCTTAGTGTTGGTGTTAAGTTAAGTTTAGGGCTGTGGTTTCATGCTGGTTTGGTAAAAATTTGAGGACTGTGTTTAGGTTTGGCTTTGGGTTTGGGGACAAGTGTCAGCGAGGGTGTGTTGTAGGCCTGGGGCTAGGGTTAGGGCTAGAGTTAGGGTTAGGGTTAGATTAGGGTTAGAGAAAGGGTTGGTGTTAGGGTAATGATTTGGGCTGCATTTGTTTGCCAATTTGGTATAAAGCTGAGGGTTGTGTTTATAGTTGGCTTTGGGTTTGGGTTTAGGGTTCTGGCTAGCGTTCATGGTAGGGTGAGGTCTAGGTTTAGGGTGAGGGTAAGGGTTAGGGTTAGGTTTAGGCTTAGTGTGATGCTAGTGTTATGTTTAGGTCTGTGGTTTGGTGTTGGGGCGGTAAAAAGTCGAAGGTTGTGTTTAGGGTTGGCTTTCATTTTAGGGTCAGTTGTTGGGCGAGTGTGGGTTGTAAGGCTGAGTCTTGGATTAAGGTTAGGGTTAGGGTTAGACAAAGGGTTGGGGTAGAGTTACATTTGGGGCTGCATTTGGTTGCCAGGTGGGTATAAAGCTGAGGGTTGTGCTTAGGGTTGGCTTTGGGTTTGGTTTAAGTGTTCAGGCTAACATTCGTGGTAAGGTTGTGTCTAGGTTTAGGGTGGGGGTTAGGGCTAGGGTTAGGCTTTGTGTTGGTGTTAGGATCAAGTTTAAGGCTGTGGTTTTGTGGTGGGTCAGTAAAAAGTCGAGAGTTGTGTTTGTGATTGGCTTTGGGATTGTGGTCAAGTGTCGGCCGAGGGTGGGTGGTAGCTTTGGGGCTAGGGTTAGGGTTAGGGTTAGAGAAAAGGTTGGGTTTTAGGGTTACCGTTTGGGTGGTGTTTGGGTGCCGATTCAGTATAAAACTGAGGATTGTGCTAAGGGTTGGCTTTGCGTTTGGGTTTAGGGTTCAGGTTAGTGTTCACGGTAGTGTTTGTTCTAGGATTAGGGTGAGGGTTAAGGTTAGGGTTAGGCTTAGTGTTGGTGTTAGGATTAAGTTTAGGGCTGCGATTTGGTGGTGAGTCGGTAAAAAGTTGAGGGTTGTATTTCCGTTGGCTTTGGGATTGCGGTCAGGTGTTGGGCAAGGGTGGGTGATATGACTTGGGCAAGAGTTAGGGTGATGGTTACAGAAAGTGTAGGGGTTAGGGTTAGGTTTTGGGCTGTGATTGTATTCTGGTTCGGTATAAAGCTGAGGGTTGTTCTTAAGGTTGGCTTTGGGTTTGGGTTAGGGTTTTGACTAGCTTTCGTTGTAGGGTTGAGTCTTGATTTGGGGTGAGGGTTAGGGTTAGGATTAGGCTTAGTGTTGGTGCTAGAGTTAAGTTTAGGGCTGCAGTTTCATCCTGGGTCAGTAAAATTTCGAGGGTTGCATTTAGGGTTGGTTTTGGTTTGGGGCAAGTGTAGGGAGAGGGTGGTAGGGCTGGGGCTAGGATTAGGGTTAGTTTTAGGGTTAGGTTTAGAGAAAGGGCTGGGGTTAGGGTTACATTTCGGGCTGGGTTTGGTTGCCGGGTGGGTTTAAGGCTGAGTGTTGTGCTTAGGGTTGGCTTTTGGTTTGGGTTTAGGGTTTGGGGTAGCGTTCTTGGTAGGGTTGGGTCTAGGTTTAAGGTGAGGGTTAGGGTTAGGGTTAGGTTTAGTGTTGGTGTTATGGTTCAGTTTAGGCCTGTGATTTGGTGACTGGTTGGTAAAAAGTCGAGGGATGTGTTTCCAGTTGGCTTTGGGCTTCATGTCAGGTGTTGGAAGAGGGTGGGTGGTACAGCTGGGGCTCAGGTTTCAGTTAGGGTTAGGGTTAGGGTGAGAGAAATGGTTGGTGTTTGGGTTAAGTTTCTAGCTGTGTTTGGTTTCCAGGTCGGTATAAAGATGAGGATTGTGCTGAGGGTTGGCTTAGGGTTTGGGTTTAGGGTTCTGAATAGCTTTCATGGTAGGGTTGGGTCTTGGTTTAGGGTGAGTGTTAGGGTTAGGGTTAGGCTTAGTGTTGAAGCTAGAGTTAAGTTTAGGGCTGTGCTTTTGTGCTGGGTCAGTAAAAATTCAAGGGTTGTGTTAGGGTTGTGTTTGGATTTGGTGACAAGTGTTGGGCGAGTGTGGGTGGTAGGTTAGGAGCTACGGTTTGAGTTAGGGTTAGGGATAGGTTTAGAGAGAGGGTTCTGTTTATGGTTACGGTTTGGGCTGAGTTTGGTTGCCGATTCAGTATAAAGCTGAGGGTTGTGCTTAGGGTTGTCTTTAGGTTTGGCTATAGAGTCTGGCTAGCGTTCGTGGTAGGGTTGGGTCTAGGTTTAGGGTGAGGGTTTGGGTTAGAGTTCAGCTTAGTGTTGTTGTAAGCATAATGTTTATTGCTGTGATGTGGTGCTGGGTGATAAAAAGTCCAGGGTTGTGTATAGGGTTGGCTTTGGGTATGGATACAAATGTGAGGCGAAGGTTGTTGGCAGAGTTGGGTATAGGGCTAGGGTTAGGCTTAGGTTTAGGGTTAGGGTTAGAGAAATGTTTGGGGTTAGGGTTACGGTTTGGGCTGCATTTCGTTGCTGATTCGGTATAAAGCTGAGGGTTGTGCTTTGGGCTATCTTTGGGTTTGGGTTTAGGGTTCTGGCTTGCCTACAGGGTAGGGTGAGGTCTAGGTTTAGCTTGAGGGTTAGGGTTAGGGTTAGGCTTAGTGTTGGTGTTAGCGTTATATTTAGGGATGCAGTTTGGTGCGGGGGTAGTAAAAACTCGAGGATTGTGTTTCTGGTTGGCTTTGGGGTTGGACTCAGGTGATGGGCGAGAGTGGGCAGTAGATCTGGGGCTAGGGTTAAGGTTAGGGTTAGGGTTAGGTTTAGAGAAAGGGTTGGGTTTAGGGTTACGTTTTGAGCTGCATTTGTTTGCTGAGTCAGAGTATAGCTGAGGATTGTGCTTGGGGTTCGCTTTGGTTTTGGGTTTAAGGCTCTGACTTGCTTTCATGGTAGGGTTGGATCTAGGTTTACGGTGAGGATTAGGGTTAGGGTTAGGCTTAGTGTTGGTTCCAGAGTTATGTTTACAGCTCCAATTTGGTGCCGGGGCGGTAAAAAGTCGAAGGTTGTGTTTACAGTTTGCTTTGGGGTTGGGCTCACGTGAGGGGCGATGGTGGGTGGTAGGTCTTGGGCTAGGATTAGGGTTAGGGTTCGGGTTAGGGTGAGAGAAAGGGTTGTGTTTAGGGTTACATTTCTGGCTTCGTTTGGTTACCAGGTGGGTATAAAGCTGTGGGTTGTTCTTCGGGTTGGCTTTGGGTTTTGGTTTAGGGTTCAGGCTAGCATTTGTGGTAGGATTGGGTCTAGGTTTAGAGTGAGAGTTAGGGTCAGGGTTAGAATTAGTGTTGGTGCTAGAGTTAAGTTTAGGGTTGCAGTTTCATGCTGGGTTGGTAAAAATTCCAAAGTTGTGTTTAGGTGTGTCTTGGGGTTAGGGGACAAGTGTCGGGAGAGGGTGGGTCATAGTTTGGCTTGTGTTAGTGTTAGTGTTAGGGTTAGGGTTAGAGAAAGGGTTGGGGTTAGGGTTATGGATTGGGCTGTTTGGATACCAATTCGGTAGAAAGCTGAGGGTTGTTCTTGTTAGCTTTGGGTTTGAGTTTAGGGTTCGGGCTAGCATACTTGGTAGGGTTGGGTCTAGGTCTAGGGTGAGGATTAGGGTTAGGGTTATGCTTAATGTTGGTGTTATGATTAAGTTTAGGGCTGTGCTTGGTGGTGGGTTGGTAAAAAGTCGAGGGTTGTGTTTCTGGTTGGCTTTGTGATTGGTGCTAGGTGTCGGAAGAGGGTGGGTGGTGTGGCTGGGGTTTGGGTTAGGTTTATGGTTAGGGTTAGGGTTAGAGAAATGAATGGTGTTTGGGTTAAGTTTCTAGCTGCCTTTGGTTGCCAGGTCAGTATAAAGCTGAGGGTTGTGCTTAGGGTTGGCTTTGTGTTAGGGTAGGGTTCTGACTAGCGTTCGTGGTAGGACTGTGTCTAGGTTTAAGTTGAGGTTTCAGGTTTGGGTTAGTCTTAGTGTTGGTGCTAGAGTTAAGTTTAGGGCTGCGATTTTGTGCTGGGTCAGTAAAAATTCGAGGGTTGTGTTTAGGGTTGGCTTTGGGTTTGCGGACATATGTTAGGCAAGGGTGGGTGGTCTGGCTGCAGCTAGGGTTCGGATTTGGGTTTGGGTTAGGTTCAGAGAAAGCATTGTGTTTAGGTTTACAGTTCATGCTGCGTTTGGTTGTCAATTTGGTATAAAGCTGAGGGTTGTGCTGAGGGTTGGCGTTGGGTTTGGGTTTAGGGTTCCAGCTTGTGTTTGTTGTAGTGTTGGGTCTAGGTTTAGGGTGAGGGTTAAGATTAGGGTTAGGCTTAGTGTTGATGTTAGCATTATGTTTAGGGCTGTGGTTTGGTTCTAGGGCAGAAAAAGCCGAGTGTTGTGTTTAGGGCTGACTTTCGTGTTGGGGTCAGGTTTCGGGATTGGGTGAGTTTTAAGGCTAGGTCTAGGGTTAGGTTTAGGGTTAGAGTTTGGATTAGAGAAAGTGTTGGGGTTACGGTTACGTTTCGGGCTGCATCTGGTTGCCTGGTCAGTATAAAGCTGAGGGTTGTGCTTATGATTGGCTGTAGGTTTGGGTTTAGGGTTCTGGCTCAAGTTCGTGGTAGGGTGGGGTCTAGGTTTAGGGTGAGGGTTAGGGTTAGAGTTAGGCTTGGTGTTGGTGTTAGCATTATGTTTAGTGCTACAGTTTGGTGCTGGGGCGGCAAAAAGTTGAGGGCTTTGTTTAGGTTTGGCTTTCGTTTTTGGGTGAGGTATTGGGAGAGGATGGGTTGTAAAGCTGGAACAAGAGTTAAAGGTAGGGTTAGGGTTAGGGTTAGAGAAAGGGTTGAGTTTAGAGTTACGTTTTGGGCTGCATTTGTTTTCTGGGTCGGTATAAATCTGAGGGTTGTTGTTAGGGTTGTCTTTATGTTTGGATTTAGGGTTCGGGCTAATGTTCGTGGTAGGGTTGGGTCTATGTTTAGGGTGAGGGTTAGGGTTAAGGTTAGACTTAGTATTGGTGTTAGGGTTAAGTTTCAGGCTGTGCTTTGGAGGTCGGTCAATAAAAACCTGAGGGTTGTGTTTCTGGTTGGCTTTGGGTTTGGGGTCAGGTTTCAGTCGAGGGTGGGTGGTACGTCTGGGGCTAGGATTAGGGTTAGGGTTAGGGTTAGGGTTAGAGAAAGGGTTGGGATTGGGGTTACGTTTTGTGCTGCATTTGTTTGCCAGGTCGGTATAAAGCTGAGGTTGTGCTTAGGGTTGGCTTTGGGTTTCAGTTTCAGGTTTGGGGAATGTTCATGATAGGGTTGGTTCTAGGTTTAGGTTGAGCATTAAGGTTATTATTAGGCTTATAGTTGGTATTAGGGTTAAGTTATGCACTGCGGTTTGGTGGTGGGTTGGTGAAAAGTCGAGGGTTGTGTTTCTAATTGGTTTTGGGGTTGGGGTCAGGTCTTGGGCGAGGGTGGGTGGTTGTACTGGGGCTAGGGATAGGGTAGGGTTAGGGTTAGGATTAGAGAAAGAGTTGGGGTTAGGGTTACATTTCATGCTGTATTTGGTTTCCGGGTCAGCATAAAGCAGAGGGTTGTGCTTAGGGTTCCTTTGCATATGGGTTTAGGGTTCTGACTAGCTTTCTGGTAGGTTTGGGTCTAGGTTTAGGATGAGTGTTAGTTTTAGGTTTAGGCTTAGTGTTGGTGCTAGAGTTTAGTTGAGGGCTGTGGTTTCGTGCTGAGTCATTAAAAATTTGAGGGTTGTGTTTAAGGTTGTCTTTCGGTTTGGGGACAAGTGTTATGTGAGTGTGGCTGGTAGGTCTGGGGCTGGGGTTAGGGTTAGGGTTAGGCTTAGGATTAGAGAAAGGGTTGGGTTTAGGGTTATGGTTTGGGCTGTGTTTGTTTGC
The DNA here is from genome assembly GCF_023851605.1 of Tamandua tetradactyla. Taxonomy (NCBI): domain Eukaryota; kingdom Metazoa; phylum Chordata; class Mammalia; order Pilosa; family Myrmecophagidae; genus Tamandua; species Tamandua tetradactyla. Next base: position 92,527,956 of record NC_135327.1, on the reverse strand, counting down.
CAATTCAGTATAAAGCTTATTGTTGTGCTTTGGGTTGGCTTTGGGTTTGGGTTTAGGGTTCCAGTTAGCTTTCGTGGTAGGGTTGGGTCTAGGTTTAGGGGGAGGGTTAAGGTTAAGGTTAGGCTTATTGTTGGTGTTAACATTATGTTTAGGGCTGTGCTTTGGTGCTGGGGTGGTAAAAAGTCGAGGGTTGTCTTTAGGGTTGTCTTTCGTGTTGGGGTCAAGTGTCAGGCAAGGCTGGATTGTAAGGCTTGGTCTAGGGTTAAGGTTAGGGTTAGGGTTAGTGTTAGGGTTAGACTTAGTGTGGTGTTAGGTCTATGTTTAGGGCTGTGGTTTGGTTCTGAGCCGGTAAATAGTAGGGGGTTGTGTTTCTGGTTGGCTTTGGTGTTGGGGTCAGGGGAAGGGCGAAGGTGGATGGTTGTTCTGGGTCTTGGGTTAGGTTTAGAGAAAGGGTTGGGTTTAGGGTTACGTTTGGTGCTGCATTTCATTGTTGGGTCGGTATTAATCTGAGTGTTGTGCTTAGGGATGGCTTTGGGTATGGCTATAGGGTTCCAGCTAGTGTTTGTGGTACGGTTGTGTCTAGGTTTAGGGTGAAGGTTTGGGTTGGAGTTAGGCTTATTGTTGGTGTTAGCATGAGGTTTATGTCTGCTGTTTGGTGCTGGGGCTTTAAAAAATCGAGGGTTGAGTTTAGGGTTGGCTTTGGGTATGGATACAATTGTCTGGCGAGGGTGGGCGATTGAGCTGGGGCTAGGGTTAGGGTTATGGTTAGGGATAGGTTTAGGTTTAGGGTTAGAGAAATGGTTGGGGTTAGGGTTATGGTTCGGGCTGCATTTGGTTACCAATTCAGTATAAAGCTGAGGGTTGTTCTTAGGGTGGTCTTGGATTTGGGTTTATGGTTCTGGCTAGTGTTCGTGGTAGGGTTTGGTCTAAGTTTAGGGTGAGGTTTAGGGTTAGGGTTAGGCTTAGTGTTGGTGTTAGCATTATGTTTAGGGCTGTGGTTTGGTGGTGGGTCAGTAAAAATTCGAGGGTTGTGTTTAGGGTTGGGTTTCGTGTTGGGGTCAGGTGTCGGGTGAGGGTGGGTGTTAGGTTGTGTCTAAGGTTAGAGTTAGGTTTAGGGTTAAGGTTAGAGAAAGGGTTCGGTTTAGAGTTATGTTTTGGGATGCGTTTGGTTGCCAGGATGGTACAAAGCTGAGGTATGTGCATACGGTTAGCTTTGGGTTTGATTTTAGGGCTCGGGGTAGCGTTCATGATAGGGTTTGGTCTCGGTTTATGGTGAGGGTTAGGGTTAGGGTTAGGCTTAGTGTTGGTGTTAGGGCTAGGTTTAGGGCTGCGGTTTCATGCTGGATCAGGTAAAATTCGAGTGTTGTGTTTAGGGTTGGCTTTGGGTTAGGGGACAAGTGTTGGGTGAGGGTTGGGGGTAGGTCTGGCAATAGGGTTAGGGCAAGGGTTAGGGTTAGGGTTATGGAAAGGGTTGAGTTTAGGGTTACGGTTCGGGCTGAGTTTGATTGCTGGGTCGGTGTAAAGCTGAGGATTGTACCCAGGATTGTTTTCGGATTTGGGTTTAGGGTTCCAGCTACTGTTCGTGGTAGGTTTGGTTCTAGGTTTATGGTGAGGGATTAGGGTTATGGTTAGGCTTAGTGTTGTTGCTCGAGTTAAGTTTTGGGCTGTGATTTCATGTGGGTCGGTAAAAATTCGAGGGCTGTGTTTAGGGTAGGTTTTGGGTTTGGGGACAAGTGTCGGTTGAAGGTGGGTGGTAGGGCTTGGGTTAGGGTTAGGGTTGGGGTTAGTGTTAGAGGAATTTTTGGGGTTAGGGTTATGTTTTGGGCTGCATCTGGTGTCCAGGTCTGTATAAAGCTGAGGGTTGTACTTAGGGTTGGCTTTTGGTTTGGGTTTAGGGTTCTGGCTAGTGTTCGTGGTAGGGTTGGTTCTAGGTTTAGGGTGAAGCTTAGAGTGTGGGTTAGGCTTAGTGTTGGTTTTAGCATTATGTTTAGGGCTGTGGTTTGGTGCTGAGGCATAAAAAGTATTGGTTGTGTTTCCGGTTGGGTTTGGTGTTGGGGTCTTGTGACCAGCTATGGTGGGTGGTAGATCTGGGTCTAGGATTAGCGTTAGGGTTAAGGTTAGGTTTAGAGAAAGGGTTGGGTTAAGGGTTACATTTTGGGCTGCATTTGTTTGCCGGGTCAGTATAAATTTGATGGTTGTGCTTAGGGATGGTTTTGGGTTTGGGTATAGGTTTCTAGTTAGTGTTCGTGGTAGGGTTGGGTCTAGGTTTAGGGTGAGGGTTTGGGTTACAGTTAGGCTTAGTGTTGGTATTAGCATGATGTTTACGTCTGTGGTTAGGTCCTGGGGGGGGGTAAAAAATATAGGATTGTGTTTAGGGTTGGCTTTGGGTATGGATACAAGTGTCAGCCTAGGGTGGGTGGTAGGGCTGAGGCTAGGGTTAGGGTTAGAGAAATTGTTGGGGTTAGGGTTATGGTTCGGGCTGTGTTTTGTTTCCAATTCAGCACAAACCTAAGGGTTGTGCTTAGGGTTGTCTTTGTGTTTGTGTTTAGGGTTCTGGCTAGCGTTCGTGGTAGGGATGGGTCTAGGTTTATTGAGGGTTAGGGCTATGGTTAGGCTTAGTATTGGTGTTAGCATTATGTTTAGTGCTGCGGTTTGGTGGTGGGTCAGTAAAATTTGAGGGTTGTGTTTAAGGTTGACTTTCATGATGGGGTCAGGTTTCGATGAGGGTTTATGGTTAGGTTGGGTCTAGGGTTAGGGTTAGGTTTAAGGTTAGGGTTAGAGAAAGGGTTCAGTTTAGGGTTACATTTCAGGCTGTGTTTGGTTGCTGGGTCTGTATAAAGTTGAGGGTTGTGCTTAGGGTTGACTTTAGGTTTGGGTTTAGGGTTCAGGCTATCGTACATGTTTGGTTTGGATCTATGTTTAGGGTAAGGGTTAAGGTTAGGGTTAGGCTTAGTGTTGGTTTTAGTGTTAAGTTTAGGGCTGCAGTTTGGTGGTGGATCTGTAAAAAGTCAATGGTTGTGTTTCTGGTTGGCTTTACCATGAGGTTCAGATGTCCGTCCTGGGTGGACAGCGTGGCTGGGTTTAGCATTAGGGATAGGTTTCGGGTTAAGCTTAGAGCAAGGGTTGTGGTTAGGGTTACGTTTTGGACTGCATTTGGTTTCTGGGTCATTATAAAGCTGAGGGTTGCACTTTGGGATGGCTTTGGGTTTTGGTTTAGGGTTCCGGCTAGTGTTTCTAGTAGGGTTGGGTCTAGGTTTAGGGTGAAGTTTAGAGTTTGGGTTAGGCTTAGTGTTGGTGTTAGCATTATGTTTAGGGCTGTGGTTTGGTTCTGAGGTGGTAAATAGCAGGGGGTTGTGTTTCTGGTTGACTTTGGTGTTGTTGTCAAGTAAAGGGTGATGGTGGGTGGTAGGTCTGGGTCTAGGGTTAGGGTTAGGGTTAGGGTTAGTTTTAGAGAAAGGGTTGGGTTTAAGGTTATGTTGTGGGCTGTTTGGTTGTCAGGTTGGTATAAATCTGAGGGTTGTGCTTAGGGATGTCTTCGGGTTTGGGTATAGGGTTCCAGCTAATGTTCATGGTAGGGTTGGGTCTAGGTTTAGAGTGAGGGTTTGGGTTAGAGTCAGGCTTATTGTTGGTGTTAGCATGATGTTTACATCTGCGGTTTGATTCTGGGGTGGTAAAAAGTCGAAGGTTGTGTTTAGGGTTGGCTTTGGGTATGGTTTCCAGTGTTGGGGGAGGTTGGGTGGTAGGGCTGGTGCTAGGTTTAGGGTTACGGTTAGGGTAAGATTTAGGGTTAGGGTTAGAGAAATGGTTGGGTTTAGGGTTACGGTTCTGTATGGGTTTGGTTGCAGTTTCAGTATAAAACTGAGGGTTGTGCTTAGGGCTAACTTTGGGTTTGGGTTTAGGGTTCCGGGTAGCGTTTGTGGTAGGGTTGGGTCTGAGTTTAGGGTAAGGTTTAGGGTTAGGGTTATGCTTAGTGTTGGTGTTAGCATTATGTTTAGGACTGTTGTTTGGTGGTGGATCGGTAAAAAGTTGAGGATTGTGTTTAGGTTTGGCTTTCGTGTTCGGGCCAGATGTCGAGTGAGAGTGGGTTGTTAGGTTGGGTCTAGGGTTAAGGTTAGGATAAGGGTTAGGGTTAGAGAAACGGTTCAGTTTAGGGTTACGTTTCAGGCTGCGTTTTGTTGCCAGGTTGGTATAAAGCTGAGCGTTGTGCATAGGGTTGGCTTTGGGTTGGTTTTAGGGTTCAGGCTAGCATTCATTGCCGGGTTTGTTCTTGGTTTATGGTGAGGGTTAGGATTAGGGTTAGGGTCAGTGTTGGTGTTAGGGTTAAGTTTAGGGCTACAGTTTCATGCTGGGTCAGTAAAAATTCGAGGGTTGTGTTTAGGGTTGGCTTTGGGTTAGGACACAAGTGTCGGGCGAGGGTGGATGGTAGGGTTGGGGTTAGGGTTAGAGCTAGGTTTAGGGTTAGGTGTAAGGAAAGTGTTGGGTTTGGGGTTACAGTTTGGGCTGCATTTTATTGCCATGTTGGTGTAAATCTGAGGTTGCACTTAAGGTTGGCTTTGGATTTGGGTTTAGTGTTCAGGCTTCCATTCGTGGTAGGGTTTGGTCTAGGTTTAGAGTGAGGGATTAGGGTTAGAGTTAGGTTTAGTGTTGGTGCTAGAGTTAAGTTTAAGGCTGCTTTTTTGTGCTGGGTGGGTAAAAATTCGAGGGCTGTGTTTAGGGTTGGCTTTAGGTTTGGGCACAAGTGTCGGACGAGAATGGGTTTTCATGCAGGGGCTATGTTAAGTTTAGGGTTAGGATTCGGGTTAGAGAAAGGGTTGGGTTTAGTGTTACAGTTCGGGTTGTGTTTTATCACTGATTCGGTACAAAACTGTGGGTGGATCTTAGTGTTGGCTTTGGGTTTGGGTTTAGGGTTCTGGCTTACGTTCATGGTAGGGAAGTGTCTGGGTTTAGGGTGACATTTAGGTTTAGAGTTAGGCTTAGTGTTGGTTTTAACATTATGTTTAGGGCTGTGGTTTTGTTCTGGGGCAGAAAAAATTGAGGGTTGTGTTTAGGGTTGGCTTTGGGTATAGGGAGTAGTGTTGGGCATGGGAGGGTGGTAGGGTTGGGGCTAGAGTTAGGGTTAGGGTTAGGTTAGGGTTAGAGAAAGGGTTGGGTTAGGGTTACAGTTTGTGCTTCATTTGGTTGCCAATTCGGTATAAAGCTGAGGCTTGTGCTTAGGGTTGGCTTTGGGTTTGGATTTAGTGTTCCAGCTAGCGTTCGTGTTAGGGTTGGGTCTAAGTTTAGGGTGAACTTTAGGATTATTTTAAGGCTTTGTGTTGGTGTTAGCTTTATGTTTAGGGCTGTGATTTAGTGGTGGGTCAGTAAAAATTTGAGGGTTGTGTTTACGGTTGATTTTCGTGTTGTGTTTGGGTGTCGGGTGAAGGTGGGTTGGAAGGCTGGGTCTAGGATTAGGGTGAGGGTTTTGGTTACAGTTAGGCTTAGTGTTGATGTTAGGGTTAAGCTTGGGGCTGCGGTTTGGGGGTCAGTTGGTAAAAATTTGAGGGTTGTGTTTAGGGTTGGCTTTAGGGTTGGAGTCAGGTGATGGGTGAGGTTGGGTGGTAGGGCTAGGCCAAGGGTTAGGTTTAGAGAAATGGTTGGGTTTAGGGTTACGTTTTGGGCTGCGTTTCATTTCTGGTTCAATACAAAGCTGAGTGTTGTGTTTAGGGTTGGATTTGGGTTTGGGTTTAGGGTTCTGACTAGCTTTCATGGTAGGGTTGGGTTTGGTTTAGGGCGCGGGTTAGGGTTAGGGTTACGCTTAGTGTTGGTGCTAGAGTTAAGGTTAAGGCTGCGGTTTCGTGCTGGGTTGTTAAAAATTCGAGGGTTCTGATTTGGGTTGGCTTTGGGTTAGGGGACAAGTTTCGGGCGAGTGTGGGTCATAGGACTGGGGTTAGGGTTAGGGTTAGGGTTAGGGTTAGAGAGAGGGTTGGGTTTAGGGTAACATTCGGGCTGCATTTGGTTGTCAATTCAGTATAAAGCTGAGGGTTGTGCTTCGGGTTGGCTGTGGGTTTGTGTTTAGGTTTCCGGCCAGCATTCGTGGTAGTTTTGGGTCTAGGTTGAGGGTGAGGATTAGGGTTAAGTTTAGGCTTAGTGTTGGTGTTAGTGTTATGTTTAGGGCTGCAGTTTGGTGCTGGGGAGGTTAAAAGTCGAGGGTTGTGTTTAGGGTTGGCTTTCATGTTGTGTTCGGGTTCAGGCAAGGGTGGGTTTTAAGGTGGGTCTAGGGTTATGGTAAGGGTTAGGATTAGGGTTAGAGGAAAGGTTGGTGTTAGGTTCACGTTTCAGACATCTTTTGGTTGCCAGGTTGGTATAAAGCTGTGGGTTGTGCTTAGGGTTGACTTTAGGCTGGATTTAGGGTTCAGGCTAGTGTCCGTGGGAAGGTTGGATCTAGGTTTTGGGTGTGGGTTATTGTTAGGGTTAGGCTTAGTGTTGGTGTTAGGGTTAAGTTTATGGCTGTGGTTTGTTGTTGGTCGGTAAAAATCAAGGGTTGTGTTTCTGGTTGCCTTTGGGGTTGGGGACAGGTGTCGGTCATGGGTGGGGGTTAGGGCTGGGGCTCGGGTTTGTGTTAGGTGTAGGGTTAAGGTTAGAGCAAGGGTTGGGGTTAGGGTTACGTTTCGGGCTGTGTTTTGTTGCCATGTTGGTATAAAGCTGAGGGTTGTGCTTAGGGTTGGCTTTGGGTTTGGGTTTAGGGTTCCGGCTATTGTTCTTGGTAGAGTTTTGTCTAGGTTTACACTGAAGTTTAGGGTTAAGGTTAGGTTTAGTGTTGATTTTAGCATTATGTTTAGGGCTCCGGTTTGGTGCTGAGGTGGTAAAAATTAGAGGGTTGTATTTCAGGTTGACTTTGGGGATGGGATTAGGTGACAGGCGAGAGTGGGTGGTAGGTCTGGGGCTAGGTTTAGGATTAGGTTTAGAACAATGGTTGCGTTTATGTTTTCATTTCACGCTGTGTTTGGTTGCTGGGTCAGTATAAATCTGAGGGTTGTGCTTAGGGTTGTCTTTGGGTTTGGGTTTAGGGTTCTGTCTAGCTTTTGCGTTAGGGTTGGGTCTAGGTTTAGGGTGAGGGTTAGGGTTAGGGTTAGGCTTAGTGTAGGTGCTACACTAAGTTTAGGGCTGCGGTTTCATGCCTGGTCAGTGAAAATTCGAGGGTTGTGTTTAGGGTTGACTTTGGGTTAAGGGACAAGTGTCGGGCAAGTGTGGATGGTAAGGCTGGGGTAGGGTTAGGGTTAGGGTTAGGGTTATGGTTAGAGAAAGGGTTGGGTTTATGGTTACGGTTCGGGCTGCATTTGTATGCCAATTTGGTATAAAGCTGAGTGTTGTGCTTAAGGTTGGTTTTGGGTTTGGGTTTAGGGTTCTGACTAGCATTCGTGGTAGGGTTGGGTCTAGGTTTAGAGTGAGCGTTAGGGTTAGAGTTAGGCTTAGTGTAGGTGTTAGCATTATGTTTAGGGCTGTGGCTTGGTGCTGGGGCATTACAAAGTCGTGGATTGTGTTTAGGTTTGGATTTCATATGTTGTGGGCAGGTGTCAGGCAAGGGTGGGTTTAAGGCTGGGTCTAGGGTAAGGGTTAGGGTTAGTGTTAGGGTTAGAGAATTGGTGGGGTTAAGCTTACATTTCAGGCTGCGTTTGGTTGGAGGGTTGTATACAGCTGAGGGTTGTGCTTAGAGTTGGCTTTGGGTTTGGGTTTAGGTTTTGGGCTAGTGTTCATGTAGGGTTGGGTCTAGGTTTAGGGTGAGAGTTAGGGTTAGGGTAAGGCTTGGTGTTGGTGTTAGGGTTAAATTTAGGGCTATGTTTTGTGATGGGTCAGTAAAAATACGAGGGTTGTGTTTCCGGTTGGTTCCCAGTTGGAGTCAGGTGACAGGCGAGGGTGGGTGGCAGGGCTGGTCCTAGGGTTAGGATTAGGGTTAGTGTTAGGTTATAGAAAGTATTGGGTTTAGGGTTACGTTTCAGGCTGCATTTGGTTTCCCAGTCGGTATAAAGCTGAGGGTTGTGCTTAGGGTTACCTTTGGGTTTGGATTTAGGGTTCTGACTAGCTTTCATGGGAGGTTTGGGTCTAGGTTTAGGGTGAGGGTTAGTGTTAGGGTTAGGCTTAATATTGATTCTAGAGTTAAGTTTAGGGCTGTGGTTTTGTGCTGGGTTGGTAAAAATTCGAGGGTTATGTTTAGGCTTGGCTTTGGATTAGGGTACAAGTGTTGAGTGAGGGTGGGTGGTAGGTCTGGGATTAGGTTTAGGGTAAGAGAAAGGGTTGGGATTAGGTTTACAGTTCGGGCTAGGTTTGGTTGCTGATTTGGTATAAAGCTGAGGGTCGTGCTTAGGGATGGCTTTGGGTTTTGGTTTAGGGTACTGGCTAGCGTTCATGGTAGGGTTGGGTCTAGGTTTAGGGTGAGGGTTAGGGTTAGGGGTAGACTTAGTTTTGGGTTTAATGTTATGTTTAAGCCTGCAGTTTGGTGCTGGGGCAGTAAAAAGTCGAAGGTTGTGTTTAGGGTTGTCTTTGGGTGTGCGGTCAGTTGTCGGGCGAGGATGTGTGATAGGCCTGGGTCTAGGGTTAGGGTTAGGGTTAGGGTTTGGGTTAGAAAGGGCTTGGGTTTAGGGTTACTTTTCAGGCTGCTTTTGGTTGCCGGGTCGGTATAAAGCTGAAGGTTGTGCTTAGGGTTGGCTTTGGGTTTAGGTTTAGGTTTCAGACTAACTTTCATGCTAGGGTTGAGTCTAGGTTTAGGGTGAGGGTTAGGGTTATGGTTAGGCTTAGTGTTGGTGTTAGCATTTATGTTTACGGCTGCAGTTTGGCGCTGGCATGGTAAAAATTCGAGGGTTGTGCTTAGGGTTGGCTTTCCTGTTGGGGACGTGTGTCGGGCGAGGGTTGGTGGTAGGGCTGTGTCTTGGGTTAGGGTTAGGGTTAGTGTAAGTGTTAGGGTTATAGAAAGGGTTGGGGATAGGGTTACTTTTCGTGTTGCATTTTGTTGTGGGGTCAATATAAACCTGAGGGTTGTGCTTAGGGTTGCCTTTGGTTTTGAGTTTAGGGTTCGGGCTAGTGTTCCTGGTAGGTTTTTGTCTAGGTCTAGGGTGAGGGTTAGTGTTAGGGACAGGCTTAGTGTTCGTGTTAGGTTTAAGTTTTGGGCTGCTGTTTGGTGGTGGGTAGGGAAAAAGTTGAGGGTTGTGTTTCTGGTTGGCTATGGGGTTGGGTTCAGGTCTTGGGCGAGGTTGGTTGGTAGGGCTGGGACTAGGGTAAGGGTTTGTGTTATGGTTAGTATTAGAGAAAGGTTTGGGGTTAGGGTTATATTTCCATGTGCATCTGGTTGCCTGGTCAGTATACAGCTGAGGGTTGTGCTTAGGATTGGCTGTAGGTTTGGGTTTAGGGTTCTGGCTTGAGTTCGTGGCAGGGTTGGGTCTAGGTTTAGGGTGAGGGTTAAGGTTAGAGTTAGGCATAGTGTTGGTGTTAGCGTTATGTTTACTGCTGCGGTTTGGTGCTGGGGTGGCAATAAGTCGAGGGCTTTGTTTAGGTTTGGCTTTCGTTTTGGGGTCAGGTGTCAGGAGAGGATGGGTTGTAAAGCTGGGACAAGAGTTAAGGGTAGGGTTAGGGTTAGGGTTAGAGAAAGGGTTGGGTTTAAGGTTATGTTTCGGGCTGCATTTGTTTTCTGGGTCGGTATAAATCTGAGGGTTGTTGTTAGGGTTGGCTTTATGTTTGGGTTTAGGGTTCGGGCTAGTGTTCGTGGTAGGGTTGGGTCTATGTTTAGGGTGAGGGTTAGGGTTAGGGTTAGGCTTAGTGTTGGTGTTAGGGTTAAGTTTAGGGCTGTGCTTTCGTGATGGGTCAATAAAAACTCGAGGGTTGTGTTTCCAGTCGGCTTTGAGTTTGGGGTCAAGTTTCGGTCGAGGGTGGGTTTTATGTCTGGGGCTAGGATTAAGGTTAGGGTTGGAGAAAGGGTTGAGATTGGGGTTACGTTTCATGCTGCATTTGTTCCGGGTCGGTATAAAGCTGAGGATTGTGCTTAGGGTTGGTTTGGGTTTCGGTTTCCAGTTTGGGGAGCGTTCGTGGTAGGGTTGGTTCTAGGTTTAGGGTGAGCGTTAGGGTTAGTATTAGGCTTATAGTTGGTATTAGGGTTAAGTTACACGCTGTGGTTTGGTGGCAGGTCGGTAAAAAGTCAAGGGTTGTGTTTCTGCTTGGCTTTGGGGTTGCAGTCAGGTGTTGGGTGAGGGTGGGTGGTTGTACTGGGCCTAGGGATAGGGTAGGGTTAGGGTTAGGATTAGAGAAAGAGTTGGGGTTAGGGTTACGTTTTGCAATGTGCTTGGTTGCCATGTCGGCATAAAGCTAAGGTTCTGCTTAGGGTTCCTTTGCTTATGGGTTTAGGGTTCTGACTAGCTTTCTGGTAGGTTTGGGTCTAGGTTTAGGGTGAATGTTAGTTTTAGGGTTAGGCTTAGTTTTGGTGCTAGAGTTTAGTTGAGGGCTGTGGTTTCGTGCTGGGTCCATAAAAATTCGAGGGTTGTGTTTAGAGTTGGCTTTGGGTTTGGGGACAAGTGTCAGGCAAGTGTGGCTGGTAGATGTTCGGCTAGGGTTAGGGTTAGGGTTAGGGTTAGGTTTAGGATTAGAGAAAGGGTTGGGTTTAGGGTTACGTTTCAGGCTGTGTTTGTTTGCCAATTCAGTATAAAGCTGAGCATTGTTCACAGGATTGGCTTTGGGTTTGGGTTTAGGGTTCAGGTTAGCATAAGTGGTAGGGTTGGGTCTAGGTTTAGGGTGAGGGTTAGGGTTAGGGTTTGGCTTAGAGTGGTGTTAGAGTTATGTTTATGGCTACGGTTTGTTGCTGGGCTGGTAAAATTCGAGGGTTGTATTTATGGTTTGATTTCATTTCGGGGTCAGGTGTCAGGCGAGTGTGGGTTGTAAGGCTGGGTCTAGGGTTAGGGTTAAAGAAAGCATTGTGGTTGCCCAGTCAGTATAAAGCTGAGGGTTGTGGTTAGGGTTTGCTTTGGGTTTGTCTTTGGGGTTCGGGCTAGTGTTCATGGTAGGGTTGGATCTAGGTTTAGGGTGAGGGTTAGGGTTAGGTTTTGGCTTAGTTTTGGTGTTAAGGTTAAGGTTAGGGCTGTGGTTTCATGGTGGGTTGGTAAAAAGTCGAGGGTTGTGTTTCTGATTGGCTTTTTGATTAGGGTCAGGTGTCAGTCATGTGTGGGCTGTGGGCTCTGTCTAGGGTTAGGGTTAGGTTTAGGGTTAGGGTTAGAGCAAGGGTTGTGGTTAGGGTTACATTTTGGGCTGCGTTTTGTTACCAGACTGGTATAAAGCTGAGGGTTGTGCTTAGGTTTGGTTTTGGTTTTGGGTTTAGGGTTCTGGTTAGTGATCATGGTAGGGTTGGTTCTAGGTTTAGGGTGAAGTTTAGAGTTTGGGTTAGGCTTAGTGCTGGTGTTAGCTTTATGTTTAGGCCTGCAGTTTGGTGCTGAGGTGGTCAAAAGTAGGGGTTGTGTTTCTGGTTGGCTTTGGTGTTGGGGTCTTATGACTGGCAATGGTGGGTGGTAGGTCTGGGTCTAGGATTAGTGTTAGGGTTAAGGTTAGGTTTAGAGAAAGGGTTGGGTTTAGGGTTACATTTCAGGCTGCATTTGGTTTCCGGGTCAGTATAAATTTGAAGGTTGTTCTTAGGGATGGTTTTGGGTTTGGGTATAGGGTTCCAGTTACTGTTTGTGGTAGGGTTGGGTCTAGGTTTAGGATGAGGGTTTGGGTTAGAGTTAGGCTTATTGTTGGTGTTAGCATGATGTTTACATCTGCGGTTTGATTCTGGGACAGTAAAAAGTCAAAGGTTGTGTTTAGGGTTGGCTTTGGGTATGTATATAAGTGTCGGGCTAGGGTGGATGGTAGGGCTGAGGCTAGGGTTAGGGTTAGAGAAATGGTTGGGGTTAGGGTTATGGTTCGGGCTGTGTTTTGTTGCCAATTCAGCATATAGCTGAGGGTTGTGCTTAGGGTTGTCTTTGGGTTTGTGTTTAGGGTTCTGGCTAGCATTCATTGTAGGTTTCAGTATAAGTTTAGGGTGAGGTTTAGGGTTAAGGTTAGGCTTAGTGTTGGTGTTAGCATTATGTTTAGTGCTGCGGTTTGGTGGTGCATTGGTAAAAAGTCAAGAATTGTGTTTAGGGTTGGCTTTCGTGTTGTGTTCGGGTGTCGGGCGAGGGTGGGTTGGAAAGCTGCGTCTAGTTTTAGGGTGAGGGTTTGGGTTATGGTTAGGCTTAGTGCTGATGTTAGGGTTAGGTTTGGGGCTGCGGTTTTGTGGGTGGTCGGTAAAAATTCGAAGGTTGTGTTTAGGGTTGGCTTTGGGGTTGGAGTCAGGTGACAGGTGAGGTTGGGTGGTAGGGCTGGGCCAAGGGTTAGGTTTAGAGAAAGGGTTGGGTTTAGGGTAACGTTTCAGGCTGCGTTTCGTTGCCAGGTCGGTATAAAGCTGAGTGTTGTGCTTAGTGTTGGCTTTGGGTTTGGGTTTAGGGTTCTGACTAGCTTTCATGGTAGGGTTGGGTCTAGGTTTAACATGAGAGTTAAGGTTACGGTTAGGCTTCGTGTTGGTGCTAGAGTTAAGTTTAGGGCTGCGGTTTCATGCTGGGTCATTAAAATTCGAAAGTTGTGTTTGGGTTGGGTTTGGGTTAGGGGACAAGTTTCGGGCAAGTGTGGGTCATAGGGCTGGGGTTAGTGTTAGGTTTAGGGTTAGTGTTAGGTTAGAGATGGGTTGGTTTAGGGTTACGTTTCAGGCTGCATTTGGTTGCCTGGTCGGTATAAAGCTGTGGGTTGTGCTTAGGGTTAGCTTTGGGTTTGGGTTTAGGGTTCTGACTAGCTTTCATGGGAGATTTTGGTCTAGTTTTAGGGTGAGGGTTAGGGTTAGGGTTAGGCTTAGTTTTGGTGCTAGAGTTAAGTTTAGGGCTGCGGTTTTGTGCTGGGTCAGTAAAAATTCGAGGGTTATGTTTAGGCTTGGCTTTGGATTGGGGACAAGTGTCGAGTGAGGGTGGGTGGTAGGTCTGGGGTTAGGTTTAGGGTTAGGGTTAGGGTTAGGGTTAGAGAAGGAGTTGGGGTTAGGTTTACGGTGCAGGAGGCATTTGGTTGCTGATTCAGTATAAAGCTGAGGGTCATGCTTAGGGTTGGCTTTGGGTTTCGGTTTAGGGTTCTGGCTAGCATTCATGGTAAGGTTGGGTCTAGGTTTAGAGTGAGGGTTAGGGTTAGGGGTAGGCTTAGTGTTGGTGTTAGCATTATGTTTAAGCCTGCAGTTTGGTGCTGGGGCAGTAAAAAGTCGAGGATTGTGTTTAGGGTTGGCTTTCATGTTGGGGTCAGGTGACGGGTGATGGTGCATGGTAGGGCTGGTGCTAGGGTTAGAATTAGGATTAGGTTTAGGGTTAGATAAACGGTTGTGGTTAGGGTTATGTTTCGGGCTGTGTTTGGTTGCTGATTCGTTATAAAGATGAGGGTTGTGGTTATGGTTGGCTTTGGGTTTGGGTTTAGGGTTCTGACTAGCTTTCTTGTAAGTATGGGTCTAGGTTTAGGGTGAGGGTTAGCTTTAGGGTTAGGCTTAGAGTTGGTGTAAGTGTTAAGTTTAGGGCTGCAGTTTGGTACTGGGTTGGTAAAAATTCGAGGGTTGTGTTTATGGTTGTCTTTGGGTTAGGGATGAAGTGTCTGGCGAGGGTGGGTGATAGGGATAGGTCTAGGGTTAGGGTTTGGGTTAGGGTTAGGGTTAGGGTTAGAGAAAGGGTTGGGTTTAGGGTTACATTTCGGGCTGCATTTGGTTGCCGGGTTGATATTAAGCTGAGGGTTGTGCTTAGGTTTGGCTTTGGGTTTGGGTTTATTGTTCAGACTAGCTTTCATGGTAGGGTTGAATCTAGGTTTAGGGTGAAGGTTAGGGTTAGATTTAGGTTTAGTGTTGGTACTTTCATTATGTTTAGGTCTGTGGTTTCGTGCTGGGTCAATACAAAGTCGAGGGTTGTGTTTAGGCCTGGCTTTCGTGTTTGGGTAACATATTGGGCAACAGTCAGTTGTAAGGCTGGGGCTAGGATTATGGTTAGGGTTAGAGAAAGGGTTGGGGTTAGGCTTCTGGTTCGAGCTGCTTTTGGTTGCCGATTTGGTATAAAGCTGAGGGTTGTGCTTAGGGTTGGATTTGGGTTTGGGTTTAGGGTTCAGGCTAGCGATCTTGGTAGGGTTGTTTCTAGGTTTAGTGTGAGGGTTATGGTTAGGGTTAGGCTTTGTGTTGGTGCTAGAATTAAGTTGAAGGCTGCGGGTTTGTGCTGAGTAGGTAAAAATTTGAGAGTTGTGTTTAGGGTTGGCTTTTGTGTTGGGGTCAGGTGTCAGGCATGTGTGGGTTGTAGGGTCGGGTCCAGGGTTAGGGTTAGGGTTAGGGTTAGGGTAAGGGTTAGAGAAAGTGTTGGGGTTAGGGTTACATTTTGGGCTGTGTTGGGTTGCCAGGTCAGTATAAAGCTGAGGGTTGTGCTTAGGGTTGGCTCTGCATTCAGGTTTAGGGTTCAGGCTACTATTCATGGTAGTTTTGGGTCTAGGTTTAGAGTGAGGGTTAGAGTTAGGGTTAGGCTTAATGTTGGTGTTAGGGTTAAGTTTAGGGCTGCAGTTTGGTGGTGGGTCAGTAAAAATTCAAAGGTTGTGTTTCCAGTTGGCTTTGGTGTTGTGGTCAGCTGTCAGGCGAGGGTGGGTGGTAGGACTGGGGCTAGGCTTAGGGTTAGAGTTAGGTTTAGTGTTAGTGTTGGTGTTTCCATTATGTTCAGTGCTGCAGTTTGGTGCTGTTGCGGTAAAAAGACGGGTGTTGTGTGTAGGGTTGGCTTTCGCTTTGAGGTCAGGTTTCGGTCGAGCGTGGGTTCTAAGTCTGGGTCTAGGGTTAGAGTTAGAGTTAGGGTTAGGGTTAGAGAAAGGGTTGGGGTTACGTTTCAGGCTGGGTTTGGTTACCAGGTAGGTATAAAGCTGAGGGTTGTGCTTAGTATTCAGTTTGGGTTTGGGTTTAGGGTTCAGGCTAGCGTTCATGGTAGGGTTGTGTCTAGGTTTAGGGTGAAGGCTAAGGTTAGGGTTAGGCTTAGTGTTGGTGTTAGGGTTAAGTTTAGGGTTTCAGTTTTGTGGTGGGTCGTTAAAAAGTCGAGGGTTGTGTTTCAGATTGGCTTTCATCTTGGGGTCACATATCGGGCGAGGGAGGGTGGTAGGACTGGTGCTCAGGTTAGAGTTAGGTTAAGGGTTAGGGTTAGAGAAAGCGTAGGGTTTAGGGTTACATTTCGGGTTGTGTTCTGTTGCTTGGTAGGTATAAAGCTGAGGCTTGTGCATAGGGTTAGATTTGGGTTTGAGTTTAGGGTTCTGACTAGCTTTTGTGGTAGGGTTGGGTCTAGGTTTAGGGTGAGGGTTAGGGTTAGATTAGGCTTAGTGTTGGTGGTAGAGTTAAGTTTAGGGCTGTGTTTTGGGCTGGGTTGGTAAAAATTTGAGGGTTTTGTTTAGGGTTGGTTTTTGTGTTGGGGTCAGGTGTCGGACAAGTGTTGGTGGTAGGGCTCGGAAAGGGTTAGGGTTAGGGTTAGGGTTAGAGAAATGGTTGGGGTTATGGATGCAATTCGGGCTGTGTTTGGTTGCTGGGTCAGTAAAAAGCTGAGGGTTATGCTTAGGGTTGGCTTTGGGTTAGTATTTAGGGTTTGGGCTAGCGTTCATTGTAGGGTTGGTTCTTGGTTTAGGGTGATGGTTAGGGTTAGGGTTAGGCTTAGTGTTGGTGTTAGGGTTAAGTTTAGACCTGCAGTTTGGTGGTGGGTCAGTAAAAAGTCGAGGGTTGTGTTTCAAGTTGGCTTTAGGGTTGGGTTTAGGTGTCAGGCGAGGGTGGTTGGTAGGGTGGGGGCTAGAGTTAGGGTTAGGATTAGGGTTATGGTTAGGTTTAGAGAAATGGTTGGGGTTAGGGTTACGTTTCGGGCTGCATTTGATTCCAATTCGTTATAAAGCTGAGGGTTGTGCTTATTGTTGGGTTTGGGTTTGGGTTTAAGGTTCTGACTAGCTTTCTTGGTAAGGATGGGAAGAGGTTTAGGGTGAGGGTTAGTGTTAGGGTTAGGCTCAGGTTTGGTGTTAGCATTAAGTTTAGGGTTTGGGTTTTGTGCTAGGTCGGTTAAAATTCGAGAGTTGTGTTTAGGGTTGTCTTTGGGTGTGGGGTCAGTTCTCGGGCGAGAGTGTGTGATAGGTCTGGGTCTAGGGTTCGGTTTAGGCTTATGGTTTGGGTTAGACAAAGGGTTTGGGTTTAGGGTTATGTTTTGGGCTGCTTTTGGTTGCTGGGTCAGTATAAAGCTGAAGGTTACGCTTAGGGTTGGCTTTGGGTTTGGGTTTAGGTTTCGGACTAACTTTCGTGCTAGGGTTGAGTCTAGGTTTAGGGTGAGGGTTAGGGTTATGGTTAGGCTTAGTGTTGGTGCTAGCATTATATTTAGAGCTGTGGTTTTGTGCTGGGTCAGAAAAAAGTCAAGGGTTGTGTTTAGGCTTGGCTTTCGTGTTTGGGTCATATGTCGGGTGAAGGTCGGTTGTAAGGATGGGGCTAGGGTTATGGCTAGGGTTAAGGTTAGGTTTAGAGAAAGGGTTGGGGTTAGGGTTATGGTTCGAGCTGCATTTGGTTGCCGATTCAGCATAAAGCTGAGGGCTGTGCTTAGGGTTGGCTTTCGGTTTGGGTTTAGGGTTCTGACTAGGTTTTGTGGTAGGGTTGGGTCTAGGCTTAGGGTGAGGGTTAGGGTTAGGGTTAGGCTTGGTGTTATGCTAGAGTTAGGGTTAGGGTTAGGGTTAGGGTTAGGATTAGGGTTAGGGTTGGGGTTAGGGTTACAGTTTGGGATGTGTTTGGTTGCTGATTCAGTATAAAGTTGAGGGTTGTGCTTAGGGTTGTCTTTGGGTTTGGGTTTAGGGTTCTTACTAGATTTCATGGTGGGGTTGGGTCTAGGTTTAGGGTGAGGGTTAGGGTTAGGGTTAGGCTTAGTGTTGGTGTTAGCATTATGTTTACAGCTGCCGTTTGGTGCTGGGGCCATAAAAGTCTAGGGTTGTATGTAGGGTTGGCTTTCGTGTTGGGGTCTGGTGTTGGGCGAGGGTTGGTGGTAGGGCTGTGTCTAGGTTAGGGTTAGGGTTATGGTAAGGGTTAGGTTAGAGAAAGTGTTGGCGTTAGGGTTATGTATCAGGTGGTGATTGGTTGCCGGGTCAGTAAAAAGCTGAGGGTTTGCTTAGGGTTGTCTGTGGGTTTGCTTTTAGGGTTAGTAGCTTTTGTGTTACGGTTGGGTCTAGGTTTAGGGTGAGCGTTAGGGTTAGGGTAAGGCTTAGTGTTGGTGTAAGCATTATGTTTAGGGCTGCAGTTTGGTGCTGTGGCAGAAAAAATATAGGGTTGTGTTTAGGGTTGGCTTTTGTATGGGTTCAGGTGTCAGGAGATGGTGGGTTGAAAGGCTGGTGTTAGGGTTAGGGTTACGGTTAGAGAAGGGTTGGGGTTAGGTATACGGTTTGGGCTGCATTTGGTTGCTGGTTCGGTATAAAGCTGAGGGTTGTGTTTACGATTGGCTTTGGGCTTGGGCTTAGGGTTCAGGCTAGAGTTCATGGTAGGGTTGGGTCTTCATTTAGAGTGAGGGTTAGGTTTAGGGGTAAGCTTAGTGTTGGTGTTAGGGTTAAGTTTAGACCTGCGGTTTGGTGGTGGGTCGGTAAATAGTAGAGAGTTGTGTTTCCAGTTGGCTTTGGGGTTGGGTTTAGGTGTTGGGCGAGGGTGGGTGGTAAGGCTGGGGATTTGGTTTGGGTTAGGGTTATGGTTATGCTTAGGTTTAGAGAAACGGTTGGGGTTAGGGTTACGTTTCGGGTTGTGTTTGGTTATGATTTGGTATAAAGCTGAGGGTTATGCTTATTGTTGGGTTTGGGTTGAGTTTTGGGTTCTGACTAGCTTTCTTGGTAAGGATGGGTTTGGTTTAGGGTGAGGGTTATTGTTAAGGTTAGGCTCAGGGTTGGTGGTAGCATTAAGTTTAGTGTTGCAGTTTTGTGCTGGGTCGCTCAAAATTCCAGGTTTGTGCTTAGGGTTGTCTTTGGGTTTGGGGTAAGGTGTTGGGCGAGGGTGGATGATAGGGCTGGGTCTAGGGTTAGGGTTAGGGTTTGGGTAGAGAAAGGGTTGTGGTTAGGGTAATGTTCCAGGCTGCATTTGGTTGCTGGAACGTTACAAAGCTGAGAGTTGTGCTTAAGGTTTGCTTTGGGTTTGGGTTTAGGGTTCTGATTAGCTTTCGTGGTAGGGTTGGGTCTAGGTTTAGTGTGAGGTTTAGGGTTAGAGTTAGGCTTAGTGTTGGTGCTAGAGTTAAGTTAAGGCTGTGGTTTGGTGCTGGGGCGGTAAAAAGTTCAGGGTTGTGTTTAGGGTTGGCTTGGGTTTGGGACAAGTGTCAGGCGAGGTTGAGTGGTAGCGCGGGTTTAGGGTTAGGGATAGGGTTACAGTTAGGGTTAGAGAAAGGGTTGGGGTTAGGTTTACGTTTTGTGCTGTGTTTGGTTGCCATTTCGGTATAAAGCTGAGGGATGTGCTTAGGGATGGCTTTGGGTTTGGGTTTAGGGTTCCGGCTAGTATTCGTGGTAGGGTTTAGGTCTAGGTTTAATGTGAGGGTTAGGTTATGGTTAGACTTAGTGTTGGGGTTAGTGTTAAGTTTAAAGCTGCCATTTGGTTCTGGGGCAGTAAAAAGTCGAGGGTTATGCTTAGCATTGGAGAATGCTGTTGGAAAATGGTGTCAGGTGGGGGTTGGTGGTAGGGCTGTGTCTTGGGTTGGGGTTAGTGTTAGTGTAAGTGTTAGGGTTATAGAAAGGGTTTAATATAGCGTTATGTTTCGTCTTGCATTTGGTTTTGGGGTCGGTGTAAACCTGAGGGTTGTGCTCAGTGTTGCCTTTGGTTTTGAGTTTAGGGTTTGGGCTAGCATTCCTGGTAGGTTTTGGTCTAGGTCTAGGGTTAAGGTTAGGGTTAGGGACACGCTTAGTGTCCATGTTAGGGTTAACTTTCAGGCTGCTGTTTGGTTTTGGGTTGGGAGAAAGTCGAGGGTTGTGTTTCTGGTTGCCTATGAGGTTGGGTTCAGGTCGTGGGCGAGGTTGGGTGGTAGGGCTGGGACTAGGGTAAAGGTTTGTGTTAGGGTTAGTATTAGAGAAAGGGTTGGGGTTAAGGTCACATTTCCAGGTGCGTTTGGTTGCCAGGTCAGTATAAACTAAGGGATATGTTCAGTGTTGGCTTTGGATTTGGGTTTAGGGTTCTGAATAGCTTTCGTGGTAGTGTTGGTTCTAGGTTTCTGGTGAAGGCTAGGGTTATGGTTAGACTTAGTGTTGGTGTTGGCATTAAGTTTAGGGTTGGGTTTGGTGCTGGGTTGGGAAAATTCGAGGTTTGTGTTTAGTTCTGTCTTTGGGTTTGGGTCAGGTGATGGGTGTACGTGGGTGGTAGGTCTGAGGCTAGGGTTAGGGTTAGAGTTAGGATTAGGGTTAGGGAAAGGGTTGAGATTAGGGTTATGGTTGGGCTGCAGTTGGTTGCCAATTTGGTATAAAGCTGAGGGTTGTGCTTAGTGTTGGCTTTGGGTTTGGGGTTAGGGTTCAGGCTAGCGTTTGTGGTTGTGCTCAGTTTAGGTTTAGGGTGAGGGTTAGGGTTAGGGTTAGTGTTGGTGTTAGGGTTAGGTTTAGGGCTGCGGCTTGGTGGTGGGTCGGTAAAAAGTCAAGTGTTGTGTTTCTGGTTGGCTTTGGTGTTGGGGACAAGTGTTGGGTGAGGGGGTGGTGGTAAGGCTGTGTCTAGTGTTAGGGTTATGGTTAGGTTTAAGGTTAGAAAAAGGGTTGTGGTTAGGGTTACTTTAGGGCTGCATTTGGTAGCCGGGTAGGTATAAAGCTGAGGGTTGTGCTAAGGGTTAGCTTTGGGTTAGGGTTTAGGGTTCAGGCTAGCTTTTGTGGTAGGGTTGGGTCTAGGTTTAGGGTAAGGGTTAGGATTAAGTTTAGACTTAGTGTTGGTGGTAGAGTTAAGTTTAGGGCTGCGGTTTGGTGGTGGGTTGGTAAAAAGTCGAGGTTTGTGTTTCCAGTTTGCTTTAGTGTTGGGGTTAGGTGTTGGGCAATGATGTGCAGTAGGGCAGAGGCTAGGGTTAGGGTTAGGGCTAGGGTTATGGTTACAGTTAGAGAAAGGGTTGAGGTTAGGGTTACGAATCAGGCTGCATTTGCTTACCCATTCGGTATAAATCTGAGGGATGTGCTTAGGGTTGGCTTTAGGTTTGGGTTTAGGGTTCTGGCTAGCATTCATGGTAGGGTTTGATCTAGGTTTAGGGTGAGAGTTAGGGTTAGGATTAGGCTTAGTGTTAGTGTTAACGTTATTTTTATGGCCGCCGTTTGGTGTTGGGGCGGTAAAAAGTCGAGGGTTGTGATTAAGGTTGGCTTTCGTGTTGGGGTCTGGTGTCTGATGAGGGTTTGTGGTAGGGCTGTGTCTAAGGTTATGGTTAGGGTTAGAGAAAGGGTGGTAGGGTTACGTTTCGGGCTGCATTTGGTTGCAGGGTCGGTACAAACCTTAGGTTGTGCTTAGGGTTGTAATTGGGTTTGGGTTTAGGGTTCCAGCTAGCGTTTGTGGTAGGTTTGGGTCTAGGTTTAGGGTGAGGGTGAGGGTTAGAATTTGGCCTTTTGTTGGTGTTAGGGTAAGTTTAGGGCTACTGTTTGGTGGTGGTTTGGGAAAAAGTCGAGGGTTGTCTTTCCAATTGGCTTTGGGGTTGGGTTCATGTGTCGGGTGATGATGGGTGGTAGGGCTGGAACTGGGTAAGGGTTAGTGGTAGGGGTAGGGTTAAAGTAAGGGTTGGGTTAGGGTTACGTAACGGGTGGCATTTCATTGCCAGGCCAGTAAAAAGCTGAGGGTTTTGCTTAGGGTTGTCTTTGGGTTTGGGTTTAGGGTTCTAACTAGCTTTCATGGTAGGGTTGGGTCTACGTTTAGGGAGAGGGCTGGGGTTATGTTTAGGCTTAGTGTTGGTGTTAGCATTATGTTTAGGGCTGCAGTTTGGTGCTGTGGTGGTAAAAAGCCAAGGGTTGTGTTTAGGGTTCACTTTCGTTTTGGGGTCAGGTGTCGTGCGAGGATGGGTTGTAAGGCTGGAGCTAGGGTTAGGGTTAGGGTTATGGTTAGAGAAAGGGTTGGGGTTAGGGTTATGTTTTGGGCTTCGTTTGGTTTCCGGGTTGGTATAAAGCTGAGGGTTGTGCTTAGGGTTGGCTTTGCATTTGGGTTTAGGGTTCTGACAAGCTTTCATGGTAGGGTTGAGTCTAGGTTTAGGGTTAAGGTTAGGGTTAGGGTAAGGCTTAGTGTTGGTGTTTGCATTAACTTTAGGGCTGTGGTTTTGTGGTGCATCAGTAAAAATTCGAGTGTTGTGTATCCAGTTGGATTTTGGGTTGAGGTCAGGTGTGGAGTGATGGTTGCTGGTAGGGATGGGGCCAGGGTCAGGATAAGGTTTTGGGTTAGGGGTAGAGAAAGGGTTCAGGTTAGAGTTACATTTCAGGCTGTGTTTGGTTTCGGGTCGGTATAAAGCTGAGGGTTGTGCTTAGGGTTGGCTTTGTGCTTGGGTTTAGGGTTCTGATAAGCTTTTGTGGTAGGGTTGAGTCTAGGTTTAGGGTGGAGTTTAGGGTTAGGGTTAGGCTTAGTGTTGGCAGTAGAGGTAAGTTTAGGCCTGCAGCTTCGTAATGGGTGGTCAAAATTCGAGGGTTGTGTTTAGGTTTAGCTTTGGGTTTGGGGACAAGTGTCAGGTGAGGGTGGATGGTAGGGCTGGAGCTAGGGTTAGGGTTAGGGTTAGGGTTAGAGGAAGGGTTGGGGTTAGGGTTATGGTTCGGTCTGTGTTTGCTTGCCAATTCAGTATAAAGCTGAGGTTGGTGCTTAGGGTTAGCTTTGGGTTTGGGTTTCTGGTTCCAGCTAGAGTTCGTGTTAGGGTTGGGTCTACGTTTAGGGTGAGGGTTAGGGTTAAGGTTAGGCTTAGTGTTGGTGTAAGCATCATGTTTAGGGCTACTGCTAGGTGTTGGGACGGTGAAAATTCGAGGGTTGTGTTTAGGGTTGGTTTTTGTGTTGGAGTCAGGTGTCAGGCTAGGGTGGGTTGTAAGGCTGGACCTAGGGTTAGGGTTTGTGTTAGGGTTAGAGAAAGGTTTGGGGTTAAGTTTAAGTTTTGGGCTGCATTTGGTTGCTGTGTGGGAATAAAGCTGAAGGTTGTGCTTAGGGTTGGCTTTGGGATTGGGTTTAGGGTTTGGGGTAGCATTCATGGTAGGTTTGTTTGTAGGTTTAGGTGAGGGTTTGGGTTAGGGTTAGGCTTAGCGTTGGTGTTAGGGTTAATTTTAGGGCTGCAGTTTGGTGGTCGGTTGGTAAAACGTTGAGGGTTGTGCTTCCGGTTGGCTTTTGGGTTAGTGTCAGGTGTCGGGCGAGGTTGGGAGGTAGGGCTGAGGCTAGGGTTAGGGTTAGGATTAGAGAAAGGGTTGGGTTTAGGGTTTCATTTCGAGCTACGTTTGGTTGCCAGGTCAGTATAAAGCTGAGGGTTGTGCTTAGGGTTTGTTTTGGGTTTGGGTTTAGAGTTATGACTAGCTTTCTTGGTATGGTTGGGTCTAGTTTTAGGGTGAGAGTCAGGGTTAGGGTTAGGCTTAGTATTGGTGTTGGCATTAAGTTTAGGGTTGGGTTTGGTGCTGGGTTGGGAAAATTTGAGGTTTGTGTTTAGTTCTCTCTTTGGGTTGGGTCATGTGATGGGTGTACGTGGGTGGTAGGTCTGAGGCTAGGGTTAGGGTTAGAGTTAGGATTAGGGTTAGGGAAAGGGTTGAGATTAGGGTTACGGTCGGGCTGCATTGGTTGCCAATTCGGTATAAAGCTGAGGGTTGTGCTTAGTGTTGGCTTTTGGTTTGGGTTTAGGGTTCTGATGAGCTTTCTTGGTAAGGATGGGTGTAGGTTTAAGGTGAGGGTTTGGATTAGGGTTAGGCTTAGGGTTGGCGTTTGCATTAAGTTTAGGCCTGTGGTTTGGTGCTGGGTCGGTAAAAATTCGAAGGGTGTGTTTAGGATTGTCTTTTGGTTTGGGGTCATGTGTCGGGCGAGGGTGAGTGGTAGGGCTGGGTCTAGGGTTAGGGTTAGGGTATAGGTTAGGGTTAGACAATGGGTTTGGGTTTAGGGTTAAGTTTTGGGCTGCCTTTGGTTGCGGCCTCCATAGAAACCTGAGGGTTGTGCTTGGAGTTGACTTTGGGTTTGGGTTTAGGCTTCGGGCTAGTGTTCATGGTCAGTTTTGGTCTAGGTTTAGGTGAGGGTAATGGTTAGGGTTAGGCTTAATGCTGATGTTAGTGTTTATTTTAAGGCTACTGTTTTGTGGTGGGTCGGTAAAAAGCCGAGGGTTGTTTTTCCAGTTGGCTTTGGGTTTTGGTTCATGTGTCAGCTGAAGGAGGGTGGTAGGGCTGGGGCTAGGTTAAGGGTTCGTGTTATGGAGAGGGTTAGGGAAAGTGCGGGGTTAGGGTTATGTTTTGTTTGGGGTTGGTTGCTGGGTCAGTATAAAGCTGAGGGTGGTGCTTAAGGTTGGCTTTGGGTTTGGGTTTCGGGTTCTGACTAGCTTTCATGGTAGGGTTGGGCCTAGGTTTATGGTCAGGGTTAGGGTTATGGATAGGCTTAGTGTTGGTGTTAGCATTATGTTTAAGGCTGCGGTTTGATGCTAGTGTGGTAAAAAGTCAAGGGTTGTGTATAGGGTTTGCTTTCGTGTTGGTGTCACGTGTCGGGCGAGGGTGGGTTGTAAGGCTGGGTCTAGGGTTAGGGTTAGTGTTACAGTTAGATTTAGAGGAAGGGTTGGGGTTAGGGTTACGTTTCAGGCTGCGTTTAGATGCCAGGTCAGTTAAACCTGATTGTTGGGCTTAGGGTTGAATTTGTTTTCAGTTTAGGGTTGGGGCTGCCGTTCATCTTATGGTTGGATCTAGGTTTAGGGTGAGGGTTAGGGTCAGGGTTAGGCTTAATGTTGGTGTTATGGTTAAGTTTAGGGCTGTGGGTTGTTGTTTGGTGAGTAAAAAGTAGAGGGTTGTGTTCCCAGTAGGCTTTGGGGTTGGGTTCATGTGTCGCACCAGGGTTGGTGGTAGGGCTGGGGCTAGGGTAAGGGTTAGTGTTAGGGTTAGGGTTTGATAAATGGTTGAGGTTAGGGTGACGTTTTGGTCTGCATTTGGTTGCTGTGTCGGTATAAATCTCAGGGTTGTGCTTAGGGTTTGCTTTGGATTTGGGTTTAGGATTCTGAGTAGCTTTCGTGGTAGGGTTGGTTCTTGGTTTAAGTTGAGGGTTAGGGTTAGTGTTAGGCTTAGTGTTTTTGCGAGCATTATGTTTATGGCTGTGGTTTGGTGCTGGGGCAGTAAAAAGTTGAGGGTTGTCTTTTGTGTAGGGGTCAGGTGTAAGGCTAGGGTGGGTTGTAAGGCTGGGTCTAGGATTAGGGTTAGGTTTAGAGAAAGGGTTGGGGTTAGGGTTATGTTTTGAGCTGCGTTTGGTTGCCGGGTCAGTATAACACTGAGTGTTGTGCTTAGCGTTTGCTTTGGGTTTTGGTTTCGGGTTCTGGCTAGCGTTCGTGGTAGGGTTGGGTCTACGTTTAGGGTAGGGTTAGGGATGGGTTAGGCTTAGTGTTGGTGTTAGGGTTAAGTTTAAGGCTGCGGTTTGGTGGTGGGTCGATAAAAATTGGAGGTTTGTGTTTCTGGTTGGATTTGAAGTTGGGATCAGGTGTCAGGTGAGGTTGGGTTGTAGGGCTGGGTCTAGGCTTAGGGTTAGGGTTAGGGTTAGTGTTAGCGAAGGGTTGGTGTTAGGGTCACATTCCGGGCTACGTTTGTTTCCTGGAATGGTACGGAGCTGAGGCTTGTGCTTAAGGTTGGCTTTGGGTTTGGGTTTAGGGTTCTGACTAGCTTTTGTGGTAGGGTTGGGTCTAGGTTTGGGGGGGGGGTTAGGGTTAGGGTTAGGGTTAGTGTTGATGCTAGAGATAAGTTTAAGGCTGTGGTTTTGTTTTGGGGTGGTAAAAAGTTGAGGGTTGTCTTTAGGTTTGGCTTTGGGTTTGGGGACAAGTGTCAGGTGAGGTTGGGTGGTAGGGTGGGGGCTAGTGTTAGGGTTAGGGTTACAATTAGGGTTAGAGAAAGTGTAGGGGTTAGGGTTACGTTTTGGGCTGCATTTGGTTTCGTGGTCAGTAGAAACCTGAGGGTTTTGCTTAGGTTTGGCTTTGGGTTTGGGTTTGTGGTTTGGGCTAGCGGTCATAGTACGTTTGTGTATAGGTTTAGGGTGAGGGTTTGTGTTAGGGTTAGTCTTAGTGTTGGTGTTAGGGTTAAATTTAGGGCTGCTGTTTGGTGGTGGATAGGTCAAATGTCGAGGGTTGTGTTTCCGGTTGGCTTTGGTTTTGGGTTCAGTGTCTGGCAAGGGTGTGTGGTAGGGCTGGGACTAGGGTAAGGGTTCGTGTTAGGGTTAGGGTGAAAGAAAGGGTTGTGGTTAGGGTTATGTTATGGGTGTTGCTTGGCTGCTGGGTCAGTATAAAGCTGAGGGTTGTGTAGGGTTGGCTTTGGGTTTGGATTTAGGGTTCTGGCTAGCGTTTGTGGTAGGGTTGGTTCTAGGTTTAGGTTGAGGGTTAGGATTAGGGTTAGGCCTAGTGTTGATGCTAGAGTTAAGTTTAGGGCTGCAGTTGGGTGCTTGGTCAGTAAAAATATGAGGATTGTGTTTAGGGTTGGCTTTGGGTTTGGGGACAAGTGTCGGGCAAGTTTGGGTGGTAGGGCTTGGCCTAGGGCTTGGGTTCAGGTTAGATTTAGGGTTAGAGAAAGGTTTGGGTTTAGGGTTACAGTTCAGGCTGTGTTTGGTTGCTGATTCAGTATAAAGCTGAGGGCTGTGCTTAGGGTTGGCTTTGGGTTTGGGTTTAGTGTTCTGGCTTGCATTTGTGGTAGGGTTGGGTCTAGGTTTAGTTTGATGGTTAGGGTTAGGGTCATACTTAGTGTTGGTATTAACGTTATCTTTAGGTCTGTGGTTTGGTTGTGGGGCATTAAAAAGTACAGGGTTGTGTTTAGGGTTGGCTTTCGTGTTGGGGTCAGGTGTTGGGCGAAGGTGGTTTGTAAGTTTGGGTCTAGGAATATGGTTAAGTTTAGGGCTAGGGTTGGAGAAAGGGTTGTATTATGGTTACATTTTGGGCTGCATTGGTTGCCGGGTGAATATAAAGCTGAGGGTTGTGCTTAGGTTTGGCTTTGGGTTTGGGTTTAGGGCTCCAGCTAGCTGTTGTGGTAGGGTTGGTTCTAGGTTTAAGGTGAGGGTTAAGGTTAGGTTTAGGCTTAGTGTTGGTGTTAGGGTTAAGTTTAGGGCTGTGGTTTGGTGCTGGTGAGGTAAAAAGTCAAGATTTGTTTTTAGAGTTGGCTTTCATGTTGGGGTCAGGTGTCAGGCGAGGGTGGGTTGTAAGGCTTGGTCTAGGATTAGGGTTAAGGTTAAGGTTAGGGTTAGGCTTAATGTTGGTGTTAGGGTTAAGTTTAGGTCTGTGGTTTGGTGGTGGGTAGGTAAAAAGTCGAGGGTTGTGTTTAGGATAGGCTTTGGGTTTGGAGACAAGTGTCGTGCGACATTGGGTGGTAGGACTGGGTCTAGCATTAGTGTTAGAGTTAGTGTTAGGGTTAGAGAAAAGGTTGGGGTTTGCGTTACAGTTCAGACTGTGTTTGGTTGCTGATTTGGTATAAATCTAAGGGTTGTGCTTAGGGTTGGCTTTGGGTTTTGTGTTTAGGTTTCTGGCTAGCATCGTGGTAGGGTTGGGTCTAGGTTTAGAATGAGGTTTAGGTTTAGGGTTAGGCTTAGTGTTGGTGTTAGCGTTATGTTTAGGGCTTCAGTTTGGTACTGGGGTTGTAAAAGGTCGAGGGTTGTGTTTAGGATTTGCTTTTTCGTTTTGTGGTCTGGTGTCAGGCGAGGGTGGTTTGTAAGGCTGTGTGTAAGTTAGAGTCAGTTGTCAACTTGGCCAGGTGGGCATAACTTGTTTTGTTCTTGCGGACATAGGCCAATGGTACATGAAACTCATCTGTTGCTAATTATATCTGCAGTCGGCTAGGAGGCGTTTCTGCTTCAATGAGTGATGTTTGACTTAATTGGCTGGTGCTTAAATGAGAGAGTGCAATGTAGCACAGCCTAAGCAGCTCGGCATTCCTCATCTCAGCACTCACAGCTCAGCCCAGGACTTTGGAGATATAGAAAGAAGTCACCCCGGGGAAAGTTGTTGAAACCCAGGGGCCTGGAGAGAAGACCATCAGAGACCGTCCTGTGCCTTCCACGTAAGAAAGAACCTCAGTGGAAAGCTAGCTAGCTGTTTTCTGAAGAACTAACAAAATAAATCCCCTTGTATTAAAGCCAATCTGGCTCCGGTGTGTGGCATTCTGGCTGCTAGCAAACTAGAACAGGCTGGGACCAAGGTAAGGGTAAGGTTAGGGTTAGGGTTAGAGAAAGGGTTGGGTTTAGGGTTATGTTTCTGGCTGCATTTGGTTGCCGTGTCAGTATAAACCTGAGGGTTGTGCTAAGGGTTGGGTTTGGGGTTGGGTTTGGGGTTCGGGCTAGCATTCGTGCTATGGTTGGGTCTAGGTTTAGGGTGAGGGTTAGTGTTAGGGTTAGGCTTAGTGTTGGTGTTAGGGTTACGTTTAGGGCTGCGGTTTGGTGGTGGGTTGGTAAAAAGTCGAGGGTTTTGATACCGGTTGGCTTTGGGGTTGGGGTCAGGTTTCGGGCGAGCATGGGTGGTAAGGCTGGGACTAGGGTTAGGGTTAGGGTTATGGTTAGGGTTAGAGAAAGGGTTTAGGTTAGGGTTACATTTCGGGCTGTGTTTGGTTGCCAGGTCAGTATAAAGCTGAGGGTTGTGCTTAGGCTTGGCTTTGGGTATGGGTTTAGGGTACTGACTAGCTTTCATGGTAGGTTTGGGTCTAGGTTTAGTGTTAAGATTAGGGTTAGGGTTAGCCTTAGTGTTGGTGCTAGAGTTAAGTTTAGAGCTGCATTTTCATTTTGGATCAGTTAAAATTCAAGGGTTGTGTTTAGGGTTGGCTTTGGGTTTGGGGACAAATGTTGGGTGAGGTTGGGAGGTAGGGCAGGGGCTATGGTAAGGGTTAGGGTTAGGGTTAGTATTAGAGAAAAGGTTGGGTTTAGGGTTATGTTTCGGGTTGTGTTTGTTTGATGGGTTGGTATGAAGTTGAGGGTTGTGCTTTTGGTTGGCTTTGGGTTTGAGTTTAGGAGTTGGGCTATCGTTCTTGGCAGGATTGGGTCTAGGTTTAGGGTGAGGGTTAGGGTTAGGCTTAGTGTTAGTGTTAGGGTTAAGTTTAGGGCTGTGATTTGGTGGTGGGTCAGTAAAAAGTCGAGGATTGTGTTTCCTTTGGCTTTGGGGTTGGGGTCATGTGTTGGGCGAGGGTGGTTGGTAGGGCTGGGGCTAGGGTTAGGGTTAGGGTTAAGGTTTGGTTAGAGAAAGGGTTGGGGTTATTGTTTCATTTCAGGCTGTGTTTGTTTGCAGGGTTGGTGGTAAGGCTGGGGCTAGGGTTAGGCTTAGGTTTAGAGAAATGATTGGGGTTATTGTTTCGTTTCAGGCTGCATTTGGTTTCTGGGTTGGTATGAAGTTGAGGGTTGTGCTTAGGGTTGGCTTTGGGTTTGGGTTTAGGGGTCGGGCTAGCATTCATGGTAGGGTTGGTTCTAGATTTATGGTGAGGGTTAGGGTTAGGGTTAAGCTTAGTGTTGGTGTTAGGTTGTAGTTTAGGGCTGCGCTTCAGTGCTGGGTCGGTAAAAAGACGATGGCTGTGTTTCCGGTTGGCTTTGTTGTTGGCGTTTGGTGTTGGGTGAGGGTGGGTGGTAGGATTGGGGCTAGGGTTAGTGTTAGGGTTAGGGTTGCAATTAGAAAAAGGGTTGGGGTTAGGGTAGTGTTTCGTGCTCCATATGGTTATCGGGTCAGCATAAATCTGGGGGTTGTACTTAAGTTCTACTTTTGGTTTGGGTTTGGGGTTCTGACTAGCTTTCATGGTATGGTTGGGTCTAGGTTTAGAGTGAGATTTAGGGTTTGGGTTAGGCTTACTGTTGGTGGTAGAGCTAAGTTTCAGGCTGTGGTTTTGTGCTGGGTTGGTAAATATTCGAGGGTTGTGTTTAGGGTTGAATTTGGGTTGGGGACAAGTGTCGAGTGAGGGTTGGTGGTAGGGCTGAGCCTAAGGTTAGGGTCAGGGTTAGGTTTAGGGTTAGAGAATGGGTTGGTGTTAGGGTTATGATTCAGCCTGCGTTTGGTTGCTGATTCGGTATGAAGCTGATGGTAGTACTTAGGGTTGGCTTGGGTTTGGGTTTAGGGTTCTGACTAGCGTTTGGGTTAGGGTTGGATCTAGTTTTAGGCTAAGGGTTAGGGTTAAGGTTAGACTTAGTGTTGGTGTTGGTGTTATGTTAAGGGTTGTGGTTTAGTGCTGGATGGTAAAAAGTCGAGGGTTTTGTTTAGGGTTGGCTTTCGTGTTGAGGTCAGGTGTCAGGTAAGGGTGGGTTAAAGGCTGGGACTAGGGTTATGGTTAGGTTTAGGGTTAGGGTTAGAGAAGGGGTTGGGGTTAGGGTTACGTTTGGGGCTGCATTTGGTTTTTAGGTCAGTATATACCTGAGCATTGTGCTTAGGGTTGGCTTTGTGTTTGCATTTAGGGTTTGTCTAGCATTCGTGGTAAGGTTGATCTAGGTGTAGTGTGAGTGTTAGGGTTAGGGTTAGGCTTAGTCTTGGTGTTAGGATTAAGTTTAGGGCTGCTCTTTGGTGGTGGGTCTGTAAAAATTCGAGGGTTGTGTTTTCAGTTGGCTTTGGGGTTGGCGTCAAGTGTAGGGTGAGGGTGGGTAGTTGGGCTGGGGCTAGGGTTAGGGTTAGGATTAGGGTAAGAGAAAGGGTTGGGGTTAAGGTTCCGTTTTGTGCTGCGTTTGGTTGACAGGTCAGCATAAAGATGAGGGTTGTGTTTAGGGTTGGCTTTGGGTTTGGATTAAGGGTTCTGACTAGTTTTTGTGGTAAGGTTTGGTCTAGGTTTAGGTTGAGTGTTAGGGTGTGGGCTTAGGCTTGGTGTTGGTGCTAGAGTTAAGTTTAGGGCTGTGATTTTGTGCTGGGTCGGTAAAAATTCGAGGGTTGTGTTTGGGGTTGGCTTTGAGTTCGGGGACAAGCATTGATGAGGGTGGGTGTTAGGGCTGGGACTAGGGTTAGGGTTAGGATTAGGGTTAGGGTAGAGAAAGGTTTGGGCTTAGGGTTACGGTATAGTGTTGTGATTGGTTGCTGATTTGGTATAAAGCTGAGGTTGTGCTTAGGGTTGGCTTTGGTTTGGGTTTAGGGTTCTGGCTTACATTGGTGGTGGTGTGGGTGGTAGTATTGGGACTAGGGTTAGGGTTGGGGTTAGGGTTATGATTAGAAAAAGGGTTGGGATTAGGATAGTGTTTTAGACTCCATAGTGTTGCCTGGTAGGCATAAAGCTGAGGGTTGTGCTTAGGTTTTACTTTTGGTTTGGGTTTAGGGTTCTGACTAGCGTTCATGGTAGGGTTGGGTCTAGCTTTAGGTTAAGGGTTAGGGTTAAGGTTAGGCTTAGTGTTGGTGTTAGTGTTATGTTATGGGCTGTAGTTTAGTGCTGGGATGGTAAAAAGTTGAAGGTTGTGTTTAGGGTTGGCTTTCGTGTTTGGGTCAAGTGTCGGGCGAGGGTGGGTTTTAAGGCTGGGTCAAGGGTTAGGGTTAGGTTTAGGGTTAGGGTTAGAGAAAGGGTTGTGGTTAGGGTTAAATTTCCGTATGTGTTTGGTTGCCAGGTTGGTATAAAGCTCAGGGTTGTGCTAAGGGTTGGCTTTGGGTTTGGGTTTAGGGTTCAGGCTAGCATTCGTGGCATGGTTAGGTCTAGGTTTAGGGTGAGGGTTAGGGTTAGGGATAGGCTTAGTGTTGGTGTTAAAGTTCTATTTAGGGCTGCAGTTTCATGCTGGGTCCGTGAAAATTTGAGAGTTGTATTTAGGGTTGTCTTTGGGTTTGGGGACAAGTGTCGAGTGAGGGTGGGTGGTAGGGCTGGGCCTAGGGTTAGGGTTCGAGAAAAGGTTGGTGTTAGGGTTATGGTTCTGGCTGCATTTGGTTGCTGGGTCATTATAAATCAGAGGGTTGTTCTTAGGGTTGGTTTTGGGTTTGGGTTTAGGGTTCTGACTAGCTTTCATCGTAGGTTTGGGTCTAGGTTTAGGGTGATGGTTAGGGTTAAGGTTAGGCTTACTGTTGGTGTTAGGGTAAGTTTAGAGCTGTGGTTTGGTGGTGGCTTGGTAAAAAGTCGGAGGTTGTGTTTACCCTTGGCTTTGGGGTTGGGGTCAGGTGTTGGGCGAGGTGGTAGGGCTGGGGCTAGGGTAAGGGATATGGTTAAGGTTAGCATTAGAGAAAGAGTTGGGGTTAGGGTTACAGTTCGGGCAGCGTTTAGTTGCCGATTCAGTATAAAGCTGAGGGTTGTGCTCAGGGTTGGCTTTGGACTTGGGTTTAGGGTTCAGGCTAGTGTTCGTGGTAGTGTTGGGTCTAGATTTAGGGTGATGGTTAGGGTTAGGGTTAGGCTTAGTGTTCGTGTTAGGTTTTAGTTTAGGGTGGCGGTTTGGTGCTGGGTCAGTAAAAAGACGAAGGTTGTGTTTCCGGTTGGCTCTGTGGTTGGGGTCAGTTTTCGGGTGAGTGTGGGTGGCAGTGTTGGGGCTAGGATTAGGGTTATGATTAGAAAAAGGGTTGGGTTTAGGGTAGTGTTTCAGACTCCATAGGGTTGCTGGGTAGGCATAAAGCTGAGGGTTGTGCTTAGGTTTTACTTTTGGTTTGGGTTAGTGTTCTGACTAGCGTTCGTGGTAGGGTTGGGTCTAGCTTTAGGGTAAGGGTTAGGGTTATGGTTAGGCTTAGTGTTCATGTTAGTGTTATGTTAAGGGCTGTGGTTTAGTGCTGGGATGGTAAAAAGTCGAGGATTGTGTTTAGGGTTGGCTTTCATGTTGGGGTCAGTTGTCAGGCAAGTGAGGGTTGTTAGGCTGGGTCTAGGGTTAGGGTTAGGGTTAGGGTTAGAGAAGGGGTTGTGGTTAGCATTATGTTTGGGCCTGTGTTTGGTTGCCTAGTCGGTGTAAAGTGAGTGTTGTTCTTAGAGATGGCTTTGGGTTTGCATTTAGGGTTTGGGTTAACATTCGTGGTAGGGTTGATCTAGGTGTAGGGTGAGGGTTAGGGTTAGGGTTAGGTGTAGTGTTGGCGTTAGGGTTAAGTTTAGGGCTGCGGTTTGGTGGTGGGTAGGTAAAAATTCGAGAGTTGTTTTTGCATTTGGGGACAGGTGTCGGGTGAGTGTTGGTGGTAGGCCGGGAGCTAGGGTTAGGGTTAGGGTTAGTGTTAGGGTTAGGTTTAGAGAAAGGGTTGGGGTTAGGGTTATGGTTTAGGCTGTATTTAGTTCCCGATTCAGTAAAAAGCAGAGGATTGTGCTTAGGGTTGACTTTGGGTATGGGTTTATGGTTCTGGCTTGCATTTGTGATAGTGTTAGGTCTATGTTTAGGGTGAGATTTAGGGTTAGGGTTAAGCTTTGTGTTTATGTTAGTGTTATGTTTAGGGTTGCGTTTGGTGCTGGGGTGGTAAAAAGTCGAGGGATATGTTTAGGGTTCTCTTTCATGTTGGGGTCAGGTGTTAGATGAGTGTGGGTTGTAAGGCTGAGTCTGGGGTTAGGGTGAGGGTTAGGGTTAGGGTTAGAGAAATGTTTGGGGTTAGGGTTACTGTTCTGGTTGTGTTTGGTTACCGATTTGGTATAAAGCTGTTGGTTGTGTATAGGGTTGGCTTTGGGTTTGGGTTTCGGTTTCTGGCTAGCGTTCGTGGTAGGGTTGGGTCCAGTTTTAGGATGAGCATTAAGGTTACGGTTAGGCTTAGTGTTGGTGCTAGAGTTAAGTTTAGGGCTGTGGTTTCATGTTGGGTCGATAAAAATTTGAGGGTTGTGTTTATGGTTGGCTTTGGGTTTGTGGACAAGTTTCTACCAAGGGTTGGTGATAGGGCTGGGGCTAGGGTTAGGGTTATGGTTCGGATTAGGGTTAGAGAAATGGTTGGGTTTAGGGTTATGGTTCAGGCAGCATTCAGATGCCAAGTCAGCATAAAGCTGAGGTTGTGCTTAGTTTTGTCTTTGGGTTTGGGTTTAGGGTTTTGTCTAACGTTCGTAGGTTTGGGTATAGGTTTAGGTTGAGGGTTAGGATTAGGGTTAGGCTTAATGTTGTTGTTAGGGTTTAGCTTAGGGCTTCGGTTTGGTTCTGAGTTGGTAAAAAGTTGAGGGTTGTTTCCAATTGGCTTTCCAGTGGGGATCAGGTGTCAGGTGAGGGTGGGTGGTAGGGTTGCAGCTAAGTTTAAGGTTAGGGTTAGGGTTACGGTTAGAGAGAGGATTGGGGTTAGGGTTATGTTTCGGGCTCCATTTGGTTGCTGGGTTGGCAAAAAGCTGAGGGTTGTGATTAGGTTTGGCTTTGGGTTTGGATTAAGGGTTCTGACTAGCTTTTGTGGTAGGATTGGGTCTAGGTATAGGGTGAGGCTTAGGGTTAGTGTTAGGCTTAGGGTTGGTGTTTGCATTATGTGTAGGGCTGGGGTATGGTGTTGGGGCAGTTAAAAGTTAAGGGTTGTGTTTAGGGTTGGCTTTCGTGTTCTGGTCAGGTGTTGGGCGAGGGCTTTTTGTAAGGTTGGGTCTAGGGTTATGGTTATGGTTATGGTTAGGGTTATGAAAGCGTTGGGGTTAGGATTATGTTTTGGGTTGCATTTGGTTGCAAGGTCGGTAAAAAGCTGAGGATTGTGCTTAGGGTTGGCTTTGGGTTTGGGTTTAGGGATTGGGCTATCTTTCATGGTAGGGTGGGTCTAGGAGTAGAGTTAAGTTTAGGGTTAGGGTTAAGCTTAGTGTTGGTATTAGGGTTAGGGTTAAGTTTAGAGCTGTGGTTTGGTGGTGGGTTGGTAAAAAATCGAAGGTTGTGTTTCTGGTTAGCTTTGGGGTAGGGGTCAGGTATCAGGCGAAGGTTGGTGGTTGGGTTGGGTCTAGGGTTAGGGTTAGGGTTTGGGATAGATTTAGAGAAAGGGTTGGGTTTAAGGCTAAATTTTGGGCTCTGTTTGGTTACCAGATCAGTATAAACCCGTGGGTTGTGCTTAGAGTTTGCTTTAGGTTTGGATTTAGATTTTGGGAAAGCATTCGTGGTAGGGTTGGGTTTAGGTGTAGAGTGAAGTTTAGGGTTAAGGTTAGGCTTTGTATTGGTGTTAGGGTTAAGTTTAGGGCTGTGGTTTCATTCTGGGTAGGTAAGAGTTCAAGGTTTGTGTTTAGGGTTGGCTTTGGAGTATGGGTATAGTGTTGGGCGAGGGTGGGTGGTAGGGCTTGGGCAAGCGTTAGGTTTACGGTTAGGGTAAGGGTCAGGGAAATGGTTGGGTTTAGGGTTACATTTCCGGCTGCGTTTGGTTACCTGTTCGCTATAAAGATGAGGTTTGTGCTTTGAGTTGGCTTGGGGTTTGTGTTTAGGATTCAGGCTAGTGTTCATGGTAGGGTTGGGTCTAGGTTTAAGTTGAGGGTTAAGGTTAGGGTTAGGGTTAGTGTTGTTGTAGGGTTAAGTTTAGGGCTGCAATTTTTGGTCATTAAAAATTTGGGGGTTGTGCTTAGGGTTGTCTTTGGTGCTGGGGTCAGGTGTTGGGCGAGGGTGGGTGGTAGGGCTGTGGCTAGGGTTAGGGTTTGGGTTAGGGTTAGTGTTAGGGAAAGTGTTGGATTTAGGGTTAAGTTTCAGGCTGCATTTGGTTGCTGGGTCAGTATAAAGCTGAGGGTTGTGCTCAGGGTTTGCGTTGGGTTTGGGTTTTGGTTCGTGCTAGCATAGGTGGTAGGGTTGGGTCTAGGTTTAGGGTGAGGGTTAGGGTTAGCGTTAGGGTTAGTGTTGTTGTTAGAGTTAAGTTTAGGGCTATGTCGTGGTACTAGCTCAGTAAAACGTCAAGGGTTGTGTTTAGGGTTGGCTTTGTGGTTGGGGTCAGGTTTCGGTCGAGGGTGGGTGGTAGGGCTGGGGCAAGGTTTAAGGTTAGCGTTAGGGTTAGTTTTAGGGTTAGAAAAAGGTTTGGGATTAGGGTTATGTTTTGGGCTGTGTTTTGTTGCAGGTCGGTATAAAGCTGAGGGTTGTGCTTAGGGTTGGCATTGGGTTTGTGTTAGGTTTGGGCTAGCGTTCATGGTAGGGTTTTGTCTAGGTTTAGGGGGAGGGTTAGGGTTAGGGTTAGGCTCAGTGCTGGTGTTAGGCTTATGTTTAGGGCTGCGGTTTGGTGCTGCAGTAATAAAAAGTCGAGTGTTGTGTTTAGTGTTGGCTTTGGGGTTGGGGTCATGTGTTGGACGAGGCTGGGTATTAGGCCTAAGGGTAGAGTTAGAGAAAGGGTTGGGGTTAGGGTTACATTTCAGGCTGCGTTTGGTTGCCAGGTCGGTATAAAACTGAGGGTTGTGCTTAAAGTTGGCTTTGGGTGTGGGTGTAGTGTTCAGGCTAATGTTCATGGTAGGGTTGGTTCTTGGTTTAGGATGAGGGTTGGGGTTAGGGTAAGGAATAGTGTTGGTGTTAAGGTTAAATTTAGGGCTGCAGTTTGGTTCTGGGTCAGTAAAATTTTATGGTTGTGTTTAGGCTTGGCTTTGGTGTTGTGGCCAGTTGTCAGTGGATGGTCTGTGGTAGAGCTGTGGTTAGGGTTAGGGTTAGGGTTAGGCTTAGTGTTCATGTTAGGGTTAAGTTTAGGGCTGCAGTTTGGTGCTGGGTTGGTAAAAAGTTGAGGGTTGTGTTTAGGGTTGACTTCAGGGTTGGGGTCAGGTGTCAGGCCAGGTTATGTGGTAGGTCTGGGGCTAGGGTTAGCGTCAGAGTTAGGATTAGGGTTAGAGAAAGTGTTGGGGATAGGTTTATGTTTTGGACTGCATTTGGTTACCGGGTCAGTATAAAGGTGAGGGTTTTCCTTAGGGTTGGCATTGGGTTTAGGTTTAGGGTTTGGGCTAGCATTCATGGTAGGGTAGGGTCTGTGTTTAGGATGAGGGTTCGGGTTAGGTTTAGGCTTAGTGTTCATGTTAGGGTTAAATTTAAGGCTGTGTTTTGGCTCTGGGTTCGTAAAATTCTAGGGTTGTTTTTAGGGTTGGCTTTGAGTTTGGGGTCAGGTGTTGGGCGAGGCTGGGTGGTAGGGCTGGGGCTATGGTTAAGGTTAGAGTTAGGGTTAGTTTTAGAGAAAGGGTTGGGAATAGGTTTACATTACGGGCTGCGTTTGGTTGCTGGGTCGGTATAAAGCTGATGGTTGTGCTTAGGGTTGGCTTTGGGTTTGGGTTTATGGATCATGCTAGCATTCGTGGTAGAGTTGGGTCTACGTTTAGTGTGAGGGTTAGGGTTAGGGTTAGGCTCTGTGTTGGTGTTAGAGTTAAATTTAGGGCTATGATTTGGTGCTGGGTTGGTAAAAAGTCGAGAGTTCTGTTTAGGGTTGGCTTTGATGTTGGGGTTATGTGTTGGGCAAGGTTGGGTTGTAGGGCACGGACCAGGGCTTGGGTTAGAGTCAGGTTTAGGGTTAGAGAAAGGGTTGGTGATAGGGTTATGTTTCAGGCTGCGTTTGGTTGCTGGGTCGGTATAAAGCTGAGGGTTGTGCTTAGGGTTGGCTTTGGGTTTGGGTTTATGGTTCATGCTTGCATTCCTGGTAGGGTTGGGTCTAGGTTTAGGGTTAGGATTAGGCTTAGTGTCAATGTTAGCATTAAATTTAGGGCTGCAGATGGTGCTTGGTCAGCAAAAAGATGAGGGTTGTGTTTAGGGTTGGCTTTGGGGTTGCTGTCATTTTTTGGGTGATGGTGGGTGGTAGGGCTGTGGCTAGGGTCAGGGTTACAGGTAGGGTTAGGGTTAAAAAAAGGGTTGGGGTTAGGGTTATCTTTCGGGCTGTGTTTGATTGCCTGGTCGTTATAAAGCTGCAGATTGTGCTTAAGGTTGGCTTTGGGTTTGGGTTTAGGGTTCTGACTAGCTTTTGTGGCATGGGTGGGTCTAGGTTTAGGGTGAGGTTTAGGGTGGGTCTGGCTTCGTGTTGGTGTTAGGATTAAGTTTAGGGATGCTGTTTGGTACTGTGTCAGTAAAAATTTGAGGGTTGTATATAAGGTTGGCTTTGGTGTTGGGGTCAGTTGTGCATGTGTGGGTGGTAGGGCTGGATCTAAACCACAACCTAGGTTTAGGTTTAGAGAAATGGTTGAGGTTAGGGTTATGTTTTGGGCTCCATTTGGTTGTGGGTCAGTACAAAGCTGAGGGTTGTGCTTAGGGTTGGCTATGGGTTTGGGTTTAGGGTTCGGGCTAGTGTTCGTGGTAGAGTTGGATCCGGGTTTAAGGTGAGGGTTAGGGTTAGGGTTAATCTTAGTGTTGGTGTTAGGGTTAAATTTAGGGCTGCAATTTTGTGCTGGTTTGGTAAAATATCGAGGGTAGTGTTTAGGGTTGGCTTTGGGGTTTGGGTGAGGTGTCGGTCATGGGTGGGTGGTATGGCTGGGGCTAGGGATAGGGTTAGGTGTATGGATCGAGAAAGGGTTGGGGTTAGGGTTATGTTTTGGGCTGTGTTTGGTTGCTGGGTCAGTATAAATCTGAAGATTGGGCTTTGGGTTTGGTTTTAGGGTTTGGGCTAACATCCGTGGTAGGGTTCAGTCTAGGTTTAGGGTTACAGTTACGGTTACGGTTAGCCTTAGTGTTGGTGTGAGGGTTAAGTTTAGGGCTTCAGTTTGGTGCTGGGTCGGTAAGAAGATGATGGTTGTGTTTAGGCATGGCTTTGGTGTTGGGGTCAGGTGTTGGGCAAAGGCGTGTGGTTGGGCTGTGGCTTGGGTTAGGGTTAGGGTTAGGGTTAGTGTTAGAGAAAGGATTGGGTTAAGGATACGTTTGGGGATGATTTGGCTGCCAGATCGGTAAAAAGCTGTGGGTTGTGCTTAGGGTTTGCTTTGGGTTTGGATTTAGGGTTCGGACTAGTGTTTGTGTGCCGGGATAGCTTCAGCCGGGCTGCCTCGCGGCCAGACCACTGGGTGAGTTAGGGGGCGAGCTCGCTGGGTGTAAACCTGAGGTAAGCGGAACCTAGCCGTCTCAGCTAGGGGACTGAAGGACTTGAGCCAAAGGCCAATTAATCAGCACAAAGCTTCTTTATTGTTACATGGTATAAGCTATAAGTACTGAGGGGGCTCAAGTGCACAAAAGACCCCGAGGCTCCAGGGAGCTCAGGTTACATACAGTTGCACAGGGGGAGGAGTAGGGGAGAGGGTAGGGGGTTTGGGGAGCCAATCACGCAAGCTAAAAGGTAGTTGCTAGGCAAGGGCGGCAGAAGAGGGCTAGAGGCAAGGACAGAATAACAGGAAGGCCTGTGGTTTTGAGATAAGCTATTGAGATGGGCGGTTTACGACGAGAGGGGGAAGGGAGAACAGTGAGTTAGGCTACAGACATGAGAGACAGGGAGAGAATACGGAAATGATTAAAAAGATTTTTTAAGTATGGCTAGGCTCCAATCCCTGAGAAATATGCCACATTTGTGATAGGGTTGTGTCTAGGTGTAGGGTTAGGCTGAGAGTTATGGTTAGGCTTAGTTTTGGTGTTAGGGTTAAGTTTAGGGCTGCGGTTAAGTGGTGGGTCAGTAAAAAGTCGAAGGTGGTGTTTCTGGTTGGCTTTGGGGTTGGGTCAGGTGGCGGGTGAGTGTGGGTGGTAGCGCTGGGGCTAGGGTTAAGGTAGGGTTTGGGCTATAGATAGAGAAAGGGTTCAGGTTAAGGTTACCTTTCTGGCTGCGTTCAGTTGCTGGGTCAGTATAAAGCTGAGGGTTGTGCTTAGGTTTGGCTTTGGGTTTGAGTTTAGGGTTCTGACTAGCTTTCGTGCTAGGTTTGGGTCTAGGTTAGGGTGTGGGTTAGGGCTAGGGTTAGGCTTAGTGTTGGTGCTAGAATTCAGTTTAGGGCTGTGGTTTTGTACTGAGTTGGTAAAAATTTGAGGCTTGTGTTTAGATTTGGCTTTGGGTTAGGGGACAAGTGTCGGGCAAGGGTGGTGGGAGGCTTTGGGCTAGGGTTAGGATTAGGGTTAGGGTTAGTGTTAGAGAAAGGGTTGTGGTTAGGATAACAGTTCAGGCTGCATTTGGATGCTGATTCAATATAAAGCTGAGGGTTGTGCTTAGGGTTGGCTTTGGATTTAGGGTTAGGGTTCAAGCTAGCTTTCGTGGTAGGGTTTGGTCTAGTTTTAGGGTGAGGGTTAGGGTTAGGCTTAGTGTTGGTGTTAGCATTATGTTTATGGCTGCTTTTGGTGCTGGGGCAGTAAAAAGTCAAGGATTGTGTTTAGGGTTGGCTTTCGTGTTGGGGTCTGGTGTCAGGCAAGGCTTGGTGGTAGGGCTGTGTCTAGGGTTAGGGTTAGGGTTAGGGTAAGGTTTAAGGTTTGAGAAAGGGTTGGGGATATGGTTACATTTTGGACTGTGTTAGGTTGCAGGGTCAGCATAAACCTGATGGTTGTGCTTGGGGTTGGCTTTGGGTTTGGGTTTATGGTTTTGACTAGCTTTCTTGGTATGGTTCAGTTTAGGTTTAGTGTGAGGGTTGGGGTTAGAGTTAGGCTTAGTGTTGGTGTTAGCCTTATGTTTAGGGCTGTGGTTTGGTGTTGGGTTGGTAAAAAGTTGAGGGTTGTATTACCAGTTAGCGTTGTGGTTAATGTCAGGTGTTGGGTGAGGTTGGGAGGTAGGGCTGGGACTAAGCTTAGGGTGAGGCTTAGGGTTAGGCTTAGAGAAATGATTGGAGTTAGGGTTACGTTTCAAGCTGCATTTGGTTGCCAATCCAGTATAAAGCTATGGGTTGTGCTTAGGGTTGGCTTTGGGTTTGGGATTAGGGTTTTGACTAGCTTTCTTGGTATGGTTGAGTCTAGGTTTAGGGTGAGGGTTAGGGTTTGGGTTAGGCCTAGTGTTGGTGTTAGCATTAAGTTTAGGGCTGGGTTTGGTTCTGGGTTGGTAAAAATTCGACTGTTGCGTTTAATGTTGTCTTTGGGTTTGAGTCAGGAGACGGGCGAGTGTGGGTGGTAGGGCTGGGGCTAGGCTTAGGGTTAGGATTAGGGTTAGGGTTAGAAATAGGGTTGGGGTTAGAGTTACGGTTCAGGCTGCATTTGGTTGCTGATTCTGTATAAATCCGAGGGTTGTGCTTAGGGTTGGCTTTGTGTTTGGAGTTAGGGTTCAGGATAGCATTTGTGGTGGAGTTCGGTATACATTTAGGGTGAATGTTAGGGATAGGGTTAGGCTTCGTGTTGGTGTTAGGGTTAAGTTTAGGGCTGGGGGTTAGTGCTAGGAAAGTAAAAATTTGAGGGTTGTGTTTCGGGTTGGCTTTGGGTTAGGAGACAATTGTTGGACGACGGTGGGTGGTAGGGCTAGGGTTAGGGTTAGGGTTAGGGTTAGGGTTAGAGAAGGATTGGGGTTAGGGTTACAGTCCAGGCTGCATTTGGTTACAGTTGGTGTAAAGCTGAGGGTTGTGCTAAGGGTTGGCTATGGGTTTCTGTTTATTGCTCTGGCTAGCATT
This sequence comes from Tamandua tetradactyla, assembly GCF_023851605.1. Taxonomy (NCBI): domain Eukaryota; kingdom Metazoa; phylum Chordata; class Mammalia; order Pilosa; family Myrmecophagidae; genus Tamandua; species Tamandua tetradactyla. The sequence goes on along the minus strand of NC_135327.1, from coordinate 92,487,570 downwards.
TGTTGTAAGGTTGGGTCTAGGTTTAGGGTGAGTGTAAGGGTTAAGGTTAGGCTTAGTGTTAGTATTAGTATTATTTTTAGGGTTGTGGTTTGGTGCTGGGGCGGTAAAAAGTCGAGAATTGTGTTTAGGGTTGGTGTCGTGTTGGATTCAGGTATCGGAGGTGGATGTGTTGTAAGGCTGGGGCTAGGGTTAGGGTTAGTGTTATTGTTAAGTTAGAGAAAGGTTTGGGGTTAGGCTTACGTTTTGGGCTGCATTTTGTTACCGGGTCAGTATAAAGTTGAGGGTTCTGCTTAGAGTTGGTTTGGCTTTGATTTTAGTGTTTGGGCTAATATCCATGGCAGGGTTGGGTCTAGGTTTAAGGCAAGGATTATGGTTAGTATTAGGCTTAGTGTTGGTGTTAGGGTTAAGATTAGGGTGGCGATTTGTTGGTGGGTTGGTCAACATTGGAGGGTTGTGCTTCTGGATGGCTTTCGTGTTGCGGTCAGGTATTGGACGAGGGTTGGTGGTAGAGCTGGGGCTAGGGATAGGGATAGGATAAGGGTTTGGGTTACAGAAAGGGTTGGGGTAAGGGTTATGTTTCAGCCTGCGTTTGGTTGCCAGGTCGGTATAAAGCTGAAGGTTGTGCTTAGGGTTGGCTTTGGGTTAGGGTTTATGGTTCTGACTAGCCTTCATGGTAGGGTTTGATCTAGCTTTAGAGTGTGGGTTAGGCTTAGTGTTGGTTCTAGAGTTAAGTTTAGTGCTGTGGTTTCGTGTTGGGTTGGTAAAAATATGAGGGTTGTGTTTAGGATTGGTTTTGGGTTTAGGTTTAGGGCTCCATCTAGTGTTCGTGGTAGGGTTGGGTCTAGGTTTAGGGTGAGAGTTAGGGTTAGGGTTAGACTTAGTGTTGGTGTTAGCATTATGTTTAGGACTGCGGTTTGGTGCAGGGGCAGTAAAAATTCGAGGGTTGCGTTTAGGGTTGTCTTTCGTGTTGGGGTCAGGTGTCTGTTGAGGGTGGGTTGAAAGGCTGGGTCTAGGGTTAGGGTTAGGATTATGGTGAGGGTTAGAAAATGGGTTGGGGTTAGGGTTACGTTTTGGGCTGTATTTGGTTGTCTGGTTGGTATAAAGCTGGGGGTGATGCTTAGGGTTGGCTTTGAGTTACGATTTATGGTTCGGACTGGCTTTCATGGTAGGGTTGGGTCTAGGTTTAAGGTAAGGGTTAGGGTTAGTGTTTGGCTTCGTGTTGGTGCTACAGCTAAGTTTAGGGCTGTGGTTTCATGCTGGGTCTGTAAAAATTCGAGGCTTGTGTTTAGGGTTGACTTTGGATTTGGGGACAAGCGTTGGGTGAGTGTGGGTGGTAAGGCTGGGGCTTGGTTTAGGGTTAGGGTTAGGTTTCATGTTAGAGAAAGGGTTGGGTTTAGGGTTATGGTTCGGGCTGTGTTTCATTGCCAATCCAATACAAAACTGAGGGCTGTGCTTAGGGTTGGGTTTGGGTTTGGGTTTACAGTTCTGTCTAGCATTGTTGGTAGTGTAGGGTCTGGGTTTACTGTGAGGGTTAAGATTAGAGTTAAGCTTAGTATTGGTTTTAGCATTATGTTTAGGGCTGCGATTTGGTTCTGGGGCCAAATAAATTGAGGGTTGTGTTTAGGGTTGGCTTTGGGTATGGGGACAAGTGTCGGGCAAGGTTGGGTGGTAGGGATGGGGCTAGAGTTAGGGTTAGGGTTAGGGTTAGGGTTAGTGAAAGGGTTTGGTTAGGGTTACAGTTTGGGCTGTGTTCGGTTGCCGATTCTGTGTAAAGCTGAGGGTTGTACTTAGGGTTGGCTTTGGGTTTGGGTTTAGGGTTCCGGCTAACATTCGTGTTATGGTTGGGTCTAAGTTTATGGTGAACATTAGGGGTATTGTTAGGCTTATTGTTGGTGTTAGCTTTATGTTAAAGCCTGCGGCTTGGTGCTGGGGCTGTAAAAAATTGAGGGTTGTGTTCAGGGTTGTTTTTCATGTTGTGGTCATGTTTCAGGCGAGGGTCGGTTGGAAGGCTGGGTCTAGGTTTAGTGTGAGGGTTAGGGTTATGGTTAGGCTTAGTGTTGGTATTAGGGTTAAGTTTGTGGCTGCACTTTGATGGTCGGTCGGTAAAAATTCGATGGTTGCATTTAAGGTTTGCTTTGGGGTCGGGGTCAGGTGACAGGTGAGGTTCGGTGGTAGGGCTGGGCCTAGGTTTAGGTTTAGAGAAATGGTTGGATAAGGGTTATGTTTCAGGCTGCATTTGGTTGCCAGTTCAGTATAAAGCTGAGGGTTAGTTTAGGGGTGGCTTTGGGTTTGGGTTTAGGGTTCTGACTAGCTTTCGTGGTAGGGTTGGGTATAGGTTTAGCGTGAGAGTTAGGGTTCGGGTTAGCCTTAGTGTTGGTGCTAGAGTTAAGTTTAGGGCTGCAGTTTCATGCTGGGTTGGTGAAAATTCGAGGGTTGTGTTTAGGGTTGGATTTGGGTTAGGGGACAAGTGTCAGGCGAGTGTGGGTGGTAGGGCTGGGGTTAGGTTTAGGGTTAGGTTTGGGTTAGGATTAGGGTTAGAGAAAGGGTTGGGTTTAGGGTTACATTTGGGTGGTGTTTGGTTGCCGATTCAGTATAAATGTGAGGGTAGTGCTTTTGGTTGGCTTTGGGTTTGTGTTTAGGGTTCCGGCTAGCATACATGGTAGGGTTGGGTCTAGGTTTAAGGTGAGGGCTAGGGTTAAGGTTAGGCTTAGTGTTGGTTTTAGCATTATGCTTAAGGCTGTGGTTTGGTGCTGGGGAAGTAAAATGTCAAGGGTTGTATTTAGGGTTGGCTTTCATGTTGTGTTCAGGTGTCAGGCAAGGGTGGGTTTTAAGGCTGAATTTAGAGTTAGTGTGAGGTTTAGGGTTAGAGTTAGAGGAATGGTTGGTGTTAGGGTTAAGTTTCAGGCAGTGTTTGGTTGCCAGGTCGGTATAAAGCTGAGGGTGGTGCTTAGTGTTGGCTTTGGGTTTGGTTTTAGTTTTCAGGCTAGCGTCCGTGGGAGGGATGGGTCTAGGTTTATGGTGAGGGTTTGGGTTAGGGTTAGGCTTAGTGTTGGTGTTAGGGTTAAGTTTAAGGCTGTGGTTTGTGGTGGGTCGGTAAAAAGTCAAGGGTTGTGTTTGTGGTTGCTTTGTGGTTGAGGACAGGTGTCGGTCATGGATCAGAGGTAGCACTGGTGCTAGGGTTAGGGTTAGGTTTAGGATTAGGGTTAGAGCAAGGGGTGGGGTTAAGGTTACGTATCTGGCTGCATTTGTTTGCCATGTTGGTATAAAACTGTGGGTTGTACTTAGTTTTGGGTTTGGGTTTGGGTTTAGGGTTCCGGCTAGTGTTTGTGGTAAAGATTGGGTCTAGGTTTACACTGAAGTTTAGCGTTATGGTTAGGCTTAGTGTTGGTGTTAGCACTATGTTTAGGGCTGTGGTTTGGTGCTGAGGTGGTAAAAAGTAGAGGGATGTGTTTCAGGTTGGCTTTGGGGATGGGATCGTGTGATGGGCGAGGGTGGGTGGTACGTCTGGGGCTAGGGTTATGGTTAGGTTTTGGCTTAGGTTTAGAGAAAGGGTTGGATTTACAGTTACATTTTGGACTGCATTTGCTTGCTGGGTCAGTATATATCTGAGGTTTGTGCTTAAGGTTGTCTTTGGGCTTGGGTTTAGGGTTCTGTCTAGCCTCGTGGTAGTGTTGGGTCTAGTTTTAGGGTGAGGGTTAAGATAAGGTTTAGGCTTAGTGTAGGTGCTAGAGTTAAGTTTAGAGTTGCAGTATCATGCATGGTCGGTGAAAATTCGAGGGTTGTGTTTAGGGTTGGCTTTGGGTTAAGGGACAAGTGTTGGTCGAGTGTGGGTTGTAAGGCTGGGGTAGGTTTAGGGTTAGGTTTAGGGTTCGGGTTAGAGAAATGGTTGGGGTTAGGGTTACATTCGGGCTGCATTTGTATGCCGATTTGGTATAAAGCTGAGGGTTGTGCTTAAGGTTGGCTTTGGGTTTGGGTTTAGGGTTCTGATTAGCGATTGTGGTAGGGTTGGGTCTAGGTTTAGGGTGAGGGCTAGGGTTAGATTAGGCTTAGTCTTGGTGGTAGCATTATGTTTAGGGCTTCAGGTGATGCTGGGGTGGTAAAAAGTCGAGGGCTGTGTTTAGGTTTGCCTTTTGTGTTGGGGTAAGGTGTCTGGCGAGGGTGGGTTATAAGACTTGGTCTAGGGTTAGGGTTAGGGTTAGGGTTAGGGTTAGGGTTAGGGTTAGGGTTAGAGAAAGGGTTGGAGTCAGGTGTGGGACGAGGTTGGGTGGTAGGGCTGGGGCTAAGGTTAAGGATAGGATTAAGGTTTGGATTAGAGAAAGGGTTGGTGTTAGGGTTACCTTTTGGACTGTGTTTGGTTGCTGGATCAGTATAAACCTGAGGCTAGTGCTTAGGGTTGGCTTTGGGTGAGGGTTTAGGGTTCTGACTAGCTTTTGTGGTAAGATTGGTCTCAGTTTAAGGTGAGGTTTAGGTTTAGGGTTAGGCTTAGTGTTGATGCTAGAGTTAAGATTAGGGCTGCGGTTTCATGCTGGGTCAGTAAAAATTTGAGGGTTTTTTAAAGGGTTGGCCTTGGGTTAGGTTAGAAGTGTCAAGTGAGGGTGGGTGGTAGGGACGGGGTTAGGGTTAGGGTTAGGGTTAGGTTTAGTGTTAGGGTTAGAGAAAGGGTTGGGGTTAGGTTTATGGTTTGGGCTGGTTTGGTTGCCGGGTCTGTATAAAACTGAGTGTTGTGCTTATGGTTGGCTTTGGGTTTGGGTTTAGGGTTCAAGCTAGCATTCGTGGTAAGGTTGGGTATATGTATGGGTGAGGGCTAGGGTTAGGGTTAGGGTTAGTGTTGGTGTTAGGGTTATATTTAGGGTTGCAGTTTGCTTCTGGGTTGGTAAAAAGTCGAGGGTTGTGTTTAGGGGTGACTTCGTGGTTGGTGTCAAGTGTCAGGTGAGAGTGGGTCTTAGGGATGTGGCTAGGTTTAGGGTTAGACTTAGAGAAAGGGTTGGGTTTAGACTTAAATTTCAGGCTGTGTTTGGTTGCCTGGTCAGTATAAAGCTGAGGTTTGGGCTTAAGGTTGGCCTTAGGTTTGGGTTTAGGTTTCAGGCTAGCGTTCGTGGCAGAGGAGGTTCTAGGTTTAAGGTCAAAGTTAGGGGTAGGGTTAGGTGTAGTGTTGGTATTAGGGTTAACTTTAGGGCTTAGGTTTGGTGCTGGGTTGGTAAAAAGTCCAGTGTTGTGTTTAGGGTTGGCTTCGTGGGTGAGGTCAGGTGTCAGGCGTGGGTGGGTGTTAGGGCTGGGGCTAGGGTTAGGATTACGGTTAGAGTGAGGGTTAGGGTTAGACAAAGGTTGAGGTTAGGGTTATGTTTTGGGCTGCATTTGGTTGTTGGGTCGGTATAAAGCTGAGGGCTGTGCTTACGGTTGGCTTTGGGTTTGGGTTTAGTGTTCAGGCTAAAGTTCGTGGTAGGGCTGGGTCTTGTTGTAGGATGAGGATAAGGGTAAGGGTTAGTCTTAGTGTTGGTGTTAGGGTTAAGTTTAGGGCTACGGTTTGGTGCTGGGGTGGTAAAAAGTCAAGAATTGTGTTTCGGGTTGGCTTTGGGGTTGGGGTCAGGTGTCGGGTGAGGGTGGGTGGTGTGACTGGTGCTAGGGTTAGGGTTAGGATTAGTGTTAATGTTAGAGAAAGGGTTGGGGTTAGGGTACATTTCAGGCAGCATTTAGTTGCCAGGTCGGTATGAAGCTGAGGGTTCTTCTTAGGGTTTCCTTTGGGTTTGGGTTTAGGGTTCGGGCTAGCATTCATGATAGGGCTGGGTTTCAGTTTAGGGTGAGGATTAGGGTTAGGGTTAGGCTTAGTGTAGGTGTTAGGTTAAGTTTAGGGCTGTGGTTTGCTGCTGGGTCGGTAAAGATTCGAGGGTTGTGTATAGGGTTGGCTTTGGGGTTGGGTTCAGATTTCGGTCAATGTTGGGTGGTAGGGCTTGGGCTAGGGTTAGGGTTAGGGTTAGCGTTAAGGTTGGATAAAGGGTTGGGGTTAGGGTTACATTTTGGGCTGCATTTGGTTTCTAGGTCAATATAAATATAAGGGTGGTGCTTAGGTTTGGCTTTGGGTTTGGGTTTAGGGTTCAGAATAGCGTTCATGGTAGGGTTGGGTCAAGGTTTATGATGAGGGTTAGGTTTAGGGTTAGGCTTAGTTTTGGTGTTAAGTAAAGTTTAGGGCTGCATTTTGGTGCTGGATCATTCAAAAGTAGAGGGTTGTGTTTAGGGTTGGATTTGGGGTTGGGGTCAGGTGTCGGGTGAGGGTGGGTGGTAGGGCTGGGACTAGGGTTATGGTTAGGGTTAGCATTAGGGTTAGGGAAAGCATTGGTGTAAGGGTTAAATTCAGGGTTGCATTTGGATGCTGGGTCAGTAAAAGCTGAGGATTGTGCCTTGGGTTGGCTTTGCATTTGTGGTCAGGTGTCGAACGAGGGTTGGTGGGTAGGGCTGTGGCTAGGGTTAGGCTTAGGGTTAGAGAAAGGGTTTGGGTTGGGGTTACATTTCAGGCTGTGTACTGATCCTGCACCAAGACAGCCTGAAATGAAACCCTAAACCCAAACCTTTCTCTAACCCTAACCCTTACCCAAACCCTAAACCTAATCCTAGCCTTACCACCTACCCTTGCCCGACACCTGACCCCAACACCAAAGCCAACCCTAAACATAACCCTCTTCTTTTTACCACACCAGCACCAAACTTCAGCCCTAAACTTTACTTTGACACCCACACTAGGCCTAACCCTAACCCTAAAGCTCATCCAAAACCTAGACCCTACCCTACCATGAAGGCTAGCCCAAACCCAAAGCCAACCCTAAACACAACCTTCAAATTTTTATGATCCAGCAAGAAACTGCAGCCCTAAATTTAACTCTAGCAACAACACTAAGCCTATCCCTAACCCTCACCCTCACCTTAAACTTAGACCTAATCCTACCATTAAAGCTAGTCATAAGCCTAAACCCAAACCAAAGCCAACCCTAAGCAAAACCCTCAGTGTTATGCCGACCACACAAACAATCACAGCCAGAAACATAACCCTAAATGCAATTCTTTCTGTAACCCTAATCCTATCCATAAACCTAACCCTAGCCACAGCCCTACCATACACCCTTGCCCGACACCTAATCCCACCTCCAAAGCCAACCAGAAAAACACAACCCTCGACTTTATACCTACCCACCACCAAACCACAGCCCTAAACTTGACCCTACACCAACACTAAGCCTAAACTAACCCTAACCCACACCCTGAACCTAGACTCAACCCTAGCACGAACGCTAGCCCAAACCCTAAAGCAAAACCCAAAGCCAACCGTAAGCACAATCCTCAGCTTTATATCGACCTGGCAACCAAAAGCAGCCTGAAATATAACCTTAAACCAAACCCTTTCTCTTACAGTAACCGTCACCCTAACTCTAACCCTAACCCTACACCCAGCCTTACAACCCAACCTCGCCCAACACCTGACCTCAACACGAAAGCCAAACCTAAACACAACCCTCGAATTTTTACAGACCCATCCCCAAACCGCAGCCCTAAACATAACACTAACACCAACACTAAGCCTAACTCTAACCCTAACCCTAAACCTCACCCTAAACCTATATCCAACCCTATAACGAACGCAAGCCCGAATCCTAAAATCCAAAACCAACCCTAAGCACAGCCCTCAGCTTTACACCGACCCAGAACCATAACCTTAACCCCAACCCCTCTCTAACCCTTACTCTAACCTTAACGCTAAAGCTAGCCCCAGCCCCACCAGCCACCCTCACCCAAACTTGTCCCCAAACCCAAACCAACCCTAAACACAACCATCGAATTTTTACCGACCCAGCACTAACCGCATCCCTAAATTTAACTCTACCACCAACACTAAGTCTATCCTTAAACCTAACTCTCACCCTAAACCTAGATCCAACCCTACCATGAAGGCTAGTCAGAACCATAAACCCAAACCCGAAGACAACCCTAACCACAACTGTCAGCTTTATACCAAATTGGCAACAAAACGCAGCCCAAATCATGATCCTAACTACAACCCTTTCTCAAATCCTAACCCTAACCCTAGCCCCAGCCCTACTACCTACCATCGCCCAACACTTGTCCCCAAACCCAAATCCAACCCTAAACAGAACCCTCGAATTTTCACCAACCCAGCATGAAACTGCAGCCCTAAACTTAACTCTAGTATCAACAGTAACATAACTGTTACCTAATCCTCACCCTAAAATTAGACCCAATCCTACCATGAAAGATAGTCAGATCCTGAAACCCAAACTCAAAGCCAAATCTAAGCACAACGCTCAGCTTTTTGCTGATGCAGCAACCAAATGGAGCCCAAAACGTAACCCTAACCCCAACTTTTTCTCTAACTGTAATGCTAACCCTAACCCTAACACTAGCCCCAGCCCGACCACCCAACCACGACTGAAACTTGTCCCCGAAACCAAAGACAACCCTAAACACAATGTTCGAATTTTTACCAACCCAGCACAAAACCACAGCCCTGAACTTAATTCTAGCACCAACACTAAGCCTAACCCTAACCCTAACCCTCACCCTATACCTAGACCCAACCATACCATGAACGCAAGCCAGAACCCTAAACACAAACCCGAAGCCAACCATATGCACAACCCTCAGCTTTATACCGAATTGGCAACAAAACTAAGGCTAAAAATTAACCCTCACCCCAAACCTTTCTCTAACCTTAACACTAACCCTAACCCTAACCTTAGACTCAGCCTTACAATCCCCCCTCGCCCGAAACCTGACCCCAACACGAAAGCCAATCCTAAACACAACCTCCGACGTTTTATTGCCCCAGCACAAACCACAGTCCTAAACATAACACTAACACCAACACTTAGCCTAACCATAACCTTAACCCTCACAATAAACCTAGACCCTACCCTACTACGATGCTAGCCAGAACCCTAAACCTAAACCCAAAGCCAACCCTAATCACAACCCTCAGCTTTATACCAAATCAGCAACCAAACGCAGCCCAAACTGTAACCCTAACCCCAACCCTTTCTCTAACCCTAACCCTAAACCTAACCCTAACCCTAACCCCAGCCCTACCACCCATCTTGCCTGACAGTTGTCCCCAAACCCAAAACCAACCCTAAACACAAGCCTCGAATTTTTACTGGCCCAGCAAGAAACCGCAGCCCTAAACCTAACTCTAGCACCAACACTAAGTCTACCTTTAACACTAACCCTCACCCAAAACTTAGACCCAATTCTAACACAAAAGCTAGTCAGAACCCTAAACACAAACCCAAAGCCAACCCTATGCACAACCCACACCTTTATACCAACCCATCAACCAAATAGAGCCTGAAATGTAACCCGAATCCCAACCCTTCATCTAACCGTAACCCTAACGTTAACCCTAACCCTAGCCCCTGCCCTACCACCCATTCGCCCTACACCTGACCACAACTCCAAAGCCTACTGGAAACACAACCTTCAAATTTTTTGTGACCCACCACCAAATCAAAGCCCTAAACTAAACCGTAATACCAACACTACGCCTTACCCTAACCCTAACCCTCACCCTAAACCTAGATCCAACACTACCATGAAAGCTAGCCTGAACCCTAAACACAAACCCAAAGCCAAATCTAAGTGCAACACTCAGATTTATGCTGACACGGCAACCAAATGGAGCCCGAAACATTACCCTAACCCCAACATTTTCTCTCACCGTAACCCTAACCCGAACCCTATCCCTAGCCCCAAACCTAACATCCCCCCCTCGCATGACACATGACAGCAACCCCAAAGCCAACGGGAAATACAACATTCGAATTTTTACCGACCAACCACCAAACCGCAGCTTTAAACTTAACTCTAACAGAAACACTACGATTACCCTAAACCTAATTCTCACCCTAAACCTAGATAAAACCCTACCACAAATGCTAGCCTGAACCCTAAAGCCAAATCCAAAGCTCACCCTAAGCACAGCCCTCAGCTTTACACTGACTCAGCAATCAAATGCAGCCTAAAATGTAACCTTAACCCCAACCCTTTATCTAATCCTAACCCTAACCCTAATGCTAACCCTAGACCCAGCCCTAAAACCCACCCTTGCCTGACACCTAATCACAACACGAAAGCCAACTCTCAACACAACCTTCGACTTTTTCCCACCCCAGCAACAAACCTCAGCCCTAAACATAAGGGTACATAAACACTAAGCCTAACCCTTACCTTACCCCTTACCCTAAAGCTGGACCCAGCTCTACCACGAACATAGTCAGAACCCTAACCACAAACCCAAAGCCAACCCTTAGCACAACCGTCACCTTTATACCAAATCAGCAACCAAACACAGCCTGAACTGTAACCCTATCCCCAACCCTTTCTCTAACCCTAACCCTAAACCTAACCCTAACCTTAGCCCCAGCCCTACCATCCACCTTTGCCCGACACTTGTCCCCAAACCCTACATCAACCCTAAACACAACCCACGAATTTTTACCAACCCAGCACAAAACTGTAGCCCTAAACTTAACTCTAGCATCAACACTAAGCCTAAACCTAACCCTAACCCTCACCCTAAACCTAGACCCAACACTACCATGAAAGTTAGTGAGAACCCTAAACCCAAACCCAAAGCCAAACCTAAGCACAACCCTCAGCTTTATGTGCACGCGGCAATCAAATGGAACCTGAAACATAACCCGACACTGAACCCTTTCTCTAACCATAACCCTAACCCTTACTGTACCCCAACCCTACCACCAACCCTCTCCCGACAACTGATCCCAACCACAAAGCCATCTGGAAACACAACCCTCGACTTTTTGCTGACACAGCAGCAAACCAAAGCCCTAAACTAAACCCTAACACCAACATTAAGCATAACCCTAACCCTAACCCTCACCCTAAACCTAGACCGAACCCTACCACGAACGCTAGTCCAAACACTAAACCCAAACCCAAAGCCAAACCTAAGAACAACCCTCAGCTTTATACAGTATTTGCAACCAAATGCAGCCTGAACCATAACCCTAAACCCAATCTTTTCTCTAACCTAACCCTAATCATAACAAAAACCCTAGCCACAGCCCTACCACCCACCATTGACCGAAACTTGTCCCCAAACCTAAAGTTAAACCTAAACACAACCATCGAATTTTTACTGACCCAGCACTAAACTGCAGCCTTAAACTTAACCCTAGCACCAACACTAAGCCTAACCTTAACCGTAACCTTAACCCTAAATCTAGAACCAACCCTACCACAAACAATAGCCAGAACCCTAAACCCAAATCCAAAGCCAACCATAAGGACAACCCCCAGCTTTATACAGAATTGGCAACAAAAAAAGGGTAAATCGTAACCCTTACCCCAACCATTTCTCTAACCCTAACCCTAACCCTAACCCTAAACCTAGACCCAGCCTTACAACCCACCCTCGCCCGACACCTGACCCCAACACGAAAGCCAACCCTAAACACAACCCTCGAATTTTTACCACCCCTGCACCAAACTGCATCCCTAAACATAACACTAACACCAACACTAAGCCTAACCCTAACCTTAACCCTCACCCTAAACCTAGATCCAACCCTACCACAAACGCTAGCCCGAACCCTAAATGCAAACCCAAAGCCAAACCTAAGCACAACACTCAGCTTCATGTTGACCCAGCAACCAAATGGAGCCTGAAACTTTACCCTAACACCAACACTTTCTCTAACCAGAACCCTAACCGGAACCCTAACCCTAGCCCCAATCCTACCACCCACCCTCGCCCGACACATTACACAAATCCCAAAGCTAAACGGAAACACAACCCTTGACTTTTTACCAACCCACCACCAAACTGCACCTCTAAACTTAACCCTAACACAAACACTACGGTTACCCTAACCCTAATCCTCACCCTAAGCCTAGATCCAACCATCCATGTATGCTAGCCTGAACCCAAAACCCAAATCCAAAGTGAACCCTAAGCACAGCCCTCAGATTTACACCAACCTGGCAACCGAATGCAGCCTGAAACAACCCTAAACCCAACACTTTCTCTAACCCTAACCCTGACCCTTACAATAGCCCCAGCCCTGCCACCCACCCTTGCCTGACACTTGTCCCCAAACCTTAGGCCAACCTTAAACACAACTCATGAATTTCTACCACCCCAGCAAAAAACTGCAGCCCTAAACTTAACTCTAGCACCAACACTAAGCCTAACCTTAACCCTAACCCTCACCCTAAGCCTATATCCACCCCTACCACGAAAGCTAGCCAGAACCCTAAATCCAAACCCAAAGCCAACCATAAGCACAACTCTCAGCTTTATACCGAATCTGCAACAAAACTAAGTCCTATACAAAACCTTCACCCCAAACCTTTCTCAAACTCTAACCCTAACCCTAACCCTAACCCTAACCTTAGATCCAACTTTAAAACCAACCCTCTCCCGACACCCGACCCCAAACTAAAAGTCAATGGGAAAAACAACCCTCGACTTTGTGCTGACCCACCAACAAACCGCAGTCCTAAACATAACCCTAACACCAACACCAAGCCTTAACCTAACCTTAACCCTCTCCCTAAACCTAGACCCAACCCTACCACAAATGCTATCCTGAACCCTGAACACAAACCCAAAGCCAACCCTAAGCACAACCCTCAGTTTTATACCAACCAGGCATCCAAACGCAGCCCGACTGTAACCCTAATCCCAACCCTGTCTCTAACCCTAACCCTAACCATAACCATAACCATAACCTAACCCTAACCCTAGACCCAGCCTTACAATGCAGCTTCGCCCGAAACCTGACCCCAACACGAAATCCAACCCTAAACTCAGCCCTCGACATTTTAATGCCCCAGCACCAAATTGCAGCCGTAAACTTAATGCTAACACCAACACTAAGCCTAACCCTAACCCTAACCCCCACTCTAATCTGAGACCAAACCTTACCATGAACGCAGGCTGGAACCCTAAACCTAAACCCAAAGCCAACCCTAAGCACAACCCTCAGTTTTATACCGAATCAGCAACCAAACGCAGCCCGAATCATAACCCTAACCCCAACTATTTCTCTAACTCTAACCCTAAACCTAACCCGAACCCTAGGCCCAGCCCTCTCACCCACCCTCGCCTGACACTTGACCCCAAACCCAAAGTCAACACTAAACACATCCCTCAAATTTTTACCAACCAAGCATGAAATCGCAGCCCTAATCTTAACTCAAGCACCAACACTAAGACTAATCTAATCCGAACCCTCACCCTAAACCTGGAACCAACCCTACCACGAACACTAGCCAGAACACTAAACACAAACCCAAAGCCAACCCTAAGCACAACCCTAAGCTTAATACCAACTCAAAAACCAAACACAAGCCTGAACCCTAACCCTAAAAACAACCCTTGCTCTAACTTTAACCCTAAACCTAACCCTAACACTTGCACGAGCCCTACCACCCATGCACAACAAACAGCTGAACCTAACCTCAAAGCCAACCAGAAACACAACCCTCGGCTTTTTACCGACTCACCATCAAACTGCAGGCCTAATTTAAGCCTAACACCAACACTAAGCCTAACCCTAACCCTACCCTTCACCCTAAACCTAGATCCAATCCTACCATGAATGCTAACCTGAACCCTAAACCCAAACCCAAAGCCAACCCTAAGCACGGCCCTCAGTTTAAACTGACCCAGCAACCAAATGCAGCCCAAAACGTAACCCTAAACCCAATCCTTTCTCAAACCCTAACCCTAACTCTAGTCCCAAACTTACAACCCACCCTTGCCCGACACATGACCACAACACAAAAGCCAACCCTAAACACAAGCCTCGATTTTTTACCACCCCAGCACCAAACTGCAGCACTAAAATGATGCTAACACCAATGCTAAGCCTAACCCTAACAATAACCCTCACCCCATACCTAGACCCAACCCTACCACAAACGCTAGCTGGAACCCAAAACCCAAAACCAAAGTAAACCCTAAGTACAACACTCAGCTTTATACCAAATCAACAACCAAACGCAGCCCAAACCGTAACCCTAACCCCAACCCTTTCTCTAACCCTAACCCTAAACCTAACCTTAACTCTAGCCCCAGCCCTACCAACCACCCTTGCCTGACACCTGACCCCAACCCCCAAGCCAACCAGAAACACAACCCTCAATTTTGAAAATACCACCACCAAACCGCAGCCCTAAACTTAACCCAAACACCAACACAAAGACTAACCCTAACCCTAACCCTAACCCTAACCCTAGACCCAATCCTACCATGAACTCCAGCCCAAACCCTAAACCCAAACCTAAAGCCAACCCAAAGCACAACCCTCAGCTTTATACTGACCCCACAACCAAAAGCAGCCAAAACGTAACTGTAACCCCAACCATTTCTCTAACTCTAACCTTAACCGTAACCCTAACCCTATACCCAGCCTTACAACCCACCCTTGCCCGACACCTGACCCGAACACAAAAGCCAACCCCAAACACATAACCCGACATTTTACCACCAAAGCACCAAACCACAGCCCTAAATATAACACTAAAACCAACATTAAGCCTAACCCTAACCCTAAACCTCACCCTAAACCTAGAACGAACCATACCACGAAAGCTAGTCAGAACCCTAAATCCAAACCTAAAGCCAAACCTAAGCACCACCCTGAGTTTTATACCGACCCAGCAACCCAAATGCAGGCCAAAATGTAACCCTAACTCCAACCCTTTCCTAACCCTAACCCTAACCCTAACCCTTACCCTATCCCCAGACCTACTACCCACCCTCACCTGATACCTCACCCTTACCACAAAGTCAACTGGAAACACAACCTTCTACTTTTTACCAACCAACCAACAACTTGCAGCCATAAATTTAACCCTAACTCCAACACTTTCTCTACCCCAACTATAACCCTAACCCTAAACATAGTCCAGGCTTGCAACCCACCCTTGCTCGACACGTGACCCCAACATGAAAGCCAACCCTAAACACAACCCTTGACTTTTTACCACTCAAGCACCAAACCACATCACTAAACATAACACTAACTCCAACACTAAGCCTAATCCTAACCCTAATCCTCACCCTAAACCGAGACCTAACCATACCACAAACTCTAGCCAGAACCCTAAACCCAAACAGAAAGTCAACCCTAAGCACAAACCTCAGGTTTATACTGAATCAACAACCAAAAGAAGTCTGAACCGTAACCCTAAACCCAACCATTTCTATAACCCTAACCCAAACCCGAACCCTAACCCTAGGCCCAGCCCTACGACCCATCCTTACCCAACACTTTTCCCCAGAACCAAAGCCAACCCTAAACACAACCCGCGAATTTTCACCAACCCAGCACGAAACTGCAGCCCTAAACTTAACTCTAGCACCCACACTAAGCCTAACCCGAACCCTAACCCTCAACCTGAACCTAGACCCAACACTACAATGAATGCTAGTTAGAACCCTAAATCCAAACACAAAGCCAACCCTTAGCACAAACCTCAGCTTCATATCGAAGCAGCAACCAAAGGCAGCCCGAACCATGTCCCTAACCCCAAGCCTTTCTCTAACCCTAACCCTAACCCTAACCCTAACCCTAACCCTAACCCTAACCATAGCCCTAGCCTCAGCTCTACCACCCACTCTTGCCCGACACTTGTCCCCAAACCAAAACCAACTGGAAACACAACCGTCTACTTTTTCCTGACCAACCACTAAACCACAGCCCTAAACTTAACTCAAGCACCAACACTAAGCCTAACCCTAACTCTAACACTCACCCAAAACTAGACCCCACCCTACCACGAATGCTATCTGGAACCCTAAACCCAAATCCAAAGCCAAGCTTAAGCACAACCTTCAGCTTTATACCGACCGGGCAACCAAACACAACCCAAAACGTAACCCTAACCCCAATCCTTTCTCTAATCCTAACCCTAACCCTAACCCTAACCCTAACCCTAACCCTAACCCTAACCCTAATCCCAGCCCTAACTCCCACCCTCGCCCAACACTTGTACCTTAACCCAAAGCCAACCCTAAACACAACCCTCAATTTTTTACCAACCCAGCATGGAACTGCAGCCCTAAACTTAACTCTAGCATCAACACTAAGCCTAACCTTAATCCAAACAATCAACCTAAACCTAGACCAAACCCTACCTCGAAATCTAGTCATAACCCTAAACCCAAACTCAAAGCCAACCCTAAGCACAACCCTCAGCTTTATACTGACCCGGAAAGCAAATGCAGCCCAAAGTGTAATCCTAAACCCAAACCTTTCTCTGTACCCAACCCTAAATGTAACCCTAACCCTAGGCCTAGCCCTACCAGCCACCCTCACCTGTCACCTGACCCCAACCCCAAAGCAACCTGGAACCACAACCCTCAAATTTTTACAGACCCAACACCAAACCACAGCCCAAAACTTAAACCTAACACCAACACTAAGCCTAACCCTAACTGTCACCATAAACCTGGACCAAACACTAACCCGAATGCAAGCCCAAACCGTAAACTCAAACCGAAAGCCAACCCTAGGCACAACACTCAGGTTTATACTGACCCAGCAACCAAATCCAGGCCGAAACATAACCCTAACCCAACCTTTCTCTAATCCTATCACTATCCCTAACCCTAACCCTAGACCCAGCCTTTCAACCCACCCTCGCCCGACACCTGAACCCAACACGAAAGCCAACTTCAACACAACCCTCGACTTTTTACCACCTGAGCACCAATCGGCAGCCCTAAACATAACGCTTAAACCAACACTAAGCCTAAGGCTAACCCTAACCCTAACCCCAAACCGAGACCTAACCCTACCACGAACGCTAGCCCGAACCCTAAACCTAAATGCAAAGCCAACACTAAGCACAACCCTCAGCTTTATACCGAATCTGCAACCAAAAGCAGTCCAAACCGTAACCCTAAACCCAATCCTTTTCTATAACCCTAAACCTAACCCTAACCTGAACCCTAGGTGAAGCCCTACCACCCAACCTCGCCCAACCCTTGTCCCCAAATCCAATGCCAACCCTAAACAAAACCCTCGAATTTTTACCAACCCAAAACAAAACTGCAGCCCTAAAGTTAACTCTAGACCCAACACTAAGCCTAACCCAAACACTAACCCTCACTCTCAACCTAGACCCAACACTACCACAAATGCTAGTCTGAACCCTAAATCCAAACCCAAAGCCAACCCTAAGCACAACCTTCATATTTAAACCGACCAGGCAACCAAACGGAGCACAAAACGTAACCCTAATCCCATCCTTTGTCTAACACTAACCCTAACCCTAGCCCTAGCCGCAACCCTATGGCCCACCCTCGCCTGACCCCTGACCCCAACCCCAAAGACAACTGGAAACGCAACCTTACCATGAATGCTAACCCAAATCCTAAACCCAAACTGAAGCCACCCCTAAGCATAAACCTCAGGTATATACCGACCCAGCAACCAAACCCAGCCCCAAACTTATCCCTAACCCCACACTTTTCTCTAACCCTAACCCTAACCCTAACCCTAAACCTAAACCCAGCCTTACAACCCACCCTCGCCTGAAACCTGACCCCAACACGAAAGCCAACCCTAAACACAAGCCTCGATGTTTTACCATCCCAACACCAAACCACGGCCCTAAAATTAACGCTAACGACACTAAGCCTAAACATAACCCTAACCCTCACCCTAAATCTAGTCCCAACTTTACCACAACCACTAGCTGGAACCCTAAACCCAAACCCAAAGCCAAACTTAAGCACAACCTTAAGCTTTATACCAAATTGGCAACCAAAGCCTGAACCGTAACCCTAAACTGAACCCTTTCTCTAACCCTAAACCTAAACCTAACCTTAACCCTAGCCCCAGCCCTACCATACACCCTCACTTGACACTTGTCCCCAAACCCAAAGCCGTACCTAAACACAGCCCTCGAATATTTACAGACCCAAAATGATACCACGGCCCTAAACTTAACTCTAGCACCAACACTAAGCCTAACCCTAACCCTAACCCTTACCCTAAACCTAGACCCAACCCTACCACAGAAGCTAGTCAGAACTCTAAACCCAAACCCAAAGACAACCCGAAGCACAACCCTCAGCTTTATACAGACCTGGCAACCAAATGCAGCCCGAAACGTAACCTTAACACCAACCCTTTCCCTAACCTTAACCCTATCCATAACCCTAACCTTAGACCAGCCTTACAATGCACCCTCGCCTGACAACTGATCCCAACACGAAAGCCAACCCTAAACACAACCCTCGACTTTTTACCACCCCAGCACCAAACCGCAGCCCTAAACATAAAGCTAACACCAACACAAAGCCTAACCCTAACACTCACCCTAAACCTAGATGCAGCACTACCATGAAGGCTAGCCCGAACCCTAAACCCATATCCAAATCCAACCTTGAGCAACTTTAGATGGAACCATAAACCCAATCCCAAAGCTAACCCTAAGAACAACACTCAGCTTTATACCGAATTGTAAGCAAATGCAGCAAAACTGTAACCCTAACCCCACCCTTTCTCTAAGTCTAACCCTAAACCTAGCCCTTGTTCCAGCCCTACCATCCACCCTCACCCGATATTTGTCCCCAAACCCAAAGGCAAACCTAAACACAACCCTCAAATATTTACCAACCCAGTATGAAACCATGGCCCTCAACTAAACTCTAGCACCAACACTAAGCCTAACCCTAACCCTAAACCTCACCCTAAATCTAGATCCAACCCTACCATGAAAGGTAGTCAGAATCCTAAACCCAGACCCAAAACCAGCCCTAAGCACAACCCTCAGTTTTATACAGACCGGGCAACCAAACACAGCCCAAAACGTAACCCTAACCTGAACCCTTTCTCTACATCTAACCCTAAACCTAACCATAACCCTAGTCCTAACCCTACCACCCACACTCGCCTGACACCTGACCCCAACCCCAAAGCCAACCAGAAACACAACCCTCGACTTTTTACTGACCCACCACCAAATCACAGCCGTAAACTTAACCCTAAAACCAACACTAAGCCTACCCATAACCCTCTGCCTCACCATATACCTAGACCCAACACTACCACGAATCTAGCCTAAACCCTAAACCCCAACCCAAAGCCAACACTAAGCACAACCCTCAGCTTTATACCTACCTGGCCACCAAATGCAGCCCGAAATGTAACCCTAACCCAACCCTTTCTCAAAGACTAACCCTAACCCTAATCCTAGCCCCAGCATTACAACCCACCATCGCACAACACCCGACCCCAAAATGAAATCCAACCCTAAACATAACCCTCGATTTTTTACCACCCCAACACCAAACCGCAGCCCTAAACATAACACTATCACTAACATTAAGCCTAACCATAACCCTAGCCTGCCGTGTCCGGCTCTTGAAGCCAAGTCAGGAGAGGGGCATCGAGGTTGATTTAAGAAATCAGCACTCAGGAGACAAGTATGGTTCCATCACTCAGGGCTCCCTGCTTCTTGGGAGTGAGTCCTCTTTATTATTTCTTTCTTAGTAGTTCCCCATCTTAGTAGTAGTAGTCTTATGTTTTCTTGCCTCCCTTTTATATCCTCAGAACTTCCCTTATAGGAGGGAGTTCGCGCCGGCGGGAAGGGCTGGTTACATAATTGGTGGGGAGTTCGCGCTGGCGGGAAGGTCCCGGCGGGAACCTTGTTGTACTATCTCTAGTGGGTCATCTCCCCCAGGTCACACCCGCTTCCCTTATCCCCTCTTACAGGGGGCATCTCGGAAACTTTTGCATGCAATATTCCAGGGAGTTCTGCTCCCTCGGGCCCGAGGGTGGGCCACGATTACAAATCAACTGGGACATCTGATAGCTGCTTGCTCAACAGAGCTTGTAAAAGAGCTTGCCCAATATTAACCTCATAAATGCCTGCAACTTCTCAACGCCAGGGGGAGTAGGGGAATTACTTCATTCCCAGGCACAGATGTTCCTCTTGCCAGGAGGCAACACTAGCCCTCACCCTAAACTTAGAACCAACCCTAAAACAAAGGCTAGTCAGAACCCTAAACACAAACCCAAAGCCAACCCTAAGCACAACCCTCAGCTTTATACCTCCCCGGCAAACACGCCACCTGAAACATAACCCTAAACCCAACCCTTTCTCAATCCTTAACTGTAACCCTAACCCTAACCCTAGCCCCCGACCTACCGCCAAACCTCGCCTGACAGTTGTCCCCAAACCCAAAGCCAACCCTTAACACAACCCTTGACTTTTTACCACCCCAGCATGAAACCGCAACCCTAAACTTAACTCTAGCCCTCACCCTAACCCTAGCCCTAACCCGAACCCCAAACCTCACCTGAAATCTGTCCCCATCCCCAACACCAATCCTAAACACAAAACTCTACTTTTGACCAACCCTGCAGCAAATCGCACCCCTAAACGTAACCCAATACCAAAACTAAGCCTAAGCCTAAGCCTAAGCCTAACCCTAACCCTAACCTCACCCTAAACCTAGACCCGACCCTACCCAGAAAGCAAATCAGAACCCTAAACCCATATCCAAACTCAACCTGAAGCACAACCCTCAGCTTTTTACCATTCCAGCAACCAAATGCAGCCCAGAACATAACCCTAACACCAACCCTTTCTCTAACCCTAACCCTAACCATAACCAAAAGACTAGCCCCAGCCCTTCAACCCACCCTCACCCGACACCTGACCCCAACATCAAAGCCAACCGGAAACGCGACCCTCGAAGTTTTACCCACCCAACAACAAACCAGAGTCCTAAACTTAACCCTAACACCAACACTAAGCCTAACCCTCACCCTAACCCTCACCCTAAACCTAGACCAAACCCTACAGCGAATGCTAGCCTGAACCCTAAACCAAAACCCAAGCCAACCCTGAGCACAACCCTAAGCTTCATACCGACCTGGCAACCAAACGCAGCCCAAAGTGTAACTCTAACCCCAACCCCTTCTCTAATCCTAACCCTGCCCTATTCCTAACCCTAGAGCCAGCCTTACAACCCAGCTTAGCCTGACACCTGACCTTAACATGAAAGCCAACCCTAAAGACAACCCTCAAGTTTTTACTGCCCCAGCACCAAACCACAGCCCTAAACATAATGCTAAGACCAACACTAAGCCTAACACTAACACTAACCCTAACCCTTCCATGAAAGCTAGTCGGACCCAAAACCAACCCTAAGCACAACCTTCAGATTTATACAGAACTGGCAAGCAAACACAGCCCAAAAAGTAACCCTAAGTCCAAACCCTTTCTCTAACCCTAACCCTAACCCTAACTCTCACCCTAGACCCAACCCTACCACCCACCCTCGCCCAAACCTGACTCCAACCCAGAGACAACCCTAAACACAACCCTCGAATTTTTACCGACCCAGCACCAAACTGTAGCCCTAAAATTAATGCTAACACCAACCTTAAGCCTAACCCTGACCCTAACCCTCAGCCTAAACCTGGACCCATCCTTACCAAGAAAACTAGTCAGAACCCTAAACCCAAACCCAAAGCCAACCCTCAGCACAACCCTCAGCTTTATACCGAATCAGCAAACAAACGCAGCCCGGAATGCAACTCTAACCCCAACCATTTCTCTAAACCTAACCCTAACCCTTGCCCCAGCCCTACCACCCACCATTGCCTGACACCTGACTCCAACACAAAAGCCAACTCTAAACAAAACCCTCAAATTTTTACTGACCCAGCATGAAACCACAGTCCTAAACTTAACTGTACCACCAACACTAAGCCTAATCCTAACCATAATCCTCACCCTAAACCTAGACCCAACCCTACCACGAATGCTGGCCCAAACCCTAAACCCAAGCCCAAAGTCAACTCTAAACACAACCCTCAGCTTTATACCGACCTGGCAACCAAACACTGCCCAAAATATAACCCTACCCCAACACTTCCTCTAACCCTAACCCTAACCCTAACCCGATTGCCAGCCCTACCACCCACCATCATGAGACACCTGACCCCAACCCCAAAGCCAAACGTAAACACCACCCTGGACTTTTTACCGACCCACCATCAAACCACAGCCCTAAACATAATGATTACACCAACACTAAGCCTAACCCTAACCCTAAACCTCGCCTTAAATGTAGCCCCAGCCCCAACACCAACTCTAGCTGGAACCTTAAACTCAAACCCAGAGTTAAGCCTAAGCACAAAACTCAGCTTTATACCGAATTGGCAACCAAATGCAGCCTGAACCATAACCGTAACCCCAACCCTTCCTAACCCTAACCCTAAACTTAACCCTAACTCCAGTCCTACCACCCACACTCGTCCAACACTGGTCCTGAAACCCAAAACCAAACCTAAACAAAACCCTCGAATTTTTACCAACCCAGTACGAAACCACAGCCCTAAACTTAACTCTACCGCCAACACTAAGCCTAACCCTAACCCTAACCCTCACCCTAAACCTAGACCCAACCCTACCACGAAAGCTAGTCAGAACCCTAATCCCAAACCCAAGTCCAACCCTGAGCACAACCCTCAGCTTTATACCAACACGGCAACCAAACGCAGGCTGAAAATTAACCCTAACCCCAACCCTTTCTCTAACCCTAACCCTAAACCTAGCACTAACCATAGACCCAAACTTACAACCCACCCCTGTCCATCACATGACCCCACCCCCAAAGCCAACTGGACACACAACCCACGACTTTTTACCAACCCACCACCAAACCACAGTCATAAACTTAATCCTAACACCAACACTAAGCCTAAGAAAGTGTTAGGGTTAGGGTTACGGTTTGGGCTGCGTTTGGTTACCAATTCGGTATAAAGATGAGGGTTGTGCTTTGGGTTAGCTTTGGGTTTATGATTCTGGCTAGAGTTCATGGTAGGGTTGTGTCTAGGTTTAGGGTGAGAGTTAGCGTTAGGGTTAGGCTTAGTGTTGGTGTTAGCATTATGTGTAAGGTTAGGGCTAGGGTTAGAGAAAGTGTTGGGGTTGGGTTATGTTTCGAGCTGCGTTTGATTGCTGGATGGGTATAAAGCTGAGTGTTGTGCTAGGGTTAGCTTTGGGTTTGGGTTTAGGATTCGGGCTAGTGTTCATGGTAGGGGAGGGTCTAGGTTTAAGGTGAAGGTAGGGTTAGGGTTAGGCTTAGTGTTGGTTTTTGGGTTAAGTTTAAGGCTGCGGGTTAGTGGTGGGTATAAAAAGTCTTGGGTTGTGTTTCCGGTTGGCTATGGGGTTGGGGTAAGGTGTCAGTGAGGGTCGGTGGTAGGGCTGTGGCTAGGGTTAGAGTTAGGATTAGGGATAGGGTTAGAGCAAGAGTAGGGGTTAGGGTTATGTTTCGGGTTGCGTTTGGTTGCTGGGTGAGTATAAAGCTGAGGGTGGTGCTTAGGGTTAGCTTTCAGTTTGGTTTTAGGGTTTCAGCTATCATTCATGGTAGAGTTGGACTAGGTTTAGGGTGAGGGTTAGGGTTAAGGTTATGCTTAGTTTTGGTGTTAGGTTTAAGTTTAGGGCTGCGGTTTGGTGGTGGGTCGGTAAAAATCGAGGGCTGTGTTTCTGGTTGGCTTTGGAGTTGGGGTCAGGTGTCTGTCATGGGTGGGCAGTTGGGCTGTGTCTAGGATTAGGGCTACATTTAGGGTTAGGGTTAGAGCAAGTGTTGTGGTTAGGGTTATGTTTCAGGCTGTGTTTGGTTGCCAGGTCATTATAAAGCTGAGGGTTGTGCTTAGGGTTAACTTTGGGTTTGGGTTTAGGGTTCCGGCTAGTGTTTGTGGTAGGGTTGGGTCTAGGTTTAGGGTAAGGGTTGGGTTTGTGGTTAGGCTTAGTGCTGGTGTTAGGGTTATATTTAGGGCTGTGGTTTGGAGCTGGGGTGGTAAAAAGTCAAGGGTTGTGTTTAGGGTTGGCTATCATTTTGGGATCAGGTGTCGGGTGTGTGTGGATTGTAAGGCTGGGCTAGGGTTAGGGTTAGGGTTAGGGTTAGAGAAAGGGTTGGGGTTTGGGATAGATTTCATCTGCGTTTGGTTGCCAGTTCAGTATAAAGCTGAGGATTGTGCTTTGGGTTGACGTTGGGTTTGGGTTAGGGTTTGGGCTAGGGTTCATGGCAGGGTTGGGTCTAGGTGTAGGGTGAAGCAGATGATTATGGTTAGGCTTAATGTTGGTGTTAGGGTTAAGGTTATGGCTGTGGTTTGGTGGTGGGCCAGTAAAAAGTTGAGGGTTGTGTTTCTGGTTGGCTTTGGGGTTGTGGTCAGGTGTCAGGCAAGGGTGGGTGGTAGGGCTGGGGCTAGGGTTAGGGTTAGGTTTAGGGTTGGGGTCGAGAAAGGGTTTGGGTTAGGGTCACGTTTCATGCTGCGTTTGGTTGCCAGGTCGGTATAAACCTGAGGGCTGTGTTTAGGGTTGGCTTTGGGTTTGGGCTTTGGGTTCTGACTAGCTTTTGTGGTCGGGTTGGGTCTAAGTTTACGGTGAGGTTTAGCGTTAGGGTTAGGCTTAGTGTTGGTGCTAGATAAAAGTTTATGACTGAAGTTTCATAATGGGTTGTTAAAAATTCGAGGGTTGTGTTTAGGTATGGCTTTGGGTTTGGGGACAAGTGTCGGGCAAGGGAGGATGGTAGTGATTAAGCTAGGGTTAGGGTTAGGGTTAGAGAAAGTTTTTGGTTTAGGGTTACGGTTCAGGCTGTATTTCCTTCCCAATTCAGTTTAGGGTTGGCTTTCCTGTTGGGGTTGGTTGTCAGGCGAGGTTGGGTTGTAAGGCTGGGCCTAGGTTTAGGGTTATGGTTAGGGTTATGATTAGGTTTAGGGTTAGAGAAAGGGTTGGGGTTAGTGTTACATTTCAGGCTGCATTTGGTTGCCATGTCCATATTAAGCTGTGGGTTGTGCTTAGGGCTGGCTTTGGGTTTGGGTCTAGGGTTTGGGCTAGCGCACATGGTAGAGTTCAGTGGAGGTTTAGGGTGAGGGTTAGGGTTAGGGTAAGGCTTAGTGTGGTGTTAGGGTTTAGTTTAGGGCTGTGGTTTGGTGGTGGGTCTCTAAAAAGTCGAGGGTTGTCTTTCCAGTTTGTTTTGGGGGTTAGGGTCAGGTGTCGGGCAAGGGTGGGTGGTAGGGCTGGTGCTAGGGTTATAGTTAGGGTTAGGGTTAGGGTTAGAGAAAGGGTGGGGTTAGGGTTACATTTAGGGCTGTGTTTGATTGCCGGGTCAGTATAAAGCTGAGGGTTGTGCTTAGGATAGGCTTTGGGTTAGGGTTCAGGGTTCTGACTATCTTTCGTGGTAGGCTTGGGTCTAGGTTTAGGGTGAGGGTTAGGGTTAGAGAAAGGGTTGGGGTTAGGCTTACGGTTTGGCCTGGGTTCGTTTGTCAATTCAGTATAAAGTTGAGGGTTCTGCTTAGGGCTGGCTTTGGGTTTGGGTTTAGGGTTCCAACTAGAGTTTGTGGAAGGGTTGAGTCTAGGTTTAGGGTGAGGGTTAGGGCTAGAGTTAGGCTTAGTGTAGGTGTTAGCATTATGTTTAGGGCTGCTGTTTGGTGCTTGGGCGTTAAAAAGTCGTGTGTCGTGTTTAGGTTTGGCTTTCGTGTTGGAGTCAGGTTTCAGTCAAGGTTTGGTTGTAAGGCTGGGTCTAGGATTAGGGTTAAGTTTAGGGTTAGGGTTAGGGTTAGAGATGGTTGGGGTTAGGGTTACATTTCTGGCTACGTTTGGTTGCCGGATTGGCATAAAGCTGAAGCTTGTGTTCAGGGTTTGCTTTGGGTTTGGGTTTAGGGTTTGGGATAGGGTTCGTGGTAGGGTTACGTGTACATATAGGGTGAAGGTTAAAGTTAGGGTTTGGCTTACTGTTGGTGTTAGGGTTAAGTTTAGGGCTTCAGTTTGGTGGTGGGTTGGTAAAAAGTCAATGGTTGTATTTCAGGTTGGCTTTCATGTTGTGGTTAGGTGTCGGGTGAGGGTGGGTGGTAGGGCTGGGGCTAGAGTTAGGGTTAGGGTTTGGGTTAGGGTTAGAGAAAGGGTCGGGTTAGGTTTACGGTTTGGGTTGTGTTTGGTTGCGGGTTCAGTATAAAGCTGAGTTTTGTGCTTAGGGTTGGCTTTGGGTTTCTGTTTAGGGTTCATGATATGGTTGCCTCTAGATTTAGGGAGAGGGCTGGGGTGATGGTTAGGCTTAGTGTTGGTGTTAGTTTTATGTTTATGGCTGTGGCTTGGTGCTGGGGCGGTAAAATGTCGAGGGTTGTTTTTAGGGCTGGCTTTCGTTTTGGGATCAGGTGTAGGGCGAGGGTGGGTTGTAAGGCTAGGGCTTGGGTTAGGGTTAGGGTTAATGTTATAGAAAGAGTTGGGGTTAGGGTTACGTTCCATGTTGCATTTGGTTGCTGGAATGGTACAAAGCTGAGGGTTGTGCTTATGGCTGGCATTGGGTTTGGGTTTAGGATTCTGACTACCTTTTGTGATATGGTTAGGTCTAGGTTTAGGGTGAGGGTTAGGTTTAAGGTTAGGCTTAGTGTTGGTGCTAGACATATGTTTAGTGGTGCGGTTTGGTTCTGCGCGGTAAAATGTCAAGTGTTGTGTTTAGGTTTGTCATTGGGTTTGCGGTCAGGTAACAGACAAGTGTGGGTGGTAGGTCGAGGGCTAGGGTTAGGCTTATGGTTACGGTTAGTATTAGAGAAAAGGTTGGGGTTAGGGTTATGGTTTGAGCTGCATTTTATTGCTGATTCAGTATAAAGCTGAGGGATGTGCTTAGGGTTGGCCTGGGTTTGGGTTTAGGGTTCTGGCTAGCTTTCATGGTTGGGTTGGTTCTAGGTTTAGATTTAGGGTTAGGTTTAGGGTTAGGCTTAGTGTTGGTGTTAGCCTTATGTTTACAGCTACCATTTGGTGCTGGGCCAATAAAAAGTTGAGGGTTGTGTTTACAGTTGGCTTTTGTGTTGGGGTCTGGTGTCGGGTGAGGGTTGGTGGTGGGGCTGGGTCTAGGGTTAGGGTTAGGGTTAGGATGTGGGTTAGGATTAGAGAAAGGATTGGGGATAGGATTACATTTTGGGCTTCCTTTGTTTATGGGGTCTGTCTAAACCTGAGGGTTGTGCTTAGGGTTGACTTTGGGTTTGGTTTTAGGGTTTGGACTAGCGTTTGTATTAGGTTTGGGTCTAGGGTTAGGGTGAGGTTTAGGGTTAGGCTTAGTGTTGGTGTTACGGTTAAGTTTCGGGTTTTTCTTTGGTTCTGGGTCGATAAAAAGTAGAGGATTGTGTTTCCAGTTGGCTTTGGGGTTGGGTTCAGATGTTGGGCGAGGGTTTGTGGTAGGGATGGGACTAGGGTAAGGGTTAGGGTTAGGGTTAGAGAAAGGGTTGGGATTAGGGTTACTTTTCTGGTGGTGTTTGGTTGCCTGGGGGGAATAAAGCTGAGGGTTGTGCTTAGGGTTGGCTTTGGGTTTGGGTTTAGGGTTCTGACTAGCTTTCATGGTAGAGTTGGGTCTAGGTTTAGGGTGAGGGCTGGGGTTAATGTTAGGTTTAGGGTGTGGTTTAGGATTAGGTTTAGGCATCGTGTTGGTGCTAGAGTTAAGTTTAGGGCTGGTGGTTAGTGCTGGGTCGGTAAAAATTCGAGGGATGTGTTTCAGGTTGGCTTTGGGTTAGGGGACAAGTGTCGGGTGAGGGTGGGTGGTAGGGCTATGGTTAGGTTTAGGTTTAGGGTTAGGGTTAGGGTTAGGGTTAGGGTTAGAGAAGTGTTGGGGTTAGGGTTACAGTTTGGGCTGCATTTGGTTGCTGATTTGGTGTAAAGCTGAAGGTTGTGCTAAGGGTTGGCTATGGGTTTGTGTTTATTGCCCCGGCTAGCACTCATTGTAAGGTTGGGTCTAGGTTAGGGTGAGGGTAAGGGTTAGGTTTAGGCTTAGTGTTGGTGTTAGTGTTATGTTTAGGGCTGTGGTTTGGTGCTGGGGCGGTAAAAGTCGAGAATTGTGTTTAGGGTTGGTTTTGTGTTGGACTCAGGTATCAGGCGAGGGTGTGTTTAAGACTGTGGGTAGGGTTAGGGTTAGGGTTAGGGTTAAGTTAGAGAAAGGTTTGGGGTTAGGCTTGCATTTTGGGCTGTGTTTTGTTACCGGGTTGGTATAAATTTGAGGGCTGTGCTTAGAGTTGGCTTTTGCTTTGGGTTTAGGGTTCATGCTAGCATCTGTGGTAGGGTTGGGTCTAGGTTTAGGGCGAGGTTTATGGTTAGGGTTAGGCTTAGTGGTGGTGTTAGGGTTAAGTTCAGGGTGGCAATTTGGTGGTTGGTTGTTCAAAAGTGGAGGGTTGTGCTTCCGGATGGCTTTCATGTTGGGATCAGGTGTTGGATGAGGGTGGGTGGTAGGGCTGGGGCTAGGAATAGGGATAGGATTAGGGTTTGAGTTAGAGAAAGGGTTGGGGTTAGGGTTACGTTTCAGACTGCGTTTGGTTGCCAGATCAGTATAAAGCTGAGTGTTGTGCTTAGGGTTGGCTTTGGGTTAGGGTTTACAGTTCTGACTAGCTTTCGTGGTAGGGTTGGGCCAAGTTTAGGGTGAGGGTTAGGCTTAGTGTTGGTTCTAGAGTTAAGTTTAGTGCTCGGTTTCATGCTGGGTCAGTAAAAATACCAGGGTTTTGTTTAGGGTTGGCTTTGAGTTTGGGTTTAGGGTTCAGTCTAGTGTTCGTGATAGGGTTGGGTCTAGGTTTAGGGTGAGAGTTCGGGTTAGGGTCAGGCTTAGAGTTGGTGTTAGCCTTATGTTTAGGACTGTGATTTGGTGCCTGGGTGGTAAAAATTCGAGGGTTGTGTTTAGGGTTGACTTTCATGTTGGGGTCAGGTGTCAGGAGAGTGTGTGTTCTATGGCTGGGTCTAGGGTTAGGGTTAGGGTTATGGTGAGGTTTAGAGAAAGGGTTGGGATTAGGGTTATGTTTTGGGCTGCAATTGTTTACCCAGTTGGTATAAAGCTGAGGGCTGTGCTTAGGGTTGGCTTTGGGTTTTGATTTACGGTTTAGTTCAGACTAGCTTTCATGGTAGGGTTTGGTCTAGGTTTAGGGTGAGGGTTAAGGTTAGGGTTTGGCTTCGTGTTGGTGCTTCAGTTAAGTTTAGGGCTCCAGTTTTGTGCTGGGCCTGTAAAAATTCTTGGGTTGTGTTTAGGGTTGACTTTGGGTTTGGGGACAAGTGTCAGTTGAGTGTGGGTGGTAGGGCGGGCCTAGGGTTAGGTTTAGAGAAAGAGTTGGGTTTAGGGTTATGTTTCGGGCTGTGTTTGCTAGCTGGGTCAGTATAAAACTGAGGGTTGTGGATAGGGTTGGTTTTGGGTTTGGGTTTAGGGTTCTGACTAGCTTTCATGGTAAGGATGGGCCTAGGTTTAGGGTGAGGTTTAGGGTTTGAGTTAGGCTTTGTGTTGGTGCTAGAGTTAATTTTAGGGTTGCGGTTTCATGCTGGGTCGGTAAAGCTTTGAGTTTGTGTTTACAGCTGGCTTTTGGTTAGGGGACAATTGTCAGGCAAGGGTGGGTTATAGGGTTGGGTTTAGGGTTAGGGTTAGGGTTAGAGAAAGTGTTGGGGATAGGGTTAAAGTTCGTGCTGCATTTGGTTGCCAATTTGGTGTAACGCTGAAGGTTGTGCTTAGGGCTGGCTTTGGGTATGGGTTTAGGTTTCCAGCTAGCGTTTGATGTAGGGTTGGGTCTAAATTACAGTGAGGGTTAGAGATAGAGTTAGGCTTAGTGTTAGTGATAGTGTTATGTTTAGGGCTGTGGTTTGTTGCTGTAGCAGAAAAAAGTTGAGGTTTGTGTTTAGGGTTGGATTTAGCATTGGGTTCCGGTGTTGGGTGAGTGTGGTTTTTAAGGCTGGGTCTAGGATTAGGATTAGTGTTAGGGTTAGGGTTAGAGAAAGGTTTGGAGTTACTGCTACGTTTTGTGCTGTGTCTGGTAGCCATGTCGATATAAAGCTGAGGGATGTGCTTAGGGTTGCCTTTGGGTTTGGGTTTAGGGTTCAGGCTAGTGTTCATGGTAGGGTTCATTCTAGCTTTAGGGTGAGGGTTAGGGTTAGGGTTAGGCTCAGTGTTGGTGTTAGGTTAAGTTTAAGGCTGAGGTTCTGTAGTGGTCAGTAAAAATTCGAGGGTTGTGTTTCTGGTTGGCTTTGCAGTAGGGGTCAGGTGACTGACTGGGGGGGGTGGTAGTGCTGGGAGTAGGGTTAGATTAGGTTTAGGGTTAGGTTTAGAGAATGGGTTGGGTTTAGGGTTATGTTTTGGTCTGCGTTTTTTGCCCAGTTGGTATAAAACAGAGGGTTGTGCTTAAGGTTAGCCTGGGTTTGGCTTTAGGGTTCTGACTAGCTTTCATGGTAGGGTTGGGTCTAGGTTTAGGGTGAGGGTTAGGGTTAGGATTAGGCTTAGTGTTGGTGCTAGAGTTAAGTTTAGGGCAGTGGTTTCAAGCTGGGTCAGTAAAAATTCGAGGGTTGTTTAGAGTTGGCTTTAGGTTAGGTGACAAGTGTCGAGTGAGGGTGAGTGGTAGGGCTGGAGTTAGGGTTAGGGTTAGGGTTAGGATTATGTTTAGTGTTAGGGTTGGAGAAACGGTTGGATTTAGGGTTATGGTTCAGGCTGCTTTTGTTGCCAGGTCAGTACAAAGCTGAGGGTTGTGCTTATGGTTGGGTTGGGTTTGGGTTTAGGTTACCAGCTAACATTCGTGGTAGAGTTGGGTGTAGGTATAGGGTGAGGGTTAGGGTTATAGTTAAGCTTAGGGTTGGTGTTAGCATTATGGTTAGGGCTGTGGTTTGCTACTGGGCAGTACAAAGTCAAGAGTTGTGTTTAGGTTTGGCTTTGGGTATAGGGACAAGTGTCAGGCGAATGTGGGTGTTAGGGCTGGAGTTAGGGTTAGGGTTAGGGTAGAGGTTAGGGTTAGAGAAAGGGTTGGGATTAGGGGTATGGTTTGGGCTGAGTTTGCTTACTGATTCAGTATAAAATGAGGGTTGTGCTTAGGGTTAGCTTTGGTTTTCAGTTTATGATTCTGGCTAGAGTTCTTGGTAGGGATAGTTCTAGGTTTAGGGTGAGGGTTAGGGTTAGGCTTAGGTTTAGTGTTGGTGTAAACATTATGTTTAGAGCTGCGGTTTGGTGCTGGGGCAGTAAAAAGTTGAGGGTTTTGTTTAGCATTGGCTTCGTGGTTGGGGTCAGCTGTCAGGCGAGGGCTTGTGTTAGGGCTGGGGCTAGAGTTAGGATTAGGGTTAGGGTTAGGGTTAGAGAAAGGGTTGGGTTTAGGTTTATGGTTCGGGCTGCATTTAGTTTCTGATTCCTTATAAAGCTGAGCGTTGTGCTTAGAGTTGGCTTTGGGTTTGGCGTTAGGGTTCAGGCCTGCATTCGTGGTAGGGTTCTGTATAGGTTTAGAGTGAGGGTTAGGGATAAGATTTGGCTTAGTGTTGGTGTTAGGGTTAAGTTTAGGGCTGTGGTTTGGTGATGGTTCGGTAAAAAGTCGACTGTTGTGTTTCCAGTTAGCTTTGGATTTGGGTACAAGTGTCGGGCGAGGGTGGGTGGTCGGGCTGGGTCTAGGGTTAGTGTTACAGTTAGGTTTAAGTTTCGAGAAAGGGTTGTGGTAAGGGTTACTTTTCAGGCTGCGTTTGGTTACTGGGTCAGTATAAAGCTGAGGTTTTTGCTTACAGTTGGCCTTGGGTTTGGGGTTATGGTTCTGAATAGCATTCATGGTATGGTTGAATCTAGGTTTAGGGTGAGTGTTAAGGTTAGGGTTAGGCTTAGTGATGGTGTTAGCATTATGATTAGGGCTGCGGTTTGGTGCTGGTGTGGAAAATGTCGAGAGTTGTGTTTAAGGTTGGCTTTCATGTTGGTGTCAGGTTTCGCTCTATGGTGGGTTGTATGGCTGGGTCTAGGGTTAGGGTTAGGGTTAGAAAAATGGTTGGGGTTAGGGTTATGGTTTGGGCTGGTTTGGTCGCTGGGTTGGTATAAACCTGAGGGATGTGCTTATGGTTGGCTTTGGGTTTGGCTTAGGGTTCTGGTTAGCATTCGTGGTAAAGTTGGGTATAGGTATAGGGTGAGGGTTAGGGTTAGGGTTAGGTTTAGTGTTGGTGTTAGGGTTATATTTAGGGCTGTGGTTTGCTTCTGGGTTGGTAAAAAGTCAAGGGTTGTGTTTAGGGCTGAATTCGTAGTTGGGGTCAAGTGTCAGACGAGGCTGGGTCTTAGGGATATGGGTAGGATTAGGGTTAGGGTTAGAGAAAGGGTTGGGTTTAGGCTTAAATTTCAGGCTGCATTTGGTTGCTGGGTCAGTATAAAGCTGAGGGTTATGCTTAGGGTTGGTCTTAGGTTTGGGTTTAAGTTTTGGGCTAGCATTCATGGCAGAGGAGTTTCTAGGTTTTGGGTGAAGGTTAAGGGTAGGGTTAGGCATAGTGTTGGCATTAGGGTTAACTTTAGGGCTTCAGTTTGGTTTTGGGTTGGTAAAAAGTCCAGTGTTGTGTTTAGGGTTGGCTTCGTGGTTGAGGTCAGGTGTTGGGCGTGGGTGGGTGTTAGGGCTGGGGCTTTGGTTAGGATTACAGTTAGGGTTAGGGTTAGGGTTAGACAAAGGGTTGCATTTAGGGTTATGTTTTGGGCTGCATTTGGTTGTTGTGTCAGTATAAAGCTGAGGGTTGTGCTTACAGTTGGCTTTGGGTTTGGTTTAGGGTTCGGGCTAGCATTCGTGGTAGGGCTGGGTTTTGGTTTAAGATGAGGTTAGGCTTAGTGTTGGTGTTAGGTTAAGTTTAGGGCTGCGGTTTGCTTCTGGGTTGGTAAAGAGTCGAGGGTTGTGTATAGGGTTGGCTTTGGGGTTGGGGTCAGATTTCTGTTGATGGTGGGTGGTAGGGCTCAGGCTAGGGTTAGGGTTAGTGTTAGTGTTAGGATTGGATAAAGGGCTTGGGTTAGGGTTACATTTCAGGCTGTGTTTGGTTCCGGGTCAATATAAAGATGAGTGTGGTGCTTAGGGTTGGCATTGGGTTTGGGATTAGGGTTCAGAATAGTGTTCATGGTAAGGTTGGGTTTACCTTTATGATGAAGGTTAGGGTTAGGGTTAGGCTTAGTTTTGGTGTTAAGTAAAGTTTTGGGCTGCGATTTGGTGCTGGGTCATTCAAAAGTCAAGGGTTGTGTTTAGGGTTGGCTTTGGCATTGGGGTCAGATGTCGGGTGAGGGTGGGTGGTATGGCTGGATCTAGGGTTATGGTTAGGGTAAGCATTAGGGTTAGGGAAAGCGTTGGTGTAAGGGTTACGTTTTGGATGCCAGGTCGGTAAAAGCTGAGGGTTGTGCTTTGGGTTGGCTTTGCGTTTGTGGTCAGGTGTCGGACAAGGGTTGGTGGTAGGGCTGTGGCTAGGGTTAGGGTTAGGATTAGGGTTAGAGAAAGGGTTTGGTTTGGGGTTACATTTCAGGCTGTGTACCAACCTGCAACCAAATCAGCCTGAAATGAAACCCTAAACCCAAATCTTTCTCTAACTCTAACCCTTACCCAAACCCTAAACCTAGTCCCAGCCTTACCACCCACACTCCCGACACCTGACCCTAGCCCCAAAGCCAGCCCTAAACACAACCCTCAACTTTTTACCACCCCAGCACCAAACCACAGCCCTAGACTTAACCTTAACACTAACACAAAGCTTAATCCTAACCCTAATCCTCACCCTATACCTTGATCCAACCCTACCACAAATGCTAGCCTGAACCCTAAACCCAAACCCAAACCCAACCCAAAGCACAACCCTCAGCTTTACACCAAACCCGCAACCAAACAGCATGAAACGTAACCCTAACCCCAGCCTTTTCTCTAACATTAACACTAACCCTAACCCAAACCCCAGTCCCAGGCCTACCATCCAACATCACCCAACACCTGAACATAACCCCGAAGCCAACCTTAAACACAACCTGAGACTTCTTACCGACCAAGAACCAAACCACAATCCTAAACTTAACCCTAACCTTAACCCTCACTCTAAACCTTGATCTAACACTACCATGAATGCTATCACGAACTTTAAACCCAAACAAAGGCCAATCCTAAGCACAACCTTCATCTTTATACCAACCCAGCAACCAAACACAGCCAGAAACCTAACACTAGACCCAACCCTTTCTCTAACCCTAACCCTAACCCTAGCCATAGCCCTACCACCCACCCTCACCTGACATATGACCCCACCAACAAAGCCAACCCTAAACACAGCCCTCGACTTTTTACTGATGCAGCACCAAAATGCAGCCCTAGACTTAACCCTAACACCAACACTAAGCCTAACTCTAACCCTAACCCTAACACTCACCGTAAACACAGACCCAACATTACCATGAACGCTAGCCCAATCCCTAAACCTAAACCCAAGGACAACCCTAAGCACAACCCTCAGCTTTGTACCAACCTGGCAATGATACGCAGCCCAAAAGTCACCCCAAACCCAGCACTTTCTCTAACCCTAACCCTAACCCTAACCCTAGCCACAGCCATACCACCCACCCTCGCCCAACACCTGACCTTAACACCAAAGCCAAACATAAAAACAACCCCCATCTTTTTACCGACCGTGCAACAAACCACAGCCCTAAACAAAACCCTAACACCAACACTAAGCCTAACCCTAACCCTAACCCTCACCCTAAACCTTGATCTAACCCTACCATGAAGGCTATCCCGAACACTAAACCCAAAGCCAAAGCCACCCTAAGCACAACCCTCAGCTTTATACTGTCCCGGCAAACAAATGCATCTCATAACATAACCCTAACCCCAACCCTTTCTTTAACCCTAACCTCAACCCTAACACTAACCCCAACCCTAACCCTAGCCAAAGCCCTACCACCAACCCTCGTCTGACACCTGGCCACAACCCCAGGGCAAACCTAAACACAAACCTCGAGTTTTTACCAATCAAGCACCAATACGCAGCCCTAAACTAAACCCTAACACCGACAGTAAGCCTAACCTTAACCCTAAACCTCACCTTAAACTTAGATCCAACCTTACCACAAATGCTATCCTAAAACCAAAGCCAACCCAAAGCACAACCCTCAGCTTTACACCGAGCCAGCAACCAAACACAGCAAAAACGTAACCCTAACCCCAACCATTCTCTAACCTTAACCCTACCCTAACCCTAGCCCAAGCCCCAGCCCTACCACCCACATTCGCCTGACACCTGACCCACGACAAAGCGAAACCTAACCACAACCCTCCACTTTTTACCAACCCAGCACCAAACCACAGCCATAAACTGAACCCTAGCATGAACACTAAGCCTAAACGTAACCCTAAACCTCACCCTACCCCTAGATCCAATACTAGTACGAATTCTAGCCCGAACACTAAAATCTAAACAAAGCCGACCCTAAGCACAACCCTCAACTTTATACCAACCCAGCAACCAAACACAGCCTGAAACGTAACCCTAACCACAACCCTTTCGCTCACCCTAACCCTAACCCTAACCCTAACTGTAGCCTCAGCCCAACCACCCAAATTGGCCCAACACCTGACTCTAACACTCAAGCCAACACTAAACACAAACCTCGAGTTTTTACCAACCCAGCAGCAAACCACAGCCCTACACTTAACCCTAACACAAACACTAAGCATAACCCTAACCCTAACCCTCACCCTCACCCTAAACCTAGACCCAACCCTACCACGAAAGCTAGTCAGAACCCTAAACCCAAACCAAAAGCCAACCCTAAGCACCACCCTCAGCTTTATATCTACCCAGAAATGAAAAACAGCCCAAAATGTAACCTTAACCCCAACCCGTTCTCAAACCCTAACCCTAACCCTTACCCAAACCCTAGCCACAGCCCTACCACAACCCTTGCCCGACACCTAACCACAACCCCAAAGCCAACCCTAAACACAAACCTCGAGTTTTTACCCAACCAGCACCAAACCGCAGCCCTAAATGTAACCCTAACACCAACACTAAGCCTAACCTTATCCCTAACCCTCACCCTAAAACTAGACCCAAAACAACCACAAAGGATATCACGAACCCTAAACCCAAACCCAAAGCCAACCCAAAGCACAAACCTCAGTTTTACACTGACCAGCCAACCAAACGAGCCCAAAACGTAACCCTAACCCCAACCCTTTCTTAACCCTAACCCTAAACCTAACCCTAACCCAAGACACAGCCCTACCATCCATCCTCACCTGACGCCTGACCCCAACCCCAAAGCCAACTCTAAACACAACCGTGGATGTTTAACCAACACAGCACCAAACTGCAGCCCTAAACTTAACTCTAACACCAACTCTAAGCCTTAACATAACCCTAACCCTCACCCAAAACCTAGACCCAACCCAACCATGAACATTATCCCGAACCCTAAACCCAAACCCAAAGCCAACCCTAAGCACAACCCTCAGTTTTATACTGAAATGGAAACCAAACGCATCCCAAAACATAACCCTAAACCCAGCCATTTCTCTAACCCTAAACCTAACCCTAAACTTAACCCTAGTCCCAGCCCTACCACCCAAACTGACCCAAACCCCAAAGCCAACCCTAAACACAACCTTCAACTTTTTACCAACCCAGAATCAAACTGCAGCCCTAAATGTTTCCCTAACACCAACACAAAGTCTAACCCGAACCCTAATGCTCACACTAAACTTAGACCCAAAGTTACCATGAATGCTAGTCCGAACACTAAACCCAAACCCAAAGTCAACCCTGGTTTTATAATGACCTGGCAACCAAACGCAGCATGAAACGTAACCTTAACCCCAACCCTTTCTTTAACCCTAACCCTACCCCTACCCCTAGCCCTAGCCCCAGCCCTACCACCCACCCTCGCCTGACACCTGACGCCAATCCCAAAGCCAACCCTAAAAACAAGCCTCGAGTTTCTACCAATCCAGCACCAAATCGCATCCCTAAACTAAACACTAACACCAACACTAAGCCTAACCCTAACCCTAACCCTCACCCTAAACCCAGACCCAACACTACCATGAACACTAGCCTGAACCCTAAACCCAAACTGAAAGCCAATCCTAAGCATGACCCTCAGCTTTATACCGACCCAGCAACCAAACACAGCCCAAAACATAACCCTATTGCCAACCCTTTCTCTAACCCTAACCCTAACTCTACCCCTAACCCTAGTCCCAGGCATCCAACCACCCTCGCATGACACCTGACCCAAACCCTAAAGCCAACCCTAAACATAGCCCTCGACTTTTTACTGACTTAGCACAAAACTGCAGACCTAAACTTAACCCTAACACCAACACTAAGCCTAAATCTAACACTAACCCTCACCCTAAACTAGACCCAACCCTACCAGGAATGCTAGCTCGAACCCTAACCTCAAGCCCAAAGCCAAACCTAAGCAGAACCCTCAGCTTTATACTGACCTGACAACTAAACTCAGCTTGAAATGTAACCCTAAACCCAACCCTTTCTCTAACCCTGACCCTAACCCTAAACCTAACCCTCACCCTAAAACTAGACCCAACCCTAGTACAAATGCTAGCAGGAACCCTAAACCCAAACCCAAAACCAACCCTCAGCACAGCCCTGAGCTTTATATTGACCCAGCAACCAAACGAAACCCAAAACTTAACCCTAAACCAAACCCTCTCTCTAGACCTAACCCTAACCCTAACTGTAACCATAACCATAGACCCAGACCTACAACCCACACTCACCTGACATCTGACCCCAACTCGAAAGCCAACCATACACACAACCTTAGACTTTTTACCACCCCACACCAAACCACAGCCCTAAACATAATGCTAACACCAACACTAACCCTAACCCTAACCCTCACCCTCACCCTAAACCTAGTGCCAACCCTGCCACGAATGTTAACCAGAATTCTAAACCCAAACCCAAAGCCAACCCTAAGCAAAATCCTCAGCTTTATACTGAATTGGGAACAAAACCCAGCACACACCATAACCCTATAACCAACCCATTCTCTAACCCTAACCCTAAC
Source organism: Tamandua tetradactyla (assembly GCF_023851605.1). NCBI lineage: Eukaryota > Metazoa > Chordata > Mammalia > Pilosa > Myrmecophagidae > Tamandua > Tamandua tetradactyla. The sequence goes on along the minus strand of NC_135327.1, from coordinate 92,449,721 downwards.
TCTAGCACCAGCCCTAACACCCAAACTCGCCCGAAACTTGTCCACAAACCCAAAGCCAAACATAAATACAACCCTCGAATTTTTACTGACCCAGCATGAACCTGCAGCCTGAAACTTAACTCTAGCACCAACACTAAGCCTAACACTAACCCTAACCCTCACCATAAACCTAGACCCAACCCTTCCACGAACGCTAGCCCAAACCCTAAACCCAAACCCAAAGCCAACCCTAAGCACAACCCACAGCTTTATACTGACCTGGCAACCAAACACGTCCCCAAACTTAACCCTAACCCTAAACCTTTCTCTAGCTCTAAAGCTAACCCTAACCCTAACCCTAGCCCCAGCCCTACCACCCACCCTTGCCAGACAGATGTCCCCAAACCCAAAGCTAACACTCAACACAACCCGCGAATTTCTACTGACCCAGCACAAAACTGCAGCCCTAAACTTAACTCTAGTTCCAACACTAAGCCTAACTCTATCTCTAACCCTCACACTAAACCTAGACCCAAAGCTACCATGAAAGCTGGTCAGAACCATAAATGCAAATCCAAAGCCAACCCAAAGCACAACCCTCAGTTTGTACCAACCTGGCAACTAAATGCAGACCGAAACACAACCCTAAACCCAACACTTTCTCTAACCCTGACCCTAAACCTAACCCTAAACCTAGCCCCAGCCTTACAATTAACCGTCGCCTGAGACCTAACCCCAAACCCAATGACAACCGGAAACACAACCCTCGATTTTTACTGACCCACCATCAAACCTCATCCCTGAACTTAACCTACACTAAGCTTAAACCTAACCCTACCCCTCACCCTAAACCTAGACACAACTTTACTACAAATGCAAGCCTGAACCCTAAACCCAAACCCAAAGCCAACTCTAAGCACTGCCTTCAGCTTTATACTGACCTGGCAACAAAACGCACACTGAAATGTAACCCTAAACCCAACCCTTTCTCTAACCCTAACCTTAAACCTAACCCTAAACCTAGAACCACCCCCTACCACAAATGCTTGCCAGAACCCTAAATCCAAACACAAAGCCAGCCCTAAGCACAACCCTCAGCTTTATACTGACCCGGCAACCAAATGCAGCCCAAAATGTAACCCTAAACACAATGCTTTCTCTAACCCTAACCCTAAACCTAACCTTAACCTTAGCCCCAGCCCTACCACCCACACTCAACCGACACCTGACCCCAACCCCAAAGCCAACTGGAAACACAACCCTCGAATTTTTACTGACCCACCACCAATCTGCATCCCTAAACTTTATCCTAACACCAACAATAAGCTTATCCCTAAGCCTAAACCTCACCCTAAACCTAGACCCAACCCTACCATGAATGCTAGACAGAACCCTAAACCCAAACCCAAAGCCAACCCTAAGCACAACCCTCAGATTTATACTGAATTGGCAACCAAACGAGCTTGAACCATAACCGTAACCCCAATCATTTCTCTAATCCTAACCCTAACCATATCCCCAATCCTAGCACCAGCCCTAAAAGCCACCCTCGCCTGACACTTGTTCCCAAGCCCAAAGCCAACCCTAAACACAACTCTCGAATTTTTACCGCCCCAGCACCAAACCACAGCCCTAAACATAATGCTAACATGAACACTAGACCTAACCCTAACCCTGAACCTCACCCTAAACCTAGACCCAACCCTACCACGAAGGCTAACCCAAACCCTAAATCCAAACCCAAAGCCAACCCTAAACACAACCTTCGAATTTTTACCGACACACCAAGAAACTGCAGCCATAAGTTTACTCTAGCACCAACAATAAGCCTAACCTTAACCCTAACCCTCACCCTAACCCTAGACCCAACCCTACCACGATAGCTAGTCAGAACCCTAACACAAACCCAGAGCCAAACCTAAGTGCAACCCACAGGTTTATGCCAACCCGGCAAACAAATGGAGCCCAAAAGTTACCCTAATCCCAACACTTTCTCTAACCGTAACCCTAACCCTAATCCTAAACCTAGCCCCAAACCTACCACCTACCCTTGCCCGACACACGACACCAACATCAAAGCCAACCGGAAACACAACCCTCGACTTTTTACCGAGCCAGCACCAAACCTCAGCCCTAAACTAAACCCTAACACCAAAACTAACCCTAATCTGAACCCTAACTTTCTCACTAAACCTAGACCCAACCATACCACGAACGCTATCCTGAACCCTAAATCCAAACCCAAAGTGAACCCTAAGCACAACCGTCAGCTTTATACTGAATTGGCAACCAAATGCTGCCCGAACCATAACCCTAAACCCAACCCTTTCTCTAACCCTAACCATAACCCTAACCCTAGCCCCATCCCAACCACCCATCCTTGCCCGACACCTGGTCCCAACCCCAAAGCCAACCGGAAACACAACTTTCCACTTTTTACAGACCAACCACCAAACTGTGCTCTAAACTTAACCCTAACACCAACACTATGCCTTACCCTAACCCTAAACCTCACCCTAAGCCTATATCCAACACTATAATGAATGCTAGCCCAAATCCTAAACCCAAATCCAAAGCCAACCCTAAGCACAGCCCTCAGCTTTACACTGACCCAGCAACAAAACGCAGCCTGAACCATAACCCTAATCCCAACCACTGTCTAACCCTAACTCTAACCCTAAAGCCAAAACTAGCCCCAGCCCTAAACCCACCCTCACACGAATTTGTCCCCAAATGCAAAACCAACCCTAAACACAACCATCGAATTTTTACCGACCCAGCATAAACTGCATCCCTAAATTTAACTCTACCACCAACACTAAGTCTATCCCTAACCCTAACCCTCACCCTAAACCTAGATTCAACCCTACCACGAATGCTACTCAGAACCCTAAACCCAAACCCGAAGACAACCCTCACCACAATCATCAGCTTTATACCAAATCAGCAATCAAATGCAGCCCAAGCCATAACCCTAACTCCAACCCTTTCTCTAACCCTAACCCTAACCCTAGCCCCAGCCCTACCACCCACACTCACCTGATTCTTGTACCTAAACACAAAGCCAATCGTAAACAGAACCCTCGTATTTTTACCGACCCAGGACAAAACCACAGCCCTAAACTTAACACTAGCACCAACACTAAGCGTAATCCTAACCCTAATCCTCACCATAAACCTAGACCCAACCCTACCACGAAAGCTAGTCAGATCCCGAAACCCTTACCCAAAGCAAAATATAAGCACATTCCTCAGCTTTTTGCTGACATGGCAATCAAATGGAGCCCGAAACCTAACCCTAACTCCAACTCTTTCTCTAACTGTAACACTAACCCTAACCCTAACCCTAGCCCCAGCCCCAGCCCTATCACACAACCACGACCGAAACTTTTCCCCAAAACCAAAGACAACCCTAAACACAACACTCGAATTTTTACCGACCCAGCACGAAACCGCAGCCCTTAACTAAACTCTAGCACCAACACTAAGCCTAACTCTAACCCTAACCCTCACCCTATACCTAGACCCAACTGTACCATGAATTCTAGCCAGAACGCAAAACCCAAACCCAAAGCCAACCATATGCACAACCCTCAGCTTTATACCGAATTGGCAACAAAACTAAGGCCGAAAAGTAACCCTCACCCCAAACCTTTCTCTAACCTTAATGCTAAGCCTAACCCTAACCTTAGACCCAACCTTACAACCCACACTCGCCTGACACCTGACCCCAACACGAAAGCCAATCCTAAACACAACCCTCCACTTTTTACACCACTAGCACGAAAGTGCAGCCCCAAACATAACACTAACACCAACACTTTGCCTAACCCTAACCTTAACCCTCATAATAAACCTAGACCGTACCCTACCACGAATGCTAGCGGGAACCCTAAACCCAAACCCAAAGCCAACCCTAATCAGAACCCTCAGTTGTGCCAAATAGGCAACCAAACACAGCCCAAACAGTAACCCTAAACCCAACCCTTTCTCTAACCCTAAACCTAAACCTAACCTTAACCCTAAACCCAGCCCTATCACCCACCCTTGCCCAACACTTGTCCCTAAACCCAAAGCCAACCCTAAACACAACCCTCATATTTTTACTGGCCCAGCAAGAAACCACAGCCCTAAACCTAACTCTAGCACCAACACTAAGTCTACCTCTAACACTAACCCTCACCCAAAACTTAGATCCAATCCTACCATGAAAACTAGTCAGAACCCTAAACACAAACCCAAAGCCAACCCTAAGCACAACCCACATCTTTATACCGACCCATCAACCAAATAGAGCCTGAAACATAACCCAAAATCCAATCCTTCATCTAACCATAACCCTAACGTTAACCCTAACCCTAGCCCCTGCCCTACCACCCATCCTCGTCCAACACCTGACCACAACTAAAAGCCAACCGGAAACACAACCCTCAAATTTTTTGCGACCCACCACCAAACCAAAGCCCTAAACTAAACCATAACACCAACACTATGCCCTACCCTAACCCTAACCCTCACCCTCACATAGATCCAACCCTACCACGAATGCTAGCCCAAACCCTAAACACAAACCCAAAGCCAAATCTAAGCATAACCCTCAGCTTTATGTCAACCCAGCAACCAAATGGAGCCCGAAACATTACCTTAACCACAACATTTTCTCTCACCGTAACCCTAACCTGAACCCTATCCCTACCCCAAAATCTACCACCCACCCTTGCATGACACATGACCCCAACCCCAAAGCCAACTGGAAACAACCTTTGACATTTTACCAACCCAGCATGAAACTGTAGCCATAAACTTAACTCTAGCACCAACACTAAGCCTAAACTTAACTGCAACCCTAACCATAAACCTAGAACCAACCCTACCATGAACAATAGCCAGAACACTAAACCCAATCCCAAAGCCAAACATTAGCACAACCCCCAGCTTCCTACAGAATTGGCAACAAAAAAGGGTGAATCGTAACCCTTACCCCAACCTTTTGTCTAACCCTAACCTTAACCCAAACCCTAATCCTAGACCCAGCCTTACAACCCACCCTTGCCCAACACCTGACCCCAACAAGAAAGCCAACCCTAAACACAACCCTAGACTTTTTACCACCACAGAACCAAACCACATCCTTAATCATAACACTAACACCAACACTAGGCCTAACCCTAACCTTAACCCTCATCCTAAACCTAGATCCAACCCTACCACGAATGCTAGCCTGAACCCTAAACCCAAACCCAAAGCCAAACCTAAGCACAACACTCAGCTTTATGCTGACCAGCAACCAAATGGAGCCTGAAACATTACCCTAACACCAACACTTTTCTAACTGTAACCCTAACCTTAACCCTAACCCTAGCCCAAAACCTACCACCCACCCTCACCCGAAACATTGCACCAACCCCAAAGCCAAACGGACACAATTTTCAACTTTTAACCGACCCACCACCAACCAACCTCTAAACTTAACCCTAACGCAAAGACTATGGTTAGCCTAACCCTAATCCTCACCCTAAGCCTAGATCCAACCCTACCATGAATGCTAGCCTGAACCCTAAACCCAAATCCAAAGTGAACCTTAAGCACAGTCCTCAGATTTACACTGACCCAGCAACAAAATGCAGCCTGAAACATAACCCTAAACCCAACCCTTTCTCTAACCCTAACCCTAAACCTAATGCTAACACTAGACCTAGGTTTAGAACCCACCCTTGCCCGATACCTAACCCCAACACAAAAGCCAACCCTCAACAAAACCCTCGACTTTTTACCACCCCAGCACCAAACCACAGCCCTAAACACAATGCTAGCAAAAACACTAAGCCTAAATTTAACCCTAACCCTTACCTAAAGCTAGACTCAACTCTACCATGAATGCCAGACAGGACCCTAACCAGAACCCAAGTCTAACCCTAACCACAACCCTCAGCTTTATACTGACCCAGGAACCAAACACAGTCCGAACCATAACTGTATCCCCAAACCTTTCTCTAACCCTAACACTAACCCTAACTCTAACCCTAACCCTAGCCCCAGCCCTGCCACCCAACCTCGCCCGACACTTGTCCCCAAACCCTAGGCCAACCCTAAACACAACCCACGAATTTCTACCGACCAAGCACAAAACCATAGCCCTTAAATTAAAATTAACCCTAGCACAAACACTAAGCTTAACCTTAACCCTAACCCTCACCCTAAACCTTCATCCAACTTTTCAATGAAAGCTAGTCAGAACCCTAAACTCAAACTCAAAGCCAACTCTCAGCACAACCCTCTGCTTTATACTGACAGGGAAACCAAACACAGCCTGAAACATAACCCTAAACTCAATCCTTTCTCTAACCCTAATCCTAACCCTAAACCTAACATTAGCCCCAGCCCAACAACCCATCCTTGCCCAACAGCTGACTGCAACCCTAAAGCCAACCGGAAACACAACTCTCAACTTTTTACCACCCCAGCACCAACCGCAGCTCTAAACACAATGTTAATACCAACACTAAACCTAACACTAACCCTAACCCTCACCCAAAACCTAGACCCAACCATTCCACAAATGCTAGCCAGAACCCTAAACCCAAACCCAAAGCCAACCCAAAGCAAACCCTCAGATTTTTACAAATTCAGAAACCACACGCAGCCCGAACTGTAACCCTAAACCCAACACTTTTTCTAATCTTAAACTGAACCCTAACCCTAACCCTAGCTGCAGCCCTACCACCCACCCCCGCCCAACACTTTTCTCCAATCTCAAAGCCAGCCCTAAACACAACCCACTACTTTTTACCGACCAAACACCAAACCTCAGCTCTAAACTTAAACTTAACACCAACACTAAACCTAACCCTAACCCAATCCTCACCCTAAACCTAGACCCAACCCTACAACGAACGCTAGTACGATGCCTAAACCCAAACCCAAAGACAACCGTAAGCACAACCCTCAGATTTATACTGATCCAGCAACCAAAACCAGCCTGAAATGTAACCCTAACCCCACCCTTTTCTCTAACCCTAAAACTATCCCTAACCCTAACCCTAACCCTAGACACAGCCTTACAACCCAACCTCACCTGACACCTGACCCAAACAAAAAAGCCAACCCTAAACACAAGCCTCTATTTTTTACCGTCCTAGCATCAAACTGCAACCTTAAACATAATGCTAACACCAACACTAAGCGTAAGCCTAACCCTAACCCTCACCCTAAACATAGACCGAACACTACCATGAACACCAGTCAGAACCCTAAGCCCAACCCTCAGCTTTATATGGAATCGGCAACCAAACGCAGCCCGAACCGTAACCCTAACCCCAACCCTAGCACCAGCCCTACCATCTGCCCTCACCTGACACTTGTTCCCAAACCCAAAGCCAACCCTAAACACAACCCTCAAGTTTTTAATGACCCTGCCCAAAACGGTAGCCTAAAACTTAACTTTACCACCAGCCCTAAGCCTAACCCTAACCCTAACCCTCACCCTAAACCTAGACCCAACCCTACAACGAATGCTTGTCAGAAACCTAAATCCAAACCCAAAGCCAACCCTTAGCATAAACCTCAGCTTCATACTGAAGTGGCAACCAAAGACATCCCAAACTGTAACCCTAACCCAAACCCATCTCTAACCCTAACCCTAACCCTCACCAGAATACTAGGCCCAGCCTTCCCACCCACACTCGCCTGACACTTGACACGAGACCCAAAGTGAACACTAAACACATCCCTCGAATTTTTATCAACCCAGCACGAAATCCCAACCTTAACTTATCTCAAGCACCAACACTAAGCCTAACTCTAACCCTAACCCTCACACTAAACCTGGACCCAACCCTACCATGTACACTAGCCAGAACCCTAACACAAACCCAAAGCCAACCCTAAGCACAACCCTAAGTTTTATACCAATCCAGCAACCAAACATAGCCAGAGCCATAACCCTAAACCCAACCATTACTCTAACTTTAACCCTAAACTCATCCGTAACACTTGCACAAGCCCTACCACACATGCACGACGATCACCTGAACCCAACCTCAAAGCCAACCGGAAACATAACCCTCGACTTTTTGCCAACTCACCACCAAACTGCAGGCCTAAATTTAACTCTAATCCCAACACTAAGACTAACCCTAACCCTACCCTTCACCCTAAACCTAGATCCAACCCTACCGTGAACACTAGCCCAAACACTAAACCCAAACCCAAACCCAACCCTACGCACGACCCTCAGTTTATACTGACCCAGCAACCAAATGCAGCTGGAAACATAACCCTAACCCCAACCCTTTCTCAAACCCTAACCCTAACCCTAACCCTAACCCTAGTCCCAACCTCACAAGCCACCCTCACCCATCACATGATGACAACACGAAAGCCAACCCTAAACACAAGCCTCGACTTTTTACCACCCAAGCACCAAACTGCAACCCTAAAATGATGCTAACACCAACACTAAGCCTAACCCTAACCTTAACCCTCATGCTATACCTAGACCCAACCCTACTACGAACTAGCTGGAACCCAAAACCCAAGCCAAAGTAAACCCTAAGCACAACCCTCAGCTTTATACCGAATTGGCAACCAAACGCAGCACGAACTATAACCCTAACCCCAACCCTTTCTCTAACCCTAACCCTACCCCTAACCCTAACCCTAGCCCCAGCCCTACTAGTCACCCTTGCCTGACACCTGACCCCAACCCTAAACCCAAACAGAAACACAACCCTCGACTTTTGACCAAATCACCACCAAACAGCAGCCCTAAAATTAACCCAAACATGAACACTAAGACTAAACCTGACCCTAACCATGACCCTAAACCTAGACCCAAACCTATCACGACCTCTAGCCCAAACCCTAAACCCAAACCCAAAGCCAACCCAAAGCTCAACCCTCAGGTTTATACTGACGCTGCAACCAAATGCAGCTGAAACGTAACTGTAACCCCAACAATTTCTCTAACCCTAACCCTAACCGTAACCCTAACCCTATACCCAGACCTACAACCTACCCTCACCCGACACCAGCCCCCAACATGAGAGCCAACCCTAAACACAACCCCTGACATTTTACCACCACAGCACCCAACCACAGCAGAAAACATAACACTAACACCAACACTAAACCTAACCCTAACCCTAACCCTAAACCTAGAACCAACATTACCATGAAAGCTAGTCAGATCCTAAATCCAAACCCAAAGCCAAAGCTAAGCACCACCATGAGTTTTATACTGACCCAGCAAGCAAAAGCAGACTGAAATGTAACCCTAACACTAACCCTTTCCTAATCCTAACCCTAACCCTAACACTAACCCTTACCCTATCCCCAGCCCTACCACCCACCCTCGCGCAACACTGGACCCCAACCCCAAAGCCAACCGGAAACACAATCGTCTACCTTTTACCGACCCAGCAACAAACCACAGCCTTAAACTTAACCCTAACACCAACTCTAAACCTAACCCTAACCCTAACCCTCGCCCTAAACCTAAACCCAACACTACCAGAAACGCTAGCCCAAACACTAAACCCAAACCCAAACGCAAAGCAAAACCTAAGCACAACCCTCAGTTTTATTCCATAACGACATCCAAATTCAGCCTGAACGATTACCCTAACCCCAACCCTTTCTCTAACCCTAACCCTAACTGTAACCCTAACCCTTACCCTAGACCTAGCCTTACAACCCACGCTCGCCCAACACCTGACCCCATTTTGAAATCCAACCCTAAACACAGCCCTCGACATTTTAATGCCCCAGCACCAAACCGCATCGTAAAAATAATGTTAACACCAACACTAAGTGTAAATCTAATCCTAACCCTCACCCTAAACCGAGACCCAACCTTACCACGAATGCTAGCTGGAACCCTAAACCCAAACCCAAAGCCAACCCTAAGGACAACACTCAGCTTTATACCAAATTGGCAATCAAACGCACCAAAACCGTAACCCTAACCCCAACCCTTTCTCTAACCCTAACCCTAAACCTAACCTGAACACTAGGCCCAGCCCTCCCACCCTCCGTCGCCTGACACTTGACCTCAAACCCAAAGCCAACACTAAACACAGAACTCGAATTTTTATCAACCCAGCACGAAACCACAGCCCTAAATTTAACTCAAGCACCAACAGTAAGCCCAACACTAACCCTAAACCTCACCCTAAACCTGGAATCAACCCTACAACGACGACTAGCCAAAACCCTAAACAAAACCCCAAAGCCATCCCTAAGCACAACCCTCAACTTTATACAAACCTGGCAACCAAACCCAGCCAGAAACCTAACCCTAAACCCAAAGCTTGCCCTAGCCTTATCCTTAAACTTAACCCTAACACTGCACGAGCCCTACCACTCATGACGACCAACACCTGACCCCAACCTAAAATCCAGCTGGAAACAAAAACCCTCGACTTTTTACCAACCCAGCACCAAACTGCAGCCCTAAATTTACCATAACACCAGTACTAAGCCTAATACTAACCCTACCCTTCACCCTAAACCTAGATCCAACCCTACCATGAATGCTAGCCCAACCCCTAAACCCGAAACCAAAGTAAACCCTAAGCACAACCCTCAGCTTTATACTGAATCGGCTACCAAATGCAGCCCAAAATGTAACCCTAACCCCAACCCTTTCTCTAATCCTAACCCTAACCCTAGCCCCAGCACTACCAGCCACCCTTGCTCGACATCTGACCCCAACTCCAAACCCAACTGGAAACACAACCCTCGACTTTTTACCGACCCACCACCAAACCGCAGCCCTAAACTTAATCCAAACACCAACACTAAGACTAACCCTAGCCCTAACCTTGACCCTAAACCTAGACCCAACCCTACCACGAACTCTAGCCCAAGCCCTAAACACAAACTGAAAGCCAACACAAAGCACAACCCTTAGCTTTATACCAAACCCACAACCAAACACAGCTGAGAGGTAACTGTAACCCCAACCATTTCTCTAACCCTAACCCTAACCATAACCCTAACCCTATACACAGCATTACAATCCACCCTCGCCCGACACCAGACCCCAATACAAAAGCCAACCCTAAACATAACCCCTGATATTTTACTGCCACAGAACCAAACCACAGCCCTAAACATAATGCTATCACCAACACTAAGCCTAACCCTAACCCTAATCCTCACCCTAAACCTTGACCTAACCTTACCATGAAAACTAGTCAGAACCCTAAATTCAAACTCATAGCCAACCCTAAGCACCACCCTTAGCTTTATACAGACCCAGCAACCAAATGCAGACCAAAACCTAACCATAACCCCAACCCTTTCTCTAACCCTAAACCTAACCCTAACCTTTACCCTAGCCCCAACCCTACCACCCAGCATGGCCCGACACCTGACCCCAACCCCAAAGCCAACTGGAAACACAACCGTCTACTTTTTACCGACAAACCAACAAAATGCAGCCTTAAATTTAACCCTAACAATAACACTAAGCTTAACCCTAACCCTACCCTTTACCCTAAACCTAGATCCAACCCTATCATGAACGCAAGCCCAAAGAATAAACCCAAACCCAAAGCCAACCATAAGCAAAACCCTCAGCTTTATACCAACCCGGGAACCAAATGCAGCCGGAAACATAACCCTAATCCTAAACCTTTCTCTAACCCTAATCGTAACCCTAACCCCAAACCTAGTCCAGGCTTACAACCCACCCTCACCTGACACTGGACCCCAACAAGAAAGTCAACCCTAAACAAAACCCTCGACTTTTTATCACCCCAGCACCAAACTGTAGCCATAAACATAATGCTTACACCAACACTAAGCCTAATCCTAACCCTAATACTCACCCTAAACTGAGACCCAACCATACCATGAACACTAGCCAGAACCCTAAACCCAAACCCAAAGCCAACCCTAAGCACAATCCTCAGATTTATACCGAATCAGCAACCAAATGAAGCCCGAGCCATGTCTCTAACCCCAACACTTTCTCTAACCCTAACCCTAAACCTAACCCTAACCTTAGCCTCAGCCCTTCCACACACTCTCACCCGACACTTGTTCCCAAACCGAAAGCCAACCCTAAACACAACCCTCGGATTTTTACCAACCCAGCATGAAACTGAGCCCTAAACTTAACTCGAGCAACAACACTAAGCCTAACCCTAACTCTAATACTCACCTGAAACTAGACCCTACCCTATCATGAACACTATCAGGAACCCTAAACCCAAATCCAAAGCCAAGCCTAAGCACAACCTTCAGCTTTATACTGACTGGGCAACCAAACGCAGCCCAAAAGGTAACCCTAACCCTAACCCTTTCTCTAACCCTAACCCTAACCCTAACCCTAACCCTAACCCTAACCCTAACCCTAACCCCAGCCCTAACTCTCACCCTCACCTGACACTTGTCCCTTAACCCAAAGCCAACCCTAAGCACAACCCTCTAATTTTTACTGACCCAGCACGGAACTGCAGCCCTAAACTTAACTCTAGCATCAACACTAAGCCTAACCCTAACCTAAACATAGACCAAACCCTACCTCGAAACCTAGTCAGAACCCTAAACCCAAATGCAAAGCCCACCCTAAGCACAACCCTCAGCTTTATACTGACCTGGAAACCAAACACACACCAAATGTAACCCTAAACCCAACCCTTTCTCTATACCCAACCCTAAACCTAACCCTAACCCTAGGCTCAGTTTATCAGCCAACCTCACCCGTCACCTGACCCAGACCCCAAAGCCAACCGGAAACACAACCCTCGAATTTTTACTGACCCACCACCAAACCACAGCCCAAAACTTAAACCTAACACCAACACTAAGCCTGACCCTAACCTAACCATCACCATAAGCCCAGACCAAACACTACCCCAAATGCTAGCCTGAACCCTAAACTCAAACCTACAGCCAACCCTAGGCACAACACTAGGCTTTATACTGACCCAGCAACCAAACCAAGGCTGAAACGTAACCCTAATGCCATCCCTTTCTCTAACCCTATCCCTAACCCTAACCCTAACCCTAGACCCAGACCTCCCACCCTCGCCTGACACATGAACTCAACACGAAAGCCAACTTAAACACAACCCTTGACCTTTTACCACTCCAACACCAATCGGCAGACCTAAACATAACACTAACACCCACAATAAGGCCCCTAACCCTAAACCTCACTGTAAAGTTAGACCCAACTCTACTAGGAACACTAGCTGGAACCCTAAACCAAACCCAGAGACAACCATAAGAACAACCCTCAGCTTTATACTGAATTGACAACCAAACACAGTCTGAATTGTAACCCTAAACCCAACCCATTCTCTAACCCTAACCCTAACCCTAACCTTAGCCCAAGCCCTAACACCCACCCTCGCCTGACACTTGTATCCATACTGAAAGCCAACCCTATACACAACTCTCCACTTTTTACCACCCCAGCACCAAATTGCAGCCCTAAACATCATGATAACACAAACACAAAGCCTAACCCTATTCCAAACCCTCACCCTGAACCTAGACTCAAACCTACCACGAACACTAGCTGGAACACTAAACCCAAACCCAAAGCCAACCTTAAGGAAAACCCTCTGCTTTATACCAAATTGGAAACCAAATGCAACCCGAACCATAACCCTAAATCCAACCATTTCTCTAGCCCTAAACCTAATCCTAACCCTAAAACTAGTTTCAGCCCTAACACCCACCCTCACCTGACACTTGTCTCCAAACCCAAAGCCAACTATAGCACAACCCACAGTTTTATACCAACATGGAAACTAAACACTGCTCAAAACGTAACCCTAGCCCCAACCCTTCCTCTAACCCTAACCCTAACACTAACCGTAGACCCAGCCTTCCAACCCACCCTCTCCCGAAGCTGACGCCAACAAGAAAGCGCACCTTAAACACAACTCTCAATTTTTTACCACCCAAGCAACAAACCGCAGCCCTAAACATAATGCTAACACCAACACTAAGCTTAATCCTAATCCTAAAGCACACCCTAAACTTAGACCCAACCCTACCGTGAACACTAGCCAGAACTCTAAATTCAAATGCAAAGCCAACCCTAAGCACAAACCTCAGCTTTATACTGAATCGGCAACCAAATGCAGTCCAAACAGCAACCCTAACCCCAACCCGTTCTCTAACCCTAAGCCTAAATCTAGCCCAAACCCTAGCTCCAGCCCTACCATGCACCCTTGCCCGAAACTTGCCCTCAAAGCCAAAGCCAACCCTAAACACAACCCTCGAATATTTACTGACCCAGCACGAAACCTCATCCCAAAACTTAATTCTAGCCCCCAAAATAAGCCTAAGCCTAAGCCTAACCCTCACCCTTAACCTAGACCCAACCCTACCACGAATGGTAGTCAGAACCCTAAACCCAAACCCAAAGCCAACCCTAAGCACAACCCCAGCTTTATACCGACCCAGAAACCAAATGCAGGGCGAAAAGTAACCCTAGCCAAAGCCCTTTCTCTAACCCTAACCCTAACCCTAACCCCAACCTTAGACCCAGCCCTACCACCCACCCTCGCCCAACAATTGTACCAAAACCCAAAGCCAACCCTAAACACAACACTCCAATTTTTACTGACCCAGCAGGAAACTGCAGGCCTAAACTTAACTATAGCCCCAACACTAACACTAAATCTAACCCTAATCCTCATCCTAAACATAGACCCAATTCTACCACGAATGTTAGTCAGAACCCTAAACCCAAACCCAAAGCCAGCCCTAAGCACAACCCTAAGCTTTATACCGACCCAGCAACCAAACACAGCCTGAAGTGTAACCCTAATTCCAACCCTTTCTCTAACCATATCCCTAACACTAACCCTAACCCTAGTCCCAGCCCAACCACCCAACCTCACCCAACCCCTGACACCAACCCGAAAGCCAACCGGAAACACAACCCTCTACTTTTTACCTACCAACCATCAAACCGTTGCCCTAAACTTAACCTTAACACCAACACTAAGCCTAACCATAACCCTAACCCTCACCTTAAACCTAGACACAACCTTACCATGAATGCTAGCCCAAACCCTAAACCCAAACCCAAAGCCAACCCTAAGCACAACCCTCAACTTTTTTACCTACCCGGCAACCAAACCCAGTCTGAACATAACCCTAAACCCAACCCTTGCTCTAACCCTAACCCTAAACATAACCCTAACCCTTGCCTGAACCCTACCATGCACGACCGACACCTGACCCCAACCTCAAAGCCAACCGGAAACACAACCCTCGAATTTTTACCGACCCACAACCAAATCGCAGCCCTAAACTTAACCCTAACATCAACACTAAGCCTAAGCCTAACCCTTACCCAAACCCTAAACCTAGACCAAACCCTACCACGAATGCTAGCCTGAGCCCTAAACCCATACCCAAAGCCAAACCTAAGCAAAATCCTCTGATTTATACTGACCTGGCAACCAAACCTAGCATGAAACATAATCCTAACCCCAACCATTTCTCCAACCCAAACCCTAACCCTAACCCTAACCCTAGACCTAGCCTTACAAGCCACCCTCACCCAACACCTGATTCCAAAATGAAAGCCAACCCTAAATACAACCCTCGACTTTTTACCAGCCCAGCACCAAACAGCAGCCCTAAACATAGAGCTATCACCAACAATAAGCCTAACTATAGCCCTAACCCTCACCCTAAACCTCGACTTAACCCTGCCAGAAATGCTAGCCTGAACCAAAAACCCAACCCAATGCCAACCCTAAGCACAATCCTCAGCTTTAGACCAAATCAGTAACCAAAGGCAGCCTGAGCCATATCTCTAACCCCAACCCTTTCTCTACCCTAACCCTAACCCTAACTCTAACCCTAGCCTCAGCCATACCACACATGTGCCCAAACTGAAAGCCAGCCCTAAACATAACCCTCGAATTTTACTGAACCAGAACGAAACTGCAACCCTAAACTTAGCTCCAGCACCAACACTAAGCCTAACCCTAACTCTAACACTCACCCTAAACTAGACCCAACCCGACCATGAACGCTAGGCAGAACCTTAAACCCAAATCCAAACCCAACCCTAAGCACAACCCTCAGTTTTATACTGACACAGAAAACAGGGGCAGCCCGACCATAATCCTAATCCAAACTTTTCTCTAACCCTAACCCTAACCCAACACTGACCCTAACCCTAGACCCAGCCTTATAATCCACACTCGTCCGACACCTAACCTCAACACGAAAGCGAACCGTAAACCCAACCCTCGATTTTTTACTGCCCCAGCACCAAACCACAACCCTAAACATAATTCTAACACCAACACTAAGCCTAAGCCTAACCCTAACCCTCACCCTAAACCTAGACCCAACCGTACCACGAACGCTAGCTGGAACCCTAAACCCAAACCCAAAGCAAATACTAAGCACAACCCTCAGCTTTATACCAAATCAGCAATCAAAAGCAGCCCAAACCGTAACCCTAAACCCAACCCTTTCTATAATACTAACCCTATCCTAACCTGAACCCTAGGCGAAGCCCTACCACCCAACCTCACCCAAACTTGTCCCCAAACTCAAAGTCAACCCTAAACAAAACACTCAAATTTTTACCTACCCAGCACGAAACTGCAGCCCTAAAGTTAACTCTAGACCCAACACTAAGCCTAACCCTAACACTAACCCTCACCCTCAACCTAGACCCAACACTACCATGAATACTAGTCAGAACCCTAAATCCAAACCCAAAGCCAACCCTAAGCACAACCTTCAGATTTAAACCAACCTGGCAACAAAACACAGCCTGAAATGTAACCCTAATCCCAACATTTTGTCTAACCCTAACCCTAACCCTATCCTTAACCCTAGCTACAACCCTACCAACCACCCTTGCCCAACCCCTGACCACAACCCCAAAGACAACTGGAAACCCAACCTTACCATGAACGCTAGCCCTAATCTTAAACCCAAACCAAAATCCACCCCTAAGCAAAACCCTCAGATTTATACTGACCTGGCACCCAAACCAAGCCCGAAATTATCCCTAACCCCACACTTTTCTCTAACCCTAACCCTAACCCTATCCCTAAACCCAGCCTTACAACACACCCTCGCCCGAAACCTGACCCCAACAAGAAAACCAACCCTAAACACAAGCCTCGATTTTTACCATCCCAACACCAAACTGCAGCTCTAAAATTAATGCTAACACCAACACTAAGCCTAAACATAACTCTAACCCTCACCCTAAACCTAGCCCCAACTTTACTACAACCGCTAGCTGGAACCCTAAACCCATACCAAAGCCAAACCTAAGTACAACTCTCAGCTTTATACTGAATCAGAAACCAAATAAAGCCCGAACTGTAACCCTAAACCCAATGCTTTCTCTATCCCTAAACCTAACCCTAACCCTAACCCTAGCCCCAGCCCTACCACAACCCTAGCTTGACACTTGTTCCCAAACCCAAAGCCAACACTAAGCACAACCCTCAAATATTTAGGAACCCAGCATGATACCACAGCCCAAAACTTAACTCTAACACCAACACTAAGCCTAATCTAACCCTAACCCTCACCCTAAACCTAGACCCAACCCTACCACGAAAAGTAGTCAGAACCCTAAAACCAAACCCAAAGCCAAACCTAAGCCCAACCCTAGCTTTATACCGACCCAGCAACCAAACGTGGCCTGAAACGTAACCCTAACCCCAGCCCTTTCTCTAACCCTAACACTAACCCAAACCCTTACTCTAGCCCCAGCTCTACCACCCATCCTCGCCCGACCAAAGCCAACTGGAAACACAACCCTCTACTTTTTACCGACCACCACCCAACCATAGCCCTAAACATAACTTTAACATGAACACTAAGCCTAACCCGAACCCTAAGCCTGACCCAAGACCTAGACCCAACCCTATCACGAATGCTACCCCAAACCCTAAACCCAAAACAAGGCCAACACTAAGTACAATACTCAGTTTTATACCACCCCAGCAACCAAACATAGCCCCAAACGTCACCCTAACCCCAACATATTCTCTAACCCTAACCCTAACCATAGCCCCAGCCCTACAATGCACCCTTGCCCGACAGCTGACCCCAACCCCAAAGACAACCAGAAACACAACCCTCGACTTTTACTGACCCACCGCCAAACCTCAGCCCTAAACATAATGCTAACACCAACACTAAGACTAACCCTAATCCTAAACCTCACCCTAAGCCTAGACCCAACCCTACCATGAACTCTAGCCCGAACCATAAACCCAAACCCAAAGCTAACCTTAAGCACAACCCTCAGTTTTATACCGAATTGGTAAGCAAATGCTGCCTGAACCATAACCCTAACCGCAACATTTTCTCTGACCCTAACTCTAGTTCCAGCCCTAGCACCCACACTCGCCTGTCACCTGAACCCAACAAAAAGTCAACCGGAAACACAAACCTCAACTTTTTATCAACCCATCACAAAACAGCAGCCCTAAACTTAACCCTAACACCAACACTAAGCCTAAACCTAACCCTAATCCTCACCCTAAACCACCACCCAACCCTACCATGAACGCTAGCCTGAACACTAAATCCAAGCCCAGAGCCAACCTTAAGCACAACCCTCAGCTTTATACAGATCTGACAACCAAACGCAGCCCGAAACATAACCTTAACACCAACCCTTTCTCTAACCCTAACCTTAATGGTAACCCTAACCTTAGGCCCAGCCTTACAATGCACCCTCACCTGACACCTGACCCCAACACTAAGGCCAACCCTAAACACATCCCTCGACCTTTACTGCCCCAGCACCAAACTGCAGCCTTAAACATAATGCTTACACCAACACAAAGCCTAGCCCTAACCCTAACCCTCACTCTAAACCTAGAAGCAACACTACCATGAACTGTAGCCAGAACCATAAACCAAATCCCAAAGCTAACCCAAGCACAAACCTCAGCTTTATAATGAATTGGTAAGCAAACGTAGCCCAAACCGTAACCCTAAACCCAATCCTTTCTCTAACCCTAACCCTAACACTGGCCCTAGCTCCAGCCCTACCATCCACCCATGCCCGACATTTGTCCACAAACCCAAAGCCAAACCTAAACACAACCTCGAATTTTTACCAACCCAGTATGAAACCTCAGCCTTAAACTTAACTTTAACTCTAGCACCAACACGATGCCTAAACCTAACCCTAAGCTGCACCCTAAACCTAGACCCAACCCTACCACAAAAGCTAGTCAGAATCCTAAACCCAAACCCAAAGCCAACCCTAAGCACAACCCTCAGTTTTATACAGACCAGGCAACCAAACACAGCGCGAAATGTAACCCTAACCCGAACCCTTTCTCTACCCCTACCCCTACTCCTACCCCAACCCTAGTCCTAGTCCTACCACCCACACTCACCTGACACCTGACCCCAACCCCAAAGCCAACCAGAATCACAACCCTCGACTTTTTACTGACCCACCACCAAAACGCAGCCCTAAACTTAACCCTAATACCAACACTAAGCCTACACGTAACCCTCGGCCTCACCCTACACCTAGACCCAACACTACCACAAATCTAGCCCGAACCCTAAACTGCAACCCAAGGCCAACCTTAAGCACAACCCTCATCTTTATACCAACCTGGCAATGAAACACAGCCCGCCCGAAGCATAACCCCAAGCCTTTCTCTAACACCAACCCTAACCTTAGCCCCAGCCTTACAACCCACCCTCGCCCGACACCTGACCCCAAAACAAAAGCCAACCCTAAACACAATCATCAATTTTTTATCACCCCAGCACCAAACCGCAGCCCTAAACATAACACTATCACTAACATTAAGCCTAACCATAACCCCAGCCCTCACCCTAAACCTAGAAACAACCCTACAACAAAAGCTAGTCAGAACCTTAAACCCACCCCAGTACCAAACGGCACCTTTAAACATAACACTAACACCAACACTAAGCCTAACCCAAATGCTAACCCTCACACTAAACCTTGACACAACCCTACCACGAATGTTAGCAGGAACCCTAAACCCAAACCTAAAACCAATCCTAACCACATCCCTCAGCTTTATACTGAATTGACAACCAATTGCAGCTCAAACCGTAACACTAACCCCAATCCTTTCTCAATCCCTAACTGTAACCCTAACACTAAACCTAGCCCCTGCCCTACCACCAAACCTTGCCCGACACTTGTCCCCAAACCCAAAGCCAATCCTAAACATAACCCTCGACTTTTTATCACCCCAGCACCAAACCACAGCCCTAAATTTTACCCTAACACCAACACTAAGCCTAAGCCTAATCCTAACCCTCACCCTAAATCTAGACCCAACCCTACCCAGAAAGCTAGTCAGAACCCTAAACCCATATCCAAAGTCGACCTTATGCACAACCCTCAGCTTTGTACCGCTCCAGCAACCAAATTTAGCCCAGAACATAACCTTAACACCAACCCTTTCTCTAAACCTAACCCTAACTGTAGCCATAATCCCTCAACCAACCCTCGCCCGACACCTGACCCACACCAAAGCCAACCGGGAACACGACCCTCGAAGTTTTACCCACCCACCAACAAACCAGAGTCCTAAACTTAACCCTAACACCAACACTAAGCCTAACGCTCACCCTAACCCTTACCCTAACCCTCACCCTAAACCTAGACCGAACCCTACATTGGACACTAGCCTGAACCCTAAACCAAAACCCAAGCCAACCGTAAGCACAACACTAAGCTTTATACCAACCCGGCAACCAAACACAGCCCAAAACGTAACTCTAATCCCAACCCTTTCTCTAACCTTAACCCTAACCCTAACCCTAACCCTAGACCCAGCCTTACAACCCAGCTTAGCCTGACACCTGACCTCAACACAAAAGCCAACCTTAAAGACAATTCTCGACTTTTTACTGCCCCCAGCACCAAACCGCAGCCCTAAACATAATGCAATCACCAACACTAAGCCTAACCCTAACCCTAACCCTATCCCTACCACGAAAGCTATTCAGACCCAAAGCCAACCCTAAGCACAAACCTCAGTTTTACAGAACTGGCAACAAAACGCAGCCAGAGAAGTAACCCTAAGTCCAAATCCTTTCTCTATTCCTAACTGTAACCCTAACACTCGACCTAGACCCAATCCTACCACCCACCCTCGCCCAAACCTGACCCCAAACCCAAAGACAACCCTAAACACAAACGTCAAATTTTTACTGACCCAGCACCAAACCGTAGCCCTAAACTTAACACTAACACCAACCTAAGCCTAACCCTGACCCTAACCCTCAGCCTAAACCTGGACCCATTCTTACCAAAAAGCTAGGCAGAACCCTAAACCCAAACCCAAAGCCAACGCTAAGCACAACCCTCAGCTTTATACCGAATAGGCAACCAAATGCAACATGGAACGTAACCCTAACCCCAACCGTTTCTCTAAACCTAACCCTAACTCTAACCCTAACCCTAACCCTAATCCTTGCCCCAACCCTACCACCCACCATCGCCCAACACCTGACTCGAACAAGAAAGCCAACTCTAAACAAAACCCTCAAATTTTTACCGACCCAGCATGAAACTGCAGTCCTAAACTTAACTCTACCAACAACACTAAATCTAACCCTAACCCTAACCCTAACCCTCACCCTAAACCTAGACCCAACCCTCCACAAACACTAGCCTGAACCCTAAACCCAAACCCAAAGCTAACCCCAGCACAACCCTCAGTTTTATACTGACCCAGCAACCAACACAGCCTGAAATGTAACCCTACCCCAACACTTCTTCTAACCCTAACCCTAACCCTAACCCTGACCCTAACCCAGCACTAACACCCACCCTCACCCAACACCTGACCCCAACACAAAGGCCAACCTGAAAAACAACCCTTGACTTTTACCGACACACCATCGAACCGCAGCCCTAAACATAATGATTACACCAACACTAAGCCTAACCCTAACCCTAAACCTAGGCCCAAACCCATCACCAACTCTAGCCGGAACCCTAAACCCAAGCTCAAAGTTAAGCCTGAGCACAAAACTCAGCTTTATACCAAATCGGTAACCAAATGCAGCCTGAACCATAACCCTAACTCCAACCATTTCCTAACCTTAACCCTAACCCTAAAACTAGCTCCAGCCCTACCACTCACACTCGTCTGACACTGGACCCAAAACCCAAAGCCAAACCTAAACAAAACCCACAAATTTTACCAAGCAAGTATGAAACCGAAACCCTAAATTTAACTATAACACCAAAATTAAGACTAACCCTAACCCTAACCCTAACCCTCACCCTAAATCTAGATCCAACCCTACCACAAAAGCTAGTCAGAACCCAAAACCCAAGCCCAAGTTCAACCCTGAGCACAACCCTCAGCTTTATACTGACCTGGCAACCAAACACAGGCCGAAAAATAACCCTTACCCCAACCCTTTCTCTAACCCTAACCCTAAACCTAGCACTAACCATAGACCTAAGTTTATAATACACCCCTGTCCATCACATGACCCCAACACCAAAGCCAACTGAAACACAACCCATGACTTTTTACCGACCCACCACCAAACCGAGTCCTAAACTTAATCCTAACACCAACACTAAGCCTAACCCTAACCCTATCCTTCACCCTAAACTTAGACCCAACCTTACCACGAACACTAGCCCGAAACCTAAACCCAAACCAAAAGCCAACCCTAAACACAACCCTCGTATTTTTACCAACTCAGCACGAAACCACAGACCTAAATTTAACTATAGCACCAACACTAAGCCTAACCCTTACCCTAACCCTCACCTTAAACCTAGACCCAAACCTAACATGAAAGCTTGTCAGAACCCTAACCCAAATCCAAAGCCAACCCTAAGCACAACCCTCAGCTTTATACCGACTCGGCAAGTAAACACAAAGCAAAACGTAACCCTAACCCTTACAATTTCTCTAACCCTAACCCTAACCCTAACCCTAACCCTAACCCTACAGCCAGCCCTCTGACCCACCCTTGACTGACACCTGACCCCAACCCCAAAGCCAACCGGAAACACAACCTTTGACATTTTACTGATCCACCACCAAACTGCAGCCATAAACTTAACCATAACACCAACACTAAGCCTAACCCTAACCCTAACCCTCACCCTAAACCTAAACCCAACCCGACCACAAACGTAAGTCCAAAAACTATACCCAAACCCAAAGCCAACCCTAACACAACCCTCATATTTATACCAACCTGGCAACAAAACACAACCTGAAACATAACCCTCAACCAAACCCTTTCTCTAACCCTAACCCTAACCCAAACCCTAGACCCAGCCTTACAACCCTCCCTCACCCGACACCTGACCCCAAGACAAAAGCCAACCCTAAACGCAACCCTTGATTTTTACCTCCCCAACACCAAACTGCAGCTCTAAACATAATGCTAAAACCAAGACTCAGCCTAACCCTAAACCACACCCTCACCCTAAACCCACAGCCATCCCTAGCATGAGTGCTACTAGGTACCCTAAACCCAAACCCAAATCCAACCGCAAACACAACCTTCTACTTTTTACGGACACACCTCCAAACCGCAGCCCTATATTTTACCCTAACACCAACACTAAGCCTAAGCCTAACCCTAACCCTCACCCTAAACCTAAACACAACCCTACCACGAATGCTAGCCCGAACCCTAACCCATCCCAAGCCAACCCTAAGCACAACCCTCAGCTTAATACCAACCTGGCAACCAACCGCAGCCTGGAACATAACCCTAACCCTACCCTTTCTCTAATCCTATCCCTAAACCTGGCACTAACCCTAGACAGAGCCTTACACTGCACCCTCACCCGACACCTGACCCCAAGACGAAAGTCATCCCTTAAAACAACACTTGACATTTTATCGCCTCAGCACCAAACCACAGCCCTAAACATAACACTAACAGCAACACTAAGCCTAACCCTAACCCTAACCCTCACCCTAAACCTAGACCCAACCCTGGAAAGAAGGGTAGCTGGAACCCTAAACCCAAACACAAAGCCAAACCTAAGCACAACCCTCAGCTTTATATTAAATTGGCAACCAAATGCAGCCTGAACCATAACCCTAAACGAACCCTTTCTCTAACCCTAACCCTAAATCTAACCCTAACCTTAGCCCAGCAATACCACCCACACTCACCCGACACTGTCCCCAAAATCAAAGCCAACCCTAAACACAACCCTCTAATTTTTACCAACCGAGTATGAAACTGCAGCCCTAACTTAACACTAACACTAACCCCAACCCTCATCCTAAATCTAGACTCAACCCTAACACGAAAGCTGCTTAGAACCTGAAACCCAACCCAAAGCCAACCCTAAGTACAACCATCATCTTTATACCAACCCGGTAACCAAACGCAGCCCGAAATGTAAGCCTAAACCCAACAATTTCTCTAACCCTAACCCTAACCCTAACTGTAATCCTAGCCCCAGTTCTACTACCCACCCTCACTCAACAGATGACCCCAAGCCCAAAGCCAAACGGAAACACAACTCTCGATTTTTCCTGACTCACACCAAACCGCAGCCCTCAAGTTAACCATAAGACCAACCCTAAGCCTAACCCAAACCCTAACCCTCACACTAAACTTGGGCCCAACCCTACCACGACAGTTAGTCAGAACCCTAACCCAAACCCAAAGCCAACCCTAAGCACAACCCCAAGCTTTATAACATTCTGGCAACCAAAGGCAGCATGAAACATAACCCTAACCCCAACTCTTTCTCTAAACCTAACCCCAACCCTAATGCTAACCCTAGACCCAGTCTTACAACCCATCCTCACTTGACACCTGACCCCAAAATGAAATTTAACCCTAAACACGACCCTCGATTTTTCCCACCCCAGCACCAAACTGCAGCCCTAAACATAATGCTAAAACCAACACGAAGCCTAACCCTAACCCTAAATCTCAACCCAAACCTAGACCCAACCCACTGATGTATGGTAGCTGGAACCCTAAACCCAAACCCAAAGCCAACCCTAAGAACAACCCTCAGCTTTATACCGAATCGGCAACCAAATGCAGCCCGAATCATAATCCTAACCCCAATCCTTTCTCTAAACCTAACCCTAACCCTAGCCCTAACCCTAGTCCCAGCCATACCACCAACACTCATCCCTACTTGTCCCAAAACCCAAAGAAAACCCGAAACACAACCTTCAAATATTTACTGACCCAGCACGAAACTGCAGCCCTAAACTTAACTCTAGCACCGAAACTAAGTCTAACCCTAACCCTAACCCTCACCCTAAACATAGACCCACCCCTATGACAACAGCTAGTAAGAACCCTAAACCCAAACCCAAAGCCAACCCTAAGCCCAACCCTCAGCTTTATACTGACTGGGCAACTTAACTTAGCCCGAAACATAGCCCTAACCCGAACCCTTTCTCTAACCCTAACCATTACCCTAACCCTAACCCTAGACCCAGTCTTACAACACACCCTTGCCCAACACCTGACCCCAGCATGAAAGCCAACCCTAAACACAACCCTCGACTTTTACCACCCAGCACCAAACAGAAGCCCTAAACATAATGCTAACACCAACACTAAGCCTAAACCTAAATCTCACCTTAAATGTAGATCCAACCCTACCATGAACACTAGCCGAAACCCTAAACTGAAACCCAAAGCCAACCCTAAGCTCAAACCTCAGTTTTATACTGAATCAGCAGCCAAACGCAGCCCAAACCTTAGCCCTAACCCCAACCCTTTCTCTAACCGAATCTGTAAAGCTAACCATAACCCTAGACCCAGATATTCCACCCACCCTCAACCACCACCTGACCCCAAACCCAAAGCCAACCGGAAGCACAACCCTCAACTTTTTATTGACCCACCACCAAATCATAGCCCTAAACTTAACACTAACATCAACACTAAGCATAACCCTAACCCTAACCATCACCCTAAACCTAGACAAAACCTTACCACGAAAGCTAACTGGACCCTAATCCCACACTCAAAGCCAACCCTAAGCACAACTCTCAGCTATATAACGACCTGGCAACCAAACACAGCCTGAAACATAACCCTAACAACAACCTTTTCTCTAACCCTAACCCTAACCCTAGAACCAGCCGTACAACCCACCTTCGACTGACCCCTGACTCAACACGAAAGCCAACCCTAAACAAAACCCTCAACTTTTTACCACCCCAGTACCAAACCGCAGCCCTAAACATGACGCTAACACCACACTAAGCCTAATCTTATTCCTAAACCTCACCCTTAACCTAGACCCAACCTTACCATAAATGCTAGCCATAACCCTAAAACCAAACCCTAAGCCAACCCTAAGCACAACCCTCAGCTTTTTCCGACTGGCAAACAAACGCAGCCCAAAACATAACCCTAACCCAGCCCTTTCTCTAAACCTAACCCTAACCCTCAACCTAACCCTTGATCCAGTCTTACAATAGACCATCCCCTGACACCTGACCCCAACACGAAAGCCAACCTTAAACACAACCTTTGACTTTTTACTGCCCCAGCACCAAAAAGGCACCCTAAACATAATGCTAACACCAACACTAACCCTAACCCTAACCCTAACCTTCACCCTAAACCTAGACCCAAACCTACCATGAAAGTTAGTCAGAACCCTAAACCCAAACCCAAAGCCAACCCTAAGCACAACCCTCAGCTTTATACCGACCTGGCAACCAAACGCACCCCGAAATGTAACTCTAAACCCTACCCTTCCTCTAACCTTAACCCTATCCCTAAACCTAACCCTAGCCCCAGCCCTACCACCCACCATCGTCTGACACCTGTCCCCAACACGAAAGCCAACCCTAAACACAACCCTCGAGTTTTTACTGACCCAGGACCAAACCACAGCCTTAAACATAATGCTAACACCAAAACCATGCCTAACCCAAACACTAACCTTCACCTAACCTTGGGTTAACACTACCACGAATGCTAGCTGGAACCCTAAACCCAAACCCATGCCAACCCTAAGCACAACCTTCAGCTCTATACTGATTGGCAATTAAACGCAGCCCGAAATGTAACCCTACACCGAACCCTTTCTGTAACCCTTACCCTAACCCTAATCCTAAACCTAACCCCAGTCCTACAACCCACCCATGCCCAACAGTTGTTCCCAAACTGAAAGCCAACCATTAACACAACACTCGAATTTTTGCTGTCCCAGCATGAAACTGCAGCCCTAAACTTAACTCCAGCACCAACACTAAGCCTAACACAAACCCTAACCCTCACCCTAAACCTAGACCCAACCCTACCACGAAAGTTAGTCAGAACCCAAACCCCAAAGCAAAGCAAACCCTAAGCACAGCCCTCAGTTTTATACCAACCCGGCAACCAAACACAGCCTGAAATGCAACCCTAACCCCAAACATTTCTTTAACCCTAACCCTAAACCTAATCCTAAACATAGACCAAGCCCTACCAACCACCCTCACCCAACACCTGACCCCAACCCCAAAGCCAACTGGAAACACAACCCTCGACTTTTTACCACCCCACCACCAAACCAAAGCACTAAACTTAATCGTAACACCAACACTAAGCCTAACCCTAACCATAACACTCACCCTAACCTAGACCCAACCCTTCCATGAAAGCTATCAGAACCCTTAACCCAAACCCAAAGCCAAATCTAATCAAAACCCTCAGCTTTTTGCCAACCCAGCAACCAAAGGGAGACTGAAACATAACACTAACCCCAACCATTTTCTAAATGTAACCCTAAACCTATACCTAACTTAGCCCCAACCCTACCACCCGCCCTCTCCTGACACCTGACTCCCACCCCAAAGTCAACCGGAAAAACAACCCTCAACTTTTTACTGACCCAGCATCAAACCACAACCCTAAACTAAACCCTAACAAAAACAATAAGACTTAGACTAACCCTAACCCTCACCCTAAACCTGTACCCAACCCTACCATGAATGCTAGCCTGAACCCTAAAACCAAACCCAAAGCCAACCCTAAGCACAACCCTCAGCTTTATACTGAATCAGTTAAAAAATGCATCTCGACCATAACCCTAACACCAACCCTCGTTCAAACCCTAATCCTAACCCTCACCCTAAAACTAGACCCAATCCTGCCAGGAAAGTTAATTAGAACCCTAAACCCAACTCCAAAGCCAAATCTAATCACAACTCTCAACTTTATACCAAATCTGCAACCAAACGTAGCCTGAATAGTAACCCTAACCCCAACGCTTTCTCTAACACTAACCCTAACCCTAAACCTAAATATAGCCCCAACCCTACCACCAATCCTTGCCTGAAACATGCCCCGAAACTCAAAGTAAACCCTAAGCACAACCCTCGAATTTTTACCCCCCCAGCAACAAACCACAGCCCTAAACTTAACTCTAGCACCAACACTAAGCCTAACCCTAACCTTAACCATCATCCTAAACCTAGACCCATTCCTACCACAAATGCTAGACTGAACCCTTAAACCAAACCCAATGCCAATCCTAAGCACAACCCTCAGATTTATGCTGAATCAGTAACTGATTGCTGTTTGAACCGTAACCCTAACCTCAATCCTTTCTCTAACACTAATCCTAACCATGACCCTAACACTAGCACCAGCCCTACCACTCACCCTCGACTGAAACTTGTCCCCAAGCACAAAGTCAACCCAAACACAACCCTCGACTTTTTACCAACCCACCACCAAAACACAGCTCTAAACTTAACCCTAACACCAACACTAAGCCCAAGCCTAACCCTAACCCTCACCCTAAACTGAGACCCAACCACACAATGAAAGTTAGTCAGAACCCTAAACCCAAACCAAAAGCCAACCTTAAGCACAACCCTCAGCTTTATACTGACCTGGCAACCAAACACAGTCCAAAATGTAACCCTAAACCCATCCGTTTCCCCAAAACTAACCCTAAACCTAACACTAACCCTAGGCACAGCACTATCACCCCCCTCACCTGACAACTGACCCCTACCCCAAAGCCAACCCTAAACACAACCCTCAAATTTTTACCGACCCAGCATGAAACTGCAGCCCTAAATGTAACTCTAATACCAACCCGAAGCCTAATCGTAATCCTAACCCTCACCCTAAACCTAGACCCACCCCTTCCATGAATGTCAGACCAAACCCTAATCCCAAACCCAAGTCAACCAAACCACAACACTCAGCTTGATACCAACCCAGCAAACAACTGCAGCCCAAAACGTAGCCCTAAACCCAACCCTTTCTCTAACCCTAACCCTAAACCTATCCCTAATATTTGCCCCAGCCCTATCACCCACTCTCGCCCAACACTTGACCCATACCCAAAGCCAAACCTATACACAACCCTCGAATTTTTATTGACCGACCCAGCACAAAAACGGAGCCCTAAACTTAACCTTAATACCAATACTAAGCCTAACCCTAACCCTAAACCTCACCCTTAATCTAAACCCAACCCTACCACGAATGCTAGCATGAACCATAAACCCAAAACCAAAGCCAACTCTAAGCACAACCCTCAGCTTTATACCGACCCAGCAACCAAATGCAGTAAGAAATGCAACCCTATACCCAACCCTTTCTCTAATCCTAACCCTAACTCTAACCCAAGCCGTAGCCCCAGCCCTACCACCCACCCTTGCCCAACACTTGATACCTACACCAAAGCCAACCTTTAACACAAGCCTCGAAATTTTACCAACCCAGCATGAAATCACAGCCCTAAACTTAACCCTAAGACCAATACTAAGCCTAACCCTAACCATAACCCTCATCCTAAACCTAAACCGAACCCTACCATGAATGGTAGCACGAACCGTAAACCCAAACCCAAAGTCAACCCTAAGCACAACCTTCAGCTTTATGTTGACGTGGCAACAAAATGAAGCCCTAAAGGTAACCCTATTCCCAACCCTTTCCCTAAACTTAACCCTAACTCTAACCCAAACCCTAGCCCTAGCCCTACCACCCACTCTCACCTGACCCCAACATCAAAGCCAACCCTAAACAAAACCCTTGACTTTTTACCAACCCAGCACCAAACCACAGTCATAAACTTCACCCTAACACCAACCATAAGCCTAACCCTAACCCTAACCCTCACACTAAACCTAGACCCAACCCTACCATGAACACAAGCATGAACCATAAACCAAAACCCAAAGCCAACCCTAAGCAAAACCCTCAGCTTTATACCAACCTGGCAAACAAATGCAGACCGAACCTTAACCTTAAACCCAATCCTTTCTCTAACCCTAACCCTAACCCTAGCCCCAGCCCTATCACCCACCCTCGCCCGACACCTGACCCAGCCCCGAAGCCAACCCTAAAAACAATGCTCGAATTTTACTGACTGAGTACCATAAAAGAGTCTTAAATTTAACCCTAACACCAACACTAAGCCAAAACTTAACCCGAACCGGAAGCCTAAACACACATCCTACCCTACCACGAATGCTAGCCCAAACCTTAAACCTAAACCCAAAACCAACCTGAAGGACAACCCTCAGCTTTATACCGACCCAGCAAGCAGATGCAACCCAAAACGTAACCCTATTTCCAACACTTTCTCTAACCTTAACCCTAACTCTGACCCTAACCCTAGCCCCAGCCCTACCACCCATCCTCGCCCAGCACCTGACACCACCCCAAAGCCAACCCTAAACACAACCATTGACTTTTCACCGACCCAGCCCCAAACAGCAGCCCTAAACTTAACCCTAAAAACAACACAAAACCTAACCCTAACCCTATCTCTCACCCAGAACCTACACCAAACCCTACAATGAACGCTAGCCCAAGTCCTAAACCCAAACCCAAAGCCAACCGTAAGCACAACCCTCAGGTTTATATTGACCCTGAAACCAAATGCAGACCTAAATGTAACCTTAACCCCAACCCTTTTTCTAACCCTAAACCTAACCCTAACCCTAACCCTAACCCTAGCTCCAGCCCTACAACCCAACCTCGCCCGACACCCTGACACCTGACCCCAACAACGAAGCTAACTCTAAACACAACCCTCGACTTTTTACCAACCCAGCACAAACTACAGCCCTAAACTTAACCCTAACACCAACAAGAAGCCAAATCTAACCCTAACCCTCACCCTAAACCTAGACCCAACCCAACCACGAATGCTAGCACGAATCTTAAACCCAAACCGAAAGCCAACCCTGAGCTCAACTGTCAGCTTGATATCGACCTGAAAAACAAAGGCAGTAAGAAACGTCAACCAACCCCAACCCTTTCTTTAACCCTAACCTGAAAGCAGACCTTAACCCCCTTTAGATAAACCTAACCCTATCCCTATCCCTAACCCTAGTCGCAGCCCTACCACCCACCCTTGCCTGACACCATAGCTCAACCCCAAAACAATCCTAAACACAACTATCGACTTTTTACCCACCCAGCACAAACTACAGCCCTAAACTTAACCCTAACACCAACACTAAGCTTAACCCTCACTCTAAACCTAGGAACGCTAGCAGGAACCCTAAATCCAAACCCAAAGCCAACCCTAGGCACAACCGTCAGCTTTATTCCAAACCAGCAACCAAATGCAGCCCAAAATGTAATCCTCACACCAACCCTTTCTCTATCCCTAATCCTAACACTAACCCTATACCCAGCCCTACCACCCACATTCACCAGAGCCCTGACCCCAACTCTGAAGCCAACCTTACACACAACCATCGAATTTTTACTAACCCAGCACCAGGGCGCAGCCCTTACATTAACCCTAACACCAACACTAAGCCTAACCCTAACCCTAACTGTCACCCAAAACCTAGACCCAACCATACCACGAACGCTAGCCCAAACCCTAAACTCAAACTCAAAGCCAACCATAAGCACAACCCTCAGCTTTATACTGACCCGGAAAACATAACCCTAAACCCAACACTTTCTCTAACTCTTACCTTATCCCTTAACCCAGCCCTAGCCACAGCCCTACCACCAACCTTCGCCCAACACCTGACCCCAACACCAAAGCCCACCCTAAACACAACCCTCAACTTTTTACCGATGCAGCACCAAACTGCATCCCTAAACTTAACCCAAACACCAACACTAAGTGTAACTCAAACTCTAAACCTCACCCTAAACCTAGACCCACACCTACCACGAATGCTAGCCCCAATGTTATACCCAAACCCGAAGCCAACCCTAAGCACAACCCTTAGCTTTATACCAACACAGCAACAGAACAAAGCCTGAAACGTTACCCTAACTCCAACCCTTTCTCTAACCCTAACCCTTACCCTAACCCTAATCCTAACCCTAGCCCCAGCCTTACTACGCACACTCACCCGACACCTGACCCCATCCAAAACTCAACTCTAAACACAGCCCTCGAATTTTTTCCGACCCAGCAACAAGCTGCAGCACTAAACGTACCTTAACACTAACACTAAGCCTAACCCTAACCCTAAACTTCACCCTAAACCTAGACCCAACCCTACCACGAACGCTAATCCAAACCCTAAACCTAAACCCAAAGCCAACCCTAAATACTACCCTCAGCTTTATACCGACCCGCAACCAAACACAGCCCAAAACGTAACCCTAACCCCACACTTTCTCTAACTCTAACCTTAACCCCGACCACAGACCTACCACTCACCCTCACCTGAAACCTGACCCCAACCCCAAAGCCAACCCTAAACACCACCCTCGACTTTTTACCAATCCAACACCAAACTGCAGAGCAAAACTTAACCCTAACACCAACACTAAACCTAACCCTAACCCTAACCCTCACCATAACCCTGGACCAGCCCTACCATGAACATTAGCCCAAACCCTAAATCCAAACACAAAGACAATCCTAAGCACAACCCTCAGCATCATACCAACCCAGCATCCAAAGGTAGCCCGAAAGGTAACCCTAACCCCTACCCATTCTCTAACCCTAACCCTAACCCTAACCCTGATCACAGCCCTACCACACACCCTCGCCTGACACTTGACCCAACCCCAAAGCCAACCCTAAACACAATCCTCGACTTTTTACCGACCCAGCACCATACCGCAGAACTAAACTTAATCCTAACACCAACGCTAAGCCTAATACTAATCGTAATCCTCACCCTAAGCCTAGACCCAACCCGAAAATGAATGCTAGCCTGAACCCTAAACACAAATCCAAAGCCAACCCGAACCACAACCCTAAGCATTATACCTACCTGGCAACCAAATGTAGCATGAAATGAAACCGTAACCCCTACCCTTTAATTATCCCTCAACCTAACCCTACCCCTATACCTAGCCCAAGCCATACCATCCACCATCACACGACTACTGACCCCAATCCCAAAGCCAACCTAAAAACAACCCTCGAGTTTAAACGACCCAGCTCAAACCACAGCTGTAAACTTAACCCTAAGACCAACACTAAGCCTCTCCCTATAGCTAACACTCACCTTAAACCTAGATCCAACCCTACCACGACTCTAGCAACAACCCTATACTCAATCCCAAAGCCAACCCTAAACATAACCCTCAGGTGTATACCGACCCTTGGCAGCAACTCAAATTGAAACGTAACCCTAAGCCCAACCTTTCTCTAACCTTAAACCTAATCCTCACCCTAACAATAGCCCTAATGCAAGCACCAACCTTCTCCTGAAATCTGAACCCATCACTAACGCCAGCTCTAAACACGACCCTCGATTTGGACCAACCCTGCAAAAAATCGCACCTCTAAACGTAACCATAACACCAACACTATGCCTAACTCTAACCCTAACCCAAACCCTAAAGAGGGACCCAAACCTACAGTGATCTCTAGTCGAAACTGAACCCCACACCCAAAACCAACCCTAAGTACAACCCTCAAGTGTATACCGACCCTGCACCCCAATGCAGAATGAAACATAAACCTAATCCCAACTGTGCTGGTTTGAAGGGAAGTATGCCCCCTAAGAAAAGCCATGTTTTAATATGGATCCCATTTCTTAAAGGTAGAATAGTCTCTATTCAATGCTGTGTATTTGGGACTGTGATGGGATCATCTCCCTGGTTGATGAGATTTAGTTAAGAACGGTTGTTAAACTGGATTAGGGGATGACATGTCTCCACCCATCTGAGTGGGTCTTGATTAGTTTCTGAAGTCCTATAAAAGAGGAAACATTTTGGAGAATGAGAGACTCAGAAAGAGCAGAGAATGCTGCAGCACCACGAAGTGGAGAGTCCATTGGAGATGAAGAAGGAAAATGCCTCCCGGGGAGCTTCACGAAATAGGAAGCCAGGAGAGAAAGCTAGCAGATGATGCCGTATTCGCCATGCGCCCTTCCAGCCGAGAGAGAAGCCCTGACTGTGTTCACCATGTGCCGTCTTACTTGAGAGAGAGACCCTGAACTTCATCGGCCTTCTTGAACCAAGGTATCTTTCCCTAGATGCCTTTGATTGGACATTTCTTTAGACTTGTTTTAATCGGGACATTTTCTAGGCCTTAGAACTGTAAACTTGCAACTTATTAAATTCCCCTTGTTAAAAGCCATTCCGTTTCTGGTATATTGCATTCCAGCAGCAAGCAAACTAGAACACCAACCATTTCTCTAAGCCTAACTCTAACCCTCAAGCTAACCCTAGCCCTAACCCGAACACCAAACCTCACCTGAAAACTGAACCCATCCCCAACGCCAGCCCTAAACACCACCCTCGACTTTAATCAAGCCTGCAGCAAATTGCACCCCTAAACATAACTCTAACACCAACACTATGCCTAACACTAACCCTAACCAAACCCTAAACCTGGACCCAACACTACAACGATCTCTAGCCCGAAACCTAACCCCACACCCAAAGCCAACCCTAAGCACAACAATCATCGGTATATAGTCCCTGCACCCAAACGCAGCCCAAAACGTAACCCTAACCCCAACCCTTTCTCTAACCCAAACCGTAAGCTTCAAACTAACCCTTGTCCTAACCGGAATACCAATCCTTGCCAGAAATCTGACCCCATCCCCAATGCCAACCCTAAATGCCACCTTCTACTTTTGACCAATCATGCAGCAAATCACACCCCTAAACATAACCCTAACACCAACACTATTCCTAAACCTAACCCTAACCCAAACCCTAAATCTGAACCCAACCCTACCACGAT
This sequence comes from Tamandua tetradactyla, assembly GCF_023851605.1. Classification (NCBI taxonomy): domain Eukaryota; kingdom Metazoa; phylum Chordata; class Mammalia; order Pilosa; family Myrmecophagidae; genus Tamandua; species Tamandua tetradactyla. The sequence goes on along the minus strand of NC_135327.1, from coordinate 92,414,644 downwards.
CTCTAGTACAAAACCGAACCCCACACCCAAAGTCAACCCTAAGAACAACCCTCAGCTGTATACCGACACTGCATCCCAATGCAGCCTGAAATGTAACCCTAAACCCAACCCTTTCTCGAAACCTAACCCTACTCCTAGCCCTAACCCGAACACCAACCCTTGCCTGAAATCTGACCCCATCCCCAAAACCAACCCTAAACACAACCCTCGACTTTTGACCAAAACTGCAGCAAATCACACCCCTAAACGTAACTCTAACTCCAACACTATGCCTAACCCTAACCCTAAACCAAACCCGAAACTTGGATCCAACCGTACCACAATCTATAGCCTGATACCAAACCCCACACCCAAGTCCAACCCTAAGCACAACCCTCAGCTGTATACCGATCCTGCACCCCAATGCAGCCCAAAACGTAACACTAACCCCAACCCTTTCTATAACCCTAATCCTAACCCTCACCATGACCCTAGACCTAACCTGAAAAACCAACACTCACCTGAAATCTGACCACATCCCCAAAGCCAACCCTAAATACAACCCTCTACTTTTGACCTACCCTGAAGTACATCACACCCCTAAACATAACTCTAACACCAACACTATGTCTAACCCTAACCCAAATGCAAAACCTAAACCTGGACACAAAACTACCATGATCTATAGCCCGAAAGCTAACCCCACACCAAAAGCCAACCCTAAGCAAAATCCCCAGTTGTATACTGACCATGCACCCCAACACAGCCCTAAACGCTACCCTACCCCAACCCTTTGTCTAACCATAATCCTAACTCTCACAATAAACCTAGACCCGACCCGAACATGAACCCACACGTGAAATCTGATGCCATCCCCAAATCCAGCCTTAAACACCATCCTCGACTTCTGATGAACCCTGCAGCAAATCACACCCCTAAATGCAACCCTAACACCAACACTATGAATAACCCTAACCCTAACATAAACCCTAAAGCTGGACCCAACCCTACCACGATCTCTAGCCCGAAACCTAACCCCACACCCAAAGCCAACCCTAAGCACAACCCTCAGCTGTATACCAACCCTGCACACCAATGAAGCCTAAAACGTAACCCTAACCCCAACCTTTTCCCTAACCAAATGCCAACCCTCACCATTACCCTAGCAATAACACGAACACCAGTCTTCACTGGAAAACTGACCCCATTCCCAACGCCAACCCTAAACACAACCCTCGCCTTTGACCAACCCTGTAGCAAATAGAACCCCTAAAAGAAACCCCAACACCAACACTATGCCTAACCCTAACCCTAACCCAAAGGCTAAACCTGGACACAACCCTACCGTGATCTCTAGCCCAAACCAAACCCCACACCCAAGCAGACCCCAAGCACAACCATCAGCTGTATACCGACCCCACATCCAACGCAGCCCTAAATGTAAACCTAACCCCAACACTTTCTCTAACCATAACCCTAACCCTAACCCTAACCCTCACCCTAAACCTAACCCTAACCCTCACCCTAACCCTAGCCCTAACCCAAACACGAACTCTAGCCTGTAATCTAACACCATCTGCAATGCCAACCCTAAACACAACCTTCCACCTTACCCAACCCTGTAGCAAATCGCACCCTTAAACATAACCCTAACATCAACACTATGCCTAACCCGAGCCCTAACCCAAACCCTAGACCTGGACCCAACACTACTACGATCTATAGCCCAAAACCTAACCCCATACTCAAAGCCAACCCTAAGCACAACCCTCAGCTGTATACCAACTCTGCACCCCAATGCAACCTGAAACGTAACCCTAATCCGAACCTTTTCTCTAGCCCTAACCCTAACCCTCACCTTACCTTTGACCTAACCCAAACACCAACCGTCGCCTGAAATCTGACCCCATCCGTAACGCCAACCCTAAACACAACCCTCGACTTTTGACCAATACTGCAGCCAATCATACTCCCTAAACGTAACTCTAATACCAACACTATGCCTAAACGTAACCCTAACCCAAACCCTAAACCTGGACTGAACTCAACAACAATCTCTAGACCGAAAACTAACCCCACACCCAAAGCCAACCCTAAGCACTACCCTCAGCTGTATACCGATCCTGTACCCCAACACAGCCCGAAACATATCCCTAACCCCAACCCTTTCTCTAACGCTAACCCTAAACCTCACCCTAACCATTTCCCTAACCCGAACACCAACCCTCGCATGAAATCTGACCCCATCCCTAACACCAGCCCTAAACACAACCCTCAAATTTTGCCAGCCCTGCAGCAAATCGCACCGTTAAACGTAACCCTAACACCAACACTATGCCTCACCCAAAGCCGAACCCATACCCTGAACCTGGACCCAACCCTTCCACGATCTCTACCCTGAATCCTATTCCACACCCAAAGCAAACCCTGAGCACAACCCTCAGCTGTATACTGTCCCTGCACCCCAACGCATACCAAAACAACCAAAAACCCAACACTTTCTCTAACCCTTAACCTAACCCTCAACCTAACCCTAGTCCTAACCAGAATACGAACCTTTGCCTGTAATCTAACACCATCAGAAATGCCAAACCTAAACACAATCCTCGGCTTTTACCCAACCCTGTAGCAAATCCCACGCCTAAATATAACTCTAACATCAACACTATGCCTAAACCTAACCCTAGCCCAAACCCTAAACCTGGACATAACCCTACCGGGATCTCTATAATGTAACATAACCCCACAGCCAAAGCCAACTCTAAGCACAACCCTCAGCTGTATACCAATCCTGCACCCCAATGAAGCCAAAAACGTAACCCTAACACCAACCCTTTCTCTAACCCTAACCCTAACCATCACCCTTACCAGAGACCTAACACGAACACCAACCCTCGCCTGAAATCTGACCCCATCCCCAATGCCAACCCAAATATAATACTCGACTTGACCAACCCTCCAGCAAATTGCACCCATAAATGTAACCCTAACACCAACACTATGCCTAACCATAACCCTAACCCAAACCATAAATCTGGACACAAACTTTCCAAGATCTCTAGCCCGAAAAATAACCCCACACCCAAAGCCAAACCTAAGCACAACCCTCAGCTGATAATGACCCTGCATGCCAATTCAGCCTGAAACGTAACAATAATCCTAACCCTTTCCCTGACCCTAACCCTAAACCTTACCCTAACACTAGCCCTAACCCGAACACCACCCCTTGCCTAAAATCTGACCCCATCCCCAAAGAAACCCTAAACATAACCCTCAACTTTTGACCAAACCTGTAGCAAATAGCACCCTTAAACGTAACCCTAACACCAACACTATGCCTAACCCTAACCCTAGCCCAAGCTCTGAACTTGGACCCAATAATACCATGATCTCTAGCCCGAAACCTAACCTTACACCCAAGGCCAAACCTAAGCACAACCCTCAGCTGTATAATGACCCTGCACCCCAACTCAGCCTGTAATGTAACCCTATACCCAAACTTTTCTCTAACCATAACCCTAACCCTCAGCCTTACCCTAGACCTAACCTGAATACCAACCCTCGCCTGATATCTGATCTCATCCCCAATGCCAACCCTAAACACAACCCTCGAATTTTGAATAACCCTGCAGCCAATCGCACCCTTAAATGTAACCCTAACACCAACACTATACCTAAACCTAACCCTAACCCAAACCCTAAACTTGGACCCAACCCTACCATGATCTCTAACCCGAAAACTAACCCCACACCCAAAGCCAACCTTAAGCACAACACTCAGCTGTATACAGACAATACACACCAACACAGCCCGAAACATATCCCTAAACCCAACCCTTTCTAAAATGCTAATGTTAAACCTCAACCTAACCGTACACCTAGCCCGAACACCAATCTTCGCCTGAAATCTGACCCCATCCCCACGTCAAACATAAACACAACCTTTGACCTTTAACCAGCCCTGCATCAAATCACACTCCTAAAAGTAACGCTTACACCAACACTATGCCTAATGCTAACCATAACTCAAACCATAAACATGGACCCAACACAACCAAGATCTCTAGTACGAAACCTAAACCTACACCCAAAGCCAACCCTAAGCACAATCTTCAGGTGTATACTGTCCCTGCACCAAAACACACCCTGAAACGTAACACTAACCACAAACACTTCTTTAACACTAGCCCTAACCATCACCCTAACCCTAGCCCTAACCAGAACACAAACCATCTACAGAAAACTGAGACATCCTCAATGCCAACCCTAAACACTACCCTCGACTTTTGACCAATCCTGCAGCAAATTGCACCCCTAAACATAACCCTAACACCAACACTATGCCTAACCCTAAGCCTTACCCAAACCCTTAAACTGGACCCTCCCTACCATGATCTCTAGCCTGAAAAGTAACAACACAATCAAAGCCATCCCTAAGCACAACCCTCAGCTGTATACAGACCCTGTACTGCAACACAGCCGGAAACATAACCCTAATCCCAACTATTTCTCTAACCCTAACACTAACCCTCACCCTAACCCTAGCCCTAACCCGAAAAACAAAGCTAGCCTGAAATCTGACCTCATCTCCAATGCCAACCCTATACACAACCCTCGACTTTTGACTAACCCTAAAGCAAACTGCAATGCTAAACATAACTCTAACACCAACGCTATGCGTAACACTAACCCTACCAAAAACCCTCAACCTGGACCCAACCCAATGATAATCTCTAGCCCGAAACCTAACCCCACACTCAAAGCCAGCCCTAAGGACCACCATCAGCTGTATACTGACCCTGCAACTCAACGCAGTGGGAAACGAAACCCTAACCCCAACCCTTTCTCTAACTCTAATCCTAACCGTTACCCTAACCTTAGCCCTAACACGAACACTAACACTCGACTGAAATCTGACCCCACCCCAACGCCAATCCTAAAAACAACCTTTGACTTTTGAAGAACCCATAGGCAAATTGCAACCCTAAATGTAACCCTAACACCAACAATATGCCTTAACCTAACCCTAACCCAAACCCTAAACCTGGGCCAAACCATACCATGATCTCTAGCCCTAAACCTAACCCCAGACACAAAGCCAACCCTAGCACAACCCTCAGCTGTATCCCGACCCTGCAACCAAACGCAGCTCAAAGCGTAAACCTAACCCCTACCCTTTCTCTAACACTAACCCTAACCCTCACCCTAACCCTAGCCCAGACCCAATCAATAACCCTCGCATGAAATCTGAACCCATCCCCAACGCCAACCCTACACACAACCCTTGACTTTTGACCAACCCTGCAGCAAATCCCACCCCTTAACATAACCCTAACATGAACACTACGCCTAACCCTAACCCAAACCCTAAACCTGGACCCAAACCTACCACGATCTCTAGCCCGAAACCTAAACCCACACCCAAAGCCTACCCTAAGCAAAACCCTCAGCTGTATACCGACCCTGCACCCCAATGCAGGCCGAAACGTCACCCTAACCTCAACCATTGTTCTAACCCTAACCCTAAACCTCACCCTAACCTTAGCCCTAACCCGAACACCATCCCTCACCAGAAATCTGATCCCAACCCCAACACCAAACCTAAACACAAACCTCTACTTTTGACCAACCTGCAGCCAATAGCACGCTTAACGTAAACCTCACAACAACACTATGCCTAACCCCACCCCTAACCCAAACCCTCAACCTGAACCCAACCCCACCATGATCTCTAGTCCGAAACCAAATCCCACAACCAAAGCCAACCCTAAGCACAACCCTTAGCTGTATTCTGACCCTGAACCCCAACGTAGCAAGAAACATAACCCTAAACCCAACACTTTCTATAAACCTAACCCTAACCTTCACCAACACTTTCTATAAACCTAACCCTAACCTAACCCAAACAGCAAGCCTCACCTGAAATCTGACCCCATCCACAACGCCAACCATAAATACAACCCTCGACTTTAGACCAACCCTGCAACAAATCGCACCCCTAAACGTAACCCTAACACCAACACTATACCAAACCCTAACCCTAAACCCAAACCTTCAACCTGGATCAAACCCTAACACGATCTCTAACCTGAAACCTAACCCCACACCCAAAACTAACCCTAAGCACAACCCTCAGCTGTATACTGACCCTGCACCCCAGTGCAGCCAGAAACGTAACCCTAACCCCAACTCTTTCTCTAACCCGAACCCGAACCCGAACCCTAACCCTAGCCCTAACCAGAAAATCAACCCTCCCCTGAAATCTGACCCGATCCCCAATGCCAACCCTAAACACAACCCTCGACTTTTGACCATCCCACAGCAAATCAAACCCATAAACGTAACCCTAACGCCAACACTATGAGTAACCCTAAACCTGGACCCAGCCCTACCACGATCTCTAGCCTGAAACCTAACCCCACACCCAGAGCCACCAATCCTGGACCCAGTCCTACCACGATCTCTAGTCTGAAACCTAACCCCACACCCAAAGCCAATCCTAAGCACAACGCTCAGCTCTATATCAACACGACACCCCACACACCCCAAAACTTAACCCTAACCCCAACCCTTTCTCTAACCCTAACCTTTAACCTCACCCTAAACCTAGCCCTACCCTGAACACCAACCCTCACCTGAAATATGACCCCATCCCCAACGCCAAAGCGAAACACAACTCCCGAATTAGACCAACCCTGCTGCAAATCGCATGTGTAAATTTAACTCTAACACCAACACTATGCCGAACCCGAACCTAAGCCAAACCCTCAACCTGGATTCAGCCCTTCCACGACCTCTAGTCCAAAACATAACCCAACACCAAAAGGCAACCCAAAGCACAACACCTTTCTGTATACCGACCCTGCACGCCAACGTAGCCCAAAACGTAACCCTAACCCCAACCCTTTCTCTAACAATGACCCTAACCCTCACCCTAACCCTAGCCATAACCCGAACACCAAACCTTGCCTGAAATCTGTCTCCATGCCCAACGCCAACCCTAAACACAACCCTCGACTTTTTACTGACCCTTCAATAAATTGCACCCCTAAATGTAACACTAAGACCAACATTATGCCTAACCCTAACCCTAACCCAAACCCTTAACCTGGACACAGCCCTCCCATGATCTCAGCCAAAGAGCTAACCCCACACCCAAAGCCAACCCTAAGCAGAACCATCATCTGTATACCGACCCTAACCCCAACACAGCCCGAAATGTAACCCTAACCCCAACAATTTCTCAAAGCCTAACCCTAACCCTCACCCTAACCCTAGACCTAACACGAACACCAACCCTTGCCTGAAATCTGACCACATCCTCAATGCCAACCCTAAACACAACCCTCGGCTTTTGATCAGCCCTGCAGCATAGCACACCCCTAAACGTAATTTTAACATGAACACTATGCCTAACCATAGCCCTAACCCAAATCCTAAACCTGGACCCAGGCCTACCACGATCTCTAACTCAAAACCTAAACCCACACCCAAAGTCAACCCTAAGCACAACCCTCAGCTGTATACAGACCCTGGATCCCAACCCAGCCCGAAATGTAACGCTAACGCCAACCCTTTCTCTAACCCTAACCCTAACTCTCACTCTCACCATAACCTTAGCCCTAACCCGATCACCAACCCTCGCCTGAAATATGAACCCACCTCCAAAACCAACCCTAAACAGAACAAACGACTTTTGACCAATCCTGCACCAAATTGCACCTCTTAACGTAACCCTAACAAAAACACTATGCCTAACCCTAAACCTAATCTAAACACAAACCTGGACCAGCCTTACCACAATCTCTAGTCCGAGAGCTAGCCCAACACTAAAAGCCAACCCTAAGAACAACCCTCAGCTGTATACGGACCCTGTACCCCAACGCAGCCCGAAATGTAATACTAACCCCAACCCTTTCTCAAAACCTAACCCTAACCCTTACCGTAACCCTAGCAATAACCCGAACACCAACCTTCACCTGAAATCTGACCCCGTCCGCTACGCCAACCCTGAATACAGCCCTCGGCTTTTGACCAACCCTGCAGCAAATCTCATCCCTGAACATAACCCTAACACCAACATTATGCCTAGCCCTAACCCTAAACCAAATCATAAACCTTGACCAAACCCTACCACGATCTCTAGCCCAAAACCTAACCCCACACACAAAGACAACCCTAAGCCCAACCCTTAGCTGTATACCGACCCTGCAACCCCAGGCATCCCGAAACATAACCATAACCCCAACTCTTTCTCTAACCCTTACCTTAACCAACACCTAACCCTAGCCATAACCTGAATGCCAATCCTCATATGAAATCTATCCCCATCTCAAAGGCCAACCCTAAGCACGACCCTCCACTTTTGACCAACCCTGCAGCAAATCTCATCTCTAAACTTAACCCTAATACCAACACTATGCCTAACCCTAATCCTAACCCAAAATCTAAAACTTGACCAAACCCTATCACTGTCTCTAACCTCAAACCTAACCCCACACCCAAAGAGAACCCTAAGCAGAACCCTCAGCTGTATACCGACCCTGCACCCCAGGCATCTCAAAACGTAACCCTATCCCCAACCCTTTCTCTAACCGTAATCCTAAAGTCACCTAACCATAGCCCTAACCCGAACACCAACCCTCACCTGAAATCTGAACCGATCCTGAACACCGACCCTAAACACAACCCTCGACTTTTGATCAACCCTGCACCAATTCCTCACGTCTAAACGTAACCCTAACCCCAACATTATGCCTAACCCTAGCCATAACCAAACCCTAAACCTGGATCTAATGCTAACATGATCTCTAGCCTGAAACCTAACCTCACACTAAAAAAAACCCCTAAGTACAACCCTCAGGTTTATACCGACCCTGCACCCCTGACAGCCCGAAATGAAGCCCTAACCCCAACCCTTTTTCTAAACCTAACCCTAACTATCACCCTAACCCTAGCCGTAACCCGAACACCAAACCTTGCATGAAATCTGTCCCCTTCCCCAACGCCAACCTTAAGCAAAACCCTCCAATTTTGAACAACCCTGCAGCAAATTGCATCCCTAAACCTAACATAACACCAAAATTATGCCTAACCCTTACCTTAACACAAACCCTAAACATGGACCCAAGTGTACCACGATCTCTATCCCAAAACCTAACCCCACACACAAAGCCAACCCTAAGCACAACCATCAGCTGTATACAGAACCTGCACCCCAGTGCAGCCCTAAACATAATCCTAACCCCAACCCGTTCTCTAACCATAACCCTAACACTCACCCTAACCTTAGTCTGAAACCTAACCCCATCTCCAATGCCCATCCTAAACACAACCCTCAAGTTTTGAACAATCCTGCAGCCAATCACACCCCTAAACATAACTGTAACACCACAGTACACTAAACCCTAATCCTAACCCAAACTCAAACCCTATACTGAACTCTTTCATGATCTCTAGGTCAAAACCTAAACTTACACCAAAAGCCAACCATAAGCACGACCCTCAGCTATATACAGAAGTTGAACCCCAATGCAACCCGAAACATAACACTAACCCCAACGTTTTCTCTAACCCTAAACCTAAATCTCAGCCTAACCCAAGCCCTAACTAGAAAACCAAACCTCGTCTGAAATCTGACCTGAACCCCAACGCCAACCCTAAACACAACCCATGACTTTTGAACACCCGTGCAGAAAATAACACCCCTAAACATAACCCTAACATCATCACTATGCCTAACCCTAACCCTAACCCAAATGCTAAACCTGGACCCAACTCTACCATGATCTCTAACCTGAAACCTAAAGCCACACACAAAGCAAACCCTAAGCACAACCCTCAGCTGGATATGGACCCTGCAACCCAACGCAGACTGAAACGTAACCCTAACCCCAACCCTTTCTCTAATCCTGACCCTAACCCTCCCCCCAACCCTAGCCATAACTAGAATACCAACTCTCGCCTGAAACCTGTTCCCATCCCCAAAGTCAACCCTAAACCATCCCTCAAATTGACCAAACCTGCAGCCAATAGCACCCCTAAACATAACCCTAACACCAACACTATGGCTAACTCTAACCCTAACCCAAACCCTCAACCTGGACCCAGCCCTACCACGATCTCGAGCCCAAAAACCAACCTCACACCCAAAGCCAACCATAAGCACAACGCTCAGCTGTGTACCGAACCTGCACACCAACACAGACTGAAACGTAAACCTAACCTTAAACCTTTCACAAAACCTAACCCTAAACCTAACCCGAACATCAACCCTCGCCTGAAATCTGACCCCATCCCCAATGCCCACCCTAAACACATCCCTCGACTTTTGACTAACCCTGCAGCAAATCTCCCCCCTAAATGTAACCTTAAATCAACACTATGCTTAACCCTAACCCTAACCCGAACCCTTACCTGGACCCAAACCTATAATGATCTCTAACCCAAAACCTAACCCCACACCCCAAAACAAACCTAAGCACAACCCTCAGTGGTATACTAACCCTGAAACCCAACACAGACCAAATCATGAACATAACCCAACCCTTTCTCTAAACCTACACCCAACACTCACCCTAATCCTAGCCCTAAACAGAACACCAATCTTCACCTGAAATCTGACCCAATCCCAACCACCCACCCTAAACTCAACCCTCGACTTTGACCACCCTACAGCAATTCACACCACTAAACGTAACACTAACATGAACACTATGCCTAAACCTAACCCTAACCAAAACCATTACCTGGACCCAACGATACCACAATCTTTGCCTGAAAGATAACCCCACATCCAAAGCCAACCCTAAGCACAACCCTCAGCTGTATAATGACCCTGCACTCCAAACAGCCCAAAATGTAAAACTAACCACATCTATTTCTCTAACCCTAACACTAAACCTCACCCTAACCTTAGCAGTAACCTGAACACCAACCCTCGCCTGAAATCTGACCCCATCCCCAGCGCCCACCCTATGCAATGCTCGATTTTTGAGCAACCCTGCAGCAAATCGCACCCCTAAAACATAACCCTAACACCAACACTATGCCTAACCCTAACCCTAACCCAAACCCTAAACCTAGACACAACCCTACCAAGATCTCTAGCCCGAAACCTAACCACACACCCAAAGCGAATCCTAAGCACAACCCTCAGTGGTATACCGACCGTGCAACCAACGCTAGCCCGAACTTAAACCTAACCCCAAACCTTTCTCTACACCTAACCCTAACACTCACGCTAACCCTAGCCCTAACCCGAACACCAACCCTCGCCTGAAATCTGACCCCATCCCCAGCGCCCACCCTAAACACAATGCTCGATTTTTGAGCAATCCTGCAGCAAATCACACACCTAAATGTAACCCTAACACCAACACTATGCCTAACCCTAACCCTAACCCAAACCTTAAACTTGGACACAACCCTACCATGATCCCTAGCCCAAAACCTACCCCACTCCCAAAGCCAATCTTAAGCACAACCTGCAGGTGTATACCGACCCTGTACCACATGTCAGCCCGAAACATAACCCTAACCCCAACCCTTTCTGTAACCCTAGCTCTAACCCTCACCCTAAAATGAGCCATAACCCGAACAACTACCCTCACCTGAAATCTAAACCCTCCCCAACACCACACCTAAACACAACCCTCAACTTTTGACCAACCCTGCAGCAAATCGTACCCCTAAACATAACCCTAACACCAACACTATGCCTAACCCTAACTCTAACCCAAACCCTAAACCTGGATCCAACCCTACAATGATCTCTAGACCGAAACCTAACCCCAAAGGCAAAGCCAACCCTACACATAACCATCACTGCATACCGCCCATGCACCCCAATGCAGCTCGAAACGTAACCGTAACCCCAACCCTTTCTCGAACACTAACCATAAGCCTCACAATAACCCTAACCCAAACAACAAACCTCGCCTGAAATATGACCCCATCCCCAAGGCCAACACTAAGCACAACCCTCCACTTTTGATAAACTCTGCAGCAAATCACACTCCGAAATGTAACCCTAACAAAAACACTATGCCTAACCCTAACCCTAACAAAAACCCTAAACCTGGGCCCAACTCTACCACAATCTCTAGCCCGAAACCTAACCCCACACCCAAAACCAACACTGAGCACAACCCACAACTGTATGCCAACCCTGAACCCCAATACAGCCTGAAATGTACCCCTAACCTCCACACTTTCTCTTAACCTAAACCTAAACTGCCCTCTGACCCTAGCCCTAACCCAAACATCAACCATCTCCTTAAATCTGAATGCATCCCCAACACCAAAGCTAAACACAACCCTTGACTTTTGACCAACCGTGCAGCAAATCGCACCCATGAAACATAACCCTAACACCAACACTATGCCTCACATTACCCTAATAAAAAACTAAATCTGGACCGCACACTACCATGATCTCTAGTCCAAAACCTAACCCCACACCCAAAGCCAACCCTAGGCACAACCCTCAGCTGTATACTGAGCATGCACTCCAACATAGCCCAAAATGTAACCCTAACCCCAACCCTTTATCTAACCCTAACACTAACCCTATCCTAACCCTAGCCCTAACACTAACACCAACCCTCGCATGAAATCTAACCCCATCACCAATGCCAACCCTAAGCACAACCCTCCACTTTTGTCAACCCTGCAGCAAATCACACCCCTAAACGTAACCCTTACACCAACACTATGAATCACCCGAACCCAAACCCAAATCCTAATCCTGGACCCAACCCTACCATGATCTCAAGCCCAAAACCTAACTCCACACCCAACACCAACCCTAAACACAACCCTCGACTTTTGACCAACCTTGCAGCAAATTGCACCCCTAAACGTAACCCTAAGGACAACACAATGACTAAACCTAACCCTAACCCAAACGCTCAACCTGTACCAACGCAACCACGATCTCTAGAACGAAAAATAACCCCACACTGATAGCCAAACTTAAGCACAACCCTCCAGTGTATACCGACCCTGCATCCCAATGCAGTCCGAAATGTAACTGTAACTGCAACCCTTTCTCTAACACGAACCCTAAACCTCACCCTAACCCTAGCCCTACATGAACACCAACCCTCGTCTGAAATCTGATGCCATCCCCAATGCCAACCCTAAACACAACCCTCGAATTTTGACCAACCCTGTAGCAAATCGCACATCTAAATGTAACAGCAACACCAACACTATGACTAACCCTAACCTTAACCCAAAACCTAACCTGGACCATACCCTACCACGATCTCTAGCCTGAAACTTAGCCCCACACACAAAGGCAACGCAAAGCACAACCCTCAGCTCTATACTGACCCTGCACCACAATGCAGCATGAAATGTAACCCTAACTCCAATCATTTCTCTAATCCTCCCCCTAATCCTCACTCTAACCCTAGCCCTAATCCGAACACCAACACTCGTCTGAAATCTGACTTCATCCCCAATGCCAACCCTAAAAAAACTGTCGACTTTTGCCCAACCCTGCAGCAAATCGCACCCATAAATGTAATCCTAACATCAACACTCTGCCTAACCCTAATCCTTACCCAAACCTTCAACTTAGACCCAACGCTACCACGATATCTAGCTGGAAAAATAACCCCACACCCAAAGCCAACCTTAAGCACAACACTCAAGTGTATACTGACCCTGTCTCCAAACGAAGCCCGAAACGTAACCCTAACCACAACCCTGCCTCCAACCCTAAACCTAACCCTCACCCTAACCCTAGCCCTAACCCAAACACCAACCCTCGCATGAAATCTGACCCCATCCCCAACTACAAACCTAAACTAAACCCTCGACCTTTTACCAACCCTGCAGCAAATGGTACCCCTAAACCTAACCCTAATACCAACACTATGCCTAACACTTACCCTAACCCAAACGCTAAACCTGGACCCAACCCTACCATGATCTCTAGCATGAAACCTAACCCCTCACCCAAAGCCAACCCTAAGCACAACCCTAAGCTGTATACCGACCCTGCACCACAACACAGCCTGAAACGTAACCCTAAATCCAATCCTTTCTCTAAACCTAACTCTAACTCTCACCCTAATCCTAGCCCTAACCCAAAAACCAACCCTTGCCTGAAATCTGACCCCATCCCCAACGCCAACCCTAAACACAACCCTCGACTTTTGACCAAACCTTCAGCAAATCAACCCCCTAAACGTAACTCTAGCACCAACACTGTGTCTAACCCTAATCCTAACCCACACCATGAACCTGAACCCAACCTTTTCACAAACTCTAGTCCTAAACCTAACCCCACACCCTAAGCCAACCCTAAGCACCATCCTCAGCTGTATAACAACCCTGCACCCCATCGAAGCCTGAAACATAACCCTACCCCAACATTTCTTCAACCTTAACACTAACCCTCACCCTAAACCTAGCCCTAACCCAAACACCAACCCTCGCATGAAATCTGACCCCATCCCCAAAGCCAACCCTAAACACAACCCTCGACCTTTTACCAACCATGTAGCAAATGGCACTCCTAAACCTAACCCTAATACCAACACTATGTCTTACATTACCCTAACCCAAACGATAAACCTGGACCCAACACTACCACGATCTCTAGCCCGAAACCTAACCCCCACGCAAAGCCAAACCTAAGCACAAATCTCAGGTGTATACCAATCCTGCACCCCATGGCAACCCGAAATGTAACCCTAATCCCGACCCTTTCTCTAACCCTAACTCTACCCTCACCCTAACCCTAGCCCTAATGCAAACACCAACCCTCGCCTGAAATCTGACTCCATCCCTACGCCAAGCCAAAACACAACCCTCGAGTTTTGGCCAACCCTGCAGAAGTTCACACCCCTAAACGTAACCTTAACACTGAAACTATGCCTAACCCTAACCCTAAAACAAATCCTAAGCTAGTACCCAACCCTACAATGATATCTAGCCCGAAATCTAAGCCCACACCCAAAGCCAACCCTAAACACAACCCTCAGGTGTTAACTGACCCTGCACCCCAATGCTTCCCGAAACGTAACCCTAACCACAACCCTTTCTCTAAACCTAACCCTAAATCTCACCGTAAACCTAGCCCTAGCCCGAACAACATCCCTCGGCTGAAATCTGACCCCATTCCTTCGCTAACCCTAAACACAACCCTCTACTTTTGAACAACCCTGCTGCAAATTGCACCCCTAAAAGTAATCCTTTCACCAACACTATTCCTAATCTTAACCCTAACCCAAACCCTATACCTGGACCCAACCCTACCAGGATCTCGACCTGGAAACCTAACCCCACACCCAAAGCCAACCTTAAGCACAACCCTCCCCTATATACCGACCCTGCACCCAAACGCAGACCAAAACGTAACACTAAATGAAACTCTTTCTCTAAACCTAACCCTCACCTTAACCCTAGCCCTAACCCGAATACCAACCCCGCCTGAAATCTGACTCCATCCCCAAGGCCAACCCTAAACCCATTCCTCACCTTTTGACCAATCCTGCAACAAATCACACTCCTAAACGTAACCCTAACACCAACCCTATGCCTAACCCTTACCGTATAAACAGTAAACCTGTACCCAACCCTACCATGATCTCTAGTCTGAAACCTAACCCCACACCCAAAACCAATCCTAAGCACAACCAACAGCTGTATGCTGACCCTGCACCCCAATGCAGCCTGAAACATACCCTAACCCTAACTGTTTCTCTATCCCTAACCTCAACCCTCAGCCTAACTCTAGCCCTAACCTGAACACCAACAATCACCTGAAATCTGACCCCATCAACAACGCCATCCCTAAACACAACCCTCGATTTTTGACCAACCCTGCAGAAAATCGAACATGTATACATAACCCTAACACCAAAACTATGCATAACCCTAACCCTAAATAAAGAGCAAACATGGACCCAACCCTACCATGATCACTATTCTGAAACCTAACCCCACACCCAAAGACAACCCTAAGTACAACCCTCAGCTGTATACTGAACATGCAACCCAATGTAGCCCATAACATAACCCTGAACCCAACTCTTTCTCTAACCCTAACCCTAAAAATCACCCTAACCCTAGCCCTAACCCTAACACCAACCCTCGCCTGAAATCTGACCCCATCCCCAACGCAAACCCTAAACACAACTCTCGACTTTTAACCAACCCTGTAGCAAATCGCAACCCTCAATGTAACACTAGCACCCACACTATGCTTAACCTTAACCCTAACCCAAACCCTAAACCTGGACCCATTCCGGCCATGATCTCTAGCCTGAAACCAAACCCCACACCCAAAGCCCACCCTAAGCACAACCCTCCATTAGATACCGAACTTAGACACCAATGCAGCACGAAACGTAACCTTAAACAGAACCCTTTCTCTAACCCTAACCCTGACACTCACCCTAACCCTAGCTCTAACACAAACAC
This sequence comes from Tamandua tetradactyla, assembly GCF_023851605.1. NCBI lineage: Eukaryota > Metazoa > Chordata > Mammalia > Pilosa > Myrmecophagidae > Tamandua > Tamandua tetradactyla. The sequence continues at coordinate 92,398,225 of NC_135327.1, read as the reverse complement.
CAACACTTACCTGAAATCTGTCCCCATCCCCAACGCCAATCCTAAACACAACCCTCTACTTTTGAACAAACCAGCAGCAAATAGCACCTCTAAACATTACCCTAACACCAACACTATGCCTAACCCTAACCCAAACCCAAACCCTAAACCTGGACTCAACCCTACCATGATCTCTAGCCTGAAACCTAACCACACACCAAAAGTTCACCCTAAGCACAACCTTCCACTGTATACCGACCCTGAACCCCAATGCAGCCCGAAACGTAACCCAAACCCCAACCCTTTCTCTAACCCTAAACCTAAACCTCTCCCTAACCTGAGCCCTCCGAACACCAGCACTGGCCTGATCTGACCCCATCCCCAACCCTAAACACAAACCTCGACTATTGACAAACCCTGCAAAAAATCGCACCCATAAAAGTAACCCTAACACCAAAACTATGCCTAACCCAAACCCTAAACCTGGATCCAACCCTACCACAATCTCTAGCCCGAAACCTAAAACCACACCCAAAGCCCACCGTAGCACAACCCTTCACTGTAGACAGACTGTGCACCCCAAAGCAGCTTGAAACGTAGTTCTAACACTAACACTAACCCTCACCCTAACCCTAGCCCTACGTGAACACCAAACCTCACCTGAAATCTGATTGCATCCCCAACACCAACCATAACACAACCTCCGATTTTGAACAACCCTGCAGCAAATCGCACCCCTAAACGTAACCCTAACATCAACACTATGCTTAACCATAAACCAAACCCAAATCTTAAACCTGGACCAAACCCTACCACAATCTCTAGCCCGAAAGTTAACCACACACCCCAACGCCAACCCGAAACACAACCCTCGACTATTACCATCCCTGTAGCAAATAACACCCCTAAATGTAACCCTAACACCAACACTATGCCTAACACTAACCCTAACCCAAGACTTAATGTGGACCCAACCCTAACAGGATCTTCAACCGGAAAACTAACCCCATATCCAAAGTCAACCCTAAGCACAACACTCAGCTGTATACCGACCCTACACCCCAAAGCACTTTAACGTAACCCTAACCCCAACCCTTTCTCTAACACTAACCCTAACCCTCACCCTAACCGAAGGACCAGCCAGAACATCAAACATTCTTGAATTTTGTTCACATTCCCAACGCCAACCCTAAATACAACCCTCGACTTTTGACCAACCTTGCAGCAAATTGCACCCCTAAACATAAACCTAACACCAACACTATGCTTAAACCTCACCCTAAACCAAACCCCAAAACCTGGTCCCAACCCTTCCACGAACTCTTGCTCAAAAGCTAACCCCTCTCCCCAGGCCAACACTAAGCACAACAATCAGGTATACCGACCCTGCACCCAATAACAGCCTGAAACTTATCCCTAAGCCCAACACTTTCTCTAATGCAAATCCTAGCATTCACCCTTACCCTAAAACTAACCCGAACATCAAACCTCGCCTGAAATCTGACCCCATCCCCAATGCTAACCTTAAACACAAACTTCGACTTTTGACCAAACCTGCTGCAAATCACACCCCTAAACATAACCTTAACACCAACACTATGCCTAACCCTAACCCTCACCCAAACCCTAAACCTGGACCCAACAATACCATGATCTCTAGCCCAAAAACTAACCCCACACCCAAACCCAACCCTAAGCACAACCCTCAGCTGTATACCGAACCTGCACCCCAACGAAGCCCGAAAGGTAACACTAAACCCAACCCTTTCTCTAACCCTAACCCTAACCCTCACCCTAACCCTAGCCGTAACCCAAACTACAACTCTCGCCTAAAATCTGACCCTAACCCCAGCACCATCCTAAACACAGCACTCGACTTTTGACCAACGCTGCAACAAATCGCATCCCTAAACGAAACCCCAACACCAACACTATGCCTGACCCTAACCCTAACCCAAATCCTAAACCTGGACTAAACCCTACCACGATCTCTAGCCTGAAACTTAACCCCACACCCAATGACAACCCTAAGAACAACCCTCAGCTGTATACCAACCCTGTGACACAACGTAGCATGAAAGGTAATCCTAACCCCAACCCTTTCTCTAACCCTCAACCTAACCCTCACCCCTAACCATAGCACTAACCCAAACACCAACCCTCACCTGAAATCTGACCCCATCCCCAATGCCAACCCTCAACACAACCCTCAACTTTTGACCAACCCTGCAGCAAATCGCACTCTTAAACGAAACCCTATACCCAACACTGTTCCTAACCCTAACCCTAAACGAAACCCTAAACCTGGACCCAATAGAACCATGATCACTAGCCCGAAAGCTAACCCTACAACACAAGCCAAGCCTATGCACAACCCTCAGCAGTATACTGAACTTGCAACCCAATGCTGCCTGAAAAATAACCCTAAACCAAATCATTTCTCTAAACCAAACCCTAACCCTCACCCTAATCCTAGCCCTATCCCGAACACCAACCCAATCCTGAAATCTGACCCAATCCCAAAGCCAAATCTAAACACAACCCTCGACTTTTGACCAACCCTGCAGCAAATTGCAACCCTAAACATAACCCTAACACCAACACTATGTATAACCCTAACCCTAACCCAAACACTAAACATGAACCCAAAACTTTGATGGTCTCTAGTGCAAAACCTAACTCCACAAACAAAGCCAACTCTAATCCCAAGATTCGGCTGTATTCTGACCATGGACCTCAATGCAGCCTGAAACATAATGCTAACCCCAACCCTGTCTCTAACCCTAACCCTAAACCTTACCTTAACCCTAGCCCTAACTCGAACAGCAACCATCGCCTGAAATCTGTCTCCATCCCAAACGCCAACTGTAAATACAACCCTCCACTTTTGACCAACCCTGCAGCAAATCGCACCCCTAAATGTAACCCTAAACCCAACACTATGCCTAACCCTAAGCCTAACACAAACCCTAAACCTTGAACCAACCTTACCACAATCTCTGGCCTGAAACCTCACCCCACACCCAAAACTAACCGTAAGCACAATGGTCAGCTGCATTCACCCTAATGCAGCCCGAAATGTAACCCTAACCCCAACCCTTTCTCTAACCCTAACCCTAACCCTCACCCTAACCATAGCCCTAACCCGAACACCATCCCTCGCCTGCAATCTGATCCCATCCTCAACGCCAACCCTAAACAGAACCCTGGAATTTTGTACTATCCTGCAGCAAATCGCAACCCTAAACAGAACCCGAACACCAACACTATGCCTAACAATAACCTTAACCCAAATCCTAAACCTGGACCCAACCCTACCACGATCTCCAGCCTGAAACCTAACCCCACAGCCAAAGCCAACTCTAAGCACAACCCTAGCTGTATACCAACCATGAACCCCAACCGAGCCCGAAACATAAACCTAACCCCAACCCTTTTTCTAACCCTAACCCTAACCCTCACACTAATGCTAGCCATTAACCGAGCACCAACCCTCGCCTGAAATCTGACCCCATCTCCAACGCCAGCCCTAAACACAATTCTCGACTTTTGACCAACCCTGCAGCAAATAGCACCCCTAAACGTAACCCTAACACCAACACTATACCTAGCCCTAAGACTAACTCAAAACCTAAACGTAAACCCAACCCTACCACGATCTCTAACCAGAAACATAACTCCACACACAAAGCCAACCCTAAGCACAACCCTCAGCTGTATATCGATGTGCACCCCAACACAGCCCAAAACGTAAACGTAACACCAAACCCTTATTCTAACCCTAACTCTAACCTTCACCCTAAACCTAGCCCTAAGCCGAACAGCATCCCTCGTCTGAAATCTGACACCATCCCCAACGCCAACCCTAAACACCACCATGAACTTTTGACCAACCCTGCAGCAAATCGCACCCCTAAACATAATCCTAACACCAACACTATGCCAAACACTATCCCTAAACCAAACCCTAAACCTGGACCCAACCCTACCATGATCTCTAGCCTGAAACCTAACCCAACATCCAAAATCAACCCTAATCACAACCCTCAGCTGTATACAAACACTGAACCCCAACGCAGCCCGAAACATAACCCTATCCCCAACCCTTTCTTAAACCATAACCCTAAACCTCACCCTAACCCTTGCCCTAACCTGAACACCCACCCTTTCTGAAATCTGAACCCATCACCAATGGCAAACCTAAACACAACCCTCGATTTTTGACCAACCCTGCTGCAAATCGCATGCCTAAACATAACCCTAACATCAACACTGTGCCTAACCCTAACCCTAACAGAAACCATACACCTGGACACTACTCTACCATGATCTCTAGTCGTTACATAACCCCACATCCAAAGCCAACCCTAAGCACAACTCTCAAATGTATACCGATTCTGCAATGCAATGCATCCTGAAACGTAATCCTAACTCCTACCCTTTCTTTAACCCTAACCCTAACCCTTACCCTAACCCTAGCCCTAACCAAACACCAACACTCGCCTGAAATCTAACCCCATCCCAAAAGCCAACCCTAAACACAACCTTCAACTTTTGACCAATCCTTCAGAGAATCACACCCCTAAACATAACCCTAACACCAAAACCTTTCCTATCCCTACCTTAACCCAGTCCCTAAGCCTGGACCCAAACATACCACATTCTCTAGCCTGAAACCTGACCCAAAACCCAAAGACAACCCTAAGCACAAGCCTCAGCTGTATAAAGAACCTACAACCATACACACCCCGAAACATAACTCCAACACTTTCTCTAACTCTGACCCTAACCCTCACCCTAACCCTAATTCTAACCCGAACAACAATCCTCGCATGAGAACTGACCCCATACCCAATGCCACCCCAAAACACAACCCTCGATTTTAACCAACTCTGCAGCAATTCGCACCCATAAATGTAACCCTAACACCAACACTATGTCTAACCCTAACCCTAACCCAAACCCTAAACCTGTACCGAACCCTACCATGATTTCGAGTCCGAATCCTAACCCCACATGCAAAGCCAACTCTAAGCACAACCCTCAGCTGTATACCAACCCTGCATTCTCACACAGCCCGAAGTGTAAACTTAAACCCAGCCATTTCTCCAACCCTTACCCTAACCCTCATGCTAATCCTAGCTCTAACCTGAACACTAAACCTCTCTTGAAATCTGAACAGATTCCCAACGCCAACCCTAAGCACAACCCTCGACTTTTGATCAACCCTGCAGCAAATTACACCCCTAAACATAACCCTAAAATCCAACACTATGCCTAACCCTACCCTAACCCAAACACTAAACCTGGAACCAAATCTACCACAATCTCTAGCCCGAAAACTAACCTCACATCCAAAGCCAATCCTAAGCACAACCCTCAGCTGTACACTGAACGGGCATCCAAACAGCCTGAAATATAACCCTAACCCCAACCCTTTCTCTGATGCTAAACCTAAACCTCACACTAACCTTAGCACTCACCTGAACACCAACACTCACCTGCAATCTGACCCCATCTCCAATGCCAACGCTAAACACAACGCTCGACTTTTGACCAAACCTGCTGTGCTAATCGCACCCCTAGTGGTAACCCTAACACCAACACAATGCCTAACCTTAACCCTAACCCAAAACCTAAACCTGGACACAACCCTACCGCGATCTCTAGCCCAAAACCTAACCCCACACCAAAAGCCAATCCGAAGCACAACCCTCACCCGTATACTGACCCTGTACATAAAGGCAGTCCTAAACGTAAACTTAACCCAAAACCTTTCTCTAACCCTAACCCTAACCCTCACCCTAACCCTAGCCCTAACACAAACACCAACTCTCGCCTGAAACCTGACCACATTCCCAATGACAACCCTAAACACAGCACTCGACTTTTGACCATCATTTCTGCAAATCACACCCCTAAATGTAAACCTAACACCAACACTATGCCTTACAGTAACACTAACCCAAACGTTAAGCCTGGACCCAACCCTACCAAGATATCTAGCCCAAAGCCTAACCCCACATCCAAAGCCAACCTAATCACAACCCTCAGATGTATACCGACCCTGTAACACAACGCAGATTAAAACGTAACCCTAACGCCTACACTTTCTAAAACCCTAACCCTAAACCTCACCCTAACCCTAGCCTTAACCCAATCTCCAAAACTCGCCTGAAATCTGTCCATCCCCAATGCCAACCCTAAACACAACCCTCAAATTTTGACCAACCCTGCAGCAAATCGCACCCCTAAACATAACCCTAACACAAAACTATTCCTAACCCTAACCCTAACCCAAACCCTAAACCTGGACACAAACATACCACAATACTTAGCCCAAAACCTAACCCGAAACCCAAAGCCAACCATAGGCACAACCCTTAGCTGTTTAAAGACCCTGCACCCCTACACAGTCCAAAGTATAACCCTAATCCCAACCCTTTTCTAACCCTAACCCCAACATCACCCTCACCCTAGCACTAACACGAACACCAACACTTGCCTGAAATCTGACCCCATCCCCAATGCCAATCCTAAACACAACCCTCTACTTTAAACCAACCCTGCAGCAAATCGCACCCCTAAACGTAAACTTAACATCAACACTATGCCTAACACTAATCCTAACCCAAACCATAAACCTGGACCCAACCCTACCACGATCTGTAGTCCAAAACCTAACCTCACACCCCAAGCCAACCCTAAGCACAACACTCAGCTCCATACCAACCCTGCACCCCAACACAACATGAAACAGAACCCAAGGCCCAAACCTTTCTCTAACCCTAACACTATGCCTACCCTAACCATGGTGCTATCCCGAACACCAACCCTCTCCAGAATTCTGACCCAATCCACAACACCAACCCAAAACATAACTCTCGACTTTTGACCAACCCTGCATCAAATAGCACCCATAAACGTAACCCTAACACCAACACATTTCTTAACCCTTACAGTAACCCAAACCGTAAACCAGGACCGAACCCTACCACGATCTCTAGCCCAAAATCTAACTCCACACCCAAAGCCATCCCTAAGAACAACCCTCAGCTGTATACAGACCCTGCACTCCAACGAAGCCCAAAACATAACACTAACGCAAACACTTTCTCTAACCCTAACACTTACCCTAACCCTAGCCCTAACCCGAACATCAATCCTCGCCTGAAATCTGACCCATTCCCAGCACCAACACTAAACACAACCGTCGACTTTTGACCAACCCTGCAGCAAATTGCACCAGTAAACGTAACCTTAACATGAAGACTATGCCTTATCTGAACCCTAACCCAAACTCTAAATGTGAACACAACCCTACCACTATCTCTAGCCCGTTACCTAAGCCCACATCCAAAACCACCCATAATCACAACCCTCAGCAGTATAATGACCCTGCACCCCACTTCAGCCCGAAACGTAACCCTAACCCTAAACCTTTCTCTAACCCTAACTGTATCCCTCACCCTAACCCTAGCCCTAACCTGAACACCAACCCTCAACCAAAATCTAACCCATCTCCAACACCAACCCTAAACACAACCTTCGACTTTTGACCAACCCTGCAGCAAATTGCACCACTAAATGTAACCCTAACACCAAATCTATGCATAACCATTTCCCTAACCTAAACCCTAAACCTGGACCCAACCCTACCATGATCTCTAGCCTGAAATCTAACCACACACCAAAGCCAAAACCTTTGCACAACCCTCAGCTGTATACAGACCCTGCACCCAAACACAGCCTGAAATGTAACCCTAAACCCAACCCTTTCTCTAAACCTAACCCTAACCCTAACCCTCATCTTAACCCTAGCCCTAACCCAAACATCAAACATTGCCTAAAATCTGACCCCATCCCCAATGCCAACCCTAAGCCCAACCCTAGACTTTTGACCAACACTGCAGCAAATCGCATCCCTAAACGTAACCCTTACACCAACACATTGTCTAAGCCATACCCTAAGCCAATCCCTAAACCTAGACCCAACTCTACCATGATCTCTAGCCCGAAGCCTAACCACACACCCAAAGCCAACCCTTAACTGTATACCGACTCAACACCCCAATGCAGCATGAAACGTAACCTTAAATCCAAACCTTTCTTGAACCCTATCCGTACCCTCACCCTAACCCTAGCCCTAACCCGAAAAACAAACATTGCCTGGAATCTGACCATATCCCCAGACAAGCCCTAAACACAACCCTCAACTTTTGACCAACCCTGCAGCAAATCACACCCCTAAACGTAACGCTAACACCAACACAATGCCTAACCCTAACCCTAACCCAAACACTTAACCTGGACCCAACCCTACCACGATCTCTAACCCAAAAGCTAACCCCACAAACAAAGCCAACCCTAAGATCAACCTGCAATTGTATAGCGGCCATGTAAGCCAACACAGCCCGAAATGTATCACTAATGTCAAACTTTCTCTAACCCTAACCCAAACGCACACACTAACCCTAGCCCTAACACTTCATCAACCCTTGCTTGAAATCTGACCCCATCCTCATCACCAGCCCTAACACAACCATCGCCTTTTGACAAACCCTGCATCAAATTGCCCACATAAACATAACCCTAACACCAAGACTATTCCTTACTCTAACCCTAACCCACACCCTAAACCTGGACCCAACCCTACCATGACTACTAGCCCATTACCTAAACCTGCATCCAAAGCCAACCCTAAGCATAACCCGCAGCTGTATACCGACACTGCACCCCCAACGCAGCCTGAAAGGTAACTCTAAACCCAACTCTTTCTCTAACTCAAACCCTAACCCTCACCCAAACCCTATCCCTAACCCGAACACCAATCTTCGCCTGAAATCTGACCCAATCCCCAATGCCAGCCCTAAACAAAATCATCGACTTTTGACCATTCCTGAAGAAAATCACACCAGTAAATGTAACTATAACATCAAGACTATGACATATCCTAACCCTAACCCAAACCCTAAATCTGGACTCAACACTACTACGATCTCTAGCCTGTTACCTAACACCAAATCCAGAGCCACCCATAAGCACAACCCTCAGCTGTATACTGACCCTGCAACCCAATGCAACCTGAAATGTAACCCTATCCCCAACCCTTTCTCTAACCCTAACCATAACCCTCACCCTAACCCTAGCCCAAACCCGAACACCAACCCACGCCTGAAATCTGACCCCCTCCCCAAAGCCAATCCTAAACACAACCTTCAACTTTTGACCAACCTTGCAGCATATCACAGCCCTTAATGCAACCCTAACATAAACACGATGCCTAAACCTAACCCTAACCCTAACCCAAACCCTAATCCTATACCCAACCTTACAATGATCTCCAGCCCAAAACCTAACCCCACAAGGAAAGCCAACCCAAAGCACAACACTCAATTGTGTACCGACCATGCACCCCAACACAGCCTGAAACATAACCCTAACCCCAACATTCTCTTACCCTAAAACTAACCTAAACCCTAACCCTAGCCCTAACCCAAACACCAACCCTTGCCTGAAATCTGACCCCATCCCCAACACCAACCCAAAACACAACCCTCGACTTTTGACCAACCCTGCAGCAAATCGCACACCTAAACATAACCCTAACACCAACACTATGCCTAACCCTATCCCTAACCTAAACCCTAAACCTGGACCCAACCATACCATGATCTATAGCCCAAAACCTAACCACACACCCATAGCCAACCTTTTTGCACAACCCTCAGCTGCATACCTACCCTGCACCCCAACGCAGCCTGAAATGAAACCCTAAACCCAAACCTTTCTCTAAACCTATCCGTAAACCTCACCCTAACCCTAGCCCTAACCCGAACACCAAACCTCGCCTGAAATCTGTCTCTATCCCCAATGCCAGCCCTAAATACAACCCTCAACATTTGACTAAGCTTGCAGCAAATTGCACCCCTATGTAACCCTAACACCAAGACAATGCCTTGTCCTAACCCTAACACAAACCCTAAACATGGACATAACCCTACCAAGATCTCTAACAAAAGCTAACTTCACAACCAAAACAACTCCTAAAAACATCCCTCAGTTGTACACTGACCATGCAACCCAATGCACCCCAAAAGGTAACAATAACACCAATCCTTTCTCTAACCCTAACCCTAACCCTCACCTTAACCCTAACCCTAACCCTACAGCATCCCTCACCTGAAATCTGCACCATCGCCATTGCCAGCCCTAAGCACAGCCATTGACTTTTGACCAACCTTGCAGCTAATCGCACCTGTAAACATAACCCTAACACCAAGACTATTCCTTACCCTAACCCTAGCCCTAACACTAAACCTGTACCCAACTGTACCACGATCTCTAGCCTGTTACATAACCCCACATCCAAAGTCAACCCTTAACACAACCCTCAGCTGTATACCAACACTGTACTCCAATGCTCCCGAAATGTAACCCTAACATGAAAGCTTTCTCTAACGCTAACCCTAACCCTCACCCTATCCCTAGCCCTAACCTGAACACTGGCCCTCACCTGAAATCTGACCCCATCCCGAACACCAACAATAAACACAATCCTCGTCTTTTGAACAACCCTTCAGCAAATTGCATCCCTAACATAACCCTAAAACCAAAACTATCTCTAAACCCAACCATAACTTAAACCCTAAACCTGGACCCATAGCTACAATGATCTCTAGCCTGAAGCCTAACCCCATACCCAAAGCCAACCCTAAGCTCAACCCTCAGCTGTATACCCACTCTGCAGCCCAATGCAGCATGAAACATAACCCTAACACCAAACCTTTCTCTAAACCTGACCCTAACCCTCACCCTAACCTTAGCCTTAACCTGAACACCAACCCTCGCCTGAAATCTGACCCCACACCAACGCAAACCCTAAACACAACCCTCGACTTTGGACCAACCCTGCAGCAAATCGCATCCCTTAACTTAACCCTAACACTAACATTATGCCTAACCCTAACCTTAACCCAAACCCTAAACCTGGAGCCAACCCTACCATGATCTCTAGCCCGAAATTAACCTGACACCAAAGGCCAACTGTAAGCACAGCCCTCAGCTATACACCGACCCTGCACCCCAACGCAGCCTGAAAAGTGACCCTAAACCTAACCTTTTCTCTAACACTAACCCTAACCCCCACCCTAACCCTAGCCCTAACCTGAACACCAACCTTCGCCTGAAATCTGACCCCATCCCCAACGCCAGCCCTAAACACAACCCTCGACTTTGGCCCAACCCTACAGCAAATTGCACCCCTAAAGGAACCCTAACACCAACACTATGCCTAACCCTACCCTAACCCAAACCCTAGTCCTGGACCCAACCCTACCACAATCTCTTGCCTGAAACCTAACCCCACACCCAAGGCAAACCGTAAGCACAGCCCTCAGCTGTACATTGGCCCTGCACCCCAATGCAGTCCGAAATGTGAACCTAAACCCAACCCTTTCTCTAACCCTAACCCTAACCCTCACCTTCACCCTAGCCCTAACCTGAACACCAACCTTGGCCTGAAATCTGACCCCAACTCAACGCCAACCCTAAACACAACCCTCGACATTTGACCAACTCTGCAGCAAATTGCACCCCGTAACATAACCCTAACACCAACACTATGCCTAACCCTTACCCAAACACAATTCCTAAACCTGGACCCAATCCTACCATGATCTCTCGCCTGAAACTTAACCCCACACCCAAGGTCAACCATAAGCACAGCCCTCAGCCTGAAACTTAACCATAACCCCAACCCTTTCTGTAAACCTAACCCTAATGGTCACCATAAACATAGTCCTACACCAAAAACCAACCCCAGCCTGAAATCTGTACCCATCCCCAATGTCAATACTAAACACAACCCTCGACTTTTGACCAACCCTTCAGCAAATGGAAGAACCAGACATAACCCTAGTAACAACACTATGCCTAACCCGAACCCTAACCCAAACCCTAAACCTGGACCCAACCCTACCATGATCTTTAGCCTGCAACCTAAACCCACACCCAAAACCAACCTTAAGCACAACCCCCAGCTGTATACCGTCCCTGCAACCCAACACAGCCCGAAACGTAATCCTAATCCCAGCCCTTTCTCTAACCCTACCCTAAACCTCACCCTAAACCTATACCTAACCCAAACACCATCACTTGCATGAAATCTGTCACCATCCCACGTGCCAATCCTAAACACAACCCTCGACCTTTGTCCAACCCTGCAGCATATCACTCCTCTAAACGTAAACCTAACACCAACTCTATGCTTAATACTAACCCTAACACAAACCCTAAACCTGAATCCAACCCTACCATGATCTCTACCCTGAAATCTAACCCCAAACCCAAAGCCAACCCTAAGCACAACCCTCAGCTGTACACCGACCCTGCACCCCAACAGAGCCCAAAACATAACCTTAATTCCATCTCTTTCCCTAAACCTAACAGTAACCTTCACCTGAACCCTAGCCCTAACCCGAACACAAACCCTCGCCTGAAATCTGTCCCCATCCCCAACGACAATCCTAAACACAACCCTTGGCTTTTGACTAACCCTGCAAAAAATCACACTCCTAAATGTAACCCGCCATCAATACTTGGCCTTACCCTAACCCTAACCCAAACACTAAACCTGGACCCAACCCTAACACGATCTCTAGCCCGAAACCTAATCCCACGCCCAAAGCCAATCCTAAACACAGCCCTCAGCTGTGCACCGACCCTGCACATGAACCTAGCCTGAAACGTAACCCTAAGCCCACCCCTTCTCTAACCCTAACCCTAACCCTCACTCTAACCCTAACCCTAACCTTAACACCAACCCTCGTCTGAAATCTATTCCCATTCACAACGCCGATCCTAAACACATCCCTCAACTTTTGACCAACCCTGCACCAAATAGCACCCCAAATGTAACCCTAACACCAACACTATGCCTAACCATAACGAGAACACAAACCCTAAACCTGGACCCTACCCTACCACGTTCTCTACCCTGCAAAATAATCTCACACCCAAAGGCAACCCTCAGCACAACCCTGAGCTGTACACCGACCCTGCACTTCAACGCAGCCCGGAATGTAACCCTAACCCCAACCCTTTCTCTAACCCTAGCCCTAACTGTAGCCCTAACACAAACACCAACCCTCGCTTGAAATCTGGAACCATCCCCAACACCAAATCTAAACACAACCCTCCACTTTTGCACAACCCTGCAGCAAATCACACTGAAAAAGGTAACCCTAACACCAACACTATGCCTAACCATAACCCTAACACAAACCCTAAACCTGGACAAAACCATACAATAATCTCTAACCCGAAAAATAACCCCATAACCAAAGCCAACCCTAAGCACAACCCTCAGCTGTACACAGACCCTGCAGCCCACTGTAGCCTGAAACGTAACCCTAACCACAAACATTTCTCTATGCCTAACCCTAACCCTCACCCTAATCCTAGCCCTAACCCGAACACCAAACCTCGCCTGAAACCTGTCCCCATCCCCAACGCCAATCCTAAACACAACCCTGGACTTTTGACCAACCATGCAGCAAATCACACTCCTAAATGTAACCCTAACACCAACACAATGCCTAACCCTAACCCTAACCTCAACCCTAAACCTGACCCAAACACTACCATGATGTCCAGCCCAAAACCTAACCCCACACCCAAAGCCAACCCTAAGCAAAACCATCAGATGTACACTGACCCTGCACCCCAATGCAGTCCAAAAATTTACCCTAACAAAAACCTTTTCTCTAACCCTAACCCTAACCCTCACCCTAACTCTAGCCCTAACCCGAACACCAACCCAAGCCTGAAACCTGTGTCCATCCCCAACACCAATCCTAAACATAACCCTCGACTTTTGACCGACCCTGCAGCAAATCGCACCCCTAAACGTAACCCTACCACATACACAAGCCTAACCCTAACCCTAAACCAAACCCTTAACCTGGACTGAACCCTACCATGATCTCTAGCATGAAACCTAACCCCACACTCAAAGCCAACCCTAAGCACAACCCTCAGCTGTACACTGACCCAGCAAGCCAACGAGGCTGAAACATCATGCTAGCCCCAACCCTTTCTCTAAACCTAAACTTAACCCTCACCCTAACCCTAGCCCTAACCTGAACACCAACTCTCGCCTGAAATCTGTCACCATCCCCAACGCCAATCCCAAACACAACCCTCGAGTTTTGACCAACCTTGCAGTAAATCGCACCCCTAAATGTAACCCTAACATGAACACTATGCTTAAACCTAACCCTAACCCAAACCCTAAACCTGGACCCAACCCTTGACTTTTGATCGACCCTACTGTTAATCGCACATCTGAACATAACCCTAACACCAACACTATGCCTAACCCTAACCCAAAGCCTAAACCTGGACTCAACCCTACCATGATCTCTGGCTAGAAACCTAACCCCACACCCAAAGCCAACCCTAAGCACAACCCTCAGCTGTACAACGACCCTGCACCACAACGCAGCCTGAAACGCAACCCTAACCCCCACCCTTTCTCTAACCCTAACCCTAACCCTCAACCTAACCCTATCCCTAACCCGAACTTCAACCCTCGCCTGAAGTCTGTTCCATCACCAATGCCGATCCTAAACACTACCCACATCTTTTGACCCACCCTGCAGCAAATTGCATCCCTAAACACCAACAGTATGCTTATCCTTAACCCTAACCCAAACCAAAGCCTGGATGCAACCCTACAATGACCTCTATCCCAAATCCTAACCCCACAACCAAAGCCAATCCTAAGCACCACCCACAGCTATAAACCGATCCTGCACCCCAACACAGCCTGAAACATAACCCTAACCCCAACCATTTCTCTAACCCTAACCCAAATGCTCACCCTATTCCTAGCCCTAACCCGATACCAACTGAAATCTGTCCCCATTGGGAATGCCAATCTTAAACACAACCCTCAACTTTTGATCTACCCCGCTACAAATCGCACCCTTAAATGTAACCCTAAGACCAACACTATGACTAACTCTAACCCTAACCCAAACCCGAAACCTGGACACAACCCACTGACGATTTCTCGCGAAAACCTAAACCTCACCCAAAGCCAACAATAAGCACAACCCTCAACTGAACACCTGCATTGCACTCCAACACAGTCTGAAACATAACCTTAACCCAACCCCTTCTCTAAACCTAACCATACCTCACACTAACCCTAGACCTAACCTGAACACCAATCCTTGCCTGAAATCCTCACAGCAATTCTCAACCATAAACGTAACCTAACATCAACACCATGTCTAACCCTAACCCTAACCAAAACCCTAAAACTGGATCCAAACCTACCACAATCTCAAGCCCAAAACCTAACACCACACTGAAAGCCAACACTAAGCACAACCATCCGCTTTACACTGACCTTACAACCCAACGCAGCCCAAAATGAAACCCTAATCCCAAACCTTTCTCTAAACCTAACCCTAAACCTCACCCTAAACCTAGCCCTAACCCAAACACCAACCCTCATCTAAAATCTGTCCTCATCCCCAACACCAATAGTAAACACAGCCCTCGACTTTTGACCGACCCCACAGTAAATCACACCCATAAACGTAACCCTATACCAACATTATGCCTAACCCTAACCCTAACCCAAACCCTAATCCTGGATGCAACCATACCACGATCTCTAGACCAAAACCTAACCCCACACCCAAAGCCAACCCTAAGCACAACCCTCAGCTGTACAGCGACATTGCAGCCCAAATTATCCCGAAATGTAACCCTAAACCTAACCCTTTCTCTAATCCTAAACCTAACCCTCACCCTAACCATAGACCTAACCCGAACACCAACCATCACCTGAAATCTGTCCCCTCCCTACCATCATTCCTAAACAGAACCCTCGAATTTGAACAACCCTGCAGCAAATCACACCCCTAAACATAACCCTAGCACCAACACTATTCCTAAGCCTAACCCTAACCCAAACCCTAAACCTGGAACCAACCCTACCATGATCTCTACCAGAAAACTAAACACACACCCAAAGCAAACCCAGAGCACAACCCTCAGCTCTACACTGACCCTGCAACCAAATGCAGCCCGAAATGTAACACTAACCCAAAACCTTTCTCTAACCCTAACTGTAACCCTCACCCTAACCCTAGAAATAACCCGAACACCAACCCTCTCCTGATTTCTGTCCCTGTCCCCAACACCAATCCTAAACACAACCCTTGACTTTTGAACAACCCTACAGCAAATTGCAACCCTAAACACGACCCTAACTCCTACACTATTCCAAACACTAACACTAACCGAAACACTAAATCTGGACCCAACTCTACCACGATCTCTAGCCCAAAAACTAACCCCACAACCAAAGCCAACCCTAAGCAAAACGTCAGCTGTTCACCAACCCTGCTTCCAAACGCAGCACAAAATGTAACCCTAAACCCAATCCTTTCTCTTACCCTAACCATAATCTTCACCCTAACCCTAGCCCTAACCCAAACACCAATACTCGCCTGAAATCTGTCCCCATCCCCAATGCCAATCCTAAAGACAACCCTCAACTTTTGACCCACTGTGCAGCAAATTGCATCCATAAACGTAACCGTAACAGCAACACTATGCCTAACTCTAACCCTAAACCAATCCCTAAACATGGACCCAACACTACAATGATCTCTAGCCCAAAACCTAAACCCACACCCAAAGCCAACCTTAAGCACAACACTCAGCATTACACTGACCCTGCACCACAATGCAGCCCTAAGCATAACCCTAACCCCAACCCTTTCCCTAGTCCTAACCCTAACACTCACCCTAACCCTAGCCATAACCTGAATACCAATCTTCGCCTGAAATCTGTAAAAATTCCGAACGCCAATCCTAAACACAACCCTCGACTTTTGATGCACCCTGCAGCAAATCACACCCATAAACGTAACAATAACAAAACACTATGCCTAACCCTAACCCTAACCCTAACCCTTTCTGTAACTCTAACCTTAACCCTCACCCTAACCCTAGCCCTAACCTGAACACCAACCCTTGCCTGAAATCTGTCCACATCCCCAATGCCAATCCTAAACACAACCCTCAAATTTTGAACCACCCTGCTGCAAATTGCACCCCTAAATGAAACTCTAAAACCAACATTATGCCTAACCCTAACCCTAACCCAAACCCTGAACCTGGACTCAACCCTTCCATGATCTCTAACCTGAAACCCACCTCACACAAAAAGTCAACCCTAAGCACAACCCCCAGCTGTACACCGACCGTGCACCAAAACACAGCATGAACATAGCCCTAAAACCAATCCTTTCTCTAAACCTCACCCTAACCCTAACCCTAACCCGAACACCCACCCTTGCCTGAAACCTGTCCCCATCCTCAAAGCCAATTCTAAACACATCCCTCGACTTTTGACCCACCCTGCTGCAAATTGCACCCCTAAAAGTAACCCAAACACCAACACTATGCATAACCCTAACCCTAATGCCAAGACTAAAGCTGGACCCAACCCTACCAACATCTCTACCCAAAACCTAACCACACACCCAATGCAAACCCTAAGCACAACCATCATTGTACATCAACCCTGTACCCCGACACAGCCCTAAACAAAACCATAACCCCAACCCTTCCTCTAACACTAACCCTAAACCTCGCCCTAACCCTAGCCCTAACCCCAACCCTTCCTCTAACCCTAACCCTAACCCTCACCCTAACCCTATACCTAACCCAAACACCAACCCTCGCCTGAAATCTGTCCCCATCCCCAACTCCATTCCTAAACACAACCCTCGAATTTGACACACCCTGCAGTGAATCGCACACCTAAACATAACCCTAGTACCAGCACTATTCCTAAACATAGCCCTAACCCAAACCCTAAACCTGGAACCAACCCTATCATGAACTCTAGCCAGAAACCTAACCCCACACCCAGAGACAACCCTAAGCACAACCATCAGCTGCACACCGACCCTGTACCCAAACTCAGCCTGAAATGTAACAATAACCCAAACCTTTCCCTAATCCTAACCCTAACCCTCACCCTAAACCCAGACCTAACCCGAACACCATCCCTCACCTGAAATCTTTCCCCATCCCCAATGCCAATCCTAAACACAACCCTTGACTTTTGACCAAACCTACAGCAAATTGCAACCCTAAACATATGCCTAACTCCTACACTATTCGAAACCCTAACACTAACCGAAACACTAAACCTTGATCCAACCTTACCACGAACCCTAGATCAAAACCTAAGCACACAAGCAAAGCCAACCCTAAGCAAAACCTTCAGATGTACACTGAACCTGCACCCAAACGCAGCCTGAAGTGTAAACCTAAACCCAACTCCATCTCTAATCCTAGCTCTAACCTTCACCCTAACCCTAGCCCTAAACCGAACACCAACACTTGCCTGAAATCTGTCCCCATCCCCAATGCCAATCCTAAACACAACCCTCGACTTTTGACTCACCCTGCATCATCACACCCATAAACATAACCGTAACACGAACACTATGCCTAACCCTAACCCTAACCCAAACCCTAAACTGGACCCAAACCTACAATGATCTCAAGCCTGAAACCTAACCCCACAACCAAAGTAAACCCTAAACACAACCCTCAGCTATACACCGACCATACACCCCAAAGCAGCCCAAAACGTAACCCTAATCCCAACCCTTCCACTAACCCTAACCCTAACCCACATCCTTACACTCGACCTAACCCAAACACCAATACTCGCCAGAGATCTGTACCATCCCCAATGCCACTTCTAAACACAACCCTCGAATTTGACACACCCTGCAGCAAATCGCACCCCTAAACATAACCCTAACACCAACACTAGTACTAAGCCTAACCCTAACCCAAACCCTAAACCTGGACTCCACCCTACCATAATCTCTAACCAAAAACCTAACTCCATACCCAAAGCCAACCCAAAGCTAAACCTTTTGCTGTACACCGAACCAGCACCCGAATGCAACCCAAAATGTAACCTTAATTCCAACCTCTTCTCTAACAATAACCTTAAACTTCACCCTAACCCTAGCCCTAACCCGAACACTAACCCTCACCTGAAATCTGTCCCCATCCCGAATGCAATCCTAAACACAAACCTCGAATTTTGACCAACCCTGCTGCAAATCAAACCCTTAAACGTAACCCTAAACCAACACTATGCCTAACCCTAACCCTAACCCAAACCCTAAACCTGGATCCAACCCTACCATGATCTCTAGCCTGAAACCTAACCCAACACCCAAAGCCAACCCAAAGTACAACCCTCACTGTACACTGACCCTACACCCAACACAGCCCAAAATGCAACCCTAACCCCAACTCTTTCTCTAACCATAACCCTAGCCCTTACCCTAACCCTAGCCCTAACCCGAATACCAACCCTCACCTGAAATCTGTCCCCATCCCCAATGCCAATCCTAAACACAACACTCGACTTTGGACCAAATTGCAGCAAATTGCACCCCTAAATGTAACCCTTAAACCAACACTATGCCTTACCCTAACCCTAACCCAAACCCTAAACCTGTAAACAACCCTACCACGATCTCTAGCCCAAAACCTACCCCCACACCCAAAGCCAACCTTAGGCACAACTCTCAGCTGTACACCGACCCTGCACCCCAAAGCAGCCCGAAATGTAACCCTAACCCTAACCCTCAAACTAACCCTAGCCCTAACCCGAATACCAACCCTCACCTGAAATCTGTCTCCATCCCCAAACCCAATCCTAAACACAACCCTCTACTTTTGACCAACCCTGCAGCAAATCGCATGCCTAAATGTATTTCGAACACCAACACTATGCCTAACCCTAACCCTAACCCAAAACCTGTATCCAACCCTACCACGATCTCTAGCCCATACCTAGTCACACACTCAATCCAAACCTAAGCACAACCCTCAGCTGTCTACTGACCCGGCATCCCAACACAGCCTGAAACGTATCCCTAACCCCATTCCTTTCTCTAGCCCTAATCCTAACCCTCACCCTAACCCTAGCCCTAACCCGAACACCAACCCTTGCCTGAAATCTGTCCCCATCCCCAACGCCAATCCTAAACACAACCCTCAACTTTTGACCCACTGTGCGACCGAAACATAATCCTAACCCCAGCCCTTTCTCTAACTCTACCCTAAACCTCACCCTAAACCTAGACCTAACCCAAACACCAACCCTCGCATGAAATCTGTCACCATCCCACACGCCAATCCTAAACACAACCCTCGACTTTTGACCAACCCTGCAGCATATCATACCCCTAAATGTAAACCTAACACCAACACTCTGCCTAACCCTAACCCTAACACAAACCCTAAGCCTGGACCCAACCCTACCATGATCTCTGGCCCAAAATCTAACCCCACACCCAAAGCCAACCCTCAGCACAACCCTCAACTGTACATTGACCCTGCACCCCAACACAGCCCCAAACAAAATCTTAACCCCACTCTTTCCCTAAACCTAACAATAACCCTCACCTGAACCCTAGCCCTAACCCGAACACAAACCCTCGCCTGAAATCTGTCCCTATCCCCAACAACAATCCTAAACAAATCCTTGACTTTTGACTAACCCTGCAACAAATCACACCCCTAAACGGAACCCACCACCAATACTTGGCCTAACCCTAACCTTAACCCAAACACTAAACCTGGACCCAACCCTACCATAATCTCTAGCCCGAAACCTAACCCCACACCCAAAGCCAACCCTAAGCACAATCCTCAGCTGTACACTGACCATGTACCCAAAGCCGCCCGAAACGCATCCCTAACCCCAACCCTTTTCTAACCCAAATCCCAACCCTCACCCTAACCCTATCCCTAAGCTGAACACCAACATTCGCCTGAAATCTGTCCCCAACCCCTGTGCCAATCCTAACCAAAACCCTCGACTTTTGACAAACCCTGCAGCAAATTGCACCCCTAAATGTAACCCTAACACCAACACTATGCCTAAACCTTACCCTAATCCAAAATCTAAACCTGTACCCAACATTTCCACGATCACTAGCCCGAAACCTAATCCCAAACCCAAAGCCAACCCTAAGCACAAATCTCAGCTGTACACCGACCATGCACCCGAACGCAGCCCGAAACGTAGCCCTTACCCCAACCCTTTCTCAAACATTAACCGTAACCCTCAACCTAACCATAGCCCTAAGTCAAACACGAACCCTCACCTGAAATCTGTACCCATCCCAAATGCCAATCCTAAACACTATCCTCAATTCTTGAGCAATCCTGCAGCAAATCACACACATAAACATAACTCTGACACCAACACTATGCCTAACCCTAACCCTAACCCAAACCCTAAACGTGGACCCAACCCTACCATGATCTCTAGCCCGAAACCTAACATAATCCTAACCCCAGCCCTTTCTCTAAGCCTAACCCTAAACCTCACCCTAACCCTAGCTCTAACCCGAACACCAACCGTCACCTGAAATATGTCCCCATGCCCTATTCCAATGCTAAACACAACCCTCGACTTTTGACCAACCCTGCACAAATCGCACCGCTAAACATAACCCTAAAACCAACAGTATGCATAACCCTAAAACTAACCCAAACCCCCAACCTGGAAACAATCATACCACAATCTCTAGCCCAAAACCTAACCCCACACCCAAAGGCAACCCTAAGCACAACCCTCAGCTATACAACAACCCAGCACCCCAATGTAGCCTGAAACATAAACCAAACCCGAACATTTTCTCTAACCCTAACCCTAACCTTCACCCTAACCCTAGGCCTAACACGAACCCCAGGAGTTGCCTGAAATCGGTCCCATCCCCAATGCCAATTCTAAATACAACCCTCGACTTTTGAACCACCCTGCAGTAAATTGCACCCCTAAACATAATTCTAACATCAATACTATGCCTAAAACTAACACTAAACCAAACCCTAAACCTGGACCTATCCATACCACGATCTCTAGCCCGAAACCTAACCCCACAACCAAAGCCAACCCTAAGCACAACCCTCTGCTGTACACTGACCCTGCACCCCAAGGCATCCAGAAACATAACCCTCACCTCAAACGTTTCTCAAAGCCTAAACCTAAACATAATACTAACCCTAGCCCTAACCTGAACACCAACACTTGACTGAAATCTGTCCCCATTGCCAACACCAATCCTAAACACAACCCTCGACTTTTGAACAACCCTCAGCAAATCCTCCCTGAAACATAACCCTAACACCAACAATATACCTAACCCTAACCCTAACCCAAACCCTAAACCTACACTCAACCCTACCACGATTTCTAGCCCAACATAAAGCCACACCCACAGCCAACCCTAACCACAACCCTCAGCTATACACCGACCCTGCACCACAATGCAGCTCGAAACATAACCCTAACCCGAACACTTTCTCTAACCCTAACTCTAACCCTCACCCTACCCCTTGCCCTAACCCGAACATCAACCCTTGCCTAAAATCTGTCACCATCCCCAACACCAATCCTAAACACAACACCCGACTTTTGACCAAACCTGTAGCAAATCGCACCCCTAAACATAACCCTAACACCAACACTATGCCTAACCCTAACCCTAATCCTAACCCAAACCATAAACCTGGACCCAACCCTACCATGATATCTAGCCAGAAACCTAAACCCACACCCAACGCCAATCCTAAGCACAACCCTCAGCTGTACTGCTACCCTGCAACCAAACACAGCACGAAACGTAACGCTAACCCCAACCCTTCGACTAACCCTAACCCTAACCCTCACCCTAAACCTAGACTTAACCCTAACACCACCCTCGACTGAAATCTGTTCCCAGCCACAATGCCAATCCTAAACACAACACTCAACTCGTGACCAACCCTACAGCAAATCGCACCCCTAAAAGTAACCCTAACACCAACATTCTGCCTAACCCTAACCATAACCCTAAACCTGGAACCAAAACTACCACAATCTCTAGCCCGAAACCTAACCCACACCCAAAGCAAACTCTAAGTACAACCCTCACCTGTACACCGACCTTGTACCCAAACGCACCCTGAAACATAACCCTAACCCCAACCCTTTCTCTAACCCTATCCCAAAACTTCACCCTCACCCTAGCCCTAACCCAAACACCAATCCTCTCCTGAAATCTGTCCCCATTCCCAACGCCAATGCCAAACACAACCCTCGACTTTTGACCAACCCTGCAGCAAACTGCACCCTGAAACGTAACCCTAAGACAAACACTATGCCTAATTGTAACCCTAACCCAAACCCTCAAGCTGGACACAACCCTACCACGATCTCTAACCCAAAACCTTACCCTAAGCACAAAGCGAACCCTAAGCACATCCCTCAGCTGAACACCGACCCTGCAGCCCAATGTAGCCTGAAACATAACGCTAACCACATCCCTTCTCTAACATTAACCCTAACCCTCATCCTAACCCCACACCTAACCCGAAAACAAAACCTCGCCTAAAATCTGTCCCCATCCTAAATGCCAATCCTAAACACAACCCTCAACTTTCGACCGACCCTGCAGCAAGTTGCACCCCTAAACATAACCCTAACACCAACACTATGCCAAACCCTAACCCAAACCCAATCCCTAAACCTAGACCCAACCCTACCACGATCTCTAGCATGAAACATAACGCTATACACAAAGCCAACCCTAAGCACAACCCTCAGCTGTATACCGACCCTGGGCCTAAAGCATCCTGAAACGTAACCGTTACCCCAACCCTTTCTCTATGCCTAACCCTAACTATCATCCTAATCCTAGCCCACACAAACACTAACCCTCGCCTGAAATCTGTCCCCATTCCCAACGCCAATCCTAAACAAAACACTCGACTTTTGTCCAACACTTCAGCAAATCGCACCCCTAAACATAACCCTAACATCAACAATATGCCTAACCCTAACCCTAATCCTAACCCTAAGCACAACCCTAAGCTGTACACTGACCCTGCATCCCAACCCAGCCCAAAATGCAACCCTAACCCCAACCCTTCCTCTAACCCTAACACTAACCCTCACCTTAACCCTAGCCCTAAACTGAACACCAAATCTCACCTGAAATCTGTCTCCATCCACAACGCTAATCCTAAACACAACCCCGACTTTTGACCAACCCTGCAGCAAATCACACCCCTAAACGTAACCCTAAAACCAATACTATGCCTATTCCTAGCCCTAACCCAAAGTCCAAACCTGGACCAAACCATAACACAATCTATAGCCCAAAACCAATCCCACACCCAAGGCCAATCCTAAGCACAACCCTCAGCTGTAACCCGACCCTGCACCACAACACAGCCAGAAATGAAACCCTAGCCCCAACCATTTCTCTAACTCTAAACCTAACCCTCAACTTAACCCTAACCCTACCTGAACAGCAAACCTCCCCTGAAATCTGTCCCCATCCCCAACACCAATCCTAAGCACCCTAGATTTTTGACCAACCCTATTGCAAATAGCACCCTGAAAATTAATCCTAACACCAACACTATGCCTAATCCTAACCCTAACCCAAACCCTAATCCTGGATACAACATTACCACGATCTCTAGCCCGAAACGTAACTCCACAACCAAAGTCAACCTTAAGCACAACACCCAGCTCTACACTGAACCTGCAACACAACACAGAATGACACGTAGCTAAACCCCAACCCTTTCTCTATCCCTAACCCTAATCCTCACCCAAACCCTACCCTTAACCCAAACCCCAACCCTCACTGAAACTGTCCCTATCCCCAAAGCCAATCCTAAATGATATCCTCGACTTCTAACCAACACTGCAGCAAATCGCACCCCTACATATAACCCTATCACCAAAACTATGCCTAAGCTTAACCCTAACCCAACCCTAAACCTGGACCCACATCTACCAGAATCTCTAGCCCGAAACCTAACCCAACACCCAAAGCCAACCCTAAGCAAAACCTTCAGCTGTACACTGACCTGCACCCCAAAGCAACCTGAAACATAACCTTAACCCCAACCTTTCTCTAACCCTAACCCTACCCAAACACTAACCCTAGCCCTTATTCAAACACCAATCATCACCTGAAATCTGTCCCAATCACCAAAGCCAATCCTAAACACAACCCTCGACTTTTGACCCACGCTGCCGCAAATCACACCCCTAAAGTAACCCTAACACCAACACAATGCCTAACCCAAACACTAATCCAAACCCTAAACCTGGACACAATACTACCACGATCTCTAGCCCATAACCTAACCCCACACCCAAAGTCAAACCTAAGCATAACCCTCAGCTGTACACCGACTCTGCACCCCAATGCAGCCCGAATCGTATCCCTACACCCGACTCCTTCACTAACCCTATACCTAACACTCACATAACACTAGCCATAACTCAACACCAAACCTCGCCTGAACTCTGTCCCCATGCCCAAAGCCAATCCTAAACACAACCCTCGAATTTTGACCCACCCTGCAGCAAATCACACGGCTAAATGTAACCCTAACACCATCACTATGCCT
Source organism: Tamandua tetradactyla (assembly GCF_023851605.1). Classification (NCBI taxonomy): domain Eukaryota; kingdom Metazoa; phylum Chordata; class Mammalia; order Pilosa; family Myrmecophagidae; genus Tamandua; species Tamandua tetradactyla. Next base: position 92,372,695 of record NC_135327.1, on the reverse strand, counting down.
AACCCTAACCCTACACCAAACACAAAAGCTGGACCCAACCCTAGCATGATCTCTAGCCTAAAATTTAACCCCACATCAAAAGCCATTCCTAAGCACAACCATCAGCTATACACCACCCCTGCACCCAACACAGCCTAAAATGTAACTATAACCCCAACTTTTTCTCTAACCCTAACCCTAAACCTCACACTAACCCTAGCCCTAACTCGTACACCAACCCTTGCCTGGAATCTTTCCCCATTCCCTACAACAATCCTAAACACAACTCTCGACTTTTGACCCACTCTGCAAGAAATCACACCCCTAAACGTAACCCTAACAACAACATTATGCCTAACACAAACCCTAAACCTGGACCTAAAGCTACCATGATCTCTAGCCCTAAATCTAATCCCACACCCAAGCCAAACCTAATCACAACCCTCAGCTATACACTGACCTTGCACCACAATGCAGCCCTAAACCTAACAATAACCAGGACCCTTGCTCTAAACATAACTCTAACCCGCAGCCTAACCCTAGCCCTAACCCGAACACTAACCTCGATTGAAATCTGTACCCTTCTACAACTCCAATCCCAAACACAACCCTCGAATTTTGACCAACCCTACTGCAAATACCACCCCTAAACGTAACTCTAACACCAACACGATGCGTAACCATAACCCTAACCCAACACTAATCCTGGATACAACACTACCACGATCTCTAGCCCGAAACCTAACTCCACAACCAAAGCCACCCTTAAGCACAACACCCAGCTCCATACCGAACCTGCAACACAATGCAGCCCGAAATGTAACCCTAACTCCAACCCTTTCTCTATCCCTAACCCTAATCCTCACCCTAACCCTAGCCCTAACCCAACACCAACCCTCACCTGAAATCTGTCCCTATCCCCAATGCCAATCCTGAAAAATAGTCTCAACTTTTGACTAACAGTTCAGCAAATCACTCCCCTAAATGTAACCCTAAAACCAACATTATGCCCAACCCTAAACCAAACCCAAACCCTAAACCTGGACCAACCCTACCAGAATCCCTAGCCTGAAACTTAACCCAACACCCAAAGCCAATCCTAAGCACATCCCTAAGCAATATACTGACCCTGCACCCCAACGCAGTCCGAAATGTAACCCAAACCTCAACCCTTTCTCTAAACTTAACCCTGACCATTACTCTAACCCTAGCCCTAACCCGAACACAAACACTTGCCTGAACTCTGTCGGCACCCCCAACGCCAATCCTAAACACTACCCTCAACTTTCAACACACCCTGCAGCAATAGCACACCTAAACGCAACCCTAACACCAACACTATGCCTAATTTTAAACCCTAACCCAAAGCCTAAACGTGGCCACAATGCCACCATGATCTCTAGCCAGAAACCTAACCCTGCAAGCAAAGCCAACCCTAAGCACAATCCTAAACTGGACACCGATCCTGCACCCCAATGCAACCTGAAGTGTAACCGTAATCCAAACCCTTACTCTAACCCTAACCCTAAACCTCACTCTAACTCTAGCCCTAACCCGAACACCAACCCAAGCCTGAAATCTGTCTCCATCCCCAACGCCAATCCTAAACACAACCCTTGACTTTTTTTTTATTAATTAAAGAAAAAAAGAAATTAACACAGCATTTAGAAATCATTCCATTCTACATATGTAATCAGTAATTCTTAACATCATTACATAGATGCATAATCATCATTTCTTAGTACATTTGCATCGATTTAGGAAAAGAACTAGCAAAACAACAGAAAAAGATATAGAATGTTAATATAGATAAAATAATAATAATAATAATAATAGTAAAAAAAAGAAAAGAAAAAAACCCAAAAGACATAAACAAACAAACAAACAGACAAACAAAAAAAAAAACTATAGCTCAGATGCAGCTTCATTCAGTGTTTTAACATAATTACATTACAATTAGGTAGTATTGTGCTGTCCATTTTTGAGTTTTTGTATCTAGTCTTGTTGCACAGTCTGTATCCCTTCAGCTTCAATTACCCATTATCTTACCCTGTTTCTAACTCCTGCTGGTCTCTGTTACCAATGACATATTCCAAGTTTATTCTCGAATGTCGGTTCACATCAGTGGGACCATACAGTATTTTTCCTTTAGTTTTTGGCTAGACTCACTCAGCATAATGTTCTCTAGGTCCATCCGTGTTATTACATGCTTCATAAGTTTATCCTGTCTTAAAGCTGCATAATATTCCATCGTATGTATATACCACAGTTTGTTTAGCCACTCATCTGTTGATGGACATTTTGGCTGTTTCCATCTCTTTGCAATTGTAAATAATGCTGCTATAAACATTGGTGTGCAAATGTCCGTTTGTGTCTTTGCCCTTAAGTCCTTTGAGTAGATACCTAGCAATAGTATTGCTGGGTCATATGGCAATTCTATATTCAGTTTTTTGAGGAACCGCCAAACTGCCTTCCACAGTGGTTGCACCATTTGACATTCCTGCCAACAGTGCATAAGTGTGCCTCTTTCTCCGCATTCTCTCCAGCACTTGTCATTTTCTGTTTTGTTGACAATGGCCATTCTGGTGGGTGTGAGATGATATCTCACTGTGGTTTTGATTTGCATTTCTCTAATGGCCAGGGACATTGAGCATCTCTTCATGTGCCTTTTGGCCATTTGTATTTCCTCTTCTGAGAGGTGTCTGTTCAAGTCTTTTTCCCATTTTGTAATTGGGTTGGCTGTCTTTTTGTTGTTGAGTAGAACAATCTCTTTATAAATTCTGGATACTAGACCTTTATCTGATATGTCGTTTCCAAATATTGTCTCCCATTGTGTAGGCTGTCTTTCTACTTTCTTGATGAAGTTCTTTGATGCACAAAAGTGTTTAATTTTGAGGAGCTCCAATTTATTTATTTCTTTCTTCAGTGCTCTTGCTTTAGGTTTAAGGTCCATAAAACCACCTCCAATTGTAAGTTTCATAAGATATCTCCCTACATTTTCCTCTAACTGTTTTATGGTCTTAGACCTAATGTTTGGATCTCTGATCCATTTTGAGCTAACTTTTGTATAGGGTGGGAGATACGGGTCCTCTTTCATTCTTTTGCATATGGATATCCAGTTCTCTAGGCACCATTTATTGAAGAGACTGTTCTGTCCCAGGTGAGTTGGCTTAACTGCCTTATCAAAGATCAAATGTCCATAGATGAGAGGGTCTATATCTGAGCACTCTATTCGATTCCATTGGTCAATATATCTGTCTTTATGCCAATACCATGCTGTTTTGACCACTGTGGCCTCATAATATGCCTTAAAGTCTGGCAGCGTGAGACCTCCAGCTTCGTTTTCTTCTCTCAAGATACTTTTACCAATTCGGGGCACCCTGCCCTTCCAGACAATGTGCTTATTGGTCTTTCTATTTCTGAAAAATAAGTTGTTGGGATTTTGATTGGTATTGCATTGAATCTGTAAATCAATTTAGGTAGGATTGATGTCTTAACTATATTTAGTCTTCCAATCCATGAACACGGTATGCCCTTCCATCTATTTAGGTCTTCTGTGATTTCTTTTAACAGTTTTTTGTAGTTTTCTTTGTATAGGTTTTTTGTCTCTTTAGTTAAATTTATTCCTAGGTATTTTATTCTTTTAGTTGCAATTGTAAATGGAATTTGTTTCTTGATTTCCCCCTCAGCTTGTTCATTGCTAGTGTATAGAAATGCTACAGATTTTTGAATGTTGATCTTGTAACCTGCTACTTTTTTGTACTCATTTATTAGCTCTAGTAGTTTTGTTGTGTTTTTTTCCGGGTTTTCAATGTATAATATCATATCGTCTGCAAACAGTGATAGTTTTACTTCTTCCTTTCCAATTTTGATGCCTTGTATTTCTTTTTCTTGTCTAATTGCTCTGGCTAGAACCTCCAACATGATGTTGAATAATAGTGGTGATAATGGACATCCTTGTCTTGTTCCTGATCTTAGGGGGAAAGTTTTCAATTTTTCCCCATTGAGGATGATATTAGCTGTGGGTTTTTCATATATTCCCTCTATCATTTTAAGGAAGTTCCCTTATATTCTTATCCTTTGAAGTGTTTTCAACAGGAAAGGATGTTGAATCTTGTCAAATGCCTTCTCTGCATCAATTGAGATGATCATGTGATTTTTCTGCATTGATTTGTTGATATGGTGTATTACATTAATTGATTTTCTTATGTTGAACCATCCTTGCATATCTGGGATGAATCCTACTTGGTCGTGATGTATAATTCTTTTAATGTGTTGTTGGATTTGATTTGCTAGAATTTTGTTGAGGACTTTTGCATCTATATTCATTAGAGAGATTGGTCTGTAGTTTTCTTTTTTTGTAATATCTTTTCCTGGTTTTGGTATGAGGGTGATGTTGGCTTCATAGAATGAATTAGGTAGCTTTCCCTCCACTTCGATTTTTTTGAAGAGTTTGAGGAGAGTTGGTACTAATTCTTTCTGGAATGTTTGGTAGAATTCACATGTGAAGCCGTCTGGTCCTGGACTTTTCTTTTTAGGAAGCTTTTGAATGACTGATTCAATTTCTTTACTTGTGATTGGTTTGTTGAGGTCATCTATTTCTTCTTGAGTCAAAGTTGGTTGTTCATGTCTTTCCAGGAACCCATCCACTTCATCTAAATTGTTCTATTTATTAGCATAAAGTTCTTCACAGTATCCTGTTATTACCTCCTTTATTTCTGTGAGGTCAGTGGTTATGTCTCCTCTTCCATTTCTGATCTTATGTATTTGCATCCTCTCTCTTCTTCTTTTTGCCAATCTTGCTAAGGGCCCATCAATCTTATTGATTTTCTCATAGAACCAACTTCTGGTCTTATTGATTTTCTCTATTGTTTTCATATTTTCAATTTCATTTATTTCTGCTCTAATCTTTGTTATTTCTTTCCTTTTGCTTGCTTTGGGGTTAGTTTGCTGTTCTTTCTCCAGTTCTTCCAAGTGGACAGTTAATTCCTGAATTTTTGCCTTTTCTTCTTTTCTGATGTAGGCATTTAGGGCAATAAATTTCCCTCTTAGCACTGCCTTTGCTGTGTCCCATAGGTTTTGATAGGTTGTGTTTTCATTTTCATTCACCTCGAGATATTTATTAATTTCTCTTGCAATTTCTTCCTTGACCCACTCGTTGTTTAAGTGTGTGTTGTTCAGCCTCCACATATTTGTGAATTTTCTGGCCCTCTGCCTATTATTGATTTCCAACTTCATTCCTTTAGATCTGAGAAAGTGTTGTGTATGATTTCAATCCTTTTAAATCTGTTGAGACTTGCTTTGTGACCCAGCATATGGTCTATCTTTGAGAATGATCCATGAGCACTTGAGAAAAAGGTGTATCCTGCTGTTGTGGGATGTAATGTCCTATAAATGTCTGTTAAGTCTAGTTCATTTATAGTAATATTCAAATTCTCTATTTCTTTATTGATCCTCTGTCTAGATGTTCTGTTCATTGATGAAAGTGGTGAATTGAAGTCTCCAACTATTATGGTATATGTGTCTATTTCCCTTTTCAGTGTTTGCAGTGTATTCCTCATGTATTTTGGGGCATTCTGGTTCAGTGCATAAATATTTATGATTGCTATGTCTTCTTATTTAATTGTTCCTTTTATTAGTAGATAGTGTCCTTCTTTGTCTCTTTTAACTGTTTTACATTTGAAGTCTAATTTGTTGGATATTAGTTTAGCTACTCCTGCTCTTTTCTGGTTGTTATTTGCATGAAATATCTTTTCCCAACCTTTCACTTTCAACCTATGTTTATCTTTGGGTCTAAGATGTGTTTCCTGTAGACAGCATATAGAAGGATCCTGTTTTTTAATTCATTCTGCCAGTCTATGTCTTTTGATTGGGGAATTCAGTCCATTAACATTTAGTGTTATTACTGTTTGGATAATATTTTCCTCTACCATTTTGCCTTTTGTATTATATATATCATATCTGATTTTCCTTCTTTCTACACTCTTCTCCATATCTCTCTCTTCTGTCTTTTCCGTTCTGACTCTAGTGCTCCCTTTAGTATTTCTTGCAGAGCTGGTCTCTTGGTCACAAATTCTCCCAGTGACTTTTTGTCTGAAAATGTTTTAATTTCTCCCTCATTTTTGAAGGACAATTTTGCTGGATATAGAAGTCTTGGTTGGCAGTTTTTCTCTTTTAGTAATTTAAATATATCATTCCCACTGTCTTCTAGCTTCCATGGTTTCTGCTGAGAAATCTACACATAGTCTTATTGGGTTTCCCTTGTATGTGATGGATTGTTTTTCTCTTGCTGCTTTCAAGATCCTCTCTTTCTCTTTGACCTCTGACATTCTAACTAGTAAGTGTCTTGGAGAATGCCTATTCGGGTCTATTCTCTTTGGGGTGCTCTGCACTTCTTGGATCTGTAATTTTAGGTCTTTCATAAGAGTTGGGAAATTTTCAGTGATAATTTCTTCCATTAGTTTTTCTCCTCCTTTTCCCTTCTCTTCTCCTTCTGGGACACCCACAACATGTATATTTGTGCGCTTCATATTGTCATTCAGTTCCCTGATCCCCTGTTCAAATTTTTCCATTCTTTTCCCTATAGTTTCTGTTTCTTTTTGGAATTCAGATGTTCCATCCTCCAATTCACTAATTCTATCTTCTGTCTCTTTAAATCTATCATTGTAGGTATCCATTGTTTTTTCCATCTTTTCTACTTTGTCCTTCACTCCCATAAGTTCTGTGATTTGTTTTTTCAGTTTTTCTATTTCTTCTTTTTGTTCAGCCCATGTCTTCTTCATCTCCTCCCTCAATTTATTGATTTGGTTTTTGAAGAGGTTTTCCATTTCTGTTCGTATATTCAGCATTAGTTGTCTCAGCTCCTGTATCTCATTTGAACTATTGGTTTGTTCCTTTGACTGGGCCATATGTTCAATTTTCTGAGCGTGATCCGTTATCTTCTGCTGGCGCCTGGGCATTTAATCAGATTTCCCTGGGTGTGGTTCCCAGCAGGTTGAAAGATTTTTCTATGAAATCTCTGGGCTCTGTTTTCCTTATCCTGCTGAGTAGGTGGTGTTCGTGGTGCTCGTCTGTCTGTGGGTCCCATCAGTAAAAGATGCTGTGGTTCCTTTAAGTTTGGAAAACTCTCACTGTAGGGGGGGGTCGCCAGCCGAAGTGGCTTGGGGAGTGCCAATCCGAATCTCCCAGCTGGCCCCAGAAACCACGCATGGGGAGGATCGCCAGCCTCCGCGGCTTGAGGGAGCGACTCTCCAAATTTCCCAGCCGGCCTGGGGCACCAAGCGTGTTGGCGGGGCGCTGGCCTCTGCGGCTTGGGGGAGCGGCTGTCCAATTCTCCCAGCCGGACCAGGAAGCCACGTGCTTGGAAGGGACCCCGGCTGCCGGTCTCCGAGGCTTGGGGGATCTCCAATCCAATTCTCCCAGCTGGTCCGGGGGGGGCTGCATATGGGGCGAGCCACCAGCTGCCGCGCCTTGAGGGGATCACCTGTCCAATTCTCCCAGCCTGCCCAGGAAGGAGGGAGGAAGGGACTCTGGCCACCTGCCACCCTGGCCCGGGGAAGTGCATGCCCCTCAGCGATTTCACCGCAGCGGATTCTCCCAACCAGTCAGCCATTCCAGAATGGGGTACGCTGTCTTTTTGGTCTCTGTCATGGCTCCGGGAGCTGTTCTGTATCATTTCTACTTCCCTAGTAGCTGTTCTGGGGGAGGAACTAAGACCCGCGTGTCTTACTAAGCCGCCATCTTCTCCGGAAGTCACAACCCTTGACTTTTGACTGATCCTGCAGCAAATCACACCCCTAAACATAACCCTAGCAACTACACAATGCCTAATCCTAACCCTAACCCAATTCCTAAACGTGAAACTAACCCTACCATGATCTCTAGCCCAAAACCTAACCCCATACCCAAAGCGAACCCTAAGCACAACCCTCAGCTGTACACTGACCCTGCAAGCCAATGAGGCCAAAACGTAATGTTAACCCCATCCCTTTCTCTAAACCTAAACTTAACCCTCACCCTAACCCAAGCCCTAACCCGAACACCAACCCTTGCCTGAAATCTGTCCCCATCCCAAACACCAATCCTAAACCCAACCCTCGACTTTTGACCAACCCTGCAGCAAATTGCATCCTTAAACATAACCCTAACACCAACAAATGCCTAACTCTAACCATAACCCAGACCCTAAACCTGGATGAAAACCTACCACGATTTCTAGCCTGAAACCTAACCCCACACTTAGAGCCAACACTAAGCACAACCTTCAGCTGTACACCGACCTGGCAACCCAACAGAGCCTGAAACGTAACCTTAACCCCAACCCTTTCTCTAAGCCTAACCCTAAGCCTCACCCTAACCCTGGCCCAAAACCGAACATCAACCCTCACCTGAAATCTGTCCCCATCCCCGACGCCAATCCTAAACACAACCCTCGACTTTTTACTAACCATGCAGCAATCACACCCCTAAACATAACCCTGATACCAACACTATGCCTAACCCTAACCCTAAACCAAACCCTAAACCTGGACACAACCCTAGCATAAACTCTAGCCAGAAACCTAACCCCACACACAAAGCCAACCCTAAGCACAACCCTCAGTTGGTATACCCGCCCTGCACCCCAACGCAGTCTGTAATGTAACCCCAACCCCAAACTTTCTCTAACCCTAACCCTAAACTTCACCCTACATTAGCCCTAACCCGAACACCAAACCTTGCCTGAAATCTGTCCCCAACCCCAATGCCAATCCTTAACCCAACCTTCGACTTTTGACAAAACCTGTAATAATCGCACCCATAAATGTAACCCTAACACCAACACTATGCCTAACCCTAAACCTATCACAAACTCTAAACCTGGACCCAACCCTACCACGATCTCTAGACCGAAAACTAACTCTACACCCAAAGCCAACCCTATGCACAACCCTCAGCTGTACACCGACCCTGCACCCCAACACAGTCTGATAGGTAAACCTAACTCCAATTATTTCACTAACCCAAACTGTAAACCTCACCCTAACCCTAGCCCTAACCTGAACACCACCGTCACCTGAAATTTGTCCCGATACCCAACACCCATCTTAAACACAATCCTCAACTTTTGAACAACCCTGAAGCAAATTGCAACCCTAAACGTAACCCTAAGACCAACACTATACCTAAACCTAACCCGACCCTAAACCCTAAACCTGAAACCAACCCTACAACGATCTCTATCCAAAACCTAGCCCCACACCCAAAGCAAACCCTAAGCCCAACCCACAGCTGTACAGCAATCCTGCACCCCAGTGCAGCCCGAAACGTAACTGTAATCCCACCCCTTTCTCTAACCCAGCCTTAAGCCTCACCCTGACCGTAGCCTTAAACCAAACACCAACGCTCAACTCAAATCTGTCCCCATCCCGAACATCAGTCCTAAACACTTCCCTTGACTTTTGACCAACCCTGCAGCAAATCGCATGCCTAAACGTAACCATGACACCAACAGTATGCCTAACCCTAACCCTAACCCAAACAATAAACCTGGACCCATCCCTACCACGATCTCTAGCCCAAAACCTAAATGAATTACCAAAGCCAACTCTAAGCACACCCCTCAGTTGTACACAGCCTTGCAACCCAATACAGTCAGAAACGTAACGAAATCCCAACACTTTCTTTAACCCTAAACCTAACCCTCACCCTAACCCTAGCCCTAACCCGAACACGAACCATCACCTGAAATCTTCCCCATCCCCACCGCCAATATTAAACACAACCCTCGCATTTTGACCAACCCTGCAGGAAATCGAACCCCTAAACGTAACCCTAACTCCAACACTATGCCTAACCCTAACCCTAAACAAAACCCTAAACCTGGACAGAACCCTTCCATGATCTCTACCCGAAACCTAACACCACACACAAAGCCAACCATAAGCACAACCCGCAGCTGTACACCATCCCTGCACCCCAATGCAACCCGAAACATAACCCTAACAGCAACTCTTTTCTAAACCTAACCCTAATGCTAACCCTAACCCAAGCCCTGATCTGAACACCAAACCTCGTCTGAAATCTGTCCCCACACCCAACACCAATCCTAAACACAGTCCTCCACTTTTGACCAACCCTGCTGTAAATTGCACCACGAAATGTAACATTAAAACCAACACTCTGCCTAACACTACCCATAATCCTCACACAAACCCTAAACCTGGTACCAACCCTACAACGATCTCTAGGCCATAACCTAACCCCACATCCAAAGACAACCCTAAGCACAACCCTCAACTGTACACCGATCCTGCACCCCAACGCAGCCCAAAATGTAACCCCAACCCCAACACTTCTCTAACCTTAATCCTAACCCTCAATCTAACCATAGCCCTAACCCGAATACCAAACATCGCCTGAAATCAGTCCCCCACCACAACACCAATCCTAAACACAAATTTCGACTTTTGACCAACCCGGCACAAACACACCCCTAAACATAACCCTAACACGAACACCATGCCTAACCCTAACCATAACGCAAACCCTAAACCTGGACCCACATCTACCAGAATCTTTAGCCTGAAACCTAACCCAACACCCAAAGCCAACAATAAGCACATCCCTCAGCAGTACACGGACCCTGCACCCTAACGCAGCCCAAAACGTAACCCTAACCCTTTCTCTAAACTTAACCCTAATCATTATCCTAACCCTAGACCTAACCTATACACCAACACTTGCCTGAAATCTGTCTGCACCCCCAACACCAATCCTAAACACAAACCTAAACTTTTAACTCACCCTGCAGCAAATCGTACACCTAAACGCAACCCTAACACCAACACTATGCCTAATTCTAACCCTAATCCAGGCCTAAACATGGCCACAACACTTCCAGCATCTCTAGCCCGAAACCTAAACCCACACCCAAAGCCAACAATAAGCACAACCCTCAGCTGTACACCAGCCCTGCACCCCAACATAACCTGAAGTGTAAACATAACCCAAACCCTTACTCTAACCCTAACCATAAACCTCACCTTAACCTGAGCCTTAAGCTGACCACCAACCATCGCCTGAAATCTGTCCCAATCGCCAAAGCCAATCCTAAACACAACCCTCGACTTTTGATCCATGCTGCCACAAATCACACCCCTAAAGTAACCCGAACACCTACACAATACCTAACCCAAACACTAACCCGAACCCTAAACCTGGACCCAACACTACCACGATCTCTAGCCCGTAGCCTAAGCTCACACCCAAAGCCAAACCTAAGCATAACCCTCAGCTGTACACCGACCCTGCACCCCAACGCAGTCTGACGTATCCCTATTCCGAAATCTTTCGCTAACCGTATCACTAACCCTCACACAACGCTAGCCATGACCCAAACACCAACCCTCGCCTGAACTCTGTCCCCATGTCCAGCGCCAATCCTAAACACAACCCTCGAATTTTGACCAACCCTGCAGCAAATTGCACCGCAAACATAACCCTAACACCATCACTATGCCTAACCCTAACCCTACTCCAAACCCCAAACCTGGACTCAAACCTAGCATGATCTCTAGCCTAAATCTAACCCCACACCAAAAGCCAACCCTAAGCACAACCATCAGCTATACACCACCCCTGCACCCCAACACAGCCCGAAACATAACTATAGCCCCAACCCTTTCTCTAACCCTAACCCTAACCCTCACATTAACCCTAGCCTTAACCTGTATACCAACTCTTACTTGGAATCTGTCCTCATTCCCTATGACAATCCTAAACTCAACTCTTGACTTTTGACCCACCCTGCAAGAAATCACACCCCTAAACATAACCTTAACAACAACATTATACCTAACCCAAACCTTAACCCAAACCCTAAACCTGGACCGAATGCTACCACGATCTCTAGCCCGAAATCTAATCCCACCCCCAAGCCAAACCTAATCACAACCCTCAGCTGTACACCGACCTTGCACCACAATGCAGTCCTAAGTCTAACAATAACCAGGACCCTTGTTCTAACCATAACTCTAACCCACAGCCTAACCCTAGCCCTAACCCAAACACTAACCTCGATTGAAATCTGTACCCTTCTCCAACGTCAATCCTAAACACAACCCTCAAATTTTGTCCAACCCCACTGTAAATACCATCCCTAAACATAACCCTAACACCAACACTATGCCTAACCATAACCCTAACACAAACCCTAATCCTGGATACAACACTACCACGATATCTAGCCCAAAACCTAACTCCACAACCAAAGCCAACTTTAAGCACAACGCCCAGCTCTACACCGACCCTGCAACACAACGCAGCCTGAAATGTAACCCTAACCCTACCCTTTCTCTATTCCTAACCCTAATCCTCACCCTAACCCTAGCCCTAACCCAACAGCAACCTTCACCTGAAATCTGTCCCTAACCCCAATGCCAATCCTAAACAATAGCCTCGACTTTTGACCAACTCTTCAGCAAATTACACCCCTAAATGTAACCCTAACACCAAAACTATGCCTAGCCCTAAACCAAACCCAAACCCTAAACCTGGACCAACCCTACCAGAATCCCTAGCCTGAAACCTAACCCAACACCCAAAGCCAATCCTAAGCACATCCCTAAGCAATACACCGACCCTGCACCCCAACACAGCCCAAAACGTAACCCAAACCCCAATCCTTTCTCTAAACTTAACCCTGACCATTACTCTAACCCTAGCCCTAACCCGAACACAAACCATCACCTGAAATCTTCCCCATCCCCACAGCCAATATTAAACACAACTCTCGCATTTTGACCAACCCTGAAGCAAATCACACCCCTAAACATAACCCTAACACCAACACTATGCCTACCCTAACCCTAACCTGAACCCTAAACCTGTACACAATTCTACCACGTCCTCTAGCCTGAAACCTAACACCACACCAAAGCCAAACCTAAGTATAACCCTCAGCTGTACACTGTCCCTGCACCATAACGCAGCCTGAAATGTAACCCTAACCCGAACCCTTTCTCTAATCCTAAACTTTACCCTCACACTAACCCTAATCCAAAACAAACACCAACCCTCGCCTGAAATCTGGTCCATTCCCAACGCCAATCCTAAACACAACCCTCGACTTTTGACTAACCCTGCAGCAAATCATTCCCATAAAGGTAACCCTAACACCAACAATATGCGTAACCCTAACCCTAACCAAAGCCCTGAACCTGGACAGAACCCTACCACGATCTCTACCCGAAACCTAAACTTAAACCCAAAGCCAACCCTAAGCACAACCCTCAGCTGTACATCGACCCTGCACCCCAACGCAGCCCAAAACGTATCCCAAACTCCAACCCTTTCTCTAAGCCTGACTCTAACCGTCACTCTAACACTAGCCCTAAACAGAAAACTAACCCTCTCCTGAAATCTGTACCCATTCCCAATGCCAATCCTAAACACAACCTTTGACTTTAGAACAACTCTGCAGCAAATCACACCCCTAAATGTAACCCTAACACCAAAACTATGCCTAACCCTAACCATAACCCAAGCCCTAAACCTGGACACAACTCTACCACGATCTCTAGCCCAAAACCTAACCCCACACCCAAAGCCAATCCTAAGCACAACCCTAAGCTGTACACCGACCTTGCACCCCAACCCAGCATGGAATGTAACCCTAACATCAACCTTGTCTCTACACCTAACCCTAAACCTCACCTTAACCCTAGACTTAAACTGAACACCAAACCTCACGTTAAATCTGTAACCAACCCCAATGCCAACCCTAATCACATCTCCAGACTTTTCACCAACCCTGCAGCAAATCACACCCCTAAACCTAACCCTAACACCAACACTATGCCTAACCCTAACCCAAAGACTAAAGCTGGAGCCAACCCTACCATGATCTCTAGCCCAAAACCTAACCCCACACTCAAAGCCAATCCTAAGCACAACCCTCAGCTGTACACCGACTCTGCAACCAAACGCAGTCTTAAATGTAACCCTAACCCCAACCTTTCTCTAACCCTAACTCTAACCCTCATCCTAACCCTAGCCATAACCTGAACACCAAACCTCGCCTGAAATCTGTTCGCATCCCCAACGCCAATCCTAAACACAATTCTCGATTTTTGACCCACCGTGCAGCAAATCCCACTCCTAAACATTAACCTAAGACCAACACTCTGCTTAACCCTAAACGTAACCCAAACCCTAAACCTTTACCCAACCCTACCACTATCTCTACCCCAAAACCTAACCCCACACCCAAAGGCAACCCTAAGTGCAAGCCTCACCTTACACCGACCCTGCAACCTAACGCAGCACAAAACGTAACCCTGACCCCAACCCTTTCTCTAACCCTATCCCAAACCCTCACATTAACCTTAGCCCAAACCCGAACACCAATTCTCACTTGTAATCTGTCCCCATCCCCAACCCCAATCCTAAACACAACCCATGACTTTTGACCAACCCTGCAGCAAATCACACCCCTAAGTGAAACCCTAACACCAACACCAAGCCTAACCCTAACCCTAACTCAAACACTAAACCAGGACCCAACCCTACCATGATCTCTAGCCCGAAACATAACCCCACACCCAAAGCCAACCCTAAGCTCAACCCTCAGCTCTACACCAGCCCAGCAGCCCACACAGACAGAAACATAACCATGACCCCAAACCTTTCTCTAACCCTAACCCTAACCCTCCCCCTAACCCTAGCCCTCCCCGAACACCAACACTCACCTGAAATCTGTTCCCATCCCCAACCCCAATCCTAAACATAACCCTCGACTTTTGACCCAACCTGCCACAAATCCCACCACTAAACGTAACCCAAACACCAACACTATCCCTACCCTAACCGTATATAAAATGCTAAACCTGGAACCAACACTACCACAATCTCTAGACTTAAAAATAACCCCACACCCAAAGCCAACCCTAAGCACAACCCTCAGTTGTACACTGATGCTACACACCAATGCAGCCCGAAACCTAACCCTAACCCCAAAACTTTCTCTAACTCTATCCTTATCCCTCACTCTAAACCTAGCCCTAACCCAAACACCAACCCTTTCCTGTAATCTGTCCCCATCCCCAACGCCAATCCTAAACACAGCCCTCGACTTTGACCCACCCTGCAGCAAATCACACCCCTAAACGTAGCCCTAACACCAACACTATGCCTACCCTAACCATAACCCAAACCCTGAACTTGGTCCCAACCCTGCCCTGATCACTTACCTGAAACCTAACCCCACAACCACAGCCAACCCTAAGCACAACCCTCAGCTGTACACCAACCTTGCACCCCAATGCAACCTGAAACGTAACCCTAATCTCAACCCTTTCTCTAACCCTAACCCTATCCTTTACCCTAACCCTAGGCCTTACCAGAACACCAAACCTCGATGAAATCTGTACCCATTCCTAACACCAATCCTAAAAACAACCCTCGCCTTTGACCAACCCTGCAGCTAATCGCACCACTAAATGTAACCCTAATACCAACATTATGCCTAACCCTAACACTAACCCAAACCCTACACCTGGACCCAACTGTACCAAGATCTGTAGCCCGAAACATAACCCCACACCCAAAGCCAACCCTAAGCTCAATGTTCAGCTCTACACTGACCCTGCATGCCAATGCAGCCCGAAACATAACCATGACCCAAACCCTTTTTCTAAACTTAACCTTAACCCTCACCATAACCCTAGCCCTAGTCGAGCACCAACACTAGCCTTAAATCTGTCCCCATCCCCAACCCCAATCCTAAACACCACCCTCAACTTTTGACCCACCCTAGAGCAAATCACACCCCTAAACATAACCCTAACACCAACACTATTCCTAACCCTAACCAAAACCCAAACCCTAAACCTGGGCCAAACACTACCATGATCTCTAGCCCGAAACCTAAACCCACACCCAATGCCAACCCTAAGCAAAACCCTCAGTTGTATACCGAAGCTACACCCCAACGCAGCCCGAAACGTACCCTAACCGCAACCCTTTCTCTAAAAATAAAGCTTACACTCACCCTAAACCTAGCTCTAACCCAAAGACCAACCCTTGCCTGAAATCTGTCCCCATCCCCAACGCCAATCCTAAACACAACCCTCGAGTTTTGACCTTTCCTTCAGCAAATCACACCCCAAAACATAACCTTAACAACAACACTATGCCTAACCCTAACCCTAACACAAACCCTGAACCTGGACTCAAACCTACCACAATCTCTTGCCCGAAACCTAACCCATACCCAAAGCCAACCATAAGTACAGCCTTCAGATGTACACCAACCCTGCACACCAACGTAGTCTGAAACGTAACCCTAACCCGAACACTTTCTCTAACCCTAACCCTAACTCTCACCCTAACCATAGGCCTAACTGGAACATCAAACCTACCTGACATCTGTACCCATTCCCAATGACAATCCTAAACAAAACCCTCGACTTTAGACCAACTATACAGCAAATCACACTACTAAAAGTTACCTTAACCATCTCTATGCCTAACCCTAACTCTAACCCAAACCCTAAACCTGGACACAACCCTAGCACGATCTCTAACCTGAAACATAACCCCATACCCAAAGCCAAACCTAAGCACAACCCTCAGCAGTACACTGACTGACACCCCAATGCAGCCCCAAAGGTAACCCTAAACCCAACCCTTTCTCTAACCCTATACCTAACCCTCACTCTAACCTTAGTACTAAACCGTACATCAACCTTTGCCTCAAATCTGTCCCCATCCCCAATGCCAAACCTAAACACAACCCTCGACTTTTGACCAATGCTGCAGCAAATTGAACCCCTAAAATAAACCTAACACCAACACTATGCCTAAGACTAACCTTAAATCAAACCCTAAACCTGGACCAACCCTACCACGATTCCTAGCCTGAAACCTAACCCCACTCCCAAAACCAACCCTAAGCACAACCCTCAGCTGTACACTGACCCTGCCTCCCAACAGAGCACGAAACGTAACCCTAATGCAACCCTATCTCTAAGCCTAACCCTAAACCTCACCCTAACCCTAGCCCTAACCCGAACACCAACCCTCACCTGAAATATGTCCCCTACCCAATGCCAATCCTAAACACAACCCTCGACTTTTAACCAACCCTACAGCCAATCGCTCCCCTAAACATAACCCTAACACCAACAGTATGCCCAACCCTAACCCTAACCCAAACCAAACCTGGACCCAAAACTACCACAATCTCTAGCTTGAAACCTAACCCCACAACCAAAGCCAACCCTAACGACAACCCTCAGCTGTCCACAGACCCTGCAGCCCAACACATCCCAAAACGTATACCTAACCCCAACCCTTTTTCTAGCCATAACCCTAACCCCCACCCTAAACCTGGCCCTAACCCAAACACTGACACTAGCTGAAATCTGTCCCCATCCCCAACGCCAATCCTTAACAGAACCCTCAACTTTTGTCCAGCCCTACAGTAAATTGTACCCTTAAATGTAACCCAAACACCAACACTATGCCTAGCCCTAACCCTAACCTGAAACTTAAGTTTGGACACAACCCTACCACAATCTCTAGCCCAAACTCTAACCCCACACCAAAAACCAACCCAACACAAACCCTCAGCTGTACACCGACCCTGCACCCCAACGCAGCCTGAAACGTACCCTAACATCAATCCTGTCTCTAACGTTAATCATAACCCTCACCTTAACACTAGCCCTTACCCGAACACCAACCCTCACCTGAAATCTGTCCCCATTCCCAATGCCTATCCTAAACACAACAATCAACTTTTGCAAACCCTGCAGCAAATCGCACCCCTAAATGTAACCTTAACACCAACACTATGCCTTATCCTAACCCTGACCCAAACCTTAAACCTGGACCCAACCCCACCACTATCTCTAGCCCGAAACCTAAACCCACACTCAAAGCCAAACTTAAGCACAACCCTCAGCTGTCCGCCGACCCTGCACCCCAATGCAGCCTGAAATGTAACCCTAACCTCAATGTTTATCTAGCCCAAACCCTATCCCTCACCCTAACCCTAACCCTAACCCGAACACCAACCCTCGCCTGAAATCTGTCCCCATCCACAAAGCCAATCCTAAGATAATCCTCGACTTTTGACCAACCCTGTGGCAAATCACACTTGTAAATGTAACCGTAACACCAACACTATCCCTAACCCTAACCCGAACCCGAACCCTAAACCTGGACCCAACCCTACCACAATCTCAAGCCTGAAACCTAACCCCGCACACAAAGCCAACCCTAACCACAATCCTCCTTTGTACAGCAACCCTGCACCCCAACACAGCCCGAAATGGAACCCTAATATCCACCCTATCTCTAATCTTAATCCTAACCTTCACCTTTACCCTAGCACTAACCAAACACCGACCCTCGCCTGAAATCTTTCCTCTTCCCCAATGCCATCCTAAACACAACTTTCGACTTTGACCAACCCTGCAGCAATTCACACACCTAAACGTAACCCTAACACCAACACTATGCCTAACCCTAGCCCTAAACCGAACACTAAACTTAGACCCAACCCTAACATGATCTCTAGCCCGAAACCTAAACCCACACCTAAGCCAACCCTAAGCACAACCCCCAGCTGTACACCAGCCCTGCACCCCAACGTAGAATGAAATAAACCCAAACTCTAACCATTTCTCTAAACCTAGCCCTAACCCTCACCATAACCCCAGCCCCAACCGATACACCAACCCTCACCTGAAATGTGTCCCCATCCTCAACGCATATCGTAAACACAACCCTCGACTTTTGACTAATCCTGAAGCAAATCAGACCCCTAAACGTAACCTTAACACCAACACTATGCCAAACCCTAACCCTTACCCAAACCCTAAACCTAGACCCAACGCTACCACGATACCCAGCCTGAAATCTAACCACACACCCAAAGCCAACACTAAACACAACCCTCAGTTGTACACTGACTATGCACCCCAAGGCATACTGAAACGTATTCCTAACCCCAACAATTTCTCTAACCCTAACCCTCACCCTAACCCTACCCCTAACCCAAACACCAACCCTTGCCTGATATCTGTCACCATCCCCAACGGCAATCCTGAACACAACCGTCGACTATTGACCAACCCTGCTGCAAATCTCACCATGAAACATAACCCTAACATCAACACAATGCCTAACACTGACCCTAACCAAAACTCTAAACCTGGACCTAACCCTACCACATTATATAGCCTGAAACATAACCCCACACCCAAAGGAAACCCTAAGCACAATCCTCAGCTGTACACAGACCATGCACCGAAACGTAACCACAACCCCAACTCTTTCTCTTACCGTACCCCTAACCCTCACCCTAACCCCAGCCCTAATGCAAACACCAATGCTCACCTGAAATCTACTGCCATGCCCATCGCCAATCATAAACACAACCCTCTACTTTTTACCAATCCTGCAGCAAATCGCACCCCTAAATGCCATCCTAACAGCAACATTATACCTAACCCTAACCCTGACCTTAACCCAAACCCTAAACCTGGACCCAACCCTACCAGGATCTCTAGCTCGAAACCTAACCCCACACCCAAAGCCAACCCTAAGCACAACCCTCAGCTGTACAGCGACCCTGCGCCAACGCAGCAGGAAACATAACAATAACCCTAACAATTTCTCTAAACTTAACCCTAACCCTCACCCTAACTGTAGCCCTAACCCGAGCACCAACCCTCACCTGAAATCTGTCCCCATCCCCGGGGAAATCCTAAACACAACCCTCGACTTTTCATGAACCCTGCAGCAAATTCCACCACGAAACGTAACCCTAACACCAACACTATGCCTAAACCTAACCCTAACCCAAATCCTAAACCTGGAACCAACCCTACCATGATCTCTAGCACGAAACCTAACCCCACACCAAAGCCAACCCTAAGCTCAACCCTCAGCTGTACACCAACTCTGCACACCTACGCAGCCTGAAACGAAACCCTAACACCAACAATTTTTCTCAACTTAACCCTTAACCTCACCCTTACTGAAGCCCTAACCTGAACACCAACCCCCTCCTGAAATCTGTCTCCATCCCCAACTCCAATCATAAACACAACCCTAGAATTTTGAAAACCCTGCAGCAAATCAGATGCTTAAATGTAACCCTAACACCAACGCTATGCCTAATCCTAACCCTAGCAAAAACCCTAAACCTGGAACCAACCCTACCACGACCTCTAGTGCCAAAACTAACCCCACACACAAAGCCAACCTTAAGCGCAACCCGCAGCTGTACACTGTCCCTGCACCCCAACGCAACCCGAAACGTAACCCTAACTGCAACTCTTTTCTAAACATAACCCTAATGCTAACCCTAACCCAAGTCCTAATCTGAACACCAAACCTCATCTGAAATCTGTCCCCATCCCCAATGCCAAACCTAAACACAACCCTCCACTTTTGACCAACCCTGCTGTAAATCGCACCACGAAATGTAACATTAAAACCAACATTATGAATTACCCTAACCCTAACCCAAACCCTAAACCTGGACAAAAACCTACCACGATCTATAGCCCGAAACCTAACCCCACACCCAAAGCCAACCCTAAGCACAAACTTCAGCTATACACCGACCCTGCACATGAAGACAGCACAAAACATAATCCTTACCCCAACACTTTCTTTAACCCTAACCCTAACCCTCACTCAAAACCTAGCCCTAACCCGAACACCAACCCTCGCCTGAATTCTGTTCCCATCCCCAATGACGATTTTATACACAACCCTCGACTTTTCACCAACCCTGCTGCAAATCGCTCCCCTAAACATAACCCTAACACCAATAGTATGCCTTACCCTAACCCTAACCCAAACCCTAAACCTGGACCCAACTCTACAATGATCTCTAGCCCGAAACCTAAACCACACCAAAGCCAACCCTAAGCACAACCCTCAGATGTACACCGACCCTGCACCTCAATGCAGCCTGAAACATAACCCTAAACCCAACCCTTTCAAACCCTAACCCTAACCTCACCCTTAACCTAGCCCTAACCCGAACACCAACACTCGCCTGAAATCAGTCCCCATTCCAACACCAATTCTAAACACAAATTTCGACTTTTGACCAACCTGACAGCAAACACACCCCTAAACGTAACCCTAACACCAACACTATGCCTAACCCAAACCCTAACCCAAATCCTAAACTTGGATCCAACCCCGCCACTATCTCTTGCCTGAAACCTAACCCCACACCCAAAGTTAATCCTAAGCACAACCCTCAGCTATACACAAACCCTGCACCCCAACACAGCCTGAAAAGTAACCCTAACCCCAACACTTTCTCTAACCCTAACTCTTAACCTCACCCTAACCCTAGCCCTAACCCAAAAAACACCCCTCGATGAAAATCTGTCCCCATCCCCAACACCAATCCCAACCAAAACCCTCGACTTTTGACCAACCCTGCAGCAAACAGTACCCTTAAATGTAACCCTAACACTAACACTATGCCTAACCCTAACCCTAACTCAAACCCTAGCCCTGGACCCAACCCTACCACGATCTCAAGCATGAAACCTAACCACACAGCCAAAGCCAACCTTAAGCACAACCCTCAGCAGTACACCGACCCTGCACCCCAACGCAGCTGGAAAAGTAACTCTAACCCCAACAATTTCTCTAACCTTAACAATAACCCTCACCCTAACCCAAGCCCAAACCTGAACACCAACCCTCACCTGAAATCTGTCCCCATTCCCAGTGAAAATCCTAATCACAACCCTCGACCTTAGATCAACCCTGCAGCAAATTGCACCATGAAACGTAACCCTAACACCAACACTATGCCTAACCCTAACCCTAACCCTAACTCAAACCCTAAAGGTGGACTCAATCCTACCATGATCTCTAGCATGAAACCTAACCCCACCCCCAGAGCCAACCGTAAACACGGCCCTCAGCTGTACACCGACCCTGCACCCCAATGCAGCCTGAAACGAAACCTTAACCCCAATATTTTCTCTCAACTTAACCCTAACCCTCACCCTAACCCAAACCCTAACCTGAACACCAACCCCATCCGGAAATCTGGCCCCATCCTCAATGCAAATCAAACACAGTCCTCGACTTTTGACCAACCCTGCAGCAAATCGCATGCTTAAATGTAACCCTAACAGCAACACTATGCATAACCCTAACCCTAACTCAAACTCTAAAAATGGACCCAACCTTACCACGATCTCTATCCCAAAACCTAACCCCACACACACGCCAACCCTAAGCACATCCCTCAGCTGTACACCATTCCTGCACCCCAACACAGCCCGAAACATTACCCTAACCCCAAATCATTCTCTAAACCTAACCCTGGTGCAAACCCTAACCCAAGCCCTAATCTGAACACAAACCCTCGTCTGAATTCTATCCCCATCCGCAAAGCAAATCCTAAACACAACCCTCCATTTGACCAACCCTGCAGTAAAACGCACCACGAAATGTAACCTTAAAACCAACACTATGCCTAACCCTAACCCTAACCCAAACCCTAAACCTAGAAAAAACCCTACCATGATCTATAGCTTGAAACCTAACCCCACACCCAAAGCCAACCCTAAGCACAACCCTCAGCTGTACACAGACCCTGCACCCAAACAAAGCCTAAAACATAATCCTTACCCGAACCATTTCTTTAACCCTAACCCTAAACCTCACTCAAAACCTAGCCCTAACCCAAAAAGCAACCCTCGCCTGAACTCTGTCCCCATCCCTAACAACTATCTTATACACAACCCTCGACTTTTCACCAATCCTGCAGCAAATCGCACCACTAAACGTAACCCAAACACCAACACTATGCCTTACCCTAACACTAACCCAAACCCTAAACCTGGACCCAACCCTACCACGATCTCTAGTCCGAAACCTAACCCCACACACAAGCCAACCCTAAGCACAACCCTCAGCTGTACACAGACCCTGCACCCGAATGCAGCATGAAACATAACCCTAAATCCAACCCTTTCAAACCCTAAACCTCAACCTCAACCCATCCCTAGCCCTAACCCGAACATCAACCCTCGCCTGAAATCTGTCCTCATCCCCAAAGCCAATCCTAAACACAGCCCTCGACTTTTGACCAACCCTGCTGCAAATCGCACACCTAAGAGTAATCCTAACACCAACACTATGTATAATCCTAAACCTTGTGCAAACCCTAAACCTGGAACCAACCCTACAACGACCTCTAGCACAAAACCTAACCCCACACCTAAAGCCAACCCTAAGCACAACCCTCAGCTGTTCACTGACCCTGCACCCCAACGCAGCACGAAATGTAACCTTAATCCCAACTCTTTCTCTAAACCTAACCCTATTGCTAACCCTAACCCGAGCCCTAGTCCGAACACCAACCCTCGCCTGAAATCTGTTCCCATTCCCAACGCCAATCCTAAACACATCCCTCGACTTTTGAACAACCCTGCTGCAAATTACACCATGAAACATAACCCTAAAACCAACACTATGCCTAAACCTAACCCTAACACAAACCCTAAACGAGGACAAAACATTACCATGATTTCTAGCCTGAAACATAACCCCACACCCAAAGCCATCCCAGAGCACAACCCTCAGCTGTACACAGACCCTGCACCGCAACTCAGTCAGAAACGTGACCCTTACCCCAACCCTTTCTGTAACCCTAACCCTAATCCTCACCCTAATCCTAGCTCCAACCTGAAAATCAACACTCTCCTGAAATCTGTCCCCATCCCCAAAGTCAACCCTAAACACAACACTCGACTTTTGATCAACCCTGCAGCAAATTGCACCCCTTAATGAAACCCTAACATCAACACTATGCCTAACCCTAACCCTAAACCAAACCCTAAACCTGGATTTAACCCTACAACGATCTCTAGCCCAAAACCTAACCACACACCCTGGGTCTACCGTATGCACAGCCCTCAGCTGTACACCGACCCTGCACTCTAACACAGCCTGAAAAGGAAACCTAAACCAAACACTTCTCTTACCCTAACCCTAACCCTCACCCGAATCCCTAGCCCTAACCCGAACACCAACCGTCGCCTAAAATCTGACCCAATCCCCAACCCTAAAGCACAACCCTCGACTTTGGAACAAGCCTGCAGCAATCGCACCCCTAAACGTAAACCTAACACCTACACAATGTCTAACCCTAACCCTAACCCAAACCCTAAACCTGGACCCAACCCTACCACGATCTCTAGCCCAAAATCTAACCCCACACCCAAAGCCAACCCTAAGCACAACCCTCAGCTGTACACCGACCCTGCACCCCAACGGAGTCCAAAACGTAACCCTTACCACAAAACTTTCTTTAACCTTACCCCTAACCTTCACTCAAACCCTAGCCCTAACCCGAACACCAACCCTCAACTGAATTCTTGCCCCCTCCCAAACGCCAATCTTATACACAACCCTCGACTTTTGAACAACCCTGCTGCAAATCGCACCACGAAACATAACCCTAAAACCAACACTATGCCTTACCCTAACCCCAACCCAAGCCCTAAACCTGGACTCAACCCTACCATGATCTCTAGTCCGAAACCTAACCCCACACCCAAAGCAAACCGTAAGCACAACCCTCAGCTGGACACTGACCCTGCACCCAAATGCAGCACATAACATAACCCTAACCCCAACCCTTTCTGAAACCCTAACTGTAAACCTCACCCTATCCCTAGCACTAACCTAAACACCAACACTCGCCTGAAATCTGTCTCCATCCCCAACGCCAATCCTAAACACAACCCTCGACTTTTGACCAACCCTGCTGCAAATCACACCCCTAAATGTAACCCTAACACCAAAACTGTGCTTAACCCTAACCCTAATCCTATCTCAAACCATAAACCTGGCCCCAACTCTACAATGATCTCTAGCCCGAAACCTAACCCCACACACAAAGCCTACCCTAAACACAATCCTCAGCTGCACCCCAACCCTGCACCCCAACGCAGTCTGAAACGTAATCCTAACACCAACCCTTTCTCTAACCCTAACCCTAACTCTCACCATAACCCTAGCCATAACCCGAACAAAACACCTCACATGAAATCAGTCTCCATACCCAACGCCAATCCTAAACACAACCCCACGACTTTTGAACAACTGTGCAGCAAATTGCACCCCTAAAAGTAACCCTAACACCAACACTATCCCTAACCCTAAACCTTAACCAAACCCTGAACCTGGACCCAAACTTCCCTCGATCTCTAGTCCAAAACCTAACCCCACACCCAAAGCCAACCCTAAGCCCTACCCTCTGCTGTACACCGAACCTGAACCCCAACTCAGCATGAAACATAGCCCTTACCCTATTCCTGTCTCTAACCCTAATCCTAACCCTCAACCTAACCCTAGCCCTAACCTGAACATGAACCCTGGACTGAAATCTGTCCCCATGCTCAACGTCAATCCTAAACACAACCCTCGACTTTTGACAAACCATGCAGCAAATTGCTCCCATAAACGTAACCTTAACACCAACACTATGCATAACCTAACCCTAACCCTAACCCAAACCCTAAACCTGGACCCAAACCTACCCTGATCTCTAGCCCAAAAAATAACCCCACACGCAAAGACAATTCTAAACAGAACCCTCAGCTGTACACCGAACCTGCACCCCAACGCAGCCCAAAATGTAATCCTAAACCCAACCCTTTTTCTAACCCTAACCCTATCTCTCACCTTAAGCCTAGCCCTAAGCCAAAAACCAGTCCTCACCTGAAATCTATCTCCATTCCCAAGCCAATCGTAAACACAACCCACGACTTTTGATCAACCCTTCAGCACATCATACCCCGAAATGTAACCCTAACATCAAACTATTCCTAACCCTAACCCTAACCCAAATCCAAAACCTGGACCCAATTCTACCAAGATTTCTAGCCCGAAACCTAACACAACACCCAAATCCAACCCTAAGCACAACCCTCAGCTGTACACTGACCCCACACCCAATGCAGCCCGAAAAGTAACCCTAACCACAACCTTTTCTCTAAACCTAACCCTAACCCTCACCCTAACTCTAGCACTAACTCTAAGAGTAACCCTTGCCTGAAATGTTTCCCCATCCCCAAAGCCAATCCTAAACACAGTCCTCGACTTTTGACAAACCTTGCAGCAAATCGCACCCCGATACGTAACCCTAGCACCAACACTATGCATAATCCTAACCCTAACCCTAACCCTAACCCAAATCCTAAACCAGACCCAAACCTACCACGCTCTCTAGCCCGAAAAATAACCCCACGCGCAGAGACAAACATAAACACAACCCTCGGCTGTATCTGACCCTGAACTACAAGGCAGCCTGAAACATAAACCTAAACAAAAAAATTCTCTAACCTTAACCCTAACACTCACCCTAACCCTATGCCTAACCCAAACACTAAAGCCCGCCTGAAATTTGTCCCCAACCCCAACGCCAATGCTAAACACAACCCTCGACTTTTGACCAACCCTGCAGCAAATCTCACCCCTAAACATAACCCTAACACCAACATTTTGCCTAACCCAAACCCTAACCCAAACCCTAAACCTGGACCCAACCCTACCACGATCTCTAGCGCAAAACCTAATCCCAAACCCAAGGCCAACCGTAAGCATAGCTCTCAGCTGTAAACCGACCCAGCAACACAACGTAGGCCGAAAAGAGACCCTAAACCCAAACCTTTTTCTAACAATTACCCTAACCCTCACCCTAACCCTAGCCCTAACCCAAACACCAACCCTCACCTTAAATCTGACCCCATCCCCAACACAAACCCTAAACACAACCCTCGACTTTTGAAAAACCCTGCAGCAAATAGCACCCCTTAATGTAACCCCAGCACCAAAACTATGCCTAACCCTAGCCCTAACACAAACCCTAAACCTGGACAAAACCCCACCAAGATCTCTAACCTGAAACCTAACCCCACACACAAGTTCAACCGTAATCACAGCCCTCAGCTGTACACAGACCCTGCACCCCAATGCACCCCGAAATGTGTCCCTAAACCCAACCCTTTCTCTAACCCTAACCCTAAACCTCACCCTAACCCTAGTCCTAACCCGAATACCATCCATCATCTGAAATCTGACCCCATCCCCAAAGCCAATCCTAAAAGCAACCCTCGACATTTGACCAACCCTACAGCAAATCACACCCATTAACGTAACCCTAACACCAACACAATGCCTAACCCTAACCCTAACCCAAAACCTAAACCCATACCCAACCATACAATGATCTTTAGCTGGAAATCTAACCCCACACCCAAGGCCAACCGTAAGCACAGCTGTCAGCTGTACACCGACTGGGCATCCCAATGCAGTCCGAAAAGTGACCCTAAACCCAACACTTTCTCTAACCCTAACCCTAAACCTCACGTGAACCCTAGCCCTAACCTGAACACCAACCTTCGCCTGAAATCTGACCCCATCCCCAACACCAACCTGAAAACACAAGCCTCGAATTTTGACCAACCCTGCAGCATATCAAACCAATTGGCATAACACTAACACCAACACTATGCCTAACCCTAACCCTAACTCAAAACCTAAACCTGGACCCAAACCTACCACGATCTCTAGCCCAAAACCTAACCCCACACCCAATGCAAAACTTAAGCACAGCCCTCAGCTTTGCAGCGACCATGCACCACAAATCAGCCCGAAAAGTGACCCTAATCCCAACCCTTTCTCTAACACTAACCCTAACCTTCATCCACACCCTAGCCCTAACCCGAACAATAATCTTTGCCTGAAATCTGACCCTATCCCCAATGCCAACCCTAAACACAACCCTCGAATTTTGACCAACTCTGCAGCAAATTGCACCCCTTAACAGAACGCTAACACCAAAAGTATGCCTAAACCTAACCGTAACTCGAACTCTAAACCTGGACCCAACCCTACCACGATCTCGACCTGAAACCTATCCCCACACCCAAGGCCAACCGTAAGCACAGCCCTCAGCTGTACACCGACCCTGCACCCCAACGGAGCCCGAAGGGTGACCTTAAACCCAACCTTTCACTAACACTAACCCTAACCCTCACCCTAACCCTAGCCCTAACCCGAACACAACCCCGCCTGAAATCTGACCCATCCCCAATGCTAACCATAAGCACAACCCTCGATTTTTACCAACCCTGCAGCAAATTGCACCCCTTAACGTAACACTAACACCAACACTATGCCTAACCCTAAACCTAACCCAAACCCTAAACCTGGACACAACCCTACCATGATCTCTAGCCCGAAACCTAACCCCACACCCAAGGCCAACCGTAAACACAGCCTTAAGCTGTAAACTGAACCTGCACCCCAATGCAAGCTGGAAAATGACCCTAAACAAAACCCTTTCTCTAACCCTAACCTAAACCTCACCCTAAACCTAACCCTAACCCAAACACCAAACCTGGCCTGAAATCTGAACCCATCCTCAACGTCAACTCTAAACACAACCCTCAACTTTTGACCAACCCTGCAGAAAATCGCACCCCTTAATGGAACCCTAAGACCAGCAATATGCCTAACCCTGACCCTAACCCAAACCCTAAACCTGCACCCAACCCTACCACGATCTCTAGTTCAAAACCTAACCTCACAGGCAAGGCCAACCGTAAGCAGAGCCCTCAGATGTACACCAGCCCTGCACCCCAACGCAGCCTGAAATGTGACCCTAAACCCAACCCTTTCTCTAACCCTAACCCTAACACTCACCCTAACCCTAGCCCTAACCCAAACACCAACCCTCACCTGAAATCTGACCCCATGCCAACCCAACACAAAACACAACCCTCGACTTTTGACCAACACTGCAGCAAATCGCACCACTTAATGGAACCCTAACACCAACACTATGCCTAACCCTAAACATAACCCAAAATGAAAAGTGGACCCAACCCTACCACCATGTCTAGCCCGAAACCTAACCACACATCCAAGGCCAACCGTAAACACAATCCTTAGCTGCACACTGGCCCTGCACCCCAACGCATCCCAAAAAGTGACCCTAAATGCAACCCTTTCTCTTAGCCTACCCTATCCCTAATCCTTGCCCTAACCCTACCATTAACCCAAACACCAACCCTCGCCTGAAATCTTACACCATCCTCAACACCAACGCTAAACACAACCCTCAACTTTTGACCAACCCTGCAGCAAATCACACCTCTTAATGGAACTCTAACACCAAGACAATGCCTAAACCTAACCCTAACTCAAACCATAAACCTGGACCCAACCCTCCATGATCTCTAGCCCGAAACCTAACCACACACCCAAGGCCAACCTTAAACACAGCCCTCAGCTGTACACCAACCCTGAACTGCAATGCAGCCCAAAAAGTGACCCTAAACCCAACCCTTTCTCTAACCCTAACCCTAACCCTCACCCTACCCCTAGCCCTAACATGAATACCAACCTTCTACTGAAATCTGACCCCATCCCCAACGCCAACTCTAAACACGATCCTCGATGTTGAACAACCCTGCAGCAAATCGCTCCCCTTAACAGAACCCTAACACCAACATTATGCTTAACCCTAACCCTAACCCAAACCCTAACCTGGAACTAACTATACCATGATCTCTAGCCCGAAACCTAACCCCACAAGCAAGGTCAACTGTAAGCACAGCCCTCAGCTGTAGACTGACCCTGCACTCCAATGCAGCCTGAAAAGTGACCCTAAACCCAACCCTTTCTCTAACCCTAACCCTAACCCTCATTCTAACCCTAGCACTAACACGAACATCAACCATTGCCAGAAATCTGACCCCATCCCCAAGGCCAACCCTAAACACAACCCTCGACTTTTGCACAACCCTGCAGAAAACCGTACCCCTTAACTGATCCCTAACACCAACACTATACCTAAATATAACCCTTACCCAAACCCTAAACCTGGAGCCAACCGTACCACAGTCTGTAGTCCAAAACCTAACCCCACACCCTCGGCCAATAATAAGCACAGCCTTAAGCAGTACACTGATCCTGCACCCCAACACAGCAAGAAAAGTGACCCTAAACCCAGCCCATTCTGTTACCCAAACCCTAACCCTCACCCTATCCCTTGCTGTAACCCAAACACCACCCTCGCCTGAAATCTGACCCGATCCCCAACGCCAATCATAAACACAACCCTTGACTTTAGACCAACCCTGCAGCAAACCGCACAACTTAGTGGAACCCTAACACCAACACTATGCCTAAGCCTAACCCTAATCCAAACCCTAAACCTAGACCCAACCCTACCATGATCTCTAGCCTGAAACCTAACCCACACCCAAGGCCAACTGTAAGCACAGCCCTCAGCTGTACACTGACCCTGCACCCCAATGCAGCCCGAAAACTGACACTAAATCCAACCCTTTGCCTACCCTAACACTAACCCTACCCAAACCCTAGACCTAACCCGAACACTCACCCTCGCCTGAAATCTGACCCCATCCCCGATGACAACCCTAAACACAAATCTCGACTTTGGACCAACACTGCAGCAAATCACACCCCTTAATGGAACCCTAACACCAACACTATGCCTAACCCTAACCCTAACCGAAACCCCAAACCTGGACCTACCATACCACAAGCTCTAGCCAAAACCAAAGCCCACACCCTGGGCCAACCATAAGAACAGCCCTCAGCTTTACACCGACCCTGAACCACAATGAAGCTAGAAAAGTGATGCTAAACCCAACCTTTTCTGTTACCCTAACCCTAACCTTCACCATAACCCTAGCCCTAACCCAACACTCACCCTCACCTGAAATCTGACCCCATTCCCAATGCCACCCCTAAACAGAACCCTCGATTTTGACCAATCCTGCAATAAATCACACCACTTAACGGAACCCTAACACCAACACTATGCCTAAATCTAACCCTAACCCAAACCCTAAACCTGAACCCAACCCCTACCACGATCTCTAGCTCGAAATCTAAGCCCACACCCTGGGACAACCGTTAGCACAGCCCTCAGTGGTACACAGACCATGAACCACAATGCAGCCCATAAAGTGACCCTAAACCCAACCCTTTCTCTTACCCTAACCCTAACCCTAACCCTCACCCTAACCCTACCCCTAACGCGAACACCAGCCCTCACTGGAAAACGGACCCCATTCCCAGTGAAAACCCTAAACACAACCTACGACTTTTGACCAACCCTGCAGAAAAAAGCACCCCTTAACGGAACCCTAACACCAAAGTAGGTCTAACCCTAACCCTAACCCAAACCCTAAACCAGGACCCAACCCTATCATGTTCTCTAGCCCGAAACCTAAACCCAAACCCTGGGCTAATGGTAAGCACAGCCCTCAGGTGTACACCGACCCTGCACCCCAATGCAGCCCATAAAGTGACCCTAAACCCAACCCTTTCTCTTACCCTAACCCTAACCCTAACCCTCACCCTAACCCTAGCCCTAACCCGAACACCAAACCTCGCCTGAAGAGTGACACCATTCACAACGCCAACCCTAAATACAACCCTTGACTTTTGTCCAACATTGCAGCAACTCACAACCCTTAACCGAACCCTAACCCCAACACTATGCCTAACCCTAACCCTAAACCAAACCCCAAACCTGGACCAAACCCTACAATTATCCCCAGCCAGAAACCTAACCCCACACACAAGGCCAACCCTAAGCACAGTCCTCACTGTACACCGACCCTCACCACAACGCAGCTAGAAAAGTGACCCTAACCAACCCTTTCTCTAACCCTAACCCTAACCCTCACTGTAGCCCTAGCCTTAACACGAACACCAACCGTCGGTTGGAATCTAACCCAATCCCCAATGGCAACCCTAATCACAACCTTCAACTTTTGACCAACCCTGCAGCAAATCCACCCCTTAATGGAACCCTAACACCAACAGTACGCCTAACCTTAACCCTAACACAAACTCTAAACCTGGACCCAACCCTACCACGAGCTCTAGCCCGAAACCTAAGCCCACACCCAAGGCCAACCGTAAGCACAGCCCTCGGCTGTACATTGACACTGCACCCCAATACAGCCCAAAATGTGACCCTAAACCCAACCCTTTCTGTAACCCTAACCATAACCCTCACCCTAGCCCTAGCCCTAACTCAAACACAAACCCTCACCTGAAATCTGACCCAATCCCCAATGCCAACCCTAAACACAACCATCGACTTTTGACCATCCCTGCAGTAAATTGTACCCCTTATCGGAACCCTAACACCAACACTAGGCCTAACCCTAATCCTAACCCAAACCCGAAACCTGGACCCAACCTTACCACAATCTCTAGCCTGAAACTTAACCCCACACACTGGGAAGACCGTAAGCACAGCCCTCAGCTGTACACCGGCCCTGCACCCCAACACAGCCCAAAATGTGACCCGAAACCCAACCCTTTCAATAACCCTAACCCTGAACTTAGTCCTAAACAGAAAACAAATTCTTGCCTGAAATCTGACCCCATCCCAAACGCTAACCCTAAACATAAACCTCAACTTTTGCCCAACCCTGCAAGAAATAGTACCCCCTAATGGAACACTTTCACCAACACTATGCTTAACCCTAACCCTAACCGAAACTCTAATCCTGGGCCCAATCCTACCACGATCTCTAGCTCGAAACCTAACCCCACACCCAAGGCCAACCGTAAACACAGCCAACAGCTGTAGAACGAACCTGTGCCCCAACGCAGCCCAAAAAGTGACCCTAATCCCAACCTTTTCTCTAACCCTAACCCTAAACCTCACTCTAAACCTAGCCCTAACCCGAACACTCACCCTCACCTGAAATCTGACCTGATCCCCAACGCCAACCCTAAACACAATCCTCGACTTTTGACCAAAACTTCAGCAAATCGCACCCCTTAACGGAACCCTAACACCAACACTATGCTAACCCTAAACTGAACCCAAACCCTACACCTGGAGTCACCCCTACAATGATGTCTAGCCCGAAAACTAACCCCACATCCAAGGCCAACCGTAAGTACACCCCTCAGCTGTACAACGACACTGCACCCCAACGCAGCCCAAAAAGTGACCCTAAACACACTTTCTCTTACCCTAAACCTAACCATCATCCTAACCCTAGCACTAACCCGAAGACTCACCCTCGCCTGAAATCTGACCCCATCCCCATCGCCAATCATAAACACAACCCTCGACTTTTTACCAATACTGTAGCAAAGTGCACCCCTTACAGAAACCTATCACCAACACTATGCCTAACTTTAACCCTAACCCAAACCCTAAACCTGGACCTAACCCTACCACGATCTCTAGCTTGAAACCTAACCCCACACTTAAGGCCAACCGTAAGCACACTCCTTAGCTGTACAATGACCCTGCACCCCAATGTAGCCCAAAAAGTGAGACTAAACCCAACATTTCTCTAAACCTAACCCTAAACCTCACCTTAACCCTAGCCCTAATAAGAACACACACCCTCTCCTGAAATCTGACCCAATTCCCAAGGCCAACACTAAACACAACCCTCGACTTTTGACCAACCCTGCAGCAAATCACACTCTTTAATGGAACCCTACCACCAACACTATGCCTAACCTTAATCCTAACTCAAACCCTAAATCTGGACCAAACCCTACCACAATCTCTAGCCCAAAACCTAATTGCACACCCAAGGCCAACCGTAAGCACACTCCTCAGCTGTACACAGACCCTGCACCCAATGGAGTCCGAAAAGTGGCCTTAAACCCAACCCTTTATGTAACCCTAACCCTAACCCTAAACCTCAACCTTACCGTACCTGTAACCCAAACACCAACCCTCGCCTAAAATCTGGCCCCATTCCAACTACAACCCTAAACCCAACCCTCGACTTTTGAATTCCCTGCCCCAAATCGCAACCCTTAATGGAACCCTAACACCAACACTATGCCTAAACCTAACCCTAACCCAAACCCAAAACCTGGACCCAAACCTACCATGATGTCTAGCCCGAAATCTAAACTCACACCCTGGGACAACGGTAAACACAGACGTCAGCTGTATACCGATCCTGCACCCGAAGACAGCCTGAAAAGTGACCCTAAACACAATCCTTTATCTTACACTAACCCTAACCCTCACCCTAACCCTAGCCCTAATCCAAACACCCACCCTCGCATAATCTGACCTCATCGCCAACACCAACCCTAAACACAACCCTCGACTTTTGACCTAACCTGCAGCAAATCGCACCCCTTAATGGAACCCTAACACCAACACTATGCCTAACCCTAATCCTAACCCAAACCCTAAACCTGGACCCAACATTACCACGATCTCTAGCCTGAAACATAACCTCACACACTGGGCAGACCATAAGCACAGCACTCAGCTGCACACTAACCCTGCACCCAAACGGAGCCTGAAAAGTGACCCCAAACACAACACTTTCTCTAACCCTAAGCCTAAACCTCACCCTAACCCTACCCCTAACCCGAACACCAACCCTCGCCTGAGATCTGACCCCATCCCCAACGCCAATCCTAAACACAACCCTCGAATTTTGACCAACCCTGCAGCAAATTGCACCCCTTAACAGTACAATAACACCAACGCTATGCCTAAACATAACCATAACACAAACCCTAAACCTGGACGCAAACCTACCACATCTCTAGCCAGAAACCTAACCCCACACACTGGGTAGACCGTATGCACAGCCCTCAGCTGTACACGGCCCTGCACCCCAATGAAGCCCAAAAAGTGACCCTAAACCCAACCCTTTCAATAACCCTAACCCTAAATTTAGCCCTAAACAGAACACCAACCCTCGCCTGAAATCTGATCCCATACCAAACGCCAACCCTAAAGATAAACCTCAACTTTTGCCCAACCCTGCCACAAATAGCACCCCTGAACGGAACCCTTTCACCAACACTATGCTTAACCCTAACCCTAATAGAAACCATAATCCTGGGCCCAATCTTACCACGATCTCTAGCTCGAAACCTAACCCCATACTTAAGGCCAACCATAAGCACAGCCCTCAGCTGTACACCAAACCTGCACACCAACGCAGGCCAAAAGGTGACCCTAAACAAAACCCTTTCTCCTACCCTAACATTAACCCTCACCCTAACCCTACCCCTAACCCGAACACCAACCATCGCCTGAAATCTGACCCTATCCCCAATGCCAACCCTAAACACAATCCTCAACTTGTGACCAACCCTGCTGCAGATCGCACATCTTAACAAAACCCTAAAACCAACACTATTCCTAACCCTAAACCTAACCCAAACCCTAAACCTAACCCAAACCCTAAACCTGGACCCAACCCTACCACGAGCTCTAGCCCGAAACCTAAGCCCACACCCAAGGCCAACCGTAAGCACAGTCCTCAGCTGTACACTGACACTGCACCCCAACGCAACCCAATATGTGACCCTAAACCCAACCCTTTCTGTAACCCTAACCCTAACCCTCACCCTAGCCCTCGCCCTAAATCAAACATAAACCCTTGCCTGAAATCTGACCCAATCCCCAACGCCAACCCTAAACACAACCATCGACTTTTGACCATCCTTGCAGGAAATTGCACCCCTTATCAGAATCGTAACACCAACACTAGGCCTAACCCTAATCCTAACCCAAACCCTAAACCTGGACCCAACCCTACCATGATCTCTAGCCTGAAACCTAACCACACAACCAAGGCCAACCTTAAACACAGCCCACAACTGTACACTGACCCTGCACCCCAACTCAGTCTGAAGAGAGAACCTAATCCCAACATTTTCTCTAACCCTAATCCTAGCCCTCACCCTAGCCCTAGAACTAACCCAAACACCAACCCTCTCCTGAAGTCTGACCCCATCCCCAACGCCAACCCTAAACACAACCCTCGAATTTTGACCAACCCTGCAGCAAAACGCACCCTTTAACGGAACCCTAGCACCAACACTAGGCCTAACCCTAATCCTAAATCTAACCATAAACTTGGACCCAACCCTACCACGATCTCTAGCCGGAAACCTAACCACACACCCAAGGCCAACCTTAAACAGAGCCCTCAGCTGTATACCGACCCTGCACCACAACACAGCCTGAAAAGTGAACCTAAACACAACACTTTCTCTAATCCTAACCCTAAACCTAACCCTAACCCTATCCCTAACCCAAACACCAACCCTAGCCTGAAATCTTATCCCATTCCCAACGCCAACCGTAAACACAACCCTCGACTTTTGACCAACTGTCCAGCAAATCGCACTCCTTAAAGGAACCCTAACATCAACACTATGACTAACCCTAATCCTAACCCAAACCCTAAACCTGGACCCAACCCTATCACGATCTATAGCCCAAAACCTAACCCCACAGCCAATGCCAACCGTAAGTACAGCCTCAGCTGTACACCGACCCTGCACCCCAACACAACCCGAAAAGTGACACTAAACACAACTCTTTCTCTTACACTCACCCCAACCCTCACACTAACGCTAGCATTAATCCGAAAACCCACCCTCACCTGAAATCTGACCCCATCATCAACCCCAACCCTAAACACAACGCTCGACTTATGAGCAAAACTGCAGCAAATCACACCCCTTAATGGAACCCTAACACCAACACAATGCCTAACCCTAACCCTAACCCAAACCCTAAACCTGGACCCAACCCTACCATGATCTCTAGCACGAAACCTTACCCCACACCCAAGGCCAAACATAAGCACAGCCCTCAGCTGTACACGGACACTGCACCACAATGCAGTCCGAAGAGAGACCCTAAACCTAACCTCTTCTCTAACCACAACCCTAACCCTCAACCTAACCCTAGCCCTACCCGAACACCAGCCCTCACCTGATATCTGACTCCATCCCCAATGCCAATCCTAAACACAACCCTCGACTTTTGACTAACCCTGCAGCAAATCGCCCACTTAACAGAACCCTAACACCAACACTATGTCTAACCCTAACCCTAAACAAACACTAAACCTGGACCCATCCCTACCATGATCTCTAACCCGAAAAATAACCACACACCCAAGGCCAACTGGAAGCACAGCCCTCAGCTGTACAATGAACCTGCACCCCAATGCAGCCCGAACAGTGATCCTAAACCCAACCCTTTCTCTAACCCTAACGCTAACGCTCACCCTAACCCTAGTCCTAAACCAAACACCAACCCTCGCCTGAAATCTGACCCCATCCCCAATGCCAATCCTAAACACAACCCTCGAATTTTACCAACCCTGCAGCAAATCGCACCCCTTAATGGAACCCTAAAACCAACACTAGGCCTAACCCTAACATTAACCCAAACCCTAAAACTGGACCTAACCCTATCAAGATCTATAGCCGCAAACCTAACCCCACACCCAAGGCCAACTGTAAGCACAGTCCTCAGATGTACACTGACCCTGCACCCCAACCCAGCTCGAAAATTGACCCTAAACACAACCCTTTCTCTAAACCTAACCCTAACCCTCACCCTAACCCTAGCCCTAACCTGAACACCAACCCTCGCCTGATATCTGACCCAATCCCCGACGCCAATCCTAAGCACATCCCTCGACTTTTGACGAACCCTGCCATAAATTGCACCCCTTAATGGAATGCGAACACCAACGGTTTGCCGAACCCTAACCCTAACCCAAACCCTAAACCTGGAAAAGACCCTAACATGATCTCTAGCCCAAAACCTAACCCCACACACAGGGCCAATTGTAAGTACAGCTCACAGCTGTATGCCAACCCTGCACCCCAATGATGCCCAAAATTTGACCCTAAACCCAACTCATTCTCTTACCTAATCCTAACCCTCACCCTAACCCTATCCCTCACCCGAACACCAACCTTTGCCTAAAATCTGACCCAATCCCCAATGCCAACCCTAAACACAATTCTCAACTTTTGACCAACCCTGCAGCAAATCACACCCCTTAACAGAACCTTAACACCAACAGTATGCCTAACCCTAACCCTAACCCAAACCCTAAACCTGGACCCAAAACTACCATGATCTCTAGCCTGAAACCTAACCGCACACCCTGGGTCTACCATATGCACAGCCCTCAGCTGTACACCGACCCTGCACTCCAACGCAGCCCGAAAAGGAAACCTAAACCAAACACTTCTCTTACCCTAACCCTAACCCTCACCCGAATCCCTAGCCCTAACCCAAACACCAACCGTCGCCTAAAATCTGACCTAATCCCCAACACCAACCCTAAAGCACAACCCTCGACTTTGGAACAAGCCTGCAGCAAAATGCACCCCTTAACGGAACCCTATCACCAAAACTATGCCTAACCGTAACCCAAACCCAAACCCTAAAACTGGACCCAACACTACCACGATCTCTAGCCTGAAACCTACCCCACACCCTGGGCCAACCGTAAGCACAGCGTTCAGCCTACACCAACCCTGCATACGATCACAGCCAGAAAAGTGACCCTAAACCCAACCCTTTCTCTTACCCTTTCCCGAACCCTCACCATAACCCTAGCCCTAACCCGAACACAACCCTCGCCTGAAATCTGACCCCATCCCTAACGCCATCCCTAAACACAACCCTTGACTTTTGACCAAACCTGCAGCAAATCGCACCCCTTAATGGAACCCTTAGACCAACACAATAACTAACCCTAACCCTAACCCAAACCCTAAACCTGGACACAAACCTACAACGATCTGTAGCCAAAAACCTAACCCCACACCCAAGGCCAACCGTAAGCACAGTCCTCAGCTGTACACCGACCCTGCACTCCAATGCAGCCCGAAAAGTAACCTAAACCCAACCCTTTCTCTTATTCACACCCTAACCCTCACCCTAACCCTAGCCCTAACCCGAGCACCATTTCTTGCAGGAAATCTGACCCCTTCCAAAGCGCCAACACTAAACACAACCCTCGACTTTTGACAATCCCTGCAGCAAATCGTAACCCTTAATGGAACCCTAACACCAACACTATGCCTAACCCTAACCCTAACCCAAACCCTAAACCTGGACCCAAACCTACCATGATCTCTGGACCGAAACCTAACCCCACAGCCAAGGCCAACCGTAAGCACATCCCTCAGCTGTACACCGACCCTGCACCCCAATGCAGCCCGAAAAGTGACCCTAAAACCAACCCTTTCTCTAACCCTAATCGTAAACCTCACCCTATCCTACCCTTAACCTGAAAATCAGTCCTCGTCTGAAATCTGTTCCCATTTCCAGAGTCAACCCTAAACACAACCCTCGACTTTTGACCAACACTGCAGCAAAATGCACCCCTTAATGGAAACCTATCACCAACACTATGCCTAACCCTAACCCTAACTGAAACCCTAAACCTAGATTCAAACCTACCACGATCTCTAGCCCGAAACCTAACCCCACACCCTGGGTCAACTGTAAGCACAGCCCTCAGCTGTGCACAACCCTGCACCCCAACACAGCCCGAAATATGACCCTAAACCCAACCCTTTCTCTTACCCTAACCCTTAGCCTCACCCTAAGGCTAGCCCTAACCCAAACATCCACCCTGGCCTGAAATCTGACCCTATCCCCAACATCAACCCTAAACACAACCCTCGACTTTGGACCAACCTTGCAGCAAATCACACCCTTAATGGAACCCTAACACCAACACTACGCCTAACCCTAACACTAACCCAAACCCTAAACCTGGACCCAACCACACCACGATTTCTAGCCCGAAACCTAAACCCACACCCAAGGCCAACCGTAAGCACAGCCCTTAGCTGTACACCAAGACTACACCCAACGCAGACCAAAGAGTGACCATAAATCCAACCCTTTCTCCAACCCTAACATTAACCCTCACCCTAACCCTACTCCTAACCCGAACACCAACCATCGTCTGAAATCTGACCCCATCCCCAATGCGAACCTTAAACACAACCCTCGATTTTTGACCAACCCTGTAGCAAACTGCACCCCTTAAAGGAACCCTAACACCAACACTGTGCCTCACCCTAACCCTAACCAAAACCCTAAACCTGGATCTCACCCTACCGTGATCTCTAGCCCAAAACCTAACCCCACACCCTGGGCCAACCATAACCACAACCCTCAGCTGTACACTGAGCCTGCACCCCAATGCAGCCAGAAAAGTGACCCTAAATCCAACCCTTTCTCTTACCTTAACCCTAACACTCACCCTAGCTCTAGCCCTAACCTGAACACCCAACTTCGCCTATCTGACCCCATCCCCAACGCCAACCCTAAACACAACCCTTGACTTTGGACCAAAACTGCAGCAAATCGCACCCCTTAACGGAACCCTAACTCCAACACTATGCCTAACCCTAACCCTAACCCAAACCCTAAACCTGGACCAAACCCTACCATAATCTCTAGCCTGAAGCCTAACTCCACACAAAGCACAACTGCAAGTACAGCCCTCAGCTGTA
The DNA here is from genome assembly GCF_023851605.1 of Tamandua tetradactyla. Lineage (NCBI taxonomy): Eukaryota > Metazoa > Chordata > Mammalia > Pilosa > Myrmecophagidae > Tamandua > Tamandua tetradactyla. The sequence continues at coordinate 92,332,312 of NC_135327.1, read as the reverse complement.
CACTGACCCTACACCCCAATGCAGCCCGAAAAGTGATCCTAAACCCAACCTTATCTCTAACCCTCACTCTAACCCTCAAACTAACCCTACCCCTAACCCGAACAACAACCCTTGCCTGAAATCTGACCCAATCCCCAACACCAATACTAAACACAACCCTCGACATTTGACCAACCCTGAAGCTAATCGCACCCTTTAACAGAACCCTCACACAAACACTATGCCTAACCCTAACCCTAACACAAGCCCTAAACCTGGACCCAACCCTACCAAGATATCTAGCCTGAAACCTAACCCCACACCCAAGGCCAACCATAAGCACAGCCCTCAACTGTACACTGAGCCTGCACCAAAACGCAGCCCGAAAAGTGACCACAAACCCATCCCTTTCTCTAACCCAAACCCTAACCCTCACCCTAACCCTACCCCTAACCCGAACACCAGGCCTCGCCAGAAATCTGACACCATCCCAATGCCAACCCAAAACACAATTCTCGACTTTTGACCAACACTGCAGCAAATCACACACCTTAACTGAACCCTAACATCAACACTATGCCTAATCCTAAACCTAACCCAAGCCCTAAACTTGGACCCAACCCTACTACGATCTCTAGCCTGAAACCTAACCCCACACCCAAGGCCAACCATAAACACAGCCCTCAGCTGTACACCAACCCTGCACCCCAACACAGCCCGAAATGTGACCCTAAACCCAACGCTTTCTCTAAACCTAACCCTAACCCTCACCCTCACCCTAGCGCTAACCCAAACTCCAACTCTGGCCTGAAATTTGACCCAATCACCAACATCAACCCTAAAAACATCTCTCAACTTTTGACAAACCCTGCAGCAAATCGCACCCCTTAAAGGAACCCTAACAGCAACACTTTGCCTAACCCTAACCCTAGTCCAAACCCTAAACTTGGACCCAACCCTACCACAAACTCTAACCTGAAACCTAACCCCACACCCAATGCCAACTGTAAGCACAGCCCTCAGCGGTAAACAGAAACTGCACCCCAACGCAGCCAGAAAAGTGACCCTAAACCCAACCCTCTCTCTAACTCTAACCCTAACCCTCACCCTAACCCTTGCACAAACCGGAACACCAACCCTCGCCTGAAATCTGACCCCATCCCCAAAGCCAACCCTAAACACAACACTCGACTTTTGACCAACCATGCAGAAAATCGCACCCCTTAACGGAACCGTAACACCAACAATATGCCTAACCCTAACCCTGACCCAAACCCTAAACCTGGATCCAACCCCTCCACAATCTCTAGCCCAAACCTAACACCACAACTGGGCCAACTGTAAGCACAGCCCTCAGTTGTACACCGACCCTGCAACACAACAAAGCAAGAAAAGTGGCCCTAAACCCAACTCTCTCTAACCCTAAACCTAACTTTCACCCTAAACCAAGCCTTAACCCAAACACCAACCCTTGCCTGAAATCTGTCCCCATCCCCAACGCCAACCCTAAACACAACCCTCGACTTTTGACCAACCATGCAGCAAATCGCTGACCTTAATGGAACCCTAACACCAACACTATGCCTAACCCTAACCCTATACCAAACCCTAAACCTGGACCCAACCCTACCACGATTTCTAGCCCAAAACGTAACCCCACACCCAAGGCCAACCGTAGCACAGTCCTCAGCTGTACACCAACTCTGCACCCCCACGCAGCCGGAAAAGTAACCCTAAACCCAACCCTTTCTCTAACCCTAACCCTAACCCTCACCCTAACCATAGCCCTAACCTGAACACCAACCCTAGACTGAAATCTGACCCCATCTCCAAAGTCAACCCTAACACAACATTCGACTTTTGACGAATCCTGCAGCAAATCACACCCCTAAACGGACCACTAACACCAACACTATGCCTAACCCTAACTCGAACCCCAACCCTAAATCTGGACTCATCCCTACCATGTATCTAGCCCAAAACCAAACTCCACACCCAAGGACAACCGTAAGCACAGTCCTCAGCTATACTCCGACCCTGCACCCCAACACAGCCCTATTGACCCAAAACCCAACACTTTCTCTAACCGTAACCCCAACACTCACTGAACCCTACCCCTAACCCGAACACCAGCCCTCGCCTGAAATCTGATCCATCCCCAATGCCAACCCTAAACACAACCCTCGACTTCTGAACAACTCTGCAGCAAATCGCACCCCTAAATGGAACCATAACACCAACAATATGCCAAACGCTAACCCTGACAGAACCCTAAACCTAGACCCAACCCCAGCATGATCTCTAGCCCGAAACCTAATCCCACAAATGGGCCAACCATAAGAACCGCCCTCAGCTGTACACCGACCCTGCACCCCAACGCAGCACGAAAAGTGACCCAAAACCCAACCCTTTCTCTAACCCTAACCATAAACCTCACCCTAACCTCAGCCCTAACACGAACACCAACCCTCGCCTTAAATCAATCCCCATCCCCAATGCCAATCCCTAAACACAACCTTCGACTTTTGATCAAACCTACAGCAAATCGCACCCCTTAATGGAACCCTAACACCCACACTATGCCTAACCCTAACCCTATCATACCCCTAAACCTGGACTGAACCCTACCATGATCTCAAGCCTGAAGCGTAAGCCCACACCCAAGCCCAACCATAAGCACAGCCCTCAGCTGTACACTGACTCTGCACCCCAACGCAGCCATAAAAGTGACCCTAAACCCAATCCTTTCTCTAAACCAAATCTGAACCCGAACCCGAACCCTAGCCCTAACTCGAACACTAACCCTCACCTGAAATTTGACCCCATCCCCAACGCCAACCCTAAACACAACCCTCAACTTTTGACTAACCCTGCAGAAAATAGCACCCCTTAACGGAACCATAACACCAACACTATGCCTAAACTTAACCCTAACCCAAACCCTAAACCTGGACCCATCCCTACAGTGATCTCTAACACGAAACCAAACCCCACACCCAAGGTCAACTGTAAGCACAGCCCTCAGCTGTACACTGAACCTGCACACCAACATAGCCTAAAGAGTGTCCCTAAACCCAACCCTTTCTCAAACCCTAACCCTAACCCTCACCCTAACCCTAGTCCTAACCCGAACACCAACCCTCGCCTGAAATCTAACCACATCCCAATGCCAACCCTAAACACAATCCTCGACATTTGACAAACCCTGCAGCAAATCACACCCCTTAACGGAACCTTAACACCAACACTATGTCTAACCCTAACCCTAACCCAAACCCTATACCTGGAACCATCCCTACCATGATCTCTAGCTTGAAACCAAGCCCCACATGCTGGCCAACCTTAAACACAGCCCTCAGCTGTGCACAGTCCTTGTAACCCAACGCAGCCTGAAAAGTGACCCTAAACCCAGCCCTTTCTCTAACCCTAACCCTAGCCCTCACCCTATCCCTAGCCCTAACCCAAACACCAACCCTCTCCTCAAATCTGACCCCATCTCAAACGCCAACCCAAAATACAACCATTGACTTTTGACCAACCCTGTAGCAAATCACACCCCTTAACGGAACACTGACACCCCAACGCTATGCCTTACCCTAACCCTAACCCAAAGCCTAAACCTTTATCTAACCCTACCATGATCTCTAGCCCGAAACCTAACCCCACACCCAAGGCCAACTGTAAGCCCAGCCCTCAGCTGTACACCGACCATGCAACCCAACGCAGCCCAAAATGTAACCTAACCCAAGCCTTTCTCTAACCCTAACCTTAGCCCTCACCCTAGCCCTAGCCCTAGCCCGAACACCAACACTTGCCTGAAATCTGACTCAGTCCCCAATGCCAACCGTAAACACAACCCTCAATTTTTGACCTACACTGCAGCAAAACGCAACCCTTAACGGAACTCTAACACCAACACTATGCCTAACAGTAGCCCTAACCCTAACCCTAAACCTGGACCTAAACCTACCACGATTTCTACCCCAAAACCTAACCCCACACCCTGGGACAACCCTAAGCACATCCCTCTGCTGTACCCTGACCCTGCACCCCAACGCAGCGCGAAAAGTGACCCTAAACCCAACTCTTTCTCTTATGCTAACCCTAACCCTAACCCTAACTGGAGCACCCACCCTTGCCTGAACTCTGAACCCATCCACAGCACCAAACCTAAACAAAACCCTCCATTTTGGACCAACCCTTCAGCAAATTGCACCCCTTAACAGAACCCTAACACTAACACTATGCCTAACCCTAACCCTAAACCAAACCCTAAACTTTGACCCAAACCTACCATGATCTCTAGCGAGAAACTTAACAACACACCCAAGGCCAACCATAAGCACAGCCCTCAGCTCTACACTGACACTGCACCCCAATGCAGCCTGAAGAGTGACCCTAAACCCAACACTTTCTCAAAACTTAACCCCAATACTCACCCTTCCCCTAACCCCTACCCTGAACACCAACCCTCACCTGAAATCTGATCCCATCCCCAACACCAACCCTAAACACAACACTCGACTTTTGACCAACTAGGCAGCAAATCGCACCCCTTAACGGAACCCTAACACTAACACTATACCTAACCATAACCCTAACCCAAACCCTAAACCTGGACCCAACACTACCATGATCTCTAGCCCGAAACCTAACCCCACACCCAAGGCCAACAGTATTCATAGCGCTCAGCTGTACACCGATGCTGCACCTCAACGCAGTCCTAAAAGTGACCCTAAACCTAACCCTTTCTCTTACCCTAACCCAAACCCTCACCCTAGACCAAGATCTAACCCGAATATCAGCCTTCACCTGAAATCTGACCCCATTCCCAACGCCAACCCTAAACACAACCCTCGACTTTTGACCAACCCTGCAGCAAATCACACCCCTTAACGGAACCCTAACACCAACACTATGCCTAACCCTAACCCTAACCCAAATGCTAAACCTGGACCCAACCCTACCACGATCTCTAGCCCGAGGCCTAATCCCACACCCTGGACCAACCATAAGCACAGCCCTCAACTGTACACTGACGCTGCAACCCAATGAAGACAGAAAAATGACCTTAAACCCATCCCTTTCTCTTACCCTAACCCTAACCCTCACCCTAACCCTACCAATAAACTGAACACCATCTCTCGCCTTAAATCTGAACCCATCCCCAACGCCAACCCCAAACACAACCCTTGACTTTTGACCAACCCTGCAGCAATCACACCCCTAAATGGAACCCTAACACCAACAGTATGCCTAACCTTAACCCTACCCAAACCCAAAACCTGGACCCAACCCTACCACGATCTCTAGCCTGAAATGTAACCCCACACCCAAGGCCAACCGTAGCACAGCCCTCAGGTTACACAGACCCTGCACCCCAACGCAGTCTGAAATGTGACCCTAAACCCAACCATTTCTCTTAACCTAACCCTAAATCTCACCCTAACCCTAGACCTAACCTGAACACCAACCTTCACCAGAAATCTGACCCCATCCCCAAAGCCCCAACCCTAAACACGACCCTCATGTTTGGACCAACCCTGCCGCAAATCGCACCCCTTAACGGAACTCTAACACAAACACTAGGCCTAACCCTAACCCTGACCCAAACACTAAACCTGGACCTAAACCTACCACGACTCTAACCAAAACCTAACCCCACACCCATGGCCAACCTTAAGCACAGCCCTCAGCTGTACACCGACCTTGCACACCAACGCAGCATGAAAAGGGACCATAAACCCAACCCTTTCTCTTACGCTAACCCTAACCCTCACCCTAGCCCTAGATCTAAACCGAACACCAACCCTCGCCTGAAATCTGACCCCATACCCAAAGCCAACCCTAAACACAAACCTCGACTTTGGACCAACCTTGCAGCAAATCGAACCCCTTAACAGAACCCTAACACCAACACTATGCTACCCGTAACCCTAACACAAACCCTAAACCTGGACACAAGCCTACCATGATCTCTAGCCCAAAAACTAATCCGACACCCAAGGACAACTATAGCACAGCCCTCAGCTGTACACCGACCCTGCACCTCAAGAAGCCTGAATGTGACCCTAAACCCAACACTTTCTCTTACCCTAACCCTAACCCTCACCTCGACTTTTGAACAAACCTGCAGCAAATCCCACCCCTTAACAGACCCCTAACACCAACACTATGCCTAATTCCAATCCTAACCTAAACCCTCAACCTGGACCCAACCCTACAATGATCTCTAGCCCGAAATGTAATCAGACACCCAAGGCCAACCGTAAGCACAGCTCTTAGGTGTACCCCGACCCTGCATCCCAACGCAGCCTGAAAAGTGATGCTAAACCCAACACTTTCTCTTACCCTAACCCTAACACTCACACTAACCCTAGCCTAACTCGAACATCCACCGTCACCTGAACTCTGACCATATCCAAAAGACCACACTAAACACAACCCTCGACTTTTGAACAATCCTGTGCAAATCAAACCCCTTAATGGAATCATAACACCAACGTATGGCTAACCGTAACCCTAACCCAAACCCTAAACCTGGACCCAACACTTCCATGATCTCTGGCCCGAAACCCTACCCAGCACCCAAGGCCAACTGTAAGCACAGCCCTCAGCTGTACACCAATCTTTCACACCAACTCAGCCCGAAACGTGACGCTAAACCCAACCCTTTCTCTAACCCTAACCCTAACCTCACCCTAGCCCTAGCCCCAATCTGAACACCAACCCTCGCCTGAAATCTGACCCAATCCCCAACACCAACCCTAAACACAACCCTCGACTTTGGACCAACCTTGCAGCAAATCGAACCCCTTAACGGAAACCTATCACCAACACTATGCCTAACTGTAACCCTAACGAAAACCCTAAACCTAAACCCAAATCTACCACGATCTCTAGCCGAAACCTAACCCCACACCCAAGGCCAGCCGTAAGCACAGCCCTCACCTGTACACCGAACTGGCACCCCAACACAGCATGAAAAGGGACCATAAACCCAACCCTTTCTCTAACCCTAACCCTAACACTAACCCTAACCCTAGCCCAAGCCCAACCACCCACCATCGCCTGACACATGACCACAACCCCAAAGACAACCCTAAACACAACTCTCAACTTTTACCAACCCAGCACCAAACCTCAGCCCTACACTTAACCATAACAACATCACCACGCCTAACCCAAACCCTAACCCTCACACTAAACCTAGACCCAACCCTACCATGATCTCTAGCCCGAACCCTAAACCCAAACCCCAGGCCAACCCAAAGCACAATCTCTGGTTTATACCGACTTGGAAAGCAAACGCAGCCCGAAACGCAATCCTAACCCCAACCCTTTGCTAAACCTAACCCTATCCCCAACCCTAAAACTTGCCCTAGCCCTACCACCCACCCTCGCCCAACACCTGACAACAACACCAAAGCCGACCCTAAACAAAACCCTCTGCTTGATACCAACCAGGCAACCAATAACAGCCCAAAACATAAACCTAAACCCAACCCTTTCTCTAACCTATCCCTAACCCTAACCCTAACCCTAACCTTAGTTCCAGCACTACCACCCACCCTCATCTGACACATGACCCCACAATGAAGTCAACCCTACACACAACCCTCGACTTTTTACCAGCCCAGCACCAAAATGCAGCCCTAAACTTAACCCTAACACAAATATGAAGCCTATCCCTAACCCTAAACCTCACCCTAAACCCAGAACTAACCATACCATGAATGCTAGCCCGAACCCTAAACCCAAATCCAAAGCCAACCCTAAGCAAAACCCTCAGCTTTATACCGACCCGGCAACCAATCACAGCCTGAAACAATACCCTAACCCCAAACCTTTCCCAAACCTTAACCCTAAACCTAACCCAAAGCCAACCCTAAGCACACCCATCAGCTTTGTACTGTCCTGGCAAGTAAATGCAGCCCGAAACGTAACCGTAAACCGAACCCTTTCTCTAACCCTATCCTAACCCTAAGCCTAACCTTAGCTCCAGCTCTACCATCCACCATCGCCCAACAATTGACCCCAACACTAAAGCCAACCCTAAACACAACCCTCGAATTTTTACCGACCCAGCACCAAACTGCAGTCCTAAACTTAACCCTAACACCAACAGTAAGCCTAACCCTAACCCTAACCGTAATCCTCAGCCTAAACTGGTACACAACCTTACCATGAACTCTAGCGTGAACCATACACCCAAACCCAAAGCCAACCCTAAGCACAACCCTCAGCTTTACTGACCCAACAACCAAACACAGCCCAAAAGGAAGCCCTAACCCCAACCCATTCTCTAACCATAACCCTAACCCTAACCCTAACCCTAAACCTAACCCTAACCCCAGTCCTACCACCCACCCTTCCCTGACACCTGACGCCATCCCTGAAGCCAACCCCAAACACAACCCTCGACTTTTGCCCAACCCAGCACCAAACCACAGTCCTAAACTTAACCCTAACACCAACACTAAGACTAACCCTTACTGACCCTAAACGTAGACCCAACCCTACCATGAACGCTATCCTGAACCCTAAATCCAAACCCAAAGCAAACCCTAAGCACAACCCACACCTTATTACCAAACAGGCAACCAAACACAGCCCACAACGTATCCCTAACCCAACCCTTTCTCTAACACTAACCGTAACCCTAACCCTAACCCTAGCCACAGCCATACTACACACCCTCACCCAACACCTGGCCCCAACACCAACGCCAAGCCTAAACACAACCGCCAACTTTGTACCGACCCAGCACCAAACAGCAGCACTAAACTTACCCTAATGCCAACACTAAGCCTAACCCTAACCCTAACTCTAACCCTAAACCTAGACCCAACCCTACCGTGTACAGTTGCCCAAACCCTAAACCCAAACCCAAAGCACAACCCTCAGGTTTATACTGACCTGGAAACCAAATGTAGCCAGAAATGGAACCCTAACCCCAAGCCTTTCTCTAACCTTAACTCTAACCCTAACCCTAACCCTAGACCCAGGCTTACCAACCACCCTTGCCCGACACCTGAAAACAATGAAGCCAACCCTAAACACAACCCTCAACTCTTTACCAACCCAGCACCAAACCGCAGCCCTAAACTTAACTCTAACACCAACACTAAGCCTAATCTGAACCCTAACCCTCACCCTAAACTTAGAACCAACCCTACCAGGAATGCTTCCTGAACACTAAACCCAAACCCAAAGCCAACCCAAAGCACAACCCTCAGATTTACACTGACCCAGCAACAAAATGCAGCCCAAAACGTAGCAATAACCCCAACCTTTTCTCCTACCCTAACCCTAACCCTAACCCTAGGCCCAGACCTACAACCTACCATCACCCGACACCTGACAACAATCCCATCCAACCCTAAACACAACCATCAACTTTTTACAAACCCAGCACCAAACTGCAGCCTGAAACTTAACCCTAACACCAACACTAAGCCCACCGGAACCCTAATCCTCACCATAAACCAAGATATAACACTACCCTGAGCGCAAGCCCAAACCCTAAACCCAAACCCAAAGCTAACCCTATGCACAACACTCAGCTTTATACCGACCCGGAAACTAAACACAGGCCAAAACATAACCCTAAACCCAACCCTTTCTCAAACCTAAACCTAACCCTAACCCTAACCCTAGCCCCATCCCAACAATGCATGCTCACCCGACACCAGGCCCCCTCTCCAAAGCAAACCCTAAGCACAACCTTCTGCCTTTTACTGACCCAGCACCATACCGCAGCCCTAAACTTAACACTAACACCAACACTAAGCTAAATCCAATCCTCACCCTCATTCTAAACCTAGACCCAACCCTACCACGAACGCTAGCCCGAACCCTAAACCCAAACCCAAAGCCACCCCTAACCACAACTCTCAGCTTTATATGTACCTGGCAACAAACGCAGCCCAAAATGTAACCATAACCCCAACCCTTTCTCTAACCCTAACCCTAACCCTAACCCTAGACCCAGCTCTTCCACCCACCTTCGAGTCATTCCTGTCCTCAACCCCAAAGCCAACCCTAAACACAACCCTCGACTTGTTAACGACCCAGCACCAAACTGTAGCCCTAAACTTAACCCTAACACCAACACTAAGCATAACCCTAACCTTAATTCTCACCCAAAACCCAGATCCAACCCTACCACGAACATTAGCCTGGAACCTAAACCCAAACGAAAGCCAAACTTAAGCATAACCCTCAGCTGTATACTGAACCAGCTACCAAATGCAGCCTGAAAGGTAACCTTCACCCCAACCCTTTCTCTAAACCTAACCCTAATCCTAACCCTAATTCTGGTCCAGGCCTACCACCCACCTTCGCCCGACACCTGACCCCAAACCCAAAGCCAACCCTAAACACAACCCTTGCATTTTTACTGACATAGCACCAAACCGCAACCCTAAAATTAACCCTAACACCAACACTAAGCCTAACCCTAACCCTAACCCTCACCCTAAATCTATGTCCAACCCTATCACAAACGCTATCCCAAACCCTAAAACCCAAACCCAAAGACAATCCTAAGCAAAACCCTCATGTTTATACCAATCCAGCAACCAAACACAGCCTGAAACTTAACCCTAACACCAACCTTACACCTAACCCTAACCATAACCCTAACCCTAGCCCCAGACCTACCACACACCTCCAATGACATCTGACACCAACCCCATAACCAACCCTAAACACAACCCTTGATTTCTACCAACTCGGCATGAAACAACAGACCTAAACTTAACCCTAACACCAACACTAATCCTAACCCTAACCCTAACCCTCACCCTAAACCTAGACCCAACCCTACCATGAATGCTAGCCTGAATCCTAAACATGAACCCAACACCAACCCTAAGCACAACCCGCAGCTTTATACCGATCTGGCAACCTAACACAGCCTGAAAGGTGACAAGCACCCCAACCCTCTGTCTAACTCTAACCCTAACCGTAACAGTAACCTTAGCCACAGACGTACCACCCACCCACATGCGACACCTAACCACAACTCCAAAACCAACCCTAACACAACCATCGACTTTTTATCAACTCAGCACCAAACCGCAGTCCTAAACTTAATCATAACACCAACACTAAGCCTGACTCTAACCCTAACCCACATCCTAAACCTAGACCCAACCCTACCATGAATGATAGCCCAAGCCCTAAACCCAAAACCAAAGCCAATCCTATGCACAACCCTCAGCTTTATACCAATGCAGCAGTCAAACCCAGCCCAAAACATAACTGTAAACCCAACCCTTTCTCTAAACCTAACCCTAACCCTAAACTTAACCCTAACCCTAGCCCAGCGTTACCACCCATCCTCGCCCGACACCTGACCCCAACTCCAAAGCCAACCCTAAACCATGGCCTCTATTTTCTATTGACCCAGCAACAAACCACAGCCCTAAACTTAACACTAACACCAGCATTAAGCCTAACCCTAACCCTAACCCTCACCCTAAACCTAGACCCATCCCTACCACGAACGCTAGCCTGAACCCTAAACCCCAACCAAAGCTGACACTAAGCACAACCCTCAGCTTTACAATGACCTGGTGCAACCCAAAACGTGACTCTAACCCCAACCCTTTCTCTTAACCCTAACCCTAACCTTCAACCTAAACCTAGACCCAACCCTACCACAAACGCAAGCCCAAACCCTAAACTCAAACCCAAATCCAAACCTAAGCACAACCCTCAGCTTAATAACGACCTGGCAACCAAACACAGCCCCAAAGGTAACTCTAACCCCAACGCTTTCCCTAACCCTAACCCAAACCCAACCCTAACCCTAACCTTATCCCCAGCCCTACCACCCACCCTCACCCGACACCTGACCCCAAACCCTAAGCCAACCCTGAATATAACCCTCAATTTTTACCAACCCATTGCCAAACTGCATCCCTAATTTAACCCTAACCCCAACACTAAGCCTAACCCTAAACCTAACCCTCACCCTAAACCTAGACCCAACACTACAACGAATGCTAGACCGAACCCTAAACCCAAACCCAAAGCCAACCCCAAGCAGAACCTTCAGCTTTATACTGACCCGGCAACCAAAATGCAGCCCAAAATGTAACTGTCACCCCTTTCCTTTCTCTAACTCTAACCTTAACCCTAACCCTAGACCCAGCCCTACTGCCCAACCTCACACAACACCTGACAACAACCCAAATGCCAAGCCTAAACACAATCCTCGACTTTTTACCAAGCCAGCACCAAACCACAGCTCTAAACTTAAACCTAACACCAACACTAAGCCTAACCCTAACCCTAACCCTAACCCTCACACTAAACCTAGATCCAACCCTACCCCAAACGCTAGCCCGAACCCAACACCCAAACCCAAAGCCAACCCTAAGAACAACCCTCAACTTTATACCGACCCTGCAACCAAATGTAAATTGAAACATAACACTAAACCCAACCCTTTCTCTAACCCTAACACTAACCCTAACCCTAATCCTAGCCTCAATCCTGCCACCAAACTTCGCTCGACACCTGACCCCAACCCGAGAACCAACCCTAAACACAAACTTTGACAGTTTTACCGACTCAGCACAAAAGTGCGTCTTAAACTTAACCTTCACACCAACACTAAGCCTAACCCTAACCCTAACCCTCACCCTAAACCTAGACCCAACCCTGCCATGAATGCTAGGCCAAACCCTAAAACTAAACCCAAAGCTAACCCTAAGCACAACCCTCAGCTTTATACCGACCCGGCAACAAAATGCAATCTGAAATGTAAACCTTACCCCAACTCTTTCTCAAACCCTAACCCTAACCCTTACCCTAGCCCCAGCCCTACCACCCAACCATGCCTGACAATTGACCCTATCTCCAAAGACAATCCTAAAGACAACCCTCGACCTTTTACCAACACAGTACCAAACCGCAGCCCCAAATTTAACCCTAACACCACGAGTTAGCCTAACCCAAATCCTAACCCACACCCTAGACCTAGACTCAACCCAATCACAAATGCTAGCACGAACCCTAAATCCAAACCCAAAGCCAACCCTAACCACAACTGTCAGCTTTATACCAACCCGGTAACCAAAAGTAGCCTAAAATGTAACCCTCACCTGAACACTTTCTCTCACCCTAACCCTAACCCTAACCCTAACCCTAACCCTAACCCTAGCCCAAGCCCTACCTCCCACCTTCGCAAGACAGCTGAGTCCAACACCGAAGCCAACCCTAAACACAACCATCAACATTTTACCGACCCAACACCAAACCGCAGCTTTACACTTAACCCTAACACCAAAACTAAGCTTAACCCTAACCTTAACCCTCACCGTAAACCTACACCCAACCCTACCATGAACACTATCATGAACCCTAAATCTATCCTAAAGCCAACCTTAAGCACAACCCTCAGATTTATACCGACCCAGCAACCAAATGCAGACCGAAATGTAACCCTAAACCCAACACTTTCTCTAACTCTTACCCTAACCATAACCCTAAACCTAGCCACAGCCCTACCACCCACATTTGCCCAACACCTGACCCGAACACCAAAGCCAACCCTAAACACAACCCATAACTTTTTACCAACCCAGCACCAAACCCCAGCCCTAAACTTAACCCAAACACAAACACTAAGCCTAACCCTAATCCTAACCCTCACCCTAAACCTAGACCCAACCACAGAATGAATGCTATCCCAAACCCTAAACCCAAACCCAAAGCCAACCCTAAGCACAACCCTCAGCTTTATACCAACCCAGCAACCAAACTCAGGCAAAACATAACCCTAACACCAACCCTTTCTCTAATCCTAAATCCAACCCTAACCCTAACCCTAACCCTAGTCCCAACCCAAAAATCCACCCTCGCCCGACACCTGACCCAAACCCCAAAGCCAACCCTAAACACAACCCTTGACTTTTTACTGACCCAGCATCAAACCGCAGCCCTACACTTAACCCTAAAACCAACACTAAGCCTAAACCTAAACATAACCCTCATCCTAAACCTAGACCCAACCCTACCATGAACACTAGCCTGAACCCTAAATGCAAATTGAAAGCCAATCCTAAACACAACCCTCAGCTTTATAATGACCCGGAAACTGAACATATCCCAAAATGTAACCCTAAGCCCAACCCTTTCTCAAACCCTAATTCTAACCCTAACCCTAAACCTAGCCCCAGCCCTAACACCCACCATCGCCCAACACCTGAGCACAACCCTGAAGCCAACCCTAAAACACAATCCTCGAATTTTTCCGAACCCAGCACCAAACCACAGCCCTAAACTTAACCCTAACACCAATGCTAAGCTTAACCCCAACCCTAACCTTCACCATAAACGTAGCCCCAACCCTACCATGAACACTTGCCCAAACCCTAAACCCAAACCCAAAGTCAACCCTAAGCACAATGCTCAAACTTACATCGACCTGGCAACCCATTGCAGTCCAAAACATAACCTTAACCCCAACCCTTTCTCTAACCCTAACTCTAACCCTAAGCCTATCTCTTGCCCCAGCCAACCACCCACCCAGCCCAACATGTGATCCCAACTCCAAAGCCAATCCTAAACACAACTCTCAACTTTTTATTGATCAAACACCAAACTGCAGATCAACTCAACCCTAACACCAACACTAAGCCTGTAATTAACCCTAACCCTCACCCTAAACCCCGACCCAATCCTACCATGAACACTAGCCCAAACCCTAAACCCAAACCCAAAGCCTGCCCTAAGCACAACCCTCAGCTTTATACTGACCCAGCAACCAAGTGCAGCCCAAAACATAATCCTAAACCCAACCCTTTCTCTAACCCTAACCCTAACAATAACCCTAACTCTAGCCACAGCTCTACCACCCACCATCACCAACACCATCCAACCCTAAACACAACCCTCGAATTTTTAACGACCCAACACCCAACTGTAGCCGTAAACTTAACCATAACAACAACACTAAGGCTAACCCTAACCCTAACCCTCACCCTAAACCTAGACCCAACTCTACTTACAATCTAACCGGAACACTAAACACAAACCCAAAGCCTACTGTAAGGACAACCCTCACCTTTATACTGACCAGGTAACCAAACGCAGCCCAAAATGTTACCCTAACACCAACTCTTTCTCTAACCCTAACCCTAACCCTAACCCTAGCCTAAGCCTTACCACCCACTGTCACCCGACAACTGACTCCAAACCCAAAACAACCCTAAACAAAACCCTCGACTTTTACCGACCCAGCACCAAACCGCAGCCCTAAACTTAACCTAAAACCAGCACTAAGCCTAATCGTAACCCTCACCCTCACCCTAAACCTATGCTCAACACTACCAAGAATGCTAGCAAGAACCCTAAAACAAAACCCAAAGCCAACCCTAAGCACAACGCTCAGCTTCATGCCAACCCAATAACCAAATGCAGCATGAATTTTAACCCAAACCCCAAACCGTTCTCTAAACCTAATCCTAACCCTAACGCTAACCCTGCCCCAGCCCTACTATGAACCCTTGCCTGATACCACACCCCAACCCCAGAGCCCACCTGAAAACAACCCCCAACCTTTTACCAACCCAGAACCAAACCACAGCCATAAACCTAATCCTAACACAAACACTAAGCCTAACCCTTGCCCTAAAGCTCACCCTAAACCTAACCCTGAGACTAACATGAACATAAACATAATCTGTCTCAGTGACTGAGCAATATTAATATATGCACACATTTTCAAGCATTTCTCATGGAAAACACCATTGCAAACTAATGCTACCTACTAAAGAGAAGACCCCTTTGTACATGTGTTTTGGCAACTCTTTGACATTCCAGCTCCATTCAGCTTCAAGTGGTTCTGTCGGAGAAAAACATCATTTCTGCGGAGCACTCACCTACAGCAATGGAAACCATTACCTGAACATCTTTGGAAAACTTAAAATTTTCCTGGTTCTATTCACCTGCATAAGTTTTTTTTATGAAAACTGCAGCATTTCAGAGAACCCTCACTTTCATTTAATTTAAATGTGACTCTAATGCCACCAGAAACACAAACAGAAACCAAAACACTGAAGAACCCATACCAGCACAAATCCCAACCTCCAAACACGGTCTGAAAAATGACACAATGCCTGACTTCAACTAAACCCTAACACGAAATCTAATCCTAAACCTACCCCAAACACTAGACCCAACCTTACCTCCAACCCTAACCCAAAACCTCAACCCAATCCTCAAATTTATACCGACCCTACACGCAACCACAGCCCTAAACTTAACCCTAACACCAACCTTAACCCTAACCCTAACCATAGCCCCAACCCTACCAGCACCCCTAGCCCAAACCCTAACAGCAACCACCACACCGACCTAAACCCAACCCTCAAACTTAGACCAAAACTACACCAAATTGCAGCCCTAAATTTAACCATAATCCCAACCCTAACCCTAACCCTAAACCTAACCCTAAACCTAGCCACAACCCTACCACCAACCCTAGCCTGAAAACTAACCCCAATGCCAACGCCAACACTAAACACAACTCGCAACTTTTTACCAACCCTGCACCAAACCGCACCTTAAACTTAACCTTAACACCACCAGTAAGCCTAAGCATAAGCCTAAACCTAACCCTAAACCTAAACCTAAACCTAAACCTAACCATACCATGAAAACTAGCCTGAACACTAAACCCAAACCAAAAGCCAACCCTAAGCACAACCCTCAGCTTTCTACCGACCCTGCACCCAAATGCAGCCCAAAACGTAAACCTAACTCCAACCCTTGCTCTAACCCTAACCTTAATCCCAACCTTGACACTGAGCTAGCCTTCACGTAATTGGTTTCAGACACTGAGAAATGGGCCTGGTCCACACGTGCCCATACTTATTTTTAGGCTAAAATGGCATCGTCCAACATATCTCACCTTATTCTTGCTGAAAAATCTGTGAACAGGTTTGTAGAACTGAGTGACATTCTGGCTCCATTCATTGGGATACACTTGAGTGAAAACTTGCATTTTCAAAGAAAACTCAAAAACTGCTATACAAATCCCTTACCTAATACTGTTTTAAAAGCTCAGGGGCTTATTGGATCCATTCACTTCCATGCATCTTTTGGACTGAAAGTACTTTCCTCAGAGAACACGATCCTTAACCTAACCTAAACCTCACACTAGCACTCCCTGTTAAAGTATAAGGACCTCAAAACCGACTACCGACACTAACCTATGCCAAGCTTCTCAATGATCTTAATTACACCCTAGGCAGAATCCAAATCCTAACCCTACCCTAAGCCGAACTCTAACCCAAAACCAACCACTAATGCTTGCCATACCTTCGCCCTGAACCTAACCCTGAGCTTAACACGAACTTGAACATAATCGGTCTCAAAGACCTAGCAATATTAATAAATGCACACATTTCCAAGCATTTTTCATGGAAAACACCACTGCCATCTAGTGTTACCTAGTAAAAGAGGAGACCTGTTTGTACATGTGTTTTGGGAACTCATTGGCTTCCCAGTTCCATTCACTATCAAGCACTTCTGTTGGAGAAAAACAGCTTTTCTGCAGAACATTCACCTACAGTGATGGAAACCATTACCTAAACATGTTTGGAAAACTTAGAATTCTCCTGGTTCCATTCACCTGTGTAAGATTTTCTTTTTACCAAAAGTGCATATTTCAGAGAACCCTTATTTTCACTTAATTTAAATGTGACATTATAGCCACCAGAAACACAAACAGAAACCAAAACACCAAATGACCCATACCAGCACAAATCGCAACTTCCCAACCCGGTCCGAAAATCGACACGATGCCTGAAATCAACCAAAACCCTCACATGAAATCTAACCCAAACCTAACCCTAACCCTAGAACCAATCCTACCTCCAACCCTAACTCAAAACCTAACCCCAACTCCAACAAGAAACCTCAAGACAACCTTCAAATTTATACTGAACCTACATGCAACTACACCCTTAAACTTAACCCTAACACCAAACCTAACCCTAACCCTAACCCTTACCCTAAACCTAACCCTAGCTCCAACCCTACGAGCAAACCTAACGCATACCCTAACTGCAACCACCACACCAACCCTAAACCCAACCCTCGAATTTTGACCAAACCTACACCAAATTGCAGCCCTATACATAATCCTAATCCCAATGCTAACCCTAATCCTAACCGTAAACCTAGCCCTAAACCTAACTGCAACCCTACCTCCAACCCTCGCCCAAAATGTAACCCCAACCCCATTGCCAACCTTAAACACAACCCACGAATTTTTACCAACCCTGCACCAAACCGCAGCCCTAAACTTAACCCTAACACCAATACTAAGCCTAACCCTACCTTAAACCTAACCCTAAACCTAGACTCAACCCTACCATGAACCCTAGCCTAAACCCTAAACAAAAATGCAAAGCGAACCCTAAGCACAACCCTCAGGTTTCTACCGAACTTGCACCCAAACGCAGCCCAAAGCGTAACCCTAACTCCAACTCTTACTCTAACCCTAACCCTAACCCTGACACTGACACTGAGCTAGCCATAACATAATTGGTTTCAGATAGTGAGAAATGGTCTGGGTCCACACGTGACAATACTTATTTTTAGGCTTAAACGGCATTGTCCAACATATCTCACCTTATTCTTTCTGATAAAATTCTGTAAACGGGTTTGTAGAACTAAGTGGCATTCTGGCTCCATTCATTTGATAAACGACTTCTAGCACTTTCACAGAAAACTCAACAATTTCTATACAAATTCCTTACCTAATACTGTTTTAAAAGCTCAGGAGCTTATTGGATCCATTCGCTTCCATGCACCTTTTGGACTGAAAGTACTTTCTTCAGAGAGCACTGTCCTTACTCTAACCTAAATCTCACACTAGCACTCCCCGTAAATGTACAACGACTTCAAAACCGACGACTGACACAAACCTATGCCAAGCTTCTCATCAATCTTAATCACACCCTAAGCAGAATCCAAATCCTCACTCTAGCCTAAGCCGAACTCTAACCCACAACCAACCACTAATGCTTGCTGAACCTTCACCCTGAACCTAACCCTGAGCCTAACACGAACATAAATATAATTTGTCTCGAAGACCAAGCAATATTAATATCTGCACACATTTCCAAGCATTTTTCATGGAAAACAACAGTGCAAACCAATGCTACCCGTTAAATATGATACTCACTTGTACATGTGTTTTGGGAACTCATTGACATCCCAGCTCAATTCACTTTCAAGTGGTTCTGTCAGAGAAAAACATCGTTTCTGCGGAGCACTCACCTACAGCAATGGAAACCATTACCTAAACATGTTTGGAAAACTTAGAATTCTCCTTGTTCCATTCATCTGCTTAAGATTTTTTTTTTTACCAAAACTGCAGTATTTCAGAGAACACTCACTTCCACTTAATTAAAATGTGACACTAACGCCACCAGAAAAATAAACAGAAACCGAAACACTGAACAACCCATACCAGCACAAATCCTAACCTCCAAACCCAGTCCAAAAATCGACAATGTTGCCTGACTTCAACCAAGTCCCTCACATGAAATCTAACCCTAAACTTAACCTAACACTAGACCCAACCCTACATCCAACACTAACCCAAAAATTAACAACAACCCCAACAAAATCCCTAAACTCAACCCTCAAATTTATAAGGACCCTACATGCAAACACACCCCTAAACTTAAACCTAACACCAAAGCTAACTCTAACCTTAACCCTAACCCTAGCCCCAACCCTAACAGCAAACCTAGCCCAAACCCTAACCGCAACCACGACACCAACCTTAAACACAACCCTCAAATTTAGACCAATCCTACACCAAATCACAGCCCTAAAAATCCTAATTGCAGCTCTAACCCTAACCCTAGCCCTAGGTGTAACCTTACCACCAACCCTGCCTGACACCTAAACCCACCACCAACACCAACCCTAAACAAAGCTGGCTATTTTTTACCAACCCTGCACCAAACCAGAGCCCTAAACTTAACCCTAATGCCAACACTAAGCCTAACCCTAACCTTAACCCTAACCCTAAACCTAGTCCCAACCCTACGTTGAACCATAGTCTGAACCCTAAACCCAAACCCAAAGCCAACCCAAAGCACAAACCTAAGCTTCCTACCAACACTGCACCCAAATGCAGCCCGAAATTTAACCATAACTCCAACCCTTATGGTAACCCTAACCCTAACCCTACCCCTGACACTGAGCTAGCTTTAACATAACTGATTTCAAATACTGAGATATGGACCTGGTTCACAAGTGACTATACCTATTTTTAGGCTAAAATGGCATTATTCAACATATCTCACCTTATTCTTGCTGAAAAGATCTGTGAACGGGTTTGTAGAACTGAGTGACATTCTGGCTCCATTCATTTGGATACACGACTTGCATGAAAACTAGCATTTTCACAGAAAACTCAACAATTGCTATGAAAACCCCTTATCTAATACTGTTTTAAAAGCTCAGGGGCTAGACTTCCTGGAAGATGGCGGCTTAGTAAGACGCGCGGATCTTAGTTTCTTCTCCAGGACACCTACTAGGGGAGTAGAAACGATACAGAAAGCGCCCAAAGCCACAACAGAGATAAAAAAAGACAGCGTACCCCATCCTGGAACGGCTGGCTGGCTGAGAGAAGCAGCTCGGGTGAGATCGCCGAGGCGTGCGGGCCTTACCGGGCGGGGTGGCAAGCGGCCGGAGTTACTCCCTTCCCCCTTCCCGGGCCGGCTGGGAGAATTGGAGAGGTGGTCCCCTGAAACCAAGGCGACTGGCGCCCACACCACGCGCAGCCCCCGGACCAACTGAGAGAATTGGATCGGAAACCCCCAGGCCGCGGAGAACGGTGACCCCGTGACTCCCGGGGAATGTGCACTCTCTCGGGCGGGCCGCTGCCGCTGGCGCCCTCCCACCACGCTTGTTGCCCAGGGCCGACTAGGAAATTCAGATGGGCTCTTTCCCTGGCTGCGGCGACCAGCAACCCTCCCTGGGTTCGGACCCCGGGCCAGCTCAAGCCGCTTCGGCTAGCGAACCCACAGGACGGCGAGAGTTTTCCAAAGTTTAAGGTCCCACAGCACCTTTTACTGGTGGGACCCGCAGACAAACGTGTGCCACGAGCGCCACCTACTGGGCAGGATAAGAAAAACAGAACCCAGAGATTTCACAGAAAAATATTACAACCTTGCTGGGTCCAACACCAAGAGAAATCTGAATAAATGCCCAGACGCCAGCAGCAGAAGATAACTGTCCACGCTCAAAAGATTGAGAATATGGCTCAGTCAAAGGAACAAACCAATAGCTCAAATGAGACACAAGAGCTGAGACAACTAATGCTGAATATACGAACAGAAATGGAAAACCTCTTCAAAAATGAAATCGATAAATTGAGGGAGGACATGAAGAGGACATGGGCTGAACATAAAGAAGAAATAGAAAAACTGAAAAAACAAATGGCAGAACTTATGGAAGTGAAGGATAAAGTAGCAAACATAGAAAAAATAATGGATAGCTACAATGATAGATTTAAAGAGACAGAAGATAGAATTAGTGATTTGGAGGATGGAACATCTGAATTCCAAAAAGAAACAGAAACTATAGGGAAAAGAATGGAAAAATTTGAACAGGGTATCAGGGAACTCAAGGACAATATGAACCGCACAAATATACGTGTTGTGGGTGTCCCAGAAGGAGAAGAGAAGGGAAAAGGAGGAGAAAAACTAATGGAAGAAATTATCACTGAAAATTTCCCAACTCTTATGAAAGACCTAAAATTACAGATCCAAGAAGTGCAGCGCACCCCAAAGAGATTAGACCCAAATAGGCGTTCTCCAAGACACTTACTAGTTAGAATGTCAGAGGTCAAAGAGAAAGAGAAGATCTTGAAAGCAGCAAGAGAAAAACAATCCATTACATACAAGGGAAACCCAATAAGACTTTGTGTAGATTTCTCAGCAGAAACCATGGAAGCTAGAAGACAGTGGGATGATATATTTAAAATACTAAAAGAGAAAAACTGCCAACCAAGACACCTATATCCAGCAAAATTATCCTTCAAAAATGAGGGAGAAATTAAAACATTCTCAGACAAAAAGTCACTGAGAGAATTTGTGACCAAGAGACCAGCTCTGCAAGAAATACTAAAGGGAGCACTAGAGTCAGATACAAAAAGACAGAAGAGAGAGATATGGAAAAGAGTGTAGAAAGAAGGAAAATCAGATATGATATATATAATACAAAAGGCAAAATGTTAGAGGAAAATATTATCCAAACAGTAATAACACTAAATGTCAATGGACTGAATTCCCCAATCAAAAGACATAGATTGGCAGAATGGATTAAAAAACAGGATCCTTCGATATGCTGTCTACAGGAAACACATCTTAGACCCAAAGATAAACATAGGTTGAAAGTGAAAGGTTGGGAAAAGATATTTCATGCAAATAACAACCAGAAAAGAGCAGGAGTGGCTATACTAATATCCAACAAATTAGACTTCAAATGTAAAACAGTTAAAAGAGACAAAGAAGGACACTATATACTAATAAAAGGAACAATTAAACAAGAAGACATAACAATCATAAATATTTATGCACCGAATCAGAATGCCCCAAAATACGTGAGGAATATACTGCAAACACTGAAAAGGGAAATAGACTCATATACCATAATAGTTGGAGACTTCAACTCACCACTCTCATCAAGGGACAGAACATCTAGACAGAGGATCAACAAAGAAATAGAGAATCTGAATATTACTATAAATGAACTAGACTTAATAGACATTTATAGGACATTACATCCCACAACAGCAGGATACACCTTTTTCTCAAGTGCTCATGGATCATTCTCAAAGATAGACCATATGCTGGGTCACAAAGCAAGTCTTAACAAATTTAAAAAGATTGAAATCTTACACAACACTTTCTCGGACCATAAATGAATGATGTTGGAAATCAATAATAGGCAGAGTGCCAGAAAATTCACAAATACGTGGAGGCTCAACAACACACTCCTAAACAATGACTGGGTCAAAGAAGAAATTGCAAGAGAAATTAGCAAATACCTCGAGGCGAATGAAAATGAAAACACAACATATCAAAACTTATGGGATGCAGCAAAGGCAGTGCTAAGAGGGAAATTTATTGCTCTAAATGCCTATATCAGAAAAGAAGAAAAGGCAAAAATTCAGGAATTAACTATCCATTTGGAAGAACTGGAGAAAGAACAGCAAGCTAACCCCAAAGCAAGCAAAAGGAAAGAAATAACAAAGATTAGAGCACAAATAAATGAAATTGAAAACATGAAAACAATAGAGAAAATCAATAAGGCCAGAAGTTGGTTCTATGAGAAAATCAATAAGATTGATGGGCCCTTAGCAAGATTGACAAAAAGAAGAAGAGAGAGGATGCAAATAAATAAGATCAGAAATGGAAGAGGAGACATAACTACTGACCTCACAGAAATAAAGGAGGTAATAACAGGATACTATGAACAACTTTACGCTAATAAATACAACAATTTAGAGGAAATGGACGGGCTCCTGGAAAGACATGAACAACCAACTTTGACTCAAGAAGACATAGATGACCTCAACAAACCAATCACAAGTAAAGAAATTGAATTAGTCATTCAAAAGCTTCCTAAAAAGAAAAGTCCAGGACCAGATGGCTTCACATGTGAATTCTACCAAACGTTCCAGAAAGAATTAGTACCAATTCTCCTCAAACTCTTCAAAAAAATCGAAGTGGAGGGAAAACTACCTAATTCATTCTATGAAGCCAACATCACCCTCATACCAAAACCAGGCAAAGATATTACAAAAAAAGAAAACTACAGACCAATCTCTCTAATGAATACAGATGCAAAAATCCTCAATAAAATTCTAGCAAATCGTATCCAACAACACATTAAAAGAATTATACATCATGACCAAGTAGGATTCATCCCAGGTATGCAAGGATGGTTCAACATAAGAAAATCAATTAATGTAATACACCATATCAACAAATCAAAGCAGAAAAATCACATGATCATCTCAATTGATGCAGAGAAGGCATTCGACAAGATTCAACATCCTTTCCTGTTGAAAACACTTCAAAAGATAGGAATACAAGGGAACTTCCTTAATATGATAGAGGGAATATATGAAAAACCCACAGCTAATATCATCCTCAATGGGGAAAAATTGAAAACTTTCCCCCTAAGATCAGGAACAAGACAAGGATGTCCACTATCACCACTATTATTCAACATTGTGTTGGAGGTTCTAGCCAGAGCAATTAGACAAGAAAAAGAAATACAAGGCATCAAAATTGGAAAGGAAGAAGTAAAACTATCACTGTTTGCACACGATATGATACTATACGTCGAAAACCCGGAAAAATCCACAACAAAACTACTAGAGCTAATAAATGAGTACAGCAAAGTAGCAGGTTACAAGATCAACATTCAAAAATCTGTAGCATTTCTATACACTAGTAATGAACAAGCTGAGGGGGAAATCAAGAAACGAATCCCATTTACAATTGCAACTAAAAGAATAAAATACCTAGGAATAAATTTAACTAAAGAGACAAAAAACCTATATAAAGAAAACTACAAAAAACTGCTAAAAGAAATCACAGAAGACCTAAATAGATGGAAGGGCATACCGTGTTCATGGATTGGAAGACTAAATATAGTTAAGATGTCAATCCTACCTAAATTGATTTACAGATTCAATGCAATACCAATCAAAATCCCAACAACTTATTTTTCAGAAATAGAAAAACCAATAAGCAAATTTATCTGGAAGGGCAGGGTGCCCCGAATTGCTAAAAACATCTTGAGGAAAAAAAACGAAGCTGGAGGTCTCGCGCTGCCTGACTTTAAGGCATATTATGAAGCCACAGTGGTCAAAACAGCATGGTATTGGCATAAAGATAGATATATCGACCAATGGAATCGAATAGAGTGCTCAGATATAGACCCTCTCATCTATGGACATTTGATCTTTGATAAGGCAGTCAAGCCAACTCACCTGGGACAGAGCAGTCTCTTCAATAAATGGTGCCTAGAGAACTGGATATCCATATGCAAAAGAATGAAAAAGACCCATCTCTTACACCCTATACAAAAGTTAACTCAAAATGGATCAAAGATCTAAACATTAGGTCTAAGACCATAAAACAGTTAGAGGAAAATGTTGGGAGATATCTTATGGATCTTACAACTGGAGGCGGTTTTATGGACCTTAAACCTAAAGCAAGAGCACTGAAGAAGGAAATAAATAAATGGGAACTCCTCAAAATTAAACACTTTTGTGCATCAAAGAACTTCATCAAGAAAGTAGAAAGACAGCCTTCACAATGGGAGACAATATTTGGAAATGATATATCAGATAAAGGTCTAGTATCCAGAATTTATAAAGAGATTGTTCATCTCAACAACAAAAAGACAGCCAACCCAATTACAAAATGGGAAAAAGACTTGAACAGACACCTCTCAGAAGAGGAAATACAGATGGCCAAGAGGCACATGAAGAGATGCTCAATGTCCCTGGCCATTAGAGAAATGCAAATCAAAACCACAATGAGATATCATCTCACACCCACCAGAATGGCCATTATCAACAAAACAGAAAATGACAAGTGCTGGAGAGGATGCGGAGAAAGAGGCACACTTATCCACTGTTGGTGGGAATGTCAAAGGGTGCAACCACTGTGGAAGGCAGTTTGGCGGTTCCTCAAAAAGCTGAATATAGAATTGCCATACGACCCAGCAATACCATTGCTAGGTATCTACTCAAAGGACTTAAGGGCAAAGACACAAACGGACATTTGCACACCAATGTTTATAGCAGCATTATTTACAATTGCAAAGAGATGGAAACAGCCAAAATCTCCATCAACAGAAGAGTGGCTAAACAAACTGTGGTATATACATACGATCGAATATTATGCAGCTTTAAGACAAGATAAACTTATGAACCATGTAATAACATGGATGGACCTAGAGAATATTATGCTGAGTGAATCCAGCCAAAAACTAAAGGACAAATATTGTATGGTCCCACTGATGTGAACGGACATTCGAGAATAAACTTGAAATATGTCATTGGTAACAGAGTTCAGCAGGAGTTAGAAACAGGGTAAGACAATGGGTAATTGAAGCTGAAGGGATACAGACTTTGCAACAGGACTGAATACAAAAACTCAAAAATGGACAGCACAATAATACCTAATTGTAAAGTAATCATGTTAAAACACTGAATGAAGCTGCATCTGAGCTATAGGTTTTTGTTTTGTTTTGTTTTGTTTTGATTTTACTATTATTACTTTTATTTTTTCTCTATATTAACATTCTATATCTTTTTCGGTTATGTTGCTAGTTCTTCTAAACCAATGCAAATGTACTAAGAAATGATGATCATGCATCTATGTGATGATGTTAAGAATTAATGATTGCATGTGTAGAATGGTATGATCTCTAAATGTTGGGTTAATTTCTTTTTTTCCGTTAATTAAAAAAAAAAAAAGAGAAGGGATAATTGGAGATGAAGGGATACAGACTGTACAACGGGACTGGATATAAAAACTCAGAAATGGACAGCACAATACTACCCAATTGTAATGCAATTATGTTAGAACACTGAATGAAGCTGCATGTGAGGTATAGGTTTTTTGTTTTTGTTTTTTTTGTTTTTTTTTCTTTCTATTATTGTTTTAATTCTTATTCTGTTGTCTTTTTATTTCTTTTTCTAAATCTATGCAAATGTACTAAGAAATGATGAATATGCAACTATGTGATGTTATTAAGAATTACTGATTGTACATGTAGATTGGAATGATTTCTAATTGTTTTGTTAATTCTTTTTTTAATTAATAAAAATTAAAAAAATAAAAATAAATAAATAAAAAAAAAAGCTCAGGGGCTTATTGGATCAATTCGCTTCCATGCACCTTTGGGACTGAAAGTACTTTCTTCAGAGAACGCTGTCCTTAATCTAACCTAAACCTCACACTAGCACTCCCCATAAATGTAAAATGACCTCAAATCCAATGACCTACACAAACCTATGGCAATCTTTTCACCAATCTTAATCACACCCTAAGCAGAATCCAAATCCTCACCCTAGCCTAAGCCGAACTCTAACCCACAACCATCCACTAATGCTTGCCGAACCTTCACCCTGAACATAACCCTGAGCCTAACATGAACATGAACATAATGTGTCTCAAAGAATGAGTGATATTAATATCTGCACACATTTCCAAGCATTTTTCATGGAAAACACCACTGCAAACTAATGCTACCCAGTAAAAGAGGAGACCAGTTTGTACATGTGTTTTGGGAACTCATTGACTTCCAAGCTCCATTCACTTTCAACTGGTTCTATTGGAGAGAAATAGCATATCTCTGCAGCACTCACTTGCAGCGATCAAAACCATTACGTAAGCATGTTTGGAAAACTTAAAATTCTTCTGGTTCCATTCACTTGCATAAGATTTCTTTTTACCAAAACTGCAGTATTTCAGAGAAGCCTCACTTTCACTTAATTTAAATGTGACACTTACGCCACCAGAAACACAAACAGAAACTGAAACAATGAAGGACCCATACCACCACAAATCCCAACCTCCAAACCCAGTCTGAAAATGAATATGAGGTCTGATTCAACCAAAACCCTCACACGAAATCTAAACCTAAACCTAACCTCACCCTAGACCCACCCTAAACCTAACCCCAACCCCAACACCAAACTTCAACTCAACCCTCAAATTTATACGAACTCTACACGTAACCACACCTCTAAAATTAACCCTAACACCAACCATAACCCTAACC
Source organism: Tamandua tetradactyla (assembly GCF_023851605.1). Lineage (NCBI taxonomy): Eukaryota > Metazoa > Chordata > Mammalia > Pilosa > Myrmecophagidae > Tamandua > Tamandua tetradactyla. Next base: position 92,304,472 of record NC_135327.1, on the reverse strand, counting down.
CTAACTCTTACCATACCCCTAAACCAAGCCCCAACTCTACCAGCAACCCTAGCCCAAACCCTAACTGCAACCACCACACCAACCCTAAACCCAACCCTCAAATTTAGACCAAACCTAGACCAAATCGCAGTTCTAAACTTAACCCTAATCCCACCCTAATCATAACCCTAAACCTAACCCTAACTTTAGTCACAACCCTAACACCAGGCCTCGCCCAAAACCTAACCCCAACCCCTCACCAACCCTACACACAACCCGCCACTTTTTACCAACCCTGCAACAACCGCACCCCGAAACTTAACTCTAACACCAACACTAAGTCTAACCTTAAACCTAACCCTAACTCTAACCCTGACACTGAGGTAGCTTTAACATAACTGGTTTCAGATACTGAGATATGGACCTGGCTCACAAGCGACTATACCTACTTTTAGGCTAAAATGGCATTATTCAACATATCTCACCTTATTCTGGCTGAAAAGATCTGTGAACGGGTTTGTAGAACTGAGTGACATTCTGGCTCCATTCATTTGGATACACGACTTGCGTGAAAACTAGCATTTTCACAGAAACTCAACAATTGCTATGCAAATCCCTTACCTAATACTGTTTTAAAAGCTCAGGGGCTTATTGGATCTATTCGCTTCCATGCACCTTTTGGACTGAAAGTACTTTCTTCAGAGAACACGATTCTTAACCTAACCTAAACCTCACACTAGGACTCCCCGTAAATGTACAAAGACCTCAAAACCAATGTACAAAGACCTCAAAACCAATGACCGAGACAAAAATACGCCAAGCTTCTCACCAATCTTAATCACACCCTAAGCAGAATCGAAATCCTCCCACTAGCCTAAGCCAAACTCTAACCCACAACCTACTACTAATGCTTGCCGAACCTTTACCCTGAACTTAACCCTGAGCCTAACACCAACATGAACATGATCTGTCTCAAAGACTGAGCAATATTAATATCTGTACACATTTCCAAGCATTTTTCATGGAAAACAATGCTGCAAACTAATGCTTCCCAGTAAAAGAGGAGGCCCGTTTGTACATGTGCTTTGGGAACTCATTGACTTCCCAGCTCCATTCACTTTCAAGCGGTTCTGTCGAGAAAAACAGCGTTTCGGTGGAGCACTCACCTACAGCAAAGGAAACCATCACCTAAACATGTATGGAAAACTTAGAATTCTCCTGGATCCCTTCACCTGCATAAGATTTCTTTTTACCAAAACTGCAGTATTTCAGAGAAGCCTCACTTTCACTTAATTTAAATCTGACACTAACACCACCAGAAACCAAAATCAAAAGAACCTATAACACCACAAATCCTAACTTACAAACCTGGTCCAAAAATTGACACAATGCCTGACTTCAACTGAAAACCTGAAATGAAACCTAACCCTAAATCTAACCCTAACCCTAGACCCAAGCCTACCTTCAACCCTAACCCAAAACCTAACCTAATCCCAACACCAACACCAACCCTCAACTCAACCCTCAAAGTTATACCAAACCTACACGGAACTACACCCCTAAACTTAACCCTAACACCAACTCTAACCCTAAACCTAATCCCAACCCTAACCCTAACCCTAAACCTAAACCTAAACCTTACCACAAACCTAACCGAAACCCTAGCCACAACCTTAACACCAACCCTGGCCTGAAACCTAACCGCAACCCTAATGCCAATCCTAAACACTACCTGCGACATGTTACCAACCCTGCACCAAACTGCAGCCCTAGCTTAACCCTAACACCAAAACTAAGCCTAACGCTAACCCTAACCCTAAACCTAGACCCAACCTTACCACGAAAACTAGCCCTAACATTAAACACAAACCCAAAGCCAACCCTAAGTACAACCTTCAGCTCTCTACTGACCCTGCATCCAAACTCAGCCCAAAACATAACCCTAACTCCAACCCTTACTCTAAGCCTAACCTTACCCTAACCCCGATGCTGACCTAGCCTTAACATAATTGGTTTCAGATACTGAGAAATGGACCTGGTCCACACGCAACCATACTTATTTTTAGTCTCAAACGGCATTGTCCAACATATCTCACCTTATTCCTGCTGAAAAAAATCTGTGAACGGGTTTGTAAAACTGAGTGACATTCTGACCCCATTCATTTGGATACATGAATTGCGTAAAACTACATTTTCATAGAAAATTCAACAATTGGTATGAAAATCCCTTACCTAATACTGTTTTAAAAGCTCAGGGGCCTATTGGATCCATTTGCTTCCATGTACCTTTTGGACTGAAAGTACTTTCTTCAGAGAACACGATCTTTATCCTAACCTAAACCTCACACTAGCACTCCCCATAAATGTACAAAGACCTCAAAACCAACGGCCGAAACAAAAATATGCCAAGCTTCTCAGCAATCTTAATCACACCCTAAGCAAAATCAAAATCCTCACCATAGCCTAAGCTGAACTCTAACCCACAACCAACCACTAATGTTTGCCGAACCTTCACCCTGAACCTCACCCTGAGCCTAACACAAACATGAACATAATCTGACATCAAAGACCGAGCAATATTAATATCTACACACATTTCCAAGCATTTTTCATGGAAAACAACGCTGCAAACTAATGCTTCCCAGTAAAAGAGGAGACCCATTTGTACATGTGCTTTGGGAACTCATTGACTTCCCAGCTCCATTCACTTCAAGCGAATCTGTCGGAGAAAAACAGCGTTTTGGTGGAGCACTCACCTACAGCAATGGAAACCATTACCTAAACATCTTTGGAAAACTTAGAATTCTCCTGGTTCCATTCACCTGCATAAGATTTTTTTTTCCAAAACTGCAGTATTTCAGAGAAACCTCACTTTCACTAAATTTAAATGTGACACTAACACCACCAGAAACACAAACAGAAACTGAAACACCGAAGAACCCATACCAGCACAAATCCCAACTTCCAAACCCAGTCCGTAAATCGACATGATGCCTGACTTCAACCGAAACCCTCACACAAAATCTAACCCTAAACCTAACCCTAACTCTAGACCCAACCCTACCAGCAAACCTAGCCCAAACCCTAACCAGAACCACCACACCAACCATAAACCAAACCCTCAAATTTGGACCAAACCTACACCAAATTGCAGACCTAAACTTATCCCTAATTCCAACCCTAACCGTAACCCTAACCCTAAAACTTACCCTAACCCTAGCCTCAACCCTTCCACCAACCCTCACCTGAAACCTAACCCCAACTCCAAAGCCAACCCTAAACTCAACCTGCAACTTTTTACCAACCCAACACCAAACTGAAGCACTGAACTTAACCCTAACGGCAAGGCTAAGCCTAAGCCTTACCCTAACCTTAACTCTGAACTTAGACCCAACCATACCATGAACCCTAGCCTGAACCCTAAACCCAAAGCCAACCCTAAGCACAACCCTCACCTTTCTATCAACCCTGCACTCAAACGCAGACCGAAATGTAACCCTAACTCCAACCCTTACTCTCACCCTAACCCTAACCCTAACACTGCACTGAGGTAGACTTATACATAATTGGTTTCAGATACTGAGAAATGGACCTGGTCCACACAGGATCATACTTATTTTTAGGCTAAAATGGCATTGTCCAACATATCTCACCTTATTCTTGCTGAGAAAATCTGTGACGGGTTTGTAGAACTGAGTTACATTCTGGCTTCATTCATTTGAATACACGACTTGCATGAAAACTAGCATTTTCACAGAAAACTCAACAGTTGCTATGCAGATCCCTTACCTAATACTGTTTTAAAAGCTCAGGGTCTTATTGGATCCATTCGCTTCCATGCACCTTTTGGACTGAAAGTACTTTCTTCAGAGAACACGATCCTTAGCCTAACCTAAACCTCACATTAGCACTCCTCATAAATGTACAACAACCACAAAATCGACGACTGAGACAAAAATACACCAAGCTTCTCACCAATCTTAATCACATCCTAAGCAGAATTGAAATCCAAACCCTGGCCTAAGCCAAACTCTAACCCACAACCAACCACTAATGCTTGCTGAACCTTCACCCTGAAGCTAACCCTGAGCCTAACACCAACATGAACATAATCTGTCTCAAAGACCGAGCAATATTAATATCTGCACACATTTCCAAGCATTTTTCATGGAAAACACTACTGCAAACTAATGCTACCCAGTAAAAGAGGGGACCCGTTTGTACATGTGTTGTAGGAACTCATTGAATTCCTAGCTCCATTCACTTTCAAGCGGTTCTGTCGGAGAAAAACAGCGTTTCTGCGGAGCACTCACATATAGCAATGGAAACCATCACCTAAGCATGTTTGGAAAACTTAGAATTCTCCTGGATCCCTTCACCTGCATAAGATTTTTTTTCCCCAAAAATTACAGTATTTCAGAGAACTCTCACTTTCACTTTATTTAAATGTGACACTAACTCCACCAGAAACACAAACAGAAACCGAAATACCGAAGAACCCATACCAGCACAAATCCCAACCTCCAAACCCGGTCTGAAAATCGACACAATGCCTGACTTCAACCAAACCCTCACACAAAATCTAACCCTAAAACTAACCATAACCCTAGACCCAACCCTACCTCCAACCTAACCAAAACCTAACCCCAACCCCAACACCAACCGTAAACTCAACCTTCAAATTTATACCAACCCTACACACAACCACATCCCTAAACTTAACCCTAACACCAACCCTAACCCTAAACCTAACCTTTACCTTAACTTTAACCCTAGCCCCAACCCTAACAGCAACCCTAGCCCAAACCCTATTGCAATCACCACTCCAACCTTAAACCCAACCCTGAAATTTAGACCAAACCTACAATAAATCAAAGCCCTAACTTAACCCTAATCCCAAACCTTACCTTAACCCTAACCCTAATGCTAAACCTAACCCAAACCCTCGCTGCAACTCTACCACCAACCCTTGCTCGAAACCTAACCCCAACCCCAACGCCAAACCTAAACACCATCTGTGACTTTTTACCAAGCGTGCACCAACCGCAGCCCTAAACTTAACCCTAACACCAACCCTAAGCCTAACCATAACCCTAATCCTACATGCAAACACACCCATAAATTTAAACCTATCACCAACCCTAAGCCTAATAAGCCTAGCGCTAGACCCAACCCTACCAGCAACCCTAGCCCAAACCCTAACTGCAACCACCACACCAATCCTAAACCCAAGCCTCAATTTTAGACCAAACCTACACCAAATCAAAGTCCTAAACTTAACCCTAGTCCCAACCCTAAACCTAACCCTAACCTTAACCCTAACCCTAACCTTAACCCTTACCCTAACCTTAACCTTAAACCTAATAATAACCCTAGACACAACCCTATCATCCACCCTCTCCCAAAACCTAACCTCAACCCCAATGCTAACCCTAAACACAACCTGCAAATTTCTACCAACCCTGCACCAAACCACAGCTCTAAACTTAACCATAATACCAATACCACCCTATGCCAAACCATAACCATAACCCTAAACCTAGAACCAACCCTACCATGAACCCTAGCCCGAACCCTAAACCCAAACCCAAAGCCAACCCTAAGCACAACCCTCAGCTTTCTACCGACCCTGCACCCAAATGCAACCCGAAATGTCACCCTAACTCCAACCCTACTCTCACCCTAACCCTAACCCTAACCCTGACACTGAGCTAGCCTTAACATAATTGGTTTCAGATACTGAGAAATGTCACTCAACTGAGTGACATACTGGCTCCATTCATTTGGATACACAACTTGGGTGAAAACTAGCATTTTCACAGAAAACTCAACAATTGCTATGAAAATCCCTTACCTAATACTGTTTTAAAAGCTCAGGGATTTATTGGATCCATTTGCTTCCATGCACCTTTTGGACTGAAAGTGCTTTCTTCAGAGAACACTGTCCTTAACCTAACCTAAAACTCACACTAGTACTCCCCATAAATGTACAAAGACCTCAAAACCGATGACCAAAACAAAAATACGCCAAGCTTCTCAGCAATCTTAATCACACCCTAAGCAAAATCGAAATCCTCACCATAGCCTAAGCTGAACTCTAACCCACAACCAACCACTAATGTTTGCCGAACCTTCACCCTGAACCTAACCCTGAGCCTAACACCAACATGAACATGATCTGTCTCAAAGACTGAGCAATATTAATATCTGTATACATTTCCAAATATTTTTCATGGAAAACACCACTTCAAACTACCCAGTAAAAGAGGAGACCCATTTGTACATGTGTTTTAGGAACTCATTGACTTTCCAGCTCCATTCACTTTCAACTGGTTCTGTTGGAGAAAAACAGCATTTCTGTGGAGCATTCACCTACAGCAATGGAAACCATTACCTAAATATGTTTGGAAAACTTAGAATTCTCCTGGTTCCATTTACCTGCATAAGATTTTTTCCCCAAAACTGCTTTATTTCAGAGAACCCTCACTTTCACTTAATTTAATTGTGACAATAATGCCACCAGAGACACAAACAGAAACCGAAACACCAAAGAACCCATACCAGCACAAAGCTCAACCTCCAAACCCCATCCGAAAATCAACACGATGCTTGACTTCAACCGAAACCGTCACATGACATCTAACCCTAAACCTAACCCTAACCCTAGACACAATCCTATCTCGAACCCAACCCAAAACCTAACCCAACCCCAACATCAACCCTGAACTCAACCCTCAAATTTATACCGACCCTACACGCAACCACACCCCTACACTTAACCATAACACCAACCCTAACCATAAACCTAACCCTTAACCTAACCCTAACCCTAGCCCCAACCCTACCAGCAACCCTAGCCAAAACCCTAACTGCAACCACCACACCAACCATAAACACACCCCTGAAATTTAGACAAAACCTACACCAAATTGCAGCCTGAAACTTAACCCTAATCCCAACCCTAACTCTGATCCTAACCATAGCTGCAACCCTACCACCAAGCCTCTCCCGAAACCTAACCCCAACCCCAATGCTAACCCTAAACACAACTCACGACTTTTTACGAACCCTGCACCAAATCACAGCCCTAAACTTAACCCTAACACCAACACTAAGCCTAACCCTAACCCTAACCCTAAACCTAGACCGAACCCTACCACAAACCCTAGCCTGAGCCCTAAACCCAAAGCCAACCCTAAGCACAACCCTCAGCTTTCTACTGACCCTGCACCCAAATGCAGCCCGAAACATAACCCTAACTCCAACCCTTACTCTCACCCTCACCCTAAACCTAACCCTGACACTGAGCTAGCCTTAACATAATTGGTTTCAGATACTGATAAATGCACCTGGTTCACACGCGGCCATACTTATTTTTAGACTAAAACGGCATTGTCCAACATATCTCACCTTATTCTTGCTGAAAAAATCTGTGAACCGGTTTGTAGAACTGAGTGACACTGTCCTTAACCTAACCTAAACCTCACATGGACTGAGTGTCTGTGACCAAGCGTTACCTCCGTTTGGGTTTTCTGGGAGCCTCCTAGGCCCCGTGTGAACACAGGGATGCAACCGGCTGGTGGGCAGGGATCGCGCACCCAGCTCCTTCCTCGGTGCCGGAGAAGCTCACGTCCAGTGTTCCAGCTCTGTGGCCGTATCACCACCTTGTGAGAGGAGTTAACCCTCAGTCAGGGTGGTATCAGGATTTCTTACCTGTTTCTCTGCGCTTTCCGGTGTTTTCCAAATTGTGCAAGAGTTACAGGTTGTTTTTTTTTAAGTAAGCAAACATTTATTTAAAAATGTAAAAACTAACATAAAACTAACATGTAGAGGGGGAGGTTGGGTGTGGCTTGTTCTGGGAAACTCTGGGGGTGTGGGTCAGATGGCGTGTGCAAGCAGGGCTTTCCCACGGGCCTCCTGACCAGGCATTCCCCCACCTCACAGCTCTGTCTCATGGTGGGACGTGGGGGGCGGGCTTTTGAGGCCAGTCAGAGACCTGGAAGCTGTGGGCGGCAGGGAGAGCAAGGTCCCTGGCTGAGTCGGAGCCTGGAGCCTGGTGTGCCTGGCCCCCCTTCACATCTGGGCCCCCCAGCACGGCGGGAGAGGGACCCCTGGGAGGTGTGTATCAGGGTCAGGCCAGGACAAAGCACTCCCTAGGCCGGCCTCAGAAAGAACAGGCCAGCCCGCTAATGGCCGGGGACGTCCATTCTCTGGAGACCAGCTGAGGAGCTACAGCCAGGGTTTCTCCCCAGAGAGTCTTCCCAGCTGCCTTGCCCTTGTGGCCTGGCAATAACGAGTCAGGTCTTCCTCAGATTCCTTCAGTGTGCCCTGGGAAGGCAGGACGTGGAGACTCAGGCCCACACTCACTGGCCCATCGATTTAAGGGCATGAGAGATGAGGGTGGAAGAGAAGCAGAGGAACAAGCCAGGGCAAGGCCAGGCTCTGTTTTCAGGGAGGTGACTCACTCACAGTCAGTGGACAGCCTGGACTGGGTGTGAACTCAGAGCTGCGAGTTTGGAGCTAGAACTGTCAGTGAAACCTTCCCAGAAATGGGTTGCAGGTGGGTGTAGAGGCAATGAGAACTGAAGGATGGGTACAGTTGTATGGGGGGGCGGGACAAGAGGGGAAGATCTCCCACTACTCTGTGCCCTGGGAAGGCCAACACTCTATTCTTAGAAAGAAGCATATTTTAATGAAGAAGTTGAAACCATACACAAACCCTTGACTTCTGCACTACCAAAAAACAAACTGTGAGTTACCTGAAATTGTAATAATAGCTAAGGCAGCTAATATATATATATAACCTTGCTCTCCTTTAGGCATGATCTATAAGGTTCTTTTTTTTGGCATGGGCAGGCACCAGGATTTGAACTCAGGTCTCCAGCATGGCAGGTGAGAACTCTGCCACTGAACCACAGTCTCCCCACCCTCTTAGGTATGATCTAAATTCCTTTGTACCTGTTGTATTTAATCCTATTTAATCCTCACAAAACCTTTCTGTTATACATGTCTGAGGGACTGAGGCACAGAGGGCTTAGGCCAGGGGCCCAAGGTCACAGAGCTAGTAAATGGCAGACCTGAGATTTGAGCCTACCTGAGTGATATTTCTAAGAAACTGCAGACTTCTCCCACAGGAAAGTACTGTAACATGGTGTTTACGTCAGACTCCTAACCCAGACTGCTTCCCATAAACTGCTTCAGTCAAAGGTAGAGTTCAACAGGGATACTGAGGCAGATTATTCCTGGGAGTATAGGGAACTCTTATGTCACCAACTTTGGCTCAAGGATGCTCCAACAGCTTTGCTAAAACTTCTTTAGTCTACATGGCAGGCCATGGTGCCTCCACCCTACCTTTTCTCTCTCTTTCTCTCTCTCTGCTTTACTTAGGGTCAGATTTCCATCGTAGCCTTCTTTTTGGCCTCTTCTGACTTCCTCCCTGCTTCCTTTCACATAGATGTTTCCCCCAATAAAATCCTTGCACACTTAATCCTGTCTTGGCATCTATTCTTTGGAGTCCCCTACTAACAGATAGAATGACTGGCATTCTATCTACCCCCAAACCTGGTTCCAGTTGTTTAGCTCAGGGTGGTGATGATGGGCATGACTTCTTTGAACAAAAGATATTCCTGGTAAACCTAAAACTCACTAATTCATGTATCTTACTATGGGAGACATAGGATATATCTGGAAGAGGATATAAGAAAAAATAATGTATGGGCCAGAAAGCAAAGCAAAAAATACAAGGAAAGACAGCATGCAGAGTCAGCAAACATGTGGTAGAGAAACAATGGGACCAAATTAATTATCAGGTTAAACTGTTGAAAATTTCTAGAAAAGAGAAAGGTAACAACAGAAGGAAATAGCATATCCAGCCTCCATCCACTCCCCTGAGGAAAGAGTGTATAAGAGAAAAGTGCCTCCCAAGGCCTCTAACATCTCAGGGATGAAAAAAAGACAGCGACTTGAGGAGCAAGTGGGAGAGAGGTAGATCCTCCTTCAACCCCTGCAGTATAATCTTCTGCAGTAACAAGAACAGCTTCTGTTCTAGAATCTGCTGAAGGCAATTCCTTAGCTGAAACAAATGAGGAACTAAATGAGAAATTTCCCCTAAAGAACAGGTTTTATGGGCCTAAGCGATTCCACACTAGAGGCAAAAAGTTGAAGGAGCTATCTGGGTGCAGGACCGATAGGGAATACCACTAGCAGAGTCCACCCTTAAAGGTTCACAGGGAAAATGGAAATGGAGCGATATTTTTTTAATATGCTGTAAGGGAAACACAGATCCCTCAAATAAGACTGGGACACTGGGGCTGCCACCATTTCTAATGGCTCTATTTTATAAGAAGACAGCGGAGTCTCTGTTGCCATTCTTTGAGAGAAGACAGTGTGCAGGGGTGAATCTTCCCCGATAAGGCAAATGCATAGGGCCAAAGTTAACCTCATGATGGGAGTTTCCTCCCAGCCGAGTTTACTTCAGGGGACTTGCCTGGCTGGACACGGAGGAGACCGAAACCCAGACCATCACCATGAGCTTCTTTACTCCAGTACCACTGAGTCTCATAAATGCTTCGACAACCGGTTGTGGGAGGGGTTTTTGATGATGCTTAAGCTAGGATAACTGCTCTGGGTCTGGAGACAGACTTGTTGCTACTGTGATCATCTTTGATGTGCTATTAATTTTGTACTCTTTTAAAGTTGGTCATATAAGAGACTAGTTCAGCTTCTAAGTCTTGAGAATATCGCACCTGACCAGTGGAAGTCAATGTAGGCTGAGGGTGGTAAAGGAGCCCCCTCTGATCTAAACATTGAGATGCACTTTGGCTGAGTCTGAGCAGAATAAGAAACTGAGGCAGGAAGAAACTTCAGACCTCAACTTTTCTTTTTATCTTAAAGGGAAAGTGAATTTAATCTTTGAACTTTCTCCCTGGAAATTTCATAATGGTAGGTTAAACTTTGGAGACACTGTTGGCATTTTATTATTGATGTATCTTACTGTTATCATTTAATTTCATTGTGGAACTTTGGATGAGCTCTATTGGACAACATGGGTGGGTACAATTTGGGATGGGAAATAGACTAGGGGGTGAGTTTTCAACCAAGGATGTAGAATCCTTGGAGGTGATTTAACATAAATACTGTCTTAACTATTTTGGCTTCAACTGAAGCCTGGCTTGTCCCAGAGGCCCTCACTCTCCTGCAACACTCTCCAGTGGATGCTTTCTCTCCTTTCTCAGAGTGTTCCTTTATCCAGATGATTAATCTCTATTACTCTTTATCTTGGAAACAACCCTGCTCCTACAGGGCTTGTAGCTCTTCTATTCCCCATCACTGCCATCCACCAACCTCTTGGTCTCCACCTTCATCAGTGAAGACTTTGACTCTTAAGTTCTCATCCTTCCATACCTCTGCTATTATCCTGGATGACTTCAACTCATTCTTGCAAAAGGGCCCTGCTAACATGTAAATAGCTTTAATTGCTTCAATCTCTGCATATCCAATGACTCCCAAATTCACTTTCTTGAGCAAGTCTCAGGGCCATACCTTGGACATTGCCATTATTCAGAAATGCCTCCTACCTGAAATATTATTATAATACCATAGTGATATTATTATAATTTATTATATTATGATATAATAAAAATTACTGTAATACTGTAGCAACACTATAATAATATTATTCAAATATGCTGTTCTCTCCTTCCAGCTCTCTGATTCATTTACTTATACTTTACCTTTCCTCCTGAAGTTGTGGAATTTGGACTATAGGCTCAGAATTAAAAAACATGGCTTGTTGTTGATGATAACTGCCTTGCAGAAAGAAAAATAGGGAGGCAGTCACCTGCAAGAGACTGGAAACCATCACATCCACGTTCTTTTACACACCAACAGTATAATTTTCTGTTATATGTGACTATCATCTAGGATCTCCTCTGAGAGGAGACACCCATCTACTGATCAAAGGCCTTAGGACACAAAGATAGAATTGAGTTTATGATGTAATGCAAGGAGAGAGGGAAAGGTCTTGGAGACACAAATAATAAAAATGTCAAAAATAATTAATGTCAATACCTTACAGTATTTGTTCAGAAAACATTCAATAGCTACAAAATGGCTGTGATATTTGTCTCACAAGGTAAAATATTAAGGGTCTGATGATTGATACTTTAGCTTCCCTAACTCCTGACATGCTGTGCTGTCTTGTTGTGGAGGGGCTGATGTCCTCAGTAACAGGCATCCCAGTCCCTTAGTCCCTCTGCTTTATCTCAGCCAACTTTATATATATAGAGAGAGAACTTTTCCATCCAACCTGGAGGGCCTCATCCATCATTTTGGCCATTCTTTTGCCTTACTCTCTTTCCCCTTTGTCTTTCTGTTGCAATCTAGCAAAACCCCAGCCTGGAATTAGGCCAGCAGTCCATCCTCTACAGGTGTATTCCCAGCCACTGAGCACTGCCAGGGAAAATGACAACACTTAAAGATTTTCGGCCACCACAAACTCAGGGTCTCCCCAAAGATATAGGTACTGACTTAAAAGAAATCGCTAATATATGACCTTAAATTGTAAAACAGTAGGATGCATTGCAATATATTTCCTAGAAATATTATATGTATATGTGAAAAGGATTTGTATTTGCTTTGAAACAGTACAAATTGTGGCCCCAACTAATAATAGTGGCTTTCTTTGAGAATTAGATTTTGAAAGGCTTTTACATGTGCCCCATTTAAAAATATTTTCAAAATGCAGAGGTAATTCATGCAAAAGTATGCAAACAACACATATATATTTTGCATATTAAAGATATATGCTCCTGGAAAAAATATATATAAATATATATATATGTTCCTGGGCAGGTAACAGTGGCTCAGTGGCAGAGTTCTTGCCTGCCATGCCAGAGACCCAGTTTCAGTTCCTGGTGCCTGCCCATGTGAAAAACAAAAAAACACTTATATATGTTCTTCTCTCTTTTTATTCTTTCCCCTCTTTGGCTTTCAATTCCCAAGTCAAACACTGCTGTAATATTTAAAATTTCCAATAAGCATGAATTTCCTTCATAATCAGAAAGAATAAAGATGAACAGATTGAACAAAGAATCATAGTATCCAACCTTGGTTGGGCCTCTGGAAATGGCCAGAATCCTTTCCTCATCTCCCTAACAGGGTTTACTCTGCTATTCTTTGTAAGTGTTCTTCCAACCCTTCTCTACCATCCCCTCAATTACAGCCCTGCACCCTTCTCTCTCACATTCAAAAAATGACTGTACCTCCTACTTCACAAAAAAATAGAAGCCAACAGATGTAAGTCCTTTAATGTCATGCAGCTTCTGCCTGTCAGTTGTCCATCCTCTTCTCACCCTTCCATCACCATGTCCTTTCTCAAGCTTAATCTATGTCCTAATGGTTCCCTTCCCACTGATTCAGGGTCTCTGATCCTCTTCCAATCTTCTCCACATCAGGAAATGACACCACAATCTACCCATATGCTCAGGCTGAAAATACCTATGAGGAAGTGACATCATCAACATGGTGACCTAAGCCATCCCTGAAAAAGCCTCTCCAGAGAATCAGTGAATAAAAAGATAAAATCCCACTTACTTAGAACCCTAGAAAATGGTAGAGACTGGAGAAGGACTCCACAAATTCTGAATCAAAGGAAAAGAAAAATATCAGGTAGGAAATTTCCATTCCGGACATTGTAGTCCATTCCCCTCCCCCTCACTCAGTCCTGTGAAGCTTAGCAATAGGACAGAGGCAACTACCTGGGTCTCTCCCACCACAGATACAGAATATAGAGCCACTCACAATAGTGGTTTAGAACCCCTGCATATCCAGGCACAAGAGACCCAAATCTGCAGAGACCCAGGTGAAATACAAGCTTCTAAGCTGCAAACAAAAGGTCCACAGGGGGAGAGGGTAAAAGAGACTGTGCAGAACTGCTGGTAAGAGGTGTGGTCACTCAAACCAGTTTCTGTTGACTGGACCACTAAAATTCAAAACAAACTTTTCTGAAGTTACCCACCTTTCCATATTGACCCCATCTGGTTCTTCAGGGCAATATACCCCAATGGGAAAGAAACTTGAGGCAGAAAAGACTCACAGAAAAACAAAAGGGTTGAACTGAACTGCTGTAAGATAGAATAGTTCCAAGAACTGAAATGTGTAAGAGGAGGGGGTCACTGAATGAGGGAGAGAATTTAAGCAAATCATAGGATCTAGGGAGAAAATTCTGCATAAAAACAAATATGAACAGATCAAGATTCCCAGAGAAGAAATAGAGGAAAGGAAGCTTTCCCTGGAGATGAAACAATTGCATAAAAAGTTCAATCTTTAAAATCATACTACATATACAGGGCAAGATGAGGAAGAGCTGAGAAAATCTGAGCAGTTAAATACAGGCTATTCTAAAGGTCTAAAAAAGCTGACCCTTAAAACAGCCTTAATCCAAAGCTAATCAACAATAAAATTCTAGACAAGAGGAAGAAACTGACCTTCAGAGTTAACTCATCAGGATAATCAGATACCTAGACATAAACAAAAATTTGCAGATGAGACTAAGAACCAGGAAGGTATGGCTCTATCAAAGGAACGTCAAGGAGAGGCAGAACTGGGAGCAACTAATCAGAGAAGTTAAAAAGAATCTCCTAAGTCAATTCAAGGATATGAAGGGAGATATGGATAAAGAGCTAAAAGATATTAAGAAGACAATGTTTAAGCATAAGGAAGACTTTGAAAGTATAAAAAGAAGCATAACAGAAATTATGACAAAATAGTAGAGAGGCACAATGGTAGAAATTAAAAATATGAGACTTCTGGGAAGATGGCAGAGTAGGATAGGCTGGATTCACCCCTGGTCCAAAGGACAAGAAAGGGGATGGGGTAAAAATGACTGGGACTGCAGTCCTGGGGGTTGAGTGATTGAAGAGGGTCTCCAATATTTCATAGGGAGGAAGGGGGCACAGATCGGGACAGAAGAGTAGGTGGGTCTGATCAACTGTGACCCCCACAGGGGAGAGGGCAGCAGCTTGTGGGAAGTGTGGATCTAAGGAAACTGATAATCCCTCTGCTGCAGTCTGCTCCTGCTGCTAAGTGGTGAAACCTCCCCACATGGCCTGCAGCTGACAGCACCTGTGGGGAGTTCAGAGTCGTGCCTAGCTGTCCACTGTGAAAAGCCATACCCTCAGGGTGCTGGGAGCAGCTGCCCAGGTGGGCAGCACGAACAGCTGTCCAGTCGGGCATAGTGAGCAGTAGATCCACTAGGCGCCTGGTTGCTGTGATCAGCTCCTCGCCTGGTACTGCAATCAGCTCCCCTGTCAGTGCGTCAGGAGCAGCTCTCAGCTGCTGTGAGGCATCTTCCCAGCCCATCACTGCAGTTGGGGAGGGGCAGGCCTGAGGGAAGGAGGTTCCTCAGGAGCATCACCTGCTGGGAAGAAGCTGTAAGTACAGTCTGACAAACTCCCTATCGGCCTACGTCTTTTATTTTTTAAACATATTTTTTCTATATTTATTATTATTGTTGTTGCTATTTATTTTTATTTATATATTTATATTTTTAATTATTATTTTTTCTTTTATTTTCTCTCTCTTCTGGGAGCACCAGTTTGAGCTCATTACCAATTTATCTTGGGGTGTTTCCTTCTGACTTTGGAGCCTACTATTGCTGAGGTGTGTTTTTTTAATTTAATTTTATTATTATTATCAACATTTTGGGGGGATGGGCCAGGAATCAAGCTAATTCTTCCACGTAGTGGGTGGGTGATCTGCCACTGAATTACCCATGTGACCCTGCCTAGCATTTTTTTTTATTTTTATTTTTTACACATAACATTTTTTGAAAATATTTTTATTGAGAAATCTCTATACACATACAGTCTAACCATATTATACAATCAATGGCTCACAATATCAAAGAGTTGTGTGTTCTTCATAATGATCATTTTGAGAACATTTGCATCACTCCAGAAAAAGAAGTAAAAGAAAAGAAAAAGAACTCATACATCCCATACCTCAAACTCTTCCTTCTCATTGATCCAAAGTATTTCAATCTACCCTTTTTTTTTCTAACATGGGCAGGCACCAGGAATCGAACCCAAGCCTCCAGCATGATAGGCGAGCACTCTGCCACCGTGGCCTGCCCAATCGACTCAGTTTTTAACTTTTATCTCCCCCTATTCTTTATTTATTTTTTATCCTTATTTATTTCTTTATTACTCATTGATTCATACCCTGGATAAAAGGAGTATCAGAAACAAAGTTTTCACAATCACACAGTCACATTATAAAAGCTATACAGTTAAACAGTCCTCTTCAAGAACCAAGGCTACTGGAACACAGTTCAACAGTTTCAGATATTTCCTCTAGTCACTCCAATACACCATTAACTAAAAAGGGATATCTATATAATGTGTAAAAATAACCTCCAGGGTAACCTCTCGGCTCTGTTTGAAATCTCTCAACCACTAAGACTTTACATTGTCTCATTTCTTTCTTCCCCTTTTTTCTCATTCCCATGATGCTTGGTCCAGGCTCATCCCTGGGAGACAGGTACCATGTTGCCAGGGAAATTTACACCCCTGGGAGTCATGTCCCATGTAGTGGGGAGGGCAGTAAGTTCACCTGCGAAGTTGACTTAGAGAGAGAGAGGCCACATCTGAGAAACAAAAGAGGTTCTCTTGGGGTTACTCTTAGGCATAATTATCAGTAGGCTTAGCTTCTCCTTTGTCCCTATGAATAAGTTTCATAGGGGCAAGTCCCAAGATTTAGGGCTTAGCCTATTGAATTGGCTGTCCCCCCTGCTTATGAGAACATTAGGAATTCCCCAGATGGGGAAGCTGAATATTTTTTCCTTCTTCCCAGGCCCCCAAAGGGACTTTGTAAATACTTTTTTATTCTCTGCCGAAATTATTCGGGGGATAGATCAGGGCATCACAGTAACCTGTACAAATCAACAAGATCTCATGCCTTTGTCAGGATTCCATGTAATCATGGTGTTCAAGTAAAACTGAACATACAAGTTAAATTAGATAATGTGCTACCCAAAATATAAATTTTGCACCAAATAAATATCTATCTCTTTGGTCTTGCACAGATGTTGAAGTTTGAAAATATGGGCCATATCATCCTTTACCCAGTATTCTGATTTACCTCAGTCCCTATCTAAATCAGCTGCATTCATATCCGTAGATGAAGTCTGGTCATTTTCCAGCTTTTTAAACATTGCTGAATGGGGTAATGCTGTCTTTTACAGCTTCAGTGCTCCAACTCGGAGTCTTGGGTCTCATGTAAATACCTGAAGTTTCAGGGAATGATCAGGTTATATACAAATAGCTCAGTATATCAGAATTCAGTTAGAACTCCGAAATATATGTGACTGGTATAAGAGCTTACCATCTAGGAACCTTCAAAATAGGGCCCAACCTGATAACCCATGCTCTTGACTTCAATTCTCTGAGGTTTTATATTATAGTTAGTCCATATGAGTGAGGCATAATATTTATCTTTTTGTTCCTGACATTTCATTCAGCATATGGTCCTTAAGGTTCATGACCTAATTGCAACCCTCACAACTTCATTTCTTTTTGCAGTCACTCAGTATTCCATTGAATTTAAAAACCATAGTTCCCTCTTCCATTCCTCAGTCACTGCATCCTTAGGCCTCCTCCATCCATTGTGAAACCCTAACATTGCCGCCATAAACATCAGTGTGTAAATGTCCATTCATGTCCCCACTCTCAGTTCCTACAGGTATATAACTAGCAATGGGGTGTAGGATAATATGGCAACCCCACCTCTAGCCTCCTGTGGAATCACCAAGCTGCCCTCCAGAGGGGCTGCACTTCTCATTCCCTACCAACAGTGAGTAGGTACATCTCTTTCTCCACATCTTCTCTAGCACTTGTTTCTCTTTGTTCATTTTCAAACAATTTTATTAAAAAATCATATGGTCCAGCCTAAGTAAATAGACATGACTTCATCACCATAATCTATATGAAGACATTTCCTTCTCTTTTACAAAGAAGCTATACCCTTCCCCAATGTTCCCTGCTTGTTGACATTAAGTGGAAGCATATTAAAATGTTACTGTTGACTACAGATGCTAGCTTGCATTGATTGTACTTTTTCATGTATAACAGATTCCACACCTTGCAATGTTGATATTTGTGGTGGCTAGGTTCTGGTGTCAACTTGACCAAATTATCACACTCAGTTGTCTAGTCAGGGAAACAATGGCCTGACCATTGCAGCACAGATATTCTGTGGCTGGCTGATTAAATCATCAGTGAGTTGATTGCATTTGTGGCTGATTACATCTGAGATCAACTAAGATACATCTCCCACAATGATATAATCCAATCATTTGAAGACTTTTAAGGAAGAAGAGAGAATCTTTCACTGCTTCTTTAGCCAGCGAGCTTCTCCTATGGAGTTTGTCCAAACCCTTCATCAGAGCTGCCATCTTTATAGCCTGTCCTATGGATTATGAATTCTTTCACTCCCATGGGTGCATGGGACACCTTTATAAACCTCATATTTACAGATCTCTCCTATTGGTTCTATTTCTCTAGAGAACTGTGACTAATACAGCTCAGTTTCAGGAGTTGTTCTTGAGAAACAGAATCTTAAAAATGGGTTTTTACTATTGGTTTTCTACTCTGACTAGACTCAGAGGAACTAAAGACTCTATTTCCAATAATCAAGATGGCACTTACAGTCCATGGGATGATTTGGCACAAGAGATACTCAAAATATCACCATAAGATTCTGCTAATTGTATGTTTATTTGAGGCAAGGCTCTAGGGGATAATGTTTTTGACACCTTTATGGAGTTCTGTGGAATTAAGAGGTATAAAGATGTTGGCTGGTTTTTGTTAGACATACTGGATACAGTGATAAGGGAAAGGGATGAGCTGAAGCCTTCAAATTTGAAACTTAAGTGCCATTTGAACGATGCAAAAATTTCCATGTGTGGCCTGAAAGAAAATCTTAATTCCTATAGTCACAGACTTGAGATCTCCGAAAACCAGAAACAGATCTTCATTGTGTGAGTAGCAGATTTACAATCTGTATTCTTGGGGAGGGCCTTTTTACATTGCCCCAAATTTACACTGTTAACCTTCATTCCATCCTTCACCAAGGAGACCTATAGCCTTTTGCCAGGGTGACTGTGCACTGGGGAAAAGAAAATCAACAGATATTTCTGAGATTATCAGACTCTGGCTCAGAAGTGACACTAATTCCAGGAGACCCAAAATGTCACCCCATTCTACCAGTCAGATGGGGGCTTATAGAGGTCAGGTGATAGAAGGAGTTTTAGCTCAGGTCTGTCTCACAGTGGGTGAGGGTCTCACATGGGTCCCTGGACCCATTCTGTGGTCATTTCCTCAATTCTAGAATGCATAATAGGAATTGACATACTGAGCAACTGGCAGAATCCCCACATTGGTTCTCTGACTCATGGAGTGAGGGCTATTATGGTAGGAAAGGCCATGTGGGAGTCACTAGAACTGCCCTTACCCAGCTAATAGTGAATCAGAAGCAATACCATATTGCTGGAGGGATTGCAGAGATTAGTGCCACTCTTAAGGACTTGAAGGATGTAGGGGTGGTGATTCCCACCACATCCACATTGATCATTCCTATTTGGCCTGTGCAGAAAACAGATGGGACTTGGAGGATGACAGCGGATTATCATAAACTTAACCAGGTGGTGACTCCAGTTGCAGCTACTTTCTAGATGTGGTGTCACTGGTTGAGTAAATCAACACATCTTCTGGTACCTGGTATGCACCTATTGATCTGGCAAATGTTTTTTCTCAATAGCTGTCTGTAAGGACCACCAGAAACAGTTTGCATTCATCTGACAGGGCCAGCAGTATACCTTCAGCTTTCCTGACTCAGGGGTATGTCAATTCTCCAGCCATATGTCACAATCTTGTCTGCAGGGACCTTGATCATTTCTCCCTCCCACAAGACATCATTCTGGTCAATTATATTGATATCATGCTGATTAGACCTAGTGAGCAAGAAGTAGCAACTACACTTAGTTGCTCTAGTCTTATTGGTAAGGCATTTGTGGGTCAGGGGATGAGAGATAAATTCAATGAAAATACAGGGGCCTTCCACCTCAGTAAAATTTCTAGGTATCCAGTGGTGTGGGGCATGTTGAGATATCCCTTCTAAGGTGAAGGATAAGCTGTTGCATCTGGCCCCTCCTATGAACAAAAAAGAGGCACAATGCCTAGTTGGCCTCTTTGGATTTTGGAGACAACATACTCCTCATTTGGGTGTGCTACTCTGGCCCATTTACCAAGCAACCAGAAAAGCTGCTCGTTTTTGAGTTGGACCAGAACAAGAGGACGCTCTGCAGCAGGTCCAGGCTTCTGTGCAAGGTGCTCTGCCACTTGGGCTGTATGATCAAGCAAATCCAATGATGCTGGAAGTGTCAGTGGCAAATAGGGATGCTGTCCGGAGCCTTTGGCAGGCCCTTTTAGGAAAACTATAATGCAGACCCATCTGCTGCAGATAATTTCTCTCTTTTTGAAAAATAACTTTTAGCCTGCCAAACTTACTGCCTGACTAAGGCAGTCATGGTGCATAATTCTTTCAATGTACTGCTGGATTCAATATGCAAGTATTTTGTTGAGGAGTTTGCATTTCTATTCATTAAAGAGACTGGTCTGTAATTTTCTTTTCATGTAGTATCTTTGTCTGGCTTTGGTAATAGAGTGATATTGGCTTCACATAATGAGTTAGGTAGCTTTCCCTCCTCTTCAGTTTTTTTGATTTGAAAGTTTGAGCAGGATTGATACTAATTCTTTTTTGAATACTTGGTAGAATACACATGAAAAGCCACCTGGTCCTGGACTTTTCTTTTTTGCAAGCTTTTTCACAGCTGATTCAATCTCTTTACTACTGATTGGTTTGTTGAGGTCATCTATTTCTTCTCAAGTCCACGTTGGTTGTTCATGTCTTTCCTGAAAGTTGTGCATTTCATATATGTTGTCTAGTTTATTAGTATATAGCTGCTCAAAGTATTCTCTCAATACCACCTTTATTTATGCAGAAGATTTATTTATTTGCATCCTCTCTCTGTCTCTTTTTTGTCAGCCTAGTTATAAGCCCATCGATTTTATTGATTTTCTGAAAGAACCAATTCTAGTCTTGTTGATTTCCTTGATTGTTTTCATATTCTCAATTTCACTTATTTCTGCTCTAATCTTCATTATTTTTTTCCTTTTGTTTGCTTTGGGGTTAGTTTGCTGTTTTTTCTCTAGTTCTTCCAAACAAACTGTTAATTCCTCGGTTTTTGCTCTTTTTTAATATAGGCATTTAAGACAATAAATTTCACTTTCAGCACTGCCTTTTTAAAAAACTTTCTTTTAAGAAAACAAATAATAATACACTTAGAACTACCAAAAAATGGATATCTTAGTTAGCATAACCATAGGTACACTTAAATAAAGTATCTATATAATCATTGTAAAACCTGGGTTTGCACAGTAAGTTTCATAAACCAATTTAAAATTAAGGCAAGAAGGAAAAAATTTACAAATTCAGGTAGCAAAATTCTTAAATTCTAAATGTAAATGCTTAGATACCATTTGATCAGCTGTCAAAACTGTGAATGTTCTCAAAATATCAAGTAGAAAGTTCTTAGAAATATCTGTATTGCTATAGTAATGACCTGCGTTACTAAATATTTTCCTAATTTCAGCAAAATATGAAGATGAAAGAATTTCTACAATTAACACATGGAAATCTTTTTTTTAATTTATTTATTAATTAAAAAATTAAGAAACAAAACATCACTATACATAATCAGTAATTCACAATATCATCTCTTAGTTGCATATTCATCATTTCTTAGAACATTTGCATTAATTCAGAAAAAGAAATAAAACGAACACAGGAAAGAAAAAAAAAGATTATACCTACCATAACCCTTACCCTTTGCTTTCATTGATCACTAGCATTTCAAACTAAATTTATTTTATCATTTGTTCCCCCTATTATTTATTTTTATTCCATAACATATGAAAATCTTAGCCACCTAAAATAATCCATTAACATTTAATGTTGTTACTGTAAAGGCAATACTTTCTTCTACCATTTGGCTTTTGGATTTTATATGTCATATCTAATTTTTTCTCCTTTTACCTTTACTGATAGTCTTCATATCTACACTTTTCTCCAGCCCTCTCTGTCCTACCTTTTCCTATCTGCCTGTAGTGTTCCCTTAGTATTTCTTGTAGAGCTAGTCTCTTAGTCACTAATTCTCTCAGTGATTGTCTGAAAATATTTTAATCTCCCCTTCAGTTTTTTTCCAATTTATGTTTCTATTTATTTATTTAATGCAAGAAGTCCATTTATTACAATGTATTTATAACATAACATACCATGTATTATATTTTTTTAAATTCATTGAAAAAATAAAGAAAAAGTTAAGTAGAAAATGTGAAAATGAGGTTTGGCCATGCAGATTTGAATAGGAAATGTGAGCCTTATATAAATAGAAGCAAATTATTGCTTAAACTAAGGATTTCATGAAAATGAAAATGTCCTATTTGATAGTTATGAGCTTGAAGATAGACATAAAAATTATTTACAACATTGCATAGTGAAGAAAGAAATGAAATTTCATATGTACATACTTATGTGAATGTGTACACACATGCACACAAGATTCAAGTGAAGAATATGGAGAATACACAAAGAAAGAAAGAAAAAGAAATAGAAGCAAGGAAGAAATGTTTTATAGGTAATGGCTGGCCTTTCCTTATCAGATATATAAAAAAGAACCTATAAATTGTGAGTAGAATAGCTTTAGTTAACCTTTCCAGGTACACTGTTTACTCACTCCATCCTTCTTTGTTTATTGGAGCTTAATTTCTTGGATGTAGCAACCAGTTCACTTTTCTTGGCTTCCTCTCTCTTCCCCTTTTATTTTTTTTCCCTCAAAACACTCTTTATTTTTGTCATTTCAGTTATAAACATTATAGTAGTGACCTGTTGTTTATAAGTACCTGTTTCAGTAGAAAAAAAACTGGAAATATGCACCTAAAAGCAGTGATATGAGTTCTGCCATATTCCAAAAGGGAATAGCTAAACTTTAACATACATTTGAAGGATTGTGAAAAACTAAAGAGATATAAATGGCAATTGGGTATGGTCAGGTGGGTTTAAAAGAACCAAAGTCACTTCTATCAATGAAGATAAAAATATTTGCAACAATTTAAATTTTAAAAATTATTGAGAAAGTTACTTAAAATAAGAATCTGAAGAAACAATTAGTTAACTTGACAAAGGATCTGAAAAAAATTGCGAAGTATATTTCACATTATCAGGAAAGTATAAAATATGGGGGGAAAATTAAGTAACACAGCAGAGAGGATAATAACATATAAGGTCTCTCATTTGGGTTCTGGTCTTTACCTACTAAATCCAAAGGGAAAAATAAACTTTACAGTGGAAAAACCTGTCTGACACCATCTTAGCCAAATGATAACAGTTAATATAACTAGGTTTGGAATATATTGATATCTTGTGCTTCCATACTAGACAAACTTCTGTAATATTTTTTTCAAAAATCGCACAACCTGATTGAAATTACCAGGAAACCTCAGAGAAATGTAAATTGATAGGCATTTTTTTCAAAATAAATGGTGTACACTTTCCAAAATATTAGTAATAAAGAACAAAGAAAAATGTCAGACTGTTACAGATTAAAAGGACAGATGCAATGTATGGTTTTGATTTATGCAGGTATATGCTATATTAAACTTTTGTTTAATCTTTTTTCCTTCCTCATGCAAAAACATTTTTTAATTTGTACATTTAATCACCATCATTATACACTTTAGGCATTCCTAAATTATACCATTTCAGTCTTTATCACCTATTTTTTCCTTCAGGTTTCATACATGCCTTCAACACTTCTCCATCATTTTCACATTCAGCTTCATTCAGTGTACTTATATTATTGTGCTGCAATCAGGTATTGTTGTGCTATCCATTTCTGAAGTTTTTACAATAAGTTTTGTTGCACAGTCTATCCTTTCAGTATCAATTACCCAATCTCTACCCTATTTCTTTCTCCTGATAACCAGTGTTCTTAACCAAAAGTCTCCAAGTTCCCTCATTAATGTTAGTTCATAGCAGTGAGGACATACAGTATTTGTCCTTTTGTTTCTGGCTAATCTCACCCAGAAATTGTCTTCAAGATCTATCCATGTTGTTACATGTTTCATGACTTGCAGCTGTGTACATTCCATCATATGTATACACCACAGCTTGTTAAGCCACTCAGCTGTTGATGGACATTTGGGCTGTTTCCATCTCTTGGCAATTGTAAATAATGCTGCTATAAACATAGGTGTGCAAATATCCGTTTGTGTCCTAGGCCTCATGTCCTCTGAATAGACACCTAGCAATGGGATTGCTGGCTCATATGGCAAGTCTATACTTAGCTTCCTAAGGAACCACCAAACTGCTTTCTACAGCGATTGTACCATTTTACATTCCCACCAGCAGTGGATAAGCATGCCTCTTTCTCCACATTCTCTCCAGCAATTATCATTTTCTGTTTTTTTTTTTAATGGCCATTCTGGTGGGTGTGAGATGATAACTCATCATGGTTTTTATTTGCATTTCCCTAATAGCCAGTGAAGTTGAGCATCTTCTCTTGAGCTTTTTAGCCATTTGTATCTCCTCTTCTGAGAAGTGTCTATTCATGTCTTTTGCCCATTTTCATTAGCTCTAGTAGTTTTGCTGTGGATTTTTCAGGGTTTTCGACATATAGTATCAGATCATCTGCAAACAGTGAGAGTTTTACTTCTTCCTTTCCAGTTTTGATGCCTTGTATTTGTTTTTCTAGTCTAATTGCTCTGGCTAGAACTTCCAACACAATGTTGAATAACAATGGTGATAGTGGACATCCTTGTCTTGTTCCTGATCTTAGGGGGAAAGTTTTCAGTTTTTCCCCATTGAGGATAATGTTAGCTGTGGGTTTTTCATATATTCCCTTTATCATGTTGAGGAAGTTCACTTCTATTCCTATCCTTTGAAGTGTTTTCAACAGGAAAGGATGTCGAATTTTGTCAAATGCCTTTTCTGCATCAGTCAAGATAATCATGTGGGTTTTCTGCTTTGATTTGTTGATATGGTGTATTACATTAATTGATTTTCTTATGTTGAACCATCCTTGCATACCTGAGATGAATCCTACTTGGTCATGATGTATAATTCTTTTAATGTGTTGCTGGATTCGATTTGCAAGAATTTTGTTGAGGATTTTTGCATCTATATTCATTAGAGAGATTAGTCTGTAGTTTTCTTTTATTGTAATATCTTTGTCTGGCTTTGGTATGAGGTGATGTTGGCTTTGTAGAATGAGTTAGGTAGCTTTCCCTTCTCTTCAATTATTTCAAAGAGTTTGAGCAGGATTAGTACTAATTCTTTCTTGAATGTTTGGGAGAATTCACATGTGAATCCATTGGGTCCTGGGATTTTCTTTTTGGGGAACTTCTTAAAGACTTATTCAATTTCTTTACTTGTGATTGGTTTGTTGAGGTCGTCTATTTCTTCTCGAGTCAATTTTGGTTGCTCATACCTTTCTAGGAAGTTATCTATTTCTTCTACATTGTCCATTTTATTAGAATAAATTTGTCCATAGAACCCTCTCCTTATTTCCTTTATTTCTATACGGTCAGTGGTTATGTTTCCTCTTCCATTTCTGATCTTATTTATTTGCATCCTCACTCTTCTTTTTGTCAATCTCACTAAGGGTCCATCAATCTTATTGATTTTCTCATAGAACCAACTTCTGGTTTTGTTGATTTTCTCAATTGTGTTCATGTTCTCAATTTCATTTATTTCTGCTCTAATCTTCATTATTTCTTTTCTTTTGCTTCCTTTGGAGTTAGTTTGCTGTTCTTTCTCTACTTCTTCCAAGTGGACAGTTAATTCCTCGATTGTAGCCCTTTCTTCTTTTTTGATATAGGCATTTAGGGCAATAAATTTCCCTTTTAGCACTGCCTTTGCTGCATCCCATAAGTTTTGATATGTTGTGTTCTCATTTTCATTTGCCTTGAGATATTTACTGATTTCTCTTGTAATTTCTTCCTTGACCCACTTTTGTTTAAGTGTGTCATTGAGCCTCCACATATTTGTGAATTTTCTGGCAGTCTGCCTATTATTGATTTCCAGCTTCATTCCTTTATAATATGAGAAAGTGTTTTGTATGATTTCAATCTTTTCAAATTTATTGAGACTTGCTTTGTGACCCAGCATATGGTCTATTCTTGAGAATGATCCATGAGCACTTGAGAAAAAGGTGTATCCTGCTGTTGGGGGGTGTAATTTTCTATAAATGCCTGTTAAGTCTAGCTCATTTATTGTATTATTCAAATTCTCTATTTCTTTATTGATCCTCTGTCTAGATGTTCTGTCCATTGATGAGAATGGGGAATTGAAGTCTCCAACTATTGTGGTAGATGTGTCTATTTCTCTTTTCAGCATTTGCCTTATGTATTTTGGAGCATTCTGGCTCAATACATAAATATTTATGATTGTTATGTCTTCTTGTTGAATTGTTCCTTTTATTAATACATAGTGTCCTTCTTTGTCTCTTTTAAATGTTTTGCATTTGAGGTCTAATTTGTTGGATATTAATATAGCTACTCCTGCTCTTTTCTGATTGCTATTTGCATGGAATATCTTTTCCCAACCTTTCACTTTCAACTTATGTTTATCCTTGGGTCTAGATGTGTTTCCTGTAGGCAGCATATAGATGGGTCCCACTTTTAATCCATCTGCCAGTCTATATCTTTTAATTAGGGAGTTTAATCCATTAACATTTAGTGTTATTACTGTATGGGTAGTGCTTTCTTCTAACATTTTGCCTTTTGGATTTTATATGTCATATTTAATTTTTCTTCTTTTTACCTTTGCTGATAGTCTTCATTTCTACACTCTTCTCCACAACTTTCTCTCCTGTTTTTTCATATCTGCCTCTAGTACTCCCTTTGGTATTTCTTGCAGAGCCAGTCTCTTGGTCACCATTTCTCTCTGATTTTTTTCTGAAAATGTTTTAATTTCTCCCTCATTTCTGAAGGATAATTTTGCTGGATATAGAATTCTTGGTTGGCAGTTTTTCTGTTTAAGTAATTTAAATATATCATCCCACTGTCTTCTTGCCTCCATGGTTTCTACTGAGAAATCTATACATAGTCTTATTGGCCTTCCCTTGTATGTGATGGATTGCTTTTCTCTTGCTGCTTTCAAGATTCTCTCTCTCTCTTTGACCTCTGACATTCTGATTAGTAAGTGTCTTGGAGACACCTGTTTGGATCTATTCTCTTTGGGGTACGCTGCACTTCTTGGATCTGTAATTTTAAGTCTTTCACAAGAGTTGGGAAATTTTCAGTGATAATTTCCTCCATTAGTTTTTCTCCTTTTCCCCTTTTCCCCTCTCTTCTCATTCTGGGACACCCACAACACGTATATTCATGCACTTCATATTGTCATTCAATTCCCTGGGTCCCTGCTCATATTTTTCCATTTTTTCCCATATAGTCTTTTGTTTGTTGGATTTCCAATGTTCCATCCTCCAGTTCACTAATCCTGTCTTCTGCCTCTCGAACTCTAACATTATAGGTTTCCATCGTTTTTTTCATCTCTTCTGCTGTGCCTTTCATTCACATAAGTTCTGTGATTTGTTTTTTCAGACTTTCAATTTCTTCTTTTGGTCATTTCTTGCCTTCTTTATATCCTCCCTCAATTCATTGATTTGATTTCTGATGAGGTTGTCCATGTCTGTTCATACATTCTGAATTAATTGTTTCAGCTCCTGTATCTCATTTGAATTGTTGTTTGTTCCTTTGAATAGGCCATATCTTCAATTTTCCTAGTGTGATTTGTTATTTTATGCTGGCATCTAAGCATTTAATTACCTTAATTAGTTTATTCTGGAAATTGTTTTCACTTCTTTTACCTAGGGTTTTCTTGCTGGATGAATTTGTTGTCTGTCTGTTCTTTGACATTCAGTTCAGCTTTTTCTGGACCACTAGCTTAGGTTTTGTTTAACAAAGCAGAATTTTTCAGTTCTTGTTTTCTTGTTTCTTGTCCTGCCTATATGGTGCATTTTCCCCCCACCCTTGGGAGGGTCTACCTAGGTATTATAGACCCCAGCCAGATTTTCCCAGACCAAACTGGCTTCCTATCAGGAGGAAAGAGTCATTTGTGTCAGCTTTTCCTGAGGGTGAGACCCAGCAGGTGAAAGACTTTCCTGTGAAGTCTCTGGGCTCTGCTTTTTTTATCCTGCCCAGTATGTGGTACTTGTCTGCCTGCATATCCCACCAGCATAAGATGATATGGTACCTTTAACTTTGGCAGACTCTCCCTGCTGTGGGCATGGTGGAGACAGAGGAGAGGTTGTAGGCTGGTTTTAATGGCTTCAAATTACATAGCCCTGTGGTCTGAATTCCTTGAGGGAGGGATTCCAACTGAGTTGGGCCTCACCCTTCCCCTGGGGAAGGCACAAGCTCCAGAAAGGTCTCAAACAAGCTTGTTTCTGCCTGCGCCTGGGGCAGTTGCAGCGTGAGAAGTCCTGCTGCTGTATCCAAAGGCAGTCAAGCCTTTGCAGAAACACAGCCACCAAAACCTGTTTTTTTTCCTTTTTCCATCAGCCTTGCCCCCTTGGTGCCAGGGCAAAAATCAGTGGCCTCCGCTTTGACCAGGTTCACCTGAGCTGGGGGCCTATTTTTAGTAGTCAGAATTTGTGGATTAATTCCATACTTGAAGCTTAGTTGTGCTCATCCACTGCTGCTGGTAAAGTCCCTTTCCTTTCCCCTCTGGGAAGCAGCCTGTGGGGGAGGGGCACTGGCCACTGCTGCTTAGGGAACTCATGGTTCTGGGGGTGCTCGCAGCTGAGCCAGCTGGTCCAGACTGGGGTATGCTGTGTGTTCAGTCGCTGACATGGCCTCAGGTGTTGTTCTGTACTGTTTCTGGTTATTTAGTAGCTGTTCTGGAGGACGAACTAAATCCCACACTTTGCTGAGCTGCCTTCTTGGCTGCCTCCTCAATCAAAGGTTTGAAGTGTAATTTATAGCAGTGAATGATATATGGGAATATGATTAAAAGGGGGAAATTTTAGGTTGTATATGTTACTAGAATAAAAACTGAAACATAAAAAATTCTCATGGTCATCTGATACCCACCCCCCCCAATACCCAGGAATCAATCTTTCTTTTTCTGACTCTCCTTCCCCCTCCCAACCCCACTCAAATCCATAAGCAGTCTGATCTGCTTTACTTTCAAAAAGCTTTTAAATTCACTCCTCTCCCAGCATTTCTAGCATTACTACCCTGATCAAACACTCCAATAGCTGCAATAGTCTCTTAACTAGTCTCATCCTCTACTCATATCCCATTACAGTCCATTCTCCACACATAGTCAGAATGATCATTTTAAAACAGACATTAGACCATTCTCTCCTCTGCTTTCAAACCCTTAAGTGGAATCAAGTGAATCCTTAAGAAGGGCTGGACCGTTCCTGAAGGAAGAGAGTTGAGGTGTGACAGATTCTGCTAACTCTGGAGAAGCAAACCTACACATTGTGGAGAAAGTCACATGGCAGGGAAGGCAGGCAGTCTCTAAAAGCTGAGAAAAGATACCATTGACAGCCAGCCAGAAAGTGGGGACCTCAGTCCTACAACTGCCAGGAGAAACATTCTGCCAACAACCTGAGCTTGGAGCAGGACACAGGGCCTCAGATACAAGCTCTCTGATGGCAAATACCCTGCAGCTTCCCATAAACAATAAGCAATACAAAGAACAACTATGGATTTAAAGCTTCCTGTTAATAGCCTCCATCCAATCAGGTTCTCTCCAGGAGAAATGTAAGGCTGGCAACAAATTAACAAGGGTTGGTTTATTTAACATGGAATAACAACAATCCCTCTGACAAGTTTTGATTTATTCCAGCTCTTTTTTCCATGGAACATCATAAAAGGATCTATGTGTGTGTCAATAGAATGACAGGAGAGAAGTGGCCCAGGGCAGATAGGGTTTGGAAGCTTCTGCCTGATGAGTCTCCTACTGGAAGGAGAATTTCACCACCCAGTTGAGATCTTGTTCCTCAGTTGGGTGGCTGCTTTGCCAGGAAAATGAAGATGTTGAGATCACATAACACAGCCCACATCCAGCAGTCTCACTCTTCTTCACTGAGATCTCTACCCTGGAGCTCTGTTCCCTTTTCAGTCTTATTCTTGCCTTCCTCTTCCCTCTTTTTTGGAGACTCCTTGGAAAAATCAGAGAAGCCTTCTGAACTACCTATCAGGAGAAATATATGAAGAATGTTCTGGGGCTGACCCTGGAAGTTAGGGTAGATATGGCAGACATCTTTGGCTTTTTGACTACCCAGAACCAATTCCAACTTCTTTTAACAATTCTGTGATGGCCAGGTTCATGTATCAACTTGGTCATGTGATGGTGTCCATTTGTCTAGTCAAGAAAACACCATCCTATCTGTTGCTATAAGGACATTTCATGGACTTAAATCATTAGCACATGAGTAATCATGAATGGTTGCATCCATGGCTGATTACATCTGCAATCAACTAAGGGGAGTGTCTTTTGCAATGAATGATGCTTAATCTAATCACCTAAAGTCTTTTAAGGAGAATTTAGGAGACTGTCTCTGCTTCAGCCAGATAGTCTCTCCTGTGGAGTTCATTGAGGACCTTCGTTGGAGCTGCCAGCTTGTGGCTGGCCCTACAGATTTTGGACGCTTATGCCCTCACAGTTGCATGAAACACTTTTATAAATCTCATTTTGGTAGATATCTCCTGTTGGTTCTGTTTCTCTAGATAATCCTAACTAATAAAAATTCCAAAACCCCTTCCAACTTCCCCATCCTCATCTGTGTGCTTCCAGCAGAATTACACCCTTGGCTCAAGAATAGAGCATGTGATTTAGGCCTAAGCCAGTTAGTGAGCTGCATTTCCTTTGCCTCCAATGATTGGTTCATTGAGAAACACATGACTTAACTAGAGCCAATTAGAGAAGCATTAAATCTTTCTCTGGAAGTTCTGGAAAGAAAACTTCGATTATTTTTGCAAGACTTGACCAAGAGAAGTGTGAGATTGGAGCTCCTGTAGCCCTCTTCCTACCCCTGTGGGTGCTCTAGTCTGAGAATACAGTCAAGTCAGGAAGAGGGCAAGAGAGACACAGGATCTTGAATCAAGCCAAACTGAAGCAAGCTCTGACCCCAGACTTTTCAGTTTTGTGATTTAATAAATTTCATTTTGGCTTATACTATATTGGGTTGGATATTCTGTTTCTTGCAATGGAAGGAGTTGTCTGTTTCCTTCTAAGGAAAGACTAGGAGAAACTCCAAAAATAAGAGCTGCAGGAGGAAGACCAGTTTGCAGCCTTTTAGCCAGGAAAGCAATTTTCACATGGGGATATTTGTCCCTTTACATTTATGAGGAAAAAACACAACCTGCAATGTAAGCTTTCAAAGCCTTTATAGTTCCTCCCATCTAAAACTGTTACTTCTACAGGAAAGGGAGTGGGAGGAATCTTTCCTGTTTGTTAGTCAAACAGTTGCTTTAAATTGAACACAGATATGAGTTGATTCCTCATCCATGCCTGTTTCCAGTGACTGTGATTTTAAAGTGCTGATGTTGCCATCTCAAATACACAATTGTTGGGGGTTGAATAATGTTGAATAATGTTCCTCACAAAAGGCAAGTTCAAGTTCCAACCCCTGGTCCTGTGGATGTGAATCTTGTGGATTGTAAGGAGGACCTTTGAAGATGTTAGTAGTTAAGGTGTGCCCAAACTGAATGAGGGTGGGCCTTAATCTAATGTGGCTGAAGTCCTTATAAACAAAGGAAATTTTACACAGAGAGAAACTATGGGAAGCAGCTAGAAGCTGGAAGTCAATGGAATCTGGAAGGCAGGAGAAGATACCACCATATGCATTGCCATGTGATAGAAAAGCCAGGGAACCCCTAGATTGCCAGCCAGCCAGAACATACAAACCACGGGAGGAAGTAAGTCTTCTAGTCTCTGAAACCATTAGCCAATAAGTTCTTATTGTTTAAGCCAAAAAACAAAAACAAAAACAAAAACCCTTCAGTGACTCCTCATTATACTGAAAATGAATTAAAGTTTTCATACATGGTGTATGAGATCTACAAGATCTAGCTTTTGATTACCTCTCTCACCCTGTTTTATCCCACTCTCCCCTTCACTCATAATATTCTAGACACATGGGTAGTTTCACTTTTCTTTCCAGAGGCCAAGCCGGTTTCTGTCTCAGGGCCTTCATACTTGCTGTTTCATCAGATTGTCTCATGGCTAATTCCTTGTCAACCTCACGTTCTAGATCAAATGTTACCTCCTCAGAGAGACCTGAGCACCCATCTAAAGTATACTCTTACCCTCCATCAAGCTTTATCAAATTCACCTACTTAGTTCTTTTTAGAGTATCTAAAATTTATTTTTATATTGCCAGTCTAACCCCAAAGTATATAAGCATATTAGTTCTTTTTTTTTTTTTTTTTTTTTTTTTTTTTTTGCATGGGAGGCACCAGAAATTGAACCTGGGTCTCCAGCATGGCAGGTGAGAACTCTGCCTGATGAGCCACCATGGCCCGCCCATTAATTATTTTTAGAGTATTTAGAACTTATTTTTATATTGCCAGTCTAATCCCAAAGTATATAAGAAGACTTTGCCTGCTTTGTTTGTTGCTGTCTCTCCAGTGCCTAGAACAATGCCTGATAGACAGTAGTTACTTGGTAAATGTTTACTGAATGATGGTTATATGACAGGTGCCTGGGTCCTCATGTAGTACAGAAGATTCAGGGATGACCCTACCTCACTGCTGTGACATGCACTGTCCAAGCCTCAAGAGGCCTCCTGAAGGTCAATCGTTTGTATTCCAAGCTGAGACATTCCTCCCAGCACTTGGATCCAGCCTCCCTAGGGGCACTGTGTCACCATTTCTCTCTGAGTCTCTGGCATGGCCCCAAGCTGCTGTGTAGGAACAGATTCAGGTCTCCTTTTCTTCTGGGATCCACAGATCTTGGTGGTCGTCCTTGGCACAGAGAATATCCTGCCCCTCTGGCTACCTCTGCTTCCCACTTTTCAGTCTCCTGAATGGGTACTCTCCCTCTGAGTCCTAATTTAATATTTTAGAAAATAAAATCTTCCTTGAACTGTGTCCTGGTTGTCAAGGAGGGAAACAGCTCTCTTTCCTCCCAATGCTTTTGTACCAGTGGAAACAAAACTGAAATTAATCTTGTCATAAATTACCATGCCTCAGTCTCACACATTATCACTCAAGCTCCAGAAGACCTTGTCTCCTAAGGCAAGCTGGAAGTTTAGACGAAAAGGAGAGCCAGAAAGGAAAGTTGGTGAATGAAGGTGAATGAAACCAGATCACTCAGCTGACAATACAGGTTGACTCGGTCTACATTTACAGTATTCTTCAGGGTACCTTTTAGCTTAGCCCTGACTATAGTACCTGGACCTAAGAGAATAGGTTCCAAAAACCAAGCCTAGGAGTTCTCTGCTTCTCAAGTAAAGGGGTAAATATTTATTACTATATGACAGGTTCCAGAGCCCTGCTGCAGTACAAAAAATGCAGGGGGATATTACCTCACTGGTATGACACTCACTGTCCAAACCCCAAGAGGCCCCTTGAAGGTCAACACTTTGATGAGTACCTTCTCAAGTGAAGGGATTGTGAACTAAGTTCAGGGAAGAATTCTATATCAGTTATCTATTTTTGTCTAACCCATTATACCAAAACTTAGCAGCTTAAAAACAACAATTTGCTAACTCACAGTTTCCGTAGGTCAGAAATTCAGGAGCTGCTTAGTTTCTGGATTAGGGTCTTTCCTACAGCGACAGTCAAGATGTTGGCTGGGGGAAAGAAAGAGTCTATGGTGCTTAGCCAAGATGGCAGTTTAGCGAGGTGTGGGATTTAGTTCATCCTCCAGAGCAGCTAATAAATAGCCAGGAACAGTATGGAGCAACTACTGGGGCCACATCAGCGACTGGACACACAGCGTACCCCAGTCTAGACCAGCTGGACCAGCTGCAAGGCCACCCAGAACCATGAGTTTCCCAAGCTGCGGCTGCCAGCGCCCCTCCCGCACAGGCTACTTCCCAAAGGAGAAAGGAAAAGGACTTTCCTAGCAACAGGGGCTAAGCACAACTAAGCTCCAACTGTGGGATTAATTCACAGATTCTGACTACTAAAAATAGGCCCCCAGCTCAGCTGAACCTGAGTAAAAGCGGAGGTTGCTGGGTTTTTTGCCCCTACTCAGAGGGGCCAAGGCTGACAGAAAAAGGAAAAAAAAAAGAGGGTTTTTTTTGGATTTGATAAGGTCTAGACCCTGAAGGAAAGGAGGGGGCACATAGGACCTAGAGATACACAGAGCAACACAGCAACTTAAGCTCTTGATTGGAAAATCCGAGGAATGGGGTCCTGCTCTGAAGAGGATTTTTCTCTTTAGTTTTGGTGGCTGTGCTTCTATGGCTTGACTGCTTTTTAGATATAGCTGCAAGGCTTCTCAGGCTCCAATATCCCAGGCATAGGCAGAATTAAACTTGTTTGAGAGCTTGTCTGGAGCCAGTGTCTTCCCCAGGAAAAGGGTGGGTCCCAGCCTAGGTGGAATACTCTGTCAAGGAGTTCAGACTCCAGGGTCTGGAAAAGTGAAGAGATTAAAACCAGCCTACAACCTCTCCTCAGTCTTCACCATGCCCCCAGCAGAGAGAGTCTGCTGAAGTTAAAGGTACCACATCACCTTATACCAGTGGGACTTACAGGCAGACAAGTGCCACATAATGGGTAGGACAGGAAAAACAGAGATCCCAGAGGCTTCATAGAAAAGGCTTTCAATCTGCTGGGTCTCACCCTCAGGGAAAACTGATGTAGGTCACTCTTTCCTCCTGACAGGAGGCCAATTTGGTGGGGAAAATCTGGCCAGGGTCTAGAATGACCAAGTAGACCCTCCTAAGGAGTGAAAAAAAGGCACCATACAGGCAGGGTAAGAAAAAAGAAAACAAGAACTGAAAAATTCTGCTCTGTTAAACAAAACCTAAGGTAGAGGTCCCGAATAAGCTGAACTGAATGTCAAAGAACAGATAGACAACAAAGTCATCCAGCAAGAAAATCCTCAGTGAAAACAATCTGCAGAATAAACTAATTAAGGTAATTAAATGCCTAAATACCAGCAAGAAATAACAAATCATACTAGGAAAATTGAAGATAATAGCCCTGTCAAAGAAACAAACCAACAATTCAAATGAGATACAGGAGCTGAAACAATTAATTCAGAATGTTCGAACAGACATGGAAAACCTCATCAAAAATCAAATTAATGAATTGAGGGAGGACATTAAGATGGCAAGAAATGAACAAAAAGAAGAAATTGAAAGTCTGAAAAAAAATCACAGAACTTATGGGAATGAAAGGCATAGTGGAAGAGATGAAAAAACAATGGAAACCTACAGTGTCAGAGGCAGAGGATAGGATTAGTGAGCTGGAGGATGGAACATCTGAAATCTGACAGACAAAAGAAAATATAGGGAAAAGAATGGGAAAATGTGAGCAGAGACTCAGGGAATTGAATGACAACATGAAGCGCATGAATATATGTGTTGTGTCCCAGGAAGAAGGAGCAGAAAAACTGAGGGAAATTATCACTGAAAATTTCTCAACTCTTATGAAAGACTTAAAGCTACAGCTCCAAGAAGTGCAGTGTAAACCTAACAGAATTGATCCAAATAGATGTACTCCAAGACACTTACTAATCAGAATGTCAGATGTCAAAAAGAAAGAGAGAACCTTGAAAGCAGCAAGAGAAAAGCAATCCATCACATACAAGTAAAGTCCAATAAGACTGGGCATAGATGTCTCAGCAGAAACCATGGAGGCAAGAAGACAGTGGGAAGATATATTTAAATTACTTAAAGAGAAAAACTGCCAACCAAGAATTCTATATCCAGCAAAATTGTCCTTCAAAAATGAGGGAGAAATTAAAACATTTTCAGCAAAAAAATCACTGACAGAATTTGTGACCAAGAGACCAACTCTGCAAGAAATACTAAAGAGAGCATTAGAGACAGAAACTAAAAGATAGGAGAGAGAGAGGTGTGGAGAAGAGTGTAGAAAGGAAGACTAAAAGTTAAGATAAAAAGAAGGAAAATCAGATACGATATGTAAAATCTAAGAGCCAAAATGATAGAAGAAAGTACTGCCTGTACACTAATAACACTAAATGTTAATGGATTAAACTCCCCAATTAAAAGACATAGACTGGCAGAATGGATTAAAAAACAGGACCCATCTATATGCTGTCTACAGGAAACACTTCTTAGATTCAAGGATAAACATAGGTTGAAAGTGAAAGGATGGGAGAAGATATTTCATGCAAATAACAATCAGAAAAGAGCAGGAGTAGCTATACTAATATCCAACAAATTAGACCTCAAATGTAAAACAGTTAAAAGAGACAAAGAAAGACACTATAAAGTAATAAGAGGAACAATTCAACAAGAAGATATACAATCATAAATACTAATGCACCGAGCCAGAATGCTCCAAAATACATAAGTCAAACACTGAAAAGAGAAGTAGACACATCTACCAAATAGTTGGAGACTTCAATTCCCCACTCTCATCAATGGACAGAACATCTAGACAGAGGATCAATAAAGAAACAGAGAATTTGAATAATGCAATAAATGAGCTAGACTTAACAGACATTTATAGACAACAGAAGAATATACCTTTTTCTCAAGTGCTCATGGATCATTCTCAAGGATAGACCATATGCTGGGTCACAAGGCAAGTCTCAATAAATTTAAAAAGGTGGAAATCTTACAAAACACTTTCTCAGATCATAAAGGAATGAAGTTGGAAATCAATAATAGGCAGACTGCCAGAAAATTCACAAATATGTGGAGGCTCAACAACACATTCTTAAACAACCAGTGGGTCAAGGAAGAAATTACAAGAGAAATCATTAAATATCTCGAGGCAAATGAAAATGAAAACACATCATATCAAAACTTATGGGATGCAGCAAAAGCAGTGCTAAGAGGGAAATTTATTGCCCTAAATGCCTATATCAAAAAAGAAGAAAGGACAAAAATTGAGGAATTAATTGGCCACTTGGAAGAACTAGAGAAAGAACAGCAAATTAACCCCAAAGCAAGCAAAAGGAAAGAAATAATGAAGATTAGAGCATAAATAATTGAAATTGAGAACATGAACACAATTGAGAAAATCAAAAAAACCAGAAGTTGGTTCTATGAGAAAATCAATAAATTGATGGACCCTTAGCAAAACTGACAAAAAGAAGAGCAAGGATGCAAATAAATAAGATCAGAACTGGAAGAGGAGACATAACTACTGACCCCACAGAAATAAAGGAAGTAATGAAAGGGTTCTATGGACAAATTTATACTAATAAACTGGACAATGCAGATGAAATGGATAACTTCCTAGAAAGGTATGAACAACCAAAATTGACTCAAGAAGAAATAGACAACCTCGACAAACCAATTACAAGTAAAGAAATTGAGTCAGTCCTTAAGAAGCTCCCCAAAAAGGAAAGCCCAGGACCCAATGGCTTCACATGTGAATTCTACCAAACATTCAGGGAAGAATTAGTACTGATCCTGCTCAAACTCTTCAAAAAAATTGAAAAGGAGGGAAAGCTACCTAACTCATTCCATGAAGCCAACATCACCCTCATACCAAAGCCAGACAAAGATATTACACAAAAAGAAAACTACAGAACAATCTCTTTTATGCATATAGATGAAAAAATCCTCAACAAAATTCTAGCAAATAGAATCCAGCAGCATGTTAAAAGAATTATACACCATGACCAAGTAGGATTCATCTCAGGTATGCAAGGATGGTTCAACATAAGAAAATCAATTAATGTAATACACCATATCAACAAATCAAAGCAGAAAAACCACATGATTATCTTGACTGATGCAGAAAAGGCATTTGACAAAATTCGACATCCTTTCCTGTTGAAAATACTTCAAAGGATAGGAATAGAAGGGAACTTCTTCAACATGATAAAGGGAATATATGAAAAACCCACAGCTAACATCATCCTCAATGGGGAAAAACTGAAAACGTTCCCCCTAAGATCAGGAACAAGACAAGGATGTCCACTATCACCATTGTTATTCAACATTGTGTTGGAAGTTCTAGCCAGAGCAATTAGACTAGAAAAACAAATACAAGGCATCAAAATTGGAAAGGAAGAAGTAAAACTCTCACTGTTTGCAGATGATCTGATACTATATGTTGACTAACATCATCCTCAATGGGGAAAAACTGAAAACTCTCCCCCTAAGATCAGGAACAAGACAAGGATGTCCACTATCATCATTGTTATTCAACATTGTGTTGGAAATTCTAGTCAGAGCAATTATACAAGAAAAAGAAACACAAGGCATCAAAATTGGAAAGGAAGAAGTAAAACTCTCACTATTTGCAGGTGATATGATACTATATGTTGAAAACCCTGAAAAATCCACAGCAAAACTACTAGAGCTAATAAATGAGTGCAGCAAAGTGGCGGGTTACAAGATCAACACTCAAAAATCTGTAGTGTATCTATACACTAGTAATGAACAATCTGAGTGGGAAATCATGAAAAAATTCCATTTACAATTGCAACCAAAGAATAAAATATTTAGGAATAAATTTAACTGAA
Organism: Tamandua tetradactyla; assembly: GCF_023851605.1. Taxonomy (NCBI): domain Eukaryota; kingdom Metazoa; phylum Chordata; class Mammalia; order Pilosa; family Myrmecophagidae; genus Tamandua; species Tamandua tetradactyla. The sequence goes on along the minus strand of NC_135327.1, from coordinate 92,265,736 downwards.
GAGACAAAAGACCTATACAGAGAAAACTATAAGAAATTGTTAAAAGAAAGCACAGAAGACCTAAATAAATGCAAGGGCATACTGTGTTCATGTATTGGAAGACTAAATATAATTTAGATGTTATTTCTACCTAAAATGATTTACAGACTCAATGAATACCAATTAAAGTCCCAAAAACTTACTTTTCAGAAATAGAAAAAACAATAACCAAATTTATCTGGAAGGGCAGGGTGACCTGAATAGCTAAAAGTATCCTGAGAAAGAAAAATGAAGTCGGAGGTCTCACACTACCTGACTTTAAGGCATATTATGAAGCTACAGTGGTCAAAACAGCATGGTACTGGCATAAAGATAGATATACTGACCAATGGAATTGAATCGAGTGTTCAGATATAGACCCTCTCATCTATAGACGATTGATCTTTTTTTTTTTTTCACATGGGCAGGCACCAGGAATGGAACGTGGATTCTCTGGCATGGCAGGCAAGCATTCTTGCCTGCTGAGCCACTGTGGCCCGCCCGACGATTGATCTTTGATAAGACAGTCAAGCCAACTCATCTGGGATAGAACAGTCTCATGAATAAATGGTGCCTAGAGAACTGGATATTCACATGCAAAAGAATGAAAGAGGATCCATATCTCACACCCTATACAAAAATTAACTCAAAATGGATCAAAGACCTGAACATTAGATCTAAGATCATAAAACTGTTAGAAGAAAATATAGGGAAATATCTTACAAATCTTATAATAGGAGACAGTTTCCTAGATCTTACACCCAAATCACAAGCACTGAAGAAAGAAAGAAAGAAAGAAATGGGAACTCCTCAAAATTAAACACTTTTTTGCATCAAAGAATTTCTTCAAGAAAGTTAAAAGAACAGCCTACACAATGGGAGACAATATTTGGAAACCACATATCAGATGAAGGTCTAGTATGCAGAATATATAAAGAGATTGTTCAACTCAACATCAAAAAGACAGACAACCCAATTACAAAATGGGCAGAAGACTTGAACAGGCACTTCTCAGAAGAGGATATACAAATGGCCAAAAGACACATGAAAAGATGTTCAACTTCCCTGGCTATTAGGGAAATACAAATCAAAACCACCATGAGATATCATCTCACACCCACCAGAATGGCCATTATAAATAAAACAGAAAACAACAAGTGCTGGAGAGGATGTGGAGAAAGAGGCACACTTATCCACTGTTGGTGGGAATGTCAAATGGTACAATCGTTGTGGAAGGCAGTTTGGCAGTTCCTCAGGAAGCTAAGTATAGAATTGCCATATGACCCGGCAATACCATTGCTAGGTATCTACTCAGAGGACATGAAGGCAAGGGCACAAATGGACATTTGCACACCAATGTTTATAGCAGCATTATTTACAATTGCCAACAGATGGAAACAGCCCAATGTTCATCAACAGATGAGTGGCTAATCAAACTGCGGTATATATATATATATATATATATATATACGATGGAATATTATGCAGCTGTAAGACAGAATAAATTTATGAAGTATGTAACAACATGGATGGACCTTAAGGATATTACGCTGCGTGAGATTAGCCAGAAACAAAAGGACAAATACTGTATGGTCTCATTGATATGAACTAATATTAATGAATGAACTTGGATAATTTCAGTTAAGAACGGAGGTCACCAGGTATAAAAATAGGGTAGATATTGGGTAATTGGAACTGAAGGGATACAGATTGAACAACGGAACTGATTGTAAAAATTCAGAAATGGATAGCACAATACTACCTTAATGTAATACAATAATGTTAGAACACTGAATGAAGCTGAATGTGAGAATGACAGAGGGAGGAGGCCTGGGGATACAAATGAAATCAGAAGGAAAGATATACGATAAATACTGAGATGGTATAATCTAGGAATGCCTAGAGTGTATAATGATAATGACTAAATGTACAAATTCAAAAATGTTTTGCATGAGGAAGAACAGAGAAATGTCAATAATACAGGGTGTTGAAAACAGATAGCAATTAATATTTTAAAACTTTAACTTATGTGTGAGATGAAAGCAAAAAATGTTTATTTGGTACAAAATTTATACTTAGACTAGTGCATTTCCTATTATAACTTATGTGGATAGCTTAACTGAACACCATAAGTACGTGGAACCTTGAACAGGGCATGAGATTTTGTAGGTTTGTCCAGAGTGATGCCTTGATAAATCTCAGAAGGATTTGAACAGTGAATTAAAAAAGTATTTGCAAAGTCCCCTTGGGGGAATGGTGAAAAAGGGGGAAAATTTGACTTCCCCAAGTGGAGAATTCTTGATATTCTCACAAGAGTGGGCACAACCAAAGCAATAGGCTGAGCCCCCAATCTTGGGGTTTGTTCATATGAAATTTAACCCCACAAAGGATAGGCTATGCCTACTTACAATTAGGCCTAAGAGTCACCCCCAAGAGAACCTCTTTTGTGGCTCAGATGCGGCCTCCCTCTCTCAGCCAACATGACAAGCAAACTCATTGTCCACCCCCTCCATGGGACATGACCCACAGGGATGTGGATCTTCCTGGCAATGTGGGACAGAAATCCTAGAATCAGCTGGGACTCAGCACCAAGGGATTGAGAAAACCTTCTTGACCGAAAGGGGGAAGAGAGAGACGAGACAAAATAAAGTGTCAATGGCTGAGAGGTTCCAAAAAGGGTCAAGAGGTTATCCTGGAGATTATTCAAAAAAAGATGTTGGCTGGGGCTGCTGCCACCTGAAGGCAGGATTGGGACTGGAAATGGTGCACTGGCTGCTGGCAGGAAGCCTCAATTCTTCATTGACCACTGGCAGTAGTTATAAAGAAGCTGGGGTGTCAGTATTAGTATTAAACATATTTAAAGATAAAAAGGCATAGTTAGTGATGAAGAGGCAATTTCATAATAATAAAGTGTCATTCATTGTCAAAATTTGAATAGAAGCAGTAAATCCTAAAAGCAGCAAGAGAAAAACAATGTAGTACATACCAGGGAACCACATAAGACTGAATTCAGACTACTCAAGGGGCACTATGTAGGTGAGAAGGCAGTGGTATGACATAATTACAATTCTGAAAGAGAAAGACTTCCAGTCAAGAATTCTGTATCCAGCCAAATTCTGGGAGGCCTTAAAAACTGAGGGAGAGATTAAAATTTTCACAGACAAACTAATCCTGAAAGGACTTGTCAACAAGAGACCAGCCATATAAGAAATACTAAAGGGAATTCTGCCAGTTGAAAAAAAAGACAGACAGGAGAGAGAGGTCTGGAGGAGGGCACAGAATTGAAGAGTACCACTAAGGATAACTTAAAGGATAAAAAGAAAAAGAGGGAAAACATATAGATCTGACAAACATAATACAAAGGATAAGATGGTGGATCCAAGAAACACCTTTTCAGTAATAATTTTGAATGTTAATGGACTAAATATACCAATTAAAAGGTACAGATTGGCAGAATGGATTAAGAAATACAATCCAGCTATATGCTGCTTACAACAGACTCATCTAACACACAAGGATACAAATAGATTGAAAATGAAAGGATGGAAAAAGATGTTCCACTCAAGTTGTAACCCAAAGTAAGCAGGCATAGTGTGCTGGTTTGAAAGGATGTACGTACCCTAGAAAAGTCATGTTTTAATCAAAATCCCATTTCATAAAGGTAGAATAATCCCTATTCAATACTGTATGTTTGAAACAGTAATCAGATCATCTCCCTGGAGATGTGATTTAATCAAGAGTGGTTGTTAAGGTAGGTTAGATAACAACATGTCTGCAACCATTTGGGTGGGTCTTGATAAGTTTCCTATAAAAGAGGAAACATTTTGGAGAATAAAGGAGATTCTGAGAGAGCAGAGAATGCTGCAGCACCACGAAGCAGAGAGTCCATGAGCCAGTGGCCTTTGGCGATGAAGAAGGAAAATGCCCCCCTGGGAGCTTCATGAAACAGGAAGCCAGGAGAGAAAGCTAGGAGATGATGCCGTGTTTGCCACATGCCCTTCCAGCCAAGAGGGAATCCCTGACTGTGTTTGCCATGTGCCTTCTCATTTGAGAGAGAAACCCTGAACTTTATTGGCCTTCTTAAACCAAGGTTTCTGTCCCTGGATGCCTTTGATTGGACATTCTGTAGACTTGTTTTAATTGGGACATTTTCTCAGCCTTAGAATTGTAAACTAGCAACTTATTAAATTCTCCTTTTATTAAAAAGTCATTCTGTTTCTGGTATACTGCATTCTGGCTGCTAGCAAACTAGAACATGTAGCTATACTAATATAAGACAAAATAGATTTTAAATGTAAAGATATCGTAAGAGACAAAGAAGGACACTATATATTAATACAAGGGACAGTTCACCAAGAAGAAATCGCAATCATATATGTTTACTGTCCCAAACAAGAGCTCCAAAGTACATAGCAAAAACATTGGCAAAACTGAAGAGAGTGACGGATGTTTCAACAATAACAGTAGAAGACTTCAATACACCACTCTTCTCTATAGATAGAACAACCAGACTGAGGATCAACAAGGAAATAGAGAAATTAAACAACTTGATAAATGGATTGGTCCTAACAGACATAGATAGGTCATTACACCCCAAAATATCAGGATATATATTCTTCTCTAGTGCTCATGGAACATTCTCCAGGATAGATCATATGCTGAGGCACAAAACAGGCCTTTATAAATTTAAAAACATCGGAATTATTCAAAGTACTTCCTCTGATCACAATGGAATGAAGCTGCATATCAATAATCACCAAACAATGAGAACTTTCAGAAATATATTGAGATTAAATAACATACTCTTAAACAACCAGTGGGTCAAAGAAGAAATTTCTGGAGAAATCAGTAGCTATCTGGAGATGAATGAAAACAAGAATACAACATACCAGAAACATATCAGAACTTATAGGATGCAGAAAAGGCTGTCCTGAGAGAGAAATTATTGCCCTAAATGCCTATATTAAAAAACAAGGGGCGGGCCGTGGTGGCTCAGCGGGCAAAGTGCTTGCCTGCCATGCCGGAGGACCTCGGTTCGATTCCCGGCCCCAGCCCATGTAAAAAACAAACAAACAAACAAAATACAATAAAACAAGAAAATGTTTAAAGATGTTTCCCTTTCTTCCTCCCTTCCTTCCTTCTATCCTTCCTTCCTTCTCTCTGTCTTTCCTTCCCTTCCTCCCTCTCTCTTTAAAAAAAAAAATAAAAAAAAAAAAAACAAGAAAGAGTGGGGATGCAACGGTAGTTCGCATGGTAGAATTCTCACCTGCTATGTGGGAGACCTGCATTCATTTCCAGGCCCATGCAGTTCCCCCAAAAAACAAGCAAACAAATAAAAGAAAAACCAACAAAACAAAAATTCAACAAATGGTGCTGCAAAAATGGGATATTTGGACAGTGTGATGGTGGCTCAGTGGTAGAATTCTCGCCTGCCATGCTGGAGACTCGGGTTCGATTCCCAGTGCCTGCTCATTGAAAAAAAAAAAAGGGATATTCACATGGATAAAAAAATGAAATGTGACCCCTGCCATACAGCACATGAAAAAAAAAAAAGAGCGAAAATCGAGGACTGAACTGCTCACCTGGAAGAACTTAAGAAAAAACAGCAAACTAACCTCAAAGCAAATAGAAGAAGACAAATAAGAAAGATAAAGCAGAGTTAAATGAATGGGAGAACAAAAGAAGAAGAGAGAGAATCAATAAAACCAAAAGTTGTTTCTTTCAGAAAATCAATAAAATCGATGGGCCACTAGCAAGGCTGACCAAAAAAGAAAAGAAAAGAGAGAGAGAAAGAGAGAGGATGCAAATAAACAAAACCAGAAATGAGAGGAGGGTCATTACCACAGAACCTGAAGAAATAAAGAAACCATGAGATAATACTATGAACAACTACATACCAACAAACTAGACAACTTAGATAAAATGGGCAAATTCCTGGAAAAATACAAACAAGCTACATTAACACAGGAAGAAATAGAAGATGTAAACAAACCATTCATAAGTAAAGAGACTCAATCAGTCATCAAAAATCTTCCTACAAAAAAAGCCCAGGGCCAGATGGCTTCACAGGGGACTTTATTTTTATTTTTTGGCATTTGCAGGTTCCGGGAATCAAACCTGGGTCTCCCACATGGCAGGCAAGAATTCTACCACTGACCTACCTTTGCATCCCACTTAGACAGGGAAATTTTATCAAACATTCCAAAAAGAACAAACACCAATCCTGCTCAAACTTTTCAAAAAAATTTGAGGAAAAAGGAACACACCTAACTCATTTTATGAAGCTAACATCACTTTAATACCAAAACTGGGTAAAGATGCTATAAGAAAGGAAAACTAAAGGCCAATCTCCGTAATGAACATAGATGTCAAAATTATCAACAAAATACTAGTAAATGGAATCCAACAACACATTAAAAGAATTATACACCATGATCATGTGGGGTTTATATCAGGAATGCAAAGATGGTTCTACACAAGAAAATCAATTAATGTAATACAGAATATTAGCAAATTGAAAGGGAAAAAAATCACGATTATCTTGATTGATGCTGAAAAAACATTCAACAAAATTTAACATCCTTTTCTGATAAAAACAGTTTAAAAGGTAAGAATCAACGGTAACTTCCTCAATATGATAAAAGGCATATATGAAAATCCCATAGCCAGCACTGTACTCAGTGGAGAGACTGAAAGCCTTCCCCCTAAGATCAGGAATGAGACAAGGATGCCCTCTGTCACCACTATCATTCAACATTGTACTAGAAGTTCTAGCTTGAGCAATCAGGAAGGACAAAGAAATAAAAGGCATCCAAATTGGAAAGGAAGAAGTAAAGCTTTCATTATTTGTTGATGACAAGATTCTATACTTGGAAAATCCTGAGAAATCTACAACAACATTACTTGAGCTAATAAACAAGTTCAGCAAGGTGGTGGGATATAAAATTAATGTGCAAAAGAAAAAAATTAATGTGCAAAAATCAGTAATTTTCTATACAGAAGCAATGACCTAACTGAGGAGTCAGTTAAGGAAAAATTCAATTCAAAACAGCAACTAAAAGAATCAAGTACTAGGGATGTAAAGGACTTGTACACAGAAAACTATATGACATTGCTAAAAGAAATCAAAGAAGATCTAAATAGGTGGAAAGGCATTCCCTGATCATGAATAGGAAGGCTAAATATAGTTAAGATGTCAATTCTCCCCAAATTTATCTATAGATTCAATGCAGTACTAACAAAAATTCTAACAATCTACTTTGAAGACTTGGAAAAACTAGTTACCAAATTCATCTGGAAGGGAAAGAGACCCCGAATAACTGCAAGTATCCTAAAAAACAATAATGAAGTGAGAAGAGTAACATTTCTTTATTTCAAAAACTTATTATAAAGCCACAGTGGTCAAAACAGCATGGTACTGGCACAAAGATAGAAGTATTGATCAGTGGAATCAAATCGAGAGTACAGAAATAGACCACCAAATCTATGGTCAACTGAATTTTGACAAGGGCCCCAAACCCAGTGAACTGGGACAAAATCGTTTTTTCAATAAATGGGCATGGGAGAACTGGATATCAATAGCCAAAAGAATGAAAGAGGACCCTTACCTCATACCCTATACAAAAATGAACTAAAAGTGGATCAAACACCTAAATATAAGAACTAGTATCATAAAGCTTCTAGAAGAAAAAGTAGGGAAACATCTTAAGACTGTAATAGGAGGTAGCTTCCTAAACTTTACACCCAAAACACAAGGAACATATATATATATATGAATGGGAACTCCTCAAAATCAAATGCTTTTGCACCTCAAAAGATTTTGTCAAAAAGGTGAAAAGGCAACCAACTCAATGGAAAAAATATTTGGAAATTACACATTGGACAAAGGTTTGATATCCTGTGCACATAAAGAAATCTTACAGCTCAACAACAAAAGAACAAACAATTATAAAATGGGCTAATCATATGAATAGGCATTTTTCTGAAGAACAAATACAGATGGCTCAAAAGCACATGAAGAGATACTAATTTTCTTTAGCTATGAGGGAAATGCAGATCAAGACTACAATGAGATACCATCTCACACCTATAAGAATGGCTGCTAATAAACAAATAGAAAACTACAAATGTTGGAGAGGATGTGAAGAAATTGGGACACTTACGCACTGCCGGTGGGAATGTATAATGGTTCAGCCGCTATGGAAGACAGTTTGGTTGTTGCTTAGCAAACTAAATATTGAGTTGTCCTGTGACTGAGCAATAGCACTACTTGGTATATATCCAGAAAACCTGAAAGCAATGACACAAACATTTGCACACCGTTGTTCATAGCAGCATTATTCACAATCACCAAAAGATTGAAACAATCCAAGTGCCCATCAACAGATGATTGGATTAACAAAATGTGGTATATGTGTACAATAGAATAATATTCAGCAGTAAGACAAAATGACGTCCTGGAAGCACATGACAAGACGGATAAGGCTTGAGGACATAATGCTAAGTGAAATAAGCCAGACACAAAAGGATAGATACTGTATGACTCTACTATTATGACCATGGTAAAGGTAAAATCAGAGGCTTATAATACAAAATATAGTGGACTTAGAGATACATAGAAATTAAAGATGGGTAGATGGTTAGCTAATGAGGTTGAACTCAAATGTAAGGGAACAGATAGAATTGAAGGTGGTTCACTAGTGGGTCTATAAGTATCACCATACTGAAGGTAAGCATGATTGAAAGGGGTTATATAGACCTAGGTCCCCCACTGATTAACACTACAAATAAGTTCTGGAGTGAACTACTTCAAAGATATGATTCTTGTACAAAGAGTGTTTGTACAAGTTAGGAAGAGTGTTTGTACAAATTCAGGGTATGGGGGAAAACTGCTACTGCATGCTATGGGATATGCTGAACAGGAAAATTCAATAGTAACACAGCAACACGAGGAGTAAATAATGGGGGGAGGGAAAAGAGTTAAGGGGAGTTTTAGATTTCCTATTTGGTGATGGTTTGTGTATTGGTTGTTTTCTCTTGGGAACAATTCAATTATCTAAAATTGACAGTGTTGGACTTTGAACAGTATACATGATGCCTAATGAATGCAGGTGGCTGAAGGATGCACCGACTGAGAAGTAGACAGGCGAATGATGGTGTATACATATGATCGAATATTGTGCTGCTACAAAAAGGAACAAAGTTGTGAGGCATGTAATATTGTGAATGAACCTATGGGACATCTGGTGAGGCAAAATAAGCCAGAAACAAAAGAGCAATTATTGTATAGTCTCATTTAGAAAATGCTTATAAGAAAACAGGGGCCTAGATTGGAAGCTCTTATAGCAGTCACATTTATTCCAGAGTGGTAATTATTATTTCTGGATTTGAGAGGCTGTTTTATACATGTATAACCTGGCATTCAGAGGTAAGAATGAAGCTGATCATGTCTGAATTAAAGTAATTCAGATCACAGGGGTAAGGAAGACATTGTCTGTATTTTAGAACCTTACCTACTCTTTGAGACCAAAGAAAGAAAGGTTTATTTTGTCCAGAACCTAAATTTTCTGTAGCACTTAATCTAACTCAATCTGTCTGGATAGAGCATTTAAACAATTGAAACACAAGGAGCCTGATATAAGAATGAGGGCCTTTAATCCTGTGTAGCTTAATGTAATGCCTGGATACATCCCATAATATATTAAACAGATAATCAAAAAGTATTGGCAAAGTCCCTTTAGAGATGGGAGAAAAAATATGGAACTATTACCACCGGGGAAACCCCTGACACTGTGTCAAACATTAGGGACACCCAAATCAATAGGCCAAGCCTTTGATCTTGAGGCTTGCTTTTGTGAAGCTTATGTATGTAGCAAATAAGCTTAGCCTACCTATAGGTACGCCTAAGAGTTACTTCTGGAGGACCTCTTTGGTTGCTCAGCTGTGGCCTCACTCACTCTAATCCCAACTCTGCAAGTAAAATCATTGCCCTCCCCCCTACATGGGCCATAGCATCCAGGGGTGAAAGTCTCCCTGGCAGTGTGGGAGACGACTCCCAGGGAAGAGTCTGGCTCTGGCACCATGAGACGAACACAAGGGGGAAAAGAAGTATAACTAATAAGGTATCACTGGCTGAGAGAGTTCAAATAGAGTTGAGAGGCAGGTCCCTCTTATGCAAACTTCAGTTAGATATTGCTACCTATTTTAACTCGCCAAACCCGAACCAAAACCATTCCGGCCAATCCTAAAGAACACCCAGGGCAATATATAAGATTCTTCAAAGGTTCCATGTACTAGTGTAACTTTCCAGAAACCCATAACCTCCAATGGTTCCCTGGACCAGATAAGTTCTGCAACTTGGAGGGCCCAGCCTCTCCAGAACATCAACTAGTTCCATCTCCCTATCCCTTATTATCGATAGCCCCTTCCAACATGAAAAAGTTACAATGGGCATAGACAAAATATCCCTAAAGAGTGGGAGAAAGTTCAAAGGTGATGGTGGAGTTATACAGAGAAGGTCGATTAACAAATGAATGATTGCTGAATCATTATATTGATATTTCTTTTAGCCTCTGGTATCTTAGAGCAGCTAGAAGTAAAAACATAAAATTGTGGAATTGTAGCCCATACCAAACTTTGTCATTTATTCTACAACTACTTGTGCTATGCTTTGAAATGTATTGCTTTTTTGTATATATATTATTTTTCACAAACAAAGTGATGATAAAACTTTTATACCTTCTAGCCTCCAATGTTCTGGAGCAGCTAGAAGGAAAAATCTGAGATGATGGTACATAGCCCATGACAAACTCTGGGATCTGTCATATAACTACTTGTTGAAGAGTGCTTTGAAAACTATTATTCTTTTTTTCTTTGCTTTGTCTTTATGTTATATTACACAATATAAAAGTTTAAAAAAAGAGTTGTAAAGAATGTTCATAACAACTTAATTCATAATAGTCCCAAGCAGGAAACAATACAATTGTCCATCATGTGGTGGTATATTATATAATGGTATACTACTAAGCAGTAGAAAGGATGGATTACTGATATATGCAATAATGTGGATTAATCTCTCAGACATTCTGCTCAGTGATAAAAGTCTGACAGAATACACATTATGTGATTCCATTTATACAATAGTCTACCATAGGCGAGACTAATCTAAGAGGAAAAAAATCAGAGTACTGGGTGGCAGGGAGAGTGTGCTATGAAGATACATGAGGGAACTTTGTGGGGTGAGAGAAGCACTCTATATCTTGATTTGGGTGGAGACACAGGGGAGTATTCCTTTGCCAAAATCAGTTGACCTATACACTTAAGATTTTTGCCATTCAATGAATGCAAAATTTACCTCCCCCCCCACCAAAAAAAAAAAGGAAAGAAGAAAATAAACAGGAAGAAAAAACATGATGATGTGCACACAGCACTAGGGCTTCTGGCAGAGTTTTGAAAGAACCCATCCAAATGAGGGCCTCTGAAGCTCACCTAAAACTTCATTAGCTTCATGGAAAAGTTGCTTCTGCTTCCCGGGCTCATATTCTGGTCCCCCCTCAGTTAGTAGTATTGTGACTTTAGACAGGTTTAGCATCTCAGTGCCTTGAATCTCACACCTGTAAAATGAGAATAATCATAGAACCTATCTCATTTGGATTGATGAATAAATTACACAAGATAACTTAGAACACTACATGGCATTAGTTAATTCCTCAACAAATGTTAGCTATTATTATCTTGCAGACCTAGTTCACTAAAGAAAACTGCTTGGAAGATTCTGTTAAGGTCATGTGGACCTATCGAAGGGTCCAAAGCAGAGGAGTAACGTGCTCAGATTTGTCTTTCAGAAATAATCCCAGAGGCAGCAGTGAGGAGGATGAATTAGAGGGGAAAAGAATGGATTCAAAGACTAATGACAAGACTATCTTCTCCAGCATTCTTTTTTGGGTGTTGGCAAATTCCCACCTGGTGATGTAACATTTTATATCTCTGTCTTTCTTATATTAATCTTTCTTACTTTAATCAATAAATACTTATTTGCTTGAATCAGAGAGAGAGAGAGGTGTTACTCATGGATCTGACCTTGTTCAAATTGAGGCCTCACCCAAGTTAATGAAACAAATTGACGTAGTTGGCAAGGATTCGGGAGTTTAACATGACTTTCTTCCAAAAATCAGAAGTTAAATGTGTAGTTTGGGGTGCATGGGTGGGTTCAGTGGTAGAATGTTTGCCTTCCATGGTGGAGACCCAGGTTCGATTCCCGGACCATGCACCATCCCTCCCAAAAAATAAAAATAAATCTATAGTTTGTGATATTCCTGTGTAGGATGGGTTACCATTTTAAGAGTGGGCTATTGGCACTGGACAGGTGAAGAATGGGGAAAAAAAAAACTCAAGCTGCTTAACTTCCTCAACTAGTAGAATGATTGTTAGCGCCTATAGAAAAGAGAAAATAAATGGTAGGAATTTGTAGGAGAAGATGGATAATTTTGACAGCATATTGAAATATGCATGAGAGAAAGGAGCATCTGCTACAGAAGTCACTATTAGAAAAAGAATTGGCTGATTTGCAGGGAAAACTTTCTACGCAGTACCAAAATTTTATTCTGGGTGATCAAGCTTGCAATTATTAGAGCATTGTAGAAAAAGTGGCAGTAAAATGTGCTCAATACACACATCAAAAATGTAAAGAGAAAATTAATAAAAAGAAAGCACATGCTTTAATTGTTGCCACCTCTCCTGGTTGGGATCCAGATAAGTGGGATGGGGATATTTAGGAAATAAAGCCAGAAAAAATTCAAGGACCAACTCAAAAAGCAAAAATTGTAGGTACTCATTGGAATCAAAGCCATAGAGAAATTCTCCCAAATGCTAAGCAAAAAATATTAGATTTAAACCTCCCACTAAACCTCCCAAACCTTCCACTAAGCACAGAGATTTATTAGATTATTTGGTTACTGGAGAGCCCATATTCCACATTTGAGAATGACTTTGCAACCTTTATATAAGGTTACAAGGAAAAAACATGTCTTTGAATGGGGAGATAGAGGAAATAAAGCTTTTGAAGAAGCAAAGGCCACAATTCAAATCGCTCTGGACCTATGGCCTATGGAAGAAGATCCAGTTGAAATATGTGTGACTGTACAGGATCAATATGCTACTTGGAGTCTATGGCAACAGCAAAAGGGATGGCACATTTCTTTGGGTTTTTGGTCTCAGAAATTGCCCTCATCTGGAATGTCATATACTCCTCTTGAACAACAAGTATTAGTTGCCTACTGGGTATTAGTAGAAACTGAACAAATGACTATAGGTTATGAAGTTATTTTGACATCTGGAATTCCCATTATAAATTGGATAATCAGTACCCCTGACTCTCATAAAATATGGCATGCACAAGAATCTAGTACTGTTAAATGTAAATGGTATATACAAAATTGAGCCAAGCCAAGGAAAAATGGGGTAGCTAATTTGCATGAAAAAATAGCACAGGAAGGTTCCTCCCCAAGTCTAACTGTATTTCCCACATTAAAGCCAGTGTTTCTAGTACATAATAAATGAAGGATATAATTTTAATAGATACTCAGAAAATTCACACTTGGTTTATTGATGGTACAGCAAAATATGTAGGGCAAACCAGACATTGGAAAGCAATTTTTTACAATCCCAAACCAAAAACTACTTTAGAAACTACTGGAAAACAGGGAAGTAGTCAGTTAGCTGAATTGCAAGCAGTTTACATAAAAGAAGAAGAGAACGTCACATATTTACTGATTCATGGGCAGTAGCTAAGGGAATAACTACAGGGATGCCCATTTGGCAACAAATGAATTGGGAAATTCATGGTTGAGAATTATGGGGAAAAGTATTATGAAAAGAAATTTGGGAAATTGTATAAAATACTAATGTTTCTGTTTTTCATGTAGATACTCATACTGATATAAATTCGATGGAACATGAGTATAACTCCATTACGGATGTGGCAGGAAAATTTTCTCTTAATACCTGTACCCAGGGAGAGAATTCATTAGCAAAATAAATACATCATCAGTCAGGACACCTGGGAGCACAGGCTATGTGCAGGTGGGCATTGGCTAGAGGTATTAATTTACCTCTCTCCATTTTGAAACAAATAAAAGATGAATGTGATGTCCTGTAGCAGTGGCTCTCACACCTTTTGGTCTCAGGACCTCTTTACACTCCTAAATAATATTGAGGATCCTGCATTAATTTTTGTTTGGGTGAGTTTATGTCAACCAATATTAATCATATTAGGAATTAAAACTGAGAACTAAAATTATTAATTCATTTATAAGTAAGTTGTAAATCCATTATACATATTGACAAAACACATTTATGAAAAATAACTATATATAAAAAATACAAAATATTTTAAAAATTTAAAAAATAAAAAGATGAATGTGACAGATGTCAAAAAGAAGAAGTAATCCAATGAATTGTTACAGGAGAACTAGCGAGGAGAATTCTTCCTGCTCAGATTTGACACCACTTCCAATTAGTCATGGGTGTCAATTTATATGCACGTGTTGACATTTATTCAGGAGTCTTAGTGGCCTATGCATAGCAACGTGCTACTCAGAAAAATACTTATAGGACATTAGATATTATAATGTTATATTATAGAACCCCCTCCCAAATCCAAAGTAACAATGGTTCCCATTTTAAGAGCAAAGAAATAGAATCATATGGTCACTTCAATTAGTAATTATTCCTTAGAGAAAGGGGACCTGGGAAAAGCTAAATCATGTTCCTAATGCTCCATTGATATCAAAGTTGGCTCTAAAGTCTGGGTAAAGAAATGCAATCAAGACAGGCCAATGGCTGCTGAATTAATAGCAGAGGGAAATAATAATACAATGGTAGTAACCTGTGCTGGAGAGGATAAATCAGAAATATTGCCCACTAATCAAGTTTTTCTTCATGAATAATGTTACAGTATCCATTATCAAATGGATGATTGCCAGATGAATGACTAAGAGTCTGGCATCGTGGGCCAATACTTATGCCTGATTTCATAATGTCTCCCTCTGCTGGATCTGCACTGAACTCCCAACCAACATAGCTGAAAGACTTCCATGGCAAATAGCAGCTGCCACTGAACAGAAATGGACTTGGCTGGATCTAACAGCTGCTCAAGGAGGAACCTGTGCTGTTATAAGTAAAAACCATGCACGTCCTTTCCCAAAACCCTTTGCGGTCATGGTGGACCTCTCTCACTGGTACCTGGCATTCGTATTAATAACATTGGCCAGTATAATAGCATCTTTAATTCTACTCTGTTGCTTACTCTCCTGTTGCTGCACTCTTCGGCAAACATTTGATGGGAAACTCTATAAAGTGTGGGTCGTGACACGGAGTTCCATGTTCTCTGCTTAATTCATTAAGTCCCATTTCTAGATAATTGCGGTTTCCAAGAATACTGTACTGGTTGGGTTTTGTTTCCTATTCCCATACCATATAGAAATGTAACACTGGTTAGGTGATGTTTCTTTCCCCCATACCATGTGGAATACTGTACTAGCTGGACGATGTTTTCTATTTCTCCCCCAGATCATGTGGATGCTGTCTCTTTATCCTAGATTGCTTCACATATAATCATGTCTGATGTAAATCATCGTTGGTATGATTCCCTTTTAAAAATAGCTATATATATATATTCAAATGATAAAGACACATGCTAAATTTGTCCCTAAAATAACCACAGCCTACACTGTGAGTGGATAAAACTCCAGAGCTGAAAGAAATGTAGAAGACGAAAACTGAGTTTGTGGAGTTCGCTCTGCTCAGCTGATGATCATAAGATGTTATTTACTGACTGCTCAAGACTATTTTGTCTAATCCATTAATTATTAATGTATGAAGAAATATATTCTTTACATAATTTCTAAGAAAAATAATAACAGTGTGTGTCTGGAGCAAGATCAGATCCTAGGGCCAAATGAAATGTGACTGTGACTGTTGAGCATGAAGAATGAAGTGTGACTGCAACACCTGGATGTAGGGGTCTGCAATCTTGCCCAGGAACACACTATTTGTAACTATTTATACTAAACACACAAATATGTACAACCCACCTGGGGGGGACTGGCTACCCTCCCAGAGGGAAAGGTACTGTCATAAAGTTGTTCATGCTCAAGAGAGTTCCTCTTGGGACCTAGCCAGTCTCATGAGAAACACTTGAGCCAGGTCATGTGTGCTGGTTTGAAAGGATGTATGGACCCTAGAAAAGCTATGTTTTAATCTAAATCCCATTTGTAAAGGCAGAATAATCCCTATTCGATACTATGTTTGAATCTGTAATTAGATCATCTCCCTGGAGATGTAATCCCATCAAGAGTGGTTGTTAAGCTGGATAGGGGGAAATATGTCTCCACCCATTTGGGAGGGTCTTGATTTGTTTCTGGAGTCCTTTAAAAGAGAAAACATTTTGGAGAATGAAAGAGATTCAGATACAGCAAAGAATGCTGTAGCACCATGAAGCAGAGCACAACAGCCAGCGACCAGTGGAGATGAAGAAGGAAAATGCCTCTTGGGAAGCTTCATGAAACAGGAAGCCAGGAGAGAAAGCTAGCAGATGATACCATGTTCACCATCTGTCCTTCCAGCTAAGAGAGAAACCCTGACTGTGTTCACCGTGTACCTTCTCACTTGAGAGAGAAACCCTGAATTTCATCAGCCTTCTTGAATCAAGGTATCTCTCCCTGGATGCCTTTAATTGGACATTTCTATAGACTTGTTTTAACTGGGACATTTTCTTGGCCTTAGAACTGTAAAGTAGCAACTTACTTAATTCCCCTTTTTAAAAGCCATTCCGTTCCTGGTATATTGCATTCTGGCAGCTAGCAAACTAGAACATCATGTAAGCTAATTGGAATTTGGCCACCAATGTGTAAAAAAGCAATCAACTACCCACAAACAGTTAGACTTCGGAATCTCATCCAAGAGGAGGACTTGCCACTCAGGACTTTTCCAGGAAGACCCCAAAAATGCTGTCTCCAGGATTCCCCAGTGTTATTCTTTGAGTGTTGGTGAATTTCTGCCTGGTGATGTGACTTATTTCTCTTTCTTATATTACTCTTTCTTATTTTAATCAATAAATACTTAATAGCTTAGAGAGATGTGTCTTTCTTAAGAATCTGGCCCTGTTCCAATTGAGACCTTAACCATGATGCTTAACAAAACACTGTCCTAACATTAAAACAGATAAAACATTATTTATCTAAAGGATTAAAAAAATTAAATAGAATTGCATTTAGAATATATGAAATTTGCATAAATTTCAGTAAAAATGCAAACAAAAGTAAAAACTGAAAATTAAAATTATATTTCACATTTTAAAACATTCAAAATTACCTGTTAAAATAAAGGCCAAATGGAAGTTATAATAAATATCAAATTTTGAAGCAAAAGTCTTAAAAATATTAATTGTTTGATATCAGAGAATATTCTTCAGTTGCTAATGTGGAATTCTAACTTTGGAACTATAAATTGGAAAAGGAAGAAAAGGAACACGGATTTGGCTACCTGAGCGTCATGGTCAGGTTCATGTGCCAACTTGGCCAGGTGCTAGTAGCTGGTTGTCTGATCCAGCAAGTGCTAGCCTGTCTGTTGCTATGAGGACATTTCATGAACTTAAATCATGATCACATTGACTGCATCCACAGCTGATTGCATTTGTAATCAGCTAAGGGGCTGTGTCTTCTGCAATAAGTGATGCTTAAGCTAATCACCTGAAAGCTCTCAAGGAAGATTCAGAAGAGACAAATTTTCTTCCTGCTTCAGCCAGTGAGCCTCTCCTGTGGAGTTAGTCCAGACCCTTCATTGGAACCACCAGCTTCACAGCCTTTGATGTGATTTCTTCCATTCCCACAGTTGTCTAGCCAGCCTCTCCTGAGACTTCAGTGAGGACCTTCATCAGGGTTGCCAGCTTGCAACTTGCCCTATGGACCTTGAACTCTACGTTCCCATTGTTATGTGAGACTCTTATAAATTTTATATCTATGGATATCTCCTGCTGATTCTGTTTCTCTAGTGAACCCTACCTAATATACCGGGAAACAGGATTTCTGTGGGAAGTTTGTACAGGAGTGGAATTATAGGTCACAAGGATGGTGTATGGTCAGCTTCAGCAGATACTGCCACAGTTCTCCAGGGTGGCTGTACCTGTTGACACTTCCCAATGCAGTGCAGGAGAGTCCCAGGGTGCCAATTGTCATTTTCTGTCCTTTTCATTTTAGGCATACTGGTGGATGTGTTCAATGCTGTTTTTTCCTTATTTTTTTTATTCCGTCTCTGGAGAGTGAATCCAGCTTTCCCATCTTCTCCTTTTTTTCTTTGCATGGGCAGGGAATCGAACAGGGTCTCTTGCATGGCAGGCGAGAACTCTGCTTGCTGCGCCACTGTGGCCTGCCCTCCCATCTTCTTTTACTTGACTCCTCGGCTAATCCACCCTTCTGGCAAGAGGCAGAGAGGAAGCAAGGAAGCCAGCTGGGGATGGTCCTTCTGCTGGGGCCTAAACTCAAGAATCAGGTCTGCTGAGCCAAGACCAAGTAGAGGATTTACCGCGCACCTAGAATCTCATCTTCATACCCCCGGGACGGTCCTGTTTCCTGCCTTTTCTTATCTTCATTGGGACCTTTTGCCTTTTCTCATCTCTGCTGATACAAATCCTGCTCATTCTGCAAAGGCTGCTCAAACTTAGCTTCTCCAAAAAGACTTTCGTGACCCCAACCCGTCACTCCTCCTCCTTTGCCTGGCTTTTGTTCTTAACATTGACAGGGAATGGCTGTGTGACTTAAGGCAAATCATTAACCTCTCTGGACCTGTTCCTTCATCTGAGGAGCTTAGACAACATTAAGTCTAAGCCCCTGTTTGACTTGGGGTTTTATGACCCATTAAGTTCCAGCGTGAAAAAAAACAGAAACAGGGTGGGCCACGGTGGCTCAGCAGGTAAGAATGCTTGCCTGCCATGCCAGAGGACCCAGGCTCGATTCCCAGTGCCTGCCCATGTTAAAAACAAACAAACAAAAAACAGAAACAGAAATTTGTATCCTGGTGGGTCTCTCCGAATATCGGTGACCGTGTACTAGTATATGCATTGAAGGTCCTTGGACATCCCAGTCTGCGTATCTCGTATGAAGGGGTGCTCCTGAATGTCCACCCTATTGGGGTGGGTTGTGCGAACCTGTGTGTAGTATGGGGCTACCTGCAACCTCGCAGCACTCCTTGGTGTCAAAAGTATTGTACGCCCCGTTGCGAGGGCGAAAACATTCCGGGTCCTTCCGGGGTGTTCTGTCGAATCTGCTGGCGGCTGTCCCGCGTCGTGTCGCGGAGTGGAGAATGTGCGGCTGCGCGCGCGCCGCGGCGTTTACGCGGCGATTTCATCATGCTCCGGGCGGGGTCGCGCGCGCCGCTTCCGCCGCCGCCGCCCCCTCCGGACCTCTGTGAGCTGCCGGCTCATGACCTCTCCTCGTCCAGTGCTGCTTAGAGCCGCCCGCGCCGCTCTGCTCCTGTCGCTGTCGGTGCCGGTGCCTCTGCCGTCCGGGCTCCAGCCCCGGCCCCCGCTCCCTCGCTGCCGGCCCTTCAGCGTATCCGCCCGCGCCGCAATCTCTTTCCACGCCGGCGCCTCCCGGAGCAGCATGGACGGCGCCGGGACTGAAGAGGTGCTGGCACCTCTCAGACTCGCTGTGCGCCAGCAGGTACCCGCGTGGCGTGCTCTCCCCGCAGCTCCTGGCTCTTCTCCCTCGTGGTAATCTCTCTTCTCCCCGGCATCAGTCTACAGCTCTACCCGTCGCCGATTACCCCGTCTTTCCCTTCATCCTATGGAAGCCTTTCGGTTTCCCGGAGTCTTCTTCGCCTACCCTACTCTGGACACAAGTCTCCGCGTGGGTCGGCCACCTTCCCTCTAGAGAACCTCCTTCCCCCTTCTCTTTGGGCGACTCACTTGAATCTCCTTCGACAGTCTGATCCCCTTTCCTTCCGATCTGTTCTTTCTCTATCCTCGTTACTGCCTGCGCCTCTTCTCTCTCCGAGGGGCTTTGCCCTAAGAGCTGTGACCTTTTCCCTCTCCTGTCCTAGCCAAATAACCTGCACTTCATTTTCCAGTCTTTGCTGTGTTCTTTGTGCTGGCTGGCGAGGTTTCTAATTCTTCCCTGCTCTTTTGTGAGCTGAAGCTGTCGGCTCTCTCTTGCGGCCACACTCCCTTTTAAATCTTCAGGATGCTTTGACTAGTGCTTCCTCCTTTCCATCTCCTTCATTCAGTGCTTAGCCAAATGTTCAGTTGAGAAAATTAGAAGCAGTTGAAACGTCAATGTGGAGAGTTATCGAACCTTCTTTTCTAATAATGATGTGAATTCGTAGTTTTTCGCTCCTGTCTCCTTTTCTGGAGAGAAAACACTTCCCTAGTGTTAGCTTGATTGATTTAATAGTATTGTATTTTGAAATTTCACTGTAGGCTTTATTTTTTTCTTCATTGTTTGTATCAGGAACACTCGGCATTGGGAATGAGTGAGGTTTCAGAATGTAAAACTGGGAAATTGTAAACGTTGCTGAATTTACGAGTGAAGTCGGCCATCCTCAGGATGGAATATTTTGAAATTTGATTTTGAGAACGGGAGGGAGGTTTCATGGGCTGGAGGACTGGGTGTTTTTTTAAAAAGGCTTTCTTTTCCTGTGGCACTGCCTAGAGATCAGAACTTAGAGAGGACAGGGGAAAGATCATTTCACATAGATCCTCATAGCCACTCTGGTCGAGCCACCAGCTTGCAGTAGGACCATAGGGATCGATGACCTAGTAGTAAACGCCAAACGGGTTCTCCTGCACCGGCGCCTGATGCAATAACTTGCTTGACGCTATGGAGGGTGGGACCTTCTCTCGGAAACAATTTATTGAGACAGAGCAGCCTCGAGTTCTGCTACTTTACAATCTCTGCTTCCCTAGTGTTAGCTTGGTTGATTTAATAGTATTGTATTTTGAAATTTCACTGTAGGCTTTATTTTTTTCTTCATTGTTTGTATCAGGAACACTCGGCATGGTTAGTGCCTGTCTCCCCCCACTCATTTTCCCCAAGTAAAATTAGATGTGTGGTTCTTTTGCATTTTTTGTAATCCCGTTTTGTTTTGTTTTGTTTTAAATCTTCTTCCCTTCACAAGGCAGAATACAGCTAATTTGGAAAAAACACACACCCAAGCCCCTCCCTCTGCCACGTTAGCTTGGAGCTGCATCGCAAATTATCCAGTGGAACTAGTTAACTGCAGTCAAGTTTGATCATAGAACAACTTCTAGTGCCATTGCTATCTTGGGTATTGTTTTTGTTGTCTTGAGCATTAATTTTTTTTTTGTACTTTATTTTCTGAATATGTGTTAGATTATGTAAGATAGTTTGGGTTCTTTTTCTAAATTTCCAGAACCATACAGATATCTGTTGACTACCTGGAATTTTGAGTCACACAGTGCCAGCTGAAAGGGAAATTTAAAGATCATCTAGTTAAATCACTGTATTTTGCATTTGAGGAAATAAGAGATGCTGTCATCTTTAGTTTATGTATTTCAATTATAAAGTTTCTGCAATTGAAGACATCCGTGGAGTGTGATTTTTAATGTCTCTAACGACTGGTCTTGTTAGTGGCAAGTGGCTTATATAAATTTGCTACTCTGCTATCCTATCCCACCCGGATGCTGTTGCTTTTTAAAGGTTTGGTTTGTTGATTTACTGAAATATAATATTTTTCCATAGCATTTCTTACTTATTTCCTGGAGAATTACTTATGGAACTTGTCAGATGGCTTCAGAGCAACTAGAAACTGCCTTGTCAATGGGCACCCTAGGACAATTTTTTTTTTTGATTGGGAACTGACATAGGGTGGCCATCCTTTATTTTGCCAAATAAGGGAATTAAACAACCCATCTAATTTCCCCCATGTTGATGTTAAAAGAAGAAAAAATTTAAGTACCAGAAGAAAACACAACCCATCTAACAACAAATCATCTAATTTCCCCCATGATTTTGTAAAAAAAAAAAAAAAAAAAGATTATTCTAGTACCATAAGAAAAAAAAAAGGCAGACCGTAACTCAGAATAAAGAGCAGTCTTTTATATTTAGTAGGTTTAGCTTTGAAAAAGGTCTAATACATTGTCTTTAATTTTCTCATTTTGTCATGTATTGGTAAAAACTTTGTCCTGGAGTTTCTTGTTTGGGAAACATTATTTTAGGGCAATGATTCTCAAAGTGTAGTCTGGAAACTCTTAAAGGTTCCCAAGGTCAAAAGCCATTTTCATGATAAAACCAAGGTGCTGTGGGCCTTCTTCACTGTGTTGACATTTGCACTGATGGTGCAGAAGCAGTGGTGAGTGTTTTATTTTGCTAATGTTGCTGGAATGCAATACCAGAAATGGTTTGGCTTTTTCAATAGGGATTTATTAAGTTACAAATTTACAGTTCTAAGGCCATGAAAATGTCCAAACTAGGGCATCAACAAGAGAATACTTTCACTGAAAGAAAGACTGATGGCATACAGGGTTCCTCTGCCACATGGGGAGGCATATGGCCATATTGGCTCGTCCTTTTTTCCTGCTTCTGTTTTCAGTGGCTGTCTCCAAAATGTCTTTCAGCCTTTCTTTCTCTCTTAATTTCTCCCAGGGCATCTTCTTTCTCCATCTCCAAATATGACTGAGCTCTGAGCTCTCTGTGTCCTCTCATAAAAGACTCCAGTAAAAGATTTAGATTCTTACTCCAGTAAAGGATTAAGAAGTGATTCACATCTCCATGAAAAAAACCTAGTCAGAACATTCTACCCACAGTGGATCTGCTTCCGTAGGAATGAATTAAAAGAATATAGTCTTTTCTGGGTACGTGACAGATTCATACCAGCACAGTGGGTAAAATTGCCGGGATCTTAGCACCAATCAAGTCAGGGGCACCAAATCATACTAGTAGTCATTACCTTCTCTGCCATGCCCTTGCAGTTGAAGAAGTCAGTTATGATTAAGAATGCCCTTGATGAAGTAGTGAAAATTTCTAATTTTATTAAATCCAGACTTCTGAACACACATCTTTTTAATATTTCGTTTCATGACAAATATCCTGGAGTGAAATCATACAAAAGATAATATACCTAAGTTTAAATAAAGAAAAAGTATAGATGTATATATAATGCACTAAATGTAATATAAAGAAAAAGTAATTTATAATTCAATAATAAAATATTATTATTTTAATATATAAATTCTTGGGTATGACTCCACTGGAAGTTATGATGAAATAGGCAGATGCTTCTATCTCTGACTTAAGTTTACTGGGAAAGCAATCACTTTAAGTTCAGATTGAGAAAGATGTATTACAGATACCACAAGCAGCATTGCCCTTGGTGATTTTTTTCCCCCTCAAATAGCGAACAAGTGTATTTCTGAACAAAACAAGGTAAAATCTTTCTTTGAATTACATTTTCTGGGTGATTTCCTGGACAATTTAGGACATGCTAAAACTGTGGGAAAATACTTCTGATTATATGCAAGCAGAGTTTGGTTTTTGGTTCGCATAATCAGTTGTCACCTCCTGACTGGGGCATTCTGAGTTGCAGGAGAGGGCAACTGTCACTGAGGGGGAGTGAGTGGGGATGTGAAAAATGGCAACAAGAGGAAAAGGTGATGACAGGTTGGGGTTTTAGTCAGAGGAGTCAGTTTGAAAGCACAGAGGGAAATAAGGAGAACATCTATCCCATCTCTAGCCCCTGAGGTCCAAGGCATGTGGGAGAAAAAACAACCTTTATCTGAGAAAGCTTCAAAGGAAGAAGTGTCCTCAAGATGCAACCATAGGTTGGAATGTTCCAGAAATGCTTTATAAAGGATGTGGCAGAATTCCATTGTGAAGGGAGGCATATTTTGGGGGTAAGAGTAATATTATGGAATGCACAGGGGTAAGAATAGTTACATGTTAGGAACACTGTATTTTTGTGAAAAGAAGGCTTACAAAGATGGGAAATTGTTCTAGTTTGCTAGATACCAGAATGCAACACACCAGAGACGGATTGGCTTTTAATAAAAAGGGATTTATTTTGTTGGTTCTTCAGAGGAAAGGCAGCGAACTTTCCACTGAGGTTCTTTCTTATGTGGAAGGCACAGGATGGTCTCTGCTGGTCTTTTCTCCAGGCCCCGGGGTTCCAACAACTTTCCCCGGGGTGACTTCTTTCTGCATCTCCAAAGGCCTGGGCTGAGCTGCAGTGCTGAAATGAGGAATGCCGAGCTGCTTAGGTTGTGCTACGTTGTGTTCTCTCATTTAAGCCCCAGCCAATTAAGTCAAACGTCACTCATTGCAGCAGACACGCCTCCTAGCCAACTGCAGATGTAATTAGCAAAAGATGAGGTTCAGGTACCATTGGCTTATGTCCACAGCAACAAGATTAGGTATGCTCACCTGGCCAAGTTGACAACTGAATCTAACTAACACAGAAATAAATAACACTGTTCAAGTAATTTAAGGCCAGGTGTAATTTTTAGTAGCGACAACTTTAAATGGTGATCTGTTAATCTGTTGTGTAATTTAATCTATGAGGGGAGAAGGAAGATATTAGATTTAAAAATTTGAAGTGAAATTGACCAGATGTTGAAGGTAAAATAGGATAATTTGATGTTTCTTGCTTAGGAAATGGTATATTTTGTTGGTATTAACAGATAAAAGTCGCACACAGGAAAAATAACAGGTGTGGGGCCGAGAAAAAGAATTAAGTTCTGAATAAAAAGGGGTTTGAAATATATCTGTGGCCACATCCAAGTTGAGGTATTTTATAGCATAATAACAGCTATCACTTTTTTATATCTGCTGTGTGCTTGGTACTTTTTTTTTCTGTATTAGTAAGTTTTATTCAAATTTTGTAGTTGAAAGTGTTACAATTTGCTATAAATCTGAGGGCATTACCATACAACTGAGCTTTACAATGATTAGGCATATTAGTTGTAATAATTAGTTAATAATTATTTGCAACTATATGAATGCTTTTTATTTAATCATTCAGTGTGAGAAGTTTTTGTTTTTTTCCAACTCATACCCTGAAATAATACTTAAATTTCTGTAACTATTTGTATATGAGGATTAAGGAAAGAAAACCTTAATAATAATCAAAACCAAGTTTAGATTTCATGACTGAAAGGAGTAGGAAATCTGTGGATACCAGAAAAAAAGGTGGTTATTTAAAAGAAGCAAATCAAAAATTGAAATAAGCAAAGCTTTATGATTCTACTCTCAATCAATGTCCTCTGCACTGAAGTGGAATCAAATTGCTTTAAGGGCATGATCATTTTGAGTTTAAGGTTTAATCTTTAGCATTGCAAATGCATCAGAATCTGAAATGTAAAAATGTCCCCATTCTATTTAACTGAACTATTACTCAACCTCTATTTCTACTTGGAAAGTCAACCATATGTGTTCTGAGTGATAAAATAGTAAATCTGAATGGTTGTTTGCTCAAATGCCTCATAGACTCAGCTTTACTTAATGAATATATCACACTTAGGGCTCTGGCCTAGAGTCAGGTCAGTGTCCCTGTGTTTATTGGTATCAGATACTCACATTTATCCCAATCAAATGGATGAATGGAAAAAATATAAGCAATAAACTGCCAAAAAGTTTATTGTGTTAAAATGTGGGCTGTGTCTTTCTATAATCTTCTCTGGGAACCTTCTTTCTTGGGATTAGTTTAACCAGAAAGCCCAATGAATGCTCACACGGCTGCTTGACAAGGGCAGAATTTGATTAAAGGACATGCAAGGAATTTAGTCTTATTTTAATTTTTTTCTATTCAAATTTTAGAATAAGTAAAATATTTACTTGGTTCAAAAACCATCAGTACAAAGAAGTAAAGAGTGAAGTATCTTCTTCCACCTATCACTCTTCCATCTGTTCTCTGTGTCACTGCCATAGTAGTACTTTTATTAAATGTTTCTCTTGTTTCTTTATGAAAATAACAAGCAGACACAAATGTAAATTCTTATCACTGCCCCATTATATACAAATGATAGCACACTAGAGACTGTACTTCATCCCTTTCATTTTTCATTTAATGATAAACATTGAAGATCTTTTTGTATTACTAAATAGCAATCATCCTTAATCTTTTTTAGAACAGCATAATATTCCATTTTATGAATATATCTATATTGTAGTTTATTTGATCATTACTTATTGCTGGACATCTGGTTGTTTGTTTGGTACTACTGAAAATACTTTATTCAAACTGTTTCATTTACTAAAATAACAATCTAGTGAGGTAAGTATTATCATTCCTGTTTTGCAGTTGAGGAAACTGAAATTAAAAGCAGTCTCAACCTGTCCAAGGTTTCATAGTTGGCAGATCAGGGATACAAATCCAGCCAGGTCTTTAACCACACTTAAGCACTATGCTATACGACTGCCTCTGTCTTAGATGACAGGGGTCTGGAGACTATAGAATATAGCCCATGAAATTTTACTGCAGCTTATCAAGATATAATTTTTTTGTTTTGTATACTGTTTGGATTTCCTTAGCCTTCGTAAATCTTAGAATTCATGTCTTTGATCAATTCTAGAGAAATTCTCAGCCATTATTTTTTCAAATATTACCTCTTCCAAATTTTCTTTATTCTTTCCTTCTGGAGTTCTGGTTCGATGAATGTTAGACTCTAATTTTCTTCTCTATATCTCCTTACCTCTCTTTTGTATTTTTTAACTTTGCTCCATTCTGGATAACTTCTTTAAGTCTATGTTTTAGAGCACTAATTCTCTCTTCATTTCTGTCTGATCTACTAACCTGTCAGGTGAGTTTTTAGTTTCATGAGGTATAGTCTCTTGTTCTTTGCTCATCTTTTTTATTCGTCCTTTTATTTTTTAAATACTTTGTGCATATTTTTTATTCTCTATTTGATAAGTCTAATACTTTTGGAGGCTCTAATTCTGTTATTTGCCGTTTATGCTGAGTCTCACATATAGTGGTTTGTTTCTTCTGATTTTAAATTTTGAGTTGAGCACTTATTTTTGTAACCTTGGTTGGTGAAATTCCTAAGGGGCCTATGTGAAGATTTCCAGAGACCTGTTGGTTCTGTCAAGCTCCCAAGGGCTCTTATCAATTTGACAACTTTAATTTCTCAATTTTGAAGTTCTCTAAACCATGTAGGTAATCATCTGTTTGTTTGTTTTCCCTGATTATCTATTCTATCACATTGTTGAAAGTGTGGGAATCATTGTATAAGTGGCAGGTTGTTGGAACTGAATGAAATAATTTAGAGAAATTAACAAGGGAAAATTTCCACCATTTAGAAAAGGGCAGAGGAAGATAAATCAGCAGAGACTGAAGATTGGTCAGAGAAATAAGTGGAAAACTGAGAGAACTGTTTTGTAAATAAGAGAGGCGAGATTTAAGGATATAGTGTTCTATTTGTTGATTCTGTTCTCTGTATAAATCTTGCTCTTTCCTATTTGTAACAATGTCTTTCTTCTCACCCCTCCCAGTAAAAGGGAAAAATAAGAATATTTGTACTTCTGTATATTCTGCTGCACTATAAATGTTGAGGGCAGTTATATGAATAACCCTCAGTTATTCATGGTGACCTCCCGCATAATAAACATTTGAATTATATCATCCTTAAACAGATAACTTTTAAAAAGGCATCATTAAAAAGTACATTTCTCATTTCTCTTGACTTTTGAAACCAATCCTGAATATAAATTTTCTCTGTTGACTAGGGAGATCTTGTGCGAAAATTGAAAGAAGATAAAGCACCCCAAGTAGATGTAGACAAAGCAGTAGCTGAACTCAAAGCCCGGAAGAGGGTTCTGGAAGCAAAGGTGAGTCTTGGGATCCTAAAATAAGAATGTAAGTGAGTTTAGGATTCTTCATCTTTAGTCTTCTTGGATGGGAGAGATCTAGAGAAGTTTCTGAACAAGTATCATTTGTTTTATCTCTGCCTCTTTAGGTGCCTTCTTCTCCTCTATCTGTAGACTCCTCAACGCTGGAAGGCATTGTGCTCTTCTTTATTCATTTTCCTATGCCTAGTAATAATGGTTTGTTGTATTTTTAAATTTTTTTCTTGTAGGGGAGAATCTGTCCATTTGATACTTTTCCCCAAAGCTTCTAAACAATAAATCTGCTCTCATTAGCAATCTGAAATTTGACTTTATAAGTCACAATCTGCTATAGTGATTCGCCAAAAGTTGAGATATAGCTTTTCATTATGTGCATCTAAATAGGCTTAGTCTTGTAATCTTGGAAATGATCATATGCTTTCTTAAATAATTAAGCAAAGGTATCTTTTCTCTGACTCAAAGGAAAAAAAAATCTAAGGTTTCTATTTTTTTAAAAAAGGTATCAAAATCTTACCTATTTGATAAATTTTATATTGAATTTTGCTGAGTAATAAACTCAATTCACATCTATAAATTCAAATTCCCACCCACCTCACACATACTCCCATCATACATTTTTTAATTTAAAAATCCCTTACAGGAGCTGGCATTACAGCCCAAAGATGACATTGTAGACAGAGCAAAAATGGAAGATACCCTGAAGAGGAGGTTTTTCTACGATCAAGCTTTTGCTATTTATGGAGGTAAGGGATTTATGATAGAAAGTACAATTGTGTTATTATTAGTGGCTTTAAATATTGTTCTTAAATCAAGACTGTAGCTTGCCAATAGCTGTCTAATTGTATCACAAAAAGCAGAATTTTTGTTTGTTTAGAGGAGCCTTTTGATGTAATACCTGTTCTTCCCTCTACCCTACTTATTCTTGAAGACTGTTTTTTTCCATTAGATGTAGGGAACTGGTAGGGGCCTAGATATTAAACATCAGTTGTGTCTGTACTTGGAGACTCTTTATAATACAGTGGAGACTTGGGAGCAAGAAAAGGCTAGCATAGTTCTGTCTAATAGGTGTGTTTCCCTCCATACAAGGACAGTGATAAGGGTCCTTAGATTATTCTTTATTGTCAGCTTTCTGAGAAGAACATTCTTCATAGGTAAGTATAAATAAGTCTCTGTATCCTCTCTATGAAGCTACTATATAGGTGAATATAATTGTAGATTAAATGTAGAAGTATATCTTTTATAGGCAAAAGAGATCATTGTAACAATATTGGATTTCTAGTACTTTGCCACTGAAACTTGATTCAGATTTGGCTAGGCAGATCTCTGTTTAACTTCTTGAGGTTTAAATAGTGATGGAATTACTCAATAAATAATAGGATGGTAAAATTTTAGACCATTGTTATTATTGGTGTGACAAAATAGTATCTAATTTCTATGGCAAAACTATTATCTGCTTTCATTTTTTTCTTGTATATGGAGGAAGTATTTTGTGTTTACAATTGTGATTTTACTACTTTCAGCTAGCTGCAAATAAGCTTCAGTGTTGAGAAATTTGAATTAATGACTTTAATACATTTTTGGGGAGTATGTAAAGTCTTCCAGGTATCAGTTTTACATGTCTCCTTTTCTTCATTTGTGCAGAGTAACAAAGTAAAGTACATGTTTTCCTCTCCTGTCTTTTGTAGGTGTTAGCGGTCTGTATGATTTTGGGCCAGTTGGATGTGCTTTGAAAAACAATATTATTCAGACCTGGAGGCAGCACTTTATCCAAGAGGAACAGATCCTGGAGATTGATTGCACCATGCTTACCCCTGAACCAGTTTTAAAGTATGATCCTTACTTTGAGGGCTGAAATTCTTAATATGCATATTTTAAAAATCTGCTCATGTTTGTTATAAGAAATCTGAAAAACAAGAAAATATTGTCCTACTGTCTGCAGATAGTCATGTTAAAATTCTAGCATTTCTCCTTCCAGTCTTTTACTCTGTAAACCCCTATATATTCTATTTTTAGCAGCACACTGCTTTTTTTTTTTTTTTTACATACTGTAGGTGAACATTTACTCATGTCATTAAATATTATGGTAAAGCTTTTTTTTTCGTCATGGATAGACACCGGGAATCGAACCCGGTCTCTGGCATGGCAGGAGAGAATTCTGCCACTGAGAGATTGTCGCACTGCCCTAAAGCATTTTTATTTAATAACAGAGTAGTGCTTTGTTTTATGGATGTGCCATAATATATTTAGCTAATGCCATATGTATTTAAGTTGTTTATGATTTCTGACTATGCTGAAAATCCCTCTAGATGAATTTTTGTGTATAAATCTGCTTATTTTTTTATAATTTCTTAGAAGTTTTGGGCAAAAGTGTATGCACATTTTAAATCAAATGCTACTATTCGTATGGAAGTTCAATGCAGAAACTTTGATTATTCCTACCGGCATTGCTGAAAGCTGAGCAGGGTTTCATGGAATGAATGTTCAGCTGTGAAAGAAGAATTTTTATTATTTATATCTCATCACTTTACTCATTTAATGGTTCTGATAAAGAGCTGATTTTCACTATCTGTATCCTTTAGGCTCTCTCTCAGTTTCCAGAGAAAAAGAATTCCTTGTGATAGGTCTAAAAAAATCAGAACTACCTATTTTTTAGCTACTTGCTCCACAAATAAGTAGAGATAATAGCAATGTCCATGCAAGTGTCAGGGGCAGAAAACTTTCCTTTAGGGTCAGTGTCTAGACTGAGCTATGCTGGATTCTTGGCTAGTCAAATCCCCAAGAGTTTTGGCATTTGCTTGGATCACTAATAATAATGGCATAGATATGGATTAATTGATCCTGTGAAATAGTACAAACTTCATGACAGTCTGTGAAAGGGGGAGGAAGAACTTGGAGAGAGGGTAGAAATAGCCTTGAGAAAGAGTTTCTATTGGCTTAGATACAGCACTTGTTTCGATATGGGAGCTTCTGTCATTCAGGTACACAGATGTAAACAATGAATGAACATAGAAAGGAATTTTCTTATAAGGTAAAATCTGCATATACAGTTGTATGAGAATGATTAAATTGGTTTGGCATCTGTTAACTTAGGACCTCTGGCCATGTGGACAAATTTGCTGACTTCATGGTGAAAGATGTGAAAAATGGAGAATGTTTTCGTGCTGACCACCTATTAAAAGGTATAGTTCTTCATCTTTGAAGAATGAATGTCTTTCAAGTGGGATTGATCAGACAAAGGGGTTACATTAAACTTTTCTCCCTAATATCTTCAACTTTTTATTGTGGCATAACCTGCAAACAGTAAACTGCACAGATTTTAAAAGTACATAGCAGGTCCCTTATTTAAGGAAAAAAAAGTTATATTCAGATAATTAGAAATTCTAACCCAGAAAAATAATCAGTATACTATCATGACCCTGTAAAATCAACCAGGGGATTCATATAAATTGAGTATTGTTCTTCAATTTAGTCTTTGGTGTTTTTTTTTTTTTTTTTTTTAACCTGCCCAGCATTGAACTCAAAAGTTCATTGCCCTTTTTCCTGTTAGTTGAAATTGACATGTATCAATACCATTCTTCTAGCTCATTTACAGAAATTAATGTCTGATAAGAAGTGTTCTGCTGAGAAGAAATCAGAAATGGAAAGTGTCTTGGCCCAGGTGAGTGCTTTAGAGACTGTATAACAGTAGGTAGGCACTGTCTATCTTTCAGTGTTTGCTACTGTTGAATATGAGATTGTGTTGACTCTGGCTGCATTTGTAAAGAAGCAGAGCTGACCTATTTCTTAACTTCTCTTTTTGCAACTTTATTTCCTTCTTTCCATCTTTGGTGGCTAATCATTTATTTCAGCCAAAGCTAAGAAGTCAGTGTAAATAGACATTAAATTTGTTCTCTGTTCTCAGAAACTTCTGTTTTCTGGAATTCATAGCTTAAACCAGAGGAGTGGCTAGTGGTGAATGGTGTTCAGTGTTGGTATAGTGATTTGGGGGCAGATAGCTTTATGGACGCTGTCTCCTCGGCTACCTGATCTACCTCTGGTTAGGCTGTCCCTGATTACGTGCTGCTATTCTTAGAACCTGACTTACAGGTCCCTGCTTTTCTACCCCTGCTTTTTCTAGTTTCTTTGTAGACCTAAAGTTTTATAAATTTTCTTAAGTTGACGAATTTTGGGATATGCAAAGTAGGCCATAGAGATAATCGATTCTTACCTTTTACTTGGTGCATCACAAGTAGTTGTTATCCTTTTCTTTTTGGGTCATAGACCACTTTGAGAATTAATGAAAACTGCACATCTTTTCTCACCTTATCAATCTGCTGTTTTATTTAAGCCAAGTATGTTTCTCCAACACCATATTTAGTTATGAGGTCCACCAAAGCACACAGTCTTAAATTTTATTTATTTTCTTTGGTAAAAATTCCTAGTACAATTTTGTAACCTATTTTCTTTTCATTGCTATGTAAATATCTGAGGGTAAATGTGACTCTGCCTCTAACATGCTAATTTTTCTCTGTGGCTTTCCAACATTAGCTAAGAGTTTTTCTCCTTCTTCGTTTAAATAAAACCTTCTTAATTTCACTGTTGAGTCTTTTGCCAATTTATTTTGTCCTTATGAAGCATATTTGATCACTTGCTTGAAGCTTATTGCTTTAGTATTATTACTTATGGTTTAGAAAAATTGATTCTTGTATTTTGACACTGTTAAAGCCTCACATTTGTTTCTCATTTCCTTCTTTTTCCAAAAGTGGACTGACCTTATTAGAAAAAAGAAATGAAAAATGCCTCATTAACCCCCTGAATTCTGCTCTTTTTCATTTGTGATTTCAGACTAACTAGAGAGATGCGTTCTAAGGTTTTCTATGTTTGTCTTTGATCTTAGTGTCTCGTTCATTTCTAAGTAAAATATCAGAATCAGAAATGTTGGTTGATTTGATAACTCATGATTTAAAATTTGAGCTGTGTTTTTCTGTTTCTTCTCAGATCCATATTCTAGGACTGTGGTGTATTTTCTGATTTGCCGTGTCATCTATATGCAGCTGTCAATATACTCCTTGATAAAAAGTGAGGGACATGGGAAATGTTCTTGTACTCAGAAATGGCCCTCATGGAATCACTGGCTAAAGGCCCATCTGTTGCTTGACCACATAATAGCATGTTCTGCACCTGTTAGGGCTGTAACTTCTTTCAACTTTATGAAGTATGTTGTGTCTAGCTTCTTTAAAAGGCTCTGAATCATATCCTGGGTTAGGAAGAGCTTGACTCCTGTTATGTGGATTCAGCAGCACAAAATTATTTCTCTTGTTTCTATTTTGTCCATTTTTGCTGATGCATCTCTGGATGTACCAATTTTTAATGCGTTTTTATTGAGATACGTTCACATACATAGAAACCATCTGAAATAAACAATCACTGGCTCACAGTATCATCACATAGTTGTGAATGAATCCCTATGATCAAGTTTTGAACATTTTCATTACTGCAGAAAAGAAATAACAATAAAACCCTAATCCTCCCATACTCCTTATCCCCCCACCCCTTGTCCCATTATTGACCCATGGTATTGGTTTGGTACATTTGTTACTGTTGATGAAAGAATATTAAAATATTTACTGTTAACTATAGTCCATAGATTGTAATAGGTGGGTATACCAATTTTTTAAATCAATTTTTAACTTTTTATTATGGAAAATCTAAACATATAAAATGAGAAAGTAGTACATACCCATCACCCTGCTCCATCTTTATCAAACCATGGCCAATTTCGTCAAATGTATCCCCTACTCACTCCCCTGCTTACCCACTCATTTTATTACATCCCTAAATATTTCATTATGTATTTCTAAAATATAAGAACCCTTTAAAGAGAACCTCAGTGCTGTTACCATGGTAAATATTAATAATTTTAACATCGTCAAATGTAGAGTTAGTGTTCATATAACCCTGCTTGAATCTGGATCCAGATAAAATCCATACTTTGTATTGCTTGAAATATTTCTTAAATCTCTTTCAATCTGTTGGTTCTTCCTTTGTCTTTTACCTTTTCATTTAAAAATGATTTTAAGAAGCTGAGATTTTATTCTTTAGTGTTTTCTTATTGTTTGGATTTGGTTGATTGTATTATTTTGGCGATGTTAACATGTTCCTGTTTGTGTTTCCTCTAAGTTGATAAATCTAGAGGCTTGGTCAGGTGTTTTTGGCAACACATGTCATAAGTGTATTAGGAGGTACAAAATGCTTGATTATCTTGTGATTTAGAGCCAGTGATGATCATTGTTGTCTCCATTAATTGATTAGGGGGTTCAAAATTGTTGATTTTCTCATTCTGATATTCCTTTGTTTATTAGTTGGGATAGTTCCGTGACAAAAACCTTATTGCCATCAGAGATTTGATTTTTCTGAGGCACTTTTGTTTAACCCCTTCCTTTCAAAAATAAATGAGTTCCTGTGCTTTTTCCTCCTTCCCTCTCTTCTACCTTTATGAATTCATAGATTAAAACATTTGATATTTTTCATTCAGTTGTAGTTACCATCTTTTTTATATTGACACAGCTGTAGTATTCTTTGATAACTTCCTTGTATTTTGGTGGGATAAGGTACATTTCTTGGCCCAGACTTGAAATTGGCCATTTCTTCAAGGAGTCCTGGTACCTAGCAGTAGGAATGGCATTGGTCATTGGTTCCAGGCCTTTTCAGTGAACAGAGCTGGGAGATTGGTCTTTTTTAAAAGGTAAAATCATAATGAGTACACATTGATCCTTATTCTTAAAGCTAAGTTTATGGGGTTTTTACGTTATTTTATTAATCTTGTATCTGTATCACCTTTACCTACCCCAAAATCCCAATTCTTAACAATGCCAGCATAATTAGTGATATGCTCTATCTCACATTATATAATTAACAGCCTTGGAACCACAACACCAATGCTGTCATCAAGAATGTGAATATTGAAAATAGTTTTAAAAGTTTTTATTCTTTTTCTGTAGGGATATACCAGCAATGTTCAGTCTAACAACTATTTTTTTATTTTTATTTTTTTTAGGAATAACTACTACTGTTTATTAAAAGAGAAGTTTATTAAAAAGAGAGTACATGTTAAAGAGGTTATAGTGCAGACGTGCCCACGGGAGGGACATGCCCTGAGTGGAGTGGGCCAGCTTGTTTTATAGGGAAGTTTTGTTGGTAGTAGGCTTTCATAGTAACCTTTGAATACTATCTAGGAGGAGATAGCTAGCAGAAGTCCATGGTTTGTTGTCACATACCTAAAATTTGTCCTTAGACAAAGGGTTAACAATCTTTATGACCCTATCTTCCTATTATTAACCAGAGTTTGCTTTGGGCCCAGATTTTTACAAACTTTTATGGTTTTAGTGGTTTGGGGGCTTTAGGAAAATTTTGTCTCAGGAAGTTTGCAGCTCTGTATTAGTTCCTTTGGAGCTAGATAAGAAACAGGGGACTTACAGTTGTCTGTTAACTCTTTCACAATTGAATAGGAAACCAAGGATTTACAGTTGTCCTATTTTATTTTACCCTGCTTCAATCTGCCCTCCTCCTGCGAAAGAGTTAAGTCCCTTTAATCCCAAAAGGAAGTTGAGGGATGGATTTTTGATATTTTCACAGAGTTGAGAGAGTACATGCAGGAATGTGCATAATTGCTGACAATGTTGGAAGGATTGGGGGATACTGAAAAATACAAAAACATTGTTATTGTACAATCCCCCTCCCTCATCCCACTACTTTTAAAACCTTTCTGCCACCTCTTCCGCATAAGTCCCTGAGCATGGGAATGGGAGGTTACAGGTTTGTAGTTGAAACATTGAGGAATGCATGTGATAACTGTGTTTTAACATCACTTGGAGTCGTTCTTTACATGTTGTTAGGTCACCAGCTGAATATGCAGTTAGTTCATGTATTTTGTCTTAGTTTCAATCTTTAGGGTTTTATTTTTTTTTATTTTAAATTTGTTTTATAATTATATTAAAAAGTTTCATAGACCTGAAATCAAATCTAGAGAACAAGAAATATTCGCTTAGTCTAGCTTCTATGCTTATTCCCTTTACCTATTTCCTTTCTTCCCATAGGTAACCAATTTTTAACTTAAAAGCAACTTCCTTATTTTTAATTTTTAATTATTTACAAAATACAAACAAAGACATATAGATATTTATATGCCCCCCCTGCCCCCTTCTAGGGAAATGATAGCATGCCATACACAGTTTTCCACTGTGCTTTTCACACACAAAAAAAAAACCTAGTGGTTGTGCCACAGTAAATGTATAGTAATATATTTCATTCCATTTTATAGCTGTATACGTCTCCATTGAGTGGGTGTACCATTTAATATAACCAGGTCGCTATTGAAATTACCATTCCAGATAATGCTACAATGAATAGCCATGTGCTTGTGTCTTTTGCATTTTTTTGCTGTTGTATCTTTGGGATAAATTCCTAGAAGTGGTAATCTGGGCCAAAAGGTAAATGCAAATATAGTTTTGCTAGATATTGAATTAATTCCTCCATAGAAATTTCATTCCTCTCTGTATCCTCAGAATCTTTCTTCCTGACTTCCTTTTTCATTATGTCTTCTATTGAAAAGCATTACAAATCCTTGAATTACCTGGAAAACACAGAGATGTCCCTCAGGCCCTTTGAATTTCAAGTGGGGAGACCAGCTTATATTTATGCTATTCGTGTGTTAGAGGTCACTGGAATAATTTCCTATTGATCCCTCCCTCCTGGGTAACAGTATAAAGTATAGCATTTAAAAATTCCTTCTGGAAATTCTATAGAAATTGCTATAGCAAAATTACTAGGAAATACTGCATGCTTTTTTTGTTTATTTTATTTTATTTTATTTTTATTAATTTTAAAAAAATTACAAGAAAGAGACAAACATTCTTAAGATATGCTCATTCCATTCTACATATATAATCAGTAATTCACAATATCATCACATAGTTGCATATTCATCATCATAATCATTTCTTAGAACATTTGCATCAATTCAGAAAAAGAAATAAAAAGACAACAGAAAAATAAAACGAAAACAGAGAAAAAAATTATACACACCATACTCCTTACCCTTCCCTTTCATTGATCACTAGCATTTCAAACTAAATTTATTTTAACATTTGTTCCCCCTATTATTTATTTTTATTCCATATGTTCTACTCGTCTGTTGACAAGGTAGATAAATGGAGCATAAGACACATGGTTTTCACAATCACACAGTCACATTGTGAAAGCTATATCATTATGCAATCATCATCTAGAAACATGGCTACTGGAACACAGCTCTACATTTTCAGGCAGTTCCCTCCAGCCTCTCCATTACATCTTAGATAACAAGGTGATATCTACTTAATGCATAAGAATAACCTCCAGGATAACCTCTCAACTCTGGGATCTCTCAGCCGTTGACACTTTATTTTGTCTCATTTCACTCTTTCCCCGTTTGGTCAAGAAGATTTTCTCAGTCCCTTGATGCTGAGTCTCAGCTCATTCTAGGATTTCTGTCCCACGTTGCCAGGAAGGTCCACACCCCTGGGAGTCATGTCCCACATAGGCAGGGGGTGGGTGGTGAGTTTGCTTGTTGTGTTGGCTGGAGAAAGAGGCCACATCTGAGCAACAAAAGAGGTTCTTTTGGGGGTGACTCTTAGGCTTAATTTTAAGTAGGCTTGACCTACCCTTTGTGGGGTTAAGTTTCATACGAACAAACCCCAAGACTGGGTGCTCAGCCTCTAGCTTTGGTTGTCCACACTGCTTGTGAGAATATCAAGAATTCAACTTGGGGAGGTTGAATTTTCCCCCGTTCTCACCATTCCCTGAAGAGGACTTTGCAAATGCTTTTCCATTCACTGATCAAATCGCTCTGGACAAACCAACAAAATCTCATGTCCTACCCAAGGTTCCATGAACCTATGGTGTTCAACCAACTATCTACATAAGGTATATAGGAGATGCACTAGTCAAAATATAAATTTTGTACCAAATAAACATTTTTTGCTTTAGTCTCACATAAGTTGAAATTTTAAAATATTAATTACCATCTATTTTCAGCACTCTGCAGTAATGACATTCCTTTGTTCTTCCTCATGCAAAAACATTTTTTAAATTTGTACATTTAGTCACTATCATTATATACTCTTGGCATTCCTAGATTAAACCATCTCAATCTTTATCATCTATCTTTCTTTGTGATTTCAATTATGCCCCCAGCCCTCCTCCCTCTATCATTCTCACATTCAGCTTCTTTCAGTGTTTTAACATAATTGTATTGCAGTTAGGTAGTATTGTGCTGTCCGTTTCTGAATTTTTATATTCAATCCTGTTGCACAATCTATATCCCTTCAGCTTCAATTACCCAATATCTTACCCTATTTCTACCTTCTGATGGTCTCTGTTACCAATGAAATATTCCAAGTTTATTCATTAGTGTCAGTTCATATGAGTGAGACCATACAGTAGTTGTCCTTTTGTTTTTGGCTAATCTCACTCAGCACAACGTCCTTGAGGTCCGTCCATGTTGTTACATACTTCATAACTTTATTCTGTCTTACAGCTGCATAATATCCCATCATATGTATATGCCACAGTTTGTTTAGCCACCCATCTGTTGATGGATATTTTGGCTGTTTCCATCTCTTGGTAATTGTAAATAATGCTGCTATAAACATTGGTGTGCAAATGTCTGTTTGTGTCCTTGCCCTCATGTCCTTTGAGTAGAGACAGCATATAGATGGGTCCTGTTTTTTAATCCATTCTGCCAATCTGTCTCTTTTGATTGGGGAGTTTAATCCATTAACATTTAGTGTTATTACTGCACGGGTAGTACTTTCTTCTACTATTTTGCCTTCTGGATTTTATATGTCATATCTAATTTTCCTTCTTTTTACCTTTACTCATAGTCTTCCTTTCTACACTCTTCTCACACCTCTCTCTTCTGTCTTTTCGTATCTGTCTCTAGTGCTCCCTTTAGCATTTCTTTCAGAGCTGATCTCTTGGTCACAAATTCTCTCAGAGATTTTTTGTCTGAAAATGTTTTAATTTCTCCCTCATTTTTGAAGGACAATTTTGCTGGATATAGAATTCTTGGTTGGCAGTTTTTCTCTTTTAATAATTTAGGTATATCATCCCACTGTCTTCTCGCCTCCATGGTTTCTGCTGAGAAATCTATGCATAGTCTTATTGGGCTTCCCTTGTATGTGATGGATTGCTTTTCTCTTGCTGCTTTCAAGATTCTCTCTTTCTCTTTGACTTCTGACATTCTGATTAGTAAGTGTCTTGGAGTACGTCTATTTGGATCTATCCTCTTTGGAGACACTGCACTTCCTGGGTCTGTAATTTTAAGTGTTTCATAAGAGTTGGGAAATTTTCAGTGATATTTCCTCCATTAGTTTTTCTCTGCCTTTTCCCTTCTCTTCTCATTCTGGAACACCCACAACACGTATATTCCTGCACTTCATATTGTCATTCAATTCCCTCAGTCCCTGCTCATATTTTTCCATTTTTGCCCTATATTTTCTTTTTCTTGTCAGATTTCAGATGTTCCATCCTCCAATTCACTAATCCTGTGTTCTGCCTCTCAAAATCTACCATTGTAGGTTTCTATTGGTTTTTTTTTTATCTCTTCTACTGTGCCTTTCATTCCCATGAGTTCTGTGATTTGTTTTTTCAGACTTTCAACTTCTTCTTTTTGTTCATTCCTTGCCTTGTTTATATCCTCCCTCAGTTCGTTGATTTGGTTTTTGTTGAGGTTTTCCCTGTCTGCTCATATATTCTGAATTAATTGTTTCAGCTCCTGTATCTCATTTGAATTGTTGGTTTGTTCCTTTGACTGGGCCATATCTTCAATTTTCCTAGTGTGATTTGTTATTTTTTGCTGGTGTCTAGGCATTTAATTACCTTAATTAGTTTATTCTGGAGATTGCTTTCACTTCTTTTACATGGATTTTCTTGCTGGATGAATTTGTTGTCTCTCGGTTCTTTGACATTCAATTCAACTTATTCTGGACCTCTACTTAGGTTTTGTTTAACAGAGCAGAATTTTTTAGTTCTTGTTTTCTTGTTTCTTGCCCTGCTTGTATGGTGCCTTTTTCTCCCCACCTTTACGAGGGTCTACGTAGGTATTATAGACCCCAGCTGGATTTTCCCAGACCAAACTGGCCTCCTATCAGGAGAAAAGAGTCACCTGCGTTGGTTTTCCCTGAGGGTGAGACCCAGCAGGTTGAAAGACTTTCCTGTGAAGTCTCTGGGCTCTGTTTTTCTTATCCTGCCCAGTATGTGGTACTTGTCTGCCTGCATATCCCACCAGCATAAGATGATGTGGTACCTTTAACTTTGGCAGACTCCCTGCTGTGGGCATGGTGGAGACAGAGGAGAGGTTGTAGACTGGTTCTAATGGCTTCAAATTACCAAGGGGTCTGAATTCCTTGAGGGAGGGATTCTACCTGAGTTGGGCTTCATCCCTCCCCTGGGGAAGGCACAGGCTCCAGACAAGCCCTCAGATGAGCTTGTTTCTGCCTATGCCTGGGGCAGTAGCAGCCTGAAAAGCCCTGCCACTGTATCCACAGGCAGTCAAGACTTTGTAGAAACACAGCCACAAAAACCTCTGTTTCCTTTTTTTTTCTCTCTCTCTCTTTTTCTGTCAGCCGTGCCCCCTTGGCACAGGGGCAAAAATGAGCGAACTCCATTTTGACCAGGTTCACCTGAGCTGGAGGCCTATTTTTAGTAGTCAGAATTTGTTAATTAATTCCACAATTGGTGTTTGGTTGGGCGGAGACCCTGCTGCTGATAAAGTCTCTTTCCTTTCCCCTTTGGAAGCAGTCTGAGGGGGAGGGGCACTGGCCCCCACGGCTTGGGGAACTCATGGTTATGGGGGGGCTCTCTTAGCTGGTCCAGCTGGTCCAGACTGGGTTACGCTGTGTGTCCGGTCACTGACGTGGCCCCAGGAGCTGTTCTGTTCTATTTCTGGTTATTTAGTAGTTGTTCTGGAGGACAAACTAAAACGCACACATTGCTAAGTCGCCATCTTCGCCAAGCTCTCCTTTTTGTTTAATTTCATAATTGAATTTGAGCCTAAAAGGGTTAATTTTTTTTTTTAATTTTTATTCAGATTTAGAACATGTGATCAGTGTGAGTGGGTTACCTTTTTATGGAGAGAAAATGTCCTTTGTATTTATGAGGGGAGTAAATATATATTGTAATAGTCACCCTTTATTGAGTAGTTACTATGCACTAGGCCTTGTGCTAAGTGCTTTAGATATGTTATGTCATTTAATCTTCAAAATAGCCCTGAATGGTAAATTCTGTTTTCCCATTTTACAGATAAGCAAACTGATGT
This sequence comes from Tamandua tetradactyla, assembly GCF_023851605.1. Lineage (NCBI taxonomy): Eukaryota > Metazoa > Chordata > Mammalia > Pilosa > Myrmecophagidae > Tamandua > Tamandua tetradactyla. Next base: position 92,224,534 of record NC_135327.1, on the reverse strand, counting down.
TTACTGAGGTTATGTAAGAATTTAATCCCAAGTCACACCACCTGTAAGGGGTAGAATTGGAAGGTTTACTAGATAGGGCTTTAAATTTATTTTTATTTTTTAGTTTTACATATTCTTTACCATTAGATGATTGGTTGTTGTCATCTGGAATTCTTGAATTGAAGGTCACACCTAATTTTGAAGAGTTTGATATTGATCATCAGTATATAGAATGTGCAATACACTGGGAAACGCAGAGGTGAATAAAACAAATCTTTTGCCTCCAAGAAGCTTACTATCTAGTGTGAAAGGAAAATTTTATGCACATTCAATTGATAGATAAAAAAAAATGTACTCGACTCTTAAATTTGCACATAGTAATAAAACTCATCTTTGAAAACTTATTTACATGATTTTAGATGTTTACTGACCAATGAATATATTTGAGCAAAAGGGATTTTGCCTTGTTTTTTCTGATGCAGTGGTTTATGTATGAGTTTAGTTTTTTCCAGAAATATACTCCATTTACCTGATGCTAAATGGAAAGTGTGTAAATTGATTATGATTTTAATATGGATATCCTGAAGGTTAATTTAATTGTGATGGTCTTATTTTATGTGGGTTTTAACGATGGATGACATTATTTACAGTACTTTATCTTATGTCTTGTTATCTCTCAAACTTTATACTAATTGTTTTCTTGACATATTCTTTAGCTCGATAACTATGGACAGCAAGACCTTGGGGATCTTTTTGTGAACTACAATGTAAAATCTCCCATTACGGGAAATGATCTGTCCCCACCAGTATCTTTTAATTTAATGTTCAAGACCTTCATTGGGCCTGGAGGAAACATGCCTGGGTATGTGCCACCTACTGTTAGTTCTTTTGTGTAACAAAGTTGTTAAACTTGCTTGTAGTAAAAGGTAAATATCAATGTTCTGAAAGGTAAATATTAAAAAATGATATACAGAAAGTCCAAATAAATATATTAAGAAGAAATAATGACAGATATATTCTTGGATTGTATTTCTAATCATTCTTTCTGAATATAGTATTTTATTTTTTTAAGCACATGATGCTTTTTTTTTTGTGGCCATAATGTAAATCATAAAAATTATGTTCACTATGTCTTCTAGTTACAACTGCATAGGACAGGAGGGGCAATTGAAGAAGATTTTTAAATTCATCGAGCTTTAAAAAGGGGACTTTAGAAACCATTTAGTTTAGCGCAGCTCTTTCAAGTATAACTTTGTGATGATGGAAATGTTCTATAAACTGTGCTGTTCAATATGGTAGCCACCAGCCACATATGACTGTTGAGTACTTGAAATGGAGCTAGTGCTTTTGATGAATTAAATTTTAAAATGTATTTAATTTTAATGTAAATGTAAATAGGCATGCCTCTAGTGGCCTACCATATTGGAAGGTGTAAGTCTAGCCTGTTGATTAGAAAGATATGATTTTCACAGATGGAATGAAGAAAATCTGAACAGTTTACGTGATGATCTAGAACTGGAACCTTCATCTCCAAATTTCTTGTCCACTGTTAAACTTAGCCATTGTTCCATTTCTTAGCTTCATATATATTGCTTATGATCTCATTTTAGGGTAAGAGAGTGTAGGCTTTTGTTAGAGGAAGCTAGATCTTGGTTTTTGAAGTAGAACCAAGAGTAACAACACTTAATCATGTCAGACAGTATTTTTAGTTATTTTAAGATAACATCTTGATTTGGAGTATTTTGTGGAAAGATACCAAAAGTAAGCCTTTCATTTGGGCAATATATGCAAAGAGTCATAAAGAGGGCCATACCCTCTGATCCATTTTATGGAGTCATTCGACTTCTAGTAATTTATCTAAGGAAATACTTTGAAAGGAAAGGAATTGATATTTATAAAATATGTATGTAAATTAAAAGTAAAAAAGTCTTATGTATATTAATTTGAGGATTAAGTAAATTAAACTATATCATTTTAGTAGAAAAATCTGGGCTATTGAATATGAGAAATTTTTATGATTATTCAGAAAATGGAAACATAAATAAAAGAAATATGTAAATATATATGCACTACATGTATGTATATATATGTATATATACACTGTAGCTATACTTATATTTGGATGAAATCTAGAAAGAATCACAAAAATGGAAAGAGTTGGTATTAGAATGAAAATGAGGGTAAAGTTTTAGAGTTTTTACCTTGACTTCAAAGTTGTCTTAATAAAATATTTATTTTGGAGTAAGCCTATGGTAACACTTTCTACGTTGATAATTTTCCACAGAATATTTTATGTGAAATTAGGGACAGGATTTGCTTGAGTATCTTTAAAATTGGAGAAATACAGAAGAAGCATCTGGTTGAAAATATAAAATACCACAAGGAAAAAAATAAGGAATCACCATAATAATTGCCTATCCTGGTGGGATGATTTCTTATAATAATTGAGCTCGGATGTTAAATGTTAACCCATACTGGCTTCTCTTTAGCCCCCAAATTGTATTTTGATATGTGGATTAACAGGTAAACTTAGCCATTGGGCTTATTTTCAGAAGGATCTGAAATTGTCATCTGCCCCGATGTAAATGATTAGTAAGGATGACGTTAGAGGTTTTAGAGATGCTGTGAAAGTGGAGGTATTTTCACATACTGGAGTGAAAACATGAAATGACATTCTAGTAGTAGCATTGACGTGCCAGTTACCTGGAACATTTTCCAATACTTTCATATATGTGTGAATTTTTTTTTCTGTGAGAATGCTACTAAGGAACATGTTGATTTCTAAAATTTCATTTTAAAGCCTACACTACTTTTTGTGAAAATGGTGTATTTGGCTTTTTGAACTTGTATCTAGAATTCAGATTAGTGGGAAAACACAGTTTCTTTCTTCTAACAGACTGATTTAATTTAATCTGTAGGTATTTGAGGCCAGAAACTGCACAGGGGATTTTCCTGAATTTCAAACGACTTTTGGAATTCAACCAAGGAAAATTGCCTTTTGCTGCTGCCCAGATTGGAAATTCTTTTAGAAATGAGATCTCCCCTCGATCCGGACTGATCAGAGTCAGGTACTGTCTGTGTTACTCTTCTGCTAAAATTAGTGGACAATCTTGGCATTTAGTAGGAAATGAAAGTTTTAAATTATATAATTTGAAACAATTCTGCCTTATCCTGATATGATTGTGCTTTAATGATCATAATGTCCAAATGTAATCTCTGGGTTAATAGGCAGTTTTAAGTGACAGAAATGAATTTGGAGAGAAAGAACAGAGGGTTAAGAATAGTTTAAGTTTCTCACCTGCAACAAAATTAGCTCTCTCCCTTATTCGTCATATGTTTATGGTAAGGTCTTGATTTCCTGACCTGGGCGGTTTCTGGGCGTGGTGATATGTATAAATGTAGGGTAGGTGGGGGTGGAGGGATGAGTATGAAAGTGGATCATTCTGGGTGTCCAGGTCAAACAACATTGCTGGAGTGGGATGTGGGTATTTCAGTAACCAACTGGGGTTCTGGATACCACCTCTAGGTATTTGGCGCCCAGTATGACAGAAAGGCTGGCTACCAAGCTTTACCCTCATCTACTCCAATTCAGGCTCTCATGTGCCTCATTTCTTTTTTTTTTTTTTTAGGCTTAATATTTTCATTTAAGAAAACAAACAATACCCTTGAACCACCAAAAATGGTTATCTTAGTTAGCTTATCATAGGCATATTTAAATAAAGTTTCTAAATAATCCTTGTAAAGTTTGTGTTTGTACAGTAAGTTTCATAAAGTAATTTAAAATTAAGGCAAACAAGAAAAAAATCTACAAGTAAGATATCACAGTTTCTTAAATTCTAACTATTAAACACTAACTTAAATACCATTTGATTACTGTCAAAATTGTGAACATTCTCAAAATATCAAGTAGAAAGTTATTAGAAATATCAACTTTGCTATAGTAATGACCTATATAATTGAACATTTTTAAGTTTTTGATTTCTGGAAAATATAAAGATACAAGTGTTTTCACAATTAACATATAAGAATCTTTAACCACTAGAAATGGATATCTTAGTTGGCATATCCGTAGGCATATTTAAGTAAAACATCTAAATAATCATTGTAAAACCTGTGTTTGTACAATATGTTTCATAAACTAATTTAAAATTAAGACAAACAAAGAAAAAATCTATAGAAACAGTTATCAAAGTTTCTTAAATTCTAAATATTAAACATTATCTTAAATAACATTTGACTAGCTGTCAAAACTACTTTCTCAAAATAGCAAGTAGGAACTTACTACAGATATCAACTTTACTATAATAATGATCTATGTTACTAAACATTTTTAAGTTTTTGATTTCAGGAATCTATTTTATCTAATATTACTATAGATGCCTCTAGTTTTTATTTGTCAGATCTATATATTTTCCTCTCTCACTTTTTATCCTGTTAAGTTATTCTTGTTAATACTTTTTAATTCTGTACCCTCTTCCAGACCTCCCTCTCTGTCTTTTTTTTCAGTTGCCAGGGCTCCCTTTAATATTTCTTACAGGGTAGGTCTCTTATTGGCAGATTCTTGCAGTCGTTGTTTATCTGAAGATTTTAATCTCTCCCTCAGTTTTGCAGGATACCTTGGCAGTGTAAAGAATTCTTGACTGGAAGTCTTGTTCAGAATCTTAACTGTATCATACCTGTGCCATCTCACCTCCATGATGCCTGTTGAGTAATCTGAGCTCAGTCTTAGATGTTTTCTGTTGTGTGTAATAAATCTCTTTTCTCTTGCTGCTTTCATGACTTTTTGCTTCTCTTCAAGATTTGATGTTCTGATACGTACATGTTTTAGAGTAAACCTATTTGGATTTATTCTATTTGGGATTCATTAAACTTGTTTTGTTTGGGTGTTGATCTCTTTTATGAGGGTTGGAAAGTTTTCTGTGTTATATTTGTAAGTAGCCTTCCTGTCCCTTTTCTCTTCTCCTTCTGGGACACCAGTAATGCTTTTTTTTTTTTTTTAACTTTTTTTATTGTTAATTCTTATATTTGTATGCTTCATCATATTTATGATTTCCCTGAGATCAAGTTGATTTTTTTTCCATTTTTCTTGCCATTTGTTCTTTTGAACATTCAAGTTCAATTGTCCTTTCTTCTAATTTGCATATTGTTTCTTCTACCTCTTGAAGTCTACTGTTATGGGTTTCTAATATACTTTTAGTTTAGTTTACAGTATCTTTCATCTCTAATATTTGATATTTTTCTACTTATTCTTTCAAATTCTTCTTTATTACTCCTCCAGTGTCATTTTGATATCCCTTATGTCTTTATGAACAACCTTAATTAGTTCCAAATTCTGTATCACCTTGGGTAATTTAATTTGATCATTCAGCTGACCCATATCTGCCTGGATCTTCACATGCTTTATGATCATAAATTGTAACAGGGTGTGTTAGTTAGATTCAGTTGTCAACTTGGCCAGGTGAGCATACCTAGTCTTGTTGCTGCGGACATAAGCCAATGGTACGTGAACCTCATCTGTTGTCAATTACATCTGCAGTCAGCTAGGAGGCGTGTCTGCTGCAATGAGTGATGTTTGACTTAATTGGCTGGGGCTTAAATGAGAGATTGCAACGTAGCACTGCTAAGCAGCTCAGCATTCCTCATCTCAGCACTAGCAGCTCAGCCCAGGCCTTTGGAGATGCAGAAAGAAGTCACCCCGGGGAAAGTTGTTGGAACCCAGGGGCCTGGAGAGAAGACCAGCAGAGACCATCTTGTGCCTTCCACGTAAGAAAGAACCTCAGTGGAAAGTTAGCTGCCTTTTCTCTGAAGAACCAACAAAATAAATCCCCTTTTATTAAAAGCCAATCTGTCTCTGGCGTGTTGCATTCCAGCAGCTAGCAAACTAGAACACAGGGTATTTTAATGTCTTCATAAGGTTATTTTGGAGATTTATTTCCTTCCCTTGTGTAAGATTTTGAATCTACTTGTATTAGCTTTGAAGATCCCTTTTTGGATTTGTCCTTCCTCTTAAAACCAAGTCCCTAACCTCAATGGGGGATTGCAGTCCTACTTAGAGCTTTATTTAAGAGCTAGGCAATCTGTAATTTGTCAGGCTGCACTTTCTGCTTCTTCCCAGCAAATGGTGCTCTTGAGTCTTCTTTGTCTTCTTAGACCCACCTGTGCCAAGCTGCAGGTGCTCTGCTTGTGGCCAGTCATGGCACTCAACTCAACCAGCTTCCCTGGCCTCAACTCTCCATCCGTACACATCTGCGGTCTTTGGACCTCTGTGGGAGAAGGGGAGTGGTGTCAGGACCAAAACAAGTCTCTGTGCTGTTTGGGTGTCGAACTGGTACCACTCAATGTATCCCCCTCTTCCCTGGGGAAGGGTCCCCGAGTCTTTGCCAAAAAAACCGGGCACCCACAGCAGTGTGTCATAAGGATGGGGAGTAGGCACTATACCTTAACCAAGTGGAGTCTGTGCACAGGAAAAGCACATCTGTTATCTTCCAAGTTCACCACAGGAACTCCCAGCTATGGAACCAAAGGGAAGATCTTCCCAAGCTAGCTGTGGGAGTGGGTGGAGTCATGATCACATATATTGACACTGCTCTTTCTGTTCCAGTTTATCCGGTTTTTCTCTGAAGTCCTCCCTATATAGGACAGAAGACCCTCTAGAATCACTTGCACTTTGGAACCATTATCCTTGTCATTTTTCTACTGCATCTCTTGCTGTATGGAGCTGGGGTGAACTCATCCTCTCCTACACAGCTAGCTTACTAGAACTTGCCTCTTTTCTAATAACTTGCTCTCTGTCAATAAATAAACTAAGCTGCAAGGCAGCAGACATATTTATTTGGAGTCTTAGAATTGCAATTTGGGGAGCACAGATACAGGTAGCAACTCAAATAGTGTTCGTTCTTGGCATTTCCAGGCAAGAGTTTTTTTGGGGGGGGGTTGGAGGCGGGGGTACATGATCCGGTAATTGAACCAGGGTCTCCCACATGGAAGGCGAGCATTCTACCACTGAACCACCTATGCATCCCAGGCAATAGTTAAAAGAAAAGAAGATGAGGACAGGTCATAGTGGCTCCACAGGTAGAGTTCTCGCCTGCCATGCTGGAGACTGGCGGGGTTCAATTTCCGGTGCCTGCCCATGCAAAAAAAAATTTAAAAAGGAAAGAGAAAAGAAAAGAAGATGAGTTAAGTTGTTTGTGATTGGTGAACATTTGGCATACTCCAGATGTCCTTCAGGTTAATACTTTATTGTGTTCTTTATTTTGTCATTTGTTTATGGTGTTTGGATGTTTTAGGGTTTTGAGGAACATTGTTGCTTGAGACTTTGCATACTTTGGCAGGTTGTGATATCTGGCTGAGACCCACGTAAGAGTAACCTCCAGAATGATCTGACTCCATTTTTAATTTCTTAGCCATGGTAACTCTATTTTATTTCTTTTAACATTGTCTTTGTCAGATGTTCCCAGGAATGTATGGGAAGGAATACTGGTGCTGTTGGGTTCCACTTTTCTTTAGAAACTCAATATGACTTAGCTGTTTAATGCTTAGCTTTTTGTAAATTCTATAAATTTTCTTCCTAATAATATCTCTTAGAGTAATAAATTCCACATAAGAAGTGGAATATGTCATTAACCTTAACTTTCTGAGGCCCCAAAACATTTTCTCCAACACCTTGGCCCCACTCCTTCCCTTGCCTCCCTTTTACTTGCTGTAATTACAGACTGTAGTCATAGCATACCCCAGCAGCTGACTGAAGATCAGAGCACCCAGAGCACCTGCCTGATCTTACTAGTTCCCATGATGCCCTCCGTGAAGAAATGCCTCTTTATTATGGCCAAACCGTATCTTGAGGCTTATAGTGCTTTCAGGCTTTGTGGAGGAAAGCTTACACAACTTAGAGAAAGAGTGGGAAAAGACCGCTCTGAGCTTTTATGTAGAGAGAAGAGGCAGTCAGAAACTTTAACCAGGTATTTTAACGGTGAAAAATGTGTTGGATGTGAATGTTTTATTTCTCATTGTTTAGGTTTTTCTTTCTTTATTTTTTAAATCTATTTTGTTTTTTGGCTTTCCTATGCTTTCAAAATACTGAGGAAACTTTCTAAAGTTGACCTTGTCTAAAGCCATGTTTATGGCTTTTTTATTTGCACACCATAAAGTAGCATAGCTAGCTATAGGCAGATTTAAAAAGGACTGAGAAGTAATGTGAAGCCTGGGGCCAGTGGAATAAAAAATGTTAAGTAGGAAAGCCAGAGATTAATGGCAGAAAAGTCCTTATAGGGCATTCTCACATTTTTTTCCCTGATCATTTTCACTTCAAAGTATTTCTCTTTGGATTTGAATTTTGGCTGATTTTATGTGCCTTTGCAAGTTTCTGACTAGAAGTCTACTTATTCCATGAGTAAACATCCCCATGATAGGAATAGGATTTGTTTGTTTAATGTTATTACTTATTCTTGATGACCTAGAAATTGGTTAGTCTTTGTATAGCTATAATTCCTTTTGTTTTAGTTGGGAGTGATAACGATCAAAGCATGGGTTCTCTGCTGGCTACTCACAACAACCAATCTTGTGACTCAGGTTTCAAAGGGAGAAAGAGCTTTCTTGCAAAGTACAAAGCAGAGAGAACAGGAGGCTTATAGGTCTTAGATCTTCCTGTCCAAATTGCAGTAACTCTGAGATTTTTATAGTATTCAAAGACAGGCAGATTTAGGATAACAAGTATAATGACTAGAGATGATGCAGTTAGAGATTGTCTAATTATTGTGCCTGTGCAGATCAAATGCTTAGTCACAGAATGTATGTAAGAAAATAGCAGCCTTAACATGATGATGGGCATGATTTGTATTATTATAATTAGGTATGGGTCACTTATAGGTTAAGGTTTAAGTTACTGCACATATCAAGCAGGCCAGTTTTGGTTAGATCTAGCTTTGTCTACTAAGATAGTTTAGGAATTGATGGTGGGTTATCTGGGTTGACTCAAGTTCTTTCACTAATAAACATTATGGGGTTGTCTGATTTCATAAAACTCTAAATTGTAAAACAGATTAAGGGGGGATACAAGTGGGGCCTGTCATGAGGTTTTACAGTCGAAGGATACACATTTATCAAAGATCAAGGTCTCTTGGTTTCAGTTCACTGGGTTTCAGTAATTTCAATTATTTCCTTTTGGCTATTCTACAATGTATAAAAAGTAAGAAAGCATCTGTGTAATGATTCGTAACTATAATCATTTGTTAACTCTATTACAGGGGCATTAAATTATTCATAGATGATTTCCATTTTATTTTGTTTTGATTGGCTGGTTCTGTCTTCCTACGTGTATTTTAGTTCCCCGCCCTAAGACAAGAGGCAGGACTGGTCAAATTCAGACATCTTGTCTGTTAGCTGGGATTATTTGACAGAACAGATGGAAAGACTTTGGCAGCAGCTCCTTTTGGGTTTCTGGGCTAGGGCCCTTGCGGTTTTTTTTGTTTGTTTTGTTTTTAAAATAGTTTTATTCGCACGCCACACAATCCATCTAAAATGTACAATCATTGGTTCTTGGTACAATCATAGAGTCATGCATTCATCACCACAGTCAACCTGAGAACATTTTCATTGCTACAAAAAGAAAAATTCCACACCCCTTATACCTCCCTACTTTTTTTTAACCCTCTATTATTGACACTTAACATTGGTGTAGTACCTTTGTTACAATTGATGAAAGAATATTGTAATATTACTGTTAACTATAATTTGCATTGGTTATAATTTTCTCCCATGTACCACCCTATTATTAACACTGTGTAATTGTGACACACATTTGTCCTGTTCATGTAAGAACATTCTTATATTTGTACAATTAGTCATAGTCATTGACCACAACAGAGTTCACTATATTATATACTCCCATGTTTTTTTCTCTAGTTTTCTTCCAGTGACATACACAACCCTAAATTCCCCCTTTCAGTCACAATCACACCCATAATTCAGCACTGTTAATTATACTTACAGTAATGTGCTACTCTTAACTTTATTGCTTTCCAAATATTCACAATCAACCTTATTAAAAGTTCTGTAAAAATTAAGCATCAGGGTGGGCCATGGTGGCTCAGTGGCAGAGTTCTCGCCTGCCATGCTGGAGACCTGGGTTCAATTCCCGGTGCCTGCCCATGCAAAAAAGAAGAAAAGAAAAAAATTAAGCATCAGCTGCCTGTTAACTACCCTCTATCTCCTGCTAACCTGTAGTCTAGATTTTAACTTCAAGAGTTTGCTATTATGACAATATAATCTAGGAATGCCTAGAGTGTATAACGATAGTGACTAAATGTACAAATTTAAAAATGTTTTGCATGAGGAAGAACAAAGGAATGTCAGTAATCCAGGGTGTTGAAAATAGATGGAAATTAATATTTTAAAATTTTAACTTATGTGCGAGACTGAAGCAAAAAATGTTTATTTGGTACAAAATTTATATTTTCACTAGTGTAGTTCCTAATATAATTTACTTGGACAGCTTAATTGAACACCATAAGTACATGGAACCTTGAGAAGGGCATGAGATTTTGTAGGTTTGTCCAGAGTGATATCTCAGTAAATCCCAGAAGGATTTGAACAGTGAATAAAAAAATATTTGCAGAGTCCCTTTGGGGGAATGGTGAGAAAGGGGGAAAACTCAGCTTCCCCAAGTGGAGAATTCTTGATATTCTCACAAGCAGTGCAGACAACCAAAGCAATAGGTTGAGTCCCCAATCTTGGGGTTTGTTCATATGAAACTCAACCCCACAAAGGATAGGTCAAGCCTACTTAAAATTAGGCCTAAAAGTTACCCCCAAGAGAACTTCTTTTGTTGCTCAGATGTGGCCGCTCTCTCTCTCTCAGCCAAAATGACAAGCATACTCACTGCCCTCCCCCTCTCTACATGGGACATGACTCCCAGGGATGTGGACCTTCCTGGCAACATGGGGCAGAAATCCTAGAATGAGCTGGGACTCAGCACCAAGGGATTGAGAAAACCTTCTTGACCGAAAGGGGATAGAGAGAAATGAGACAAAATAAATTGTCAATGGCTGAGAGATTCCAAACAGAATTGAGAGGTTATCCTGGAGGTTATTCTTATGCATTATCACCTTGTTAGTCAAGATGTAATGTAGAGGCTGGAGGGAACTGCCTGAAAATGTAGAGCTGTGTTCCAGTAGCCATGTTTCTTGATGATGATTGTATAATGATATAGCTTTTGCAGCATGACTGTGTGATTGTGAAAACCTTGTATCTGATGCTCCTTTTGTCTACCTTATCAACAGACGAGTAAAATATACAGAATAAAAGTAAATAATGGGGGGGAAAATGTTAAAATAAATTTAGTAGATTGAAATGCTAGTGATCAGTGAAAGAAAGGGGTAAGGGGAATGGTATGTATGAATTTTATTTCTGTTTTCTTTTTATTTATTTTTCTGAATTGATGCAGATGTTTTAAGAAATGATCATATACAAATGATCATATGTGATGAATATACAACTATGTGATGAAAAAAGAATGTTCATATTGTATGTTGATTGATTTTATTAATAAAAATTTTAAAAATAGTTTGCTCATATTAACTAATTCGTATTATTGAGGCCATACGATATTTGGCCTTTGTGTCTGGCTTATTTCAGTCAGCATAATGTCCTTGAGGTTCATTCATGTCTCATGCATAAGACTTCATTCCTCCTTAGTGTTGCATAATATTCAATTCTGTATATATACCACATTTTTGTTTATCTATTTATCAATTGATGACACCTGATTTGTTTCAGTCTTTTAGCAATTGTGAATAATGCTGCTATGAACATTGGTGTGCAAATGTCTGTTTGAGTCCCTGCTTTCAGTTCTTCTGAGTTTATACCTAGTAGCGCTATGGCAATTCTATACTTAGCTCTCTGGAGAAACTGTCAAACTGTCTTCCATAGCAGCTGTACTGTTCTACATTCCCATCAGAAGTGAATAAATGTTCCCATTTCTCCAAATCCTTTTCACCACTTGTATTTTTCTGTCTTTTTGTTGTTGTTTGATAATAAGGCCCTTGTTTTAGCTGCCCTGCATTTTTGACAGTCTGTCACTATCAGTCCAGTTATAAGGTATGTGAGGGCAAATACTATGTTTGTTTGTCTCTCTCACATTTCTATGTACCCATATGTTTGATAGTTGTTGAATAATGATGGGCCAAATAAGTGATTTCATTTAAGAATAAAGCTTACAGATCAAAGCTCTTTTACAGTGCATTTTCTGAGTTTTTAGGATGCATGTAAGCAGTTTTACATTACTTGTAAAACATTGAGATAATCTTCAGAATGTGAATATGTGGTTTTCTTTTTTTTTTAAAGGAGAGAAATTTGATTTTGCCTCCCAAAATTAATTTTAAAGCACTTTTTTCCCCAATAGCTACTAAATTGCCATTCAGAAAAATCTCTTTGGAAACCATTACTGTGTGGATATTTGTTTTCTTTTCTGTGCAGCTAGCTTGATGTTAGCTTGTTCAGTTCATGCCTCATGTCCTTTGCCTTTAATAACACTTTATTTAAAAAGCTCTTACACTAAAGAAACCAGCTGTCTGGTGCCATTATCAGCCATTTACTTGTTCAGAGCCATAAAAAAGAAAAAAACCAAACTGCTTTAAAAGCTGAAGAACAAATTTTAATTCATTTTTATTTTAATTTTCTTTTCTATGAAAAGTAAATATGTAAGTATCAGGAGCTTCATTTGTTTTATATTTATAAAGACTTGCTAATGCAAGGAAACCAGTTAATTTTGAAGTCAGTATTCAATGTCTCTTTTCTTTTTTGTGTGTGATATTTGCATAAGATTTCATAATTTTTTAAACTGTCTTACTCTGCTTTTGAAAAATTATTATCTGTTAAAAATCATAATTTTTTAAACTGTCTTACTCTGCTTTTGAAAAATTATTATCTGTTAAAAATAATCATCTTTTACAGTTTTGGCTAGAGAGAAGGAATTATTTTTTCAGAGAGCTTTATATTTATTTTAAATCATGAGGCAAAAGGGTTTTCATTAATATGCTTAGAACAACTACCCAGAAAAACCTAAATCCAAGATTTGGGGTTTTTTAATCTCGTCATTATTTAGGAAACCAATTTTCCATTTAGTGATAAGAGATTCCTATAGTATGAGGCTTTTTTCAGTGTGGTATGCCGTTGAATTATAGGGCCTTATTTATTGTTTTTTTAGTAGTATGGCATGCAGTTTTTACCTTTTATGTTTTTGCTTTCAGAGAGTTCACAATGGCAGAAATTGAGCACTTTGTAGATCCCAGTGAGAAGGACCATCCCAAGTTCCAAAATGTGGCAGACCTCCATCTTTATTTGTATTCAGCAAAAGCTCAGGTCAGCGGACAGTCTGCTCGGAAAATGCGCCTAGGAGATGCTGTGGAACAGGTAAAATTCCTTAAATAACTTTTTAAGATTATACCTACTCAGAGTTTGTAGCACTTCGCAAATTCTGCTTATTGGGTGATAAAATCATTTATTTTAGTAGACATTTTACTTTTTATTCAGTATCAAATACCTTTTACATTCATAAAATCACCTGAATATGCCAATTTGTGTACTATTGCGGCTAACGTGGAAAAAAATGTGTTTCAGAACACTTGTTAAAAAATATCTTCGTTTGATTCATTTCTCGCCAATCCGCATATATATTTTTATTTTTAGCCATGGGCAGGCTCCCAGAATCACCCGGGTCTCTGGCCTGGCAGGTGAAAATTCTTCCTCTGAGCCACATTTGCACCACCCACCAGTCTGCATTTTAATATGTAACACTTTGGGGGGAGACAAAATTTGACTCATAGAAAACAATCCCTCTGAATTTTACACTCTTCTGTAATACCATAATAATTGGGATAAAACCTTGCATATAGGAGAATTTCTCTAAATATTTGCCTGGAGAAATGAGTAAATGAAAACTTTCCAATAGTACCTGCTGCCCAATAGCAGGTGGCCCTGGGAAGTAGTAAGCTTCCTGGCCCTCAGAATATTCAAGTAGAGCCTGGGTGATGAACTTTTCACCCATGTTTCGGAGAAACCCTTGCAGCTGGTAGTAGATGGGGCTAGAGGATTTCTAAGTCCCTCCAGCACTAAGATTGTCAGATTACATATGCTGCATGGGCTTCGCAAATTTATAGTGACTAAGAATACATTAAAATATTTTCAACAAAGAGTTTACTACTTTTGTTAATTGAGAAGGGGTTATTTTTGCCATTCTTTTGTGCCATATTGTGAGTATCATTTTTAGTATTATAGATTTGAAGATATGAGAAATTGGGCTGAATTTTTATTTACCCTGTGAAATACAGAGGAGATATTTTTAATAACTCCATGATTATCAACTTGTTAACTTGACATTCACCCCTTTAAAAATAGCCAAGATCACAGTCTCACTTTCTAGGTACTTAAAATTGTTCTGAAAGCTGAATAAACGAGTTTACTGTATGATTCATGTATTTTTCAGTAGGTTATGAATAACTTGAAAATGATGCCTTGGCTTTCAAAAGTATATGTGCATTTTTCCTCCTTCCTCTGTGCTTGCTTTATTTATTTATTTATGTATTTACTTATTTATTTATTTATTTATTTTAGGGTGTGATTAATAACTCAGTATTAGGATATTTCATTGGCCGCATCTACCTCTACCTCATGAAGGTTGGAGTATCTCCAGATAAACTCCGCTTCCGACAACACATGGAGAATGAGATGGCCCATTATGCCTGTGACTGTTGGGATGCTGAATCTAAAACATCCTATGTAAGGAGAATGGAATTGTTTTTACTATACAGTTTTCACATTGTTGATTTAGAAGCATTGATATCGGAATTGCTTTTTGTGTATTCTATCAGAGCAGAACAAAAAGAAAGCTCTTTTCCTGACCAAAACAAAAAAGACAGTTGCCAGCTATCTTCTTATAAGGAGAAAGCTATTCTTTGTGTTCCAGGAGCCCTTTGTAGACTTGCACAGCTTTTTACGGGAAGAGAGAGAAGGTATCTGATGTGACAGTGCTGATACATAAGTTCTAGGATGGGCAGGGTTATTGTGAAGCTAAGATACGGTAGCTCCTTCCCAACAAGGACCCTGACAAACATTGAAAATAGCTGTGGACTGAGTAAAGAAAGTCCGTGCTGTTAGCTTAGAGAGCTATTTAGTAGATTTTTTAAGAAAGACTAGTAGATTTTCCTCTCTGGTTTAGACACTACCTTTTCACAAATTCTACATATTTCATAAAAATTCACAGAATACCTCCAGGCTACCTCCTCATTCTTCCTTCCCATCTTCCAAAAATGAGCATCAGTACTGGCAATTAGGATTGGAAGGCATTTGAATATAGGAGATACTTTCAGCAGTATATCAAGGAGGCATCCAAAACAAGGTAGCTGGGAGCCTTCTTGCATTTCCCTTATTGGGTACTAGCAAGGTCTCCTCACCCATGTGCAAAGAGACTCTAACCCAGGGTCACTGGTTCCCATATGCCTTTGGTACCACTAAGGCTTTACTTTTGAATTGGCTTGCTTTTAATGGGTTCAGTTTTTAAAAATTAAAATAAAAATTAGTCATTGGAAAAAAGTTTTGATTGTTTTTTGTAAAAGAAAAGGAAAAAAAGTTCTGAAGAACATATAGAAATTGAAACTTATAATCACGTCTCTCCCTGGAAGTCTCTTTTAGGTGAGGAATTGGCAGACATTTTCTGTGAAGGGCCAGATAGTAGTATTTTAGGCTCTGCAAGCTACATATGGTCTGTCACATATCTTTTTTGTTTTTAGTGTGTTTTTTTAAACAATGCTTTAAAAATGCAAAAACCATTTTTAGCTTGTTGACTGTACAAAAACAGGCCATGTGCATGTATAAATGTATAATAATATGCATTTGATGTTTTTATTTTATTATTTTTTTGATGTTTTTAATTCTTCTTTATGGAATTAGGAAAAGAATTATAATCTATTCAGTTTTTCTCATTACTTTGTTTTCTTAGCAAGCTTGCTTGACAAATGCCAAAATGATGGGTGAACATTAATTTTTTTTGTTTTTGGATTTTCTGGAATTTTGTTTTATATTTAGATCAAACTAATAAAATATTTTTTATTTGGTTTGAAAAGAGATTATTTCTTTTCTTTTTCTTCCATACCAGTTCCTCTCCCTTAGTTAACTTTTAGTTACCTTAATTCTAATTTCAGGTTAGATCAGGTACAGTTCTTGCTCTCTCAATTTAGATTCTAAATCTGACATGAATTAGCTTTCACTTATTTTGTTTTTCACTCAGCATTTGTGATTAAGAGATGGGTACCATTTTAAGTGGTTTCATGTATTATCTTACGTGTTTCTTACAATAACCCTATTCATGGATGCTATTATCTTCATTTTACAGAGAAAGAAACTGAGGTGCTGATAAATTAAGTGATTTGTGTCAAGTCTCATAGCTAGTATTAGGTGGTGGTACTGGAACATGCACCCAGGCAGTCTGACCCCAGGCCCATCTTAACCATTGTGCTATACTGTATAATAAGCCCTACTATATGCCTGCTAATTAATCTTTATCTGAGTGCCACTGTGAGCTGTGTTGCAGGGCTCACAAAATGTGGGTCTACCATTGAGATTAGGCCACTGGAAGAGAGGATTAATGAAAACCAGAAGCTCCAAACAGCAGAAATTTTTAAGGCGAGTGGAGAAACTCCTTTAAAGACTTTGAATACTCTCTTTTAATGTGCTTCACATTTTATTTTTTAGTGAAAAAATGTGACTGATAATAGCCAAAGCCCACACCCTTTTCCTCTCTCTCCTGACATCTTACTACTATCCTAAGGTTGTTGCTTATCGTTCTCAGGCACATTTTTATAATGTCACTTTTTTTTTAATTTTTACTTTTTATTTTGAACTACTTTTGAACTGATAGGACAGTTACAAGAAATAATACAAACCCCATTCAGAGAACTCTGACATAGTCCTACCCTTCCCTACCACAAATACCCAGATTCACCAATTTTAACATTTTACCATATTTGCCGTCTATCAGTCCATTTTCTGAACCCTTGAGTGTAGGTTGTATGCATCCTGCTCCTTGAATGGTTAATTCTGCTATATACATTTCCCAAGAATAAGGATATTCACTATGTAACTACTTAAGTGCCATTATCAAGTTCAAGACATTGAGATAATTTTACTTTTTGGTATATAAATGTGTAAGTTGACACCTTGAGCAAATGATAACCACCAAGTTGTATATTTAAGAACATAAATATACTAGACAGCTTTACTGAAGTCATATTATCAAGTTAGATATTTTCAGGGTTTGTTCTTTTCTGTAATTCCTTTTTTGTTATGTGTTGGGGTTTCTGAGATTGTATGACTTTTATATTTGCCCTTTCCTATTTGCCCAGAGTGGTAACATTTTGCTTGGAAAACAGTAGCTGTGTTGGTTGAATTTGGATCAAGGTAAAAAATAAATATTAATGAAGAAGTCTGACTAGATACGTATTAAAATATGCTTTTTTTTTTTAATCTCTTTTATTCTTGTTCAAATAACATGTTCTTATGGGTATTTGAAAACAACCTGAATTTTGCTTTGGAAAAAGATCTTGGGTATTATAAGAAATGAAAACTGGCACAAATGCAATAGTAACACTGTAATACACTTTTATTCTGTGATCTGAAACTTCATCTGCTCCGAACTGAGTTTTCCTTTGTTCAGTAAATAAAACTGAATTGAGCACAAGACGCCCTCATTCATGATCAGCTGAAGTATATTTAGTACAGCCACCTGTTGTCAGCTTGTGAAATAGTAGGCATTTTATCCAAAGAGGGTCCTGGTTTCTGCCAAATTCATTTTGAACCCTGTTCACAAATTTGAACCAAATCTCCAAGTTGTCTAGGTTCACGTTTTATTTTTGTAATTGAATCCTATAATATTTTAGTTTATTTTACATTCACAGTATGGCAAATCTGACCAGAAAGTAAGAAAACTACTTTATGTACATGTGTGAATTATATTTTATAGGCTTCTTAGCAGTCTGACTTATGAAAGTATGCCTGTTGCAAACGTTAATAAAATATGCATAGAGATCTTGTAATTGGATTCTCCTTTAATATGTGAACAGCTTAGTATAGTCTGTCTGATTTTGTTAATGAATCCAATGTAAGTGATACATGTTTTTATTAATTATGTCTTTTTAGGGCTGGATTGAAATTGTTGGATGTGCTGATCGATCCTGTTATGACCTTTCCTGTCATGCACAAGCCACCAAAGTTCCACTGGTAGCTGAGAAACCTCTGAAAGAACCCATATCTTTTGTGGTTATTTTAAAAACTCAGATCCTGTTACTCAGAACTGAAGTTTAAACATGTTGGTAAAATATAAGTCCATAAATGAAAATGTTTTGGATATTGTGGTAACACTTGTTTAAATCTCTTATTTTACATGTCTCATTGGTCCTTTCCTATTCTCTTTTCTTACAATTTGACATATTGACATATGCCCACTCAGTATTTGGTCCTTAAAGGAAGGTATTCAGAGAAATGCTCTGAATGTCTTTCAGGGTGTTGACCAATTTTCTTCAGCCAGTTCCGAAATGCATTTCTCCATAACTGCACCTATCTACCTATCTGCACTTTAAATAAAGGGTACCTCGTGAATACTTTTTCTGTTAACAGATGAGTATTATTTTAAAGTAGATGAAATAATAATTTAGCCTGCTTGATTCTTCTTTTTTCTTTTTTACACGGGCAGGCACCGGGAATCGAACCCGGGTCTCCAGCATGGCAGGTGTGAACTCTGCCTGCTGAGCCACCGTGGCCCACCCCTCACTTGATTTTTAAATCAACAATAGAAGTTTCTTTCCTTTACCGGTATGGAGGTTGTGAGCTGATTTCTTGGGGCTAAGCCAGTAACAGGAAATAGATTCTCTTGTGTTGGGACATTTTAGAAATGAATAAATACAATCAAATGCTGTAGATTGGATTATATTGCTGATTAGGTAGTGTCTCTTTTTATCTCATTATAACCTTGAAAAAGTCTATATTGAAGGGGTTTATTTATTTTTGAATGAGGTTTGTTTGGATGACTTTTCAGATAGTTTCATTTTGTGTTTGAAATCAACATAAACAGCTTGTGGGATATTAATAGAGAACTGGTAGCTGTTTTAAGATGATGATTGATCATCTCAAGCTTTTTTTTTTTTGATTCCTTGACTTCTTCCTACAAAACAGTCAATGTTGTTCAGTTTGAACTGAGTAAGGGAGCAATTGGTAAGGCATATAAGAAGGACGCAAAGTTGGTGATGGAGTACCTTGCCATTTGTGATGAGTGTTATATTACAGAAATGGAGACTCTACTGAATGAGAAAGGGTAAGATTTAAGATGTGTACTTTTATGTAGGCTTTGGTCAGGTATGTCGTCTCTGCCAGGTTCTGAAAGTTAGGATGAGATTGGTTTCTTTAGACATTTTTTGCAGGTTAAAATGTCTCTTGGTTACATTGAGAGAACTGTCTGCTGGGATTTCTGGAAATAGATTTGAAATGGGTTATAAAGATAATTTTTTTTCTAATAAGCTTTATTAGAGCAGGAGACTTACACAAGGTAGAGGTTGAAGAAGGATTAGGAGCTACAATCTCCTGTCTCTCAAGTCATTGCTCTTTCTTGGAGAGTTGCAGTGGTCTCTGTAATTAATTTAAGAATAAATATAAAAACTATAGAGAAAAATCTTCAAAGGAATGCAGGAAAATTGAGTACTAAACAATGTAAACTTCACAAACCAGACATATTACAGATATCTCATATTACATAGAAATTATTTATATTCTCCTATAAATGAAACAGTAATGAAAGAACACTATATATCATTTCAAAATAACAGATTTCTCTTTTTCCAGCTTTTAAAACATTTTTTTCCCTATCTAAGCTAATACATATTTGACAGTTGGGTTATATGTGTATGTAAAACTACTTTGCCAAAGTGAGCATAAGATAAAAATATACAGTGTCCTTTCTGGATACAATTAAATTTTCAGAGGCAAAGTATCCAAAAAGGAGCAAATAAGCTGACATTTTTATGAAATAAACTAAGATAAACAAAAATGAAGAATTATCAAAGGTGCTAAAGATTACTTCCATAAGTCAATCTCTCTTTCCTATCTTTTTAACGTACAGGTTTGCACTATGGGTGTATGTGAATTTTAATACTTTTCTAATCAAGATTGTGAACTCCTATGACTGGGACTATGCAATTCAATAAAAGTCCCTGGGGTAAAAAAGATGAAAGGTAGTATAGGTGAATAGTGATTATTTGTCCAAAAAGTTATCTCTACTGAAGAGAGAGAATAGATTACGTAAAAGTTTCATTGGGCTCAGATGTTGACTTGAGCCTTGAAGTGATGTTTTATTTCATTATTTATTAAGATCATAATTAAGTATAGCAGAATGCTAGCAGTCATTGGATTAGTTCCTTAAGATTAAACATTGAAAAGAAATAATTGTGTTAAAATATATATAAAATTCTATATTTTGTGTTCTATTATTTTGTTTGCTCTACTATTTTTGTAATTATTTTCAGTTAGGGGAGCTAGTTAGTTAAAGAACATATAATGTACCCCAGAACAAGCTGTGGCCTTAGGCTATGAAATGTTACACTTAAACACACTTGATTGAAAAACCTCGAGCATCACTGTAAAGATGTTAATTATTGTTGGCTTTCAGCAATGATGGGATAGTGTTACTGTGAGTTCTCCGAAAATGCTTAGTAGCTACCTAACACACTGGTACAGTCTCAAACTCAGAGTCATTCCCGTAACAGCAATAAGTTCAATTTTAGCTCTGCAGTTTTTAACTTTTCATATTTCTCAGATTGCTTTCATCCATACATAGCATATATTCAGATGTGGCACAGTCTGTTTTGGTAGCCTGCCAGGCAGTGTGATTCATAGGAACATCATGCTTCTTCATACAAGTTTGCTCTTAGTGATCAGGAGCGTTTCTTATTCCATATATGGATATTGCTGCACTATCAAGTTATCTGAAATATTTTGATCAGTTAGAAGTTTTCTGAAAACTGCTTCTGCAATGGGTCATCGACAAATGTTACTTGAAGAGGCAGAGAGTTGAGGGGTGGGGGTAACTGACAGCCAGGATGGTTGCTGGAAGGGACTCATTTGACTCTTGTAGTGCTGGATACTCAGCATGGCTTGGCTGAGTTAATTCACTTGAGCACACATACAAGGGCAGACAAGGTGGAGAGGAAGACACCATAGGGTGAGGAGTTTTAAAATAATTCCCTGTAAGATGACAAGCTAGTTCATTTTTACCTTTGTTGGGACAATAATGAAAACAGTAGTCTTTTTACCAGCACGCCTCTATCTGACAAGTTTATTGTTTTTATTCTGAAACTAAAAATTATGTCTTTACTTTGATCTCAAATCAGAGGAATTAGTGTCATTGAGTCACTTGTGGAATTTTATAAAACTAGTTAAATCCTTGCATGCTTCCCCAGAATACTGTTTGGTGGCATTGTTAGAGTAATGTTTAATTTGGTGTTTCTTCTGAAATAATTTGAAGTTGACTTTAGGTATTATATCTGGAGAGTTAAATAAGTTGTATTACACTTAAAATAAAAAAAAAATTTAATAATGTGTAAAACAATTTAAAAGGGTGCATGTTTTCATTAATATAATGTGTTTTGTTTCTTTATAGGGAATTCACTATTGAAACTGAAGGAAAAACATTTCAGTTAACAAAAGACATGGTCAGCGTGAAGAGATTCCAGAAAACACTACATGGTAAATTTGTAAAAATAAATGAAACAAACAAAAATATCATTATTCCTTAAAGTTTTATTTTTTATGACTTATTACATACCTGTTTTACAGAAAATTTGAAGAGAAAAAGAAAAATTCTTAATGCCACAAGCCTAAATTTGGTGAATATGTTTAATCTCGGGCTTTGTTTTTTCTTAAGATAATTGTACTTATACGAAAGAATAGTTTATAACACCACCTTTATATTTCCTATGGCCTAAGGTGCATGCAAAAAGATATCTTTATTTGAAAGTTTTTTTCATTTTGAAGAGCAAACCTTTTGTTTCTTAAGTAAAAGAGAAAATCACACACCTCCTGTTTTTTTGACAAATTAACTTGTTAAAAAGTCATTTGGATCAGTGATCTTCCATTCTTTTTTAAAAGCTAAGGAGGTATTTTTTGTAGAAGAAATTCTGTGAATTGGGAACTGAATATTTTGGAGCATTTTTTTACTGGTAGTTAATTATACTGAAATTGAACCTGAGTAGCGGGTGTTTGAGAAGCTGCTGCCAGTGGAGAGAGCAGGGCTACCTTTCCATTTATTTGGGGCCTGATTCGTTGTAGCCAGTTTGCAGGGAGCAGTAGAAGCAGTTCTGAGCAGAGATGAGAGCAAGAAAAGGGAGTCTTATGCAGGTTTTGGGGCTTTTTAGCTATCACCATGAGAGTTCACAACTGTACCTCACCATTACTCAAACCGCAATTTGGTTCCAGTTGTGTCAATTCCTTTAGAACATGTACTCTCCAAGGTCAGGGTTAGTTACCTTCATTCTGTACAGTGCTCAGCAGTGCTTCCTTTCTGAATAATAAGTGTATATCCCATGTATAAACACAGGTATACTACCCCCCATGGGGAGAACTCCAGGGCCCATGGAAGAAATGCCTTTGATTCAGTGCTGATCCCTATGTAAACTCTTCTCTGAAGCCCGCCTGACCCCAGAGCTGAGGAAATATAACAGTAGTAACTTGACTGTCTTAAGAGTTCTCATCAAGATATCAGGAATAAAAGTAAAACAAACACAAACCATGTGGTGTTAGTTGCATGAAGTTGCAAGAATTTTGTTAAATTCTTGCCAGCTGTAGTGGTCGACTTTTCTTTATAGGCAAGGCAGGTGATATGAGACTGTAGCTGCTATTGCTCGTATGCCTACCAGCTAGGGAAGGGATGCACTGAAAGTCACTTTAACTCTTTAAACTAAGAATTACCTAATTTATTGAAAATTTTTTCACTCCAACTTTCTCTTCAAAGATATTATGTTTTCTACCAGCAAATAACTTTTAAGAATGTTCTAATTTATTTGTCCTGATGTACAGAGTTCAAAATCTGTCTAAAATGGAGATGTTTTTAGGGCTAAGAATTGTTTGGAGAGGATTGGAGATGAAGTATATGGGATTTGAGAGAATGTTATTGAATTTCTATCTCTTTTGCAGTGGAAGAAGTTGTTCCAAATGTAATTGAGCCCTCCTTTGGCCTGGGAAGGATCATGTATACGGTATTTGAGCATACATTCCATGTACGCGAGGGAGATGAACAAAGAACGGTAAGCTTCTTTTGACCAGTGTGTTTTTAGTTCTTTTACAGTATTAGAGAATAAAATTTACTGAAGTACATTAGTAAGACTCTGAAATGATCAATCCGTGGTTATTTACTGTAATGCATTAGTGATGCTGTTTACAAAGCAAAACACTTTTTTATATATCATTTGAGCCTGAGAATGTAGGTTATTCTAGAAGCCTTTTTTTTTTTTTGACATGAGCAGGCTCCCGGAAGAGAATAGAAGACATTACTTTTAAGGCAAAATAATAGTTGCCTGGTGTTCTCAATTCTGAAATACAACATATTACTTTGGGAAGTTTGCAGCAACAGAAAGATTTGTACTTTCTGGATATACTCTTATTTTTAGAAAACTGGGGAAAATAAGATGGTTCATAGAATTTGGCCAAACCAAAAAATCATGTATATGCACTGATAAAATGTTAAAGGGATCCTTCTCAAACTCATAAAATTGTCTATGGTGTCTGTTTAAGATATAAATTCCTAGATTCATTCTAGAGATATTTTATTCACTAGTCTGAGGCTGAGGGATCTGCACTTTAAAATAAGAGCCCCAGGTGATTCTGTAGAGGGAGATTGACAAGTCATAAATTAGGCCTTACTATTTAAGTGTATAGCCCTTTCTCATATTCATGCATTGCTGAAGATAAGCGTTGATAAGAATTCTTCATAGACTCCCACAAGTTTTCTTTTGGTTCTGGTGTTTTTTAATCACTTCTCTATGCCTTCTACTTTATCTCCTTATTCAACCTTCACCTTTCTCATTTGGCTTGCAGAAATTACACTCATTTAACTTCTAGGCACAGATCCAGGAAAACCAATCAGAAGGCTGGCTAGAAAGGAGAGGCTGATTTATATGAAATTGATTGAGAGAAATGGCCTCATCTGCATGATAATTCTAAAGCACGAATGAGCATGTAATGTTGGGTATCAATTCCTTAGTTCTTTTTAGGAGATTTAACCTTGAAGAATAGGCTGCTGAGTTCTTGGTCTTATTGTATACAAAGACTAACACGCTTTTGGTAATATGTAGCTAATAACTCATTGCTTTAATCTCTCCCCTAAAGTTGCATCTTCATTTCCTAGCATTGAAGAAGCAGCTCTTCATTCATTCAAAAGATAGTTCAACGGAATGATCAAAATAGGAATGTTTGCATTTGTTAGGTGTTTTTTGGTATTTAAAAAAAATAAAATAAAATAATTAAAAAACAAAAAGATAGTTCAAAACCTGGGCTAGGCATCAGGCATATAAATGTAAGGTGTGGTTCTTCTTGAGGAATAAGTGAATATATTATTTTCAAATACCAAACTTTCTTTGAGTTTTTCCTACTTATTTTTCTAATAGCTTTAAGAAAATCTTTTAGCTATTCTTTTGAATCTAACAGTAATGATACAGTGACTTTTAATAGTAATTTCATAAGGGCTAAATAAAAATAAGTTAAGGCAGTGTTTTATGAATTAATTGGGATTCCCGTCATGAAGAGAGATTTGATTAGTTTGTGGGAAACTAAAAATGTTTCCAAATTATGAGAACATAGTTCCTCAAGCCATTTTCTGATAGATTTGGTATGAAAACATTGTAAGTGACATTAATAAATTTATTGCTGCCCCTCTGTCACATTAAATAGAATTATCACAAGATGGAGGAGGGGAGTGGATTTCTATACTTTGTGTGGAAGAGGCAGCCATATTAGTGGAGCTCAGGATTTATTTACTGTGAAATATTCACTGCTGCTTGGCATAAAATGTTAACTGAGCTTTGTGGGAGCTAAATTAGAACCTGTCATTGTTTTTTATGGGAATAATTCATTCCCAGTTGCATATTCATGCCCTTTAAGTAAGCCTTTTGTACAGGTATTTAAGAACTGGCTTCAGCTCTCATTCCCAACCCAAATTGGTTACATTGGCTTCTGGCATACCACAGTACATCTTTGCCTTCTTTCATTTCTGAGTAACTCAGAAACCTATTTTAGGAACAGTTCAGGAGGGCTATACTTTTCAGTAGAGGTATATAGCATATCTTTTTACTATTTCTTTTGGGCATATATTTGTAAGCTAATTAAAGTTTTCTTTAACTAAGGTTAAAGAAAGGGTCATAGATTCTGTTCTTTGGCACTACCATTTGTTACTTGATTTGGGGAAGGTTCTTAACGTTGATCTTCACATAAAGAAGTAAGGCTTTGTGTGCTATTAAAAAATCACCACCTCATATATGTAGTATCTTTCAGAGCGCTTTCGTATCATTTAACTTTTTTTCAGCAGATATATACAGTAAGCAGAGTGGTGAAAACCCACTGTGTAGATGGGGAAACTGGGTTCAGAGAGAGTTCACCAGGTTGGTCCAGATACAGATTTGAAATTCGTCTATTTCTGATTCTGGTTCTGGTTGTCCTGTTTCTTCTCTTTAATCATACTATTTTTCATAGCATGTTTTCTGGTATCTTCTTAGTGAAGTTATGCTTGGATATCCATTGAATGCTAATCTCTTTTGGTTTGGGACATTAACTGGGCAAGATATTATTTAGATAATTATTAACTAATCTGTCTGGATTTCTTTCTTTTTAAACCATCTAGCTCTTCAGTTTCCCTGCAGTAGTAGCTCCATTCAAATGTTCCGTCCTTCCACTGAGCCAGAATCAGGAGTTCATGCCGTTTGTCAAGGAATTATGTAAGTCAGTCCAATTTCTTAATCTCTGTGTAAACACCCTCAAGTAGGCTGTATTTCAGGAAAAGTATCATTTATTTCAACAAAAATTTTACATTACTAACTTTAAATTGAAGTGATTTTAGCTTCTATTATTTCTAAGAGAGAAGTATATTTGATTAGCATGTCTTTTCCTTGGATTTGGATGAGTCAGAGTAGGACCCAGGAGTCATGCTTAAAACCTGCTTGCTTCTCAAATTGCCTTTGATGCCCACTTCATCAGGACAGCCCTCCTGGAGCATGGCAACCCTTAGGAGCTCTGCCACCACTCCTCAACACTGAAGGGATCTAGTGGTAATCCAGTGTGGCCACTTATTTCAGAGTTGGGAGATGGGAAGAACTAATTGAGCTGGGTGCGGTCATGCAGCTTGGAGGTGGCAGAGTCGGGACCAGCTTCCTGGTCTTGGTGATTAGTACAGTGCTGCAATTGTATCACGTGAGAGAGGGATTAGCAGGAAGCTTCCATTAACTTTTGGGATTTTTCTTTCTTTTGCAACTGTAACAAGTTGCAGTATTGCCTCAGACCCTTTGCTAAGTTTCCTGAGTTTATATGATGACATTGGGATGTTCTTCATTATTTTATTTTTAACTTGCTTAATTTATCTTGGACAGCGGATGCCCTGACCAGAAACGGTGTTTCTCACAAAGTAGACGATTCCTCTGGGTCTATTGGAAGACGTTATGCCAGGACTGATGAGATTGGCGTGGCTTTTGGCATCACCATTGACTTTGATACAGTGAACAAGACTCCTCACACTGCAACTCTGAGGGACCGAGACTCCATGCGGCAAATAAGAGCAGAGGTGTCTGGCTTCTCTTGGGCATTTTTCAGTATTATAAATGTGTCCCAGTTCCTCCAGATTTGAATTGGATTTCGATGTATTTGTGTTCCCTTTTTCTTCTTTTATTTTTCCTTTTAATTTTAATGATAAGTTTGTATCAGATAGAGCCTCAATTCCCAAATCCCCTTGGTTTAATTATGGAAATATCTATTAGTTCTTCTCTAATTTTGTAGAGCCATTAGGATAGCTGTGGACTTATTCTCAACTAGTTTGCTTTTATTGTTGTTTGTTTATTTGGGCAAGGGAAATATCCCAAGAGATTGTTGCCATAGATTTACTGGCAGGCTTTGGGGGCTTAAACATTTGTGAATTTATATTTCTATCTAAATGGATACATGTGTATATATATAGATTTTTCCATGGTAATCCATTCAGAATCATCAATAATGTTTCAGTAATTCTGCTTCGTGGGAAGAGAATAATGAAGATGGGTGAGCACAGAAAGGAAAAGGTGGTGGTAATGCAAAGGAAAGAGTGGCAGCCACTTTTGACAACTGCCTGACTAATAAAGTTGAGCAGGTATTTTTATAGAGTGCCTACTATACTCAGCTTGATACAGAGAGTTGATAATAGGGAAAACAGAAGTAAAAGACTGCTTTTTTCTAAAGGAGTTTATGGTCTGTTTCGGAAGTCACAGATTTCTGGCTTATCTTTTAAAAATCAATTATGGCTACTCTGGACCTGCATTCCCACATGGCAGTGACTCTCAAAGTGTGGTCCCTGGACCAGCAGCAGTAGCATCACCCGGGAACTTGTTAGATAACCAAAATCTCAGGCCCCATCCCACACCTCCTGATCACTTAGGTAGAAATGAGGCAAAATCTGTTTTAATGTGACCTCCAGAAGACTGAGGCACACTCAAATTTGAGGACCTCTGCTATGCAGCCACCAACATCTAGTTAGGCTGAGGAGCAACTGACCCCTTTCTCTTACATTACTCAATTGTAAGTAAGAAGGCTTTGGTGGGAGTGACAAGGAGCAAGGTTGGATCATTATGTGAGGCCATTAGAGGGCCCCTATTTAGATACTGTTTTGGCTCTATATAAGGTTTCCTAGGTTCAGGGCAAATATTCTTTGTGAAAATCTAAACAAGTTGGTTGACTCCTGGACTTCTCTTTCTGCTCATCCCAGGTGTCTGAACTGCCTGGTGTAGTCCGTGATCTGGCCAGTGGAAGCATCACGTGGGCCGATGTGGAGGCCCGATATCCTCTGTTTGAAGGACAAGAGACTGGTAAAAAAGAGACGATCGAGGAATGAGGACAATTTGGAGTCTTTTACCACTTGTACTAATAAAAAAAATAATTCTTATCATGTCCACTTTACCAAAAAAGCAGCATTGTGATTTTACCCATGGACTGTATTTTATCCTCAGTGGCTGCCTGATTCTCCTTTCCATTCTAAACCCTCACAATTAAAGTTGAAGGAATTCTGAACAAAACTTTGTAATCCACTTGCTTCTGTTCCCAGGTTTTCAGCAAAGTTGTTTGTCCCATCTTTGGGTAGACACACTTATGGCTTACTGTTAAATACCGTATATTATTTATATTAACAGCTTTATTGAGATATAATTTGTACACCATCAAATTCACCCGTTTTAAGGGAACAATTCAACAATTAGTATATTTTCAGAGTTATGCGATCATCACTGTAATGTAATTTTAGAACTATTCCACACCCCCAAAATAAATCTCATGCCCATTTACCATCATTCTCCATTCCTCCCCCAGCCCCAAGCAACCACTAATCTACTTTTTGTCTCTACAGATTTGCCTTTTCTTGGTTATTTCATATAAATGGAGTCATATAATTTGTAAACATGGTTAATGCATTTATTTTTAACACAGTGTGAGATCATTTAAAAAGTTTTAATAAAATTCTAGAAAAACTCATCTCCCCAGCATGACCTATGAACACTATAGCAGCTGATGTAGTTCCTAAACTTGTAACATGCACAGGTGTGGCCTCTGCATCCATTCAGTTACTCTTCTAAGAAAATATTTTTATGCTTATTCTTTCTCTTTTTCTGAGAAACTGATGCATTCTGCTAACAGTCTCCAAAAAGTTGGAATGGTTTCTGAGCAAGGCTAAGGTGGGGAAGGCATGGCTGGAGCAGTGGAGGAAAGGAAGAGATACTGGCATGGGGGTTAGGCACCTAACCCTAATGTTCTGCTGACAGATGTCTTGGCTTTTTATAGCCTCCAGGAGGGGGTGCTTTACAGTTTATCCTTAGCTTCAGGGGTAGCCCTGGAATCACTGCACTCATGATGTTAGAGGAGGAACATTTCTGACCTAGCAGTTCTTAGCCATCACAAGTGTCTTGATTCTAGCCCTGGTAGTTTTGGCTCATCATTTGAAAGACTTTTCTTCTATTTTGATAGAATACTCAGAACATACATATTTAATTGTAAGAAAAAAATTTAGGGATGCACAAATCTGATCAGCCATTTGCTTACAGAGTTAGCTGCTAATCTAGTATTTTTCCTTCCTCTCATACAAAATGGGGAAGGGGAGGGTGGTCTCCAGGAGGTTTTCCTTATACTTGGGTGTCAAGAGCAATTGAAGTGTGGTTTGATGGTGGCTCAGTGGCAAAATTCTCGCCTGCCATGCTGGAGAGTCAAGTTCAATTTCCAGTCCCTGCCCATGCAAAAAAAGGTAAAAGAGCAATTGAAGTTGTGATTTCTTAGCTGCACAAGTAAGAATCTTCCAGGGATGCTCTAATTTTTATCTCTTCTCCAATGATGCCTACGAGAGTGGTAAACACAGCAGGTATTCATAAGTAGTCTTTGGATGAGTCTTGAATTTTTAAACAAATCTCTTGAGGAAGAAAACTTTATAGTGAAGCTTATTCCTCTTGCTGAGTGCTTATTAACTTAGAAGAAACTAGATTTTAAATAAGACGAGTTTTTCACTTTCTCGGGATTCTTCTTACTTCAAATTCCTTACAATGTAGCACTTAACTGGAAGCCTCCTGTTGGGGCGGGGGTGTTTACATCTTCCTGTCTTCCTTTCACAGTGACTACCTCCATCACTCCGTGAAAAATCACATCCTCAGACCCTCTTATGAGCTCATTAATGTAATATATTAAGTGCGTAGTGGAATTTGTCTACTTTGGATCATAAAGGGATCAGAACAAAAGCGCTCTCTACTTTTCATTGGCAAATATGTGTGTCATTAGTTGGATGCTAGATATTCCACAAGCCCTCCCTTTCTCTGTTCCACCCCCTAGGTGGCAATGCATGGTTTCTTCTAAGCGAATACCTATGTCTCTGAAGTGATTGATTTCCTTTTGGGCAAAGATGGGCCAGTGACAGTTTTCTGGTTCTGTTTGTACCATATTTGCATATTTGCACAACCAGGCAAAGAGCTGTTTTTTAAATGCAGAGGCTCTTTACACCTGAGAGTTTATGTGCATCACACATGAACCTGTCTGTTGTGTTCAAGCCCAATGTATATTTAAAGAGAGAGTTTTCCCACTTTGATGCTGTATGAAGCCTTTTTTATTATTTATGTATTTGTATATGTTGAGCTCTGGACTAGCCGAAGAAGAGCTGGATAAATAGCATTGTCTCTTGTGGAAATTCCTCCTGCTCATCACTCCCCTAAAATAGTGGTGAGGGAAGAGTCAGATTCTAACTGGTTTCTGTGAAAGTACCTAAGAACACAAGAAGTTAGAGTCTAAAATGTACCTTAGGTTGGAATTTCAGGCATTCAGTCAAGTATAAATTGAGGTTTGTTTCATACAGAGAGGTGTCTGTGCTGACCTTCTGCAATATTCCAGAACTCAATATTGCTTAAGTGTTCATAATGGTAAATACTGAATGTAGATGGGAATTCCAGAAAAGGAATTTATCACCAATTAATTGTGTAAATATAGAGATGATCTTACTGCATGGAATTGTACTTACGGTGTCAGATGTTCAAAGTATTTTGTGACAACTTGGAAAATTATTTTGTTCAATAAATCACTTGAAATAGATTTGTTCTAGACCTTTATTTACTGTTCCCTTAGCCAGTATGAGCCCGGGTTAATTGATGACAGTGTCTTAGCCAGTGGAATCTATTCATGGGAGAATCAGATGCCCTGCAGATAAATCTGAATTTTCTCTGAATATAACTGCGCTTAAATTAACCTCCTGTCACAAGGGGTTTGTTTGTACCACTTGAGTAGGGCTAGGGTAGGGAAGCTTTGATAGCATTGCTCAGGTTTAAAAGCCTTGTACTAGGATCTTTGCTGAGGAAGTTTAAAGAAGGCTTTATTTGGCATCTGCCCAGCAGACAGGCTTCTTCACCAGAATGTAATTTTGTTGAAGTTTCCATGGGTGAATGAATGGATAATTTTGATGTGCCTCAAAAATTCACCTCTTACTGCCTTTCCAATAAGTCTTAGTTACTGGGCTGCCTCCAGGCAGTAATTGTGTTAAATCTATGTAGGTGGAATTAATGTCTTCTCTGGAGAGTGAGGTATAATTTGGGAGCTTTGCCTGGGATTGCCTGAGAGGAAAAGACCATAACCCCATCCTCCCACCCAAGAGTGTCCTCCCTTGTGCTGGTGATGTGCTCTTTCAGCTGTATGGGAGCACTTTCCATGGCAGAGGGACACACTTTTTAAGCCTGCTACATCTTAGTAAAAAGTATTCAGGCAGTGGTTCTCAGTTCTAGCTGCACATGAGAATCACTTGAGCTTGAAAAAATACTTGTGTCTGGACCCCATCTCAAGCCAATTTAATGAATTGCTTTACTGTGGGGTCTAGGCACTGATACTTTTGTGAAAGCACTTTAGGAGAGCTGCTATAGGAGATGCTTCTCAGTTCAAGTCACCAAGAACCTTTGTTCCCTGCGGTAATGATCCGCTTAATGGAGAAAGGTTTCATCTGACAATAGATGCTGTATATGTTGACACCAAAGTTTCCAGAAAAAGTGGATTTATCTGGCATTCTTTTTGTGCCACTAAGATGACTATTCATTAGCCTTCATAAACCCAAGCATCAACTTGAAGTTTGTTGTCCTGCCTGACTTGCATAGCATTGAAGGCTGGATTTCTTCCGCTCCAAAAGTCCAGTCTACTCTGTTTCTCCAGAAATGTGAGTGAAAGCTGTCTACTCTGTTTCTCTAGAAATGTGAGTGAAACAGTGTTTATAAGGAGAAAGGCACATTTCTTTGGATGCCTACCATGTGCAGCTGTTCTAAGACAGTTTATATGTATTATATATACCTCTCATAATAATGTGCCGTTATTGTCTTTTACATAAAAGGAAAAGGAAGCTGAACCTTTTCAAGTTCACTTGGCCATCTGGGGCCAGAAACAGTTTTGAACCAAGTTCAAAGTCCTCAATCATAATCATACTATTGCCATCTATTTTGCTAGTTTCTACCTTTTGTGAACAGTGGTAAAGATGACTTGAGAAAGACATGTCTTAAATCTTTAGTTAAAAAAGAGAAGTGCTCCAGATTACTCAGCCCTACTGAATAAGAAAATGCACGTGTTCTCTGACAGCAGTGCAAATTTACCTTCTCAGATGCTGGGGAAGCTGGAGCTCTTAAACTCAAAATGGCTTCTTGAGCTGAGAGCCAGCTTAATCACTATTTTGGAATCTTGGAGTTGATTTTGTGGCCAATGGAACAGGCTCCTAGATCGGTAGGGGAGGGGCCTGGGGAAGACTACTAACTTACTCATCTGTCTTTGACAGTCTCACAACTACACCTGAGCTGTACTCAGAAAATGCTTATGAATAACCTAAATTTAGGTGCTAGTCTAAATCCCTTGTCCTACAACTGAAGACCTTTCCTTACTGTTCTACACTTTGGACTTGATTCTCAACCAGGTTAGGAAGTTTAGTTTTCCTTGATTTACTTCAAGTCAAGCTGTGTCTATAGACTTCTCCTTGAGGAAGGGGTTGGTAACACTAGAGGGAAAAATGAGAGAAGGTGAAAGCAACCTATTAGTAGACCCACTGTTAGATTGCACAACAGATATTGTCACCACCTAAGGGGGCTAATTGCTGAATGAACACAGAAGTTAATGCCATGGCACCAGGATTTTGAGAAAAGCGTTTATTGCAAAGCAGCCCAGCAAGGAGACAGAAGGCATGCCTCATATCTATCTGCCTGAGTTGAAAAGGTTTGAGATGTGTATTTAGTTTTGGGTAGGTGGGTCCAAGGTAGTTTAGGATAAAGTGAGGTGATAAGGGATAAGTGGTAGGCTTAAATGGAGCATGTAGTTCCAAATTACACTACTTTATGTGCCACATGTTCAAAAATGGCAGCTTAATATTATCCATGAGTGTGATTTTTATTATTATAATTAGACCGAGGTGACTGTAAGTCAGGGCTTCTCCTGATTCTGCATGCCCTTGTGTCTAGAACCGGTCAGATCTGGCAAAAGGAGAGGAAAACAGGAAACTATCTTGCAGTGAGGCAAACTTCTTATGAATAAATCTGAGAAGATAGAAGCTCAAAGAAATAGGAATTGAAACTTCTGTAGACTAGTACGGGCGGGGCTGCTTAGGGTAAAAGTGAGTAAGTAGGCAGTGGTTTCCACATCTCTAGTCTCCATGCATCCATGTTTATCCTCAACAGCTAATTTGGCTTAAGTCTATCTGGCTCATTTTTTTTTCTTTTTTCTTCTCTCTCTCTCTGATTTGGCCCTTGTCTATTTAACATTAGCCCATATAGGATATTTACCACAAAGCACAAAGAATTTTTATTTGGCATCAGGAAGTTATTTCAGAGCATTCCTGTTTACTTGATACCTAAATTTACCAAAACCACTTATGCATGCTTTTTGAAGCTGTTTAAGAGTCTTTTGCCCAGGTTATGAATGGAGGGCATGTCCCCTCTAAAGTGTGTCAGAGGGTTGAGTCAGCTGTTTATAAGGCACTATGGGCATAGGTATGTGCATGGCTGTAAGTATCATGCTGTGGCTAGTACCAGGGAGTTTATTATTAAAAAGAACTGTAAGGAAGGGTCCCAGCTTGGGGAGGAGAGGGCTGAGATGTCAACTTTCTTCAAGTGTTTCTTTTTCTGAAAGGTGGTTGAGCTGAATAATTTCAGTTTTTACTAAGACTACCTGTGAAACAGCTGAGTAGTACTACTGCTTTACCCTCACTCCTGAATCCACCATGAGAGACAGTGGTGGACACTATCTGTTGTCCTTGACCTGGCCTATGGCTTTTCTTTTCTTGTTAGTAGTTGAGTTAAAAAATCGGCAACCATCTGTTTTCCCGCCCCTGTGCCATTTCCTCCTAGTGGGAGGTGTGATGGCTAAAGGATAGGCTTTGGAGGCTGACATATCCAGAGGTGAACTGGGCTCTGACATTACCTTGGGCAGTTTGCATAACATAAAACTGATAACCACTGCCATTTAATAAACTACATCCTTCTTAAAAAAGAAAGCAAGTCCCCATCAGCGGCACTTTGGCAGATTGACCTGTGTTGGGTCCCAGTTCATTCTCACGTTAAGAAAATAAAGCTTAGGCTAAAGGGCTCACCATTTCTGGCTTGATTTTTCTTAAATCGAAAGCCTCTTCAATTTGGCCAGATGGGACATTGCAGAATTACAGTCCTGGACACTGGACGGAGAAACCTCAGTCCTGTGTCAGGAGTAATTGGATTTCAAAGAGAAAAGGGTCCAATTTGAATTAGCAAATGTTTACTGTAAATTGGCTCTATCAGAGCCCAGATACTATGTGGTGTATGCTGGGAGAGGCAGATAATACAATCAGGATGAGCTGTAGGGGATTCCTCAGGGGGGAAGTTGTCCTTTTCAGTGTTTCCCCTACTATTGCACCACTGTGAATTTTCCTGCAATGTGAAATTCTGGACCCATTGCTCTCCTGAAAGGAGTTTTCCTCCAAAAATATGAATTTGGAAGAATCTGTCACCTGTCCACATGTCCAGTGAGACACTTAGAAAAGCAGATATGGGGGGTGCGCCACACTACACAGAGATTTCAGTTTCCCTGGATGATTTTATCTGAAGCTGCATTCTTGCTGTAGGGAGCCAGGCCCCAGGATTCCCAGCCATATTGAGAGCAGGCCATTGCACGTAGCTGCCTACATGACCAGGACAGACATCGAAGGTCATCAGACCTATTTAGAGGGAAAAGAATGTACAAGTGGTAACGTTAACAAAGCGTTACAACTCCCCTCCCTTGATCACTGTTGGTAACAAACCTCCAAACTCCTGAGCTAGAAGTCTGTTCTCACACCCTTGTCCTAAACCTTTATAAGCCCTTGCACTTGCCCACCCCCTCGCGAAGGCTAACCTTCATTTTCCACAGGTGGTGGCCACCATGGAAGATCTCCTGTC
This sequence comes from Tamandua tetradactyla, assembly GCF_023851605.1. NCBI lineage: Eukaryota > Metazoa > Chordata > Mammalia > Pilosa > Myrmecophagidae > Tamandua > Tamandua tetradactyla. The sequence continues at coordinate 92,189,348 of NC_135327.1, read as the reverse complement.
TGTAAGTCCTAATAAACTCACGCCTAACTCCATGCCAGGCGTATTCTTTGATCTTAGGACTGAGCTGGGTTGTGACACTTGCTATATGGGAGAGAGGAGGGAGAGCAGAGGGGTGCAGTGAGCTCTGTGCTGGAAAAACAGTAAAATGGTCTCTAATATCAAATCTTGAAACTAGCTGTGATAGCTCCATGTCTCCAGAGCCTGAGCCTGAATCTAATGGTAGTTTCATAAGCTTGAGACTGGAAAGAGAGAGTTCTCTCTTTGAGAGCTCCCTACCTCCTCTTTTAATGTACAAGACTTAGTGCAGAAGTGAGCCAGTGCAGAATTTTTCCAGCCAGTATCTGCATTCATTAGGTCTTAAAACTCAATCACCAACAATTAGTGCAAAAGCAGTTATGCTAACTAAAACAATGTAAGCTAATTAAAACCTTTTTTGGCTCATCAAACCTACTGTTCTGCATCTGAATATGAGTTAATTGACAGCAAAATTAAGTACAATGAAATCTTGGGAAAGAAAAACCCCACCAGTGTTACCGAGCAAGCGGACTCATTGACTGATGTGTGTAGAAGTCAATACTATGACACCAGGTTCCAGGAAAGAGTTCACTGTGAGCCCATCAAGCAAAGAGATAGCAGGTAAGGCTCAAATCTCTCCCCATACTGAAAAGGTATAAGTTTTTTATATGATTTGGAAGAGGTTGGTTTAGGGAAGTGGAATGAGGTGACGCAGATGGGGTGAGATGACGTAGATCTGGAGGCAGGGTTAAATGGAGCACGCGCAGGGTTAAATGGATCTTCCTTCAGGACGATCAGACCTGCGCATACATTGCATCATTTCAAATGACAACCTTAGCATGAAGAAGGGCAGAGATTTTAGTATTATAATTTTTGTATTATAACTCTGACCTAAAGTAGAACTTTGTTGCTTTGTGCATTTGCAAGTAGGGATAGCCAGAATTTTCTGATTTTGTCCAGTTTGAACTGGCTGATAAGCAAAAGTAAAAATCAGGAACTGGGTGGGATAGGGTTTTACTAAGGACTGAGGTGACTGCTGGGGGTATTACCGGGGCATGGCCAGGATAATAAAAGGGAGTGGTCTAAGAGACAAGACAAGGGGGTTTATGGGAGGTTTCACTGAAAGCTTCAAAAAAGATCTTTCTAACATTTTTTTTCCAATGGAGCCCAGATTTTCAGTTTTTACTCCATTACCTGTCCTTTCAGTTAATAACTCCTCCAAGCTAATCTTGACTCCTCTTTTTCTCACATGCCACTCCCAGGCTATCAGCTCCACACTTGCTATATTATTCAGAATCAGACCACTTCTCACCACCTTTCTGGCTGCCCCCTGCTCCAGGCCACCATCATACCCTTGGTCTATTGCAAAAGACTCTTCTCTGATCTCCCGCTTGTCCTCTCCCCTCTTTACAATCAGTTTGAACCAGAAGCCAAAGCAATCCCATTCATTCCCCAAACTTGGTAGCTCTCCATCTCATCAGGAATGTCATCACAGGATCTACCCATAACCTCCTCAAACTGCCACCACACCCCCACCCCAACACACTGCACACCAGCCTCTTCCCTGTACAGCACACCCAGAAACAGGACACATGACACACCCATCTGGAATGCTTCCCCACACTTCCGTACATCTCCTTCTCACCTCCCTTAGGATTTTATTCAGTCACCACCCCAGTGAGGCTTTCTGATCTGTTTTATCTTAAGTTTCCATATTGTGCTGCCTCCCTCACATTCAATCACATTCTCTTCATAAACCCTTCCTTACTTTAGTTTTCCTCTGTTCTAGTTTGCTAGCTGCCAGAATGCAATATACCAGAAACAAAATGGCTTTTGAAAAGGGGAATTTAATAAGTTGCTAGTTCACAGTTCTAAGGCCAAGAAAATGTCCCAATTAAAACAAGTCTATAGAAATGTCCAATCAAAGGCATCCATCCAGGGAATACCTTGGTTCAAGAAGGCTAATGAAGTTCAGGGTCTCTCTCGCAAGTGGCGAGAAGGCACATAGCAAACACAGTCAGGGCTTCTCTCTCAGCTGGAAGGTAACATGGCAAACAAGGTGTCATCTGCTAGCTTCTTCTCCTGGCTTCCTGTTTCATGAAGCTCCCCGGGAGGCATTTTCCTTCTTCATCTCCAAAGGTCATTGGCTGGTGGACTCTGCTTCACGTGGCTATGTCATTCTGCTCTGCTCTCTCAGAATCTCTTTCATTCTCCAAAATGTTTCCTCTTTTATAGGACTCCAGAAATTTATCAAGACCCATCCAAATGGGTGGAGACATGTCATCACCTAATCCACCTTAATAATCACTCTTGATTAAATCACATCTCCAGGGAGATGATCTGATTACAGTTTCAAATATACAGTATTGAATAGGGATTATTCTACCTATATGAAATGGGATTTTGATTAAAAACATGACTTTTCTAGGGGACATACATCCTTTCAAACCAGCATATCCTCTTTAGTGCTAAACACTTCAAAACATATTTTCCTTATCATCTTGTTTATTTTCAAACTCCCCATTAGAGTATGTTCCATGAGGACAGTTGTGTCTGTTTTGTTCACAGCTGAATCTTCACTGTCCAGTAGAGTGCCTGGCACTTAGTAGATGCTCAATAAATACTTGAATGACTTAATGAAAGAAAATTCTATTCCAGGGCAGCTCCCACATTGTATATTTTGGTGTAAAAATGGACTTATTTCAAAATGACCACCCCCTAATGTACCTGCATACCTCAGCCTGTGGCTCCATCCACACTGTCCCTGCTCTGCAGACGCTCTGAAGTCATTGATGGGTTAGTTAACCAGGGCAGATTTAGGATTGTAGTACCCTTTGTAAAGAAAGCCATTCTCCAACACCCCCCTACCCCCCACCTAGAATACATTGGGAGATTCCCAGGTTGAGAAACTTTAGCTAATGTTTTGTCCTATAAAACTTTCAATCGATTGTATGAAAAAGATTTTTTTTAACTGGTAAGTTTTTTTATTATTATTATTACATAGACAGGCACCAGGAATTGAACCCGGGTCTCCAGCATAGCAGGCGAGAGAGCTCTGCCTCTGAGCCACTATTGCCCTGTAAGCTATTTTTTTTTAAAGACTACTACTAAAATGAAAGTAGTGAATTTAAAAATTCTTATAAAACTTTGAGGCTCTGAGAAGAGGTTCCAGGCAGACAAACACTACTCCTGGACTTCAAAGGCCTTTTAGAGACAAGAGTTCCCAGGGTGGGGCAAGGCCCCAAGAAAGGAACTGATTTCCATTGGTCCTGGTATTTACAATTCAGAACTGAGCCACACTCAGGCCTACCCTCAAACACTTCATAGCCCGAGGAAGGGGACTTAGCCTTCACCCTAATAGCTGAGTGTGGCCGCTGAAGAGCACAGGGCCCAGCCTAGAAAGGTGGGGTTGCACAGTGTGAGGGGGTGGAGAAGGAGGGGTGGGCAGGGCCATGGGAGACAGGTGTGAAGGGTCTTGTGTGCCAGCGGTCCTAGGGGCCGTCCTGCACGAGAACAGCTTCTGCAGCTGGGAAATGCATGAGCTCACACCTCCAGAGATGTTGCTCAGGAGGCTTGGGCTGGCATACAGTAATCCCTACTTCCAATACACAGCCAGACTTGAGAAACTGCTCCCTTAGGGCATTCTTATTCATGAAATTAGAGCATTTTTATTTTATCTGGTGGTCAGGGCTCTTAAACTTGGGTCCATGGGTCTTTCAAGTACTTCTGAAGAAATTACATACACTATTTTATATAAATCTAGGTACATCTGTGGAAAAAAAGATCTTTTTGACTGGGGCCCGCTGGTACTGGAGGTTCCAACTGTTAGACTGAAGAAAACAGCAGGCACCAACTGCATCATTAAGTTTATTGAGAACTTAATGCATGATAGGTAAGTTAGAGAATCATTCATAAGGGTCAGATATAAGGGCCTGAGACAATGACATTCCATTGCATATAAGATCATACACTTGGAGTCCCACAACATATGAGCATATGGAATGGTTTCTTATTACTCATTCTATGCAGGGAAGGGGTTACAGATTAACTGAGGAAATTCAAGGGAGTGTAAGATAACATCTTATTTTTCCAGAAAGGCATTCAGGGTGTGCTAGTCTGACACTATACGTACCCCAGAAAAGGCATGTTCCTCTAACCCTGATTCAATATTGTAGGATGGAGACTTTTGATTGGATTGTTTCCATGGAGAGTGATCCACTTAATTGTAGATGTGGCCTTTTGATTAGATGGAGATGTGACTCTGCCCATTAAAGGTGGGTCTTGATTAGTTTTTTGGAGAACTTTAAAAGGGAAATCATTTTGGAGTTGTTTCAGAGCTGACAGAGATGCAGACATTTGGAGTGGACAGAGAGAGCAGATGCCTAGGCATGAATGTTTGGAGATGCAGAGCCGAGTAGACACTGCCATGTGGTTTCCCATGCGATACTAAGCAAACCAGAACCTAGAGTTTTGCCCTGGAGGAGCCAAGTGAAGGCTCACAGATGCTTAGAGAGGAAATCACTGGACTCAAAAGCTGGAAACAACAGAACCAGGGACAAGGACCAGCAGACACCAGCCATGTGCCTTCCCATGTGACAGACATTGGCCTTCCTTGGGTCATGGTATATTTATCTAGATGCCTTAGTTTGGATATTTCTATGGCCTTAGAACTATTAATTATTATTAGTTAAACTTGTAAATTAATAAATCCTCTCTATAAAATGCACGTTCTGGTATATTCCATTTCAGTAGCTATAGCAAGCTAAAACATAGGGTAAAAAAATAGCATTACACTATGAAGGGGACTGGTTTTTGTTCAAAGAACCATTTGTATAGTCTTTCCTCCTGAGGGAGACAAGCTGAAAGATTAACTGGGTCCTTTGGTTAGCAGGCAGCTGTGCATTCAGGGCTTCTCTGGGGCGAGACCAAGTTATGGCTTCAGTTCCCACAAGATCCATCACATTTTCGAAGGGGTCAGCTACCCAAATGGAGTTAAGATCTCTGGCTGCAGTTCATGGAGGACCACTTTCTCCAGAAGGAGCTCCTTTATGGAGAACACATCAGCATTTTTGGCATGTCATTTCTTTGCATGTAAAGATATTAACATTCAAGTCTACGATGTAGAGACTGGGAGCAGGGTTAGCCCAGAATCTGTTTTGATCTGAGGAATGAGGTGAAGTTGGAGGCACAGAGCCTGGGATTCTACACTGGCTTAGGAACAAGGGCACAGACTCCATAGCTCATGTCTTGGAAATCTTTCCTGCATGGGCAAGTGGGGTGTTTTAGTTTGCTAGACCACTGAAAACAATATACTGTGAAAAGGATTGGCTTTTAACAATGGGAATTTATTAGTCACATGCTTACAGTTTTGAATCCATGAACATGTCCAAAGCAAGACATCATCAAAACAATGCTTTCTTCCTGAAGACTGGCTGCCAGTGATCCTTGGCTCCTTTGTCATATGGCAAGACACATGGTGGCATTTGCTGGTCCCTCCCTTCTTTTTCAAGTTTCCTTGCTTTCAGCTTCTTGCTTCCGTGGCTTTTGCTCTCTTTTGCTTTCATCCCATTTATAAAGGACTCCAATAAAATGATTAAGACCCACCCTGGGCCATGCCGTAACTGAAGTAACTTCATCAAAAGGGTCTACTTACAATAGGTTCACACTGACAGGACTGGATTAGCTCTAAGAACATGATTTTCTGGGGTACATACTATTTCAACTCACCACATGGGAATATAGATTCTCCTTGTAAATCGAAGATATTTGGGCCAGGCAAGAAGAATAAGAAGGGAAGGAGGCAGCAGCTGGGTTGTTCATAGGCCCTCTTCCGGCCTTTCCCAGAGACAGTGAAGGCCAGAACTGGGGAAGGAGGAAGTCTCCAAGTTTTTCTCTGTCTTCCTGGGCAGAAAGGGATTCATGGGATTCCATGGGGATCCATGAAGCTGGGCTGTTTATCACAGCTGGGCCTCAGGGAGATAGAGGGGCCTTACTAAGTATCTTGCAGAGCTACTTAAGAGGCACATGAGGGGACTTCCGGAGAAGATGGTGGCTTAGTAAGGTGCGTGCGTCTTAGTTCCTCCTCCAGAACAACTACTAAATAACTAGAAACAGTACAGAACAGCTCCCGGAGCCACGACAGAGAGCAGACACACAGTGTACCCCAGTCTGGAATGGCTGGACTGGCTACGAGACTCCGCTGCAGTGAGGTCCCCGAGCGGTGTGTGCTTCCCCGGGCTGCGGCGGCTGGCGGCCGGCCCCCCTCCCTCCCTCCTTCCCGGTCCGGCTGAGAGACTCGGATCAGCGGTTTCCCAAGCCGCGGTGGCCAGCAACTGGAGCCCCTCCCACACACGCGGCTTCCCGGGCCAGCTGGGAGCCTCAGATCGGCGGTTCCCCAAGCCACGGCGGCCGACGCCCCTCCCCCACAGGCGACTTCCCGGAGGGAAAGGAAAAGTCTCCAACAGTAGTAGAGACAGAGTCCAACCTAACACCAATAGTGGCATTAATGAACAACTTCTGACTACTAAAAATAGGCCCTCAGCTCAGGCAAAACTGATCAAGGTGGAAGTCGCTGACTGGGCTAACTGAAAAAGAGGAAAGGGGGCAAAACAGAGCCTTCTGCGGCTGTTTCTGCGGAGGCTTGGTTGCCTCTGGGCTCAGTGCGGGGATTACACAGGTTGCGACTGCCCCGAACACAGAGGCGGGCTGCTTTCAGGGCTCTCTACCACCTGAACCTTCCCCCCGGGAGGGGTGAAACGCAACTTAGGTGGAATTCCTCTCTCAAGGAATTCAGATCCCAGGACTTCACAATTTGAAGTCATTAAAACCAACCTAGAACCTTTCCTCTGTCTCCACCACACACCCAGCAGCGAGAGTCTTCCGAAGTTAAAGGAGCCACAACATTTTTTGCTGGTGGGACCCGCAGACAGATGAGCACCACGTACTGGGCAGGATAAGAAAAACAGAGCCCAGATACTTCACAGGAAAGTCTTTCAACCTGCTGGGTCCCACACTCAGGGAAATCTGATTAAATGCCCAGACGCCAGCAAAAAATAACAAATCACACCAGGAAAATTGAAGATATGGCCAGTCAAAGGAACAAACCAATAGCTCAAATGAGATACAGGAGCTGAGACAACTAATGCTGAATATATGAACAGAAATGGAAAACCTCTTCAAAAACCAAATCAATAAATTGAGGGAGGACACGAAGAAGACATGGGATGAACAAAAAGAAGAAATGGAAAGTCTGAAAAAACAAATCACAGAACTTATGGGAATGAAAGATACAGTAGAAGAGATGAAAAAACAATGGAAACCTACAATGGTAGATTTCAAGAGACAGAGGCTAGAATTAGTGAACTGGAGGACGGAACATCTGAAATCCAAAAAGAAACAGAAACTATAGGGAAAACAATGGAAAATTTTGAGCAGGGGCTCAGGGAATTGAATGATAATATGAAGCGCACAAATATACATGTTGTGGGTATCCCAGAAGGAGAAGAGAAGGGAAAAGGAGGAGAAAAACTAATGGAAGAAATTATCACTGAAAATTTTCCAACTCTTATGAAAGACCTAAAATTACAGATCCAAGAAGCGCAGCACACCCCAAAGAGAATAGATCCAAAAAGGCATTCTCCAAGACACTTACTAGTTAGAATGTCAGAGGTCAAAGAGAAAGAGAGGATCTTGAAAGCAGCAAGAGAAAAACAATCCATCACATACACGGGAAACCCAATAAGACTATGTGTAGATTTCTCAGCAGAAACCATGGAGGCAAGAAGACAGTGGGATGATATATTTAAATTACTAAAAGAGAAAAACTGCCAACCAAGAATTCTATATCCAGCAAAATTGTCCTTCAAAAATGAGGGAGAAATTAAAACATTTTCAGACAAAAAGTCACTGAGAGAATTTGTGACCAAGAGACCAGCTCTGCAAGAAATACTAAAGGGAGCACTAGAGTCAGATACGAAAAGACAGATGAGAGAGGTATGGAGAAGAGTGTAGAAAGAAGGAAAATCAGATATGATGTATATAATACAAAAGGCAAAATGGTTGAGGAAAGTATTACTCAAATAGTAATAACACTAAATGTTAATGGACTGAATTCCCCAATCAAAAGACAGACTGGCAGAATGGATTAAAAAACAGGATCCTTCTATATGCTGTCTACAGGAAACACATCTTAGACCCAAAGATAAACATAGGTTGAAAGTGAAAGGTTGGGAAAAGATATTCCATGCAAATAACAACCAGAAAATAACAGGAGTAGCTAGACTAATATCCAACAAATTAGACTTCAAATGTAAAACAGTTAAAAGAGATAAAGAAGGATACTATCTACCAATAGAAGGAACAATTAAACAAGAAGACATGACAATCATAAATATTTATGCACCGAATCATAATGCCCCAAAATACGTGAGGAATACACTGCAATTACTGAAAAGGGAAATAGACACATCTACCATAATAGTTGGAGACTTCAATTCCCCATTCTCATCAATGGACAGAACATCTAGACAGAGGATCAATAAAGAAACAGAGAATTTGAATATTACAATAAATGAGCTAGACTTAACAGACATTTATAGGACATTACACCCCACAACAGCAGGATACACCTTTTTCTCAAGTGCTCATTCTCAAAGATAGACCATATGCTGGGTCACAAAGCAAGTCTCAACGAATTTAAAAAGATTGAAATCATACACAACACTTTCTCAGATCATAAAGGAATGAAGTTGGAAATCAATAATAGGCAGAGGGCCAGAAAATTCACAAATACGTGGAGGCTCAACAGCACACTGTTAAACAACCAGTGGGTCAAGGAAGAAAATACAAGAGAAATTAGTAAATATCTCGAGGCGAATGAAAATGAAAACACAACATATCAAAACCTATGGGATATACCAAAGGCAGTGCTAAGAGGGAAATCTATTGCCCTAAATGCCTATATCAGAAAAGAAGAAAGGGCAAAAATTCGGGAATTAACTGTCCACTTGGAAGAACTGGAGAAAGAACAGCAACCTAACCCCAAAGCAAGCAAAAGGAAAGAAATAACAATAATTAGAGCAGAAATTAATGAAATTGAGAACATGAAAACAATAGAGAAAGTCAATAAGACCAGAAGGTGGTTCTATGAGAAAATCAACAAGATTGATGGGCCCTTAGCAAGATTGACAAAAAGAAGAAGAGAGAGGACGCAAACAAATAAGATCAGAAATGGAAGAGGAGACATAACTACTGACCTCACAGAAATAAAGGAGGTAATAACAGGATACTATGAACAACTTTACGCTAATAAATACAACAATTTAGATAAAATGGACGGGTTCCTGGAAAGACATGAACAACCAACTTTGACTCAAGAAGACATAGATGACCTCAACAAACTAATCACAAGTAAAGAAATTGAATCAGTCATTCAAAAGCTTCCTAAAAAGAAAAGTCCAGGACCAGACGGCTTCACATGTGAATTCTATCAAACATTCCAGAAAGAATTAGTACCAACTCTCCTCAAACTCTTCAAAAAAATCGAAGTGGAGGGAAAGCTACCTAATTCATTCTATGAAGCCAACATCACCCTCATACCAAAACCAGGCAAAGATATTACAAAAAAAGAAAACTACAGGCCAATCTCTCTAATGAATATAGACGCAAAAATCCTCAACAAAATTCTAGCAAATCGAATCCAGCAACACATTAAAAGAATTATACATCATGACCAAGTAGGATTCATCCCAGGTATGCAAGGATGGTTCAACATAAGAAAATCAATTAATGTAATACACCATATCAACAAATCAAAGCAGAAAAATCACATGATCATCTAAATTGATGCAGAGAAGGCATTTGACAAGATTCAACATCCTTTCCTGTTGAAAACACTTCAAAGGATAGGAATACAAGGGAACTTCCTTAAAATGATAGAGGGAATATATGAAAAACCCACAGCTAATATCATTCTCAATGGGGAAAAATTGAAAACTTTCCCCCTAAGATCAGGAACAAGACAAGGATGTCCATTATCACCACTATTATTCAACATCGTGTTGGAGGTTCTAGCCAGAGCAATTAGACAAGAAAAAGAAATACAAGACATGAAAATTTGAAAGGAAGAAGTAAAACTATCACTGTTTGCAGATGATATGATACTATATGTCGAAAACCCGGAAAAATCCACAACAAAACTACTAGAGCTAATAAATGAGTACAGCAAAGTAGCAGTTTACAAGATCAACATTCAAAAATCTGTAGTGTTTCTATACACTAGCAATGAACAAGCTGAGGGGGAAAATCAAGAAATGAATTCCATTTACAATTGCAACTAAAAGAATAAAATACTTAGGAATAAATTTAACTAAAGAGACAAAAGACCTATACAAAGAAAACTACAAAAAACTGTTAAAAGAAATCACAGAAGACCTAAATAGATGGAAGGGCGTACCGTGTTCATGGATTGGAAGACTAAGTATAGTTAAGATGTCAATTCTACCTAAATTGATTTACAGATTCAACGCAATACCAGTCAAAATCCCAACAACTTATTTTTCAGAAATAGAAAAACCAATAAGCAAATTTATCTGGAAGGGCAGGGTGCCCTGAATTGCTAAAAGTATCTTGAGGAAAAAAAACAAAGCTGGAGGTCTCACGCTGCCGGTCTTTAAGGCATATTATGAAGCCACAGCGGTCAAAACAGCATGGTACTGGCATAAAGATAGATATATCGACCAATGGAATCGAATAGAGTGCTCAGATATAGACCCTCTCATCTATGGACATTTGATCTTTGATAAGGCAGTCAAGCCAACTCACCTGGGACAGAACAGTCTCTTCAATAAATGGTGCCTAGAGAACTGGATATCCATATGCAAAAGAATGAAAGAGGACCCGTATCTCACACCCTATACAAAAGTTAACTCAAAATGGATCAAAGACCTAAAGATTCGGTCTAAGACCATAAAACAGTTAGAGGAAAATGTAGGGAGATATCTTATGAATCTTACAATTGGAGGCGGTTTTATGGACCTTAAACCTAAAGCAAGAGCACTGAAGAAAGAAATAAATAAATGGGAGCTCCTCAAAATTAAACACTTTTGTGCATCAAAGAACATCAAGAAAGTAGAAAGACAGCCTACACAATGGGAGACAATATTTGGAAACAACATATCAGATAAAGGTCTAGTATCCAGAATTTATAAAGAGATTGTTCAACTCAACAACAAAAAGACAGCCAACCCAATTACAAAATGGGAAAAAAACTTGAACAGACACCTCTCAGAAGAGGAAATACAAATGGCCAAAAGGCACATGAAGAGATGCCCAATGTCCCTGGCCATTAGAGAAATGCAAATCAAAACCACAATGAGATATCATCTCACACCCACCAGAATGGCCATTATCAACAAAACAGAAAATGACAAGTGCTGGAGAGGATGCGGAGAAAGAGGCACACTTATCCACTGTTGGTGGGAATGTCAAATGGTGCAACCACTGTGGAAGGCTGTTTGGCGGTTCCTTAAAAAACTGAATATAGAATTGCCATACGACCCAGCAATACCATTGCTAGGTATCTACTCAAAGGACTTAAGGGCAAAGACACAAACGGACATTTGCACACCAATGTTTATAGCAGCATTATTTACAATTGCAAAGAGATGGAAACAGCCAAAATGTCCATCAACAGACGAGTGGCTAAACAAACTGTGGTATATACATACGATGGAATATTATGCAGCTTTAAGACAGAATAAACTTATGAAGCATGTAATAACATGGATGGACCTAGAGAACATTATGCTGAGTGAGTCTAGCCAAAAACTAAAGGACAAATACTGTATGGTCCCACTGATGTGAACCGACATTAGAGAATAAACTTGGAATATGTCATTGGTAACAGAAACCATCAGGAGTCAGAAATAGGGTAAGATAGTGGGTAATTGGAGCTGAAGGGATACAGACTGTGCAACAGGACTGAATACAAAAACTCAAAAATGGACAGCACAATACTACCTAATTGTAATGTAATTATGTTAAAACACTGAATGAAGCTGCATCTGAACTATAGTTTTTTTGTTTTGTTTTTTTTGTTTGTTTGTTTTTATACATTTTTTGTATTTTGTATTTTTATTTTTTCTCTATATTATCATTTTATTTCTTTTTCTGTTGTCTTGCTATTTCTTTTTCTAAATAGATGAAAATGTACTAAGAAATGATGATCATACATCTATGTGATGATATTAAGAATCACTGATTGCATATGTAGAATGGAATGATTTCTAAATGTTGTGTTAGTTAATTTTTTTTAATAAATAATAAAAAAAAAGAGGCACAGTGAATTATGTGGTTGTATTCACAGCTGAGGCTGAGGGACAGTTTTCTTCTGGAGTTAGAATCACTTGTTCCTTCTTGGTCTGGCTCACTCATTTGTCCAACTAGCAGATATGAGGTGGGACTCGGGCCTTAGTCTCGGAGGGTTCCTTCAACTCAGGTTCTCTTCCCAAAGTACAGTAGCTATCATTCCACTTTTCTGCGGAGCTGCCTCCCATCATTCATTTATTTAAGCCACATTAATGGCCCCTACTGCCTAGTTAGAAAAATGCGGGCTTTACATAGGGTGACCATGTAATCTGTCATCCAGCCCAGAACACTGAGAGTGAAAAAAGTGCAATTCACTACACCATGACCACCACTATAAACCTAGACCATCCAACTGTGTCTGGTCCCCTACCTTAAGGATCCAGTGAAGGACAGGCCCTGAGGGGAGTCAGGATCCCTCATGAGGTAACATTATCTACGGACCCCAGCAGAAGAGTCTGGAAGGAGTTGGGGTAGGCTCTCCCGCGCTGTTTTTCATCATGTGTGAAGTGGAGGAGAGGGATACCCTCAGCCTGCAGCTGGCATGGCAGCTCCATTACTGGTGGGGTTCAGAGCCAGAGGATGAATTTTCTGTCTATGCAAAGTTAACCGACTGCTGGGAATCTCTTTGTGGCTTTGGTCTTTTGCTAGTACTGAACCACAGCCTGTGGGTTAACCAGTGCTGGGCAGCACCAACAGGAAAGGCCAGTTGAGTCATCAAGGATTCCTAGAGCCCCTGGAGGCAGGGATCTGGCTATGAGAGAAGCAACAGCACATGCCCCCAGAAATACAGGCAGTGGAGCCTGGCGGAGACTGCCCTAGGGACTCCCAGAGGGAACACGTCCTACTGATGCTGGCAGGAAAACTCCCTGGAAGAGGTAGGATGGGTGGGATTTGCTTGTTGAAGGCTGAGCTCCTGTGATAGTTCTGGAATGGGGGAGGCATTGCTATGGGTCTGTGCATGAGAAAGGTCTTAGGCCCTGTGATGGTAGGTTCTGGTGTCAACTTGGCCAAGTGATGATGCCCACTTGTCTGGTCAGGCAAGCACTGGCTTGACCATTGCTGCAAGGATATTTTGTGTCTGGTTGATAAACCAGAAGGCTGATGTATTAAATAGTCAGTCAGTTGATTGCAGTTGTAGCTAATGACATCTGCGATCAACTAAGGCGTGTCTCCTACAAGTGAGATAATCTAATCAGTTGAAGGCTTTTAAGTAAGAAGAGAGATGTTTTCACTGCTTCTTCAGCCAGTGAACTTCTCCTGTGGAGGTCATCAAGACCCTTTATTGGAACTGCCAGCTTCACAGCCTGCCTTACAGATTTTGGGCTCTTCCATTCCCATGGTTACGTGAGACACCTTCATAAATCTCATATTTACAGATCTCACCTGTTGGTTCTGTTTTGCTAGAGAACCCTGGCTAACACAGGCCTGGAGCAAAATATATCCCTAATATATTTTGGAGTAGAACCTCTGGAGTAGACTCAGTCACAGAGGGCAGCATCTCTAAATGCCACACCCCCCCACCCTTCCCCGCAGAATTAGCAGTACATTACCGCCAGAGCACCGAAACCTCACTGAGTATATTGATGAATACCTTTACATGCTTTAAATCTGCACCCCCACTCCTGCTGCAGTTGCCTTCCCTGAGAATTTTCCAGAAGGATAGGTCACTCACTTTCTCCAGTATAAAAGTGTGTGTATGTGTCTGTGTTGGAGAGAAAGGACAAGAGACGTCCTCTTTTCAGTGGCTCCCACACTGACTACAATCCCAGACCTGGGAGTCTTGGGGAACGTGCAGATTCCTGGGTACCACTGAGCCTGGAAATACTGACTCCCAAAGTCTACTTTCAACAAGCAACCCAGCTGGTTCTGATAAGAAACCCAGGCGTGTCCTCGGAGGGCAGTGAGCGCTCGCAGTCTCCCACCCGGAGCTGGCCAGCTTCCCCACACACCTCTCCTACACACCGCTCCTTGCCACCCCCGCCACCAGTTTCACAAATTCCACCAGGGGACAGCTCTTTACCACAACCCCATTCTGACCTCTAGGAAAGGACCCCATGGGCCTCACATGCACTGGGCATGCCCCTGTGCGCTCAGATGGGTGATACGGATGACATGTGCTCCCTGGGTCTGCTCTTTTCCAGTGCCTTCACAGATTCTCCTATAATGACCCCTTCCCGTTCTAGCTGCCTTGCTGTACATGCTCCCCCTCAGTCCCTGGGGCTCTGGAGGTGTCAGGAACCTAACAGCAGCAAGAGCTGGCCTGTTTCCTAGTTCTGCATCTGTAGCAGTTCAGGAAGTCCTAGGCCTGGCGGTGGGCAGTGGGAAAGAAGTGGGGGAGGGCACCTGCAGTGCATGTGTCCCACAAGCCTTGTTTCGATCAGGGCCACCCAGGACATGGGCTAAAAGGTGTGATAAAACCCAGTGGGGGCTGAAGACAAGTGCATACTGCAGAAGCTGGCTTGCTTTTCAGTTTCCAGGCCTGGTCCCCTTCTCCCCACCATTATGTACAGAAACCCACCCGCTTAGAGACGTGGGAGCACATGTCCTTTTTTCTGTTTCCACCTTATATTGTACTATTTTTTTTAGCTCTTTTTTCTCAACTAGATTTTGTGTTTCTTGAGACAAGAGACTTGTTTTACTCACCTTGTTATTTCCATAACTGGCACATAGCAGTGTTCAGCAAGCATGGCGCAAACGAAGATGGGTGCATGTGAGTCTCCGTCTCTGCATATGCCTTTGTGTATTCACAGGAGTCTCCCTCTGAGTTCTTGCATGTGTCCATGTCCAGGAGAGCTTGCTGCATGTCTGGGGGCCTCTGGGGGTATCCTCATCTCTGTGTACATGTCATGTCAGAGGTTGGCTTCCATGAGTGTCTTAATTCCACGTGAAGTCTGTTTTCTTTTCTGCTGTTGAATGGTGCTCCTCCCCTCAGGAATAGAGAGGTGTTGTGGTTTCAGGCTGTTGGGTACCACCACCACCCTGGGCCCTCCCAGCAGGGACCCTGGGAGGAGAGCGTTGCTCATTCTCACCTGTCACTTGCCACCTCTCAGATGCTCCGTTACCGGCCATCCTGCTGGCAGGCTTGTCATCCACTAGCTCCCTCCCCAGCAGCCACTTCATTGCCCCACCTCGCTGACGGGTCAAGGGCGTGCAGCAGTGCTGGGGTCAGGGCTCTGTCTGTGGCCTGTCCCCAAGAGTGGGCCCAGGAGGCCGGTGTGAGGAACAGCTTCGGAGGCCCAGCTTTTCAAATCAAGGTAGGGGAAAGGATTAAACAGAAAAGCCCAAGGGCTGCGAGGTCCGGGTGCTGGATCTTAAAAGAGGAGAAGAATCTGCTAATGAGGCTCCTTTTCCAGAAAGGCCAGTGCTGCCGATGACACTGAAGCAGACGCTAATGAGGACGGGCTTGCCTGCAAAGAACAGATGCCTGAGCGAGGTTAAGGTATGAGCAGGGGGACAAGACAGATGGCCTAGTGGCTCCTGTGGCGTTTCAAGGCTGGAGCTTGCAGGGGCCATGACCAGGAGCCTGGGCAATGAGGGCTTGCAGGGATGGAGTGGGACCAACGAGGAGAAGCAAGTGGGGGAGACCAGTCCTGCCTCCTCCAAACTGGAAAGAGAACAGGCCAAACTCAGCCTGCTGAACCCAAGCTCGTGACTTTGGTGCTCTGCACAGCATGGGCATCGGGGCAGCCCTGGCTTCCCTGCAGGGATCCCATGTCCTCAGCCGCTCCAGGAAGCAGAAGACAGCTGGACTGCTGGGATAATGAGCTGAGGGCTGCCTTCGAGGCACAGTGCCGAGTGGCCAGTGACCAGGACTTGGTGCTGAGGACTTACTGGAGGCCCGAGCTCTCTGCATCTGCTCTGATGAGTGCTGGCTCGCAGCCTCTTCTGGCCAGCAGAGCTCTCCACGTGACCTCTCAGGAACAAGCCATTTGCAGCTGCCTGCTCAGCAAGAGCTCTGGATGATACTAATGGACTGGCCCTAAGGCCTCTGGACGTGCAGGAAGACTTCCCAAGACCGGCATGAATTCTGTCTCTTGAGAGAGCCCCGATTGACCCTGACCTCCCCAACAGAAGCAAAGCAGATGCACACCCAGCTTAGCGCTTAAACCCTCCCCAGCCTGAGTGGATCACCTCTGACATGCAGGTGCTGGGGGGGAAGAAAGTGGATGGTCAAATGACTGGGGTAGTAGAGCCTTTTGGAAATTTCATGGTTTTCAATTCACTTTTTTAGCCAAATTTAAAGAGGGCTTAATCAAGTGAATCATTTTTTGATGACAGATCACTATGCAATTTTTGGCATATGTCTCAGGAAGTTCAGGGAATTGAGTGACATTCCTATAACATCTACTTATTTATATGAAAAGACTTCTCAGCACGTACAGCTATGAAAAATGGAAAAGAAAAGAATAGATGCCAAGCTCTGATTCATTCTAGTGCTATTCATCCATAGATTTACAAAAATTAAATTCCTATCCATTTCATTAAGATGTGTGTTCAAAATTTTTCCTTTTGATATTTAACAATTAATCATAAAAAATGTTTAAATCCATGTTGTATTTTATCAACTGTATACTATAATATGTATATGTGTGTGTGTATGTGTGTGTGTGTGTATACATATATATACACTACTCAACCAGAAGACTTTTAAAAAAATCTCTCAGAACCTTTGGTTGCAGGAAATTAAATACCTTAATTTCAATTTATAAATACGTTTTGTGGCAGTGAAGTATGATAAGGTGAGCAATAAAAATATATTGCATTAGTATAACATTCTATAAGGGGAAATGAAATGAAAAAGAAACTGTAAGATTTCCAACCACTGAAGAGCTTGTTTTTAAATAGATGGGGATGGGCATTTAATCACTATGGTGTTAAAATACCATTCGGTGTAATTTGGCAAGGTTGTGACAGTTTTATTTTGAAATGTAAATTTTTACCAAATGCCAGAAATTACATTCTTTGCAAGTTTTAAAAACAATGCAAAAAGTATTAGATGTCAACTTAAAAATGTGCAAGATGGGATGCGTAAACTTTTCCACAATTTATTTGGGTGGGGGTGGGAGTGGAGCAAAAGCCCTTTGCAAGCCCGAGGGCTCCCTGCCTCCCCCAGGCCCCCGACTCTGGCTGGCTCTCCCGGAGGGGTACAGGGATAAAAGCCAAGCTGGGAAACTGTCTGTGTGGTTGTTGCTCATGGAGGCTGATGGGTCTTGTCTACATTTCCCTCCAGAATTGAACCCTGGCCTTTGGGATAGTCCCTGGGTCTACACGCTGACTTAAACTGCCCTTGGGTGGGGCTTGGGATGATAAGGAACAGACCCACAGGGGCATTGGCTCAAACGCCAAACCTAGAAGGGAGATTCGGCTGAGGCCAGGCCAGGGTCTCTGCAAGCAAGGACACACCCTACAAACCTGAAGGGGCCTGTAAGCTCCAACCTGGTTGTGGAATTTCCTTGGAAGGAGAGCAGCCTGTCTCTGAATGAATGCCCCTCTGTCCTCAGACTCGATATGAAACCCCACCCCTGCAGGAGCCTGGCCAACTTGCCCTGAGTGTAGGCCATTTCCATGGAGGCACGGTTCATGTCACAGAAAGCAGAGACGTTGTTTCTGAAGAGGAGGCTGAGGACCAGGCTGAGGTGAACCTAGTGCTCATCACCAAAGACTTCCTTTGGCTTCCACTATTTCACCCCCAGCCCTGTACACTTACTCTTCTGTACCTGTTTCATCCTGCACTGTGTATCTGTTTGGCTTGAGAATGCTGGCTGCTCTGACCCCATCCTGCTCCCTGCCCTGCCCTCCCCCAAATCCCTGAGCTGTGGACTAGACTCAGAAGGGGTCTCCCAGTCTCTGAAGCCAGCATCCTTTTTGGAGGCTCCAGCAGGGAGGAATGGGGGACAAGTGAGGATTCTCCAAGTGGGCCCTTGGAGAAGCCAGTGAATGAATCCTTTGCTCCAGAGGGTGGGCTGCCCCCAACTGCCAAGGGTGCCACCAGGCATGGAGGCAGTAGCAGGGGCCGGGGTGAAAGCATCTCCGGGCCAGGCAGAGAAGCCCTGCATCTGCCACTGGCAACTGTGTGCCTTGGGCAGGCCCTTTCCTTTGGGCCTCAGTTTCCTCATCTGTGAAGGAGGCTACTGCAAGGATGAGGAGAAAGAAGCTGCTGTGGGCAAACACCCAAAAGCAATTGTCCTGCTCTCCTGTAATGTCCACCCAGCTCCTGCTTGGTTCCCTCTTGCATGGAGACTACCAGGCCTGGCTGGCCCTGGATCCCCAAGTCCCCTTCCACAGTGATGGGCCTCTCTCCAGCCAGGCTGGACAACTGCTCTTCCCTCCCTTTTCCCAGGCCCTATGGGGGCCTGC
Organism: Tamandua tetradactyla; assembly: GCF_023851605.1. NCBI lineage: Eukaryota > Metazoa > Chordata > Mammalia > Pilosa > Myrmecophagidae > Tamandua > Tamandua tetradactyla. The sequence goes on along the minus strand of NC_135327.1, from coordinate 92,170,610 downwards.
ATGATAAGGGGAATGCAGAGAAAAGCGGAGGAGGATGGGGAGGCTGCCCGGGTGGTGGCGGGTGAGTGGCGGTCACACGGCGGCCGTCTGCTTGATGCTGTGGAAGCTGATGCGCGTGGGTGACGTGGGAATGGACATGGCCCGGGCCACGGGGACTTGGAGTGAGTGGTGGTCCTGCCAGCGGTGCCACCTCTTCCTCATGGCCGAGCGGACCTGCAGAGAGGCGGGGGCTGAGCCAGGCTGTCCTGGGGTCCTGCACAGTCCTCTCCCCTGCTCCCTGACTGCTGGCCGGACCCTGGCATGGGCCTTGGAGGGCTGGTAAGGGAGGCTCGGGGTGACCTTCCCTACTGCCACCTGCACTGAAGGATTGACTGGTTTGCACACAAGGGTCCTTGGCCGGGACCAGACAGGACTCCTTCCCACCTCCTTCCGATCTCTCTCCTGGGGCGCTCCTTCCTTATCCCTCCCCTGGCGAAGTCTGACTTATCACGCTTCCTTCGAGCCATGCTATCCTGCCCAATTAGCCAGAGCTTCCATTGAACACATGGTCTCCACTTGACGACTTGCTCTGCCACATCACGTCACCACAGCAGGGACAGAGGCCCCTCTGCTCTCCCGGGCACCTGCTCCAGCAGGGCTTGGGAAGAGGCCCAGGGTCTCCCTGCAGAAGTCCCTCCCTCTCACTCCTCTGCAGCCCTCACCTCTTCTGTGGAGTCTTTCTGGATAGATTCTGCCAACCCTTATCACAGCATTAACTGCCTGAAACAGAAACTCAACAGCTATATTCATTTCTGAACCTGATCTTATCTGGTACCATCTCGTTCTCATTTGTATTGTAATTAAAGATTTTTTCTGTAAAATGGATCATGCTCCCCCTCATCCTAGCCGAGCATCCAGGTCGAACCAGATAAACACTCCGTGAACATCCACTTCTATTTGCTTTAGTGGCTCCTTCTGGCCCTACCCTCCAGCCCATGGAGCTATCTCTGCTGCTATCTCAGAACTTCTTTCAGAGACCAGATGGCCCCTCCCAGTGACTCAGCAGGTGAAGAGGCCTCAGGAACGCATCTGAATTCCCCTGGAGTACTGGCAGGCCCCCAGACCCCAGACGGGGTGGGGTGGGCATGGGACCCGGGTCTGCTCTTTGCTCCAGAACCCACCATGTCCTTGCTCACTATTGCCCTGAGCACTGAGTCACTAGGATTTGGGAATTTAGCTAATAGGCTGTCCTCAATGCCAGCTCCCCAGAAGCCGACCAGAGGTCTAGATCTTTCCTGGACTGGGGAGAGAGGGTGCACGTGTCTTTACTGCTCCCTGAGTCCATACAGGCCCGGATGCAAGGCTCCTGTCTCCCCTGTCCCCAGAAGGTTTCTCCTGCCCCCCCGCATTGTTCTAATTCTCTCTTTGAGAGACCTGCAGCCGGGACCTGCCCCCACCCCGCTCTCCTGAGTACACCTGGAGAGTGCTGGCAGATTATTTCTGGCCTGCATAGTTGACCATCTAAATTGGCTCTAGGCCCTGTAGGGAGGATTCCTGCTCCTATCCCTCCCTCTTCCAGGTAGAGCGGGGCAGAGTCAGGGACCCCAGCCCTCCCCAAAAGCTGGGTGGTTGGACCCCAGCGCCCTGGAGTGAGGTGAGGAGGGCGCAAGGCATACCTCTCCGTTGAAGAAGCAGTAGAAGACAGACACGAAGAAACCCTGAAAAGGAATTGGGGGTGGCTATTAGGGACCTGTGGGGAGATGTGGTGCCTGGAGGGGTGGAGTGGGCACACCAAGGGTGCACTCAGAGTCTGGTCTCCAGCCTTTTCAGGACCGCGCCGCCTCTCCAGTTGTGGGGTGGGAGTGGGCCCACCTGAGCCCTGGGTCGGGGCTCACAGGGGCCAAGGCCCAGTTCTGGATGGCCCAGGCAGCGTCTGAGGCTGGGCCCAGGGTCAGGCTCAGCATCTGCACTTGCTTGGATTTCAGTGTGTGGGTAAGGAGACCGTGGGGCACGGTTCTGTGCGGCCGACACCTGTACACCAGGTCAGGCATGCTCCCTGCGGCCCCCACCTCTGTGCGTCCCCGCGGGCCATTCGCCCCACCTGGAAGGACTGCAGGAAGGAGTTGAAATAGATGAACACGATCTGCGACAGGTCGTCCTCTCCAGGGTTGACGAAGAAGAGCATGTAGGTGATGCCCAGCAGGGGTAGGAGAACCAGGGTGGCCTTCACCGCCTTCCTGGGGTGAGGGTGATGGGAGGGTCTGAGCCCCGGCTGCAGGAGAGGCCTCCTGCCCCAGTGAGGGGTTTGGGGGGACACGCGGACGGCGTTTCACCTGGGACCTTAGGTGAGCTCCCTGGGTAAGGGCTTAGGGGGCGTGGAGGCAGGGGCATGGTCCAGATGGCCTCTTCATGTCTTCCCTGCTGGGAGTCAAGGCACCTGTCCCCTCACCTGTACTGGATCATCTCGGACGTGGTGGATGCTCGCAGTTTTGTCATTAAGATCCTGACGATGTTGAACAGAAACATAAAATTGATCTGGAGGGAGGAAAGCAGAGAGAAGGGGAAAGGAAGGACGGAGTTGGGGTTGGCCTGAGGGATAGCCACCCCCTTGGAGCCCCCTGAGAACTCACCCCCCTCCCACACACCCATCCCATCCCAGCCACCCCAGCACCTGCCTCAGTCCCGAGGCCTCTGCTTCTCCCTGACCGGGACAGGTAAACGCCCCGATCTGCTCAGCTCCCTGTCACCTGAGGGCTCCAGGGCCTGCTTCTCCCCTCCCAGACCTGAGGGGAAAAGCTGCCTGGAAAGGCAGAGAACAGAAACATGAAGGCCCCTCTTCCTGAGGCTGTGACCTGTCAGGAAATCCCCAGGCCATCCGCCAGGCTCAAAGGCCCCACAGGAGCCGGGCCCGAGGGTCCCGCACAGCTTAACGTGTGTGCCGGCCCGAGCCCCTGCTTGGATCTGCCTCCACATCCCCATTTGTTTTTGAGGGTCTCTTGGAGACCCTCACCCTGTCACTACTCTAGGTCGGCCCTTTAGGCTGAGGACAGCCCTGCACGGGTAGGGCCAATGAGGCCAGATGGAGTGAATAATAACTCAGTTGCCCAACATGTAATTCATCTCTGACCATCCAGTCCCCTGCACCCAGGAAAAAAGCTCCAGAGCCTTGGAAAACACCCGAGAAGCAATGAAGATGAATGGGTTGCTGGGCTGGCTCCCGGGCTCCCGGGCAGCCTCGTTTATCTTCATTCTCCCCCTTCTGGCAGCATCAGAGCCTGCTCCCAGCCCACTCCCCGGAACTGCAGCCTGCCCCCTGCTGGGGGACACTGCTAGGGGTCTGGGACCCGTGTAGGCTGGTCCACGTGATTGTGTGAGCTCCTTTGTGAGTCAGATGCCTCGGAGAATGTGTTCATGTGTAAACGCGTATCTGTGGCTGTGCCTGACTGTTACTCATCGCCTGCCTCCAAGTGTGAGCAGGTAGGAGTGTGTGTGTGTGCCTGACATGCTGGGCTAGTGGGAGGACGTACATAAGCCCAGAGCTGTCTGCTGGCTCGTGTGCACACGTGTGAGTACGTGCATATGCGGGCACACACACACACACACACACACACACAGCGACCTCCGAGTCGCTGCCTAGAGATTCCATCACTTCTTAAGCTTGTGCCAGGTCCCCCTAAGTCTCAGATTCCAGGATGGTGGGGGTGGGGAGGGGGTCACAGGCAGACATCATGGACCAGTCATGACCCCCAAGCTTGAGGATTGTTCTGGGGACAGTGGAAGGCCTGGCGTCCTCCTCAACCAAACAGGGGATGGCCTGGTGAACTGGGGTGAGAGGTGGGGTGAGATACCTCAGTGATTCTTCCTACCCCTTCGTTCTCTTAAAGCTCATCTAATTGCTAGCTCCTGGGTCTCTAGTATCTTTCCTTGCATCACAGGGTATAGGTCACCTTAACACACACGTCAGTCCTAATTTTCTCATTTAAGTGATACAAACTACTTGATCTTTTCTGATTCTTCCTTACCTCTCTGGGAGTAGAGACTGTTGGAATCAAAGCACATTCTCATTTCTGCCACATTTCTCTGCATTAAATCTCATTTACGCATCATCTATCAATCCACCAAACAATTCATTTAATTATCCACTCTTCCATCCATCTATCCATTCATCCATCCATTCATCCAAAAATCCAAAATCCACTCATCCATTCATCAATTTATTTACCCACTCATCCGTTCTCCCATTTAGCAGCCAGCCAGCCAGTCAGCAAGCAGTTCCTCAGCACATCCTGGCAGGCAACAGTGATGCTTTGCCCATCCTGTCTCAGCCTGGGTCTAGGCATCCTGAACTGGGGCCCGGTCATGTTTTCCTTTTGAGCATGGTTTCAAGTCTCCCTCTGCAGCACCTGCCCCAGCCCCACCACAAGCCCTCCCTCCTTCCTTCAGGGAGCTTCTGATGCCCCAGCTCAAATTGAGCTCTCCTGCTCCCCATTCTTAAATTCCACCCTTCCCCACCCCAACTCCTATCCCTACCCCCCCCCCCCAAATCTCTAGCTCTTTAATAAGCACCCTAATCTTGTACAGCCTGGTTTCTCATTTTTGTATTCATTCATTCATTGTCAGTCAACTATTCAATGACTCAGCATACCCTGTGCCGGGTTCTGAGCTGGCACCAGAGGTAGAGAAGTGGACAAGACACACATGGCCCCTGCTATCAGAGGACCTATACAGCCTAGCAAGGGTAGGCGGTTAGGGGGCTCTGTCTTTCCTAAGAAGTCAGAAAGGTGAAGAAGTGGCACATGACCAAGACCTGAAGGATGAGATGCTGTCAGCTGGTGAAGAGTGGGGGAGGGGCATTCCAACAGAAGGGCCCTGGGTGGGTGGGGGATAAGCTCGATGGAGGCCAGAGCAGTGGAGGGTGGTGGTCAAGGTTTCAGCAAGCCGGAGAGGGAGATGGAGCCAGCTGGAAGCCAAAACAATAAAGGCCACCTCCTTCTAGAACAAGCACTTGCGGGACCCTCATAGGTTGGATGTTCCTGCACATGGTGGGCCTGGGCAGGGAGCAGGGGAGGAGGTGAGGGTGCAAGACCCCAGGGAGAAGTTTCCCTGGAGAAGCCACAGTCCTGCACCATCCTGCTCAGCCTTTCTGGATGCACTGAGGCTGGGGACTCAGGCCACCCCTGGTATTTTAGTGCCTCGGGGCATCTGGCTCCACCTCAATGAGGCAAGGCCAGGTGGGTGTGGAGCTGGTGGGGGTGACACCTGCTCAGAGCCCAGGCCTGGTAGGTGGCAGTGGGCCTCAGGCTGCAATGCGGTCTTCTGATTGGGGGTCAGGGACATGACAACTGCTACTGCCCTGTGCTGGGAGGGGAAGGTGGGAGGCCAGTGCTAGCTAATGTGACTGAGGAACAAGCCACACCAGGCCTTCCTCCATGAACTTCTTAACTATTCCTCAAGCAGCCACATTGTGAGGCAGATAGGATTATTATCCCCATTTTACAGTTATGCAAACTGAGGTTCAAATAGGCTAATTAACCTGCCTGAGGCATAAATTAGTAGGGGGTGGTGTTGGGCTTTGGCTGCACAGCACCTGAGACCTTCCTCTAAGTCCGCAAAGGTTGCTTGCTAAGTCCCAGTGCTTGTGGGATCTCCTTTTGTTCCCAAACTTTCCCTGTCTACATATTTGCAGAGGGAAGGAAAAAAGGAGAGATGGAGGAAGAGAAGGGGCGAGGAGGTGGTGGCAGGAGGGAAACTGGATGCCATGGCTCCATTCTCCCTACTTGGCTGCAGATTCAGCTCTTCCTCTTCTTTAAACCCAAGGTAGGAGAGGAGGCGCTGGCCCCCGGGTGTCACCCCCAGCGCTCCCCTCCGGTTCTGGGTAGTGAGCGAATTTCTGCGGGGTGCCACAAGGGGTTTCTTCTTGCCCCTTCCTGACTCTCAGCTCCCTCTACAGCACACCCACGAGGCCTGTCCATCCCATGTAGGTCTGTGGAGCTTGGCGACTAGGTACCTAGTCCCCACCTGGATCCCCCACAAGCTGGAATTCAGGGTGCAGCCTGCAGCTTGCTGTCCAATCTGTTTCACAGCCCCGGGAGATGGGTCCTCCACTGGATGCCTGTAGTTTTCCTTTCCTGTTGGCGATTTTCTGGGCAGGAAAGCCATATTCACTACACAAGTCCTGAGTCCTGCTGTGTGCAGGGCCCTGGCTGAGCCAAGAAGAAGTCTCTGACACCACACATCCTTACCAGGCAGCAAATTCACCCAGGGGGTCCCCAATACCATGGTTTTGGAACTACGGTGTGCACAGAAAAGGCACCTGGGGTGCTGGTGACAAATGCAGCTCCCAGGCCCAGAGAGTCCCAGTGACAGGTTGGGGGAGGCTTGGGATCTGCATTTGGACTTATTCTGTGGAATGAAGATACCCAGCCTGGTCCCCTGGGCCCCCCTGTGTTCACCTGTGGCTACCGGTAAGTTTCCAGCCTGAAGGGTTTCTCTGGTGCATGGGAGCTCACTCAGCTCCCAAACAGGGAGGCCTGGAAACGGAGGGAAGCAACTTCCTAGATGAGGAACGGGGGTGGCAGTGGATAAATAAAAACCAGCCACCTTCTACATGGGTCTTCAGAAATGCCACAGGGAGCTGAAACACGGTTATCCATGGGTGACATTTATGCTACTCTTCAGTGGCTTTTCTCCCTTCCCTGTCCTCTCTCTCTAACCCCTAACTATGATTCCTGGGATCACCTCCCAAATTCCTTGTCTCGGGGTTCTAATTCTGGCTGCTCCAATTTGCATTTATGTGTTGTTGGGCAAGTTGTTTAAACTCCTGAGCTCCCTCTTTCCCGAACTGCTCAAGGCCAGCACTAAGCCAGGTGCCTGACCCAGACAGAGCTCAGTAAATACTGCATCCCTTTCCCAGGACAATCATAGTGATAAACACTGGGGCAATGGTGGTCTCAGCGTCAGAGTTCTCACCTGCCATGCTGGAGACCCGTGTTCGATTCCTGGTACCTGCCCACATTAAACAACAACAACAACAACAACAAAAAACCTAGCAAGGAGTCAGGCTTTCTGCAAGCTCAGCCACACGACTCACTTCCCAGGACTCAGAAATCAGTGTCTCCTGGCAGCAGAAATGTAGAGGTGTTATTTTTGGTGATAGGGACACCAAAGCAGGCTATCCTACCAAGAGGATAGCAGGCTGCTGTTGGGTGATGAGGCAGGAAACCTGTCCCTGAATCTCAGCTTAGCCAGCTATTAGTTGGTAACTTTGGGCAAACCATTCCATCTCTCAACCCTACTTGCCCCAAGCACTGAGGATGTGAAGATGAGGACTGGAATGAAAGAAGATAGAGCTTCTGGAAGGGCTCAGCTTGGAACTTGGCAGCTCCTACTGAGAGCTCTTGAGCTGACCAGAGAGAGTGAAACAGAAAAGCGGCATGGAATAGGAGACCAGAGAGTTGGATCTTGAAACCAAGCCCTTCTACAGTTCATCCTTTTCTCTGTCCTCTTCCTCACCACCTGTCCACCATCCTTGTTGCACTCTCTTTGGCCATTGTTTCCCCATCCAGGCCGTCCTTGGTGGGTTGCCAACCTCATCAAAACCCCTTATTCCCCAGGATGGGTCTCAGTAGCTGGATGGGAGGAAAAGGATCTCCTGGGCTTTCCATTCACTCTGAGGAGTGAGTGACTCACTGAAGCTGGTGCTCCAAGGACAATCCTTTCTCCACCAATTGCTGACAAGGACTGGGTCCCTCTCTGAAATGAACCAGGCCCTGATGGTGAGATTTCAGGCAGTGGGTAAAATCCTTTCTAGTCATCTCCCACTCTTGTGTATCAAGGACACTCAAGACGTCACAAAAAGGAGGAGAGGAAGGAAATTTAAAAAGATAAATTGTGATGGTTTCCAATGGAGATGACAGGAACCCCCATCAGTTACCTGCTGCGTGCTAGAGGAGGACAGTGCTCGCATTTCCAAGAGGAGCGGGTGGCTCTTTAAGGAAGTTGGTATATACAAGAGCCTGAAATTACTGAGCCTGAAATAAGTCTTACATAAATGCCAATTTCTCATGATGCTTTTTTGTATGCTGTTTTTTTTAATGTATGATATATAATGGGTTCATTTTTGCAGAATGCAGCCTGCACTTAAACCCTACCTTAATTAAGGCTCCGTTGTGGACTGAAGATGTGGCAGCAATTATACCTTACATGTGAATACATTTGGCACAGGGCGGGGAGTTGGACGAGGTACAATTGCCTCATTACAATTCATTCTGGTGTTGTGGTTCCCAGCTGGGGGTGGTGGGCTGAGCCCCAGAGGGGGTTTTCTGGGGGCACGGGATGTTGCCTGGGCTGAAAAGAAGCCCCCACACCCTTCTCTTGCCACCAGCTGCTCCCTTGCCTCAGCGAGGGGCTGCCAGGTGTGGGAGAGCAATAGAAATCCATGAGTCAGACCAGACTCATGCCCAGAGAGAGACTCTGAGGTCCAGAGAGGGGAGGGAGCTGCCCCAGGGCGCAGAGGGAGGGGAAGAGAGGGTCAGGAAGCTGACGGTATGTGCGGCACCAGGGCAGTGTGCACAGTATGTGTGGAGGGTCATGTCTGTCCCCAGTGCCTCTGCCTCTGCCTCGGTGGGCCCTCGGCCGTCTCTTCCACCCCAGCCCCAGCCCTGCCCCCACTGCAGACCTACCAAGAGCACAAGAATGATGGGGCCTTGGTAGATGTAGTCCACCAGGTCGCCTGGTTCCTTGCCAAACCAGCACCTGCAAAGATGGGGTACCTGTGGGCAGCGCTGCTGAGCTGGAGCCTGGGGTAAATCCCCAGACTTGGGCCCAGGATCCTCTGGCTTGACCCTTTCTGAGACCCAAACTCCAGGGCTGCCCATTTCCAAAAGGCCATTGTGAGCAGTGCCAGCCCACTGACCACCTTGGCCCGTCCTGGGCTATTAGTTGCTCTGCATGGTGGCTCTGGTCCCCCCAGCTAGCATGGGGCTCTCTGAGGGCAGACCCCGGGTCTCCTCCTCCTGCTCGGTCCCCACACGGTTGGGACAGCTGGGCACAGAGCTGGGCGTACAGCAGACCCAAGCAAACAGGGAGAGCAGGGCACCCCTCACTGGCCCATAGCCCGCTGCCTGCCACCACCTGTTCCTTTGTGGTACGAAGTCGCCACTCCATGTGCCAGGTGGTGGCAATGGCACAAAGCCAGCAGATATGGAGGCGGGTGCCTCTCCCATCCCCAAACCAGGCCTTTCTCCAAGCTGAGCCACCTCCACCTGGCTCACCTTGCTGGCTGCCAAAGGCTTGGTTTATTCCCTGGGGATGCTGGTGGGTAGAGAAGCTTCCAGGGAGAGTGGGTTCAGAAGGAACAGTGGGCCAGGATCCAGGCTGGTTCTGCCAGCAACTCCCTTTTGGACCTTGGATAGAGTCTCATTCATTTCTGGAACTCTGACTGCATTCTCTGCAACCTCAGAGGTCATCCAGTGCCCACCAGCTTCAGATGGGATTTCCCCCTGCTGCCTTCCAGCACTGAGGTCTCTGCTTGAACACTCCCCTTGACAGGAGGCTCACTACTTCCCATTCTGGGGGACCTCTTTTCCTAACACTGAGCAGAGACCTGGAATTCCATGCTCATTTCTGCCTCCCTCTTCTCCTTCCCTCCCATTAATCTCTTCAGCTCTGAGACCCCTTGAAGATTTACTCACAAAGACTGAACTTTCTACTCTTCTCTTCTCCCAGCATCCAGACTTCCCAGCTGCTCCTTGACCAACCCAAGATCAAAGCTATCATTTTTCCTGCAGTGGCTTGGTGTGGGAAAAGGGTCACAGGAGGGGACACTGCACCTCTGCTTGAGGCAGAGATTGGGATGCCAGAGAAAGGCATAGGCCCTCACTGCCCTGTCCTGGGACTCTGTAAAATGCCCATTGATACAGCTTTGGATGTGGCCTAAGCTGAAAGCTGCGGGCTCTTAACCCCTTCTGTATGCGTCAGAGGGGCCACATCCACCTCTGAGAAGGCCTTTCCAAAGGCCACAGGGCCATGCACTTAAAGGAACCATGACTCCTAATTAACTCAGCTAATAATTGACTGTGGTGCCACATGGGTACCACCAGCACTGGGGATATTTCTTTTTCCACTTAAAGGCAGCAGGAAAGCAAATCTGTCCTTTTCCCTCTGTCCTTGCCATCCTCTTTCCCTCTGAGATTAGGCACTGCCTTCTCAAACCCAGCGGTGGGGGCGGGGTGGCCCTGGCTTGCCACAGTCCCTGCCCCATGACTTGGCCGGAGCCCCTGGGTGGCCTGTCTCACTTACTGTTCATTCTCATAGTAGAGTTTTCCAATGGCCCAGGCAATGATGATGGGGCAGGGGATGCCTGAAAGAAGACAGACATAGGCTGCAGTAGACAGACAGACAGACAAAGTACTTTTTTATAGAACTCAGCATGGAGGGGGCCACTAGGGGCCTGGGGTCATGTTTGAGACCTTCCAGCTGCACCTCCATGCCCCAGGTGATGGGTACCCTGCCCCTGCCCCTGCCCCCACCCCCTCCTCCAGCTCCAGGCCATCCTCTCCAAGCAGGTCAGAGAGATAAGGGGGAAGGAGATTGCATGATTTTCAGAGAGAGACTGAGATAAAGAAGTGGAGTTGGCCGGCTTCTCTTTTGTAGCCACCGACAATCATTTTTGGGTGGTCATTCTGGGCAGGGGAAAGAGGACTACTGGAAGAATGTCCACTTGCCAGGACTATCTGCTGCTGCTTTGGGTTTGCTTCTTCCCGCCCCATGGAGGGAAGTAACCGTACCCTCTGGACTAGTCTGGGGACAGTGGGCAGAGCTATGGTCCTTGGACCCAAGATGGAGGGAAGTGGCTTTGGCAACCTGGCCCATCCCCACCCCTGCCAGTCCCTGCTGGCCCCTGGGGACCCTCACACCATCCGATGAAGAGGAATAGCCCCTTGCGCAGGCGCTCAGTGGAGTAGGTCACGGCGATGGCTGTGTGCAGGTAGCAGCCCTCCATAAACATCCAGAAGAAGTTGGTCACCACGAAGTAGTTGAAGATGGTGGTGATGCAGCGACACCAGACCTGTAGCCGGGGCTGGGGTCAGTGGGCTGTGTGGGGACCGACAGGGGCCCCCAGGCCGGGGGGAACTGGGGCTTCCCTGAGTGCGTGGCAGACGTGACAGGTGGGAGGGGGGATGATCATCTCAGCAGACCCTTCTAAGGCTCATCCTTCGCCAATTCTTTTTCTGTCTTTTTATTTAACTAAGGAGCCAGTCTATACTGGAACTAGCATGTCTTTGATCTCTCTCCAACTCGTTCTAATTTCTCTTTTGACTAAAACAAGAGGGAGGGTCCGGTTGTGAGCTTTCTGCGGACAGAGACTAGAATGGAATACCGTTACTATGCTTTCACTGCATTCTTTCGGAGGGCCACCTCCCATCTTGGTTTCCATTTGGGGCTGGAATATGAAATTTCATTTAGAAAAGGAAGGTGAGTCATTTAAAATAAAACTGACGTTTTCTCTAGGCTATGTGAAGGTGGGCTGCAGTCACGGAGGATTCTCAAAAGACTGGGCTTGGGTAACTCTGGACCAAGTATGACCGTTGTTGCTCCAAATAGATACTCACTAACTATGGGGACCCTGGCAAGTCACTCCAGCTCTCGGAGCCTCATTGTCATGTGGGAAAGCCCCCTTAGAGGGTGGTTAAATGAGATGAAGGATGCAAAGGGTGGCACCAATAAATGTGAGCTGTTGCTCTGGTTCTGGTTCTGGTGGTCGTTATTTGCTGTCACAGCAGAGAGGACCCTGCTTGCAGATTTTGCCCCTGTCCCTCCAAGCAGGGTTTCCTTCCAAGGTCACAGGCCTACAACCCTGTTTCATGGGGGAGGTTGTGGTGCAGGGCTAGGAATGGCTTGCCCAGAGTGGCACGGTGAACATTCCCTGGTCACCTTTCCCATGCATTTCTTCCCGACACCCTCAGAGCTGAGGTGGGACATGGGGGCGTGGTGGAAATAGCAGGCTGAGACCCATGCCACCCTTTGCATCCTTCAGCTCAGAGAGCTTTCTGTGGATGGCCTTCCCCCTGTCAGCCCTGGCTCAGATGTCCTAGCATTGGGCTGGGGGCTGCCACCATGGCTTTTCCCCAGGGACTAGCCCAGACCTCACGTCCTGGTGGCTGTTGGCAGTCTCTGTTCTGAGAAGGTCCTGCTGAGGTGCTAAGTCAACGACCCTCTTCTCCTAACCCTGCTTTTTCTCCAAGTTAAGCAAAATCTTATCTCTTTCACCCCAAATTGGATGGAGCTTGGTTGGGTTCTGGGTTCCAAGTTCAGGGGTCAAGGTAAGGGTCAAACCAGATTGGGCGTCTGCTCAGTCTAAGGTACAGACCATCCAAAGAAAATATATTGAGAGGTCTCTAACGGTGTGCTCACCATTAGAGACGGTGTATCCATGACTCAGATACAGCACAGCAACATTTGGCACCCTGGGGTGGACATCTCACACTGGAATGACCTGCTCGAGATCCTGCTACCCCATGAGGGAGAGCCACCATTGCAGGCTGTGTGAACTTGGCAAGTTACTTCACCTCTCTGAGCCTCCGTTTCCCATATCTGTATAATGAGGACAATAGTTCCTCCAGGTCTCTTGTTGGGACTAAGTGAGATAAAGCTCAATGGAGGTTAGCTCTAACCTTTTTTTCTCTCAATTTAAAAGGTCTGCAGAGGGACCTGCATGAATGGGATGGGGAGTGGTATGGGGCTCAAGTCCCTGCTGGCTCTAGTGGGACAGTGATTGGGGTGGAGATGAGCTCAGGTGCACCTGTGCAGAGAGGTGGGCGCCCCCCAAGGCCCAGAGCATCCCGTGCCCAGCCCCGTGTCTCCACCCAGCCACCTCGTTGTTCTCGTGCACTTTGTGGTCGATGAGCTGCAGCAGGAACCACATAACATTTCGCAGGATAAAGGTGGTGATGAGGTTCCAGTGAATCACATTCCGCAGACAGCGAATGCTCCTGTGGGAGGCCCAGGTCAGAGGTCAGCCAGGGTCAAGGGTCAGCTCCATCCGGGATTAAGTTCAGACACAGTCAGGGGTCAGCTAGGACTGGGCTCCCCCAGAGGCCAAGATAGAGACTCAACCTGGGGTGAGGGCAGAGCTGCCCCAGGAGCCAAATTTTCAACCATGACCTTGGTTGGACCTCTGACCCCAGCTCCCCCTCTTAGGTCCCGCATACCTCCCAGCTGCCAGTGACCTCGCATCTAGCCCCAGCCCCCTTTGTCCGCTGGATCCAGGGCCCTGGAGTGCAGGTACAAATGTCTGGGGAGAGGGCAGGGAGTGCCAGGAGGAGGGACCAAGAAGAAGTGGGGAGGGTCAGGGCGGACTCACCGCAGGGCCAGGAAAAGCAGGAAGGCGGCCACGAGGGTGGCCACAGAAATGCAGTGGCCCAGGTAGTTGACAATGAGGGCGATGTGGTAGTGCAGGTAATATTTCCCCTGCTGGACAGACAGACAGACACATAGGCAGACAGAGGCAGAGGGCACACAGGCGGTGAGCTGAGTACTCTAGCTATGAGTGGCAGAGGTGGGTCCAAGTGTTACCTCCAGGCTAGGCTCCTGGAGCACCATTTATGGCGGCTTTTGTCATAAATGACTGTGGTCAGGCCTCCAATACGCAATTCTGGGTGCACATTTGGGCACAGCCTATTCCGAGATATGCTAGAGGTATGTTTTTGTGTGTATTTGCTTTTTAATTCTGGATGGGGAGTTGCCACACCTGGGCTTAAGCTCAGTCCAGACTCCAAATAGTGGAGCCGCTGACAGTGAGTTTATTTGTATCTCTGGAGCTCCATTTGGACCTCTGTGCAATGGGGCAACCATCCCTACTGCTGCCTCCTGCCTCAGAAACAGGGGTCTATTGGGGGTGGGGCATTGGCCTCAGTCTGCTCTGGGTGCAGCAGTGAAGGGGTGCATTGTCTGCAGAGAATTTAGGAACTATATCAATAACCAAGTTAAATTCAGTGCACTTTTTCTGATCACCGTGTGCTGGCTCCTTCCTCCCAGAGCAGACCCCCACCCCCACCCCCACTTTAGTTCAGCACAGCTCAGAAAGGTAGGAATGGAGAAGTGAGGACAGAGGTCAGGGGGAAGTCCTTTCCTTCTAAACCTTTATGCCTGCCCCACCTGCCACTCGTGTGGTCCTCGCTGCAGGGCTCACATTTTGTAGAATTACTTTCTCAGGGTAGGCAAACATTTTTCTCTCTGAATCTGGGCTTCATCTGGGGAGAAATTCCAGCCCCACTGAGGACCGAGTTGGGCTAAGGAGTGGGGATGGAGCTGGGAACTGTTGTCTTGGGTCAGCTGTAGCGTCAAAGGGGAGGAGGCCAGCACCCTCAGGCAGCACAGCACCCGGGACAAGGGCAAGTGCAAAAGTGGGGCTGCCAAGGCACAAGCAGGGCCCAGGTTCCTGGGGGGTGGGGGTGCTCCTTCTAGGGCTGCATTTGTCTCCACATGGAGTCACAGAAGTAGAGTGCCTACCGAGGCCACTGGGGTCCAGAGAAGGAAGGAAGGCACATGCCACACAGCCTGTTAGATGTTGGGGGGGGGCACTGGTTACATGGTCATTCCCCTTTTTGGGTCTCACCCCTCCTTGCATGTGTCCTCCATCAGCCCGAGCTCTCCCGAAGGTGCTTCCACCACAGTGTCACTGAGTGCAGAGAGCGAACCAGGGCCAGGGCAGGAGGTGCAGAAAGGAGTGGTTGGTGACACAGGACAGGTTCTGCCACCCTTGGGACCCCCTGTGCCCAGTCTGCATTCTGAGTACCTGTACAGGCACCAGGGCACTCACCTTGTCATCCAAAATGGGCTCACACTGTGAGTAGTTGATCCGTGACGCCCATGTCCCGTTCTCCAAGCATACTCGATAGGCATTCCCTGCAAAAGATGCCACCTGCCAAGACTCAGGGCACTACCCTCCTCAAGAGCCTTCCCTAGCTCCTCAGTACCCACAGGAGAAGGTCCATACTCCTCAGCCTCCCTGGGCTGGGAAACACAAATACAAATTAGAAAGTTCACATGAAAGTCACTTATAGAAAAAAATCAAGCAAAAGGCTTACCAGACATGGTAGTTCAAGTATGATAAAACTCCCTTTAGATATAATCTTTGACTAGCACATCGTATATTTTCTTTTGCATTCCTTTGCTTCAAAATTGAACCAACTATGGGGACTGGATCACGGCTGAAGATTCACTGCTTTTAGCCTATCCAATGATTTCCATCCTTATTGCAATCATTTTATCCTTACGAGACTCATACTTCTTTTCACCAATTTCATCAGCACTTTAATTTGTACCAGGCTCGATTCCAGCTGTTTTATATACACTTGTCTATTCAATCCTTGCAACAACGCCATGAGGTAGGTACTCATATTTAGCCCATTTTACAGAGGAGGTGACTGAGGCACAAGGAGATTAGGCTACTTGCTTACAAAAATGGCAAGAGGTAGAGGAGCCGGGATCCAAATCCAGAAGGTCTGGCTTCAGGTTTTGTGTCCTTAATTCCTGAGCTATAGAGTAGTGGTCAGTAGGAATGAGAGAAATTTGGAGAGACATGACTACACTGCTGACACTGAGCTGCTCCTGCCTGGGGACCACATGTGATATCCCACATGTGATGTCCCAGCTTCCATACTACTTGGAAGGTGATGTGTGAAAAGATATTTCTGAACCTCAGTGTCTGATGTACAAAAGTGCAGGTTTATAAAAGGAGAATATATGAAAGGCACAGAATGCTCATACTTGCCCTTCTCTGAATCCTAGCTGACTTGACACTGTCAAGGCCCAGATCCTAAGCCATCCCTCCAACCAGGCTGAACCGCTCCCTCCCACTTGCCAACTCCCAAAGCCCCCTGTCCCCATCTACTCTGCATGACTGGATTAGTATGTGTCCTTTTTCCCTCACTTGATTACAGATTCTGAGCTGTTCATTGTTAGGGGATGATTTGTAATAGGGTTCTGCTCTCTGGCTAATGGGCCGTTGTTTCTGGATTTTTCTCTTCTGGCCTATGTTAGATATATAATATAAAGACAGAGGTGCAGAGCTGGCAGGAGAACCTTAGATTGAGTTTGGAAGCTGAATTCAGGGATAATGAAGTTGCTTTAACAACCCACTTCTGTTGAGTGACAGTGAGTTAAAAGCAATGGAATCATTTAGGAGCACTTCCCAAAGAGCAAAAACAATGGGGAGATTCTATTAGTTTATTGTTTTTTAATTTGGTGCTCTTGAGCTCACAGATTTTTCAAACTGGGGTTGGTACGGGCCTATTCCTGCCTTCCCTGCTGGCAGCAGGAGATCAGTGTTAGGGCACTGGGAGATCAGCCTGGGGTGAGGCAGAATCTGACCCTCAACTGAGGAGAGCATCTCCTTTTCTGGGTCCTTGGTGCCCAATCCCCCAGTTGGGTTTTCCCAACCTCAGGGTTGTTTTTCTCTCGAAAGGTTGTGTGTTAGGGGCATTTGATAAATAAGACCATCTTTCCTCATATTCAAGGTCTTATAGGGAGTTGCCACCTTGACAAGTGACACAACTGGGGTGAAGCCAAAAGGACCTCCTAAACGTATCTGGGGTAAAATGAATAATCCTTTCCTTTGGGGGTTTAGAGTCCCTTTGAATAGGTTTGTGTGAAATGAGACAGATCTGTGGTTCGAAGGATAGAAAAGTTTATCTTCTGAGAATGTGTCTATAGATGTTATCCAGCCTTCCTGAAGTTCAGTGCAAGACCCCTTCCTCCACGAAGGCGTCCTTGATTGTTTCCACTCCACTGATCTCTCTCTCCTGAGCCCTCTCAGTCCTGACAGCTAGACCCACGTTCTGGCTCCTGCTTATGACATGGCCTGAGTTGTCTAGATGGGTGAGCATGTTGTCTGATCAATCTAGGGGTTTCCTGAGGACAGAACCTTAGAATGGACAGGATTCCTTTAAGCAAACAACTCAGACCTGTTGGCAACCCCATTAAATAAACAGATGCTTGTTTCCCACGTATGGCACTGAACATGGGGTCAGAGACGCTGCTAACCCGAGGCCTTCCTGACCTTCATACCAATGCCCAGTGGGCCCCAGTTCCCCTGGATTCTGTCTCCTCATTCTTTTTCCAGAATCCATCTCCCTCCTGCCCACCAGTCTGCCCTTTCTCCATTCTCTTGCCTGGACTGGCACCACAGCTTCCTATCTTGCCTCCTTGCTTCTTCATTTACCCCTTTGACTCTCTCCATCTTCAAAACTTGCCCCTGAAATTACTGCTTAAAAGCCATCAGTCATTCCTCATTTCTCTTGGATGAAGTGCAAATTTCTGAGTGTGATATGCAAGGCCCCTATAATCAGCCTCCCTTTCCTGACTCACCTCTACCCTCTACGCAGCAGCCCCACTACTGACATTTGCACCAACAGGCCTGGCACAAGGCTCTATGCCTTTCCTTGTGCTTATTCCACCTCTTGTAATATCATCTCCACTTTCACCATCATTCATGAAAAACACCTTTCTTTCTTTTAAACCCCAGCTCAAATGCCACCTCCTCTGGGGAGCCTTCTCTAACAGCCTAGGTCTAAAGCAATCCCTCCTTTTTCCTCACCACAGGGACACACCCATTTTATATATTTTATATCACAATTCAGTACATGCACACATACACACACACACCACATAACTGAGTCCAGTTTCACAAAGCAAAATTTAACTTGACTACAGCTATATTTTTCCGTCTATTCTATCCTAACATATTCTATTCATTTTATATAAAAATGCTGGTTGTGACCCACTAAAATGATTTCACAACACACAATTATGCCATAGTTCAAAAAAAACAAAAATCTCTTTTAAAGCATTTGCCATAATCCTCCTAAACTCTTTGGACCTAATCTTTCTCTTCCCCACTGGACTTGAGGTCCATGGCAGAGACCATATTCGAATCATGGGGTCCCCCCTCAGGAGTGAGCAGGGACACAGAACCATCAAGTCCATGCTGGCAGAATCCAATGGACTCAGCTCTGCTGGAACCGTGGAAATCAGGGTTTGAGATGAGAGAGGTAGTGGTGGGAGGGGAGGGGGCTTCCCTCTGAGGGCGCAGCTCTGGGGTGAGATTCTGGCTACAGACACTGGGGACCAAGGGACTGGAAGACAGATGTTTCCAGCTCCAGAGGGGAGCTGTCCTCTGGAGCTAATGAGGGCGCTGAGTCCTCAGGCACAGTCTTGGAGGGAGAGAGTAAGACAGGAAGAGCCCCCCCCACCCCCGACCCCCGAGAACCACTGGAGGATGGGCATGGAATGTCTGAAGGCAGGTGGCCAGGCCAGAACCATGGGGCTGGAAGCAAGGAGGTGGGTGCGCGCTACCACAGCAACACAGGTGCCCCTGCCAAGGATCGATGCTGATGGTGTGTGGTGTGGCCTGTCATGGGTGTTAGGGTCTGGGTGATGCACATAGGGTCTCTCTCCCAGGGCTCTGTGATCTAAGAAGCCTGTTCCTTATCCACAGCAGTGTAATGGGACTCTTCCCCCCAGAGTACCCCAACCTGTGGAAAGACCCCCATGGGCTCCCCCTGATGGAGCTCCTGGTTCAGGCAGCCTCCCGCCTGGGCTGGTCCAGAGGCGCCCTGGGAGGTGGAAGTACATATTCTAGCTGTATTTTGTCTCCGGCTGGCTAAGTGACCTTGGTTAAGTTCCTTCCCCCGGGCCTCAGTTCTCCTCTCAGGAAACATAATGTAAATTTGTTTTCAATGAGGTTTCTCTAGGCACCCTCGGCGGGTGATCTGTTGGGTGGGACTGCCCCATCTACTAAACGCCAGGCACACCACCCCCTCCACCAAGCCACTGTGACAACCAGCAGCCACAAGCAGTGCAATATCATTTTCAAATGCCCCCTATGATGGCACTTACAGCGCCAACATTCTAACTGGGGAGACAGGAAGTACAAGGGATCATTTTTGCAGGTAATCAGGGACGGAGTGTAAAGGGCAGGGTGGGTGTGGGGAGAAGAAGTGAGTGGAACTGTGGTGGAGGGGCGGCAATGTGATCATTGGATATCTGGAAAGAAAGCTGCAAGAAGTGGGGGAGGGAGGGTGCTGACAGCGAGGAGGGAAGGACCAGAAACTATGCATGGAACCAATGAGGTCCCTGCGTGGTTTCAGTACCACGGACAGCAGAACACCAGCCCTCCCCACTTCCACCATCTCGGCTGGTGGGGAACCTTGGAGAGCTCCTAAGAAGCCTCAGACCTTCTATCCTGCATTCTGACTATCCCAGGGCCCAGCCTGAGGAAGTCAAGCTAATTCATGCCGCTGTCAAGGCCTGGATTCAGCCCCAGCGCCTCTGAGTGGTATCCATGATTGCTTCAGCCCCCTTCACTTCCCTGGCTCTGACACTTCATAGCCCGGAGAGTCCAACTGCTCACTCCCCTGTGGCCCATGCTGGGCAGGAGCTGTTCTCACGGACTCCTGCAAAGGGGTCATGCCTTTGCAACCAGTTGAGAGGCTGCCTGGGTAGATCTTCTGCCTGATGGGGCTGAGAGCCCCAAAGCACAGGGTCTAGCTCCCTCTCTTCTCTGACCCTTTCAAAGTGTTGCACAGAACTGAGCATACACGGGGCTCGGGATGGACAGAGGCTAAGGCTGTTGTTAGGTTACTGGGGAAGCTCTGAATGATGGTGAATGGCTCAGAATAGCAAGAGGACACAGCCTGCCATTTCAGACACTCAGGCACCACCAAGCTGCCCGGGAAATGCAAAATGAGAGGCATCAAGGTCTCTCACACATGCATCAGAGGTAGGCTGAGCCCCACTGCCAGAACTGTGTACACTTCAAAACCAACCCACAAAAGGAGGGGTACTTTCCAAAATAGCAAACCTGTGCTCAGCATTCTCCAGATTCATGACAAGAAAGCCTCGACTATTCCAAGGAAAACACATTGTAAATGGGGTCAGCAGGCAATTCCTTGGGATTTTAGAAGGGGAGGGGCAAACTTATTCCTCATCTGATCCAGTGGAGCCCAAAGAGGGTGAATGACATGCCCAGGGTCAACCCACAGTGAAGAGGTAGAACAAGATCTCTCCCTTGGAATGCACTTTCTCATGGGGGACCCTGAGGTCAGTGTTTCTGGAAGGGAGAGGCGCTCCCTGCTATTCTGTGATATAGCCTCTTCAGTGTCTCAGCCACAGAGTGAGGTGTCTACAGTACAGGAAATGAATAATTACTTAGTTTCATTTGGGGGAGTTGTTGCCAGAGCTGGGGTGGGCAGGGCATACGCATGGTGCTCATAGCATAGCTTTCTGAGTTTACACAGATGAGGCTCACCTTCCTCAGTTAATCCTCTTGCATTGCTTAGATGCTGTCCCAGGCTAACTAGAGGCTCCGCTCCAGGGTCCAGCTTGAACACTCCTACCTGGATCTGATCATAGCACATTGGTGATACAGACAGCTGGTGATGTTCACCTTGAGCTCAGAACCAGCCTGACCTAGCAGGGGCACTGGGCTGAGAGATTTGGAAACCTGCCACCACCCAACCCAGTCTTCATTTTGGGCAGGGCCTCCTCAGAGCCATTGGCTTGTGACAGCTAAGATAAAGGACAGGAAGCTGGTACTGCATTTCTTCACTGTTGTATGAACATTTCCCTTTGGATTTCAAATGTTTAGTATGGATCTCCAGAAACCCTCGGCTCCCCATTCCCAAACCAGTTTTTACTCATAATGCCTTTCCATCTTGAGTATGCATGGCAGGGATAACTGTCCTTATTTATAGGAGATAGTGGGGAAACCGAGTAATAGAGGCCCTGGGTGGTTTAATGGAGTCTATACTGTACCCATGACAGGGAGGGCATGTGGCTGGAATCCACATATTGTGTGAAATCACTGTCCTCCCCAAGAAAGGTGGAGGTGGGAAGAGGCGCCTACCCTGAGCTCCAAGTTATACTGTGCAGGGTTCCTTCCCTCCAGTCATCCCTAGCAACACTCAGTGGGTATCCATTGCCATGATGGCAGCCTGTGGAGGTGGGGGGAAAAGCAGACAAACAGAGGGACCCTTAAGGCTGGAACAGAGGAACATCAGGGGAAGGGGGCCACTGGAACTCATCAAGGTAGTTCCCCCAGCTGGTGCAGAGAAACCGAGATCCAAAGAGGAGAAAATACTGTCCAAAGGAGAGACAAGCAGTCAGTGGCATGGCCAGAGTTACAACTGGCTCGCAGCCCATAGTTTCTATGAAGTAATGTGGGTAGAAGACATCTCTGGCTGGCAGAAGCCTGTGTCTGCCCCCTAACACCAGCAGCACCTTCTGTGGGGCAGGGGACTGTGTATCTCCAGAGACCTTTGGGGACCAGATCCTTCCAGTCTAGATGGACAGATGGCCCCCCTGCATGAGGCCCCATGGGACAGGCCATACCATTGGCAGAGAACTGCACTACTCCAGAACAAGGACACCGTCTTTGGGGAGGGCAGCACTCTCCCAGATTCAAGGACATGATTGCTTCTTCTTCTAGACCCAGGCCACCCTCTAATCCCTTCTTCTCCTGACGCCTGGCTAATAATGCCTTAGCTGTCCATAGGGAGCCCCAAGCAGTGATGTCTCACCAATCTTGACATAACCCTACTAGCTCAGTGTATTCTGTCCCCTTCACACAGAGAAGGAAACAGGCCTGGATGAAGATTCACTCAGTGAATCATGGTAAAGACAATATTTAAAGCCCACCCTCCTGAATTTGGGCCCAAGTTCCTTCCACTCTTTATGGCTTTGGAACATCTGGTTTGAGGTGGGTGGTCAACAGATCCCAATTACTGTGCTCAGATCCCAGCTGAGCAGGAGTTCTTTAGGGAGGCCCCCCTAGAATCACTGGGGGTTGGGGCTCCCCCTCAGTAGTTTTTTAGGGCTCTAGACTCTTCTGTGGTTGTTGGGGGATGGGTTGGGCAGGGAAGGACATTGTAGCCTCTGACTTGAGGTGGGAAGAGACAAGAGGAACAAGGTCAAGTTCTTGGCCTGCTCTGGATTTAGATTTAGATTTAGATTATATACTGAAAATCAAGCAGCATCCTTCCAGAGGATTCTGATTCTGTGCCACGGGGCCATGGGAAGCAGCCAAGGACTCTAAAATGAACACAGTCAAGGCATTGCCCCTGTCTGAACTTCCAGGCCTCCCCATTTCTTGTTACTTTTACTTTCCTCTCCTCTCCATCACTTCTCTGCTCCCCTTCCATTGGGCTATCATTGGCTTAATATTTCAAGGTCCTTTTTCACCACTTCCTCCATGAATTCTTCCCAACTTTTCCCTCTTTTGGGAATTAATCCCATCCCATGTGTTCCTACAGCTTTGATTATGCTGTTTCACTTAAGAAAAAGTATCAGAAATTCTCTTTAGATTTTGTCTCTGTCTTTCTAGAACAGGAACCTCTAGAGGGCAGGCTCAGGTTTTACCCATGTTTGCAGGGAAAGAGGCAATGTATCCATGAACCCAGTAACAGGCAAGCTTGGACAGGAGAAGAGCAATTAAATGGCTGGGGAATTCCTAAGAAAGTGAGAGGAGTGGAAAATAAGAAGCTGGATGCATCTTTGGTTCTCCCAGAGATGAAGGACTCCCACTCTACAGTTCTCTGTCAACTGGGCATCAGGAATGCAGAGGTGGAAAAATGCTTGAGCATGAGCCAGGAGCTCCCAGCACCAGCCTTTCAAAGTCCTGGTTTGCTGTGCCACCTGGACTGGTGTCTTTCCCTCTCTGGGCCACAATCATTTCCCACCTATAAGAGGCAGGGAGGGAAGGCATTCAACTCCCCTCTCTTCCTTCCTCTACATCTTAGATAATCAATCCCTGTGATAGGCAGTCCTCCTCCCACCTTCCCTCTCTTTCAGCAAGGAAACAGTTGCACACATAGGTAACTTCTGGCCCTTGGGCCTATGGGATCAGGGTGTGAGCAGACACGGGACCTAGGCCTCATCAGGGACTGGGAATGCAGACCTGAGCTTCTAGATTCACAGTTTCTACTTCCTCAAGCCAGAAGACAGGGTCTATCTGGGCTCTTCTCTGTACCAGTCCTGTCCTCAACAGTGACACATGAGCCGTGTAACTTTTTGGAAAGTCGTTTTTAAGATCTCTGTGCTTCAATGTGATTGTGTGATTGTGACGGCCTTGTGTCTGATGTTCCTTTTATCTACCTTGTCAACAGACGAGTGGAACATACAGAATAAAAATGAATAATAGGGGGAACAAATGTTAAAATGAATTTGGTTTGAAATGCTGGTGATCGGTGAGGGGGAGGAGTGGGGGTATGGTATGTATAAATTTTTTTTCTGTTTTCGTTTTATTTTTTTTTCTGAATAGATGCAAATGTTCCGGGAAATGATCGTGATGATGAGTGTGCAACTGTGTGATGATGTTGTGAATTACTGATTATATATGTAGAACGGAATGATCAAAATAGGAATGTTTGCATTTGTTTGGTGTTTTTTGGTATTTTAAAATAAAAGATCTCTGTGCTTCAGTTTCCCTATGTGTAGATGCTTCCCTCACTGGGCACTTGTAAAGATTCAATGACTTAACCCACATGAAAGGACAGTCCATACCTGAAGGCACCTTGGCCACAAAAGCCATAGCAGGGTTGGTGGAGAAAGCACTGGAGGGGGCGCGGACACACAGGAGGGGGCTTGGACAAACCTTCCCCTCTCCAGCTCAAGCCTTACAAATGTCCTAGCTCTCTTGTATCCATCCACGGGTTGGCTCTGAATTCAGCTGAGTTGACCAAAGACTGCGGAGTCTAATGCTTAAGCTGCTATCCCCACCTGGACAATCCCCACCCCCGAAGGAAGGCAGCCCCAAAGGAGGCATGGATTGGGCAGGTAAGAGCAATCCTGGCTTTTCCTCCTTCTCCTCCTCCAGGACTCTCGTGGGTGCTGTTTTCTTCCCTTTATCTTTCTGTCTAAAGGACAGGATCCCACTGAAAAAGCACACAGAGAGGAGGGGGGGATCAATCCCCCCATTTCCATTTCCATTTGCTGCCTTTGCTCTTCCCAGCTTGGTTGACTGTCCCCACACTTCCTTGCAGCACCTCCAACCCCCTCTCCTGTTCCCCATCAGTTACAGTGCAGGCAACACTTTGATGCAAATGAGGAAAAGTGTTCAATAGATAGCAGGAGCTAACTGGCACTACATCTGCCCACCTGGGTGGATCCTGACCTCTTTTTCAGCTTTTCATCTGATGTGATGTGAGTGGTCTGGAATAGGTGCCAACACCTCCTTTGGGAAGCTCTCCCTGTGTGCCCCTCCACTCCCATTCCCGTGGGCCCCTCGAGCTCTTTCACCAGGGTGTTTGTCACCTTGTATCCTTTTTGTTTGTTGCATTTGTGAGGGAGGGTGTCGAAACCAATGCAGCGGCTGGCACACAGAGGGTGCCCAGTAGCCTGAATAAATACAGTACTGGGCTCGGCCATGAAGACAAGGCTGGCTGGGGAGAAGAATAGGGGATAGCCCAGGCCAGGATGAGAGCCAGGGCTGGAGAGCAGAGCTTCTTCCCGTTCTCAGGCTCTGGGGGTCAACCCTGGATGGCCCTTATTCTCCAATCCCCATGGCCTAACCCCATACAGCTCACAAAAATCCTAAAAAATACAGCTTTATAGTTTCAGGACTGGGAAGTCGCCCCTCTGCTGTGCACCTCCTGAGTTGGGGGGTCTCACTTCCTTTCTGTGCAGAAATCTTCCTCAGCGACCCCACTACCCTTCCACCCCCTTCCATTAGGAGCACCTCTGCCCCTGGATTCATCACAGCACAGCTGCTCCCTGGGCCCACTGGAACCCTCAGCCGGCGCAGCATGGGGGAAGCAGCTTGGCGTTGAATGCAGGCCGTGTTGCCTTGCCCTCAAACCATCTCTCCTTCCTAAGGCCTCAGTGTCCCAGGGCTCAGACAGCGTGTGTGTGTGTGTGTGTGTGTGTGTGTGTGTGTGTAAGATGTTGGTAGTGATGGGGGAGCTGAGCTACTACTATACAGCCACAAACACTCAGAAAGGGGTTGCTAGGCCCTTCCCAGGATGGGGGGCTTAAGTCAAACAGCCTCCCATGTAATTCTCAGGAGGCATTGCTGGCCCTGTGGGCTAGAGATGTGAGGGGCTTTCAGGGTTGGCCAGTGATTGCTCAGTCCCACCACCTCACACACATGCTGATGCACCTGGCGGGATCAGCCCTCCCACAGGGCTCGGATGCAGACCCCATCCACTCCTCCCAACACGCGCCAGAGGCAGGGTCTGTGTGGAACACCCCCACCTCCATGCTGCGTACCTCCAGCAGCCTCTGCTGCTGTCTTCCCCAGAGAGACGCAAGGCAGTCTGATTTAGGGGAGAAAGGAGGACACAGTCTGTTCTCCCTGGGAGGTGGGGGGTGGTGGCGGTGGCAGTGGTCCTGATTCATACACCATGCATTACCTGGGTACAAAGGGAAATGCTGCCCACAAGCCCTTGACTCACAACCCAGCAGGCGGGTCCCTGGCCACCGGTAGTGAGGGGTCAGTCACATCCCCCATGCAGTGACTCCGTACCCTCTATGGTCTCTCTGGACTGTCTTCCACCAGCTCCTCACCCCCCACCCCCACCCAGCCCTTACTCTATCCTTCCTGCCTCCTGCCTTTCCCTCCTATAGCAAAGGGTCTGTTCACCACACTCACCCGGGGGATTGGGGACCAAGCCTATGTCCTCTGCTCTGTCCACCCCACCCCCGGGGGGTGGGCATTGTCAAAACCAAGAGATGGACCCTTAATGGGGGAACTTCAGGCACCTGGATCACAGGACACGGGAAAACGGTTTACCCTCAAAAAGGAGGAAGTACTCCTTCTCTCCTTTCTCTGCTCTCACCGCACGGAGCACGGGAATTGTGGGCACACCATCTCCTTACTGAGGTCCCAAGCTACAAAGGGCGCGACTCCAACATTATAAGAGATCCGTTACACAGGGGGATGCAAACGGTACCACGGCCTTCGGCATGTCTCCATCACTGAGTCCGGAGCCCTCCCCACTCCCTAAACCGCCCTGTCGGGAAGCAGCGCGGAGCCCTCGGCGGTAGGCCCGCAGGCACTCACGGGTCGTGTTGTACTTGATGCCGTTGAAGTACTCGGGGCACGGCCTCTTCACGAGGGCTCCAGCGGCGCTTCGAGGCCAGCACGTCCCGATCTGGTCCAAGGTCGTGTTGCAATAGGAATAGGAACCTGCCGACGGGAGAAAGCGGAGTGGGGCTCAGAGTGGTGGTCGCTGGGCGCCACCGGACGCAGGGTGGGAAGCTCTGGGAGCGCGGGGCCCGGTGCGCACCGAGAGCGCCAGGAATGGTACCCAAGGGACCCTGGTCCGCCCGCCGCCCGCCTACCCTCGGAGTCCAGGAGCGACCCCCAGCCGTCCAAGAGCAGCTCTTCGGCCAACGCCAGGCTGCAGTTGGCCTCCAGCAAGCTCTGATACAGTGCCGCTTCCATCGCGCCCCGCAGCCGCGAGCCCAGAGACAGTGAGAGCGTGTCTCGCCCGGCTGCCGGGGACTGGAGCCCGGAGAGGAAGAAGCGGAGGGCGCTCCGGGTTCTGGCCCCTGGCGACCCAGCCCCGACCTGCCCCGTAGCCTCCCGGCCGGCCGCGCACCGGACCTCCGGGAACTGTCAATTCAGGACCTTCCCGGTGAGGAGCTGCGGAGCGCGCGGAGCTGCGGTTCCACCCGCACAGCCACCGCCAATGGTGGCGCCAGGAGGCGGGGCCGGGCGGCTCCTCCCAGCGGGGCCCAGCCCTCAGCCCCCAGCACCCGACCGCCCCGCGTCCGCTTTCCCAGTTCCCGGCTCCCTCCCAGCCGCGAGGTCTCGAGGAGGGCAGCAAGGATGGAGAGCGTGGGACCCCGTCCAATGATCGCTGGGCGCGGAGCTGCAGGGGGCAGGAAAGCGCGCCCACCCGCGGGAGGAACCCACCTCAGCTTCCCTAACCAAGGGACAGCTAGCAGTCCTCCCACCAGAGCCCGGCGGCTCTCCGCCCGAGTTTCTTCTGAAGTGGGTAGGGGCTGAGAGTTCCCATGCAGATCTACGCTTTAGAAAATCCCCTCTGGTCTCTGGGAAAGAAATGGGTTGGAAGGGACTCAAGGGAAGCAGGGAGGTCACGGAAGTCGAACTAAATGAAGTGGTTGGAATCAGTAAAGACCTGGATGCAGTGGCGGGAGCTGGGAAGGAGAGAGAACCGGACGTGTGTGCGGGACCGGGGTAGGGGGTCGGGAGTGGGCAGGGCGGGGATGGAGTGGCTTAGAGCAGGAACCGGGAGGCCTGGGTAGCACAGGTCTCCCCCTTGATTGGCTGGGGGGATAGTATCGCCCTTAAATGAGAAGCGGAAGTCGGGGGGAAATTGGTTGAAATTATCTGGAGGATTCCAAACACTGGGCTCTTATGCCCGGGGCACTAGGGAGAATAAAGTGAGAAGTGAGAAGGGCAAGGAATCAGGCCCTGTAGCAGGTATGGAGGAGTAATAATCTTCATATGGGATTTGCCCCAGGCCCACTGAGGATTGGCTGCTTGGTAATTTGTTCCAGCTGCATCCTCAGGGTGCCCCAGGTAGCTGCTGAGTGAGCTGAGGGAACATGACCCAAGTGTGCCATGCCCCAACTCAGGCTGGGTTCTGGTCCTACCTCTGTCTCTACTTTCCCTGACAATTACCCAGGCAGGAATCCTGCCTTTTGGGGGGCTGCTTCTCCACCAGTGAAATGATCTCTGAGGTCCCTCCCAGCAACCAAGAAGCTCTGGTTCTGAGATGCAGCAGGCTGGGGAAGATGTGTGTGTGTATGTGTGTGTATATATGTGTGTGTGTGTGTTTGCAGTGTTTTCATTGTTTGAGGGCTGGGAGAGCTGGAATGTAGTCTGCCAGCTTCCACTGGGAACTGAAGTTGCCGGAGAAGCTGTCCCTTACCTGGTACCACCCTGAACCCCTGAACATGCCCTGAGCTCGGAGAGGGAAAGAGGCAAACTGGGCTGTCTTTGTGTGCTCCAGTATCACTAGCCTCCATAATAATGCTGTCACTACTGAGAGAGGGAGAGAGAGCAAGAGAGAGAGAGAGAGAGAGAGAGAGAGAGAGAGAGAGAGAGAGAGAGAGAGAGAGGGAGTGAGGGAGGGAGGGCGGGAGGGAGGGAGGGAGGGAGGGAGGGAGGGAGAGAGAGAGAGAGGGAGGGAGGGAGACCAGGACTGAGAATTCCGAAATCTCTCCAGGGCCTGCTGACTGGCAGGTCCAAGGTGCAGATCAGCCAACCAGGTCTGTCCTTTGCCTACTGAATGAACAGTTAGCGCACTTGGCTCAGCTCTGGGCAGCTGTAGAGGCAAAGGTCCCTAGGTTTCCACAACCCAGTGCCAGGAGCAGGGAGGATAGGTGGTGTCCCGGCCCCAGGCCCAGACCGAGCTTTATCCCCCAGGGTCCCACACAGGCAAGCGTGTCTGGCTGGAATGGTCCATGCCTTCATTGGGACCATCGCCTTCATGCACAACAGAGAGCCCTTCCTACCCCAGATCACAGTGCAAGGTGAAAGGCTGAATCAAGGTGCACTTAAGTTATTCACTTGCTCATCCCCAGAGCCACCGCCCAGGGGAAGCAATTCTCTCAGGAGGTGGTGAGCTCCCAGTGACTGAGACGAAGAATTTCTCATCTCACATATAGATTTTTGCAGAACAGAAGGGTTGACCTGGGAATGCGGATTGCAAAATTTCCTTTAGGATGTGACCATTTTGGTGGCAAAATCAAAAGTTACTTTGTATCTTGCATGGACAGTCAGGACTAAGCTTACACGCACTGATCCCACGGTACCCTGGTTTCCAGATGCAGGGGAAACAGAAAATCGTTTCTTATTTGCAATTGGGTAAATAAGAAAGAAATTGAAAAGAGCTAAAACTTTCTTCAGTTAGATTAAATCCACTTACAAAAATAAAAAGTCTTGGCCATTTGCCTAAGTAAGGCAGAGGCAGTTGGAAGACCCCTGGGATACAGGTGGGCTTCTGAGGCTGAGGGACTGCCCTGTCCCAGGCTCAGGCTAGGCACTGGGGGAGACGAGTTTGTGCCAGTCTCTGTGTCACCAGGCTGGTGGGGACAGGGACAGGTTGGCAAATGAGTACAGGGAAGTGTGACAGGTGCTGTGGAAGACAACTGTGGAGCAGGGGTTGAGGTTGGTGGGCCTGGTTCCCTGGGTCTCAGCCCTTGACCCACCTCTGATTTCAGCTGGGGTGGTGGTAGCCTATTCCCGGCAAGCTCATGGACACACCTCATGCTCCCACAGAGGATGGCCCACACACAGCATCAAGCAGGCGTGTATAACACAATAGAAAGACATGGCATCACACAGAGTTACACATCTTCACAGTGTCACACACCCACACACACACCACACACTCATTCATCTCCCATCTTCAAGAATCAGCAGGAAACCAGGATTTAAGGGGACAGAGACTGTCTTGCATCTCTGAGAGGCTGTCCTGAGTCACAGGGAGTAGACAGGGAGTGTGCAGAGGTAAGACCAAGCCCTGGAGTTTATGGACATTATGTTGGGGCTGCTGAGGGCTTGGAAGCTCAGGAGAGGCCTGACAGTCCCACTCTGGCCCTGTGGTACTGGGACAGTGCCCTCAGGTCAGACACTGCCCTCCTCCTACCTGGTGTTTTCATGGAGAGCCATGGGACAAGTCTGTGGGACCAGGAAGAACCCTGAACAATATCCAACCTTATGCTCTGAGTTTACAGATGCCCAGGAAAGGAAAAGGAATGTTCCCTCTCTTACCCATCCAAGGCCATCATCATCACTGAAACAGCCCCTCACTGGGCTCCCAGTCTCCTCTACATAGCAGATTTTTCCAAGACAAAATTATGATAACAAAGCTTTCAATGGCTAGCCATTGCCCCAAGATGGCGTCCAACTCTTTGGCGTTGCAAAGACGATTCTTCACGATCATCTGTCCCCCATTCTCCCCTTCCTGCTCCACTTGAGATGCCCTTCTGAACTATCTGCCATTCCCTGGAATGATTCTATACCTCTGTCCCTTTGCATGTGCTGCTCTCTCTGTTGGGAATGCCCATACCACTTTACATTGGGTTAGCCTAGCTAACTCTACTCATTCTTCAAAAATTCAGCTGGGCTCTCACCTCTCATCTGCCTGTGTTGTGGGTCCTTCTGGTGCCCCCATCTAACTAGGGCTGACCTATGTCATGCCGATTGCTGTTTTTCCTGTTGTCTTCTTGACTAGATTTGATTCTCTGAGGGCAAACTGGTCTCCCTGTTCACCAACTGGTCCCCTGCACCCATCAGAAGTCTCCATCCTGGACTCAGGGGGTCACTACAGAAAGAACAAATGCCTTTGAGACAGAGCTGAACTAAAATCCAGGTCACCTGTCTCCCAGGCAAGGCTCTCTTCCCATTTGGCCTGCCCCAGTGTAGGGTGTGTGTGTCTGCATGTTGAACTGGGAGTTATCTCAACGGACCCTTGAATACATTCGTACCCCTATTCTGCCTATAAACAGAATACATAACATGCCTCACAATTCATGCCTTATTATTTTTCAAATCATGTAGATGCTGCTATGGTGAACAAAATAGAAATAATCCATTTCAAGCCTGCTTGAAGTCATATTAAGCTCTTGAGATGTGTGTATGTTCTTGTTTATTTGGACTTTATGGGCCAGACAATTGGATTGATCATAATCTTTGATTCATGACCCCTTTTCATAATTAGTTCTTGCATGGCCTGCCTTTATTTTATTTTAGTCTTTTCTATTTTGCAAGTTTGCAGTATAGTAAATATATAATGAATGCTCTTGAACCTACCACCCAATCCGAAACTAGGTTATTCCCAAACACTTACACATTTATCTATATGCTCTTTCCCCAGAGGGAACATTCTCTTGAATATTGCATTTATCATTCCCTTGCTAGTATGTTTTCAGTTTACACATGTATGTATGTTTAAACAATATATTATTTGGTTTTACTGGATTTTGAACTTTGTGATGGTCATCATGCATTTTCTCAATGACTGGACATTGCAAAGGAGATCACTGCCATGTGGGCCCCTGAGAAACTACTTCTGAAGTCAAAGGGGGCATCTTCACAATGGCTGCAAGGGAATGTCACCAGCTGCAGGAATATTGAATGGCATGGGACATGTTCACTCTGGCTTATAAGAGGAAAATGCAGGTTACAAACTGTGAGCACAGGATGATCCCATGTTGTAAAATAACTTGAAAAATTAGAAGCATGATGTGCTACAGATCAGTAAATTCCTGTGGGGGGACTATAAAACATTATAAAATGGTAGGGCGCAGGATATTTTTAGGTCAGCAAAGCAATTCTGTATGATGCCATAATGGTGGATACATGACATTGCACATTTGTCAAAACCCAGAGAACTGTACAACACAAGGAAATGAACCCTAATAAAAATTATGGGCTTCAGTTAATAATAATGTATCAATATTTGTTCACCAATTGTGACAAGTGTACACACTAATGCAAGATGTTGATAATAGGAGAAACTGTGCAGGGGGAGAGAAGGTATATGGGAACTTTGCCCTTTCTGTGCAATTTTTCTATAAACCTAAAACTGCTCTAAAAAATGAAGTCTATTAAAATAGGAGAAAAACAAACAAACCCCAATGACTCCTGGGTTGTGGGAAAATAAGTGCTTAATGTTTTCTTCTTTGATTTGTTAAATATTTTTCACAAATCTCATGCAAATAAAACATATCTCTTGTGTTAACTTCTTGACGTTAAGCATGGATGGCGGTGGTGGTGGGGGGGCTTATTTTTGGAGAAGCTGGAACGTTCTCCGCTAGACTTGGGCAGAGAGGATGAAGTCCCATCCAGCAGGGGAAGGGGTGAGGGCAGGGTAGGTGGAGGGTGGCAGGCTGCTGGTGAACCCGCTGTGCCTCTGAGGGCAGAGAGCTCCGGTGAGGGGGCTGGGGGCCCTCCTAAAATGAGGGGCCTCCGCTTCTTGGCTGCCTGACAGCTGGTTGGCATGTGCAGTGCTGGGTGCCCTCCTAGGCCTCTTACTCAACCTCCCAGGCACCCTCTGAGTTAAGATCTGTTTCTAACATGAGGAAACTGAGGCTCAGACTGGTTAGGTTACTCATCCATGGTCACCCAGCTGCTGGGGGTAGAGCAGTGAGGATCGAACTCTGGCCTCTTTGACCCAAACTTCTAGGCTCCTGACGACTCCACCGGAAGGAAAATGGGCAGTAGCTTTTCCCTTGAATTCCTGACTCAGGCTGCCCAGGACTCTTGTCTCTTTTCACCCCATCACATCTCCAGATCTGAGCCCCGCCCCCCCAAGACCTCTTCTTTGGAAGGCCAGGACACTGGATGGGGCTCTGGGACATATCCTGGGGCCTTGAGAGGCAGGACCATCTGCACTCTGCAGCGGCTGACCTTGACTGTGTATCAGCCCACGGAAACATCTCTCAGAGGTCAGAACTCAGGGCCCTGCTGCTGCTTTGTGGGTCTTTTCCAGAAGCGACACCTGTAGCCACGGCAACCAGAGGATGCATTTTATACCTTGTGAAGTCTTCCATGAGTTTGAAAGCAAAGAGTACCCTCCTTGGGCTCCTGAATGCCGGCCCAGCCAGCTACTCTCAGAAGTGGACACAAGGGGCAAGATGCTGCGAGAGGACTGCCGGCCAAGTCCCTGGGTCACAACTGGGGAGGCTGGGCCCCAAACGGAGAGGGGAAGACCCCCAGCAAGGCAGAGACAGCACAGATTGGAAGCCAGGGCTTCAGTCACTGCCCCCGCAGACTTGGGCAAGCCCAAGGGAGCCTTTTTCTCAGGCTCTGGGGCTCACCCTTGTCTCCTGGGGTCTGCCGTGGGGTGGGGGTGGGGGGCGTGCATACCTGAGAGGTTGGCGAGGGTCGTGACTGCACCGCAGTACTGCTCCAGCAGTGCCCGCAGGGACTGGGCTTTGGGTGCCTGGCTCGGCCCAGCTGCCTAGGGGATGGGAGGGAGGAGCGTCAGAGGTCAGACCCTGGCTGGCTGTTGGCAGCACAGTGTGTGTCCCTTGTCTTGTTCTGTGACTCATCCCCTCCCCTTACTTTATCATATAGAGGGACAAACTCCTACACAGGTGAGGGAGGTGCCTGAGGCCACACAGCAGAACAGCGGCCTGGCCAGGCCAGGAACCCAGAAAAGGTCTTAGAGGTCGTCCAGCACCACGTCACCTCTGAGGCAGGAAACTGCTTTGCCCCATCTGTGGGCCCCCAAGGCCATCTCCTCCTCAGTATGGGATGCACCCCTGTGATGGAGCCCATGTCCGTCTGTCTGCAGAGGTGAGTAGGGCAGCCCACCAGCTGTTCACCCACCCAAGAAATTTTGGTGGAGCACCTATTTTGTCAGGCCCTGACTGGGGGACCCAGGGAGTTCCAGGGCAGTTCGGGAACTCTGACATTAGAACACAAATAAGAGAGGGGAACAGAGCAAATGCTTTCACTTTGTTCCCATGCCACACAGGTAAACAGACAGTAACAACACAGGGCATTAGGTTAGCATATGGGATGGATGCCCAGCCTGAACTTGGGAAGGCAAGGAAGGCTTCCTGGAAGAAGAGGTGGCTCTTGGCGGCAAACAACAGGATGAGTATGGCTAAAGGAGGGACACTGTGCCAGTGCAGACACTTGCAAGGAACCGATGTGCTTGCTGCAACAATGGTAATCCCATCCAAAAGACAAAAGCCACCCAAAATCCCATCTCTCCCCAAACTTATCTATCCCATAATAGATGGTTTGAAGCTATTATATACCCCAGAAAAGCCATGTCCCTTAATCCTCATTCAGTATTGCTGGGTGGGATCTTTTTTATTGTTTCCATGGAGATGTGACCCACCCAATTGTGGGTGATAACTTTTGATTAGTTGGTTTCCATGGAGACACATCTCCATGCATTCAAGGTGGAGCCACTTACTGGAGCCCTTTAAGAGGGAATCATTTTGGAAAAAGCTTTAGCGCCAACAGAGCCCACATAGCCAGAGACTGTCGGAGATGAAGAGAAAAAATGCCCCTGGGGAAGCCATTGAAAAAGCCTGGAGAGAAAACTAGCAGACATCGCTGTGTCCCTTCCAAGCTGAGAGAGAAACCCCGAACATCACTGGCCTACTTAAACCAAGGCATCTTTCCTTGGATGCTTTAATTTGGACATTTTTATAGGTTTGCCTTAATTTTGACATTTTCACAGGCTTAAAACTGTGAACTTACCACTTAATAAATCCCCCTTTTTAAAAGCTGTTCCATTTCTGGCATCTCACACTCTGACAGCTTACAAACTAACACACCATCTCAGAGTGAGTACTGAGGGTGGAAGGATAAAGTAGATGTAGTCTCTGCCCTTGAGGGGACCACCTTCTGGAGGGAGGTGATCAGTTTGTTGCGGCATCAACAATGAGCTAAGGATGGCATGGGAGGCATCACAGAGGCGGTCATGTGGGCCTTGAAGGTTGAGTAAGAGTTTGCCCAGGGGATAAGGGTGGCAGGCAGGAAGGGCATCATAGGTAGAGAGCTCAGGGTGCCCTCAGGCAGAGAAGTTGGGAAAGGCACAGCGTGAGACTCAACAAGAGCTCCATCCTCTAAATTCTAACCCTTGTCCCCCCTTCCTCCTAAGACCACCACTTCTACCCCTCTGCGGACAGCGTGTGCATGAGTGCTCACACACATGTGCATGTGTGGGCATGTATGTGGAGGAGATGAAGCTGTGCTCCTCCTGGTCCTGACATCCCTGGTTCTGGGACCGTCTTGCCAGCAGGCAGCCCCTTCCCCTCCCCTGCCAGCCCCAGCCTGTCAGATGTTCCCTCCCTGGGTCAATGCTTGCCCCAGAATGTTCCCATGAGCCAGAGCCCAAAAGCTCTGAAACATCACGTTTCCCACATCGGCCTCAGTCCATTTCCTGGAGGCTGCACACTCAGCCTCACCACGCGGGGCTGGAGCTTCTAATTAATGACCCACCTGGTCTGACGGGAGAGCATGGCTCCCTGACCCCTCTGGGACCCAGGGTGGGTGGGGTGGGGGTGTGGGCCTACCACAGGCATTCACCGCACCTGTGTTATGGGCACTCACTGCACTCCTGTCATAACATGCAGAAGGAAGGGCTGGGGAGCAGGTGCATGTGTGTGTGTGGTGTGTGTGTAAGGGGTGTGTGTGTAAGGGGTGTGTGTGTATGTATTATGCCCATGTAGTGTAGTGTGTAGTGAGTATAAGGGATGTGTGCATCTGGGTGCTGTGAGGGGCTTCCTGAGTTCTCAAGATGGGGGCTCCATCTTGCTGTCCATACATCTAGGGGGCTGTCCAGAGCTGCCTAGATGGAGAGCTGGTGGGGGGGGGGGGGCATCAGGAAGGCCTTGCTGGCCAGGGAGATGCTGGCTAGGGCTGAGAGGAGAGAGGAAAGGGGTAGGGGTAAGGCTTTGGGCCCTGGGATTCCCCCAAGTAGTCATTGGAGGCCCCGTGCCCAGCTGGGTTGGGAGGTGATATGGGGTCCTAAACCATCTTCCCACCATCTCTCCCTTTCCCCATGCCCTCTTCCCAGCCACCTTGAAGCCACTCTGGCCTCCAAGACCAGTTAAGAAGCAGCTGGCCAGCCTTCCCTAGGAGGGACCGGGTTCCCAGTGAATGGCCACAACAGAGGCAGGACTCAGCCCCAAGGGGCATGTTGACAGTGGACCATTAGGAAGACACGGGTTTTGCATCTCAGAGCTGGAGGGAGTCCAGGCACCTCTCTCCAATTCCCTGCTGAGTCTCTGCGGGCCCTCGATGCAGTGCCTGGAGATTCCGAGCCCTTGGGGAACAGTGTCGGGGCCTCCTCCTCCAGGACTCAGTTTCTCTGGGCTCGGCCCTGTAGCCTGGGACTGTGGCTGAGTCTCCTTCCTGCTGAGTAAAGCCCTCAGGGTGGAGGTGGGGGAGCAGCATCCTTTGAGTCTGGTCTGGGTGCCTGGCCTTAGAAACCCTCCCTCTAGAGGGCTGGGGAGAGGCCCTGGTGGGAGGAGGCAGCGGTGGATGGGAGCCAAGATGCCAGCTGCTCTTCTTCCATGTTGAACCACGTCCAGATAGAACCTGTGCTCTCCCTGCCCTGTCCCTCCAGGGCCCAAACTGGCCTCCAGGGTGCCATCTCCCTGGAGCCAGAGGTCTGGCCCTGCCTAGGGCTCCTTCCTGGGCCCAGTGACAAAGCTTGCTTCTAAATTTAGCCTCTTCTCTAAGCTTGGAGATTTACGGGACCACGGGTCCTCGGCCACTGCCACCAGCGACCAGAGAGGAAAGGGGATGAACTCCCTCCTGCTGCCCCTGCCCAAGGTCATAGAAGGACTCAGCTGGGAGGGGGAGCACTCCCTCTCACTGCTGACTTTCATTCAGTGGTTTTCACTGAGCCTGAACAAAGTCCAGGGGATTGAGGAGGAAAAGCTCAGGCGGGTCCTGCCCCTCAGGGAGCATGGGGTCTGATGGAAAGAAGAGGGGGGAGGTGGGGACGGGGAGGAGGGAGTGGGAAGAGCAGGGAGGAGGAGGCAGAGGCCAGATACTGCCAGACACAGAGGAGGCAGTAGGGGGAGCTGAGGCAGAGGAGGAGGGGTTGGAAGACACAGGAAGGAAGTAGATAATTATTTTTCTGGAGAATTTTGATACTTCTAACCTGTAGGGTGCCAGACCTCCAGTGAGGAGCCCAAGAGCCTGTGAGCAGCTTCAAGTGGGGTCTTCCCACCTCCGAGCCTTTGCTCCAAGAGTTCTCTCTTCCCGGATGCTCTTCCTGTACCCCCACCCCCTACTTTCCAGTCCCACTTCAGCCTCCAGCTTCCCCAAAGGAGAATTCCAGGCCCCACCCCGCTGCTTCTCTCTTGTCTCTGTAAGCCTCTGGCTCCTTCTCTCCCCTCTGTCCCTCTCTCCTCACCTGTGCCAAACCCTGAGTCCTCCACACTACAGGAGCTACAACTGACATTTGAGGGAGGGAAGGAGGAGGAAGAAGGGAGGAAGAAGGGAGGGAGGTGGAAGGAAGAAGGTGGCAGGGAAAGGTGGAGGAGAGCAGCAGCAGTTGAGGAATACCTTGACCCAGCAAATGGGACAGGAGCTGGTCAGCGGAGGTTCTCGTAACAGGTTGAGCGGCCTAAAATGAACTCTAATTATTAACTCATCTTTTAAATTCACTTTGTTTAAAAGTCACCCCGCTTTTAATGTGCTTTGGCATCTGTCTGTACGTCCCCAAAATAAACTAACATTAAAATGAAAAAACATTAAAATTAAATTTTTGTTAAGGGAAGGGAATCTGGAATCTGGCTGCTTATTGAATAATCAACCCTCCCACTGATTTGAAATGACATCTTAAAAAATTAGTATTTTGAATAGTGACTTTAGACAACCTGGCTGAGAAGCCCTTAAATGGTAAAAATTAAATAAAATAGAAAATGACAACTAAGAAGATGCAGAATAGTCCCATAATTTGTAAAGTGCTGCACATTTGTGACTTACTAGGCCTAGAAAATTAAGCAGGCAGTGTCCTCAGCCAAATTGGTTTTTAAAAAATCCTTATACACCCACAAAATGACCAAGAAAAAAAAAAGACTAAATTAACTGATTAGGTTTGAAAACACTCAGAAGGAAGTTGAATTTGGGGGGAAAGTCATTAGATGAATTAGCTTCTGACAAATGGCCTTTGAGTACGCTGCCCTGCAGACACTGGGTGTGTGCGTGCATGCATGTGTGCGTGAGAGAGAGAGAGTGTGTGTTTGAGTGTGTGTGTGGAGGCACAGGTAGGGCTGTGGACTTTGGTCTAGGGGAGGGCAGGGCTGGCCAGGTTAGAGATGGGCTTAGGTCATTGTTCTTTTTCCCACTGCTTTGTCCAGTTTCATGGGGCCGGGCCTTGTGTGGACTTCTTTGTGTCCACCCTCTGCCCACCTCTCTCTCTGCTGAGCCTTCTCCGGACAGTCGTGCGGCTTTTCCAGGGAACGGGCCCCATCAGAAGCCAGAACCTGGGGCAGGAGGCCACAGAAGCTCCGTCCTGAGATCCCCAGGGACAGCGACCACTGCTCAAATGTGAGAGAGGTGGGACTCAGCCCTGGGCAGATGGACTTCTGGGGTCTTCCAGAGGGAAGGCAAGTAGCTTAAAGGTTACAGTTGAGGGCTTTAGGATCTGGCAGACTTGTTGCTTTGCTGGTCCTGCCTCCGTTTCTGTAAACAAATGTCCCACCTCCCCAGATAACTGTGAGGAACACATAAGGGTGCTCTGGTGAAGCACTCAGCACCAGGCGGACACACAGGCAGACCACAATATCGCAGTGCTGTCCTCATCGGCAGCTTCCCAGAGGCCTGAAAGGGGAACTGGGGAGCATCAGGTTCAAGGCTGGATTCCTCGTGTGGGCTGGGCCAGGGAGCCATGAACTTTTACACTGCAAATCTGCTCAGGTCTCCACTGTCTAGTGAGCTCCCATGCTGTTGGGATAAAATTCAGATGGCCATCCTGTCCCATCACGGCCTTCTGCAGCCCCCAACTGATCTCTTCTTAGGTGTGGGGAGTGAATAAATGAAGGGCTGGAAGCCAGGCCCCCTACCAGATTCCCTTCCCTCCCCACTGCCTGCTCCGGGTCTCATATCCTCATTACACAGTGAGCAGCAATCTCAGAAGAGTTGGGTGAGAACCCAGAAGACGGCCCAGGGGGAGGAAGACTGGACTTTGGAGCCAGGAAGACCAAGGCTTAGTTCCTATCCCACTTATAGGCTGGGTGACTTTGGTCTCTTTAGTCTCAGCCTGGGACCATGGAGGGAGTTGGGGCAGAGGCTGGCTTCTGAGGAGGTCGAGCCCAGGGCTGTGGCCTCTGGAGCCCCCAGAACCCAGACACCTTCCACTGACCCCACCTCCAGCCTGGCTCTGGAGCAGCAGCCGGAGGTTCTCTCTGACTAGCTGGCTTGGGGGGCTGGCCTCATGTTCCCCAAAGAGGAGGGGCGATGGCCATCCCTGCTCCAACACCTGTCTCCCTAGAGACAGTGGAGGGGGGGGCAAACAGAGCTCAACGTCCAGGAAGTCAGGGGGTCATGAATCCCTTCCACAACTTCCAGCCATCCCAAACGCAGGTCTGTAATGCCATTAAAAAGATGTGGTAGGGGCAGACCACGGTGGCTCAGCAGGCAGAGTTGCAGAGTTTCAGAGTTCTCGCCCCGCCATGCCAGAGAGACCCAGGTTCGATTTCTAGTGCCAGCCCATGCAAAAAAAACAAAAAACAAAAAACAAAAAAAATGCCAAAAAGAAAAACAAAGGATGTGGTAGGTCTAGGGCCTTGACCCCTTACCCATCGGGGTCACTGGCAATATGCCCCACCCTTTTCCTCCGTGGACCTGACACCCTGGGAGGGCACTGGCAACAGCTGGCATTCCCTGAGTGCTTACCGCATGCCAGGAACCTGCTAAGTGCTTTACATGCATGATCTCAATTATTCCTCATGACAATCCTAGTCAATAAATATCCATATCATCCCCATTTTACCGATGAGAAAGCTGAGGCTTGCAAAACCGATACAACCTTTCCAAGGTCACACTCTAAGCAGTAAACCAGGGATTTGAATCAGGTCTGTCTGCAGAGCCACTTTGCCACAATCAGTAGACACTATGTGTTGAATGATTGTTGAATGAATGAGTCCATTTTGTACATATGGGGACATTAAGGTCTAGAAAATGATCCCTGAGTCTAAGCTGAGGCTAAGCTCTGTCCCCAGCCTTGTGTGAGACCTCTTTGCCTTCTGGACCCTTTTATTGCTGTGGCTTTCTTCATTAAGAGTGTGACCTAGAGCAGGTCACTCTCCCTCTCTGAGCCTCGGTTTCCCACTCTGTAAAATAGAGAGAGGGCTGGAGGCAGATTTTCCTATATCTATTTCTGGGAATGACTCCGTCCCAGCCTCACCCTCACTCCTCCAGCGTTTTAGAGCTCCTCACCCTCCTCTCACCTCCACTCCCACCTGCAGACCCTGACTCTGGCGAGGGGGCTTTAGGGGTGAGGGTAGGGTGGGGCAGGTGCATGCCTTTGAGGAATGCTGGGGCAGGCGTTGAGGACCCTGGGACAGGTCCTGTCTGTGTCCCTGCTACCCCCATATCTAATTTGGTCCTGGGAGCCACCGCTGATTGATTTCAGGCACAAAGAAGAGGGCTGGGGTCAGGCAGCAGGTGAGTAGGAGACAGTTCCCTGGGGGTCAGCCAGGCCAGAAGTGGGGTGAGCTGGGGAAAGGACCTGAGATCCTGTGAGACAGTTGGGCATTGGGGTGGGGGTGGGAGCATGGCTCTGAGAGGAGAATGAACAGCAGAAAGGGAATTTCTGGACCTGAGCTGAAGGAAGAACATGTGGGATCACTGGAACCCTGTGCTCAGCTCCTTGCTGGGGTTCAGGGTTGTGTCCTCCTCCTCCTGTCCCCCTCATCTTCCATGAGCCCTCCATCCCATCATCAGCCATAGGGACCCCACACTCAATCTGGTCACCAAACGCAACACCATCCAGCGCTCCCCCTCCCCAGGTGGGCCCCAGTCAGGACAGCTCTGAGCCCTCCTCCCGGCTGTCCCTCACTCCTGCGGACCCTCAGACACGCCCCCCTCCCCGCCCCCTTACCCTGTACTCCTCACACTTACTTCGAGCAGCGGTGGGAGGAGGCAGAGCAGGCAGAGGAGGAGGTGGGGTACGTGGGGGAGGAGCGGGGGCGCCGTGGGACCCCCCATGCCCACGGCAGCGTCTAGGGACAGGAGGGCTCCCGCGCAGCGGGTCTGCCTGGGCCGGCCCCTCCCCAGGGCCAGAGCTCGGGCGGGCCCTCGGCCTCCCTGCCCCGCCCCGAGAAGGCCGAGGTGAGGCCCTGGCCCGGATGGTGTTCGGTGCGGCCAGCGGTGACTCCCCGCCCCGCAGCCTCCCTGCCCCTCCTCCCAGGTTATTTATAGGTGGTTCTGGGCAGCCGCTTCTGCCGGGCAGCCAAGGGGCCGAACTCTCCCCCTGGCATACAGAGAAGGAGTTAATGCCTGCACCGTTGGCCTTTGGCTGCAGCTTGGAACTTACTCGTGGTGGCGGCGTGGGGGGGGGGGGGGGTGGGGAACGAAAGGGAGGAGGGCTCAGGCTGTGTATAAGGCCAGAGCACAGAGTGGGACTGCAGAGGGTCTCCTTTGGTCCAGGGGCTTCCATAATCATCTGGGGGCTTCCACAGGGGACCGTGCCTCTGGGACAATGGATGGACAGAATTTGAACGTGGATGCTGAATTCAATAACAGCACTGTGTGCCTGGTTTTAAATAACTGCACTGTGGTAAAAGGACACCCTGGTTCTTAGGAAACACGCATTCAGGATTAAAATGGACCATCTTTCTAACTTATTTTCAAATGGTTCAGAAATACACAACAGATATAAATATTTAGAGAGAGAGTGAGGGAGAAGGGAAAAAAGCAAATGAGAATGTAACAAATTGGTAAATTGAAGTGAAGGGTTTATGAGTATGCTTTGGGCCATTCTTACAACTTTTCTGTAAGTTTAAAATATCATCAAAATAAAATGCTAAAACAAACAAAACTCCGAAACAACAGCTGCAACAAGTACACCAAGACCAGACCCAGCTCAAAGTTCCTGATGACAGATGGGTAGATTTTAGTAAAGTGTGCAGTGATCCTACAGCGCTGAGCGGTGCTGGGCTCCAGCAGGGACAGGTCCAGCCGGGGCCCTTCTCAGCCTGGGGATCTGTTCCTGATGGGTGAGCGGGCTTGGGGCAGGGAGTTTAACAGCTTAGGCAGCAGTTGCAGCCTTGTTGTCAGGATCTGTGGCACAAGAATTTGAGGAATGTGATTAGGGATGCTGAGCTT
Source organism: Tamandua tetradactyla (assembly GCF_023851605.1). Taxonomy (NCBI): domain Eukaryota; kingdom Metazoa; phylum Chordata; class Mammalia; order Pilosa; family Myrmecophagidae; genus Tamandua; species Tamandua tetradactyla. Next base: position 92,128,843 of record NC_135327.1, on the reverse strand, counting down.
TTTCTGGGAGGGTTTAGACAGGGTGGGGTCACCTCTGGCCTCCTGAACTCAGCCTGTGTTCTGTGCTCCCTTAGGTCTCCTGGCCCAGCACCCTTTCCTGTTCTTCAGAGCCTCCTTCTCTCTACCTCTTCTTCCAGGCAGCCTTTCCTGACTGACCCAGCTCCCATGTACCTGTCCTTTGAAATCTCACAGGCAGAGACCGAGCCCCCCACCTCTCACCTGGTGTGGACCATTGTCAACTGCTGTATGTGACTGAGGCTGACTCTCCAGCCAGCCAGGAGCATCCTGGGGGCAGATCTGGGATCCCCCTCCCTCTTTTTCTCCCCACAACCCTCAACCTTTCCCTCTTTTGCACAGAGCTTAACCTCAAGCGTGCCAGGAAATCTTTTGCACAAAGCTTAGCCTCAGAGGTGCCAGGGAAAAGCTAAGAACAGATTGACCGGCTCTGATCATTCATTCGAAGGGGACAGAACGGAGACCCCATCCCTTGTCTTGGAATTGTGTATGGCTTTTCTTGGCTGGAGGGGACTCCTTGTAGGAGTCCTTGAAGGGCTGGGTGGCCACTGAAAGGGTTACAGAACAGTATGAGTTCTGACAGTCCTTGGCACACGCTCAGTGGGACATCTCCATCGGCACTGGGAAGCAGAAAGCAAAGGCCTTTTCCCAGGGCCAAGCTCACAGCCTGCAGGGTGGGGGTGGGGGCATGCTGGGATGGGAGGGATCTAACAAGGTGCTGGAGCAGCCCAGGGGCGCGAAGGAGGGGACTTCCTGGGGAAGGGGCTGCAGGAGCACCTTGAAGGACTTCAACAGATGGATAGAGACCGTGTCTTTTATTCTAGAAAGAGGAGTCAGGATGAGCGGAAGCAAGGAACTAGACAAGTGCAGGCTGGCTCAGGGCTGGACTGAGGTGGGGGGCAGTGTACAGTCCTGGGCGGGTCGAATGAGGCTGGAGGGTATGTGGGAGCAAGACACCAGAGGGCCTATTCCTTCCTGCAAAGGAACTCTGTGCCTGTGTGCTTCTGAATTGAATCCTCAACCTGGAATTCTTGGGGGAACTGCCCTGATGCTAAATATCTGGAGTTTACCCCCAGCTCCTCACCCCGCATACCCCAACTCCTAAGCATCCTTAGCCAATGGTCAACTGGTCTCCTTTGCCTTAAGGTGGAAGGAACTCTGAGGTGTAATTGACACTCTAAACTTCCTTGTGGGGTGGGGCTGAGGCTGGGGCTAGGTTTGGGAGCTGAGTAGAGCTGGGCTCCTTCTCTAATCCACTTTGCCCTCTTTACCTGTTTCTCCTGGAGGCACTTCCTTAACAAATCACTTGAACTTGAATCTTCAGTTCACCTCTGGGGAACCTGACCTAAAAGATCTTAGAAGGTCACGGAAGTCTAGACTTGATCCCTCTAAATATAATGGAGTTTAAAAGCAAATACCCCTAGTACCACCTACTCGGTGGTGAAATAAAGTCTTGCTCTAAGGTACTTATGTGCTGAGCTGTACTATCCAAGGATGCTATTCATCTGTTATCTTTAAATCTAGAGTCTCACCCTCGGAAATTTATACCTATCATCTCTAAACCTTACTTCAATGCATGGGTTCTGTGCTGGTTTGAAAGGTTGTATGTCCCCTAGAAAAGCTTTAATCAAAATCCCATTTCGTAAAGGCAAAATAATCCCTATTCAATACCGTATGTTCAAAACTGAAATTAGATCATCTCCCTGGAGATATGATTTAATCATGAGTGGTTGTTAAACTGGATTAGGTGATGACGTGTCTCCACCCATTTGGGTGGGTCTTGATAAGTTTCTGGAGTCTTATAGAAGAGGAAACATTTTGGAGAATGAAAGAGATTCAGAGAGAGCAGAGAATGCTGCAGCACCACGAAGCAGAGAGTCCATGAACCAGTGCTTTGGAGATGAAGGAAAACACCTCCTGAGGAGCTTCATGAAATCAGAAGCTAGGAGAGAAAAGCTAGCAGATGATGCCATGTTCACCATGTGCCCTTCTAGCTGAGAGAGAAGTCATGACTGTGTTCACCATGTGCCTTCTCACTTAGAGAAACCCTGAACTTCATCGGCCTTCTTGAACCAAGGTGTCTTTCCCTGTATGGATGCCTTTGATTGGACATTTCTATAGATTTGCTTAAACTAGGACATTTTCTCGGCCTTAGAACTTTTAAAATAGCAACTTATTAAATTCCCCTTTTAAAAAGCCATTCTATTTCTGGTATATTGCATTCTAGCAGCTAGCAAACTAGAACAGGTTCTTATTGGGATTTATTAAGTATGCAAACATTTCGCATGTTATTACTCAACAGGAAGTGGAAGGGTAAACACTTTCATATGAGACAGAATCAATGCAAGAAGATTCACTAAATCTAATAAGCAATTGCCTTGTGACATCAGAATATCAACAGGTTCCTGAGATATAAATTATCTTTTTGTTTTGGCTTTAATCATGATTTCAGTGCAAGATCACGAGATTATTTTTCTTTAAATTAGCTGGGATTGGTCACCAACCAGCCCTTTCATCTTTACTGATGGACTTCTAGAAGAGCTGTTCTTGTAGAAAGTTGCTGATGCAGTCTGCATTAGAACCTCTGACTCCTCATTTCTTGCTGACTGTTTGACAAAATTTGGATTTTGTTTGCATTGCAATTTTTTATAGAAATTATGTAACAGATTACTAGCATTCTCTATCAAGAAACTTTCGAGTGTGTGTGATTTTCGTGAGAGAGATGTTTTATGGAGACTTTGAAATTTTTTAATCTCCATAAATTTTTTGAACTGAAGCAGGAATATGTGTGCTCCCTCTGGCAAAAGTAACATTCAGAGAGACAGCAACTACAATCATGATAATCAACAAACAACAAAGCTTAAGTGCCCTGGAGTTTCCTCTGGATAGTCCTCTGTTTTTGGAGGTGGCTGTTGGTGGAAGGAACATTGCCTACAAATGTCACTGGGACAGGGTAATAAAAAGTTGTCAGTTAAAAGTTTTGTTTCACTAAGGATGAGTTCCAGGGCAGAGGAGTCTTTTTGATTTTGAAAATGCCTCCATTGCCCTTTTTGGTCATGAAAGATGAACTTAGGATGGTCTAGAAAGGAGGTGGGTGAAAGAGACCTACTCTTCTTATGTAAAATAATGGAAATTCCTGGTTTCAGTTTGGCATCCCAAGATGGAGAAGAGGTAGGAGGGCTGGGACTTGGGCTGAGACTTGTCCCAGGAACTCAGAACAAGAAAAAGATGGGAAGAGGGGACATGGACTGTCCTGATAGGCCATGAAAGACTTCCCTGTAGTGGGGAATGGGAGAACGGTCAGTGGATGTCAGCTATAGTTATCCTTGGTTACATCAGAAGTCTGTCACGCACAATAGCCTGTTGTCAGTGGCGCCTGGGGAATGAAGGAGGTGCCGTGTCTGTGAGTGGATCAAGGGCTGGACAGAGGTCAGCAGCTGCAAAAAGCACAAGGGTGTAGCACACATTTCTTTGTTTTTGTGCCAGAATGGTACTGTCCTTCCGAAAGAGGTTCTCTCCTCTACTCCAGTATTTCTTGACCTTTTTTCACCATCACCCCCCAAAGGAGCCAGTTTAGACACTTTTTTCCTAATTGCCTCACTGCTGTGAAATTTTAATACCAAATATAATATACTTCAAACTGTGGCTCTTTGAAGGGCCATGCAATAGTGTAATATCTAAATTAAATTTTGCCCTCCCCAGAATCAACTTTCACCATCACCACCATAGAAATGGTATGGTTTATGCCAACCCTGTGATTTGATTGGCAGCTGGCCACAGTTGACTGGCCCAGAACAACTTGACCAGGCTGGACAAAGGAGGATACTTCACCCCGCTGAGCGCGGTGGATTGGGTCAAGGATGGACGGGCAATCCGAATTGACTCAGTCCGAGCCCATCCCTGGGATTTTTGAACTTTGCACCAAGAACCCAAGGAGTTCTGGCCAACACAGAAAGGATCTGGAATTGAACATGAGCAGAATTCAGACTAAAAGGTGACCAGGAAAATGTGTGATGCCACAATCCCATTTCTGGGAATCAGGATTGTTGGGGAGAGCCTAGCCTTTCTGTAAATCTAATGGATGGGGCAAGGGAGTCATTATGTGTGGCAACAAAAGGAAAGAGTGACTTTTGAGGGCTAGAAGACTTAAGGACACAGGCTGCATGTGTCTCTGAGCAGGGGAGGGACAGGGTTGGATCTCATTTTGGAAGATTCGCTCTGGCAGCAGGGTGGTCTTGGGGTATAGATGTCAAGTCTGAACTTACGGGGAGCAGAGTGGTCACTTGTGGTCAGGCAAGAGTCCAGTTAGGGGTCTGAGAGTAAAGCCGGGCATGCATGAAAAAGGAGATGCAAGCCAGACTTCCTGTCCTGCTTCTGGACCACCGCCCTGACCTTGTCTCTTGACTAGGGCTGAGATTACTCAGACTCGGTGCCACTGCAGACAAGATGGCTGGAGTCACACAGGGAGAGCCCCCTCTCTGACTTGGCAGCCAGATGATGTCCCCAGCTTTATGAGGCTGTCTCCCTGTTTTAGCTGCGGTCATACTAATTTAGCCTCTGACTGCAGAGTCTGCTCATGCTAGGCAATTTTGGAACACAATTTTATAGCATTTGTTGAACATTCAGGCATTGATTTTGCTCATTTTTTTAGGTATTTTTATTTTGTGGATTCTGTGGGATAGTACTTTGATCCTTTTGGTTCAGGGAGCCCGGTTCTGAGCATGAGCTAGGATGCAGCTCTGTTGTCACGTCTCTAAAGAAAAACAAATCCTTATCTTTGACTAATAGAGATTACATCAACTCGTATGAGTTTTTACCTGCCTGTGAAGGCAGCCTTGAACTGTGCACCTAGAAAACAGTAGGGGATGGTATTTTCTGGAACAGCCCGACTGCAGTGCCCCGTTGCCTGGAGGCCTCAGGTCTTGGTTGTCCTGTCTATGGCTTCAAAGTTATCCCTCCATCCTTGTGCAGCCTTCTCCCTGGAGCAGGCACTGTAGGCTGGGCCAGACAGAAACCCATGGAGAAGACCCAAGCACTGGCCGGTCCCTGGAGAAGGGGTGACCTATGGGGGCCCCTCTGCCTGCTCTCGTGTTTGCTTATTTGCTGTGACCCTATGATGTGTATCTTTCTCCTACCACCCCTTTCCTCTCAGGTCCTCTACCTGCAAAATAAGACGGGCGCACTATCTTGGAGGGCCAGTGTGAGGATCACAGGGGAGTGTGCGTACATCCGCGTGGTAGGAATATGAGTGCATATCATTATTGCCATTTTGTTTCTCATGTTTCAAAGTCAACAGACATTGAGGACCTAGTATATGCCAGACCCTGTGACAGGCATGGCCAGGGGGGAGCCTAGAACAGAGTAGGTTCTTCACCAATGTCTGCCAAGTGAATGACTGAGTGGGAGTGCCTGCAGGAGTTCCCGGGCAGGAAGCAGGGAGTAGTCCAGATCAGAGGGCAAAATCTGGACGTCCCCACCTGCTACTTTCTGTTCTGGATTCTTACGGGAGCCTGGGGCTGGCAGGCAGACAAGTGTGCTTGCTGTGAAATCAACACATATTTACTGAGCGCCCTGCAAGTGCAGGGAGCAGGGGTAGAACACACAGTGGCTGTCTCTGCTCTGAGAGGGGAGTGGGCATGGGGGCTGTGGGAGCCAGCCCCGGGGTCAGGGAAGGCAGGATAAAAGGCTGAGGGTGAAGGTAGTTAAGGTAGAAGGAAGGACTGATGCAAAGGCTCAGGGGTGCAAGGGAGTGTGGTGGTTTCATGGACCTGCAGGTCGTCTGCAGATGAGGTTGGGGGATTGTTGAGAGGTGAGACTGAGCAGCCGGCAGAGCTCAGGCTCCAGGGAAGTGGGCTGGGCGAGGCAGCCTCTGACATATCAGTCATAGAAGGACATGACCAGATTGGCATTTGGGTAAGAGCTGTGTGGGGAATGGATTGGATGCAGGGAGGCCAGACTTTGTAGGTGAGAAGTGGTGGTGGCGTGAATTCTGGTCCTGATGCTGCTACCCAGAAGACATTGGAAAGGTCCACAGCTGTTCCTCAATTCAAATTTCCATTTGAGGGGTGCAAGGGTGGTTCAGTGGTAGAATTCTCGCCTGCCATGCGGGAGAGCCAGGTTCGATTCCTGGTCCATGCATTTCCCAAAAAACAAACAAGTAAGCAAAGCAAACAAACAAACAAAAAAACAAACAAAAATTCAACAAAAGGTACTGCAATAAGGGGATACTCACATGGAGAAATAATGAATGTGGCCCCACCATACAGCATACAAAGGAAAAAGAAAAATTTCCATTTGACAGGAGGGGAGACTGAGACCCAGTGAGGCCTTGTGCCCTGCACAAACAGGAGGCCGCTCCTTGAAGGTCTCTTCCTCTGCTACTCAGCTGCCTCCTTTCCTTGCTCCTCTCTGCCTAGTAGATCTGGTCCCCTCGAAACAAGACAAGCCGAGGAGACAGGTCCTACTTTCTCTGCTGGACAAGGCCTTCTCTGCTGCAGGTGACTTGTGGTGACTCTGAGCTCGGGCTTCCACAGGGGACAGGAGCCCCAGACGGCAGGCTAGTAAGAGATGAGCTGTCTGTGTGAATGGCAGGGTCAGGGACTCAGCCCTGGGTTGGGGATGGATCCGGCCCAGTGGCTGGGTGGCTTGGGGGGAATGTGATTGAGCGTGGAAATGAGGCCAAGGGCTGACTGTGCCAGCCTGGCCAGGAAGGAGGGTGGCATTTTCTAATGGAGTCGTTTGAATCCAGAACAGCTGCTTCCGTTTGGGCCACAGGAGGACACAGAAGTAAGCTGGAGGAAACCAGAGCCTGGATGCCACATCTATTTGGACTGCCCTCCTGGTGGCCAGCGGGCTGGGGCAGGGCATGTGGCAGTGAGCCGGCGGCTGGGAGAGTTTGTCCTCCGCCTACCTCGCATGGCCTCTGAGCCTGGCCTGGGAGGAAGGTGACCAGATTCCAGTGCCTTGGAAACAAGATTTACCTCTGGCCTTTGGGCCATTCATCTGTTCAGTGGAGTCACAAATTATGTCCCCTGCTAGGCTGCCTCATGTCACCCCCAGTCAGGATCCTTAGGGACCCAGCCCCCCCCCCCCCCCCCCCCCGCTGGGGCTTTACCCAGTCCTTGGCCACTCCCTGGGCGGGGAACCCTTCAGACCAGACCCTCTGACAGCCATCACAGCCCACTAAGGGGTCCGTTCCATTCTGCTCCCTCGGCCCCAAGCCAGCTATTTCCTCAGCTGCTCCTGGAACAAGACAAGGCCCTGCAAAGCACAGGTTAGGGGCCGTCAAGGCCAGGACAGCTAAAAGCTAACGCCTTGTGACCCCCCTCCCAGTTTCCCAGTTTATACAAAAATTGTCAACAGTGCTGAAGGCTAGAAATAAGCCAGAAACAAGGAGACATTGACCTAATCAAAGCTCAGAGAAAGGCCGGCTCAGGACGCTGGGCTCATTGTATGCTGTGACTTGCGGCCAACACACCTTGTTCTGTGAGAAGGAGAGAAGCTACGTCCCCATGTGAGGGCTGCTCCACCCCAATCTCTCTCTCTCATCGCATGATGGCAGTGGTCCCCCGGGATTTAAGCTGAGTTGGTATGAGCGCTATTTGTCCTGGGGGAGGACCAGTGACCTCCCCTGGCGTTTCTGGAGCCCAGGGAGTTCATGTTCTCAAGGCCACCTCTTGTCAGTCTCAGCTCCTGGGGCCCCTGCTCCCATGCGCGTCTCTTCTCTAGGGCTGGCACAGATGCACACGTGGGCTTTTCCCCAGCCTCCCGACTGGGCAGGGGTGCAGCCGCTCCTGCCGTGGGAAGCTCTGCCGTGAGACTGCGCTCCGCCTTACTGGGTCAAGTAAGCTGTTCCTTGCTGGCTACGCCTGGATCTGCCATCTCCAGCTTACTTAACTCTGCCAGGCCCAAAACCCACCGGCCCTTGCCAGGGGACAGAGTCCACAGTCACCGGAGTCCCTGCAGTCTGCTGGGAGATAGGAAGGGAGAACTGTCTCCACCCTTCTGCTTTTCCTTGGTTAGGGGCTGTGGGAGCCCTGCAGCGGGGTTGCTTGGGTGCCAAGTGCCGCAGGGACAAATCTTGGAAGGGATAGGCGTGCCCACGGGCCTGCCCTCCGCGACTGACTGTCCCGGGTCTCAGAGCAGCCTCGCCATTTAGCTTTTGCAGCCCCACGCTTGTGGTTCACATGGGCTTGAGTGTTTGTGACCCAAGCGTGAGCTCGGTTTGGGTTTTCTGGGAGCCTCCTGGGCCCCATGTGAACACAGGGATGCTACTGGCTGGCGGGCAGGAATCGCGTGTCCAACTTCTTCCTCGGTGCTGGAGAAGCTCACGTCCAGTGTGCCAGTTCTGTGGCCGTATCACCACCTTGTGAGAGGAGTTAACCCTCAGTCAGGGTGGTATCAGGATTTCTTACCTGTTTCTCTGTGCTTTCCGGTATTTTCCAAAATTGTGCAAGAGTTATATGTTTTATTTTTTTTTAAGTAAGCAAACATTTATTTAAAAATGTAAAAACTAACATGTAGAGGGGGAGGTGCAAGCAGGGCTTTCCCACGGGCCTCCTGACCAGGCATTCCCCCACCTCACAGCTCTGTCTCATGGTGGGACGTGGGGGGCGGGCTTTTGAGGCCAGTCAGAGACCTGGAAGCTGTGGGCGGCAGGGAGAGCAAGGTCCCTGGCTGAGTCGGAGCCTGGAGCCTGGTGTGCCTGGCCCCCCTTCACATCCGGGCCCCCCAGCGCGGCGGGAGAGGGACCCCTGGGAGGTGTGTGTCAAGGTCAGGCCAGGACAAAGCACTCCCTAGGCCGGCCTCAGAAAGAACAGGCCAGCCCGCTAATGGCCGGGGACGTCCATTCTCTGGAGACTGGCTGAGGAGCTACAGCCAGGGTTTCTCCCCAGAGAGTCTTCCCAGCCGCCTTGCCCTTGTGGCCTGGCAATAACGAGTCAGGCCTTCCTCGGATTCCTTCAGTGTGCCCTGGGAAGGCAGGACGTGGAGACTCAGGCCCACACTCACTGGCCCATCGATTTAAGGGCATGAGAGATGAGGGTGGAGGAGAAGCAGAGGAGCAAGCCAGGGCCAGGCCAGGCTCTGTTTTCAGGGAGGTGACTCACTCACAGTCAGTGGACAGCCTGGACTGGGTGTGAACTCAGAGCTGCGAGTTTGGAACTAGAACTGTCAGTGAAACCTTCCCAGAAATGGGTTGCAGGTGGGTGTAGAGGCAATGAGAACTGAAGGATGGGTATAGTTGTATGGGGGGGGTGGGGACAAGAGGGTAAGATCTCCCACTGCTCTGTGCCCTGGGAAGGCCAACACTCTATTCTTAGAAAGAAGCATATTTTAATGAAGAAGTTGAAACCATACTCAAACCCTTGACTTCTGCACGACCAAAAAACAAACTGTGAGTTACCTGAAATTGTAATAATAGCTAAGGCAGCTAATATATATATATATAACCTTGCTCTCCTTTAGGCATGATCTATAAGGTTCTTTTTTTTTGGCATGGGCAGGCACCAGGATTTGAACTCAGGTCTCCAGCATGGCAGGTGAGAACTCTGCCACTGAACCACAGTCTCCCCACCCTCTTAGGTATGATCTAAATTCCTTTGTACCTGTCGTATTTAATCCTATTTAATCCTCACAAAACCTTCCTGTTATACATGTCTGAGGGACTGAGGCACAGAGGGCTTAGGCCAGGGGCCCAAGGTCACAGAGCTAGTAAATGGCAGACCTGAGATTTGAGCCTACCTGAGTGATATTTCTAAGAAACTGCAGACTTCTCCCACAGGAAAGTACTGTAACATGGTGTTTAAATCAGACTCCTAACCCAGACTGCTTGGGTTCAAATCTCAGCCTCAGGGCTGACTATGAAATGGGAACCTGGGGTGGGATGCGTCAGCTCCCCTCCCCCAACAGTCCTTCCTCCGAATTTCCGAGCCCACCTGGCCATTAGCCACCAGCTCCTCCTGCTGCTCTTCCAAGACGGCTATTTGTGGAGTAAGAGTTGTAATTTCACTCAAAAAACCTTCTTCTTTCCTTAGGAAGGATAATGGTCTCAAACCCGGTGATAATAGGAGGTATTTGTGCAGAGAACCTTGTCTCCTCATGCAATCTGCGAATATTCTCTTTGGTGTGTACAGAGAATATTGACAAAGGAAATTCAAATTGTCCTGCTTTCCCTCCCGGCTGCACAGTGAGAAGGGGAAATTGGATTTTGAACATGGCATGAATACTGTCACAGGTGTCCCCAAATATTGACTCAGTGAAGGCTTTTATATCATATGCACATGGTGGGGGCTCAATAGAAAGTGGTCGAAGCCAGGTTGCCCGGGTTAGAAGCCTGTCTGTCGCGTTCTGGCTGCGTGACCTTGGGCTCTTTGGGTCACCACTACCTTTTCGGTCAAGGGGAGGTAATGGTAATACTTATTATAGATAGGACTACCCTCTCAGATTGCTTTGAGGATTACAGCAGGTAATCAGTGCTGTGTTAGACCAGTGCTGGCCCATAGGACACTCCAACCAAAGACCAGCTGCTGCAGGCAGTGGCTTTATGTGGGAAAGTGAGTGGAAAATGTGGCCGGATGGAGGAAGTCGCACTGGCCACCCTGCAGACCTGGCCTCCTCCCAACCACAATTGGCATTGATCTTTCGCAGATTTTTGCATCATAGTGAAAGTCTAGTGACAATTGGTCACGTAATACACAGAATCAGAGAACTTTGCAAGTGACATCAGAAAAGATCTTCTTAAATATGGAAGCCAAGACCCAGAGGGGAAGGGCTTGCTCAGGTTTTCAGAGCTGTGGCCCCATCACAGCTCTGATGTGAGTTCCTTTAGGTGGGAGGCTGCACAGCTGCTCCAGGGTGTTTTCTCTATTGAAGGCTGCTGGTCCTTTGAATAGAACCAACGGATTGCCTTTAGGAAGAAGGAAACACAACTCCAGTTAGCAAGTTTGTCACTGAGGTGCTAGAATTCACTACTATGGAGAAACAGCAGCCATCAGTTTAATGGTCAGAACTCCTAGCCGTGCAACTGATTAACCATGGGGATACTTGCTCTCACTGCTTTATGTTCTAGCCATTGGTGACTGAACAATATGCATTTTCCAGATTATTAGAACCACAGTGATGATATTGCAGGACCCAGAGACACCTCTCTGTTCAGTTCACAAAGTGGCAAAGCAACACCCAGAGAAATAGTATTTGCTTCCTAACTACTTACTGTAGATTTAAAACTGAAACCCAGAATTGCTGACTTCCCAATGGAGATGCCAGCTGTGAGGAAACAGTTCTCTCTCACAAAGCTTCTGCCTAGTGATTTTCTCAGCAGCCATGTTTGAAAAATATTTCGTGAAGTAAAGGTCCTCTACACAGAAAATTACAAAATATTGTTTAAAGAAATTAAAGAAGATCTAAACTAAGATGGAAAAACATTCCATACTCATGGGTAGGAAGGTTGAATGTCTTCAGATATCTATCTTACCTAAATTGATCTATAGATTCAATGCAATGCCAATCAAAATTCCAGCAACCTATTTGAAGACTTGGAAAAGCTAGTTATCAAATTCATTTGGAAGGGAAAGAAACCTCAAATAGCTAAGGATAGTCTAAAAGACAAGAGCAGAGGGGGAGGATTAACATTTCCTGACTTAAAGCTTATTACAAAGCCACAGTCATCAAAACAGCATGATACTGGAGCAAAAATAGAAGTATTTGTCAATGGAACTGAATTGAGAGTGTGGAGATTGACCACCAAATTTACAGTGAATTGATCTTCAACAAGGCCCTCAAATCTACTGTTTGGGGACAGAATAGTCTTTCCAATAAATGGGCTTGGGAAAACTGGATATCAATAGTCAAGAGAATCAAAGAGGAACCATGTCTTACACCTTACACAAAAATGAATTCAAAATGGATTAAAGACCTACATATAAGAGCTGGTACTATAAAACTCCTGGAAGAAAACATAAGGAAACATCTTCAAGACCTTGTAATAGGAGGTATTTTCCTGAACGTTATACCCAAAGCACGAGCAGTGAAAGAAAAAACAGATAAATGGGAGTTCCTCAGAATCAAAAGCTTTTGTGCCTCAAAGGATTTTGTCAAAAAGATGAAGAGGCAGCCAACTCAATGGGAGAAAATATTTGGAAACCATACATCAGATAAAAGTTTGATACCCTGTGTACATAAAGATATTATATAATTCAACAACAAAAGCATAAATAACCCAATTATAAAATGGACAAAAGATAAGAATAGACATTTTTTTCTGAAGAACAAATAAAAATGGCCAAAAAGCACATGAAAAGTTGCTCATCTTATTTAGCTATAAGGGAAATGCAAATTAAAACTACAATGAGATATCATCTTATACCTGTAAGAATGGCTGCCATTAAACAAACAGGAAACTACAAATATTGGAGGAGATGTGGAGGAATTGTAACAATTATTCACTGATGGTGGAAATGTATAATGGTACAGCCACTAGAGAATACAGTTTGGTGGCTCCTCAGAAAATGAAACACCAAGTTGCCCTATGACTTGGCAATACCACTACTTGGTCTATACCCAGAAGAGCTGAAAGAAGTGACATGAACAGACATTGCACACTCTGTTCGTAGTGGCACATAATGATTGCTTCACACTCACTACAAGATGGAAGCGATCCAAGTGCCCATCAACAGAGTGGCTAAACAAAATGTGATATATGCATACGATGTAATACTATGCAGCAAGGGGAAATGAGGTCCCAAAGTATGTAACAATGTGCATGAACCCAGGACATAATGCTGTGTAAAATAAGCCAGACACAAGAGGATAGACACTATATAATCACAATATTTTGACCCTGGTAAAGATGACAATGTCAAGGCTCAGGAGAGCCAAACAAGTTGCTCTGAATAATAGGTCAAGAAGTGATTGGCTCCTAGACAGAAAGGGAGAGCAGCTGCCTCTGATATTTTGCTCTCGTATGACCTGGATGAAGATTTGGGGGATAGATGGGGAATGTGGCAGTCTCCTGCCCACCTTCCCCTCCCTCCTTCCATCTTCTTCTCTCTCTCCTTTTCTCTTTTTCTTTCTCTGTCTCTCTTTCTCTTTTTCTTCCCAAAAATAAAATCACAAGAAAAATAAAGTAACAAATAGCACACATCAAAACAAAACAAAACAAAACAAAACTAGTGCCTGAGTCCCGCCCAGAGATTCTGATTTAGTTTGTCCAGGTTGTGTTGGGCACCAGTGGTCTAAAGTTTAGACGATAGTTGGGTAAGTAGATCATTTAAGATGGGAACCCATAGGTACCAGGAGGAATGTACAGGAATGCTTACAGCAGCATTGTTTACAAAAGTTCAAAATTAGAAAAAATTTAAATGTCCTTCAGTAGGAGAATGGATAAAACATAGGTTCACTCAGTAGAATACTATACAACAGAAAAAAAGTGAACGAAATGGTCTACAAACACCAACATGAATATTTCTCAGATAATGTTTGGCAAAAAAGCAAGGTTCTGAGTGACAGGTACAGTAAACATTTATATAAAATGTACATACATGCAATATTTATATACACGCGTGAAAAAATATTTCATAAAGTCCCGCAACTCTGTCCCTTGGAGAGGTGTGTTCCCCACCCCCCCACAAAGACTCAGGAAAGATGATTTGATGCTTATTCTGAATTAGGACGTACAGACAGGGGTGAGAGCTGACCCCTGGGTGAAGGTGAGGATAAGCAGATAGTCTCCTTTGTCTGGTGTGTGACCTGAGACCCAAACACTCGTTAGAGGAGCCAACCCAGGGCCACTCACATGGGCATCCCAGATGAGCCTAGTTTGTGAGCTGTTTGCTCCCTATAGTAAGTACAGAAATTGAGAGTATATGTTTAGAAAACTTTATAGCAATTGACAAAGCAATTTTATGCTTGCTGATTCTAATAATAATAAATGCAAACATATATTTGTATGCCTTTGCATTTTATTTCATTTTTTCTTGTAATTTCTTTTTACTGTATTTCCCCATAGTATTGATTCACAATCAATTGATGATAATAAGAAAAAAAAATAACGATCTTTCGCCATAGATGGAGTTTGAGAAGCTCTGCTGCCTGGGTTCCTCTTCTATCGATTCTTAGGCAATTGATCAAGGCTGTAGCCAGATGGTTCTGATTTGCAGTAAGGGATGCATCAGCATCTCCTGAAATTTTTTAGAAATGCAAATTCTAGGGCCACACCCCCGACTCATTGAATCAGAAGCTTTGATGTTCTGCCATTTGTGTTTTCAAAGCCCTTGAGGTTATTTTGACACATGCTCAAATTTAAGAACCAATGCCCTAGACTCATTTCCTCAAGGTCAGGAAATGACCTTGTCATTTTGTCTCCCAGAACTGCTCAGGTCCAGACCTAATAGGCACAGAGATGCAGTGTCTACTATGAACATCTACTGCAGCCCAGATAGAGCCTCCAACTGCTCCAACCCCTTCCCCACCCAGTCCCACCCCATCCCGCCTCGTCCAGACAGAGCACCCAAGCTTCTGGCAGAAGAGGAGGAGCAGAAATCTCTACTTCAATAGAGAAGACATCCTCTCTTCCTTCTCCCATCTCTGATGAGTAATCCAACATTGCATATTTTTTAGTTTTTCATCACTCTTTCATTCATTTGTTTATTTTTTGGACCAAAGCATTTTGAGCACTGTCTGCATGCCAGGTGCCATGCTAGGTACTGGGTGGGGTAACAGAGGTGAAGAGAAGATGCAGATGGACAGGGGATAAAAGGGAGGTGGGCAGTGCTCCTTCCTGGGCCTGGTTCTGGCCCTGCCTCCATGAGGGACTCTAGGCAAGTTGTGCTCCACCTCTTGGGGCTCATTTTCTTAATCTATTAAATGGGTGAAGTTTAGACAAGAGGACCACTTAGGACCCTCCTTCTAGCTCTAGCTCTAATGATGCAGATTCTAAAGGAGGCTTGGGCTGAGCCAGAGGGCTAGGTCTGTAGGCATATGGCACGTTCTTAATCATTATTGAATGAGTGGATGAATGAATGGGTAGAAAAATCGATGGATGATCTAATGAAAGAATACATGAATGTACTGATGAGTCAACAAGGGGACATGCAGATGAGTGTGGGGCAGGAGATATGGCATGTGTGGGTGGGTGTGTCTAATTGATGGGGACCTCACAGAGCAGTTTGTCCAGAGTCTCGTTATTCTCCTCCTTCTTTTGGGAGCTTTACTAAGCACCTAATTCAGTCACTGAGCATCTCCTGTACAAATGGGCATGACCGTATTTAAGTTCGCTTAACCTTGTGGGGCACCAGGGCAGTGCAAACTACAGCAAGAATGAGATTCACCTTCCTGCTTATCCCATGGGCAAAACTGAAGGTTAATAAATCTTCTGCTGACGGTGGGGAAGAACACATCGAGGGTCTCGGGGGCAGAAAGCTGCTTAGTTGGGAGGGAAGTAGAGCAATATCTACTAAAGCACAACATTCTTGTGTATCCTCCAGTTCAGTGATCCCACTTCTGGATTTGCACCCCAGAGAAATGCTCACACATGGTACGCAAAAAGACATGTGAAAGAATGTCTTCTGCAGTTCTTCCTGTTACTGTGAAACTTTGGAAACAAATCATAATCCATTAATAAGGGCACAGCATATCCCTGCTCTGAAGCACGAGGCAGCCTTTAGCATAACTGATATACGTGTACACGATAAGTGACACACGTAGATACACATAAAGGACACAGACGTCCCAGCACTGAACCATCTCTAAGGCATATTGCTAGGTGAAGAGAACATTTGTACAGTATGTTAGTCGTTGTATTAGTTAGGGTTCTCTAGAGAAACAGAATCAACAGGGAACACTCGCAAACATGAAATTTATAAATGTGTCTCACGCGACCACAGGAACGCAAAGAGTCCAAAATCCACAGAGCAGGCTGTGAAGCCAACGATTCCGAGGGAGGGTCTGGATGAACTCCACAGGAGAGGCTCACCAGCTGAAAAAGGAAGAGGCTGTCTCTTCTTAATCCTCCTTATAAGGCTTTCAGTGATTAGATTAAGCATCAATCATTGCAGAAGACATGCCCCTTTGGCTGATTACAAATGAAATCAGCTGTGGATATAGCTGACATGATCATGATTTAATTCTATGAAATGTCCTCATCGCAACAGACAAGCCAGCACTTGCCCAGCCACCACTTGGCCAAGTTGACATATGAACCTGACCATGACAGTCGTGTAAACAATCCCACAAAACACGGAAATGTAAACATTTCAAACTAAATGCAAAGTCAAAGATATGGAAAGGCACTCAGGAAACTGATAAAACGTGTTCTCTGGGAGGCACTCGGGATTGGAAGGCCAAGAATGGAGTTTATCTCCCTTATTTGTATTTTTTAATCATGGCAATGTATTGGTATATTTCTTCAGTTATGAAAACGAAGTTTTAAAGTAAGTGTTTATGAACAAACTGCTCTGGGAGGTCCCAGACTCCTGACTGAGCTGGCTAGGAGGGATGCTTAGAGGAGCCAGGGGAAGGGGCAGGGCTAGGAAGGTGTTTCTGGAAACATACAGTCATATAACCAGCCAGAGACAAAGCTGGGACTTGAGCCCAAGGCCTTCTCCTCCTCTCCACAGGAGGCTCTTGGCCTAACTGGGTTTCCCTCAGTATTGGAACTGTCTTTCTCCAAACTCAGCAAATGAACAACTTGGAGTATAAATTTTTTGAGAAATTTCTGTCATTCCAAGCTCTCACTTTTCACTCTCCAAAACGTGGAAACCAAATTGCTTCAGACAATTCACCTTTCTTTACTATCAGAATTCTATCTGAACTCAGGAAACCAGTAGATGTGGGTAGTGAGGATCGTGTCTATTATCTGTTGTTATATAACAAACCACCCCAAAACACAGTGGTCAAAACAACAATAATCATTTACTTGCTCATGCTTTTGCAGTTTCGGGGAGGGCTCAAGGAGCCCAGCCCAGCCCTGCTCCATGAGCTGTCGCTGGGAACAATCATGAAGTCTTCTTCATTCACATGTCTGGAGCTGGCTGGGCTGGCTGGATCAGCTGGGGCCGGGGTGGGCATTTCTCTCTCTCTCTGTTTCCTCTCCATGTGGCTTAGCTCAGATTTTCTCATAGTAGGGTGGCTCCAAGGTAGTGAAATATCTTACTATGTACCTGGCTTCCCGCAGAGAACAAAAGATGGTATGGCCTTCTTAATGCTTGCATGTGGAAGTTCCAAAATGTCATAGACACCTTATCCATTGGCTAAAGTAGTCACAGAACCAGCTAAAATTCAAGGAGAGGGGAAATGGAATCCACCTTCTCATTGGGGAGTTGCAAGGGCCCACTGCAAAAGAGCATGTGGGCTGAGAGAGACTGTTGTGACGTATTTTCAAAAAACAATCTGCTGCACAATTGAAATCATCTCAAAACAGGTTGAAAATAAAGAAGTCAATTTTTATAGGGATGTAGGGTGTCTCAGAGAACACCAGGCCAGGAATTACAGCCTAAGAAAGGTCTGGATTTGGAAAACCCATTAGTAACCTGGGTTGCTTCTCTCTTGGCCTCCCTAGATGTGGTGGATCAAATTGTGTACCCCAATTTAGATATGTTCTCAGCCTTGGTCCACATTTCTATGGATGTGGACCCGCTGTAAGTAGGATCTTTTGATGATGTTATTTTAAGTTAAAATATGGCCCCATTGAATGAGGTTGGGTCTTACTCTGGATTACTTGAGTTCTTTATAAGCAGAACAAATTCACACCTAGTGAGAAAAACCCATGGGGAGGAGGAAGCCGGAACCATAAAGAGAAAGGAGGAGAGAACATCACCATGTAACACATGGCAGAGATGCAAACCAAGGAACCCCAAGGACTGTGGCAAGTCAAAATGCCACAAACCCTAGAAGGGAGCAAGCCTTCCTGCTTTGGAAACCATGAGCCAAAATAAATTCTTGTTGTTTAGCCAACCCATTGTGTGGTATCTGTCTTAGAATACCTGGATTTGCCTGGAAATTGAGACATGAGAGACTATTATCTCTCTTAGGATTTGTTCGGCTCTCCCCGCAGGCCAGCATTCTGTGCTTTTCTAAGCTCATGGACTGCCCCCATGTCCTCAACTACCTCACATTTTGCTGAATCCCAATTCCAAACTCCAGAAAATCTGATTGGTACAGGCTGTGCCAGGTATTGTCCCAAATGCCAAAAGTGAAGCTCAGAGACTCTGAAGGAGTTGCCCAGAGTTGGTGAGTTGGGACATCTGGGATCTGACTCCAGAGCAAGGCTCCTTCCAGGCTGCCTCTGAGTGCTCCCACCCTTTTTCCTTCTCCCTCCCCCAGGTCTGTCAAGCACACCCCTCTGCAGCCCAGTGGGGCTGGATCCAGCCACCAGGCCTCCTAATCATCAGCCTCCTTTGTTCCCCGTTTGGAGGGGGCGACGTTCTGCCACCTGGGGTGGAAGGACAGGTAGAACTGTAATTAATCCAGCTTGCAGAGCTCCAAGCACCCTGGTGGGCTTTCTGCCTTGCTGCTCCAGTTCTGGCGTGGGCTGAGGACTTGGAGCTTGCGAGGCCTGTGTAGAAGGTGGCAGGCAGTGATGCTTGCCCCCACGTCGCAGTTCTCCTTGGTGAAGGCAAGCCGTCTTGCTGGTGGCTCTGATGAGATGGCTCCCATACCTTTCTGGGGGAAGCAGATTGGAGGTCCAGCTGCTCTGCTGGGATGGGACTCCCCAGGGCCACATTTGACATTGCACCCTACCCTACAGCTTATGTAAAAACCTGGCCCACAGATACCTATATGGCTTTCCCGGCCCTGCCCAGGGGCTAGCCTGCTTGAGGAGATCCCTGTGCCCAGACCCCTCATTCTCCCTGCAAGGCCTTGGCAGGTTTTGCTCCCAGCTTGGAATATCTCAACTCCAGTTCTATATAAGGACATCCTCTTCACGCTCCAAGTCTGAAGCAAAGACCACTTCCCCCATGATGCTTTTTCAGGCTTCCTTGTGAGCTCTTTCTACTCCCATTTGGACATCTGCTTCCTTTTGATGTGGGTCACTGGTATTTTGGATGCTAGCAGCAAGACCTGGCACATCCTCATTGTACATCAAACATCAGACAGCTATTTATTTATTGAGTGCCTAGGAGGTGCCAGGCTCTGATCTAGTGCTGCAGAAGAGAAGAGACAAAATTCCCTGCCCTCGTGGAGCTGAGTTCCTGCTGTGGGAGGAAAGCGATGGACAAGATGAGTGAGTCAAATGCATGGTAAGTCGTACAGAAACAAGTGCTAGGGGGTAAAATAAAGCAGGGTGAGTGGTTATGGTGCTAGGGATGGGGCAGGATGGCAGAGTTTAAAAGAGACAAGGAAGGTGGTGGGATAGTGAGACATGAGTGTGTCTGGAGGAAGAGCCTGGCAGGGAGCAGGTGCTAAGGGACTGGGCCTGGAACATTCCTGACACATTTGAGGTCCATACAGTGTGGCAAGAAGAGTGAGCAAGGGCAAGGAAGGGAGAAGGTGGGGCCAGGGAAGAAACGAGGCTCGGTCCTCTGAGGCCCTGTGGGCCATCGGAAGGCCTTGGACTGTTACTCTGAGTGAGATGGGAGCAACTGAAGGGTTGCCACTGTTATCTTACTGTCATTAATGAAGAAAAGTGCAGGATAAGTGATCATGAAATTGATCATTATTTATATTGATCATTAATATTCTTTTTCATTCTTCTCATGTAGCAACCACTGTGTTAAGTATTCACCACTGTCCCATGAGTTGGTAATGTCATTATCTCCATTTACAAATGAGGAAATTAAGACTCTAGGTGATTTAGTAACTTGCCCAAATTACATAGTTTTCAAGTCATAAATAAGGGATTTTAAACTAGTTAAATTGATTAGGTAACTTGAGTCTTCACTCAGGACCACCAATTACAGTGCCTTGAATTATAAAACAAGTGCTCATGGAATCCCAACAAGATGTCACACTGTTCTGTTCAGTACCAAGATGAGGGAATGTAGCACAAACACTGACCTTACTCAGCATCCTTCAGATGAGGATCCATCCATTCATCCATCCATCTATCCATCCTTCCATCCACCCAGCCACCCACCCATCCATTTACTCTTTTTTTTCTATATTGGAGAAGTTGTGGGTTTGTAAAATAAACATGCATAAAATACGGGATTCCCATACACAACCTCACAGCCAACACAAAAATATGGGGTGCTGTTCTAGTTTGCTAGCTGCTGGAATGCAATGCACCAGAAATGGAATGGCTTTTAAAAAGGGGAAATAATTTGCCAGTTTACTATTCTAAGACTGAGAAAATGTCCCAATTAAAGCAAGTCTATAAAAATATCCAAATTAAGGCACCAACAAGAGGTTACCTTCACTCAAGAAAGGCCGATGATGTTCAGGGTTACTCTCTCAACTGGGAAGAGCATATGGTGAACATGGCGACATCTTCTAGATTCCTCTCTAGGCCTCTTACTTCATGAAGCTCCCCCAGGGGCATTCTCCTTCGTCTCCAGAGGTTGCTAGCTGGTGGATTCTGTAGTTCTTATGTCTCTGCTGCTTTCGTCATTCTCATCGCTCTCTCATGGGTTTAAAAAGGGACTCTCTTCAAAATGCTTCCTCTTTTAAAGGATTCCAGTAAACTAATCAAGACCTACCTGGGACAGGCAGAGCCACATATTTGTGGTGATAATCTAATCAAGTTTCCAACATGCAGTCTTGAATAGGGTTTAAAGAAGTGGTTGCTCCCACAAGATTGGATCAGGATTAAAACAGGGCTTTTATAGGGCACATAAATCCTTTTAAACCAGCACAAGTGCTTCAGGAATTTGCATGTCATCGTTGCTCAGGGGCCATGTTAATCTTTTCTGTATCATTCCAATTTTAGTATATGTATTGCCTAAGTGAGAACCATCCATCCTCCTGCCCCCTCCCTCCCAGCCATCCTTCCACCTAGCCACACATCCATTCACTCACTCTTCTCTCCCTTCCTTTATTCATCCATTCATCCATCTATCTATACACTCATCCATCCCTCCATGCCCTCTTCTCTCCCTCCTTGTCTTACTCACGCCTTTTTTAACCCCTCCCTCTTCCTATTCACCCTCCCTCTCACCCATCCATTCAGCATTCACTCCTGTATGCTTAGGCTTATGAGGGACCAGGGCCCCTCAGTTGATTCCTGTTGTCATTTCTTTATTCAGTGGAGAAGGGCAGCAGAAACTGGAGAAGAGTCTCAGATTCCACTCCAGCTCTAACCTAACCAGCCCTGTGACCTCTCTGGGCCTCAGTGTCTCTGCCTGTCTCAGACAGGGTCAGACTTAGAGTTCCCTGCCCACTCTCGGTGTTCTGGCTGTAGGATATGCTCTTATGCAGCAGGGGAGGTAAGCCCCAGG
Source organism: Tamandua tetradactyla (assembly GCF_023851605.1). NCBI lineage: Eukaryota > Metazoa > Chordata > Mammalia > Pilosa > Myrmecophagidae > Tamandua > Tamandua tetradactyla. The sequence continues at coordinate 92,107,457 of NC_135327.1, read as the reverse complement.
ACTGCTTTGCTACTTGCAGATAGATAGTACCTGAGGAGGACCATCTGCATAGGTGGCTCCAGCTCCTTCTGGAGGCCCAGGTGGGAGGTGGTGCTTTGTTGTACCCAACAAAGGACTCCTTGTTCTGCCCTGTGCATGGGGAAGCATGAACCTGTTCCCTGCCACTTTCCCTTGTGTGACCCTGGGTGGGGACCCTGAGCCCAATGCCATAGAAACCAGGCCCAGTGAGGAGGGGAGCTTCACTTCCGCCCCTCATCCCATCCATGCCTGGAGAGCTCAGCCTTGCCCATGGGCTGATATGAGTATGGGGCTCCCCACCTAAGCAGAGATGGGACCTGGAGAGGGCAGAAGGGGCTGCTTCTCATCCAAGTGGGGTGTGTGTGTGTGTGTGTGTGTGTGTGTGTGTGTGCAGTTCTGCGTATTAAGGACAGAATTATGGATTTGTGGAAGAAGAACAAGATACTGCCCCGACCTCCAAGCCCAGCTCACTGCACTGTGCTGTCCTTCAAATCCATGCTCACCTTCCACCTCCTTGGAGAAGTTCAATATGAAACAGCCAGAAGGGTGAGGAAGCGTCACACACCTCCAGACACATGTGCAGTCAGACCTGCACGTGCACCCACACACAGACACACAAGCGTACAGGGTGTACACACGTGCCTGCCTCTCCCTGGGCAGGGCACACCCTCTCTCTGCCAGCATCTCTGAACCAGACCATGCCTGTTGGTGTCTCCTTGCCCTCTCCTCCTGCCCCATCCTTCTGCTCTGGCTCAGTCATCTCTTCTTTGCTCAAAGATAATCTCTTAGGGCACTGGTCCCCCATTGTGGTAGCAGAACAATGCCCTCCAAAGATGTCCCCGTCCTGATCCCTGGAACCCATTAGGTTACATGGCAGAGGAGAATGAAGGTTGTAGATGGAGTTAAGTTGCTTATCAGATGACCTTCAAATAGGGAGATTATCCTGGATTATCCAGGTGGACCCAATGAATCCAAAGGGTCCTTAAAAATGGAAGAGGGAGAAGCAGATAGATGGCAGTGAGAGAAGGACCCTACCCAGTGTTGCTGGCTTTGAAGATGGAGGAGGGGGCCATGAGCCAAGGAATATGGGTGGTTTCTGGGAGCTAGAGGGGGCAAGAAGATGGTTTTTCCTCCAGAAGGAACACAACCCTGCCAAACCCCCACCAAGCTTGACTTTAGCCTGGTGAGACCCATTTTGGATTTCTAACCTCCAGAACAGTAATATAATAACTTTGTGTTGTTTTAAGCCACTGAGTTTGTGTCAACTTGTTATAGCACAGTGGGAAACTCATATCTCCATATCACTTAGGTGGTCCCTTTCTCCCTTGTCACTCTGCTTTGTATCACCCGTTCACCCGCTGATGATTAGCTGCAGAGCCATTATTATTATTTTTTAAATTGTGGCAACATATACATAACACAAAATTTGCCATTCTAACTATTTTTAAGTGTATGATTCAATGGCATTAATTACATGTACAAATGTTGTGCTACTACCATCACTAACTTCTATTCCTAAAATCTTTTCATCTCCCCAGATACTCTTAACCCTTTAAGCAACAACTTGGGATTCCCCCTCCCCACAGTCCCTGGTAACCTCAAATCTACTTTCTGTCTCTGTGAATTTGCTTATTCTAACTGCTTCATATAAGTGGAATCATACTATATCTGTCCTTCTGTGTCTGGCTTATTCCACTTAGCTGAATCCTTTTGGACTTTAGCCACACTGGAGTATGTGTCAGAATTCCATTCCTTTTTATGCCTGAGTAATATTCCATGGTAATGTTATAACACATTTTCTTTATTCTTCCATCTGTCGTTAGACACGTGGGTTATGTCTTCCTTTGTGCAGGACCACTCTTAACCCATTAATGGACAATCTGCAAAACCACACCATCTGCTCTGGCCAGCTATATGGCCCTGGAAATGCCCCTTGCCCTTTCTGATCCTCTATCCTCCCGTCCATACAGTAGGGACTGGGTGAAGGGCCCTTCAGCACCAGCATCTCAGGGTCCTGGAGTTCTCTTGAAGCAAGGGGTGACATGTGGGAGGGGGGAAGCCTGGTGGGTCAGGCTGGGGCCTGTCTCACAACAGCCTCATCCTTGGGGAACAGTCACTCCAGTGTCAGAGGCCATTAGGGATGCCCCTTTTCTGCTTCCATACAAACCCCCTGCAAGCTGGGCTGCGCCCCTGCTGGGTGTGAGCCTGGCTGGTGCTATCATTTAAAGTGGGCAAACTTTTGGGCTCAATTCACAGGCCACAAAGCTTCAAATGGTCAGAGATCCTTCAGAAGACCAGGAATTTCCCCTGGGCCATTCCCCTCTTCTTTCCTGCCTCTACCCACTTGCAGCAGAGGCTGGAGTAGCACTTTACATCCCTCCAGCTTGGGCCTTACTAATCTGACATCTGCAACTCTCTGAGGGCTTTTGCAGGCAGTCAAAGCCAAACCATCCTCAGCCTGCCAGGCCACAGGCCAGAGGGGTGATGATTTATGGAGCTGCCATCGGCTGTGACCCGCAGCGGTTGGTGTATAACGCCACCCTGCCTCACCTTGCAGGTTGGGGAGCTGGGAGGAGTGAGTTCCAGTCTGGCTGTCAGCGTTCCCCAGCTGGACGAAGCTCCACACACCATTTCCTGACTTCCTTCCCTACACCCACAGGATGCTTGCTGGGATGCAGTGAGCCACTTTCCCTCGTTATCCTTACCTGGCCCAGCTTGGAGCAGTAGAAGCAAGGCATTCCTGCTCTCCTCTCTCTTCCTCCTCTGCTGGTTCCCCTCTGCCGCCCTCTTGTTGCTGGAGACCCTGAGCGAGCCTCTTCCCTCCTCTGTGCAGCGGGGCTGGTGCTTCCCATTGATTGGCCCCTGCCCTGCATTCCCTGGCACCCAGCAGCCCAGGCTGGAATGGAGAGGGACCAACTGGCCCTGTGGGGCTGAGGGCAGGGCCCTGTCTCATGGGCTGGGTTAGCAGCAGAAACCACCTTTCTTTACCTGGGGCCTGCTCAGATTCCGGGACCAGGGCTGACTCCCCACTCACCTCTGAGGTGGTGAAAGAGCTGATTGCTCTGATTCAGCCTCCTGGAAAGGAGAGGGGAGGAGAACAAGCGGAAAGAAATGGGACATTAGGGAAGACTGGCCCCAACTTCCGTCCTGCCCTAGTCCCTCTCTACTCTCAACCTGATTCTACCCAGATATAGTCCATATTTCCTACTTCTGGGTTCCAGGGGCAGAGAAGAGTTGAAAGCTGTGGGAAATGCAAATACAAAGGCCGACAAGTGAGGCCGAGCATGGCGAATCCAGAAGCCATTGGGTTACCGGGTTGGCATGCTGCACTGGGGGGTTTGGAATGTGAAAGCAATGGGGAGCCACGGAGGGCTTTATACAAGAGCAAGAGAGGCTCAAATCCTTGTCCGATCATCCTGGGATCAGACTCGCTTTCTCAAGGACCGTGATGGGCTTGCAGCAGGCTGGGAGGCCCTGGGAGGGGAGAATGTTCAGATGGTTCTGGATGCCCCCAGCCTGTCTAGGTGTGAAGGTGCAAGAACAAAACAGGTGCCTCACCTGGCACCCAGCCTGCCCAAGGGTGGTGAATGGTCTATTCTGTCTGCTCCAAAATTAGGAGCTGGGCTCAGGACTTGTGCCTCAGGGTGAGCTTCAGCCTGAGGGTAAGGGGTCTGTGAACCAGAAACCCCAGACAGGAGGCCCTGTTCCTTCCCCAAGCGCAGGAGATCCCGTGTTAGAGAATGGAAAATCAGGCCTTCACTCTATGGCTTCCTAGCTGTGTGACCTTGGGCAAGTTATTTACCATCTCTGGGTCATTTTCTTGTCTATAAAATGGAATTATAATGGAATCAGCTCATAGCACTGTGATGAGGACTAAATGAGATACATGCACTGTAAAGGTTACTCTTTACTTCCCCATTGGCAGGCTGCAGTGATTCATGGAGCTTTTCCTTGGAAAGGCTTTCCAGGGACTTGGAGCCCCTCAGTAAAAATCCACCATGAAAAGCTTTTCACGAAAACTCCTCTTTCTGAGGCCCAGGTTCTAGGAGGAAGGAAGCCTGGGCCAGGCAAGCACTGAGCAACAGCCGAGTCCCAGACAGCTGGGCACAGCCCTGCACCCACCACGGTCAGCCCCCGGATTGTCAGTGGCTCCCAACTGCCTGAAGAGTAAGTCCAAGCTCCTTCCGCAGAGGGGCTGGCACATACACAGGCCTGGGGCGAGAGCTGGTGTGACCCGGTAGGAACTGTGCGTCCCCAGGAGTGAGGCTGCGGGAACAGAGTCTCACTGTGAGGGACTTTTTGGGTCCCCTGCTTGTCCCACTAATGCCAGTAGCACACCCCAGGCGTTTTGATGGTGAAAGACAAGCCGCCTGGTGGGGGCAGTGGCCCTCCCCGGTTAGAACCACTGATGGGAACTGGGACTGGGGTTGGGTAGTGGCTGGACACAGGGAGGAGCCGGGGGCCTGAGATGGAGTGACAGCAGCCCAGAGCTGGGCCCTCGGACTGTCCCCCACCCCCACCCCAGGACAGCAGCAGTGGCCTGGCGGCTCCCACAGGGCTGCACTTCTCAGGTCCTCCCTCTTCCCTCCCACAGCTGCTCCATCCCCCCCATCCCCCTACCCCTTCTCTCCCCTTCCACTGCCACTGAGGGTCTTTGTGTTGGCCGTCAGAGAGGGAACAGTGCAAGGACACCCGGGAGGCCCGCGACATTTCTACATTTGGGGTTTTGTTACCTGTTTATGTGTGAGCCTATTTAAACTTAATTTTTTAAAAAACAATTTCAAATTATGGAAGAGTTGCAAGGAAAGTTCAAAGAACTCCCAAAAACTCTTAACTGGGAATCACCAACTGTTAATGTTTCGCCCTAGATGTGTTTTCCTTCGCTCGCCTTCTCTCTCTCTCTCTTAGTACATTGCTCCCTTTAAACTTAAATTCTTGCCTGTGGACTTCCTAAAAACAAGGATGTCCTCTTACATAAATGCAGTGCAACTGTTAAGATCAAGAAATACAACACTGATACGGGGCTGTTACTTACTCCCTGCGTTACATATTCAAAATTTTGCCAATTATCTCAATAATATCCTTTATAGCTCTCGCCCCTCCCTTACTCCCCAGGCCTGGTCCAAGATCTGATCCAGGGTTGTGTGCTGCATTTCCTTGTTGTGTTTCTTTATTCTCCTTTAATTGGGAACAGTCCCGCAGCCCTTCCTGGTCTTCAGTGACCTGACACATTTGTAGGGTCTGGGTCAGTTATTTCCTAGGTTGTCCCTTCACTTGGAATTGTCTGATGCTCTCTCATGATGAGATTAAGAAATGGACTCATTCCTTTTTTTTTAAACTTAACTTCTAATTTTAGACTATTTTAGTTTTACAGAAAAATTACAGAGATTGTACAGTTCCCACATGCCCTACACCAGTTCCCTTACTAAGATCTTACGTTAGAATTCTACATTGCCACAAGTGATGAACCAATATCAACACATTACTTCTGTATGAATACAAGTTCATATTTTATTCAGGAAAATAAGCCACTTCTAAAAGTAAAAATGATTAATTGCTTAAGTTTTCGACTCTAAGAAATTAAGGAAGTCTCTTGTAAGTGGTTTTGGTGTCTTGCAGATTACATTTTGAAGCTCTGCTTCATCATTTAGTTTATTGATACAGTCATTCATTCACTCGAGAAGTGTTTATTGAACACCTATCGTTTGCCGGGCACTGTTCTAGGCTTTCTGGAATTTGACAGTGAATAAAAGACAAAATCCTTGCCCTTGTAGAAGGGACACTCTGGCGTTGATGTTGTGGGGTTGGGGTGGAGGTGCTGGGGCTTCCCTTCTAACGTGGGCGCAGGCCACTCACCAGCTGTGAAGTTCAACACATTTTTTACTTTCACCAACTTTTAGTTGCCTGGTTTGTAAAATCAGGTAACTCAAATGTAAAAGCAGGTAACTCAAATGGGGAGTGAGTAAATAAAGGCACATGGTACATGCTTCATAAATGACAGCGGTTACCGCCACGACCCTCGATTACCCACCACCAGAAGTTGAAAACAAAGTTTGTGCATCAGTCCTTCCTGGGCAGGTGGCTGGGGAGCAATGCCAGGTGATCAGACTCCAGCTCCCCTGAGGCTGGCTGGGGACACAGATTCTAGAAGTTTCTGTCCCTTTAAGCAGATGAGAAGGGAGAGTAAATTTTCTCCCAGCTCAGAACACTTAAACCAACACGCTTTTATGCTTCCACGAAGGTCTCAACTCTTCTGCCCACTCTGCCTGTGAGTCCATTGTCTCCTGAAGAGTTGAATAATGGGTACCGGGAATTGGTTTTGGTTGCTGGACTGGGAAGGTCATGGGCTCTGGGGACAGAGGGCATTGCGTGAGGGACACACGTGGCAAGGTGGCTGGGAGGGTGGTGAGAGGTTTCTTTCTGGCATGTGTGAGAGAGCGAGAGACAGAGAGAGGGGGACTTCAGCCTCCTTCTCCCTGGGTGTCTGCCGGGACTGTACAGGGTGCCACTGTTCTCTGGATGATTTGGCCACAGGCCGTAGAGCAAAGTATTTTGCTGACCATCACCCAGCAGCAGTGGGGCCTCAGGAAGGCTGAACAGGGGCACTGGGCTGGGCATTCCTGCCCTAAGCCGGGTCATCTCCCCCTGGAAGTCAGGTCACCTACCCCAGTGGGCAGGATGGAGTCTTCTACGCCCAAGTCAGCAATTGGGCCACCATCATGAGTGGCCCTGGGCAAGGGCCCCTGGGCAGTGTTCTGCTCAGGGGCAGGAACCTGGACCCTTGAGCCAGGGCTCCTGGTAGGGGTCACAAAAATGGACGCTCCACCCTGAGAAAAACGCTGTCCAGGGCTGACAAGTTTGGGATTTCAACAGATGCCACTCAGCCTGGCTCTCTGTTGATATTTTTAAGATGCATAATGTAATTCCACCTTGAGTTTGCATAGCCATTTTCCTTTTGAAGCCTCAGTACATCAATCCATTCAAATGCCAGCCCCTCTTCCCTCAGTGTGGAGCCTCCAAAGCCTGCTTCTGGGTCTCCACATGGGTAGACTGAGGCCCCACAAGACCAGGGGCCCCTCAGAAAGTCAGAGACGCTTGACCATCACGGGGCCCTTTAAAGTAGCCTGTACAGGCAGTCCTGCCCTCCACCACATTCACCAGCGTGGCTCTGAGCGAAGTGCCCTGGAACAGGCCGGGCCTGAGGCCAGAGGAGAGGCAGCAGTGGCTGTGCGGTGGCTGTGTGGTGGCGCGTGAGTGTGACCAGCCGAGATGGGCCACCAGCGTCTCTTTCAAGGAACCTGGCAGCTTCCGCGCAGCCTGAAGGCTTGAGTCATGCAAACTGCTGGATTTAGTTTTAATTTATTTGCAGATGAATATCCTTCCCTGGAGGCAGGAGGAGGGGGAGCATACAATCTCTTTTTAATTATTTGGGGCGTTATTTACAAAGCCGTCTGAGCGGAGGCTAAGACCCAGAGTGATTCTGAGCCTCCAGTGAGTTCCTTTCCACCTGCTTTTCCACATAACAAACTACAGAAATTACTGAGGGCCCAGACTGGTCCCAACAGTGTCCCCGCCCCTGCTGCCGTCTGGACACCCCAGCTCTTTCCTGCCCCACCCCCACGCGCGCGCCTCTGAGCCCTCACTTCAGCCCGAGCCTCAGGAACCCAGCTTGTGCCACCTGTGGAGTGCAGTCCCCGCACGGTCGCCATGGGACTGGTGGCCTGACGCTCACGCATGGATGCCTATGTCCCCGGGGTTACCTGGATTCCGGGCTTACTACCTTTGGGGAACCTTGAACCGTGAATCACATCATAACACTCCTCTGCTCAAGCACCAACAGTGGCTCCCATGTCACTCGGAGTAAGTCAGGGCCTTACAGTGGCCTGCAAGCTGGCCACACATACACATACGCACACACTCACACTCTCATCCTCACATCCCCACAGTCAGACATGTACCCACACACACTCATCCCATGACTTGCACAACACAAATCCTCACATATTCTCACACACTCGCTCACTCACACTCCCCCTCACGTACACTCCCCCTCACTCCCTCTTTCACTCTGCCACACAGGCACTGGCCCCCTGGCCATTCCTGGCACTGGCCAGCCACGGTCCCACCTCAGGGCCTTGACCCTGGCAACTCCCTCTGCTTAGAAGGACTTCCCCAGGCTCCCTCTCCCCCTGCCTCCTGCGACACCTCCTCAAGGCCTTCCCCAGCCTCCCAACAGTGGGTGCCCGTGGGCCCACCCAGATCCTGGTTCTCCCAGCTGCCATGCACATGAGCTCTGAACAGTTTGCAGCTGCCCTCTTCTCTAGACGTTGCCCTTGCAGAATGAAAGCTGCCTAGCTTGGGAGATCACTCTACCTTCCCCCTTCTACCCTTGGGGCAGCCCATAGCCAGCGACTGCCTGACATGGGGTGCAGAGGGCTTCTAGCCGAGCCGGACTCCGTGGTGCAGGCCACACCTCAGAGCTCGCCCTGGGACCAGGATGCAGGTACACTCCAGCTAGGCCGCAGCCTCCCCCAGCCTTTCCCCTGCTCTGTCCTGCACCCTCACTCCCCTTCTGTCAGCGTGCCCTCAAGACTCCATTTGTACAAGAATCCTCATCTCTGGCTCTGCTTCTAGGGAACTGGATCTAAAACTCTCTATATAAAACTGCACATCCCATTCTTCACCTACATTCCCCATCTCCACTTCCTTTAGGGCTTCCTGCTTTGTTTTCCCTAACTTATCACCTCCTAATATATCATTTCACTTATTTCTTTTGCTTGCTGTCACTTCCTCCCTACTTACAAGGAAGGCTCCTACTTAAAAAGATAAGAGCTTCATCTGTATTGTTTTCTGTGTTCACTGTCTGCAAACAATAGGCACTCGATAAGTGCATGGAGTAGGAATCACTTACAGCTGTGAGTGCTGTGGTCAGCAGAGAAAGGTGCCCCTGCCCAGAGGAGGGCTCAGGAATGCCTTCCTGGGTTGGGCAGGACGGGAACTGGTGTTGAAAACTGGATAGGGTTTAGATACAGGAGGAAGAAAGGGATACGGATATGAGCCCAGGCATGGGGGTGGGACAGCCTGCAGGGCACCCGGAGAACCAGGGAGTCACCAGTGGAGGAGGGGGGAGCTGCAGGGGAGGACCTGGACTTCAGCTTCTGTCCTGCAGCAAAGTCCTCCATGCTGAAAGCTGCACAGATGCTTGGGTGGGTTCTTTTCCTTAAGATCACCTTTGTCACAGCAGTAGGGGAGTTCTTGGAATTAGGAAGGAATTTTCTTAGAAGAGAGACCCAAATTCTTCCATACCAGCCCCTCCGCTCCCTGCATCCTTCCCCAGACCTGGGATAACCCCAGCTGTCAGCGCCACTTGTCATCAAGGACCCGCCGTGTACCTGGTGCCAGGCTGTGCACATTCACTCATCCCTCATTGAATCCTCACCCCAACCCAGCGGCGTGGCAGTGTATTATCACTCACCTTCTCTAGATGCCAAAACTGAAGGCATCAGTTGTGATACTTGGACGACAGAGCCAGGACTCAAACCTAAGACTGTCTGTCTGCCACCTTCCTGTCCCCTACAACCTGCTATACAGAGGCATCATCTGTGAGCCACCGGCACTTGTCTGCCAGCCCATCCCGCTTTGTATGGCCTGCTGCATCTGCAGTCAGGCACGGCTTGGGTCAACACCTGGCCAGCCACATACTGGACAGCCTGAGGCAGGTTCCTTAACCTCTCTGAACCTCAGCTCTCACACTTGTAAAGTGGGAATAATTTTCATCACTCAACAACTATTTACCGAGCACCATGTGCTGTGCACTGCGGCAGGCACTAAGGGTACAGCAGCAAAGCCAGACATATTCTTTGCCCTCAGGGAGTGTGTGGTCTAGTGGGAATGGCTAATAGGAACCAACAATTCCAAATCATTAAATAATGACAAGAGCATAAAATACAGCACCTCTCAGCTTTGTTCTGTGCATCACATGGCTTGAGGGAGCTGCAAACCATCTTAACATACAGACCTCAGTATGGTTAAGTGTTTTGACTCTTGCAAACCTGTCCCTGGAAGCAGAGTAAAGTCAAGAGGTGAGTGGAAGAAGAAGCAGAGGCTCCGCCCTGGAACGAGGACCCAGGAAAAGGGAATATTCGAGCAGTAGGAACTGCTGAGGATGGCCTCACTGGAAATGACTGGACATTTATTCCAGCTTCCTGGCCGGCTTGATGTACCGGGGCTTCAAAAAGAAAAAGGAAAATAGCTAGGCAAATTCAAGGTGAAATTACATTATGCATCCTGATGTTCCAGCTTCCTACCTATTTTGTTTCTTTGGTGTGAATGGGGAAACTGAGGCAAGGAACGTGCCCAGGACTTGTCTGGCCAAATGGCTCCAGCCCTCGGTGCCTGGCCCTCCCGCCATGCTTGGTACTGTGGTGGTGGGGGGTGGGGACGACACACCTCCAATCGCTGAGAGTCTTGAGAGGACAGACTCCTTTCTCTTGTATGAAGCTGCAAGGTGTGGAGAAGCCTTGGAATGAGTGGCCTGAGGTCCTCAGAGGAAATCCCATCCAGCACCTTAGCTTTACTGCCTGCAGCTCAAAAAGGAATAACATCCATGGCCACACAGGGGATGCCAGGTCCAGCTGAACCTAGAACCCAGGTCCCCTGGATCCTGGCGAAGGCTCTGCCGCGCATGGCTCCTCTGAGAATGCCTTCTCTGAGCCTCGGCTTTCCTATTCCCAAATGGGCTGGTTGAGCCCATGAGCTCCAGGGGCCTGCATAGGAGCCCCTATTTCCTGTCAGCTCTTGGGAAGGGTAGGGCCGAGGGCTGACCCATTCCTGGCGACTCCTGTCTGCCTGCCCCATGACTGCGGGATTCCTGTCACACATTCTCATCTTCCTGCTATGCAATGCAGGAGAGTGCGGCTTATTTGGCTGTCTCAGAGCCAAATAGCTGTGCTCTCTTAATAGACTTCTAGAAGCTTTCTCCCTTCGCTGCTGTGGTAGAAAAGATTTCCTTCTCTATAGTGTGGAAGGAGAAAACAAGCAGTTATGCCTTTTATGTCTTTTGAGATCTAAAATGGGCACTGTAACTCAGGGGAGAGACAGAGCGGGTGTTTTCCCAGTCAGCAGAATTGACAGCCAGAATCTTTCTCAGCTCTGGAAGTTATCATTATGAAGAAAAGCATTGCTTTCTTCTCAACTTAACAGGTAGTCCATTTGAGATCTGACAACAGCAGGAAATGGATTTCTCAATTCCAGCCTGTGTGATATGCAGGCTCTGTCGGGTCTTAGCTGGACCGAGCTCTCCAGCACGGGGGTGCCTTGGCGAGGTGTTTCCTTCCTGACATGCCCAGGCCACCCTCCTGCTGCACACCCATTTCTCTTGCCCACCCAGGCTCAGGCCCATTGCCTCCACCAGAAAGTCTTCTACGTCCCTCTTTCAAAGCCTACGGAGAAGTGCTCTGCCTGTCGTTGCTCTTGGCCCTCCCCTTCCCCTCCCCTGGCCTGGGAGACCCTCCTTATTTATTCTGACCCAACCTGCTTCTCCAGCCTCCCATTTCCCAGCAGCCTGGCCTTCTGGGTGGGTGCTACACCACTGCTCCTACTACCTTCCCACCTGTCCCTCTGCCTGGATCATGTGCTCCCTCTCCCACCCTGAACCCCCAACTCCTTGCCTTTCCCCTCTGCCCACTGAAACCCCTCCACACCCACAGCAGCCTCTCCAGGAGCTCTGCTGACTCTCCCAGCTAGCTGTGCTCACTTTCCCTCTCTCCTGGTCTTTGTCCTGACCAGGTTCTCCTCCCCATCCCTGGACTCCAGAGACAACCAGCTGGATCTGGGTCAAAGTCCACACCCACAGCATATTCCCCAGCTGGGATATCCTGGTCTTCAGGCTGCTGCCCGGATGCAGGAACCCCTTCACCATCCCTGCAAGAGGTTACTCAGTCTCTGCTTGCACACCCCTCAGGGATGGAGACACCCTAATTCACTTGCCTGTTCACTCACTCGCTCACGCACCTGCCTAAGTTCCCAGGCATCCCTGACACTGCGGAAAACTTTGTGCATGGGGAAACTGAGTCAAGCCCCCCTCTGGGGGTGCATTGGTAGTTCAGTGATAGAATTCCTGCCAGCCATGCAGAAGGTGAGGATTGGATTCCCAGCCCATGCACCCAAAACCCAAAACCCAAACCAGGAAACGTGAACCAAATTCCCTAAGCTATACATATCACATTTCTGCCTCTGTGTGTATATGTATAGATACAGAAATACATATGTGTAGGGAGAGGCACTTTAAAAAAATGAAATACTCAGCTGCCACGCCATCATGAAAACTAACACAATTAACAGTCTCATATATTTAAAATAATAAAAAAAGAAAGCCTGCTTCTGCCTTCCTCTCATCTATTCCACCACTGGGGCTGCAACTCCGTCCAGAGAGCACCGTCCCGCCCTGCCCCGCGGCTGCCCTTCGAGTGTGAGGGTGTCGCTTCCACCAGAGACCTTGAGGTCTAACAGTCACCTCCAAGGCTTGGGCCTCCTCCTGTCCCCTCAGACACCCCGACACCAGGGATCACAGTCTGGGGTGGGAGGTCCACCCGCTGGGAGAGCAGGCAGGTGGGCGTTGCCTTCACAGCCACGCCAGGGCAGGCTTTCCGGGAAGCCCCTCACCACCCTTTCCCTTTGCTCAACTCCTCCAGTGCTCTGGGCTGCAGGGAGACCGGGGTCTCCCCGACTTACCTGTCCTGTCTGCCAGAGCTCAGGACATGCCCACAGGTGGAGAGAGGCAGGCGGGGAGCAGGTCTTCATTACCTGTGTACATGCAGGGCGCCCCGTGACCCCACAAAGCCCACCTGCCATCACCCAGGTGTGCGGGGAAGGGGTCCTCGCAGCTTATCCATGCCCAGTCCCTAACTTGCTCTGAAGGAATCAGAAAACCAGATCATACTCTGGTTTGCTCCAGGCTAGATTCTCACCACACTAAAGACCAAATCTGGGAAAGAATCGGCCAGCCTTGTACATCCTAGCTCCTGGAGGTTTCCAGAATGTTCAGGTTCTATGAACCTGTAGGTTGTATTCTAAGACTCTCATCAAGTCTCCATGAATACTCGACACTCCCAAGTCTGGATTCCGGATTCAATAATTCCCAGACTGTAAGCTATTCTTCTTTATCTCCAGCTCCTCCTTTTTTTTTTGTGGCAGTGCTGGTTGTGGGGGATGGACGGGGGGAGATGTCAGTGTGTGTGATCAGAGAGGTCAATGGTCACTGCGAGGCCGTCTGACCAGTCAGCGGATGGAAGAGGCCCCTGGCTGCTGGCACGGTAATGACCAGCAGAGAGACATCCCCACCTTGCCCGGCCCACTCAGTCCACCCAGCCTGGCTGGGTTTTATCCCCTACTCATGCCTGGGCTTCTTCTCCTTTACCCTCTCCATGAAGTCTAGAGCTCAGCTGGCCTGGTTTCCTCAGCCCATACTCCAAGCCCTTTCCCCTCCTTCTTTCTTTGTGCTTGTACCATTTTGGAAATCTATAATGCCTTCTTTGTCTTCCCTCTTCCGGATCCAGCTCTGTGCTATCCCCATCCCACCAGAAGAAGCTCCCCCTGAACACCTTGGGGCACCCCAACCCCCACTTATCACCTTGGGGCACCCCCAAGCCCCCACTGACCTCCTCGGGGGCTCCCCCAGCCTCCATTCACTTTTGTGGGGCTCCCCCAGCCTCACTGACCCCCCAGTTCTGAGAGTTGGAACCCACCCTCCATCCCTTCTCTTGAAGAGCCAGTGTGTGAGCCCCAATTCCCCACCAGGATGGAGGTCCTCCTCGGTGCTCAGTGAGCCTGTGCTGGATTAAAGGGAAATGGTCACAACGTAGCGAACACTTCACAGTGCTTACCTTGGGCCAAGTGCCCTGCTGAGTGCTCAATACATATGAACTCACTTAATTTTTCACAGGAAAAAATCCTCATCTCATTTTGTATATGATGAAACAGGCAAAAAGAGGTTATGTAGCTTACCCATGGTCACACATATAACACGTTAGAGTCTACTCTCTACTGTCTCCTGGGCCATAGCCATGGGAAGGACAGTTGACGGCTGTGGTCTCCGGAGACCCTTCCTGGAGCAAGGGCATGGAGGCCAGTGACAATTTGTTGATTGGACAATGGCTACCTGAGGGGCACACTCTCTGTGCAGCGTTCCTGAGTTGACACTGCTGTGTTCCCACTGCATTGTGGATTCTGCATAAGCAGAAATAATTAAGACTTGACCTTTACCTGGAAGGTCACAGATTTGGGGGAGAAATAAGATGATATGTCTTGCAAATTTACATGGTGCTAAGGGGTAGTGAAGAAGAAGATGGAGTCACCTCAGTTTCTCCTGGGCTACGAGGGAAGAGAAAGATATTGTCAGTATATGGCTGTGAGCAAGGCCAAGGGTATGCACAGCAGAGCAAATAGCACGTGCAAAGGCCCTGAGGCAGGGAGGGCTGAGATTCAGGACACAATAAATTCAGTGTAGCTGGAGTGTTTGGGGTATGCATATGGGACGTGACTGCTGGAAAAATTTGGAGGCTTCCCTGTAATCTGCCAGTCAGAAATGTATGGGGAAGGGTGGAGGTCCCTTCCCCTCCCTTCCCAAATTTCAGCCTTCTCTGCCGAGGCTCAACTTTTCCTTTCCTGGATTTCCTGACATTTTGAGCCCTGATTTGGCTCCAGTGGGACAGAACCTGTTTCTTGCTGGTGCCAGGGCCAAGGAGAGGGCAGCTACATACAGAGGAGGGCCGAGGACATCCTGGAAGGGGTGGGCTGGATGCCTGGGAGGAAGGTGTGTGTGTGGACATGGGGCCCCAGTTCAGGCCTGGCAGACGGCTCAGTGCCTCTAGAGCCAGGGGCACGAGGAGCAGGGCAGGGGGCATGGCAGCTGAGCCCAGCCCGGGGAAATCGCTTGGCCTGTGCAGGGTGCACATGGCAGGGGAGGACTGTCCTTGAAGCTCCAGAATCTTCTCAGGGCAGATGAGACCCTGGAATGCAGGGGACAGGCCTGGAGGGGACCAGTGATGGAGGGACTGAGGGAATGAGTCACTGGGGCAGACAGAGAGATGTTGAGACCAAGGGTAAGACTGCAACAGAGAGTGAGCGGGCAAGAGTCCAAAGAGGCAGAGGAGAGAGAGAGTACAAGAGGCAGAAGGAGAAGAGAGTTGGAGAAACAGAGACAGGGATGGAAGACAGACAGAGAAATAGAGAAGGACAGAGTGACAGGAACATCACAGTCGTCACAGCCCCCGTGCTGAGTGCTCAGTGCCTGCCGGGCGCTGCATACAGCGCTTCTTCCATGTGCGCCTTACAGAAAATGGGGAGAAGGCTGGGGCAGAAGGACAGAATAAAACAACCTCAAGGATAGAAGGACCCAGAGAGGCCCAGCGGGGACAGACCTGAGCAGAGAGCTGAGTGGTTAGGTGTGGTGTCTGAGGTTTCTGTGTGCTTTAGCCTGTGGGGATGTTGGGGCTGGAGCAGGTTGGCCCCGGAGCTGAGAGGAGAGAGAACAGTGCTTGGGGAAGGGATCCCTCACAGGGATCTGTCAGACGAGATTGCCTGTCTCGGAAGGAAAGAAGCAAGGCTCTGGATCTGGGGCTGGGGGCCAAGGGCCTGCAGCAGGAGGGTGCCAGCAGGGGACTGGAGCTCTGTGCACTGCACCAAGGAAGGGTACGAGTACCCCAAACACATGGAATGAGGCTCAGAGGGGAAGTGACTTTCCTAAGGTTATACCACTGTCACTGGTGGAATAAGGACTTGAACTCAGGCCCCCCGGTGCCCAGGGCAGACCCTGTGCCTCAAGCCTTCTGCTTCACAGATAACTTTTTCCAGAAGCAGGGGAATGAATGACCCAGGCATACAGTGGGAAGCTTCCTGTGGGGGCACCGAGCCCGCCTCCTGCCCGCCTTTCCCTCTACTGCTAGGACCCTGGGGCTGCCCAAGTCTTCCTTTGGCCCTCTCCTTGACTTTGTTCCTCAGCATCTTTGCAATTCTCTTTTCTGCCTTGGAATTCCCCGGGCCCTGCCTGTTGAACTTTATGGTCCAGGTCAACTGGCACCTTTTCTAAGGCTCCTCCTGGCTCTCCCTCCAGCCTAGCCTGATTGCTCCTACCCGTCTCACTCTCTGTTGCCTGTACCCCTAGCGTGCCCAGGTGGGCAGCTTGGCGATTCCATGCCCTCCAGCCTCCTCTGTTTAGGTCTGGGAACCCTGGGGAGCCCATGAACCCACATGGGCCCTCACAGTGGTCCCCTGGGTTATGTCTTCCCAGTCATCCCCCAGCAAATTCAGAGCCACCCATCCAAGTAAGTAACCGGTTGCACAGAGATTCCCAGAGCCTTCCCTGGGAAAAGCTGGGGAGCAGGGTCTCCATTACCTGGGACATGGTGCATGGCCAATCAGGTCCGTGCCCGGGGACTGGACATTTCCCCTCCATTCATGTCAATTTTTTTCTCCCATTTTAATTGTACAGTTCAGCAATATTTATTACATTCACAAATGTGCTAACATCACCATCCATTACCAAAAATTTTTCATCACCTCAAACAGAAATTCTGTATCCATTAAGCATTAACTCCCCATTTCTCCCTCTCCCTGCCTTTGGTAACCTGTAATCTACTTTCTGTCTCTATGAATTTGCCAACTCTAGATATTTCGTATAAATGACATCATACAATTTTTTTTGTATCTGGCTTCTTTCCCTCAGCATAATGCTTTCAAGATTCATCCATTTTGTAATACATAGTAGAGCTTCAGTCCTCTTGACAGCTGAGTGATGTTCTTTGGTGTGGTTATACCTCATGTTGTTTATCTGTTCATCTGTTGGTGGACATTTGGGCTGTTTCCATCTTTTGGCTATTGTGAATGATGCTCCAGTGAACACTGGTGGACAAGTACCTGTTTGAGTCTCTGCTTTCAGCTCTCTAGGCAGTGATTCCAGCAGGAAAATGGTATCAGGCAAGGTGGAAAATCCAGTAACCCCAAGCTCTCCAGGGCCTCTCTCCCTTCCAGACCACACGACCTTTCATGGGGATTCATTCCAGTACTCTGAATTTCTGCAGGGTCTAAAGGTAAAAGGGCAGAGGTATAATTTTCCAGCTCTACAGGGCTCTGAAAAAACCTAGTCCCATCATTAAGGATTTCCCACCAATACCAGGAAACTCTGCAGGGATCAGGCTCCTGAGGGCAAAGCTTGGACCCATGCAGGTCCTCCAACATCCTCCAAGCATGGCAGATTGAAGAAGCTACTGTTACTGAAGAATCAGGTCTGAACAATTTCAGATATGGGAAGCTCCGGGGTTCTAGGAAGTGTGAGAGGCAACAAAGAAGTTTGCACAGATCTAAATTATGTAGAGAGAAATAAGAATTGGACAGGGGTATGTTTTCTCAGGTTTTTATCAGGGTGAAGTGAGGGACTCTACCCTAAAGTATGGTTGTATAGGTTGTGCACTGCACAGATTTCTTAGCCCAGGTGGCATGTGGAAGCTGAAATGCTGCCTATGCTCTTTTCACCAGTCATGTGCCAGGTGTGGGGCCACGTCTGCTCAGAGGAAGGGAGGCATACCTTTTTCTAATTTTCACAAAGGCTTCATAGGATTGTGTGTGTGTGTGTGTGTGTGTTTGTGTGTGTGTGCGCGCGCAGCTCCAGTAGATTTATCTGACCTCTGACTGGAACCAGGTCCTAAGTAGCAGTGGAAGAATTGCTTCCTGATTCCAGACCGCACCCAGAAGTGCAGATTAGGCCTGAGACCTGGAGAAATAAAAAAGTCATTACGATAAAATCCCCTAAATCTGTGAATATCTTACCTTACATGACAAAACAGATTTTGCAGATGTAAATTAAGGATTTTGAGATGAAGCGATTTTCCTAGATTATCTGGTTGGGCTATTCACATCAATTTTTAATTATACTATTCTGAGTCTGTAGAACATTGTCATGGTTCTAAGAGTCAGAACTGTACCAAATGGTGCACTCAGAGAAGTGTCCCTCCTCCACCCTACCACCCACCCCAACCCTGTGGGCGACCTAAGTCTCTCATGGTCCCTCTTGGGTTTCCTTTTCTTTCCCCCCTCCTGGATTTCCTTTTGCACAAATAGATGCACGTCTATTGCCTATCTCCCTGTCGTTCTTACATGGAAAGTAGTGACTATAGACATTTTTTTGCACATAGCCTTTTTTTTTCCCAATGTAGAAATACATCCTGGGGGAAGATGGCTGAACAGGATTAGCTGAGTTCACCCCCTGTCCTGTGGAAGGAGAGAAGGGACAGAGAAAAAAAGACGGGCACTGCAGTTCCAGGGTGTGCGTCACCAGAGAAGATCTTCTACATTATACAGGGAGGTTCTGGATGAAAAAAAATGGAGAAATGGAAACGATGAGAGCAGGCTGAGCGAGCTTGGGCGTGGCCCCTCCAGGGGCAAATGGTAGCGCGTGGGGAAGTGTGGGTCCAAAGGAGCGGACTGTCCCCACGCGCCAGGCCCCCCCTCAGCTAGCTCGGGAGATCTCTCCATGCAGCTCCACGGCCGGGAGCTCCTGCGGGGCACTCGGAGCTCGCCTCGCGCCCACCCTGCTCTGCGCAGGGACCAGCCGCCAGGCATTTTTCAGGCTGCCTCTGGGCAGGGGATGCTGAAATACCCAGCCCCACAGCCCAGAGTCATCCCAAGCAGACTCCTGGGGCCACCAGACCCATCGGATCCATAAGTGGAGTCTCTGCTGAGGTGCCCATTTCTCAGCCCCCAGCCGCAGGGGGCTCTCTGCGCGCACGGAGGTCAGCGGACCTGACCGGAGTTGCACCGGCTTACCCGGTGGTCTGGGTGAGGCGGGCCTGAGGGGAAAAGGAGGCCCCAGAGCGCCATCTGCTGGGAAGCCCTCGGTAGAGTCGTATCTCCTTGAGATCAGGGCCTTGGTTTGGCAGGAAATTACTGACAAACCAAGTGTAAAAGGGGACCTTCAAGGCAAACCTAAACAAATACAAAACCTTAGACGAGTGAAGGTAACCAACTTGCAAAACAGCCTTATTAAGATAATCAAATGCCCTGAACAGAACAAGAAAATCACAAAGCACATGAAGATTCAGGCAGATATGGCCCAGACAAATGACCAAATTAAAACACTGGAGGGGACATGGAATTTGGAACAACTAATCAATAATGTTCATAAGAACTTAAAGAATATCAGAAAGACACTGGAAGAGCACAAGAAGAATTTGAAAGAATAGACAGAAAATTAGCAGATCTCACAGAGATGAAAGATACTGTAGCCCAAATTAAAAATATACTAGAGACAAACATCAGTAGATTTGAACAGGCAGAAGAAAAAATAAGTGAGTTAGAAGACAGGAAAATTGAACTCAAGCACAAAAGAACAAATGGCAAGAAAGATGGAAAAAATGGAACGAGATTTCAGGGAAATAATTGACAACATGAAGAGCACAAATGTAAGAATCATCAGTGTCCTAGAAGAAGAAGAGAAAAGGGCTCTGGAGTTTAGTTGAAGAGATAATGGGAGAAAATTTCCCAACTCTTATATAAGATATAAATATGTAAATCAAAGGAGCCCAACAAACCCAAAATAGAATAATCCAAATAGACCTACTCCAAGACACGCATTAATCAGATTGTCAAATGTTGAAGAGAAGTAGAAAGTCCTGAAAGCAGCAAGAGAAAAGCGATTCGCTATATACTAGGGAAACCACTGAGTTCAGACTACTCGATAGGCACCATGGAGGGGAGAAGGCAGTGATGTGATACAGTTAAGATCCTGAATAAGGCTTCCCACAGAACCCACAGAGGGGGCCACGCGGTGCCAGGACTGCTCTTGCTGCAGCGTCAACGTGATGCTTACCTGATTGTGGAGGAAAACACGGAGGAAGACAGTTGTCTGCTGAAGCTGTTGACAATGCAGTCACTGGAGTTCATGAAGTTGAAAGATGTGGTTATAGATTTTACCAAGGAATAATGGGCCCTGCTGGACACATCCCAGATAAAGTTGTTCAGAGATGTGATGCTAGAGAATACCTGTCATCTTCTCTCAGTAGGATATCAGGTCTGTAGAACAGATATACCTCCCATGTTATGTCAAGGAGAGGAGCTGTGGAAAAAAGGAGTTGGATTTTTCCAAATGCAGAATTCAGCCAGGGAAGGTGGTCTTAAAAAAGTGAAATGCGAACCACGCAATATATCTGGAGGAAACACACATCTACCATCCTGTCATCGAAGCAGAATTCTCATACTCAAAAGAAAGGCATTTTA
The DNA here is from genome assembly GCF_023851605.1 of Tamandua tetradactyla. NCBI lineage: Eukaryota > Metazoa > Chordata > Mammalia > Pilosa > Myrmecophagidae > Tamandua > Tamandua tetradactyla. Next base: position 92,087,171 of record NC_135327.1, on the reverse strand, counting down.
TGTAGTGAATTACCTGAAGAGTTTACTCACAGTTCCAAAGCGGCTCAACATGTATTAACTCACAAGGAAAGGAAACCCTACTTCAGCCAGAGAATGCACATTGTGGAGAAACCTATTGAATGTCATGTATGTGGGAAAACCTTCACTCTGTGCTCTAGCCTTAGAGTACATGAGAGAATTCATACTGGAGAGAAACCTTATGAATGTAATCTATGTGGGAAAGCCTATAGAGATTTTTCATCCTTGAGAGTACATGAAAGGACTCACACTGGAGAGGAACCCTATAAAAGCCTTCATTGAAAGTTCTTCCCTCAGAAAACATGGGAGAATTCATAAGGAGAGAAACCTTATGAATGTCAGCTATGTGGTAAATGCTTCACCAGGTGTTCTGGCTTTAGAAAACATGAGAAAATTCACAAGAGAAAGAGACCATAAAAATATCACATATGTGAGGAAATCCTAGTTTATTTTGTAAACTTATACAACATGAGAATTCTAACTGGAGTGAAACCCTATAAATGCCATATATATGAAAGGCGTCAGTCAAAGTACAGACATTAGATTAACTCGCACCATAAATATTTTGAATATGGAAGAGATTTCCACCCTTGAATTATCCTTTAAACATGCTAGAGAACTCACATTGAAGAACAAACATTTGCAATAAATCTAAGAGAGGTTTTAGTCATCCTGACTACTTCCTCAATATGGGCCAGGTCATACTGGAGAGAATATCAATGTCACCTTTACAGCAAAGCATTTCATAAGAGAATCTGATGATACAATGTGAGAGAACTTATGATATACATTTAATGTAAGTGGAAGTGTCTTCATCCATTGCCCCACCTGACAGTCAGGATCTTACCAGAGTATAAAGCCCCTTTAGAAAGCCCCAGATAATTACTGCTGTAGATGATATTCTTGAAAAGTCATGCAAAATGATTTATTCACCCACCAGCATTTGTAGGGTAAGTGAAAATTCATGCCATATAAAACTCTTTCTGGATTCATAATTGAAGGCGTGTCTTCAGTGATCATTTGTTTCTTTGACATTAATATTCTTATATAGAGGAAACAATCCTAAAGTCATTTTAGAAACATGTGCATCTTGATTATGCATTAGAAGATTTGTAATGGAAATGAAATACTTCACGTGCCCTTTAGCACAAAATTCAGCAAGGAGTCAAGATTTTGAAAAAGAATTACTATTGACATTATGTAGCACTCTTATGTAAGCTTCAGTTAGACATTACTACCTATCATAACTTGCCAAACCCCAACAAAAACCATTCCAACCAATCCTAAAGAATACCTAAGGCAATATATAAGATTCTACAAATGTTCCATGCATTAGGATAACTTTCCAGAAAACTACAACCCTCAGATGGGTCCCTGGACCAGATAAGTCCTGAAATGCAGAAGTGTCAGCCTCTCCAGAACATTGGCTAGTTCCATCCCCCTTATTCCATATTATCAACAGCCCCTTCCAACATGAAAAAGTTAGAATGGGCATGGCCCAAAGACCCGTAAAGAGTGGGATAGAAAGATTAAAGGTGATAGTGGAGTTAAACAGAGAAGGTAGCGTTTAACAAACGAATTTAATTGCTGAATCATTAAACTGATATTTCTTTTAGTCTCCAGTATCTTAGAGCAGCTAAAAGAAAAAAATTAAAGTTGTGGAATTGTAACCCATACCCAAACTCATAAATCTGTTCTACAACTAATTGTTGTGCTGTGCTTGAAATTTGTTGCATTTTTGTATATATGCAATTTTTCACAAAAATGAAAAGCAAAGTTTATTGTGATGATAAAGAAAAATATTTATTCCTTTTAGCTTTCTATATTTTGAAGCAGCTCTGAGATGATGGTATGGTAGTCCATGAAAAACTCTGGGATCTGTCCTGTAGCTACTTGTTAAAGAGTGCTTTGAAAACTTGATTTTCTCTTTCTTTGCTTTGTATATATGCTCTATTATACAATAAAAAAAGTTAAAACAAAAAAACGAGAAATGATCCATCTATATGCTACTTATAAGAGATTCATCTTAGATCTGAGGTTACAAATAGATTCAAAGTGAAAGGATGGAAAAAGATATTCTATGCAAGCTATAACAAAAAGAAAGCAGGAGTAACTATATTAATATCAAATAAAATAGACTTTAAATGTAAAGACGTCATAAGAGACAAGGAAGGACACTACATATTAATAAAAGGGGCAATTCACCAAAAGAAATAACAGTCATAAATGTTTATGCTCCCAATCAAGGAGCTCCAAAGTACATGAGGAGAACATTGGCAAAACTGAAGGGAGCAATACATGTTTCAACAATAATAGTGGGGGACTTCAATACACCATTCTCTTCTATAGACAGAACAACCAGAGTATCAACAAAGAAATAGAAAACTTAAACAAGGTGATAAACTAATTAGTCCTAATAGCCATAGCCATATATTAGGACTAATTAGTAGCCATATATTAGGACTAATTAGTCCAAAGCACCAGGGTATATATTCTTTTCTAGTGCACGTAGAACATTCTCCAGGATAGATCATATGCTGGGACATAAAACAAGTGTTTATAAAAACTCTATTAAGATTGAAATTATTCAAAGCACTTTCTCTGATCACAATGCAATGAAGTTGGAAATTAATAACCAGCAAAGATCCAGAAGTTTCACAAATACATGGAGATCAAACAACACATTCTTAAGTAATCAGTGGGTCAAAGAAGAAATTGCTAGAGAAATCAGTAAATATCTGGAGATGAATGAAAATTGTAATACAACATATCAGAACTTATGGCATGTGGCAAAGGTAGTGCTGAGAGGAAAATTTATTGCCCTAAATGCTTATATTAAAAAAGAAGAAAGCAAAAATCAAGGACTTAACTGCTCACCTGGAGGAACTAGAGAAAGAACAGCAAACTAACCCCAGAGCAAAAAAAGAGAAGAGAAATAACAAAGATTGACACAAAAATAAATGAACTGGAGAGAAAAAAAATAGAAAGAATCCACAAAACCAAAAGTTGTTTCTTAGAGAAAATAAAATTGAGGGACCCGTAGCTAGACTGACAAAGAAAAAAATAGAAAGAAAAAAAAAGAGAGATGTAAATAAACAAAATCAGAAATGAGAGGGTTGGTTTGTTACAGGGGACTCTGAATTTAAAAAAAAAACATGTTAAGAGAATAAGACTATGAGCAGCTAGACACCAAAACACTAGATAACCGAGATGAAATGGACAAATTCCTAGAAACACATGAACAACCTGCACTGACTCCAGAAGTAATAGAAGAGCTCAATAAACCAATTACAAATAAAGAAATCATCAATTAGTCTTTTCTACAAAGAAAAGCCCAGGACCAGATGGTTTCACAGGGGAATTTTATCAAACATTCCAAAGAGAACACCAATCTTGCCAAAACTTTTCCAAAAATTTTGAGGAAAAAGGAACCCTACCTAAATCGTTTTATGAAGTTAACATCACTCTAATGCCAAAACCAGATAAAGATGCTACAAGAATGGAAAACTATAGGTTAATCTCCCCAATGAATGAAGATGCAAAAATTCTTAACAAAATATGAGCAAATCTAATCCAATGACACATTAAAATAACTACACATCACAACCAAGTGGGGTTTATACCAGGAATGCTAGGGTGGTTCAACACAAGAAAATCAATGTAATATGGCATACTAACAAATCAAATGGAAAAAAATCTCATGAGCATATTGATTGATAATCAGAGACTCAACTTAGATACGTATAATTTGGACAAAATTATATCTGTATAACCCTGACAAAATTCAACATCTTTTTCTGATAAAAACACTTCAAAACATGGGAACCAAAGGAAACTTCCTCAATATCATAAAGGGCATGTATGAAAAACTCATATCCAGCATAATACTTAATGGTGGGAGATTGAAAGCATTCTGCTTAAGAAAGGATGCCCATTGTCACCACTATTATTCAACATTGTACTAGAAGTTCTAGCTAGAGTGATCAAGCAGGAGAAAGGAATAAAAGGCATTCAAATAGGAAAGGAAAAGAAGTAAAACTTTCATTATTTACTAATGACATGATCTTATACTTGGAAAATCCTGATGAACCCAATGTGGTTGAACTTAAAAATGTAAGGGACAGACAGAAGGGAAGGTAGTTCATTAGTGGGGCTATAAGTAACATTGCCATATTGAAGGTGAATAAGATTGAAAGGAGTTGTATAGTCATGTATCCCATTGATTGACTCTACAATTATATATAAGCTCTTGCACAAACTACTTCATAGATTTGATTCTATTGACAAAGAGTCAACAATAGAGGGTATGGGGGGAAAGTAACAGTGCATGATATGGCCTATGGTTAACAGGAAGACATCAACAGTACCATGGCAATACCAGGTCTACATAATTGGGGTGGAGGGACAAGTGATAAGGGGAAGTTTAGATTTGATATTTGGTGAGGCTGTGTTTACTGGTTCTTTATCTTTTCAGACCAATGAAAATTGTCTAAAATTGAGAGTGCTGATGATTGTACAACAAAGTGAGGATACTGTAAAACATGGACTTTTTATTTTGGACATTATCCATGATGCCCAATAGATGGAGGGGGATAAAGGGTACAATGACAGAGAAGCAGGAAGGTGAGTTGTGATGTATACACGTGAGTGACTACAAAAAAGAACAAAGCCATGAACAGGCAACAAAGTGAATGAAACTTGGGGACATTATGTTGTGCAAAATAAGCCAGAAACAAAACAACAAATATGTTATGGATCTCTTTTAGAAAATACAAGAAAATTGGAGCCTGGATTGGAAGCTCTTACAGCAGTCGCATTTAGTCCAGAGTTGTAAGTGTATTTCTAGATTCTTAGATGCCAGGCTATATGCATATAAGCTGATATTTCCCTGGAATTTTGGGTACCTCTGTGATACCTAAGACTCAGAGTTGGAGTTCTGCAGCTCTGAAAGTCAGCATTGCTACATACAACTGTTAAATGAACTGAAAAAAGAGATCAGGCTTCAATTAGAGATAAAAACGAAGCCAATTTGGTAGGGACTAAGGTAAATTAGAACAAGGGCAAAGGATGATATTGTATGTATTTTAGAGCTTCACCTATTGCATGAGACCAAAGGAAGAGAGGTTTATTGTGTCTAGAATCTAAATCTTCTGTAACACACAATCTAAATCAACCTCCCTGGGTAGGTCATTTAAACAGCCCAAACACAAGGAGCCCAGAATGGGAGTGAAGCCTTGTAATTTTGTATGGCTTAATATAATACCTGGATACATCCCAGACTATGGATAGCTGATAATTTAAAAAGTATTGGCTGTGGGATTAACAATGCCATCCTGACCAAAAGAGGGAAAAGAAGTGTAACAAATGAGGTATTGGTGGTTGAGCGAGTTGAAATAGAGTTGAGAAGCTACACTGTAGGTCACTCTTATGGAAGCTTCAATTAGACATTGCTACTTATCATAACTTGCTGAACCCCAAGCAAATCCATTCCTGCCAATCCTGAAGAATATCTAGGGCATTATACAAGGTTCTACAAAGTTTCCATGCAGTAGGGGAACTCTCCAAACCTACGGCCTCCAGATGGGTCCCTGGACCAGATAAGTCCTAAAATGCTCAGGGGCCAGCCCTTCTAGAATATCAGCTATATCCATTCCCTGTCCCATGTTATCAACAACCCTTTCAAACATGGTGGAGGGTGGGGGGACTGGGATGGGCATGGCCCAGATACCCCTGGGGAGTGGAAGAGGGATCGGGGGTGATGGTGGAGTTGTACAGAGAGGGTCGATTTGACAGGTGAATATGAGTGCTGAATCATTATACTGATGTTTCTTTTGGCCTCTGGTGCCTTAGAGCAGCTGGAGGCGAGAGCCTGGAATTGTGGAATTGTGACCTGTGCTGGACTCTGAAGTCTGTTCTACAGCCAAGTGTTGAGATGTAGTTTGAAATTTATTGCTTTTGTGTATATATGTTATTTAAAGAGAAAGAGGAGTATAACAGAGAAGATAGGATTTAACAAATAGGTATGATTTCCGAATCATTATATTGATATTTCTGTTAGTCTCCAGTGTCTTGGAAAAGCTAGAAGGAAAAATGAAAAATCTGGAAACTGTGACCCATACCAAACTTTAAAATCTGTTCTATAACTACTTGTTAAAATGTGCTTGGAAATTTATTGCTTCTTTGTATACATGCTATATTTCACAATTAAAAAAACAGTATTGGTACAGTCCCTTGAGGGACTAGAGAAAATATGTGGAACTACTAAACTTTCCCACCTGGGAACCCCCTGGTTCTCTCTCAAACATGAGGGACTCCCAAGAACATAGGCCAAGCCCTTGATTCTGAGGTTTGCCCTAATGGAACTTATTTTTGTAGTGGAGAAGCTAAGACTACCCATAATTATGCCTAAGAGTTGCTTCTAGGAAACTTCTTTTGTTGCTGAGATGTGGGCTTTCTCTAAGCCCAACTCTGCAAGGAAAATCATTGGCCTCCCCCCTTTCATGGAATATTACTCCCATGGATGAGCCTGGCCCTGGCACCTTGGGATCAACAATGCCTACCTGACCAAAAGGGGGAAAAGAATGGTAATAAAATAAGGTATTGGTGGCTAAGAGCGTTCAAATGGAGTCAAGAAGCTATTCTGGAGGCTACTCTCATGCAGGCTTTAGCTAGATATTGGTGTTTATCATGGTTTCCCAAACCCCAACCAATGTCATTCCTGTTAACCCTAAAGAATATCTAGGGCTTTAGCTGAGTTCTACAAAAGTTACACACACTAAATTTACTTTTCAGAAACTTAAAACCTTCAGATGGTTCCCAGGCCAGGTATTTCCTGAAACCCAGAGGTACCCATCTCTCCAAGAATATCAATCCAATTCCATTCCCCTACCCCATATTGTTGATACCCCTTTTCCACATGAAAAAGTTAAAATGGGCATAGTTCAAATATTCCTAAAGATTTGGACAAGGATCAAAGGAGAAGGAGGAATTATAACAGAGAAGTTAGGAGTTAACAAATGATTATGACTACTGAATCATTACATTGATATTTCTGTTTAGTCTCCAGTGTCTTTTTTTATTAATTAAAGAATAAAAAGAAATTAACACAACATTTAGAAATCATTCCATTCTACATATGCAATCAGTAATTCTTAACATCATCACATAGATGCATGATCATCATTTCTTAGTACATTTCCATTGATTTAGGAAAAGAACTAGCAAAACAACAGAAAAAGATATAGAATGTTAATATACAGAAAAAAATAAAAAAATAATAATAGTTAAAAAAAAAAGAAAAGGAAAAAGAAAAAAAAGACAAACAAACAAACAGACAGACAAAAAAAAAAAAAAACACCTATAGCTCAGATGCAGCTTCATTCAGTGTTTTAACATGATTACTTTACAATTAGGTATTATTGTGCTGTCCATTTTTGAGTTTTTGTATCTAGTCCTGTTGCACAGTCTGTATCCCTTCAGCTCCAATTACCCATTATCTTACCCTGTTTCTAACTCCTGCTGGACTCTTACCAATGACATATTCCAAGTTTATTCTCGAATGTCGGTTCACATCAGTGGGACCATACTGATGGTTTTTGGCTAGACTCACTCAGCATAATGTTCTCTAGGTCCATCCATGTTATTACATGCTTCATAAGTTTATTCTGTCTTAAAGCTGCATAATATTCCATCGTATGTATATACCACAGTTTGTTTAGCCACTCGTCTGTTGATGGACATTTTGGCTGTTTCCATCTCTTTGCAATTGTAAATAACGCTGCTATAAACATTGGTGTGCAAATGTCCGTTTGTGTCTTTGCCCTTAAGTCCTTTGAGTAGATACCTAGCAATGGTATTGCTGGGTCGTATGGCAATTCTATATTCAGCTTTTTGAGGAACCGCCAAACTGCCTTCCACAGTGGTTGCACCATTTGACATTCCCACCAACAGTGGATAAGTGTGCCTCTTTCTCCGCATCCTCTCCAGCACTTGTCATTTTCTGTTTTGTTGATAATGGCCATTCTGGTGGGTGTGAGATGATATCTCATTGTGGTTTTGATTTGCATTTCTCTAATGGCCAGGGACATTGAGCATCTCTTCATGTGCCTTTTGGCCATTTGTATTTCCTCTTCTGGTAGGTGTCTGTTCAAGTCTTTTTCCCATTTTGTAATTGGGTTGGCTGTCTTTTTGTTGTTGAGTTGGACAATCTCTTTATAAATTCTGGATACTAGACCTTTATCTGATATGTCGTTTCCAAATATTGTCTCCCATTGTGTAGGCTGTCTTTCTACTTTCTTGATGAAGTTCTTTGATGCACAAAAGTGTTTAATTTTGAGAAGCTCCCATTTATTTATTTCCTTCTTCAGTGCTCTTGCTTTAGGTGTAAGGTCCATAAAACCGCCTCCAATTGTAAGTTTCATAAGATATCTCCCTACATTTTCCTCTAACTGTTTTATGGTCTTAGACTTAATGTTTAGATCTTTGATCCATTTTGAGTTAACTTTTGTATAGGATGTGAGATACGAGTCTTCTTTCATTCTTTTGCATATGGATATCCAATTCTCTAGGCACCATTTATTGAAGAGACTGTTCTGTCCCAGGTGAGTTGGCTTGACTGCCTTATCAAAGATCAAATGTCCATAGATGAGAGGGTCTATATCTGAGCACTCTATTCGATTCCATTGGTCGATATATCTACCTTTATGCCAATACCATGCTGTTTTGACCACTGTAGCTTCATAATATGCCTTAAAGACTGGCAGCGCGAGACCTCCAGCTTCGTTTTTTTTCCTCAAGATGTTTTTAGCAATTTGGGGCACTCTGCCCTTCCAGATAAATTTGCTTATTGGTTTTTCGATTTCTGAAAAATAAGTTGTTGGGATTTTGATTGGTATTGCATTGAATCTGTATATCAATTTAGGTAGGATTGACATCTTAACTATATTTAGTCTTCCAATCCATGAACACGGTATGCCCTTCCATCTATTTAGATCTTCTGTGATTTCTTTTAACAGTTTTTTTGTAGTTTTCTTTATATAGGTTTTTTGTCTCTTTAGTTAAATTTATTCCTAAGTATTTTATTCTTTTAGTTGCAATTGTAAATGGGATTCGTTTCTTGATTTCCCCCTCAGCTTGTTCATTACTAGTGTATAGAAACACTACAGATTTTTGAATGTTGATCTTGTAACCTGCTACTTTGCTGTACTCATTTATTAGCTCTAGTAGTTTTGTTGTGGATTTTTCCGGGTTTTCGACGTATAGTATCATATCGTCTGCAAACAGTGATAATTTTACTTCTTCCTTTCCAATTTTGATGTCTTGTATTTCTTTTTCTTGTCTAATTGCTCTGGCTAGAACCTCCAACACAATGTTGAATAATAGTGGTGATGATGGGCATCCTTGTCTTGTTCCTGATCTTAGGGGGAAAGCTTTCAATTTTTCCCCATTGAGGATGATATTAGCTGTGGGTTTTTCATATATTCCCTCTATCATTTTAAGGAAGGTCCCTTGTATTCCTATCCTTTGAAGTGTTTTCAACAGGAAAGGATGTTGAATCTTGTCAAATGCCTTCTCTGCATCAATTGAGATGATCATGTGATTTTTCTGCTTTGATTTGTTGATATGGTGTATTACATTAATTGATTTTCTTATGTTGAACCATCCTTGCATACCTGGGATGAATCCTACTTGGTCATGATGTATAATTCTTTTAATGTGATGTTGGATACGATTTGCTAGAATTTTGTTGAGGATTTTTGCATCTATATTCATTAGAGAGATTGATCTGTAGTTTTCTTTTTTTTGTAATATCTTTGCCTGGTTTTGGTATGAGGATGATGTTGGCTTCGTAGAATGAATTAGGTAGTTTTCCCTCCACTTCGATTTTTTTGAAGAGTTTGAGGAGAGTTAGTACTAATTCTTTCTGGAATGTTTGATAGAATTCACATGTGAAGCCATCTGGCCCTGGACTTTTCTTTTTAGGAAGCTTTTGAATGACTGATTCAATTTCTTTACTTGTGATTGGTTTGTTGAGGTCATCTATTTCTTCTTGAGTCAAAGTTGGTTGCTCATGTCTTTCCAGGAACCCGTCCATTTCATCTAAATTGTTGTATTTATTAGCGTAAAGTTGTTCATAGTATCCTGTTATTACCTCCTTTATTTCTGTGAGGTCAGTAGTTATGTCTCCTCTTCCATTTCTGATCTTATTTATTTGCATCCTCTCTCTTCTTCTTTTTGTCAATCTTGCTAAGGGCCCATCAATCTTATTGATTTTCTCATAGAACCAACTTCTGGTCTAATTGATTTTCTCTATTGTTTTCATGTTTTCAGTTGCATTTATTTCTGCTCTAATCTTTGTTATTTCTTTCCTTTTGCTTGCTTTGGGATTAGTTTGCTGTTCTTTCTCCAGTTCTTCCAAGTGGACAGTTAATTACTGAATTTTTGCCTTTCTTCTTTTCTGATATAGGCATTTAGGGCAATAAATTTCCCTCTTATCACTGCCTTTGCTGCGTCCCATAAGTTTTGATATGTTGTGTTTTCATTTTCATTCGCCTCGAGGTATTTACTAATTTCTCTTGCAATTTCTTCCTTGACCCACTCGTTGTTTAACAGTGTGTTGTTCAGCCTCCACGTATTTGTGAATTTTCTGGCACTCCACCTATTATTGATTTCCAACTTCATTCCTTTATGATCCAAGAAAGTGTTGTGTATGATTTCAATCTTTTTAAATTTGTTAAGACTTGCTTTGTGACCCAGCATATGGTCTATTTTTGAGAATGATCCATGAGCACTTGAGAAAAAGGTGTATCCTGCTGTTGTGGGATGTAATGTCCTATAAATGTCTGTTAAGTCTAGCTCATTTATAGTAATATTCAGATTCTCTATTTCTTTACTGATCCTCTGTCTAGATGTTCTGTCCATTGATGAGAGTGTGGAATTGAAGTCTCCAACTATTATGGTGTATGTGTCTATTTCCCTTTTCAGTGTTTGCAGTGTATTCCTCACATTCGGGGCATTCTGGTTCGGTGCATAAATATTTATGATTATTATGTCTTCTTGTTTAATTGTTCCTTTTATTAGTAGATAGTGTCCTTCTTTGTCTCTTTTAACTGTTTTACATTTGAAGTCTAATTTGTTGGATATTAGTATAGCTACTCCTGCTCTTTTCTGGTTGTTATTTGCATGAAATATCTTTTCCCAACCTTTCACTTTCAACCTATGTTTATCTTTGGGTCTAAGATGTGTTTCCTGTAGACAGCCTATAGAAGGATCCTGTTTTTTAATCCATTCTGCCAGTCTATGCCTTTTGATTGGGGAATTCAGTCCATTAACATTTAGTGTTATTACTGTTTGGGTAATACTTTCCTCAACCATTTTGCCTTTTGTATTATATGCATCATATCTGGTTTTCCTTCTTTCTACACTCTTCTCCATACCTCTCTCGTCTGTCTTTTCGTATCTGACTCTAGTGCTCCCTTTAGTATTTCTTGCAGAGCTGGTCTCTTGGTCACAAATTCTCTCAGCGACTTTTTGTCTGAGAATGTTTTAATTTCTCCCTCATTTTTTTTTTTTTTTTTTTAAAGGAAAGACAGAGAGAAGGAAGGAAGGATAGAAGGAAGGAAGGAAGGAAGAAAGGGAAACATTTTTAAACATTTTCTGGTTTTATTGTATTCTGTTTCTCCGTTTTTGTTACATGGGCTGGGGCCGGGAATCGAACCGAGGTCCTCCGGCATAGCAGGCAAGCACCTTGCCTGCTGAGCCACCGCGGCCCGCCCTCTCCCTCATTTTTGAAGGACAATTTTGCTGGATATAGAAGTCTTGGTTGGCAGTTTTTCTCTTTTAGTAATTTTAATATATCATCCCACTGTCTTCTAGCTTCCATGGTTTCTGCTGAGAAATCTACACATAGTCTTATTGGGTTTCCCTTGTATGTGATGGATTGTTTTTCTCTTGCTGCTTTCAAGATCCTCTCTTTCTCTTTGACCTCTGACATTCTAACTAGTAAGTGTCTTGGAGAATGCCTGTTTGGGTCTATTCTCTTTGGGGTGCGCTGCACTTCTTGGATTTGTAATTTCAGGTCTTTCATAAGAGTTGGGAAATTCTCAGTGATAATTTATTCCATTAGTTTTTCTCCTCATTTTCCCTTCTCTTCTCCTTCTGGGACACCCACAACACGTATATTTATGCACTTCATATTGTCCTTCAGTTCCCTGATGTTCAAATTTTTCCATTCTTTTCCCTATAGTTTCTGTTTCTTTTTGGAATTCAGGTGTTCCATCCTCCAAATCACTAATTCTATCTTCTGTCTCTTTAAATCTGTCATTGTAGGTATCCATTGTTTTTTCCATCTTTTCTACTTTGTCATTCACTTCCATAAGTTCTGTGATTTGTTTTTTCAGTTTTTCTATTTCTTCTTTTTGTTCAACCCACGTCTTCTTCATGTCCTCCCTCAATTTATTGATTTCATTTTTGAAGAGGTTTTCCATTTCTGTTCGTATATTCAGCATTAGTTGTCTCAGCTCCTGTATCTCATTTGAACTATTGGTTTGTTCCTTTGACTGGGCCATATTTTCAATTTTCTGAGGGTGATCCGTTATCTTCTGCTGGCGTCTGGGCATTTAATCAGATTTCCCTGGGTGTTGGACCCAACAGGTTGAAGGATTTTTCTGTGAAATCTCTGGGTTCTGTTTTTCTTATCCTGCCCAGTAGGTGGCTCTCGTGGCACTCATTTGTCTGCGGGTCCCACCAGTAAAAGGTGCTGTGGGTCCTTTAACTTTGGAAAACTCTCACCGTGGGGGAGGTTCGCCAGCCGAAGCGGCTTGGAGGAGTGCCAATTTGAATCTCCCAGCCGGCCTGGGGATCCGAACGCGGGGAAGGTCACCGGCCGCCGCATCCCGGGAGAGCACCTGTCCAAATCTCCCAGCTGGGCCCGGGGCGCCAAGCATGGCGGAAGGGCACCAGCTGCCGTGGCCCGGGTGAGTGCACCATTCCCAGCCGGACTGGGAAGCCACGTGTTTGGAAAGGACCCCGGTCACCGTTCTCCGCAGCCTGGGGATCTCTGATCCAATTCTCCCAGCTGGTCCGGGGGGCCACATGTGGGGTAGGGGTGGCGCCAGCCACCACGGCTTGAGGGGACCGCCTGTCCAATTCTCCCAGCCGGCCCGGGAAGGAGGGAGGGAGGGACTCCGGCCGCCTGCCGCCCCAGCCCGGGGAAGCCTGCGCCCCTTGGCGATCTCACCGGAGCGGGTTCTCCCAGCCAGTCAGCCGTTCCAGAATGGGGTACGCTGTCTTTTTGATCTCTGTCATGGCTCCGGGAGCTGTTCTGTATCGTTTCTACTCCCCTAGTAGCTGTTCTGGAGGAGGAACTAAGACCTGCGCATCTTACTAAGCCGCCATCTTCTCCGGAAGTCTCCAGTGTCTTTAAGCAGCTAGAAGGAAAATTCTGAAGTTGTAGAACTGTAACCCATACTAAACTTTGAAATCTGTTCTCTAACTACTTGTTAAAAACATTCTTTAAAATTTATTGCTTTTTTTGTATATGTATTGCACAATAAATATGTTTATATATATATATATATATATATATATATATATATATATATCCTGGAAGTCACTCCCAACAGTTCTTCCTTTCTTAGCTGCCTGGTCCTTCACTGTGTGGCTGTTCCACAGTTTAGCCATCATTCCCCTCTGGGCATTCAGGTTGTTTCTGTTCATGAGGATACTTCTAGGTCACCCTCTTTTCAAATGCTCCAGCCTTTGACTTTGTTGATGGAGCCCTCACAGCTGGGCTTTAGAGCTTATGGCAGAAAAAGCCAAAAAGACAAAAGGCTGTTAGCTTTCATAGCATGTGCACATTCTTAGTCTGCTTCAAAGATTTCCTACCACTGACACCCACCTCCCACATCCTCTCCTCTCTTGCTTAAACTCCTACTATTTGGATGTAGTCTATACACCCTATGGGAAGGGCACAAAAAATGTCAAGATTGGTGATTCAAAGGATACAAGGCAGGGGCATTTGCCCATTGGTTCTCTGTTCCCATTGTTTAGAATCACTTCAATAGATCTTAAACCCCATACCTCTGGGCTAAGCCTATAGTGAGCATGGGTGGAGGGAGAGTTGCTGCAGTTTCAGAGAGAATCCTGAGGTGGAAAAGTGAAGAGACATGCACCTGCAGACACAGTCTGTCAGCAGGCACAGAACTGTCAGCACAGTGCAGCAGAGTAGGGTCTAGGGCTGTGATGGCTAGTACTGACAGTGAGGGCAAGCAAACTGGTCTCATTTTATGGTTCATCTTCTATCTCCCAGAGAACAGTGTGGGTGTTTTTAAAGGTTTTCTTCTCCCTAGACCATCTGTTTCCTCCATATTGCTTCCTCTACCTATTAGGCTTTTCTTATATGTATGGCGATCCTCAGCTGTCCACTCAAACTTGGAGTGGTGCACTACAATGTTCATCAGACACTCTGTCCTCATAGGGAGCCAATTTGGTGGGGCTATTTGTTTCTTGAATCATTTTTCTTGGATAGATTGGATTCTCCGGAGATAACTTTTCTATTTTCCTGCCAGGGAATAAAACCCCTAGCTCCCAGGAGTAAGGGAGGATGGCTGGGGCAACAGTGTATTTAGCATTAAATCTTCAGTTAATCCTTTTATTTCCAGGAGAGTGCCTCTATCCTCAACTGTGCCTGGTGGTCCTCAGTTCAGACCCCCTCTCTAAGGAACATATCTCCAGTTCTGGGTGGAATGGGCAAGAAGCACCTGTGGTACTGGGATGATGGGTGAGGCATGAGTGCCTGGCTGCTTCTTAAATGGCTGTCAACAGTCCTCTTGTTTTGAATCCACCGTCACCTCTCACTCCCATGCTTTCCAGAAGTAGCCAGTCCAATCTCAGAAGCTCCCTAAAGTAAATTAGGTTCTTTATCAACTCTTACCACTGTGGAATCACAGTGTGGCTTTCCTACATCTGCTGTTAATCACCACTCATCAGTCGGCTTTCCAGCTTTCAAAATGTTGTTGTGATTGTCTCTTCTCCCATTTGTCCCTGTGGATTTATGTGGGTTTTGTGTGTGTGCGTGTGCATGGGCAGGCACTGGGGAATGAATGGATTTATGGCTTTAAAATAATGTTTCCTTCCATTTTTAGAGGGGTTTCAGGAGGGGCAGTGCTAAAACATGTCCAATCTGCCATCTTTGATTGAAAAGTCCATCTGTTTTTCAGATATTTTAAATAACTCACTCCTAAATTAGAGGCTTTGAGCCAAAAAATAATTTATTATTGCTCACGATTCTGTGAATTGGCTGAGCAGTACTGCTGGTCAGGGCTGCTTTGGTTACTCTCCGCGTTGAGTTGGTGTCCTGGCTGGTGATCCAGTGTGTCCCCGCTCACACGTCTGGCCATCAGCTGTCAGCTGTGGCAGTGGGCATCATATGGCCATCACTATCCAGCCAGTCAGCCTGGGATTTCCCATATGGGGTGCCCAAGAGCAGCAAGAGACAGAACAAATCTCAGTGTGCAAGCACTTTCCAAGTCTCTGCTTGCATCACTTTTGCTAATGTTGCACTGGGTAAAGCAAGTTTCATGGCCTAGCCTGGATTCAAGGTTGGGGATGGGGGGAGGGGGAGAATCGTCTCTACCACTTGATGGGAAGAACGGCAAAGTCAATTTAAAGACATATGGCCACTGAGAAGGGAAAAATTGTGGCCGTTTTTGTAATCTATCCTACTCTGGTACATCCTTTGTGAATTCTTAATGTTTCTTCCTGAAGCACTAAGTTGTTTGATGATGACCCATTTGAAATCCATTTGAAATGTAAAGAAGAAAATAAAGCCTTTAGATTTTGTGGCTTCAAGAACCTCTTAGCAAAGGGTGAAAGCTGTAGCAGCAAGAAGTCAATAATGATATGTTTCACTTATTTAATTCATTTATTCAGCATATACTTTTTGAGTATCTACTATGTGCTGGGCACTGGGGATACAGATATGAACTGGGGAGACGAGTTCCTAGCACTGTTAGAATTTATATTCCAGTGCAGAAAGCATATGGAGACAGCAAATGAATCCTATGTAACATAAAGGAAATAAAGGGGGGTACACAATAGTGAATGAACAGGGAAAGGAGGGTGTGTCATTGTCAAGTTCATGTGTCAACTTGATCAGTGGTGGTTCCCAGTCATCTGGCTGGGCGAGCACTGGCCTGTCTGTGAGGATATGTCTGAATATGAGGATATTTCATGGATTTAAGTCATGACCACGTTGGCTGCATCTACAGTTGATTGTGTTTGTAATCAGCTAAGGGGAGTGTCTTCTACAATGAGTGATAATTAATCTAATCACTGGAAGGCTTTTAAGGAAGATTCAGAAGAGACAGTTGTTCTTCCTGCTTCTACTGATGAGCCTCTCCTGTGGATTTCATCCAGACTCTTTGTTGGAGTCACCAGCTTCATAGACTGCTGTACAGATTTGGACTCTTCCATCCCCACGGGTTCTCCAGCCAGCTTCTCCTGAGAGTTCGTTGTGGACTTCATTGGAGTTAGCAGCTTGTTGCCTGCCCTACAGACCTTGGATTCTACATTCCCATGGTTACGTGAAACACTTATATCTACGGATATCTCTTGCTGATTCTGTTTTCATAGAGAACCCTAGCTCATACAAGTTGGAAGGAGGGAGAATCTACTCTAGGTAGGCAGGGCAGGTTCAGGCATTGTTTGAGCTGAGATGTGGAGCAAAAGGTGGTGGTGAGAGGGGCCTCCCTCCCTCTTTCCTCCTCCCCTCTTTGCTTCCTGGCTTCACCTCTTGATTTCTAAATGGTGCTTCTCAAACTCCAATGCACGTGAGGATCAACCTGGGGATCTTGCTAAAAGATCAGGCTCTGATCCAGCAGTTCTGCACTGGGGCCTAAGATTCTGCATTTCTAACAGGCTCTGGTGATGTCAGTGCTATTGGTCTGTGGACCACACTTTACATGGCAAAAGCCTTGATGGAGCACTGACCCTTCTCAGACCCAGAAATTCCAAATTCAGGAAAGGGCATGAGATGGAGGTGGGTGGAGGGAGAAGGAAAAAAGGCTCTGATCTCATTTTGCCTCCAGAGCAGCCTGGGACACTCAGCCAACTCAGTTGTCTGCCCCACCCTTGAAAGGGGAGTGAGTATGACAGCATCACATTCCCCTCATGAGGAACACAGAATTGATGTTTGTGGGATTGTGGGCCCCATTTTCAGAGGGGGACAGTGAGCCCAGGGAAAAGAAAGGGCTCACCCAAGAGCACAGTGAGTGAGGGTGTTTTAGTTTGTTAAGGCTGGCAGAATGCAATATATTAGAAACAGAACAGCATTTTTTTTTGGCATGGGCAAGAACTGGGAATCAAACCTGGGTCTCCGGCATGACAGGCAAGAATTCTGCTATCAAGCCACTGTCGTACTGCTCAGAATGGCTTTTAAAAAGGGAATTTATTAAGTTGCGATTTCATTGTTCTAAGACTGTGAAAATGTCCAAATTAAGGCACCAACAAGAGGTTACCTTCACTGAGGAAAGGTTGATGCCATCCTGAACACCTCTGTCAGCTGGGAGTCCATGTGGCTGGCATCTGCTGGGGTCTTTGGCTTCTGGACACCTCTCATCTGGAAAGGCACATGGCAATGTCTGCTAGCTTTCTCTTCCTGCTTCTTTAATGGTTTCCCGGGGGTGTTTTCTTTCATCTCCAAAGGTCTCTGGCTCTGTGGGCTCTGTTGACTCTAAAACTTTTTCCAAAATGGTTTCCTCTTAAAGGGCGCCAGTAAGCAAACCCCACCTTGAATGGGTGGAGACATGTTTCCATAGAAACACCTTGTCAAAAGTAACCACCTACAATTGGGTGGGCCACATTTCCATGGAAAAAATAAAAATGCTCCCACCCAGAAAGTCTCCCTGGTGGCATGGGAGATGACTTCCAGGGATGAGTCTGTCCCTAGCACCATGAGATCAAAAATGCCATCATGACCAAAAGAGGGAAAAGAAGTGTAACTAACAAGGTGTCAATGGCTGAGAGAGTTCAAATGGAGTAGAGAAGCTACTCTGGAGGTTGCTCTTATACAAGCTTCAGTTAGACCTTGCTACCTATCATAACATGCCAAACCCCAACCAGAACCATTCCAACTAATCCTAAAAAATACCTAGGGCAATATACAAGATTCTACAAATATTCCATGCACTAGGGTAACTTTCCAGAAACCTACAACCTCCAGATGAGTCCCTGGACCAGATAAGTTCAGAAACCTAGAAGGCCCAGCCTCTCTAGAACATCAGCTAGTTCCATTTCCCTATCCCATATTTTGGGCAGTGCCTTCCAACATGAAAAAGTTAGACTGGCCATAGCCCAAGTACCCCTAAAGAGTGAGAGAAAGATCAAAGGTGATGGTGGAGTTATACAGAAAAGGTAGGGTTTAACAAATGAATATGATTGCTAAATCATTAAATTGATATTTCTTTTAGTTTCCAGTATCTTAGAGCAGCTAGAAATAAAAACCTAAAATTGTGGAATTGTAACCCATACCAAACTCTGAAATCTGTTTTACAACTAATTGTTGTCCTGTGCTTTGAAATTTATTGCTTTTTTTGTATATATGTTATTTTTAGCAAAAAAGAAAAAGAAAAGCCGATTGTGATGATAAAAAAATTTATTTCTTTTAGCCTTCTATATTTTGGAGCAGCTAGAAGGAAAAATCTGAGATGATGGTATGATAGCCCATGACAAACTCTGGGATCTGTCCTGTAACTACTTGTTGAAGAGTGCTTTGAGAACTATTGCTTTTTCCTTTCTTTGCTTTGTATATATGTTATATTATACAATGAAAAAGTTAAAAAAAAAAAAAAGAGATCCCCCCCAGCAATATTGAATGAGGATTAAAGAACAAGGCTTTTCTGGGGTGCAGGACAGTTTCAAACCAGCACAGAGGGTAACAGAACCAAGACTAGATACCATGTCTCTTACTCATTCCTTTTTGTAAAAACATTTATTGAAATAAAAACAAAAACAAACAAACACAAAGAACCATTTATTGAATACCTGCTCTGCAGTAGCCTCTGCACACAAAGCTTATACCCACTGTCTCCAAGGAGCTCACTGGTTGGTGGAGAAGACACAAACCTACATAAAATGCTGGGGCTCGGAGGCAGAAGGACAAGTTAGGGGTCAGGGTGGTGATGGGACTATGAGAGCCGCTGGGTGGATCTGAGAGCTGTTTAGGAGGCAGCTCAAGAGGCCTGAGTGAGTGGGGCTGGGGACAGAGGATGAGAGAGGAAGGAGACATGATGACACCCTGGTGCCCAGTTTGGGAGGGCGACATGGTAGGAGAAGCAGATTTGAGCAGAGACAGGGAATTTGGCTTTGGGCCTGCTAAGTTTGAGGGGCTGAGGGCCAGGCAAATGGAGGAGGTAGACCCTGTAGTCAGAGGGCAGGAGAGTGAGCAGGGCTGAAATAGAGGTGCGGGTTGCTCCATGGATGAGCTAGAAGGAATGAGGGATTCTTGGACTGCTCCCAATCACGCACTAGTAGAGGCAGTGCAGAAGGATCTGTCTGTGATGATGCAGAAGGTCTTTCCAATTCATTCAGGGTCTCAGGACCTAAAGACCTGCTCTGCCAGGTGTCGTGAGTCTGTCTACACCTTGACATTTTATTGTACCCCTCAGTCACCCTCCCCCAACTAGGATGAAGCCCAGGTTGGGGGTAAGTGGAGAGGAGGTTCCCCGTCTCTGGACCTTTGTTACCCAGAAAGGTTCTTGAATCAGCAACATCACCATCATCTGGGAATATGCTAGAAATGCATATTCTCTGCCTACCCTAGAACTACTGAATTGGATTCATAAGTACATTAAAATTAGAGAAGCATTGGTGTAGGTCAGTGTTTCCCAATCATGGCTTCACGTTGCAATGGCCTGGAGAGCTTTATGAACTGTCTCTGTCTGGATCCCACCCCCAGGGTTTCTGATTTAATGAGTCTGGAGTGAGGCCCAGGAATCAGGAGGAGGACTGGCCCATCACTGACCTTAGGAGAGTCTCGTGAGCACGCAGGGTGAGGGCCGCTGCCCGAGGCCCTGCCCAGCCTTGACTAGAGTCGGGACTGCTGAAGGTGAGTGGGCTTGTGCAGGTCACTTTGCATCTTTGCGCCTCAAGTTGGAAAAAAAGTCTTGTCCCATCTGCCTAGGAGGGGCTCTGAGGAGGGCAGGCATGGTGGGAGGGCTCTGGAGCGGACCAGGGCCCCTGCCCTTGGAGAGCTGGCTGGCAGGCATTTGGGTGTCTGAGCCTGGAATCCACAGGGATGCCTGGGGGCTGCCTCGGCTCAGCAGCAGCAAACTTTCCCCGGCTACCTCCTACCTGCCAGGCCCAGAAAGGGAGCTGCTGAGGAAGGTGGGGGCAGGGATGGGGGCAGTACTTTCCCAGGGGGTTCCATCTAGTGGTGGAGCCATAAAAGACCAGAGGGGGAGAGTCCCCTTGCTTTGCCTCCAGGTGAGAGGTGGCTGTCGTGGTCTCTGAGCAGAGTGCTGGACTCCTCCCGCTCTTGCCTGGAGATAGGAGCTGGAGAAATTAGGGGTATGTCCAGGCACCCCATTACCGCAGGGAAAACTCAGAATTCAGGATGCATCCCCTACTGCCTTGCTATTCAGTGTTGGTCCTTGGACCAGAAGCAGCAGTGTCCCTTGGGAGCTTGTTGGAAACGCAGACTCTCGGGCCCACAAGACATCTATTAGATCAGAATTTGCATTTTAACAAGATTCCCCAAGTGATTTGCATACACAGCGAAGTTTGGGAAGCCCTAGTTTACTGAGCCCTAGCTGAAATGCAGTGTACAGACAGATTCACAGAGACAGGAGGGTCCAGGGCTCCTCCACTGGGTGTGACCTGGCAGAACCTAGAGAGTGAAAAGGTGATCTGAGCAAGGATCCTTCTCTTGATGCCTCCTGCCATCTCTCACTGCAGGCTGCTTCCTGACCTGCACTGCCTTCTGGTGGCCATTAGCAGTCATTGCTGACTGACATTGCCCAATCTCTGCAGCCAGGATCCTAGATCCAGGAATGAAACTTGTCTGTTGCTGATGGTGGAAGCAGAAGGACTGATCTTTCAATGATATCTGATACAGGGCTCAGGGATCCTCCAAATCATGATGGAAGCAGTATGGAAAACACTGGATTTTAGTCATAGGATGGCAAATGGGGGCTATAACCTTTCTGCACATCGCTTCTCCTCCCTGTGTGCCTCCTTTCCAAGGTGGAGCACGGGCTGGGGGAGAGAGCAAGGACATGCAGGCTGGAGGTGGCTGGCCTAGGGAGCCCTGTGTGGTGGTCACAAGATACAAGAAGGGGTCTCATCCCTCCTGCAGAGGGGCCAGGCTGCCCAGATCCACCTCCTCCAGCCAATGGGGACTTTCGTACCTGTGGCAGGTGCTCCTGGCACCTCTTCCCTGTACCCTCCGCATGCTGGCCTAGCTTCCAACAGCCAGCACTTGCAAGTCTTTGTCTTCAGCAATGCACCTTGCCTAGGTAAAGGAAGTTTAGTCCTCACCCCCCTCTATTTGGGCATTCAGGTTGTTTCCAGTAATGAGGTTACTTCTTGGTCACCCTTTCTCCAAATGCTCTGGCCTTTAGTTGAAAACGCCACAGAGTTAGTTTCCCCAGGAGCAGCACACCCCCGTGATGATGGGAGCTGGTGGACTGGTACCCCAGCTCCTACGGTGGGTAACTTGGAGGCACTTGGTCTGTCTACACTGGCCCCCAGACGTCCCTAGCAGGATTGAGCCCCAGTTGCCACCATGAGCTTGACAACACACCCTTAGTGCTGCCTTCTCCTCTCTGATTTCCTTCCCCACTCCTCTATGGGTGCTTTCTAGGATCACCTCCCCAATAAACTATTTGCACTCAAGTCCTTGTGTCAGCATCTGCTACAGGGCAGATCCAAACCAAGACAGGATCTAACTAAGCCACCTTGTTTTCATGATTGTGGTAGTTATATTCAGTTGTCAACTTGGCCAGGTGAAGGCACCTAGTTTTGTTGCTGTGGATATGAGCCAATGGTACGTGAACCTCATCTGTTGCTGATTTACATCTGCAGTCGGCTAGGAGGCATGCCTGCTGCAATGAATGACATTTGACTTAATTGTCTGGAGCTTAAATGAGAGCGCTCAACATAGCACAGCCCAAGCAGCTCAGTATACCTCATCTCAGCACTCGCAGCTCAGCCCAGGCCTTTGGTGATACAGAAAGAAGTCACCCTGGGGAAAGTTGTTGGAACCCAGAGGCCTGGAGAGAAGGACAGCAGAGATCACCCTGTGCCTTCCCACATAAGAAAGAACCTCAATTGAAAGTTAGCTGCCTTTCCTCTGAAGAACTAGCAAAATAAATCCCCTTTTATTAAAAGCCAGTCCATCCCTGGTGTGTTGCATTCTGGCAGCTAGCAAACTAGAACAATGATCTTTGGTTAGAGATGTGGGGGACAGATCCCCAGACTGGGTGCTTTTCACCTGTGACTTTGGGATTAAGTAATAGGAAGGCAGAGTTGGAGTTAAGGGTAGACCTGCTTTTAGGGGGGGCAGTGGAGTAAGATTCTAGGATGTGGGCCATGGCTTCTGCTCTGGAACAGGCCCTATTCTGCCAGTTTGGCCTCCAGCCCCGGGGCCCTTGCTGGTGAGCCCAAAGCAGATGGCCTAGCTGATGGAGTGGGGCTTGGAGGAGCTGAGGGGGCAGAAGTCATACTGCAGCACCCGGCAGGCTGCCTCCCGCATGCCTGTCTCCAGGTGGGGCCTGAAACACATCTCGGAATCTACCATCTCATGCTGGCAGCACAAGGCTGCCATGGTGCCAGGTGCCCATTTGGTTTGGGCAGGCCAGCTAGTCCTCCCGTGGTGGCCTGGTAAGTGTCTGTGTCAGGACAGGCCAGCACTGAGTTGGCCTGGGTGGGCCCTGGTGGGTGGGGTTTGGTAATGTCTCACAGAGTGGGGTCTCCTTCCGCTACCTGCTCCTTTGGAGGTCCCAGAGAGCGAGGGGATGATGCTGAATGTGACCCCCTGCCCTGCCGCCATCCAACATACCTCTTGTGGACAAGGCCTGTCATTTAACCTGCTCAGCAACTCTGAGGGAGTCACTATTGCCTCCATTATACAGACGAGAAAACTGAAGCCCAGAGAGGGTAATTGACTTGCTCAAGTTCACACAGCAGGTGGTCAACAGAATGGGGCTTGACATTGTATTGCTCCTGGCTTCTTGAAACTCTTTCTAACTTGGCTTATTGGGCTGTCACTCTCTCATGGCTCTCACTTTTTGCCCTTTGCCCTGAAAAGCCTCCTTTGCTTCTCCCTGACCTGAGAACACTGCAGAGCCCCAGGTTCAGCTCTGCACACTTTCTCCCCCCTGTACACTCAGCTGTCCCACCAAAACCTCCCAGACTTAGGTCTCCCCAGAGTCCTGGGCCAGCACATCCAGCTGTCCACCTGGCATCTCCACTTCGAAATTAGACATTCAGTTCCAGCCACGGTGCCCGAGTAGAGAAGTCTCCACCTGCTACCCTAAACCTGCTCCTCCCGGCAGCTTTTCCTGCCCATCATAGCAGCCCCACCCTTTCCGTGACTCTGGCCCTCCCCTCTCACACTTCACATCCAAACCAACGGCAAAGGCCGCTGGCTCTCCTTGCGGTGACTCCGGACTCCAGCCACGGCCCGCCCTCTGCTCCTCGCACCCTGGTGAGGCCCCTCGGGATGTGCCCTCAACCACCCTCTCGGATGGCCGACTCACTCCTGCTCACTTCTGCTCCACACCCGCTGACCTCCTCTCTGTCCTCAAGGTACAGCCAGCTCATACCCACCAGGGGCCTTTGTCCCCACTGCTTCCCTGCCTGACACTCTCTTTCCTCAGACCTTCTCCCTCACTTCACCCCAGAGGCTGCCCCAGGGCCCCTGCTCAGAGAGGCCTTCCCTGACCATCGGCCTAACACAGCACCTACTGTGTGCTAGACCCAACCCAGCGGAAGCTTTGCTCTAAAACACCTCCGTCTGAATCTATAGCTGCATACTACCCTTGCCTGTCTAACCCCCACACTTGCTGGGCTGG
This sequence comes from Tamandua tetradactyla, assembly GCF_023851605.1. Classification (NCBI taxonomy): domain Eukaryota; kingdom Metazoa; phylum Chordata; class Mammalia; order Pilosa; family Myrmecophagidae; genus Tamandua; species Tamandua tetradactyla. The sequence goes on along the minus strand of NC_135327.1, from coordinate 92,063,082 downwards.
CTTGAAGCTGTTCTGTACCCCAGAAAAGGCCACGTTCTTTCATCCATCCCTGAGGGTGCAGACCTGCTGTGAGTGGGACCCTGTGATTAGGTTGTTTCAGCTGAGATGTGACCCTTCTCACACAAGATGGGTCTTAATCCTTTATGGAGTTCTTTATGAGAGGATGAAAGGCAGGAAAGGCTGAGAGAGCTTAGAGACCAAAGCTCCAGAGGAGCTAAGGAAGGACCTACAGAGAAAATCCACTGGAATCAGAGATGAAGATACATTGTACATCTCTGGGATATTGCATCCCAGAAGCTTTAGCAAACGGAGATACCTACCTATACTTGTACCTACACCTGCACCTGCACCTGCACCTACACCTGCACCTGCACCTGCACCTACACCTGCACCTGCAACTGCACCTGCACCTGTGCCTGCACCTACACCTGCACCTGTGCCTACACCTGCACCTACACCTGCACCTACACCTGCACCTACACCTGCACCTGTGCCTGCACCTACACCTGCACCTGCAACTGCACCTGCACCTGTGCCTGCACCTACACCTGCACCTGTGCCTATACCTGCACCTACACCTGCACCTACACCTGCACTTACACCTGCACCTGTGCCTACACCTGCACCTGCACTTGCGCCTGTGCCTATACCTCCATCTCTCCCACCAGGATATGAGCTCCTTGGGGAAGACTGTGTGGCTCACTGCGCTGTGGAGCCTTATGTGGCTCACTGATTGATTGATGGCATCATGAATGACCAGGTAGGGTGGAGTCCAAGGCTCCCGGGCTTAGGAACCCTCTTGCTGCCCCTCCCTACAGCTGGGTTAGGGCCTTATGGTCCCAGTGTAGGGCAGGAATCATAAACTCTGCCTTTGTCCTGGCTCTAATGTGGACTAAAAGGCCACTTTCTGGGTCAGGTCCTCAGTTTCGTCATCTGTCCTGCTGGACTCCTGTGTGGGTTCAGTGGATACATTCACTCTGTGTGCACCAGGATGGGGACGGTGCCCATGCGGGAACAGTGCTGATGGCAGGTGGGGACTTGGTCACTGTGCTGAGGAGACAAGTGGGGGAGATTCCATGCAGCCTGTGCCCTTCCACAGTAAGAGCAAAGGAGAAGCCAAACCACTCGTATTCAGAGGTGAGTGAGTTCTGTGTGGGCTGGAGCAATCAGGGAAGACTTCCAGGAGGAGGTGGGACTGAAGCTGTCCTTCTGGGTTGGTGGGCTATGAAGAAGCAGAGAGGAGGGTTGTGCAGACAGCAGGGGGAGCACAGCCAACCCTAGGTTGAGAGGTGGGGCTGACTCAGAGGGAAAAGGATGTGGGCTGATGAGATCCATACTAGTCAGGAAGAGAGTGCAGGTAATGGGGTCAGGCAGGCCAGTGGGCCTGGGCTCTATCCCTTGGAGGATGTGGCAGTGGTGGGGGTGGGGACAGCTTGGGGGGTACCTGCCTCCCTGTGGCTCACACACACATACTCACACACACACACACACACACACACACACACGTATCACATGGCTGGGGACCAGCAGTAGGACCCTGGGCTCCTCCCTCAGTCACTTCTGGGGCTCCCTGAGAATGTAGACCATAACGCCCTCTCCACTCCTGCAGAAAATGGCATCAGCCAGGCCTGGGGCAGCCAGGCCTCCCACCTCCGTGCTATGAAGAAGAACCCCCGGCCATGCCCTGCCCTGGGGAGGTGGCACAGAGGAGACCTCATCCTGCCTTCAGGTAGCTCCCAGGGTGTGGGTAGAGACCAGACCTAACACCTGGGGCTGGGGCAGGGTTGGTGGTAAGCAGCAGATGGCGGGTGGGCCTGGCCTGGCACACACACCAGGTCCCTTTTATTTCCCCTAGGGTTGCTATCAGGGGCCTGGAAGGATAAATTGTGCCCTTTGGAAAGGCTTCAGACAGATTTTCCAGCACAAACTGGTTTATTTCCAATGGCCTTCTAACTCTGGGTTTAAAACAACTTGGGAAGTGACATTGTCTCAGCTGCAGGGAAGGACAGAGCATCAGGTGAGGACTGAGAACCGAGCCAGTGGGTTTGTAACTGGCCTCAGCCAATTAGGGAGGGTAGGAGCTTTGGCGAGGGGGAAATGATCTTTGCCGCTGAAATGAAGTGTCCTCTTCCTCCTCTCCCTGCTTCCTCCCTGCTCCATTCTCCACTGAAACCACCTGTCCATCTCTTGAGGCCCAGTTCTAATGACCCTGCTTCAGCAGGTCTTCTCAGATTCTTGGAGAGAGCAGTAAGCATCCTTTCCTCTGTATCATTGTGGACATTGCTTGCTATAACTTTCTTGGCACTGGTAACATAATGTGGGCAAGTTTTGCAGAGTGACTGAGTAACCCCTAGAATTGTGCAGTACACACCCTGTGCAACTGTGCATGGCATCCCTGAATCACTTGAGGTGTACTATTGCATTTGCTATTGACTGTCTGACTCAGACTGGGCACCTTTCCCAGCCTCAGTCTCCCCTTGAGTGCACCGAGGAAATTGGGCAAAAGTCTCTGCTGGCTCCCCCTCCTCTAATTCCTTAAGCAGGGAGCAGGGATTTGTAACCTGGGCTTTGCAGTTTGACTTCGGGTATCCATGAACTCTCTCAATTTTGTGTAAAAACGTATGAGCAGTTGTGTGTGTGTGTGTGTGTGTGTGTGTGTGTGTGTGTATTCCTCCCACCACTTCAAGAGGATCCACAGCTTTTTTTTCTATCAGGTTTTATAGGGATTCATGACCCCTGAAGGCTACAAGGCAGCTTAAAGTCCTCTTGGTAGGGGAGGCAGGGGCAGGTCAGAGGGCAGGCCGCGTGCTTGCGTCTGTTCTCTGATTTCCTCTCCAGCATGAGCCTGTGAGCCAGGTGACTCTGGGCTTCCCTTTCCCGATCTATAGGTGGAGAAACTGAGGCCGAGTGTCATAGATTCCGGTCCTGCTCTCTGGCCTGCAGAACCCATGCTCGGGTCCCTGGAGCTGGCAGCTAGCCGAGGCCCTTCTGGGTTAGCGTTGGCAGCTGAGACTCAGCCTCTGTGGCCTCCTTTCCGGGGCAGTGGCCCGGGAGGATGGGTCCCCCTGCCCCATTCAGCTGTTCTTTCCTCTGGTGGAGCCCCACACTCACCCCGAGTGGAAACCAGCCATGGGGAGAGGTTTGGAAGAGGTTTCCAGGTTGAATTTCACAATCTCATTTTGGGCCACACTGCCTGAGTGGATGGTGTAGCAGATCATTAAGTGATCTTGGGGGCCGGACTGTTTCTCGTGGCCCCTTCCCCCTGCGTGCAGCACTCATTCTTGCTGTCCCCTGCCCTGTGGTCTGTGACCCACCTGGCTTTCCCAGCCTCTGACCCCTGGGAATTTCACACTCTCCCTGGACCAGGCCGTCCCCCTGTGGGGAAGCTCAGCCCCTGCCCAGCTGGGTTATGTGGCTGGTAACTCATCAAGAACACGAGAAAGCCTCAAGTCCCAGCACAGGCCTTGCAGGGTGTTCTAAGTTCCCAGGCCGTGTGGGGGTGGGCAGTGTAGGACCTGCTGGGTGGGGGCAGGAGAACACGCAGTGGACAGAGACCCAGGATGGAGAGAGACTGGCAGGCAGAGAGATAGAGAGCTGAGGGGGCATAGAGAGAAACAGAGACTGGGACAGAGAGACAAAGAGTCTACCTACCATGGGTCAGGGCATCTGCACTCTTGGGGTTTGGTGGGAAAACAACCAGAGCAGGAAGTCCCTTTAGGGTGGGGAAGCAGGACTCAGATTTCAAGATTTCATGACCAAGGTCACTGAGCTTGTTCTTGGAAACAGTTCATCCTTAACTCAGTTAACTATTCCCACATGTCTTTGATCCTGTTTACTCCATCCATTGCTCATCAGTCCTTTCTTCTTTGACTAGGGCAGAAGTAAACTTAGACAGGTCGCCTGAAAAATCATCACTGTGATGGGAATCCCTGGGTTTGGACAAATCACTTAAAATGTTGCCCTCCACGAAGAGGCACATGATAAAATTCGTGTAGGACTTATTGCCCACACACAAGTGAGCACGAGAAAAGCTGGGGCCATCTAGGACAGAGGGGCTGCACCAGTGTCGGCATCCTGGTGGTGATATGATAGCGTGAACTTGCAAGCTGTTACCTTTGGGGGAAGCGGTAAAGGGTCCATGGGATCTCTCTGCATTATTTATTATAACTGCATGTGAATCTAGGATAAACTCAAAATAAAAAAGTTTCATTAAAAAAATTACTCTGGGGGGCGGGCCGCGGTGGCTCAGCGGGCAAAGTGCTTGCCTGCTATGCCGGAGGACCTCGGTTCGATTCCCGGCCCCAGCCCATGTAACAAAAACGGAGAAACAGAATACAATAAAACAAGAAAATGTTTAAAAATGTTTCCCTTTCTTCCTTCCTTCTATCCTTCCTTCCTTCTCTCTGTCTTTCCTTAAAAAAAAAAAAAAATTACTCTGGGCGGGCCACGGTGGCTCAGCAGGTAAGAATGCTTGCCTGCCAAGCCCGAGGACCCAGGTTCGATTCCCGGTGCCTGCCCATGTTAAAAAAAAGGAAAAAAAAATTACTCTATCTCTTTCCAAAATTTACTCACGAGCAAAGAGATTTCAGGCAGCAAAGTCTAGTATGTTTTGCAAGTGGGCAGGCCTGGGGCCTCGGCTGGCAGTGCTCGGCCTCTCTCACAGGGGCTATAAAGAGGACAGTGAAGGAAGTCACCTTGGAAAGGCCTTGAGACCTCAGTACTAGCGTGCACCAGGCTCCCTCTCTCTCTTTCAACAATGGGAAAGGTGGATAGATAGTCACATGCCCCCTTAGACCAGAGGGGATGGAGGCGAAGTGCGTCACACAAGGTGGCCCTGGCAGAAGAAATGGGATCCAGGTTAGCATCCAAGGCCCTGGGCCCAAAGCCCAAAGGCCAGCTCGCAACCTCATCCTCTACTCATCAAACTACACTGTTCTCCCACCCTCGTGCACCTGTGTCTCTGCACCTCGTTGAGCTAAACTCTGCTCAAACGTCTCCAGGAACTTGCCCAGTGAAGACATTGGTGGCATCATAAATGGAAGTCTATGCCCCTTAGTGGTGCTGCACAAATGTTCATGCCCAGGAACAGCCTGGGGACCCGGCTAAGAAGCAGATGCTGCTTCTGAGTCTATCTGAGATTCTCCTTTGCTAAAGAGCTTCCAGGGAATGATGGAAGCAGCTTCCTTTGCTCCTACTACTTCAAATCAAAGACAGTTAACTTTTTCCATTGTATAACGTACATCCAAGGCAAAGAAAGGAGAAAGCAATAGTTTTCAAAGCACTCTTCAACAGGTAGTTATAGGACAGATCCCAGAGTTTGTCATGGGCTACCATTTCATCATCTCAGGTTTTTCCTTCTAGCTGCTCCAGAATATAGGAGGCAGCTATATATTTCTTTATTCGAAGGAATAAATATTTTTTATCATCATAATAGACTTTTTTCTTTTTTGTGAAAAATAACATATATGCAAAAAAGCAATAAATTTCCAAGCACAGGACAACAATTGGTTGTAGAACAGATTTGTGAGTTTGGTATGGGTTACAAATCCACAATTTAAAGTTTTTATTTCTAGCTGCTCTAAGATCTGGAAACTAAAAGAAATATCAGTATAATGATTCAGCAATCATGCTTATTTGTTAAACCCTACCTTCTCTGTATAACTCCATCATCACCTTTGATCTTTCTCCCAATCTTTAGGGGTATTTGGGCTATGGCCATTCTAACTTTTTCATGTTGGAAGAGGTTGTCAGTAATATGGGATAGGGAGATGGGACTAGCTGATGTTCTGGAGAGGATGGCCCCTCTAGGTTTCAGGACTTATCTGGTCCAAGGATCCAACTGGAGGTTGTAGGTTTCTGGTAAGTTACCTTAGTGCATGGAACCTTTGTAGAATCTTATATACTGCCTTAGGCGTCCTTTAGGATTGGCTGGAATGGTTTTGGCGGGGGTTAGGCAAGTTATGATAGGTAGCAATGTCTAACTGAAGTTTGTGTAAAAGTGACCTCCAGAGTAGTCTCTCGATTCTATCTGAAGTCTTTCAGCCACTGATACTCTATTTGTTACATTTCTTTTCCCCCTTTTGGTCAGGATGGCATTGTTGATCCCACAGTGAGGCCAGACTCATCCCTGGGAGTCATCTCCCGAGCAGCCAGGGAGACTTTCACCCTGGGATAACTTTCACCACGTAGCGGGGAGGGCAATGATCTCATTTGCAAAGTTGGGTTTAGAGAGAGAGAGGCCACATCAAAGACCGTTAACTTTTAAATTTCGGAGTTGGTATTTATGGGAAAACATTTCAATTGGAACATAAACTCGAATCAATCTTTCATCATAATTTTTGTAATTTTATTGTATCAAATGCAACTTCCCCCTTTTTTGAGATCAATAGAGCCTGTACTTTCAATTTGATGAGGAAAGGGTAGTTTGTCTAATAAATCGTCATCACACCACTGCCTATCCAGTTGGAAAAAATTAAAATCAGACCTCTTATTACAAATGCTCTTATACATTGCTAGTGGGAATGTAAAAGGATACAGCCACTGGAGAAGCCAGTTTGGTTCAGAAAATTGAGCATAGAATTACCATATGATCTGGCAATTTTATTCCTAGGTCTGTACCCAAGAGAACTGAAAACAAGGATTTGAACAGACATTTGTACGCACCAATATTCAGAGTAGCATTATTCACCATTGCTGAAAGGTGGAAACAACCTAAATGTCCATCAGCAGATGAAAGGATAAATAAAATGTGGAATTTTCATACAACGGAATATTATTCAACCACTAAAAGGAATGAAATTATGATACATATGACAACATAGACAAACCTTGATAGCATTATTCGAAAGAAGTCGGACACAAAAGTACAGATATTGTATGATTCCACTTACATGAAATATCTAGAATAAGTAAATGCATCAAGACAGAAAGTAGATTAGAGGCTTCCAGGGGCTGGGGGAAGAGGAGGTCAGGAAGTTATTGGTTCAAGGGTAAAGGCTTTTCTGTTTTGGGTGATCAAAAAAGCTTTGGTATGGATAGTGGTGATGACTACACAACATTGTGAATGCAGTTAATGCAATTGAATTGTATATATAAAAAGGATTAAAATGGTAATTTTTATGTTATATATGTTACCACAATAAAATCAAAAGCAAGAAATGAATTGCATGTTAAAATCCAATGAAATAGGGTGCACAGATGGTTCAGTGGTGGAATGCTTGCCTTTCATACTGGAGACCTGGGTTCCAGTCCAGGACCATGCACCCAAAAAGAAATCCAATGAAATAAATTGTAGAGGGATTAAAGCAATTGGCAACATTGGGTGCTTTATAATTGTCTTTTTTTTTTTTTTTTATGCAGCAACTTTCTCATGCAAAAACAGCTTCTGAAATGCTTTCGCAGAGCTATAGCCTTAGTGTGTGCTCTGTGCCTGCTTTCCTCTCCAGCACTGGGTCAGCATCATTTTCCATGTGGTATTAAAACATACGGAAATCCCAGCTTTTGATGAGTGCCTGAGAGAACACAGAAAGGCTCAAAACTAAGGTTTACTTACCTGCTGCCTGAGTGATTGACAAGTAGAATTGCAGTTTCTCACTGTTGTAAATAGCGTTGCAATCAACATCTTTGTGCATCACACTTTTTGTATATTTTGGACTCTGTCCTTCGACTGGCTTCTTGGGAATAGGATGACTGGGTCAAAGTTTTAAAATTTTTGGTACAAATTAACAAGCTATTTTTGCAAAAGGAAAAAAGTGTCTTTTGCCTTTTAATTTTTTAGGAAAAATGTTGACTTAATTTTTTTCTCTAATAAAATGTATTGATTTTTTCCTCTGGACTTTCATCTAAGCTTAGGAAGTCCTTTCTTATCCAGAAATGTCATAACTATTCAATTGTGATAGCTTCTGGGATTGAGTTTTTTTAACTAGAAAATCTGTTTTAATTAGTCATTAAAATTGATATCATAATACTTAAGGTACATAGAACTGGAGTAATGACAACCATGCTTCATCATGGTCACCATTGGTCCACGTTGCCATGATTTAATATTAATTACATGAAAATATACTAGTCCCAGGACTTGAATATTACCTGTACCTTATATATTAGTCAGGGTTCTCCAGACATAGATATCAAAAAATAAGATAAATAATAATACCTGTTGGTGAGGTAGAGGAGAGGCAAATGGATGAAATGAAGGAGAAATACATATATCTCTATCTATCTATCTATCCATCTATCGAGATATTATGAGGAACTGGATCATACAAGCTTGGATGCTGGCAAGTCTGAAAGCTGTAGGGCATGCTGCAAGCTGGAAATTCCAGTAAAGGGGATTCTGAAGTCTGGCAAGTACGTATTCCCCAGGGGAAGCTGACTGAAGTGGAGGCAGACATTCTGATTTCTGAAATCCTCAGTTCTGGCTTTTAAGACCTCTAGCTGATTGGATGAGGAGATTCCCCAAACTACAGAAGGAAACCTGCTTTACTGATTGTAGATGCAACCAAGTGATTATAGATGCAAACTGATTTATGAAATATACTCACAGTTACAACCAAGCCAGTGCTTGCCTGACTAAACAATTGGACACATAACCTAGCCAACTTGATGCAAGGAATTATTCACCATAACTTGTATTTACCAATGAACTCCTCCTGTATTTCATTCACTTGTCTTTCCTCCTCCCCACCAACAGGAACATTTTATGTATTATTCATCCTATTTTTCATTAAAAATTTTTAATTGAATTTTTAAATTAAATATGCCATTAAAACCATTTTTTAAAGTGTTCAATTCTGTGGCCTCAGTTACTTTTAAGCCATGACCACCTTTCAATGCTAAAGTTTTTCCGTCACCAAACAGAAACTCTTTACACATTAGGGAATTTCCACTCCCACCCACCTCCCAGCCCCTGGTAACCTCTAATCTACTTTCTGTCTTTGTCTCCATGACTGATTCCTAAAAAGATATCTAACCTTTATTTTGGTGTTTGGTGTGAGATGAGGCACAGATGGACTGCTTGCAACTGATTTACCAGAGAAAAGAGTCTTGTTTATAATTGCAAGTTTCACTTTCTGGACTTATCTCTTCATAGGGCAAGGAGGAAGAGAAAGAGCAGATGTATCAGAGAGTGTGGGGAATGCTGAGGAGGTAATTTTTCTAATCTCAAGAAGGAGATTGACTGTTTTCATAAGTGGTTGATTTTTCAAGTGTCCTTTTATCCTTGAGAGGTAGCTAGGAACTGGCTCATTTGCTTGAAATAAAGGCAGAAATCCCCTAAAAGGGAAATTTCCTTCAGCTATTCAAAAACCACACCATAGAAAGATGCTTAAAACGACGTGGACTTTCTTAAAAGACACTGAAGCTGGCCTGCCATGAACAAAAAAAAGCTGTCAAATTGATGAATACAAATGGCAAGATAATGGTACTTAACTGGGGTGTAGTTTTGCCCCTCACTAGACATTTGGCAACATCTGGTTATTCCAACCAGGGTAGGTGCTGCTGGCATCTGGTGGGTAGAGGCAGGCATGCTACTAAACATGCAACAAGGACAGTTCAGCCCCCATTAGGAAGCATACAGCCTGAAATGTCAATGGTGTCTTACATTTGTAGGAGACTTGACTATGAGCAGACTACATAGTGGCGTGAGGAACCCCGACCGGGCCAGAGGCAGGCTGTGCACTGGGGCCAAGAGAACAGAAGTAGTGGAGGGACAAATTGCAGTCAGAGGGTGGAGGCACTGGAATGCCAGGGGCACTCCTATTCATTTCTCTGGATGGCAGTAGCCCTGGAGGCCCTGAGTTGGGAAGGGCCACCTCTGTCCCTCTCAAGGCCATCCAGCTGCAGCAGGGTTGATGGTTTGGGGTAGATGGTATCCCCCGGAGCATGCATCCATGCCCACAACTCAATTCCACAAATGATGTTGGGTATCTCCCATTAGCTTCTCTCTATCCACTCTCCTGCCTTCCCCATCCTATCCCAGGAGGCTGACCTACAGGGCCTAGAGGGCCGGCTGCCTCACCCTCTGGATTTCGGTTGGTTCTGGCGGGATGCTGGAGGCAGGGAGAGTCCTGGGCATTTGCTCCTCCAGCGCCTTTGCTGTGGCTGCTGCAGGAGGTGCTCTCCACACAGCTCTGTCTCTGCTTCCAGAGACCCTTCTCTTTGGCAAAGGGGCAATGAGGGCCCCTCCTCGCCACTAGCCCCAAGTAACTTTGTCTTCCCTCAGCACTGCCCACACATTTGCTAATTCCATCTCCTTAAATCATGCAGCAGCCATGGGCTGGCTCCACCGGCCCAGGCCTCCTAGGAGGCTGCGCAAGTTCCAGCTCCCATTCCCCATTGAACCCAGGCCCCGAGGGCGGCTGCCGGGTGTTCCAGCCTCCAAGCAGGCCCCAGTCTGTCGGCCTCGCTCCGTGTAAGGGCCAGAATTGTTTGTTTGCTTAAACCAGAACAAGGCATTCTTGTCCTTCCTGCTTCCAGGGCAGGAGGCCTAGACCTCGAGGGTAGCAGATTCATTTCGCCTGGTTTGCAGCCAAGTGAGAGGCGTTTTCTGGTGCCAAAAATAAAATAAAATAAAAAGGAGGCTGAGCTTTTCTGTCTGTGAGAGGTTCTACAGCCGGCTCCCATTTTAAAGGGAAGAAAACTGAGGCCCGGGGGTTGACTTAGCCACGACCACATGACGAGTTAGCAGCCAAGAAGCCAGGACTCCTCTGAGAGTTTATCCTTCAGGACTCGCCCTCGTGGAGGACACCCAGATGTGCTCTGATTCCCTCACAGTGGGTCTGCACAGTGGAGCAGAGTGAGTGTCCTATCCTGCCCTGGGTCTGAACTCTGTCCCGCAGGAGGGCCACCAAGGGACTGTGCACTCAGGGCCCGGCAGTGGGGACCAGGGAGTGAAGGCAGCTCTCAGAGCCGGTGAAGTGGGCAGGTGGACGGGGAGGCTGAGGCCTGAGAACTGAGAGGAGAAGCCAGGAATGGGCTCCATCAACACCCCCGGTGGACATGGACCTGTCCCCCAGGAAGCAGGACCCGGGGCTGTGGCCTCAGCTGTGAGGCTCTGGGCTTGGAGGGATTTCAGTCACGACGGATGCATCAGTGTGGCTGCCGGGGTGAGGTCCCTTCCCTCCGGCCCAGACCAGGCGGGGCCGGCGTGGGAGGAGTGAGGGGGAGCTCAGGATTCTGGGGGGTGGAGTCTGGAGCACCCGGAGCTCTCATAAGACCGGGGCAGGAGGAGGGGGCACACAGAGCCATTATGGAGGGCAGCTTCACAGGGGGAGATGAGTACCAGAAGTACTTCCTGCCCAGGGACTACTTGGCCACCTTCTACAGCTTCGACCAAGGCCCCTTGCCCGAGGCTGAGATGCTGAAGTTTAACCTGGAGTGTCTCCACAAGACCTTTGGCCCCGGTGAGCGGAGGGTGCACCTGTGTGGGGGACAAGGAGAAGGTGTCCGGCTCAGCTGGCTGGACTGGAAGCCTGGTCTCCCAGGGTTAGCGGGGCGGTGGGGGTGAGACGGGAGAGGTGAGGTAGGGGAGTGGGGTTTGGGTCACCACTCTGTTTGGGCCAGTTATGCAGGAGGTTAGGTCTGCCCCCCATAGCTCAGGAGCTATGTGCTGGGCCAGAGATCAGGATATGCATGCAGGGGCTGGGAAGAGCACAGAACTCTGCATTGTCCCAAGTGCTCGCCATTAGACCCTAACGGGGTGGGGCAGGAAGGCTCTCAAGGTCATCTAGTTCAGTCCTGTCCTAGTACGAGGCCCCTGAGACCCAGGGCAAAGAGGAGGAGGATGGCAAGGTCAGAGCCGCCCCACACCAAGAGAGCGTATCCCAGATGTGGCTAGGGCACGTATCTGGGAAAGCCCCATGTGGGAGTTGGAGTGCTGGGTGGGGTCTCAGTTCTGCCCCAGACTTGCTGGCAAGGCCCACAGTCTCCAAGGGCCTCAGAGGAACCATCTGTAAAATGGAGAGCAGCATCGGCCTGCCTCCTGTGATATGACCCTTCCCCATCGGCTGTGCCTCCCGGGCTCTCTGGTCATGCCCTCACTCTGAATACTAGACTGGGGAGCAGCCAAGGTGGGCCTCATGTGAGGAGGATGGGACGGGTTAGAGAGGGGCCTGAGCTTGGTGGACCAGGCCAGCTGGGGAGGCAGAAATCAGAGAGCAATCCGGCCTGCTGTGACCCCAAAGGCCAGGAGATGGAAAGTTGGAAGTCACACTTCATTCCAGCTTCCAGGCCACCCACAGCACACCCCCAAGGCCAGCTTCCCAGGTTATCAACTTCTCAGACCCCTTCTTCCTGTTCCCGCCTGCCCCCACCCAAAGGAACCCATCCAGGGGAGGCTCCCAGTCAGCTTTAAAGGGCCACAGCCCCAGAGATCTTTCTCTGAATGCTCCAGCCAGAATCCTCTCCAGAGCCAGCCTGCGATCCATGTGTCTGTCCAGCAGGGACTGTGGTTACACTTTTGGCTGAAAGATATTGGGCTAACTGTTTTTGAACCTTTCTCAGACTCAGTTTTCAAATCTGTAAAATGGAAATACAAACAGTAGTCACTGCTGGTTCTGAGAGTCAATGGAAGCTAATGCATATGTAATCCTTTGTGCTGTGCCTGGCATGTGGGAAACGGTCAGTCCCTGATAACGGTCACCCCTGGTGATGCTTCTGGGCGGGACCAGGTGTTCTCCTCCTTGCACCTCAGCTTGTCCTGGGGCTCCTGTCTTTCCTTTTCCTGCCCCTCACCCAGCCTCAGGGAACTTTTCCCTCCCACAGGGGGCCTCAAAGGGGAGACCCTGATCGATATTGGCTCGGGCCCGACCATCTACCAGGTCCTCGCTGCCTGTGAGTCCTTCAGGGACATCACGCTTTCAGACTTCACTGACCGCAACAGGGCGGAACTGGAGAAGTGGCTGCAGAAGGACCCGGGGGCCTATGACTGGTCCCCGGCGGTGAAATTCGCCTGTGAGCTGGAAGGGGACAGGTAAGGGGTTGTCCTTGGGGTCTGGAAATCAGACCCTCTTTTCAGAAGGCTCTCTGGCCTCTCTGCTATCCCTGACTTACCCGGGGCAGCAAGCACTGCCATCGTGGGGCCAGATGCCTTGGCGTGGGCATGTTTGGGGGGCATGTTTCTGATTACGTGCTGAGATGTGATACAGCCAGGCCTGACCAGACAAGAGACCCATCCTTCCTTCCCTCCTTCCAGTCTGTCTGTCTGTCTCTGTCTATCATGTATTATGCATCATCTATGTCTCTCCATCATTATCATCTGTATCTCTCCATCTCTTTCCTTCTTCCTCATATCATTGACATATAGTGATAGAACCCACCGCACAATCTGAGTATTCAAATACAATAAAGACTTATTTGTGTTTCCTCCCTATTCCTTGCTTCCCCCATGTGAAGTAATCACTAATCTGAATTTTATATTTATCACTCTCCTGCTTTTTAAAAAAACTTAATCATGTATTTATGGATATCTAAATAGTCTATTGTTTAGTTTTAGTACCCTTCAAACTTTATAACAGAGTAGTTGGCTCTGCTTTATCATCTAGTGTTTTCTTTCTTATCAGGCAACATTACATTTTTAAAGATATACACCTTCATATATTATCTGTAGATAATTCATTAATTCATCCACCCATCCAATAGTGTTTATTGCAAACACAGATGGTGTCTATCCATCCCAGAGGTCATCAGGAGAGGAACCACCAGGAATCAGAGAGAGAGAAGCTTCCTGGCTCCGTGCTGGTCACGGGGGTGGGGGGGGGGGTGGGGGAGGGTGGCGCTGAGGGCTGCATTGGGGAGCCTGACAAGCCTTGGCCGAGCACTGCCTTGTCTCTGCAGCGGCCGGTGGCAGGAGAAGGAGGAGAAGCTGCGGGCCGCGGTGAAACGCGTGCTCAAGTGTGACGCCAACCTGGGCAACCCGCTGGCTCCGGCCACGCTGCCGCCCGCCGACTGCGTGCTCACACTGCTGGCCATGGAGTGCGCCTGCCGCAGCCTCGGCGCCTACCGCGCCGCGCTGCGCAACCTCTCCTCGCTGCTCAAGCCGGGCGGCCACCTGGTGACCACGGTCACGCTGGGGCTCTCCTTCTACATGGTGGGGGAGCGCGAGTTCTCCTGCGTGGTCCTGGAGAAGGAGGAGGTGGAGCAGGCTGTCCTGGACGCTGGCTTCGACATCGAGCAACTCCTGCACACTTCCCAGAGCTACTCGGTCGCCAGCGCTGCCAACCGCGGGGTCTGCTATGTCGTGGCCCGCAAGAGGTCTGGGCCCTGAGCTGGGGTGGGGGTCAGGCTGCCGGGGGTCTGGCCCAGCTCTGAGGCCCCGGTCCAGCTATATGCTGTGGAGAGCGGTTAGGATCTGGTCAGGCCGGGAAGCCCCTGCTTCCGATACCAGTATTCCATCTGCTCAAAGTCTAAGATTTAACATCCTCATTTTAGAATTCTTAGTTTCCCATGTATCTTATTCTAGGATCCTAGAAATGGAATATTCCATTTTCTAGTACACCAAGGCTCACAGCTTTTCTCAGATGCTGACTCTCATGCTTTCAGCATTTTTATTCAGAATTTTACAGACAAGGATCCCTCCAGCAGGGGTGGGTTGGAAAACGTTTACCAGTCAGTTAAAAAACTATATATATAAATATATACTGATTTGGGGCAATTGCCCATTTCTGTGGTGCAGATACTGCCATGGTTGATTTCAAGTTACCAATGGTTGAATGACCAATTCATCCAATTCCTGAAAACTCCAGCACGCCACTGCCTCCCAGACCAATCATGGCAGATTTAGCAAAAAAAAAAATATTGCATGAGACATACTTATCCTAAAAAATTATTTATCATTTATCAGAAATTCACATTTACTGGATGTCCTATATTCTATCTAATGATGCTATTCCAGAACCCATCACCCAGCCCCAGAGTGGGAAGAGGCTTAGCCCAAGAGTCAGTGCTGTAGGTAGCACAGGAGGGGCCTTTGTGCATATTAAGAAAAGGCACTCCCAGAGCTGGACACATGACTGTGCTGATTGAGGAAAGATGTTCTCTCTCCCTCTGGGATAAGAACAAGCTGCCCTTTCTGGTCAGATCAAGTAGAGAAAAGTGTCCTTTCCTCAAGACCACTCCCTGGGCACCTATCAGCTCTCCTCCTGTCTCTCTAACCAGCACCTTTGTGCAGGGCACAGCCTGCACACCTGGATACAGAAACCCTGATAAGCATCAGAATGCTTGGTTCTGGTTTCAGTCATGCCATTCATTCTCTGGGAGACCTTGGACGAGTCTTTTTACTTCTCTGGGCCTCACTTCCCCTATCTGTGAAGTGGGAGGAGTGGGACTTTTAATTTGACAGTCTACAAAAGAGTTCTAGGAGTAGGAAGTCACTGATGTAAAAGTACTCTGAAAAGCAAAAGGTTTTGTACAAATTGACCTATTGACATTATTTCCTTATAAGATCAGAGCTGGAATGGCCCTTTAAAATTACCTAGTCCAATCCCTTTGTTTTACATTCCAGGAAGCTGAGGTACTGAGAGGGTAAGTGACTTACCCAGAGACACACAGCAAATTGGAGACATGTTGGGGTAAGACCCCAGATTTTCTGACTCCACTATATGACCCCCTGGCTTGGAAGGGCATGGGGAGCTCCCCTTTCCGTTGGGTCTGTCCCACTCATATTAGCCCCAGTGACACAAGTCCTAGCAATATACCTTTGTCAAGTCACATTTTACCCTAGGGAGAGTCTGAACCCCATCTCTTCTCCAAATATGTGTTTAAGTGGCATCTTCTCTGGGCTTAGCTGGAGAGTCAGCAAATTTGTGTAAGTTTCAGGAAGCACTTAAGGAAATGGAGTGTCTAATGGACTAGGAGGCCCTAAGAATCCGTGTCCAGGGACAGGGGAGAGATAAGGGCTAAAATGACGTCTTTTAAAGAAAATGGACCTTGGTAAGCAGGATGTTTTGAGCCCAAATGAAGTTTCTGCTTAGGTGGCCAAAATGGGGACAGTTTCTACAGGGCAGCAGACAGACAGTACTCAGGAGGAAGGTAGCTACAGGATCTCACATGATCTGCGCTGACACAGGCAGAAGACAGATAATTCAAACCAGAGATTTTGCTCCTTGGGAGGCTCAAAGTGAAAAGCCGGCTGGCTGTCTTGGGGGAAAAGGGTGTGGGGGAAATCTGCAGGGGCTTGTGAGAGCTGCTTGGCTCCTTAAACTGGGCTAGCTGGGCTGAGTGACTGTGCTCTATAACTGCCATTTAAGGCAGTTTGTACTCCTCACATGCTTTAATAAAACACTTTGTTTCACCTTAACCAGTGGGTAGAACCTGTGATTTGCTGATTTGCCTTTAGATTCTCTGAAGAAAAAAAGCCCTATTGTGGTTAGACAAAGGAGCCTTCTGTTTGGGAGCAGGAGAGATAGATTTGGGCCTTTTGTTGACTGCTTTTGTGCAGTAATTCACTAAACTGCTACCTCCTGAGAATGATGGGCTAGGTCTCCTGGGGAATTAGTTGAAGTACAAACAATACCAAACCGAATCATGGTGGCTTTACCATTTTTTTGTCTAACTTCCCATATAACAGTGCCAAGTATTTGTTCAGTAACTCAATGGTAATAGAGCTAGCATCATTGCACTTAACTTGACCTTTCCTCATGGTCACAAGGTGGCTGCTATAGCACCAGCATCATGCCTAGGTTCAAGGCAAGGAGAAACAGGGGAAAGGGGACTTCATCAGTGATCTGTGTCTCTATTTTCAGGAAAGCAAAAGCCACTCCAGGAGCCTCTTAGCAGGCTTCAATTGTGTCTTATGCCTCTTCACTGTGCTACAAGGCAGACTGGCTAATGAAGTGTGTTACTTGTCTAGTCTGGGTAGTGGAGGTGGGCTGAGGCGAAGTAGGTTGGTGTGAGCGACCAGCCTCATACTTACATGAGGAATAGAGCTGGTCCCACCCTTTATTCCTTCACTCCCAAACTAGTTCTCTGGAGCCCTCTCTGCCCCCTCCATTCTGTTCTCTGGGCAGCATCAGGAAGTCCATGGGTTTGGCAGGAACAAGAAACCAGGAGACTCCACAGGTCAATATCATTAGCCTTCTGGCAGATGTCTTCCCCTCCAATCAAAGGGCACCCCTCCCACCCCGGATTGGAGGAAGTATCTTCATCTCTAAACAAAGAGTAGGTACCTCGAATGTAGCTTGGCCCACCAGGCTCCTGGGACTCAACTGGACATGAAAAGAGCTTCTCTGTACCCACCCTCACTCTAAGGCCTATTTCATTAATTCCTTAGTGGGATCTACAGGGAGTTGGGTGAGAGCCTGCTCCTAGAAGTCAGTGACTTCCACCCACATTCCCAGTATCCTCTGTCCATGGGGGGACACCTGCTTCTTGGATGGTTGGTTGCACCCATCCCCAAACCCTTGAGAAGAAAGGGGTTCCCCAGCTCTCTTTGGACCCACCTGGGTGCATTTTATCCCTCATGACCTCTCTTTGTGGGCGGTTGGGGTTTGGGATCTTCCTTGCCTTGTCTCCTTCTCCCCAATGACTCCATTTAAGCCTTTGAGATGTCCTGCATGCATTCTGCAGATCTTCTACTGGCCCTTTCTGGGGTGCTCACTACACCAGGAATGAATTCCTTTAGTGCCTGCCCTGGAGGAGGGGATAGATAATAAATGCAGAAATCATATACTAATATTAATAGCTAACACCCTCGTAGTACTTATTACATACCAGGCACTTTTAAAAACAAGTAAAAGTCATTTAACTCTCACAACAGCCCTGTGCTGAAGGTGTAATATTTACTCCCCTTTTACCGATGAGGAAGCTGAGGCATGGACATTAAAGGACTTTCTCAAATCTGCACAGCTCCAAAGCAGCTGAACAGGCTTATGAACCCAGGCAGTGTAGCTCAAGGGCCTGGGCACTTACCCTGTAACTGCACTGTCATCTCACAGAATGCCGGAATGGCTACCTCAGCCTGGGGCAGTTCGGGAAGGCGTCAAGGATGGGACTGTTGAGCTGGGTTCTAAGATGGGATGGTCCACTACAGTCCACAGGGGAGAAGAGGGCTTGCCATTCTTGGCAGAGGGGAAGAAAGCAGAGGGTGTTATGGCTGATTAGGACTCATCCGCACTTCACAGACATAGACCCTCTGGGTCTGAAGTGAACATGAACAAGAAAACAGAAGACACAGGCTGTTGGGTAGAGAATCTCGGGAGATTTTCTTTCAAATGTAATTTTATTGAGATATGTTCATACGCAATACAATCCATCCAAAGTATACAAACAATGGCTCACAGTATCTTCACGTGGTTGTGCATACATCAGCATGACCAATCTTAGAACATTTGCATTACTTGGATAAAGAAAGAAAAAGAAAAAAGAAAACTCCAAACATTCCATATCCCTTATCCCCACCCCGTTATTGACCCCTAGTATTGTATTCTACCCAGTTTAAAGACTTACAAGATAAGTTGACTAGACAGTGTGGTGTTGCCAGAGACAGATAGATAGATCAGTTCATGGGAGTTTTTTATTGCTCAAGTGCCTCCTATCCCTGCACCACTTTCTGGGAATCAAGTAACCGTCTTGGAGAGAGGCTTCCACAAAGACTCCATAGGCTCCAAAAGAAAATGAGCTTCCCAATCTCCTCCCAACACATGACTGTAACACCCACACCCTTTTTGGTGGAGGTGGTGGGTTGAGCCGGGAAGAGAAAGAAGAAACTTCCTGGAGAGGCTTACTTGTTGCCATTTGTCCTTTGCTGGTGAGCACATCTTTGCACACTCTTGGCAAATGGTAATGCTTAGACTCTATCTGAAAAACCAAGGAGTGTTCACATCTGCTACCCCATGCTCGTCTCAAATCCCCCAATTCATTCATTTCCCTAGAGCTCTGAATAAACCCAATCAGAGGACATGACTAATTCCTGGAGGCATTTTCATGTGTTTATCTAGGAAGGAAAGGAACAAATGTTGGTTCCTCTATAACCATCTCATCAGCTCACATGTCAGCATAAAGGACACAGAGAAGTTTCCCCTAGGCAACAGCCTCTTCTTGTGGGGAATGATATTAGGACTTAATACACAGACATAGAAATGGGTCAGGCCTAGATCTTTTGTGGGATTAGCATCTGGGGGGCTCTGAGCTCTGGGCATGTCTGAGCTCACACACAGCTGTGCAGTGCTTTCAGGAAGTGTATGGGGTCATCATCATTTAAACTCCTAAAAGAAACACCAGAGGTGTAGAAACATGCCATGTTGAAATCTCGGACCATCTTGAAATCTTGGAGAGATTGTTGGTTGTCCTCCCATGTCCATTATCTCCTTCTTCATGGTATTAGAATTTTTACCTGGGCACATGGCCACCCCAAACAAGACTTACATTCCCCAGCCTTCTTTGCAGCACGTGAGACAAGTGACTAAGCTCTGAACAAAGAGAGAAGAGTTTTGTGTTAGCTTCTGGAAATATCCCCTAAGAGTCATGGATTTTGTGCCTTTTATTCTTCCTCTTTTACTGAATGATCCTGCTATCTGGAAATGTGGAGGCTACCATCTTGGACTATGAGACCAAAGCCACATTTGATACAGAAATAAGACAGAAGAAAACTGGAGCCCTAATGGCGTGGAACATCATGTGAGCCCTGAGATAGAAATAAATGTCGATCTTGTAGGCCGTTGCTGTTGCTGTAGTTGTTATTGTGGCAGGAATGTGGCAGAGGTGGTACGGTGTCTCTTGCAGTGCGTCACATAAGGAAGTATGGGATGTCAGTTTGTCCTCTTGCTGGTGAATGGTGACTTTCACTTGGCTGACATGTGTCAGGCAACTTTCTCCACTGGAGAGTGATTATTGTCCCCTTTCATAATTATCTGAGGGAGAGATACTTTGAGACTAGAGAAATATCCTGGCCTTTCTGTATTAGTTTAAGTTGCTGGGATGCAATATACCAGAAATGAAATGGCTTTTATAAAGGGAATTTAATAAGTTACAAGTTTACAGTTCTAGCGCTGAGAACATGTCCAGACTAAGGCACCAACAAGAGTTTACCTTCACTTAAGAAAGACTGATTGTCATCTGGAACACCTCTGTCAGCTGGAAAGACATGTGGCTGGCATCTGCTGGTCTCTTGCTCAAGGTACTGTTGCTGCCAGCTTCTGATGGAAGTGGTTTCCTCTCTAAGTGTCTGTGGACCTTCACTTAGCTCCTCTGGGACACAACTCTGGATTCTGGCTTGCTTAGCATCTCATGGGAAGGCACATGGCGACATCTGCTGGGCTTTACCTATGTCTGGGTGTCTGTCTTTCTCTCTCTGTCAGCACTCCAAGTGTCTCCAAACACCTGTGTCTCTGTCAGCTCTGAAGCAACTGTTCCTACAACATCTGCATCTGATATATTTCTTTCTGCAATATACCAGAAAGAAACCTCGGCTCTGAGGTTTCTTCAAAATGTTTCCCCTTTTAAAGGACCCCAATAAACTAATCAAGAATTGGCAGTCACATTCCATTTAATCAAAAGGTCACACCCATAACTGGGTGCTTTACATCTCCGTGGAGATAATCTAAACAAAAGTTTCCACCCTACAGTATTGAATCAGGATTAAAAGAAATGGCTGTCCCCGTGGGATTGGGTCAGGATTAAAACATGGCTTTTCTGGGGTACATAGTAACTTCAAACTGGCACACCTTCAAATTTGCAACCCCTAGTTTTAGCACCCCATGGATATTCTTGCCTGAATCAATGATTATTAGGCTGTTTGACAAATGGTGATTTTCAAATTCTGCCATTCGTCTCACATTTATTAGTTGGTGTTCCGATGTAAGGAAGCACTTTCCCCTTTCTGTAATTTATTTATTTACATGTATATATGAATTCATGGATTCTTATTTTATTCAGTGGTCTATAGTCTATAGTTACTTTCATTACTTACTTTGATGCTCAGATTTGGTCAGTAGGAGGCCCTTTAAGCTGGCTGCTGTGTTCTTTTTACATACCTCTATCATACTCTGAGCACTTCCTTATAAGTCATTCTTATTTGGAGTTTTCTGTTATTTTCAACCAAACCTAAGGCAAACCAATATAATCAGGAATGGGAATTTAAAAAAAGGACTACGGGATCTAGAGATACCTTCTTTGGCTCTGGCCCTACAGGCCCAGCACTTTGTCTGCCTGGGGCACGAGGTGGTCCATTAAGTAACCACCTCTAAGCTGGAGTTGAACTGGGGAAGCACTGATTGCTGCTTGCCGCAAAGCAGCCTCGTTTTTTGCAAAGGACCCAGGGAGAAAAGAAATCCTGCAACTACTCCCAAGCACTGCCTTGCAGCTGAGGGTCAATCACACTGTATTTAGGAAGTAAAAGGAAAGATCCCTATGACCATCAGTTCAGGTGCATGGGAGATGGAATATTCAGACTGCCAAGCTGGAAGAAGGTACCCAAGTCAGCCCCTTGGAACAAGCAGCCCAAGTTTTGTCCAGAGTGTGGACAAAGAAATCAGAGAACCAGGAGAGGGTGAAAGCAAGAAGCAGTAGTTCAAAAGTTGTTGTTTTAGTTTGCAAAAGCTGCCGGAATGCAATATATCAGAAATGGAATGGCTTTCAAAAAGGGAATTTATTAAGTTGCAAGTTTTCAGTTCTATGGCTGTG
Source organism: Tamandua tetradactyla (assembly GCF_023851605.1). Lineage (NCBI taxonomy): Eukaryota > Metazoa > Chordata > Mammalia > Pilosa > Myrmecophagidae > Tamandua > Tamandua tetradactyla. The sequence goes on along the minus strand of NC_135327.1, from coordinate 92,041,467 downwards.
AAAATGTCCAAATTAAGGCAACCTTAGAAGGACATCTTAAGTCCAAACTGTAAAAGGGAATTTTATAAAGCTTAACAGTAGCTAATTTTTCCTGCTTAATTTAGCTATTTACATATATTTTAGCTTCTGAAATATCCAGCAAAAGCATTTGTGTCATTTTATATTCACGGCTATGCATTTAGTGTGAGTTAAGAATTATAAAGAAAAGAATTATGGGCCCCATCAGGCTGAAGATAAACAATCCTGGCGCCAAGGTTACTTGTTGTAAAACTGTTAAGAAATGCTTATTGTAAAACTGTTCTTATCTGCTTTTTTGCAAAACAGCACCTGTGACCCATGCTCAACCCCCACCCCCCTCATCTTACCCTTTAAAAAGCTTTTGCAGACTTAGGTTCGGGGCTCTCTGTTCCTGCGTGTTCAGCGAGCCCCACACATGTGTGGAAAATAAACCCCTTGCGTGTTGCATGAGAGAACGTCTCTTGGAGTCCTCCTTTGCGTGGCAAAATTCTCAAATTCTTACACAAACAAAGAGCCGATGAAGTTTGGGGTTTCTCTTTCAGCTGGGAGGGTACATGGTAATGTCTGCCAGCTTTCTCGCCTCATTTTAGAAGGCTTCCATGGGGGTGTTTTCCTTTGCTCCAAAAGTACCTTGAATAAGTGCTGTGTGGGCTCTGATGGTTCTCTTGGCTCTGAGCTTTTTTTAAAAAATGGTTTCCTCTTAAAGGGCTCTAGTACCCACCTTGAATGGTTAGAGATGCATCTCCATGGAAACAATAAAAAAGATCCCACCCAGCAATATTGAATGAGAATTAGAGAACTTGACTTTTCTGGAGTACACCACAGATTCAAACCGGCACAGTTGTGAACAGCAGGAGGCCTCCCCAGAGCATTTTTTTTAAATCAGGGCATCTATAGAAGATGGTAACATTCAGGAAGCATGTTGAGTAAAGGGAAAAGGCTGCTCATGGCAGTGGGAGCCTGTTTTCTCCTGCCAGAGGTCTCCACCCAGCTGCCCTGAGTCCTGAGGAGATAGTAATCTCCTCAGCACATATATAACCACTTTGCAGCACATTGCTGTGGAAATTCCTACTGGGAAGTTCTGGCCTAGCAAATCCTGGAGGAAGAGGTCAGTGCTCCGTAATTGGGCATTCACTCAGGCCTAGAGGCATGTATTATTCAGGGTGGAAGTTAAGTTGCCGAAACAAAAGACACCCCCATGCACTATGAAAAAAAATCAGCAAAGCCCAAGCCAGATGAAAGTGTTTTTCTCTTACTTGAATAGTCTGAATTTCCAGGACACCAAGTGACTCTGCTCTATGCAGCCATTCAGGGATTCAGGTTTCTTTCATCTTATTTGTCATCCCCAAGTGTTGCCTGCTCAAACTTGAGTATGCATTGGAATAAGCTGGAGGTATTGTAAACAGGTATTGCTGGGCCCCACCCTCAGAATTTCTGATCCAGTAGATCTGACCCTGGGGCTGAGAATTTGCATTTGAGAATCCAAATAAGTACTCAGGATATGCTAATCCTGTTGTTTTGGAGACTGTATTAATTTGTTAATCAGAATGCAATACCAAAAATGCGTTGGCTTACATAAAGGGAATTTATTGTTACAAATTTTTAGTTTCAAGGCCATAAAAATGGCCAAACTAAGGCATCCATTAAAAGATACCTTGACCCAGTAAAGGCTGATGTCTGTCACATGGGAAGGCACATAGCTGGTGTCTGCTGGTCCTTATTCCTGGTTCTGTTGCTTCCAGCTTCTAATGCCAGGTTTCCTCTCTAAGCATCTATGAGCTTTCACTTAGCTGCTCCGAGGCAAAACTCTGGGTTCCAGCTTGTGTAGCATCTCATGGGAAGGCCAATGGCGATGTCTGCTCTCTTTTGGTAGTCCAAACATCTCCAAATGTCTGTATCTCTGTTGGCTCTGATGCAACCATTTTCTAAGTGTCTCTGTCGGCTCTGCATCTGAGGTTTCTCCAAAATGTTTCCCCTTTTAAAGGACTTCCATAACCTAACCAAGACCCACCTGGAATGGGTGGGGTCACATCTCCATCAAAACAAAAGGCCATATCCACAAGTGATTGGGTCACTCTCCATGGAAACAATCTAATCAAAGGTTTTCACCCTACAATATTAAATCAAGATTAAGGTCCCACAAGATTGGATCAGGAAAAACGACATGGATTTTCTGGGGTGTAGAACAGCTTCAAACTGGCACAGGGACCACACTTTGAGAATCACTGTCCTAGGGTCTTGCCTTTGTCTTGACCTTCATAGCACATGCCCACAGGCACAGTTGTGCAGTGACTTAAAGGAGAAGAAACAGTATGGAAGAGAGAGGGCCTAGTTTTACAGTGCTGACCCTCTCATTCCATTGGTGACAACTTAGTTCATGGCCACATTCAAATTCAAGGGAGCCTGGAGAAATAGGGTGGCTGGGATGCCATTTTCTCAGTCCAAATATATTACTATGAATGAAGGAGAGAATGGATTTTGGTGGACAGTCAGTGGACTTCACACTTTGTGGGAAATTCACATTCATTTACAGGACCTGGACCAGAATTTTCATGCAGAAATGCTTTCTTGGGGCCTATTACGCTCTATGCTTTCCAAAGAGTGTCATCATATTGTCTCAATCAGGAATTGCTCACAGCTATGTTGGGGCTCTGCGTTCTGCACTTGATAGTGAAAATGCCAGGGTATGGAGCAACTGCCAAGCATATCAGCCTGGAGCAAAGGGACAACTTTACCTGGGAGGTGCCTAAGAAGATTTGGCCAATGACTTTCCAGAGCTGTTCCAAGGTGAGGGTACAGGGACATGGGTTGGGGGTTCAGGAAGGATTATGTATCTCTCTTGGTTAAAGTAGACACAGTCTTAAAATCCTATCTTGTACCTCTGCTTCCACCTCAACTTCTGCCTCGACCGTTTCTGTTGAACAGACCTGCACCTACAACTGAACTCCATCATTCCTAACAGGGAGGATGCTTGAATATGCTTTGGGCCAAGCAAAAGGCCAAGAGCCTCCCTGGGTCGTGGCTGACCCACCTCATTTTGCTGGGGCCCAGTTGGGACTGGGTCTTCCCTCCATCTCCAGCCTCCCATGGGTGGCCATGTGGATGCAGCTTGGGAGGAGAGACTGGGAGGTGGCCAATGAGTTAGGACCACGTGAAGAGTGTGTGGACGAGTTGTTCCTTCATGCTGCCAAGGACAGTGGCCAGGCTGGACCCCTTATTCTGACCTCTGAAGATTGTGGCCAGACAGCTGGGAAAGTCTGGGAGTCACATCATTAGTAGGACTTTCACGGTGTCCTTCCAACTCAACTGGTCCAGACATGTTGCACTTGTTCAGATCCATGATCCCACTTCTCCAACCTGGAGGCCAGTCCCTGGGAAGACATGGTTATGGGAACAACAATGTATATCCCTGTTCTCAGGACCCCTCTGACATAGATAAAAGGCTCAGCCTTGCCCTGATCTTCGGGATTGCTAGTTGGAGGGGGAGCTATTCAGTCATTTCTCTTCCAGGCACATCCTGGAGGAGGCAATCCGTGACCCTCACATCCTTCACAGAACGTCACAAGCTGCAGGCCAAACCTCCGTGTTCTAAATTCTATTCCATGCCTGGGGCATCTGCTGCCAGAACCAAATGGGAAACCAGGCAATCCAGGAGGCTCCGTAAGCCCTTGTGGTTACACTCGCAGATGTAGGAGCTCACAGATTCATAGATGTATATCCTATACAATGATGAATATGGTTTTACACACACACACACACACACACACACACACACAGTCCTTTCTCTTCTCTATGAAAGCTGTGTTATGAAGCAAGGTGATCTAAATTGTCACTACGATGTAAAGACCATTGAATTTCTTTCTCCTTCCATCCTCTCCAACCTCTTCTTTCTTCCCTCCCTTCCTTCTGAACCTTAGGGGAACAGAATTAATTAAAAATAAACCTTGGGGGTGCATGGGTAGTTCAGTGGTAGAATGCTTGCCTGCCATGTGGGAGACCTGGGTTTGATTCCTGGCCGTGCACTCCCCCCAACAACAAAAAAAAATGCAACAAATGGTGCTGCAATAATGTGAGAGTCACACGGAAAAAGAATGAACTGCAGTCCCTGCCATACAGTGTACGAGAAAAAGAGAAATAGAGTTTCATGATGTCATCTAGTTATTTGTTCCTACAAGGCCATCTTTCATTAACTAATGAATCAATAAAAAATATAACAAACGCTTAATAAGCAAATACTCTAACGCGAACCTGACAATTACTTTTATTTACTGTGCAGCCCTCCCTTCCCCTGTACTCTTGTTTCTCCCTCCGGAGGGATCCACTGTTCTGAATTATGTGGTCTTCATTTCTTTGCTTTCAGTTTTATAAAGCTTTACTGCAGCTATATATATCCTAAAAGTTATGGCTGTTTTTTTTTTTGGTTTGTTTTTACATATTAAGATAGTGTACTATTTATTATCTTTTGGGAGTTACCTTTGCCCTCACACTTCTGTTGCTAAGATTCAGAGAGAAGTTCACTGAGTTTCTGAGATGCAAATGAAGTGATTATCAATTACCAGTGAGGCTAAAGCTCATCTTGACTAAAGCTGGCTTCAGGTGGATGTGTGTCTCCCTGAAATTGTATTTCCTGGGTACTGGGTAAGCATGCAGTATAGTTTTTGTTTATTCAGTGGGTTTCATGAGTTTATCTGTGTTCTATGGAACTTGTAAAAGTCCTGTTTTTTTCTTTTTAAAATGATTATAACTATTTATAGTGATCATCTTTATTTTTCTGACATTGTTATTTGCATGCCTGGCTTGTTAATTTTAACTGTTATTTATGAAAAACCCAAGTGCCGTTCATATTCCTATGGGAGGGTGGGGCTCCCTTACAATGCTCTGCGGATACTCCAGGTCCCAGGAACACAAGTAGAGAAATCAGGGGGACTTTCCAGGGATCTGTGGAAAAGAGTGGGACCTGGGATGTCATCCAGGCTCTCCTCCAGATTCCTGGCAGGACACTGTTTGCCAGGACGCCAACTGTTCCCTTTCACTAGACAAGTTAAGGTTATTGTATCCCTGGGGCCAGCAATGTTTCTGGAAAAAGAATGCATTCCTGTGCTTCTCTTGCTTGACCATTCCGTTCCAAAGTGCTAAAAAAAGTTTCACAGTCATGAAAGTGTAACACACATATACATGTGCATTTAATATATTTTACCTGGTTTGCCAGTTGTTGCAATTGTCTAACTGGTCTCCCTGCTTCCATACTTCCTGCCCCTCTGCAGTCTATTCTCAGCACAAAAGCCAGAGCAATCCTGTCAAAACCTAAGGCAGATCTCCTTTCTTCTCTGCTCAAAAACCTTCACCAGATTCAGAGTGAAAGCCCTTATGATGACCACAGGTCTGCATAGTTGGGTGTCCTGTTGCCTCTCTGAGGCTTGCCTCCTACGACTCTTTCCTCACTCCCTCTGCCACCCCTGGTCTCCCTATTCTGCAAACACTCAGGCTTGTTGCTGCTTCAGGGCCTTTGTACTTGCTGTTCCTCTGTCTGGGTGCTCTTCCTCCGAGTGTCTGCATAGCTCATATCTTCCCTTCCTTCAGAGTTTTGCAGACATCAACCTCTAAGGGGGACTTTGCCTGATCACCTTTTTAAAAATTGTAATTTCTGCTCCCCATCAAAAGCCCTCCTGTAGTTCTGCTTTTTTTTTAAACCTATGACATTTTAAAACAAAATGCTATGCTTTGTGTTTTCTATGTTTTACTCATTAAAAAAAATCTATCTCCCTATTCCCCAGCCCTCCTTACACTCCTCCCTCTACAATACTCAACCCCCAGCACCCATCACACCTGGCACATGGTAAGGGCTCACTGAATAAATGAATGAATGAGTTCTTGTTCTTTGCCTTCATTTTACTCTGATCTGCCTCCATGGAGGGAAATCTCTCTTTCTCCTGGCATACTACATAACATCTACTATCTGTACACAAACTCTCGTACTAAATATAAATATGTCTTGTTATTCTCGTATTAAACATCTGTTACTGTGTCTTCACGGCTGGAGCATGAGGTCCCTGGGGTTGAGCATCATGCCATCTCCCTCTGCAGCTCTGCTTTCCCATTGTACACAAAGGCTCTACCTCTCACGGCACTAAGTGTTCAAAAAAGTCTTCTCAAAGAGTCAGTGAGCATCGAGATTATGATGCAATCCTCATGTCACAGCAATTTCCTCGAGAGCCTGTACGATGTGTTGAGATCCCTTCCTAAGCATGGTCCGTGAGACTCAAGTGATCTGTGATGATTTTAGGTGGCGCACAGATGAATGCAGTTCATTTCTCTGATTATGTGTCTATTTGAATGGGTAATAAAAATATAACAAGCACATCAAACCCCAAATTTTGTCATTATTACTCCTTGGAAACACTTTTATTTTAAAATAAATTTAAAAGCTTGCAATAAAAGCATTAAACTGTTGAAAGAAAACAACACATAAGTAACAGTTTAGGTGATGTGCAGCTGTAGAAAAGATTGTGGATCATTGCACTGCGGCAGCTGTAGAAAAGATTGTGGATCATTGCACTGCGGCAAAGATCACTCAGATGACTGAATCCCAGCTTTGCCAGTCCTTAGCCATGTGGGTCTTCAGCAAAATCTTAATCTTTCAATCTCATTGTCTTATTTTAAAGAATAATAACCACTCTGCCTGGATTTGTAAAGATTGGAGATTTGATAATGTGGGTAAAATGCTTGATGCGCATTATGGGAAAGCAGGCACCAAGGGGGAGAGTGACCACTCCTTAATTTCAGCTCCCTGTCCTGGCTTCCTTGCCCCACGCTGTCCAGGCCAAGTTCAGCCCGCACTGGTGAGCCCCCGACTAGGCTCAGCTGCGGTCCGGAGTGGGGACCTCCAGGGGCCACTACTTCTGTGGGTTTATTCCACCAGGAATGAAAGGGCAGGTATTCTTCTCATCTGACGTCTTGGGGCAATGGAGACTCTGATGGGAACAGTGACTTGTTCCAGGCCGTCCAGGAGGTAAGGGGCCGAACCGGCAACTGGCCTCTGCTTCCCTGCGCCGGCCGGGCTCGGGGCTCTGGCTCTCAGAAGTGAGTTGAGAGGAGGCTCCTCCCCGCTCCTCCCGCCAGGCCGGACCGCGGGCTCCCAGGGAAGGGGAGGAGTCTCGCCGGCTCTGATGACAGGGTCGCCACGGCAACGCGGCCATACTGGCCCCAACGGACTGAGGGGCCGCAGGCTGTAGGGCTGCCCGCCCGCCTCGTGGGCAGAGCCGGCAGCATGGACAACCTCTTTGTGGAGGAGGTGGCCGCCTCCCTGGTGAGGGAGTTCCTCAGCAGAAAGGTAACTCCTCGCCCCTCCAGAGCGCTGGACGGTTTTTCTGATTTGGGGGAGGGTGTGTGTGTGTGTGTGTGTGTGGCAGGGAGGAGACGGGGGGAATGTCCTGGAACCTTTGCATCTTTGGGGAGGGACAGCTTTCCCCTTCTGCTTCCCGTCCCAGAGATGCCCCAACAAAAGCGCCCGTTTCCTGAGACAGGGAAAACTACATTTCCCAGGAGCCATTTCTGTCATCGGGCATTTCCTGCAAAGCGGGGCAGGGCTGCCGTGCCAGCTGCCCTCCAAGAAGCACCTTCTTTCCCGGCGGGCAGCGGCTCCTGGGCTCGTGGTGGTGGTGCTGGTGCTCTCCCCATTTTCTCTAATGCCTAAATGAATTCTCAGCTCTGGCATGCAGGCCTCAGCCTCCGCCTGGCTGCGGGGATTCCTGGCTATCCCATCCCAAGAAATACCCCATTAGTAGTGAACTTCCCTCGCAAAGGAACCCAAAAGGCTAAAAATAAAGGTTCTTTAAGGTCGAACTCCTCAGTCATTTTACTCAACAGTGGGATTTCAGCCATTTTGCTAGTTAAAAAAATAAGTTTTCCTATTGTTTTGTCAGAAGAGTTTTTGAGTGGTCAAAAGTCGGGGAGGTCCTTAGCTCATTGGTTCCTGCAGCAGTGGATGTGGGGAAGGGAGGTTGAAGCACCTCCAGGGAGAGCGCCCATTTATTCATTCAACTGGCAGTGGTAGAAGGCTTGCTGTGCGCTGTGTGTTCTGTATTTCCTCCCTGTGTCGTGCTGGGCTGAGGCGAGGAACACTTCTCTGGGATGAAAACACACACAATGTACAAATCTTAGGGCAGAAGAAAGGGGAAGGGTTTTGGAGTCAGGCGGTGGAACTTCAAATAACTGCTATGAGTTAGCAATGTGCGCTTGTGCTCTCCTCACGGCCCCTGAGCGCCAAGGTACCTTTTGCAGGTTTAGAATGAGGTTTTCTAATAGTCCCTGTGCAGCTCCCAAGCATAGCGTCTAGCCCATAGTAGGTGTTTGACTTTGTGTTTTCCCCGTCTCTGATATGCTGCTGTTTGGTTGTTATTTATTTATATACATATTTTTAAAAGTTAATGTGAGTGGCATCATATTCTCTGCATTGTTCTTATGGCTTTTTGTCCTTCCAGCACAAAATCCTGGCCATGTTTTGTATATGAAGGCCACCTTTTGGGGCTGGCCACCACTGTCAGGTCTTTTACATTTGGTTCCCCAAGCAGAATTCAGAGAGGGCTTCCTTGTGCCTTTCCTTTCTTGGCTACAAATGAAATCCTGAGCCCTTGCCCTGGCAGGCAAATATCCATTATACCTTGACCCAACTTCCCACCCCACTCTCATTTCCAGCTTCTCCCGTGTGCTTTCCCGCTCCACCCAAGGCCCACCCCAAGCTCCATTTCCTTTAAGAGGTCTTCTTGGAAACACCAATTGGATTTACTGGGTCCTCTTTTCTGAGCCTCTCTCATTGGTGCTTATATTGTAGTTATTAATATATGTGCCCATCTCAGCTGCTAGACAGAACCACAGAGCTGACCCAAACTGGATGGGATCTTGGAAATCTTCAGGTTCACTTGGCATCCTCTCCCTCTCATTTACCATCTGGGCACACTAAGGCCGTGAGGGTAATAGGGAGCTGCCACAGTCACTTAGAAGATAGTGGGGAGCTAGGGCTACACCCCTGGTCCATCTCTGTTCTTATCGCTTTTTCCTCCAGGGCGGAGAGGAAGTGTTCCCGACACTCTTTGCCCAGGAGGGTGCTTATTCCTTGAGCTTCTTCTTGGTTCTGGGTGCCCTGTTCATTATCTCAAATCCTCTAACAGTCCTGAAAATAGTATAATTATTCTCATTTCATGTAAGAATATCAAAAGACTAGGAGGTGGAGAAACTTGCCTAGGTTGAGTAGGTCTAATCATGTCACACTCCTGCTCAAAACCCTCTACCACTTCTGTCATAATAAGAATAAAATCCAAAGGAAGGCCTTACCATGGCCCACACTGCCCTGTGTGGCCTGGCTCTCAGCTGCCCCTCGGACCTCATCTGCCACCACTGTCTCCTCTGCCTACCACCCTCCAGCCCCTAGTCTCCTGGCAATGTCCGTGTCCACCAAGGGGACTCTCCCTGTGTCTCAGCCACACTGGTCCAGGCCCCTCTCCTGCAGGGTCCATTCTACCTCTGCCTTCCTTTCCCATGGTCATGTCCTTAGCAAAACTGCACCTTTTCCATAATCTCCATTCCAAGCAACTCACCTGTCCACATTTCCAACCTTTCCCCTTCAGTGGCCCAACAAAAGCAATTCTTCAACATCACCCCCATCTGAACCCCAATGTTCCTACCAACTTTTCACAGTCCCTCAGCCCCATTGTTGTCTTTCCCTCTTCTTACCAATCCATCATTATAACATGGCCTCCTCTCCCTTCATCATACCCACCACGTCTGGTTGAATTCTAACTCAACCTATTCCATGCCACACCCACAGAGGTGGATGGGGCTGGAGAAAGACCAATGACTCTGGTGACTGATCTCACTCTAAATTTGTATCCACCCAGCCCCAGTGATTCCTGCCAATTTGATCACATCTCTCCACCAGGGTCACTCTTATCCTGGAAGACCATTCACACTTTCTCTCTTAAACTTTCTCTCTTACCTCATGAGAAAACTTCAACAGGCTCCCACACCCCACTTAATAACCTTCCTGGGCCTGAACCATTCGTTCTGCACCCCCCGCCCCCCACATGGTTACTTTGAATGAGTTCTCTATTCTCTTGAGCCAAGCCCACCCCTCTACATGTGCCTGTACCTTCAGTGAGCTCAAGGACACTGCAGCAGTTATCACCATCTCTTTCTGTTGCAGCATTTGGTTTTCCTCCTCTCCTGGAAATATCAGTATGTATATATATATATATATATATATATATATATATATATATATATATATATATATATATATATATATATATATATATATATACATACTTCCCCCAAAATACCACCTCAATCCTCAAACACTGTCTGCTTCTAGTCTATTTTTCTTCCTCCTTTAATGGCAAACCCTATGAAAGAGCTATGTATTCTTTGATTCTAATTCCACCCCCTCCCCTTTCTCAAACCTACTCTAATCAGGCTTTTCTCCTCACCTATCCATGGAAATAGCACCTGTCAAGGCCACCAAGACCTTTAAGTTTTCAGTACTTGTCTTTGATCTAATGACTGAGTTCCTTCTTGGAAACTTTCTATGTGTCTGCCAGGAGACCACCTCCTTCTGGTTTCCCTCCTGCCTCTCTGGTTGCCCCTTTCCAGACTCTTTGTTGGTTCCTCCTCTTTTCCCTGACCTGTGAATGTTGATGGACTCAAGGACTCAGTCTATGGACTTATCTCTTTGCCATTCATTCTCTAGGCACCTCTGCCAGTCTTACGGATTTCATTACAATTCCCAGATTTCTGGTTCTAGCTTAGGCTTCTCCATAAATACTTAATTTTTTTCCAATTGCCTATTCTTCATCTCTACTTGAATTTCTAATAAGCTTCTCAAATGTAACATGTCCAAGACTCAATTCTTGATTTGCTATACCTCCTGCAACCTTGCCAACACCAGTAAGGTTGGCATCTCCTCCCTGCCAGTTGCTCAAGCATCTCCACCCTTCCAATTCCAAGCTAAACACTTTGGAATCACTCTTGGCTTTTTTCCCGTGTTAGGCATGGAAAAAACATCCAGTCCATCAGCAAATGTGCAGCCTTTCCTGTCATAGCATATAGAAAACATAGCCACTGTCACCCTGGTCCATCTTTCAAGTGAATTATTCAAAAGACTTCTAACTGGTTTCTGCTTTATCCCTTGCCTTCTGCAATCTATTCTTAACTAGCAACCAAGTGATCTTTAGAAATATATGTCAGTATCTGATGCTTCACTTCTCATGCCCTCCATTGGCTCCCTGTTTCATAAAAACTTGACCAGGCCATTCATAACCACGTTCCTGGTGACCTCTCTCACCTCATTGTGTACCACCTTTCCCTGGACATGTAACTCTAGCTGCACTGGCCTCCTTGTGACTGCCTCAGGGCCTTTGCACTTGCTCTTCCCGGCCTGGGACACTTCCCCCAAGTGTCACTCCGGCATGCTCCCTCACTTCCCTCAAGTCTCTACTTTAATGCCACTTAATCAATGAAGGCTTTCCTGAGTACCTTTTATAAAGTAGCAGCCCTTCCCCGTATTCCTTCCTGGCACCTTCTGTCACCTTATTCTGCTATATTTTTCCCATAGAATATTATACTTATTGTCTTTTCACTCATAGAATGTAAGCCCCATGAAGGCAGTGACTTTGATCAAGTCATATCTCTGTCTCTAGCAGCCCAGGTAGTGCCGAGCACATAGTAGGTGGTTTGTTCTCTTCATTTTACAGTTGGAGAAACTGGAAAATAGGAATGACCACTATTGCTTTTTCAGTGGGTGATTATCTGAAAATGTGCCCTTCATCTTTGTCTCCCTCCTCTGTTTTATTAGTAGTGCATATAGCATCTGCCATACTATATATTCACCCATTTGTGTACAGTGTGCTTCCCCAGCAGAATGTCATCTCCATAAGAGTAGGGCTTTATGTTATTCCTTCTTTATCTCCAGCATCTAGAACAGATCCTGGCACATAGTGAGTGCACAGAAAATGTTTGTTGAGAGAATGAAGATTAGGTAGGCTGAGTTAGACTGAAGACTGTCTATGTGCATCACAATCCTAGGAGAGTTTTAAATGTACCAAGACTTGCTGATTTAAATTACTGAAAGATGTACGGAGTTATCTAGCAAAGGAAGACCCTCATTATATGCTGTTCCATGTCATGGCTAAGTCCAGATGAAAAGCAGGTGGTTGCTTTTGAGCCCTGCTGTTCCTTCCAATAGACTCTCTTAATGCACCCAGGCACCCTTCCCTTCCTTTCTCCTACACAAAGTTTCCCCTCTCTAAGGCTTCATTTTTGCTCACTTTGGTTGTAGGCTCCTTTCTTACCTCTTATTTCCCAAATTGACCTGCCTACCTAAATTCATGGTAGGTGGCAGGTTTTGTTTTGTCTTCTTTTTTTTTCTTCCCAGCAGTTAGAGCCTCTATAAAATTGTGAACATGAATGCTAGGGAAGAAGTTGAGGCCGTGGAGGTTGGAATCCATCAAGAGGCAGGAACTGCCTTAACACTAGGCTCAACTTTTTGGGAGCATCTTGTCTCCTCCAGCCCTGTTGCATTTGATGGTCAGGACGGCCTGGGAGGTGGGCTGGCAACAGCTGTTGTTGTTTTTCAAGTGAAGAGCCAGGCTGTTAGGAGAAGGTCTGACTTGCCCAGGTTCCCACAGCCAGCATGTCTTGGTCTTCTGGGAGGTCAGTGTTGAATCTGGAAAGCAGCTTCATTGGGGACTCAGCAAATATTTATTATGTGCTTCCGGTGGGCTGAGACCCAGAATCCTGGACTCACAGGCTGGCATGGTCACCCATCTCGGCTATTTGATTCCACTTGGTTCCCTTGGGTAAATCAACCCTGTTTCCTGCTTTCCCCATCTAAGAAATGAAGGGCATGGATATTGGCCTTTTGCTTATTTTTTTCTTTTGCTTATTTTTCAAGCATCATAGACTGTGACCTGAAATCTAGGGCCAAACCCAGAGTTTCTGACCTGACTTTGGATGAGCTCCCTACCCGAACTTCACTTTCCTTATGTGTAAAATGGGGTAACAATTCCAGCCTTACCTTAGCCCACAGGTTCCTAGAAGAATCAGGATGATAATTGTTGTGAAGGTGATGCCAAAGTAAAAGTTATGTAAAAATAAACTTTTAAGTCAATATCCTTGTGCGTAAGACAGGATGAGAATTGCCATAACTAACACAAATAGTCTTTTGTTTATACTCTGCATTAGAGAACTGTAGGTTTTGATTTGAAATGGTTGAGGATGATTCCGGTTTCTTCCCTCAGGGCTTAAAGAAGACATGTTTGGTCATGGACCAGGAGCGCCCACGTTCTGATCTCAGCATAAACAGCAGAAATGATCTGCGCAAGGTTCTGCATCTTGAATTTCTCTACAAAGAGAACAAGGTATGTGTGTTTAAGGTGTCGTGTGGCATTCTGGAACTGAGTTTGGTGGTTTCAAAACACGCATGGGCCCTGCCAGCCCATCAGAGACGTGGCAGGGAGGCTTGGGGAATTCTTGCTTGCTGTGTCTGTGGTCGGGGAGAAACAGGCCAGGCCAAGGGCTGACAAATACCAAGTGTGAGTTGGTTTTCTAGCATTTGTCAGACTGGGGCCCTGTCATTGACAGTACGTGTACGGATGTGCGTGTGTGTGTGTGTGTGTGTGTGTGCGCGCGAATGCGCCAAGCTCATTTTGAACTAGAGCCTCTGATTGAGCTCAGCCTTAGCAGTTATTCTCTGAGCTCTCTCCTTCCCCCACGAGGCTATTTTTAGTAAGACTGCACTTAAGAATATAAGGTTCAGCTATACTAAAATTTTCCATTCCCTGCCTGTGTAAGATTTTCCTTCTACAGTTCTAAGTTACACCTTATTCTTATGTCCACTAGTGACATGTAATTCAGGCAGAGGGGGGCTTGGGTTGAACTAACCCATGTGTCTTGGAGTTAAGACAGTAAATGGAATGGCCCTTTATGGGACTGGGTGGGGGTGGGGAGGGCCATTCCCTGATTCCCTGGGCTTGCTCCCTATACCCACTGTTATAGACTCTCGTCCACCCTATAGTTCTCCTTTGCTGTGCCTATCAAGTTTGTAATGCGGTATCTGTGTGATTGTTTTACTCGTATCTGCCTTCCCCAGTACCTTGGATGCAGAGGGAGGCCGAGATGGTGTCTGATGTACTTGTTATTGAATCCCCATATCTATTGCATCCCCACCAGATGGTGCCTGATGACATTGTAAATATGTAGTGTCCTTGTGGAATAAATGGATCAGTGAAGGAATATATGAGTGCATGGAGCTATACTTCTAAACTAGTGGCTTTTTCTCTAAAGAGATTTACGAATGGGCTCTCCAGCAGATGTTGCTTTGCAATTGGACAGTGTCAGGTATTGGAAAGAAGCTGCTGTTTAGTAGTTTAGTATTCATCACAATTTTTTTCTTCCTAAAAAGCAATAAATGATTTGAAGAAGTGCAATATGAAAACAAAGATGGGAAGCTTCTCTTTTGAAGGTGGGTGAAGAGGTCCTGCCTTCTTAGCCCACCTCACTTACCCCTGTGGCAGCCCTTCAGGACCCAGCTAAGCAGTGTTTAAACCACTGACATAGTGGGAACCCCACCAGCAAGTGCTGTGAGCCAGAGAAAAGTAGCATGTCCAAGGTCTGTAAGAAATAAAAAGTGGAGTTACATACCAAAATAAACAATACAATAGTCCTGACATTTATAATTACCCATATAGTTTCTGGTTTCTTTTACCAGAGTTCTTTATTTGTCTGTGCTGCTTTGATCCACTGTCTAGTGTCCTTTCCTTTCAGTATGAAGAACTCCCTTTAGCATTGTTTGTAGGCAGGTCTGGTGGTGATAAACTCCCTCAGCTTCTCTTTATCTGGGAATATCTTAATCTTGCTTTCATTTTTGAAAGACAGTCTTTCCGAATATAAAACTCCTGTGGCAATTGTTTTCTTTCAGCACTTCATATATTTCATTGCACTGCCTTCTTGTCTCCTTGGTTTTCAAAGATAAATCAGAGCTTAATCTTTTTTGGCACTCTATTGTACATAACACATTGCTTTTCTATGGATGCTTTCAGAACTCTCTCTCTTGTCCTTGGCATTTGACAGTTTGACTACTATGTGTCTGGGCATGGTTCTCTTTGAGCTTATACTGCTTGGGGTTCATTGGGTATCTTAAATTTGCATATTCATATCACTCATTAAATTTGGGAGATTTTGTGACATTATTTCTTTGAATATTCCTTCTAACTCTTTTTCTCTTTCTCCTCCTTCTGGGAATGTATGTTGGTATGCTCAATAGTTTCCCACTTCTCTGTTTGCCTTTTAAAATTATGTTTTATTTTTGCTTGTTAGCTTGAATCATTTCTATTACCTTGTATTTACGATTACCGATTCTTCTGCCAGCTTCAATCTGCTATTAAAACCCTCTTGGGAGCTTTTCATTTCAGTGAATGTGCCATCAAACTCCAGTTTTTCGGATTAGTTTCTTTTAAAAACTTCTGTTTATTCCCTCACTGTTTTCCTCAGATCCCTTTGTTCTTTCATTGTGTTTTCCCTTGTCTCCTGGAGCATACTGAAGGTTTATAAAAAAGGCCTTGTCCAGTATGTCCAAAGTCTGGTCTTCTTTGCTGATAGTTTCTGGATTTTTATCTTGTTCCTTTGGCTGGGCCATCATTTCCTGTTTCTTTGTCTCTTAATCTTTTGTTGCACAATACATTTTAATATTTTAAAATGTTAACTCTGGAATTTAGTCCCTAGGCTGACTACTCTTTAAGTTTGTATCAACCTAGTGATACGGCAGAGATTTCCTTGAGTGCTAGGAGCTGAGAAAAACAAACCAAGGCAAAAAGCACCTCTCACAGTCTTTGAATATTGGTTCTACTTTACCTGAAATTCTTCAGAGTTCAGGACTCCTGTCAAGTAGGTCAGGCTGAGGCTGGTATTGAATGCCCCCTCTACTCCTTATGTAATAGATTTTCTCCCTCTCTTGGGGTGCTCTATTGTATGGTTTAATTCAGTAATCCTTTGCCCCAAGCTGGTTTAACTTAATATATTTACACACCAAACAATCCATCCAAAGTATACAATCATCATATAGTTGTGCGTTATCACCACAATCAATTCTAGACCATTTTCATTATTCCAAAAAAAAGGAATAAAAAAAAATCCTCAAATATCTCATACCCCTTATCACTCCTATTTTTTTAACAGTTGTATTCACACACCATACAATCCATCCTAAGTGCACAACCAGTGGCTCTTGGTATATTCACATAGTTATGCATTCATCACCACTTTCAATATGAAAATATTCTTATTTCTTCTAAAATAGAAAAAATAATCCCATATTCCTTATGTCCCCCTACTATTGCCATTTAGCCTTGGTATAGTGCCTTTGTTACAATAAATGAAAGATATTGCAATATTACAGTTCACTATAGAGCTTAGTTTACATTAATTGTATTTTCCCCATATAACCCTCTATTATTGACACTTGTAATAGTGACATGTTTGTTCTAGTTCATGTAAGAATGTTCTTATATTTATACAATTAATCACCAACATTGTGCACTTTAGGTTTCACTAAGTTATACAGTTCCAGTTCTTATCCTCTAGCTTTCCTTCCGGTGACGTACACGACTCTAGCCTTCCTCGTCAAACATCCTCACTCTCAGCTTTGCTAGTTACCCTTATAGTAATGCGCTAACCCTGGAGCATCTTACATTGCCATATTGGTCGACTGGCCCTAAATCTCTTATTGAAAGAAAAGATGGAAAGGCTGGAACGACTAATTTATTTCTATTCTGCACGAGTATATAGCATTTCCCCCTACCCCCCCAACCCTCTTCATAGTAAACTACATTTAGACTTAGACAAAATAGTGTTATTGGTCTCATACTAAAAACTAAAAGCATCCCCTGATTTTAACTCTCTGAAAGATCTGAATTTGGTCATAACTCCTTTGGCTGTGGGTCTTGGTCTCAGAGTTCTGCTGCATAGATAAGGGGAATAGAAAAGGGGGGGGCATTGATGGCCCGAGGGTCTCCTACGTGGAGACCCTTTGTCCGGTGCTCTATCGCCTGAGGGCAAAGTACTGAATGACCTGTGTCTGACCACAGCTTAGCAGGGCCTGGGTATCTCCAGGTAGTGGGGGTTGGAAATTGCCCTGAGGCCGGCCTGTGGATTAGTAGTTGGGTAGCTGTGTCAGTCCAAATCACTTAGGGGAGTTCTAAAAGAAATCAAGGCTTCCTCCTTTGGGATCCAGGCTTAGTAAATTTCATTAGGGTCGGGAATTCTGGTATTTTAAATAAGATCTCCAAAGGTAATATTTGGTGCAGTTAGGGATTGAAAAAAATACTGATACCATTTATTTCCAGTTACTACTAAAGAAATTTATTCTATCTTTTTTTTTTTTTTATAAGGTTGGGGTGTAAACTACATCAGCCCTGACTGCCTCTCTCTGTTCTCTATGGTAACCTTCTGGTGCTGTGGTCAGTTTTACCCTGGCATCCAGTGTTAAATGCGAGCACACAAACTAAGAAAATTTCCAGGCCCCAAATACTTCTAAACTTGTAGAGTTAGTAATCCGTAAAAGTGTAATTTTTTTGGATGAAAGTTTATGTATTTTATAAAGTTATTTCTAGGAGAAAAAAGGGAAAATTTGCTTGGGTATTCCTCTGTTAATATTGCATTTATAATTGTTCATGAGTTGTCTGAGTCACGTATTGTCTGCTAGTTCTTTTAGGGTAGAGGTTGTATCCTTAAATCTGTGTCCCTAACTAACATATGCCTGGCATATAATAGAGACTCAATAAATGTCTGATCGAAGGATGTATGAAGGGGTGACAAGTTGATAAACATATCAGAGAATTGGAATAATTGTCTTTTGTACCTTGACCTATGCCAATACATACAATTAATGATTTTTTTTTTCTTCCCAATGATAGGCAAAGGAAAATCCTCTAAAAACAAACCTTGAACTCATTACCAGATACTTTCTGGACCATTTTGGAAATACTGTTAACAATTTCACTTTAGCAACACCAATTCCTGCACTCTCAATTCCAAAGAAAAATAATAAGTTGCCATTGAGAAGCTCAGAGACCACGCTGGTAAATATATATGACCTTTCAGATGAAGATGCTGGATGGAGAATGTCATTGTCAGAAACAAGCAAAGCCAGGTAGCCATTCCCAGTTATTTTTTTTATATTAGTTTCCTATTGCTGCTATAACAAATTACTATAAATTTAGTGACTTAAAACAACAAGAATTTAATATCTTAGAGTTCTAGAGGTGAGCAGGCCACTGAACAGTATCTGGCTTAAAGTCAAGGTGTCAGCAGGGCTGGTGATTTCTGAAGACCCTAGAGTTGAATGTGCTTCCTTGCCTTTTCCATCTTCTAGAGGCTGCTGACATTCCTTGGCTCATGTACCTTTTTTGGCGTTATTCTACCTCTTGCTTCTTTTGTCACATCTGTTATTCTTTCTGTTCCTCCTGCCTCCTTCTTCTGAGGACCCTGGAATTACACCAAGCCCACCTGGGATAATTCTGGATAATCTCCTCATCTCAAAGTCCTTAACTCAGGCACACCTGCAGAGTTCCATCTGCAGGTTAGGTGACATATGCTCAGGTTCTGGGGATTTAGGATGTGGACATCTTGGGGCCATCATGCAGCTCACCACACTGTGCCTAAACTTCTGGTCGTGGAGTACTTGTTTTTCTCTAGTACTTATGATTCAAAATATTTATTTTAAATTCCATGATTTGCAAGGTTCAGGGGCTTGTTTGTCTGTATTTGCTTAAAAACAAGTAGAGAATTCTAAAAGATATTGAAACACTGTAGAGATGGAAAAATCTAAAATGAAACAAAACAAAACAATGGGTTTTGGAATTCTTAGGAGGAAAATGAATTGGCCACCAAAGGAGTGGCACTCCCATCTCTGTTGGAAAGCTGTTTCTTGCTTGAGCATGTCCAAAGCTTAGGGTTAAGCTGCCAAAGAGGGGGATGTCAATTAAAAAAAAAATTATTCAAGACTTAAGAAGTGAGAGGAAATGAGGGTGCTGTGAAGAAGGCGGCCCCTCCTTCAAAGGCACATACTGCCTGCTGAGAAGTTAAGTATTCCTGATTCAGTAACAGCCTGCAATATAGTGGCTGAACCTCCTGTACTTTACCCAGTTAGCCAAGCTCCAAACTTGGGTGTTGTCCTTGTCTTTTCCTGCTCTGTGATTTTTCTATATCTTTAAGTCCTGTCATCTCTTCATCCTTAATGAGGCTCCATTCTTTCTTTTTATTGTTTTAAAAACCCTGATTGTGGTAACATAAATAACATAAAATTTGCCATTTTAACCATTTTTAAGCATGCACTGAATTGAAGGGCATTGGTTGGATTCATAATGATGTGCAGCCAACACCAGATACCAAATGCTGGACTCAGGCCTTCCTCTGCCTTACCCCGCTGCCTCAGGCCAGCCTCTCATCCTTTCTCCTGGAAAACTCCCACAGGTGTTTCACTGGTCTCCAGACCTCCAGTAATCTCCTCACAACCACCCTCCACCTAAGATCCTGTGAAAATCTGGCCTTGCTGCCTCCCTGCTGAATGGCCTTCTGATGTTCCCTTTAACTTCCAGGATAAAATCCAAACTCCTGAGGATAACCCATAAAATTCCTTCTGTGAGTCAGCCCCTACTGCTGACCCAAATATGTCCACTTTTACAGGCCTTGGTGCTAGTGCCGGAACCCACACCAGACTATCTCCTACCTACTCATTCTTTCAGACTCAGGCGCTGCTTGCCCCGGAAACCCTTTTAATCTCCCCAGACTGATTCCAGACCCTTCCCCAGTCATAGCACACATGATGCCTCTCTCATGTGTGACCCAGTGTCTGTTTGGCATACGGTAGGTATCAATTCCCGTTTATGCCAGAGTCCGCTAGTAGGAAATACTGGCCTGAGTCAGAGCAGGGCTGGGTTCCCAGTTATGTCAGGTAAGACCCCTTTTGCTTGGGTCTCTTGCTTTTTCTCTTTGGCTTTCTTTCTCTTTCTCTCTCATTCTCTCCCAATGCTTCTTGCTTGTTCTCACTCACTGCTGCTCACCTTCTTTTCTCTCTCTTACTCACTTACTTGGTTTCTCTCACTCACTCACCCTCTCTTTTCTCTTTCAATACCAAGCCTCCCAAGAAAAACAGCCATTAGCATGCTGCCTTCATCCCTCACTTCACAGTAAGGGGGAGGGAGCCAAGGTTGTTGCTTTTTTTTTTTTTTTGTATGCTGTAGGGCGGGGTCACATTTCATTCTTTTTCCATGTGAGTATTCCCTTATTGCAGCACCATTTGTTGAATTTTTTTGTTTGCTTTTTGTTTGTTAGTTTACTTGTTTGTTTTGTTTTTGGGGGATGTGCATGGGCCGGGAATTGAACCCGGGTCTCCGGCATGGCAGGCAGAACCCTACCACTGAGCTACCCTCACACCCTCACCCCCACCCCCACCCCCCTTTTCCCCGGTTGCTGCATTTTTAATGTACCCCTCTTGATGGCATGGAGTGAGGCTGACTGCCGCAGACTTGGGGCTGTATGGAAGGGCTGCAGTTTGCCTTCATCACTCAGGTCCAGAAGAGCCAAATGTTCCTTACTTGAGGTGTTGAAGGTCCTACTAAGGATCCTCAGGGAAGAAGGATCCCGGATTTCATTTGCTTGCTTTGTAGGCTGGATTTGCCCTGCATTTTCTAGTTTTTATTTTTAATGATACTACACTGGGTCTGGTTGGAAATCATGTATTTTGGTAATTTACTATGAGTGCCTTTTGAATTTTGAATTTATGATTGCTGTTACTGATTCCTTGGGGAAATTGGTTTTAATGGAAATATTCCTTTTTTTTTTTCAGACATGACAATCTTGATGGGGATGCACTTGGTAATTTTGTGTCATCCAAAAGGCTCCCATACAAAAGTAAGCCCTTACAGACTGTCCCAGGTGAAAGCCCACCCTTGGCTCCTGCCTGGGAGAAGTTGGAAGATCATAAATCACCAGAACCTTCCTTGGATATGAAGAAGATGGGAGAGAAGACCAGGTCAAAGTCAGGCCTGATTGTCCGAGGCATGATGGCTGGGCCCACTGCCAGCTCTCCACAGGTGAGGAGGTTGCCCTTTCTGTGGCGATGAGAGTGGAGAGGGAGCATGGCGCAGGGCTTAAGATGTCACCTTGGGTACCCCACAAGGCAGCTGAAGCAGAGGGAGTCTGTGTGGTAGCATGGGAAGAGCCTGCCCCTGTATTCTTCCTACCTCTGCTATAGATTCACTGTGGAACCTGGGACCTCTCCTTCCTTGATCTCGGTTTACCCATCTTGTCAACATGCTAGATGGGCTGAGGGCTCCCTTAGGGTCCTTCCATCTCTGGTGCACTATGGTTTTTGTCATCCTTTGCCAAGTGAGGAGGCATCTACTCAGCTTTGTCACCTCCATTCAGAAGTGGAGGATCTGCCCAAGACTAGAGAAATATTTTTATTTTTTAAAACATGAGAGTTAAAAGCAAAAGAACCCTCAATCTTTATAGTTTCATTTATTTTGCTTTTTCAGTTCTCTTTCAGGAAAAGCATTATGAATATCTGATATCATAGTTTTATAATCTCCCTTAAGGAGAGACCATGGTAAGATTGCATTGGGCATGGAAATTAAACCCAATGGGAGAACAAATGTAAAAGGAGTTGACAAAAATGAACAACAACAAAGTTGTTATTTACAACACAAAAATCAAACTCAAGGTGTGGTATCATTCAAGCCGGGAGCCTGAGTGCACACACAGCAGGGAGCCTGTGTCTGGGGCTGGACACCCGCAGCCTCCTCTACGTACTGTGTGTTTAGACATTGGTTGTGGCTTTAGATGCCTGCACTACCCTCCCAATTTTTTTTGAACTAGAACAATCTTCTCCATGTCTGCCTTGATCTCGTGGCATCTTTAGTCAAGGATTCTGTTTCTCTGGGCTGTGGTCTGTTGTTAGTCCAGCTGTGTAAGGTCTGCCTTGCTCTGGGATTTCATGACTCTCAGATGATACTGCAGTCTGGGAGTCCACCCTACTTGAAAAAGAACATGCAAAAACTGGACCACGTCCAGAGGAAAGGGACAAGAAAGGTGAATAGTTTGGAGGAAATTGCAAAATATAGAGATGTTTAATCTTGGAAGAGAAGGCTTGTTGAAGGCTTGTGGGGAAGGGTATAAGACATTTCTTCAAATGTGGAGGTGGAAATGGCTTGGTCCTAGGATGGCAACTGTGGCTTCTAGTAGCCTCTTGCCACTCCCTGATGGGATGCCTGTTCAGACAATAATTATCAATGATGTAAAGCACAAACAAAAGCTTTTTGGGCCCTCAATTTCAAGAGCCAAAAGAGATTATAAGACCCAGAAGTTTAAGAATCACTGATCTAGTTGAAACTCCCAAGCAGTGCCACCCCTACCCCCAGCAGGGAGTGCATCTAGACTCCCTTTACTATAACCAGTAATGTCTCATCCCTTCAAAAAGGTCCTATTCCACTGATGAGAAGGCTCTGACTCCCTGAGAGCTCCTTATACCACCTCCCCCACTGGCCCCAGCTGTGCTCTCTGGAGACACCAGGCAAGTCTAAACCATTCAACTCAACAAAGCCTCAGTGAACACCCACATAGCACACACATGACAGAGTCCCCACTCTCAGGAGGATGACATCTCACATGCTGCTCCAGTCCATCCATTTGATAGTAACTGTCTAAGATGTCCTTGTGGTTCTGAAGCCACATCAGGCTTGGTAGGAAAAAGAGCACCAAGATGAACTAGCAGTGTCTGAACAGGCATCCCATCAGGGAGTCCTTTAGAATCTGGCTTATTTTACTCAGCATTATGTCTTCAAACTTCGTCCATGTCGTCATATGCTTCCAGACCTTATTTTGTCTTACTGCTGATATATATATATATATATATAAACATTGGTGTGCAAATGTCTGTGTATTGGTATTGCTGGGTCATAGGGCAACTCAGTATTTAATTTTCTGAAGAATCACCAAACTGTTTTCCACTGTGGCTGCACCATTATACATTTGCACCAACAGTGAGTAAGTATTCCAGTTTCTCTACATCCTCTCCAATGTTTGTAGTTTTCTGTTTGTTTAATAGCAGCCATTGTTATAGGTGTGAGGTGATATCTCATTGTTGTCTTGATTTGCATGTCCCTTATAGTTAATAAAAATGAGCATCTCTTCATGTGTTTTTAGCCATTTGTATTTTCTCTTTGGAAACATGTCTATTCATATCCTCTGCTCATTTTATAACAGGGTTGTTTGTTCTTTTGTTTTTGAGCTGTATAATTTCTTTATGTATACAGGTATCAAAGCTTTATCCAATATGTGCTTTCCAAATATTTTCTCCCATTGAGTTGGCTGCCTTTGCACATTTTTGACAGTCCTTTGAGGCTCAGAAGCTCTTGATATTAAAGAGTTCCCAAATATCTATTTTTTCTTTTGCTGCTTGTTCTTTAGGTATAAAATTTAAGAAGCTACTTCCTATTATTAGATCTTGAAGATGTTTCCTTGAATTTTCTTCTAGAAGTTTTATGGTATTGGCTCTTACATTTAGGTCTTTCATCCATTTTGAATTAATTTTTTGATGCATTTTTTTAATTATTTGATTACAAATTTAATTAACTACATTTTATAATTAAAATACAAATACAAATTTAATACAATTGATCTTTTAGAATACATGAAACAGGAGCAGGTAAAATGTGCAAAAATATATAAAATATAGACCTTATTACAGTTAAATTTAAAGTGTAAAATTAAAGTGTAAAAGAAAAACTTAAATTTTAAAGCTTAAAAACACCGACATCAAATGTTCAATTAAGTTCTTAATCACCTATAAATTTGATCTTTACTTTCCAAAGCTTACAGTAATGTTGTATTTATTTTGATCATTTCTTAGAGTTACATTAATTTTATAATACACAAAAGGAAAAAGAATACTTTCTCATACCAGTCAAATTTAAAGGATAATTTTCATGATGGATTTGTAATAAGGACAGGACATAGAGTCAGCTTCCAAGGCTATTCAAGCTAAAGCTTGTTGCCCATTACTCCATGGGACTTTATGAGTTTATACTTTCTTCATTGATTTTTACTTTCCTGCAAATAATGTAGTCTCCTATTTTTCTTTGGCTAGCTTCATGTAACTTTATTTCCTATCATTGTAATTGATCAGGCCTATTAGCTTTATTGAAATACACACATGCATTATTAGTATAGTCAGCAACATAATATTATCATTAGGAATAGTTGTGATATTAGGATATTATAATTGTTAAGGTCTTAGAAGAGTCAAATCTCAGGAGGCAAGGGAAAGACTCTTTGAAGACAGGATTTCTCTCTAAGAAAAGTTTCTAATTCAGCATTTCACAAAGTAGAGTTGGACTTTCTTTCTCCCTGGTGACCACATGTGACCTCAGCATTCACTGAGCATTTCTGTTCTGGATAGAGTTCTTATTTGGGGGTAGGGGAGGAAGCTATCTGATTTGCCCATTTTTCCTTTTAGTTACCTATCTCTCTCTATACAGAGAAAACTATGCAGCTACACTTAAACAGACATATGCTTAATAAAGAAAAATAAATTTATGTCAGCACTCCTTTCTTTCATAGTTGGGTATTTTTTCATATTCTTTATATTAACTTTTATTTCTCTGAGAATCAATATGGATTCTACTAATTCACTAATTTCTACAGGCTAAGTAGTGTACTGATTAGCTCTAATAATTATTTTATTATTTGGATTATATTCTTATTCAAATTGAAATTCATTTATATATATCTCGTAAATGATCCATTTAAAATTATTTTTACCTTCTCATAATAAGCTTGTAAATAAGGCCTAAGTTTCCTGTCCTCAATAATGATATATAAATTTGATGCCTAAATATGATATGAGACATAAATGTGGTATATAAATGTGATAAATGAATATGATTTAACATAAATTAAAAATATGACATTCCCAGTATTATAATAATAGTATACAATGTTATCATACATCAGTAATATGGACATATCAGTTATTTAGTCAATATTCCATAGCCTAATAGGAACTGTACAATCAGCACATTTCCTGAATAGAAGTAGGATTGAATGATATACATATGTTTTATAAAATATTAACATAAAGCTTAATATGGCTAATGAATGAGGTTAAGGAGAGTCACTTAGGGAACTGGTGAGAGAAAAGAGATGGGAACTCAAACCTTCCCCACCTTGGGCTCTTGTCTTCAAATCACAGTGTCAGAAATGAAGACTGTTCACATGTGCTTAAATTCTCAGGTATGAGAATACAAAAACTGGTTTAGAAAGATGAGAAAAAAGACAGAAACTGAGAGCTATGACTTGTCTCCACTACTCATAGCAAAAAGGTAGAACCCTTTCCTCTCCCAATTCATATGTTTACCATGTTCAGTCTTTGTGGAGAAGCTATGACAATCTGGAAATAGCGTGATTCAGCGGACACAGCAGGATGTTGGGGAAGTGAGAAATAGAATATGACCTTTCATTGAGAATGAGAAATGAATGGATGTGACCAATAACTGGATGTTGTTGAAAGCAAAACCATTCTTGTTTCAGCTCAGCACCATCTCTTTATTTGACCTTGAGTGGGTACTTTAACTTTGTTGGTCCTCAGTTCATTATGTCTAATGATGGTACTGAAGCCATTTGATAATTCAACAAATATGCTCTGATTATCTTCCCTATACCAGTTACCATTCTAAGCACTGAGAATACAATGGTAAAGAACAGACACTACCATGTCATCATGGTGTTTAGAGTCAGTGAAAAGATGGGAACTAAAAATTATAACAGACTGTGTGACTTCTGAGCTGTGATCCTTTGACATCAAAATTACTTAAACCTACAGTAGAGAGTTTTGTGATGCAATAAATGATAAAAGGCCCCTTTGCTGTAAATCTCGAGAGTACCTATTAACCTTTTGTTGTTTTGTTTATAATCTGTACATTACTAATGTATTTACTTTCCTTACCCTCAGTTTCTCAAATGGAGATGGATTAAATGGTGAACTTTACGGGGGGATAAGCAACACTATATCTGCTGGAAAATAACAAATGCCCCAGGTTCATCTCCTAGTCCTCCAGGGAGTAAAAATGAAGGAAAATAATCAAGCAACTTAGTAAAGTACCTTTGGGAAACTCTTCCATCATACCCTGGAAATGTGAATAGAATTATGTTTAGGTTAAATAGCATGCTCTGGATAGCTTCATTTAAAATCTTGACTGTTCTAGTCTTACACTTATTACATATAGACCCACTTGCTATGGAAGAAACTGTTTGCAATTATTTTTGAGGTTGGAGGATAGAACTCTTTGTACATAGATTCTCCCAACATGTTTGTATCATTTAGTATAACTTTCATCTCTCAGTGAGTTTTCATATTCAGTGTTCTTGCTTGTAAACTGAATGTTCTGATCACCTGAAAGAATGATGGATCTTTGCAACTCTGAAGCTGGAAACTCAAGAGCAAAATATAGGGGAGAGACTTTAAAGCACACACTTACTCCTCTGAGCATAAAATCAATAAAGTTTGCATTGATTTACACAGTTTTCAAACAACTGGGCATAGTCAACACTGATATTGCTACTCCTAGCAAACAGGCACTTCAATAACTTTTTCATTTTATTCAAAAAATATTAGAATTTGAACTTAATTACAGTGTAAAATTAATGCATCTATGGTTTGTGATTAAGGTATTTAAAGTTATTTTTCCATCAACAGAAACACAATTGTACAACATTTATAATAAGAAGCGATTCATTTATTTTTGTCTAGCAAAAAAAATCTGGGAACTGATTATCCATTTATTCCAGATATGGTATATTCAGCCCTTGTGTTCTTAGCTCAAATGACTGTCTAGATTTTTGTTCTAAAATCAAAGCTGCCAGGCATTGGTCTTGTTTAGAGTGGTAAATTTGCCTGCCTTACATGGTGAAGAGTGAAGTCCCACCTTTGGTAGCTCATCATACAAGTTATCATCATGGCCAGTATATGTGATAATGTGAAGTTTAATGTGACATTTGTCAGTATCTCCAAACAGGGCTATTGGTGAGAGATTTTTCATTCATGTACTTATGGATGGCTAAAAGAAATTCTTGTCTTGCTAGGGTCTCCTTACATTGCCCCTCCTTGCATATATAAGGTTTAGAAGGAAATCCAGAATATACAGTAATAATGTACCCAATTGCAAAACTCAGTGTAATATCATTTCCAGAAAACACTCCCACAGACATGAATCACTTTTATAATGGTATAAAGTTTTGAAAGATGAACTTTTCTCAGGGTCTGATTTTGAGAGCCCCAAGAAAAGGGAAGCATACAGCCAGATAACCAACTCCAGCTATTGATTGGAATACCTGGAATGCTGGGGTCAAGCTCTGAGAACAACTATTACTCTTTAAGCAGCCAATAAATGAAAGCAACCAGTATTCTCCTTTTTCATTCCATGCCTATGCAGGGGCAGAAAATGTTTGAAAGAGAGAAAAAGTAACTAATCAGGCAGTAGGGATAATTCCCTAAAAAGGGATGTTCTCCAAGAAAAAGGTGCAGGGCCCAGTGCAAGTGGTGACTGTCATTCAGATAATTTAGACTCAGGGGCTAGGATATAAGCAAAGTTTTCAACCTACAAAGTACAAAGCTTGGCCTCTGTTCTAGTTTGCTAGCTGCCAGAATGCAATATACCAGAAATGGTATGGCTTTCCTAAAAAGGGGATTTAATAAGTTGCTATTTTTCAGTTCTAAGGCCATGAGAATGTCCAAATTAAAGCCAGTCTACAAAAATGTCCAAATTAAGGCACTAACAAAAGGTTACCTTCACTCAAGAAAGGCTGATGAAGTTCATGTTTTCTCTCTCAACTGGAAGGGCACATGGCAAACATGGCAATGTCTGCAAGATTTCTTTCCAGGCTTCTTGTTTCGTGATGCTCTCTCAGGGTTGTATTCCCTCTTCATCTCCAAAGGTCTCTGGTTACATGGGCTCTGGCTCTCATCATTCTCATGACTGTTATGGTTGTTCTCCAATCATTCTGAAGCTTTCTCTTTTAAAGGATTCCAGTAAACTAATCAAGACCTACCTGGAATGGGTGGTGGTCACTGTCCCTTAAATGTATTCAACTTTAGTTTGTTGAGTGCATCAACATAATCCTTTAGTTTGTTGATCAATAAAATATGTAATAAAGGATGCAGAATTCAGAAAATACATTACAGTGGTCTTGGGTGCATGGGTGGTTCAGTGGTAGAATGCTTGCTCTCCATGCAGGAGACCTGGGTTCAATTCCCGGACCATGTACCTTTTCTTTATAATCAGATAATTTTTCTTTGAGTATTTTCCCCCTCTATGCCGTACTTCATGATATCAGATATTTCTTCATGTAGATGTAAACTGTCCCTGAATATAATCTATGTCGCACCTTGAATTATGTTCACATCAGCAAGTTCTCCTGTAGCTTGTGCAGGTGCTATACCTGGTAATTTCCCTGATCATACCTCATGGTACCTTTCCTCCTAGAGACTGGGTCATACTCTCTGTCTTTGTAGTTTTCTGAATCTCTCTTGGGTTAGTAAGGGTTCCCTGGTGACTGCTGCAGCCTCTGGGATGGCTTCTGGTTGGGGGATGGGTGGGGGCAGCGAGGGGAGCATGGGGACAACAAGGGGGTGGGTGGGGGAGCTGCGGACCCAGGTGCAGTTCCAGGGAGAGGCAGAGGGAACTGGGGTCCCTGGGGGCCGGGGCTGCAGTGAAGGGTCAGCAGAAGCCTCGTGGTTGAGGTCTCTGGCATCGAGGCCATTTGAACTGCTGCATTATGGGAGTTTGACCTCCACCATGGCCACCCCACCACCTCCATGTTCTTGAATTAATTTTTATATAGGGTGTAAGGTAGAGGGGTTGTCTTTCATTCTTTTGGATATTGATATTCAACTCTCCCATGTCCAATCATTGAAAAGATTATTCTGTTCCAGTTCAGTGGATTTGGGGGTCTTATCGAACATCAGTTGTCCGTAGATTTGGTGATCTGTTTGTGCACACTTGATTCGATTCCATTGGCTGAAATGTCTCTCTTTCTGCCAGTACCAGGCTGTTTTGACCAATGTGGCTTTATAGTAAGCTCTAAAGTCAGGAAGTGATAGTCCTCCAGTTCAGCTCTTCTCTTTTAGGATATCTTAACCATTTGGGGTCTCTTTCCCTTCCAGATAAATTTGGTAACTAACTTTTCCAAGTCTTTGAAGTAGGTTGTTGGGATTTTGATTGGTACTGCATTGAATCTGTTGGTCAGTTTGCTTGGAATTGACATCTTAATGACATTCAATCTTGCTATACATGAGCATGGAATATCTTCCCATCTATTTAGGTAATTTTTTATTTCTTCTACTAATGTTTCATAGTTTTCTGTGTACAAGTCCTTTATATTACTAGTTAGGCTTATTCCTAGATACCTGATTCTTCTGGTCATGATTTTGAATGGGATTTTTTCCTTAATTTTCTCCTCAGATGGGTCATTACTTGTATATAGAAACATTACTGATTTTTATATATTAATCTAGTATCCTGTTACTTTGCTGAGTGTGTTTATTAGCTCAAATAGCTTTGTTGTAGTTTTCTCAGAGTTTTCTAAGTATGGGATCTTGTCATCTGCAAATAATGAAAGTCTTACTTCTTCCTTTCCTATTTGAATGCCTTTTATTTCTTTGTCCTGTCTAATCGCTCCAGCTCAGACTTCTATACAATGTTGAATAATAGAAATGCTTTTAATCTCTCACCATTAAGTATGATGTTGGCTATGAGTTTTTCATATATGCCCTTTATGATACTGAGGAAATTTCCTGCGATTCCTACCTTTTGAAGTGTTTTTATCAGAAAAGTATGCTGAATTTTGTTTAATGTTTTTTCAGCATCAATTGATAGGATCATGTAACTTTTCCTTTTCGATTTGTTAATGTGCTGTATTACACTGATTGATTTTCTTGTGTTGAACCACCCTTGCATTCCTGGTATTAACTCAACTTGGTCTTGGTGTATAGTTCTTTTAAGGTGTCTTTGGATATGATTTGCTAGTATTTTGTTGAGAATTTTTGTGTCTATGTTCATTAGGGAGATTGGTCTGTAGTTTTCCTTTCTTGTATCCTCTTTATCCAGTTTTGGTATTAGAGTGATGTTAGCTTCATGAAATGAATTAGGTATCATTCCTTTTTCCTCAATTTCTTTGGAAGACTTTGAGCAGGACTGATGTTAGTTCTTTTTGGAATGTTTGATAAAATTCACTTGTGAAGGCATCTGACCCTGGGATTTTCTTTGTAGGAAGAATTTTGATGACTGATTGAATCTCTTTACTTGTGATTAGTTTGCTGAGATCTCTTTCTTCTTGAGTCAGTGTAGTTTGTTCATTTCTTTCTAGATATTTGTCTAGTTTTGTTTATAGTATTCTCTTATGATTTTTAACAGTTCTTCAGGATTCATGATAATGACATGTCTTTCATTTCTAGTTTTGTTTATTTGTGGCCTCTTTCTTTTTTTCTTTGTCAGTGTAGCTAGGGGTCCATTGATTTTATTGACTTTCCCCAAAGAGCCAACTTTTGCTTTTGTTGATTCTTTCTATTGTTTTGTTGTTGTTATTGTTCTCCAGTTCATTTAACTCTGCTTTAATCTTTGTTATTTCTCTTTTATTTGCTTAGGGGTTAGTTTGCTGTTCTTTCTCTAATTTCTCCAAGTGAGCAGTTGAGCCGTCAATTTTTAATCACTCTTGTTTTTAAATATAGGCATTTAGGGCAATACATTTTCCTCTCAGCTCTGCCTTTGATGCATCCTATAAGTTTTGGTATGTTGTATTCTCATTCTCATTCATCTCCAGATATTTAGTGATTTCTCCAGCAATTTCTTCTTTGACCCACTAATTATTTAAAAGTGTGATGTTTAATCTCCATGTATTGGTGAAAGCTCTGGTTCTTTGGTAATTGTGATTTTCCATTTTAACTCTGTTGTAGTCAGATAAAGTGCTTTGGATAATTTCAATTTTATTAAATTTATAAAGACTTATTTTGCTTTTCTGCAACAGTTGACAGTTTGATTAGTATGTCTCTTGGAGTGGCCCTATTTGAATTTATTCTATTTCGGGTTCATTGTGCATCTTCTATTTGCATATTTATGTCTTTTATAAGGATCAGGAAGTATTCCCTGATTATATCTTCAATTAACCTTCCCCAGCTTTTACTCTTTTCTTCTTTTGGGACACCAGTGATTCTTATATTTATGTGCTTTTTGTTATCCATCATTTCCCTCAGATACAGTTCCATCTTTTCCATCTTTTTTGCTATTTATTCTTTTGTGCACTCTAGTTCCACTGTTCTGTCTTCTAGCTCACTTATGCTTCCTTCTGCTTCTTCAAATCTGTTATCATGTGTCTCTAGTATATTTCTGATTTGGTCCATTGTATCTTTCATCTCTGTGAGATCTGCCATTTTTCTATTTAATCTTTCAAATTCTTTTTTATGCTCTTCTAGTGTCTTCCTGATATCCATTATGTCTTTATCAATATCTTTGACTAGTTGTTCCATATTCTGTGTCACCTTTGGTGTTTTGATTTGGTCATTACCTAGGCCATTTCTGCTTGGACCGTCACATGTTTTGTGATTTTCTGTTGTGTTTGGGGCATTTGATTATCTTAATAAGGTAATTTTGCCAGTTGGTTTCCTTCACTTGTCTAACATTTTATACTTACTTGGTTTTGCATTGAAGGTTCCCCTTTGTACTTAGTTTATCAGTAATTCCCAACCAAACCAAGGCCCAGATCTCATGTAGGGGATATAATTCTACTTGAGGGTCTAGTAAAAGCTAGGTAGGGGTGCACAGCTATTTCAGTGGCAGAATGCCATTGGCCACATGGGAGACCTGGGATTGATTCCTGGCCCATGTACCCCCCCAAAAATCCCACACCTCAGCAGTAGTAGGTGCCGAAGTCAGAAGGAGATACCCCAAGATATATTTGGAATGAAATTGGACTGGTGCCCACAGAAGGGAAAGAAAATAAATAAATGAGAAACAAAAAATAAAAAATCAAGAAAATATATTTAAATAAAAAAGAAATAGAAAATAAAAAATATTAATAAAACTAATAATAAAAAATACAGAAAAAATATATTAAAAAAAATACAAAACCTTGGCAGATAGGGAGTTTGCCAGACTACTCCTACTGCTTCTTCCCAGCAGGTAGCACTCATGAGGCACCTTCTCCCTTCAGGCCTGCCTGCCCCTTCCTGACTGTAGTGGCCAGCTGGGAAGATGGTACGTGGCAGTGGGACAGCTGGTCCCAGTGTATGGGTCAGGTGAGCCGATTGCTGCACCTGGGTGTGTAGCTGATTCAGGGCCCAGCACCCAGTGGATCTGCTGTCCACTGTGCCCAACAGAATGAGTATTGATGGCACCCAGCTTGGCAACTGCTCCCAGCACCTGGAGGCACAGCTTTTCACGATGGCTGGCTGTGCACGCCTCTAGGCCTCCCATGGGTGCTGCCAGCTTTGGTGCTGCACAGGGAGGTTTCCCATCCAGCAGCTGGGGCAGGCTGGAGCAGAGGGATGGTCAGTTGCCTCCAATCTGCACTTCTTACATGCCACCACCCACCCCTGGTGGGGGTCCCAGCTAATCAGACCCACCCTGCTCTCCTGTCCTGATCTCCCTGTCACTTACCTTCCTTTGATCACTCACCCCCCAAGACTGCAGTCTCCGTCATTTTTTTATGGTGATTTTATTTTATTTAAAATATTTTTTAAATACCAAAAACACCAAACAAATGCAAACATTCATAACCTTTGATCATTCCATTCTACATATATAATCAGTAATTCACAATATCATCATGTAGTTGCATATTCATGATCATGATCATTTCTTGGAATATTTGCATCTATTTAGAAAAAGAAATAAAAAGAAAACAGAAAAAAATTCATACATACCATACCCGCCACCACTCCTCCTCACGATCACCACCATTTCAATCTAAATTTATTTTAACATTTGTACCCCTTATTATTCATCTTTATACCATATGTTTTACTCGTCCGTTGATAAGATAAAAGGAGCATCAGACTCAAGATTTTCACAATCACACAGTCACATTGTGAAAGCTATATCATTATACAATCATCTTCAAGAAACATGGCTACTGGAACACAGCTCTACATTTTCAGGCAGTTCCCTCCAGCCTCCCCATTACATCTTGACTAACAAGGTGATATCTATTTAATGCATAAGAATAACCTCCAGGATAACCTCTCGACTCTGTTTGGAATCTTTTAGCCATTGACACTTTATTTTGTCTCATTTCACTCTTCCCCCTTTTGGTTGAGAAGGTTTTCTCAATCTCCTGATGCTGAGGCTCTGTTCATTCTAGGGGTTTTCTCAATCCCTTGATGCTGAGTCTCAGCTCGTTCTAGGATTTCTGTCCCACATTGCCAGGAAGGTCCACACCCCTGGGAGCCATGTCCCATGTAGACAAGGGGAGGGTGGTGAGTTTGCTTGTTGTGTTGACTGGAGAGAGAGGCCACATCTGAGTAACAAAAGAAGTTCTCTTGGGGGTAACTTTTAGGCCTAATTTTAAGTAGGCTTGACCTATCCTTTGTGGGGTTGAGTTTCATATGAACAACCCCCAAGATTGGGGACTCAGCCTATAGCTTTGATTGTCTGCACTGCTTGTGAGAATATCAAGAATTCAACTAGGATAAGTTGAATTTTTCCCCTTTCTCACCATTCCCCGAAGGAGACTTTGCAAATACTTTTTTATTCACTGTTCAAATCACTTTGGGATTTATCAGGGCATCACTCTGGACAAACCAACAAAATCTCATGTCCTGCTCAAGATTCCATGTCTCTGTCATTTTTTCCCTGTCCCCTATCTTGTTTTACGGAGCAGGGATGAATCCAGCCTACACTACCGTACCATCTCCCAGAAGTCTGGAATATTGTTTTTTGAAACTCCCCAAAACTCAACAAGTGACAGTTTCTTAATGTGGACTCTGAAACCTTATCAACTAATTTTTCATACTTCATCAACTTCCATTGGGCTGTCTTGCACTTTGAATGACTCTTTGATTCCAGTATAATTTAGTAACATGATGCACTGGTCATTTGGAAAAGACTGATTTACTGAGTTATGCAGATTTTCTATATGCCGACACAGTTCATTTTACAATATTAAAAAAATCACATTTGTTGATGTTACCTCTCAGCTCATCAGAAAATATTTTAAGTATTAGGAAGCCCTTTCTTTATTAGTGACAGATATAGGTTTTCCAAAATTGTAATTTTTATCTAAAAACTTATCTTGACAAATGATTAACATCAGTTTGTTTCCCTTGAAGTAACAGGCTCAATCTCTTTCCAGGAAAATGTTCACCAAATACCCAATTGCAAAAAGCCATAGCTTGTTTGTCAGTTGTTCTTGCAAGTAAAAGTTGGGCTCCATGAAAACATAGCTAATTCAGCTCACAACTGAGAGAATCACACAAGTACTTTTTCTCAAGATACTGTAATACTTCTGAACCCAGCAGAGTGCTTTATATATACCTCCTATTTTGTCACAAAGAATATGTGCTATTAGTTGGGCTTTAATAAAATTAATATTTTTTTATGCTCCAGTGAAGACATTCCTGAGTGAACTTAGCATCTCATTATTTATTTATTTTTATTGCACGTGTGTGTCAGTGAAGAATACAATGAGCACTGCTGAAAGTTTGGTTCTACTATCTTGATTTGTGCTAACGGTCAGCAGTGTTTCCCAGTTCTGCTTTTGCACCATCAGTGCAGATGTCATCACAGTGAAAAATGCACATCATATCATAATATTATGATAAAAATAGTTTTGAACCTCCTAAAAAGGTTTGGGGACCCCAGGGGTCAGTGGGCCACCCTGGACCAGGTAATGCTAGGACCCTGTCTTAAGGTGAGATTCTGATCATTAAGTACATGTAGATGGGACCCCTTCTTAACTGGGATGTGAGCAAGCTGCCTATGCTTTACTCCTAAGAGAATTGTTGTAAACCTCTCCTTTTGGTAATTGTTTTGAGAGATATAGTTTTCTCCTGGGATATGTGAATCCTTTTAAGGACATTGAAGGATGGATTGTTGTAGAATTTTCCCAGATTTTCTGGAAGGTATTTTTTGAGCCTTTGAGCCTTGAGAACAGAGTCTGTTCTCACCAAGGATAAGGTGAGGGGCTGGGTTCCTTTTGGCCAGAAGTTTGAGTCTTCTTGGGTGGTGACTAATGTCTTCCATCTTTTGTGGCAGGGGATGCTCTGGGTAGCTTTTCGAGGAAGTTTTTTTTTTTTTTTGGTGCCAGTAATTTCCACTAGGCCAGAATGCAATAAAATTAGCTTTTCTTGTTCTAGCTCAGACTTTGCCACTCAGCCCTTGATTATTTCTGGAAATGCTGAGAGGTCTGGAATTTTAAATGAAGGAAAAACCCAGCAGCTTTGTTTTTGTTCACCCCTCCACTGACAGGTAACAATATGAGTTCCCATTTTATCAGTTAATACACTGATAGTAAGAGAAAAAATTTCAGCTAATGCCTTTGGAATTTCTTCATTTCCAAAACTAAGCAAGTCTTCAGCACATCCTTGGTATAGGTCACTGGGCTAAGAGGTCTGAGAACACTAGAGACAGTGAGAAATTGCCTCTGCCGTTTCTGATCTACAGGCAGGAAGGGATTAAGACTGTATGTAAGCAGCCGAGGAGCAAATAAGCATAGCACCTGCTAGCCTTTGTTGAGTGCTGCCATGGTGCCTGGCTCTGTGCTGCTCCTTACACTGTTCTCCCATTGAGTCCTCACCACGATTTTGTGGGCAACAGATAGTAAAGGTCCATAATCCCTCATCTAAAACCTTTGGGCTAGATGTGAATTCAGATTTTATTTTGTTTTTAGAAAAGAAATACAGTCTGTAAGCCATATATAATGTAGTGCCTGCAGTCGGGTTTAGGACAGCACCCTATAGCCAAACACATTAGCATTTCTACATCTAAACTGTATTGTAGCATTTCTACAATCTAAACTCAACTGTAAATCTAAAATCAACAGTAAATAAAAAGAATTTGCTGCAGGATTCCAGAAGGAAATTTCACATTCAGAGGTTTTGGGATTTAGAAATGACAGATAGCAGATTGTGGATTGGTTGTATTAGGGGTGAGAGAAATGAGGAACAGAGAAGATAACTTGCCACATGTAACACAGCTGGAAGGGGTGCTGAAATTAGACCAGCATCTGACTCAGGAGCTACAGTTTTCCCTGCTCCCTGAGCCTACTGTCTGCGAGGGGTGTGGGGAGAAAGGCTGGATGGCTTTGGCAGGTAGAGTGCGTGGAAGCAGCAGTGGGATGCTCACATTTAAGGATCACCCAAAAGGATAAGTAAAATCCAAACAGAAGGAGTTGGGGGCGGGGAGAAGACGTTCCTTGGGGGGGGGGGAGGGGAATATCATGGGCAACTGCTTGAGGCAGGATGTGGTATTTTTCCATCTTCCCTAGAAGGGATCCTCACTGCTTGTCATCCTTGCCCCTTTCAGGATTCCTTCCGCAAACGCTCTCTGAGGCGGTCCCCGGCCTTGAGCAGCAGGACCCAGTCCCAAGAGGAAGAGAGTCAGAAGGTGCCTGAGCTCTCTACGTGCTCCCCCATCTGTCCAGCACCACAGGAGGTCCTGGCCACGAGCAATGGCTCTCCCTCCAGGAACCCAGTGGGTCAGCTTAGAGAACTGGCCATGGAAAAGCAGAAAACCGTTCCCAGCAGCCCGCCCCACCTGCCAAGCAAAGGACTGCCCCAGTGGGAGAGGACCTGGTTGAAAGACCCTTCAGAGGACGGCCCAGCAGTGAATAGTGGCACAGAGGCAGACAGGGTACCCTTGAAGTTCTACTTGACTGGAGGGAATTCCAGGATTACGCAGGAGAGACTGGAAAGGGTGTTCAAACAGCAGGGAAGCCAGCCCCTGGCCCTCAGGTGAGCTTGCAGTACTAAGGTGATGGCTTTTCAAAAAGAACCCTTACCTCTCACATGTGTCTGGTCCCTCTTGGCTCCTGAGGGGCCTTCCCAGATTCTCTCATGGTCTCTCATGGCCCCTTTGCCAGGGGCAAGATGGAGCCCAAACTCTCAAACCAAAGAAGCTATAGGGGAGGTTTCCTTGAGCCTTCTCACTTCTCAAAATTGAAGAAGTCTTTAGCAGATGGTCCCAAAGCTAACTTGCAGCAACATGGTCAGGCTGATGTGGCCTAAGAGATGTCTCCTGTGGAAAATCAGAGGGTGAGGGGCTCGTGGCTCCCACGTGGTGGCGAGTCAGCTCTCACAAGGCTCCCTTTGGGCAATATTTTCTTCCTTTTTACATCTATCCTTATTCTTTCTCCTTTTGTTCTTTTACATAGTTTTGATGAGTCGTACATTGGTTGATTTTTCTTGAAAAAATGTCATTAGAGAAGTTGTGAATTTACAAAACAATAGTGTTTAAAGTACAAGATTCTCATATACCACCCCATTACCAATACCTTGCATTGGTATGGAACATTTGTTACCATTGATGATAGCATTAAAAAAATAATTGTACTATTTTCTTTAACTGTAGTTACCTTGTTACAATTGATGAAAGATTGTTAAATAGTACTATTAAGTATCACCCATAGTTTCCATTAGTTGTATTTTTTCCATATACCACTCTATTGTTAACACTGTGTATTAATGCCATACATTTGCTATAGTTCATGAAAGAGCATTCTTATACTTGTACTAATTATATCCATTGTCTATAATAGGGTTCACTGTGTTATACAGTCCTATGTTTTATCATTTAATTTTTGTTCTAGTCACATATATGGCCTAAAGTTTCCCCTTTTAACTACATTACCTGTATATTCAGTGCTGTTAGTTACACTCACAATATTGTGCTACCATTACCACCATCCATTTCCAAACCTTTACAATCAACCTTAATAGAAATTCTGTACAAATTAAGCATAAAGTCCTCATTCTTGTAAAACCAAATTCTAGATTTTAACTTTATGAGTTTGCTTATTAGAATTAGTTCATATCAGTGAGATCATAGAATATTTGTCCTTTTGTGTCTGGCTTATTTCACTCAACCTAATGCCCTCATTGTTCATCCATGTTGTTGCATGCATGAGGACTTCATTCCTTTTTATGGCTGAATAATATTCCATTATATGTGTATACTACATTTGGTTTATTCATTCGTCTGTTGATGGACGCTTGGGTTGCCTTCATCTTTTGGCAATTGTGAATTATGCTGCTGTGAACATCAGTGTGCAACTATCTGAGTCTCCACTTTCAATTCTTCTGGGTATATATCTAGTAATTCTACACTTAGCTTTCTGAGGAACCACCAAACTTTCTACTACAGTGGCTGTACCATTCAACATTCCCACAAGCAATGTTTCTCTATGTATGCTGTATGGTGGGTAACATTTCATTATTTTTCTATGTGAGTATCCCATTATTGCAGCACCATTTGTTGAATTTTGTTTGTTTGTTTTTGTGGAAGTGCGTGGACCGGGAATCACACCTGGGTCTCCCATATAGCAGGCGAGAATTCTACCTCTGCAGTAATGTTTTTTTATAGTAACCATTCTAGTGGGTATGAAATGATATCTCATTGTGGATTTTTGATTTACATTTCCCTAATAGCTAGTGATGTCAAGCATTTTTGTTTCATAAGCTTTTTAGCTGTTTGTATGTCTCCATTGGAGAAATTTCTATTCAAGACCTTTGCCATTTTAAATTGGGTTATCTTCTTATTTTGAGTTGTAGGATCTTAAAAATATATTTTGGATACTAAACCCTTATTGGATATATGGTTTCCAAATGTTTTCTCCCATCAAGTAAGTTGTCTTTTCACCTTCATGACAAAGTCCTTTGAGGCACAAAAGTTTTAAATTTTGAGGTGAACCCATTTGTCTATTTTTTCTTTCATTGCTTGTGCTTTGGGTGTAAAGTCTAGGAAACCATGGCCTAGCACAAGATCCTGAAGATGCTTCCTTACATTTTCTTCTAGGATTTTTATAGTATTCGTTCTTATATTTAGGTATCTGATCCATTTTGAATTAATTTTTATATATGATGTGAGACAGGGGTCCCCTTTATTCTTTTGCATTTGTATACCCAATTTACCCAGCACCATTTGTTGAAGAGACTATTCTTTTCCAATTGAGTGGACTTGGTTGTTGTGTTAATCAGGGTTCTCTAGAGAAACAGAACCAACAGGAGAGATCTGTAAATATGAGATTTATAAAGGTGTCTCATGCAGCCGTGGGAATGAAAGAGTCTAAAATCCATAGGGCAAGCTATGAAATAGGCATCTCTGATGAAGGGTTTGGATGAACTCCACAGGAGAGGCCTGCTGGCTGAAGAAGCAGTGAAAGAGTCTCTCTTCTTCCTTAAAAACCTTCAACTGATTGGATTATATTGCTGTGGGAGGTATGCCTTAGTTGATCACAGATGTAATCAGCCACAAATGCAGTAAAATGATGATTTAATCAGCCAGCCACAAATTGTCCTTGTAGCAATGGTCAGGCCAGTGCTTGCCTGACCAAACCACTGGGCATAATTATCTGGCCAGGTTGACATCAGAACCTAACTATTACAGCAGTCTTGTAAAAAATAAATTGGCCATAGATTTGAGGGTCTAATTCTGAACTTTCAATTCAATTCCATTGTCAATATATCTATCCTAAAGCAAATACCATACTGTTTTGATGACTGTAACTTTGTAATGTATTTTAAAGTCAGAAAGTGTGACTCCTCCAAGTTTGTTCCTCTTTTTCAAGATGTTTTTGGCTATTATGAGCTTGTTAGCCATCCAATAAATTTGA
This sequence comes from Tamandua tetradactyla, assembly GCF_023851605.1. NCBI lineage: Eukaryota > Metazoa > Chordata > Mammalia > Pilosa > Myrmecophagidae > Tamandua > Tamandua tetradactyla. Next base: position 92,001,528 of record NC_135327.1, on the reverse strand, counting down.
TGGTTGGCTTTTCCATTTCTGCAACATGGAATTTCGATTAGGAATGCATTGAATCTGTAAATCATTTTGGGTGGATTTGACATATGAATGACATTTAGTCTTTCAATCCATGATCACAGAATGTTTTCCATTTATTTAGAGCTTCTGTGATTTCCTTTAGCAATGTTTTGCAGTTTTCTGGGAATAATTTCTTTACTTCCTCGGTTAAATTTATTCCTAGATATTTGATTCTTTTAGTTGCTATTGTATATTTAATACTTTCAATTGCTATTGTAAATGGAATTTTTCTTGATTTCCTCCTCAGATTGCTCATCACTAGTGTATTGAAACACCACTGATTTGTGGGTGTTGATCTTGCACCCTATCACTTTGCTATACTCATTTATTAGCTCTAGTAGCTTTGCTGTAGATTTTTTGGGATTTTCTACATATGGTATCATGTCATCTGCAAACAGTGAGAATTTTACTTCTTTCTTTCCAATTTGGGTACCTTTTATTTTTTTTTCTTGTCTAATTGCTTTGGGTAGAACGTCCAGCACAATGTTGAATAACAATGGTGACAGTGGGCATCCTTGTTTTATTCCTCATCTTAGAGGGAAATGATTCAGTTTCTCCTCATTGAGGATGATGTTAGCTGTGATTTTTTCTGTTTTTTTCATATATTCCCTTTATCATGTTATGAAAGTCCCTCCTATTCTTATTATTTGAAGCATGTTTATTAAGAAAGGATGTTGAATTTTGTCAAATGCCTTTTTTGCATCAATTGAGATGATTATGTGGTTTTTCCAACTTGACTTATTGAGATAGTATATTACATTAATTGATTTTCTTGTGTTGAATCAGCCTTTCCTACTTGGAATAAATCCCACTTGGTCATGGTGTATAATTCTTTTAATGTGCTGCTGGATTCCATTTGCAAGTGTTTTGTTGAGGATTTTTGCATTGTATATTCATTGAAGAGATTCATTTTTAATTTCCTTTCTTGTAGTATCTTTGTCTGACTATGGTATTAGGGTGATGTTGGCTTCATAGAATGAGTTAGGTAGCTTTCCCTCCTCATTTTTTTCTTTTTTTGAAAAGTTTGAGCAGGATTGGCACTAATTTTTTCTAAAATGTTTGGTAGAATTCACATGTGAAGCCACCTAATCCTGGACTTTTCTTTTTTGGGAACTTCTTTTCTTTTTTTCTTGTTTTTGAGATTACATGAGTACATTTATTTGAAAACATCTATGTACCTGTCCTTTATATGACAGGAGGGACAATCATTTCTCTATAGCCGGAAGTGGAGATCAGTCTTTTGTAAAGATATAATGGTAAGAACACTGTTACTGAATCAAGTGACCACACTGACTCCTATTTACCAGGTTTGTGACTTGGTCCAGATAATTTAGTCTCTCTGAATTCATTTTCTCATTTATAAAACTTATAAAATGGAGACAACATTATTGACCTATCAAGTTTCTGTAGGGGTTAAGTGAGATAACCTCTATGTAAATGCTGAGAATATTCTTGCATAAAATAGTTTCTCAATAATATTTACTGAAACTGAGTGAGCAATGAGCTTTATTGTAGACTTGCATTATAGTTAGAGGATATTGACCACTCCAAAATGAATGGATAAATAAACTAATGTATTTACTATGCTATCTGAATAGAGTGAGCATATCAGAAAGCTCTGCAGTACCTTCAGGAGCACAACTTTTGCATGAACTAGAGAAGTGAGTGCTCTTCTAGAGGACCCTGGAGATCTGAAGGCTTATTGTTTTGCTCCAGTAGAGTACAAATAATCTCTAAAAGGCCTCTGCACTAAGATCATCCAGAAAGTGCCTTATCTTTCTGGGTGATATCCAGTGATTTCTTGGGTCAAAAATTTCAATAGGCACTGAATCCCAAGCATCTTCCAGATAGCCATTTGTCTATGGCTCCTCTTTAATTCATACTGCAAAGTCTTTTCTGTAACCCACTTCTTACCTGACCCAATAATTTTAGTTATACCCTATAACATGTTACTAACCTTCCAAAGACTGTGAGAAAGAGTTTCACTAATTTTTATCACAGACCTGCAAGGACACGGTTCCTTTGTGATCTTTGGTTCTTTATAAACTAAAAAGGAATGGTAATTTAATGCAGTCTGACTGGGTTTTTAATATAATTTATCTCATTTAATTCTCTCAATCATCCTATGAAATAGGTCACCACCATTTTATAGAAAAGACAGACTCAGAGAGATAAGTAATTTTCCAAGTTCACACACTTTATTGTTCAAATTCATTTCTTTTGATGAAAACCTAATGCTCTTTCTATGATAGAAAAGTTAACCTAGATCTTGCACAAGTCCTGGAGGTCCATCTCAGCCTCTTAGAACAATACTACCTTTAAACAGAATGAGGGCAGGCTGTTTATCATTTGGTCAACTGCATCTATGACAAATTTTTGTTTATAACAGTCTGGAAGTTTGGAAAATGTGCCCTTTTGGAGGCTAGTGACTTTACAAAGATGAGTAAGCTCAGAAGAGGAGGTGGTAGTATTGAAAGAAAAACCACATCTATCTTCAAAATACCCTAAACTCCTTGAGTAGGGGAAAATGGTTGAGAAATCAGGACAGGTAGATCCAGTACAACAGGCAGTATGCTGAGTGATCTTGGAACCAAGAGAATTGCTTGGGAATAGATTTAGGGACTAGATGGAACAAGGAAGCTGGAGCCATACATCTTATACCACTGGGTCTGGGGCTTGGTTAAGTGTCTTCCATACTTCTCATTGTTATTTCCAAACAATTATCCTTCTCTCCTTAAGTCCCCAACTATACTGTCCATACTCTCTGTTGCCATCACTACTATCCCCTGGGCCATTCCTTCCCATCTCTTGAGGGTTTTAGCTCCTGGCTCACAGTCACTCTCTTCAGCACTAATCGGCACTAGTGTTGTCATAATCTATGGTGACTTCAATATCCACATAGACCATGCCTCTAATGCTCTAGTCTCAGTTCCTTCACTATCTACCTCATCCACCTGCTCCCATTGGTATCCTGTTACCTATTACTATAGCCTCTTCATCATTCCAATTTTCAAAATTCAGTACCATCTATGTTTCCAGGAATTCTTTCAAGTTTTCCAGTGGAAACTTGATTCCATTGATCCTGTTACCTTTTCACTGTCTCTCAACCCATTCATGTAGGCTTTTGGGGGCTTCTTGATGACTGATTCAATCTCTTTACTTGTGATTGGTTTGTCGAGGTTGTCTATTTAGTCTTGAGTAAATGCTGATTGTTCACTCCTTTTTAGTAAGTTGTCCATTTTATCTGTGTTGTCTAGTTTATTAGCATATAGTTGCTCATAGTATCCTTTCATTACCTACTTTATTTCTGTGGGGTCAGTGTTTATGTCCCATCTTCCATTTCTGATTTTATTTACATCCTCTCTCTCTCTTTTTTTTTTTCAGCCTAGCTAAAGATTCATCAATGCTATTGATTTTTTCAAAGAACCAACATCTGGTTTTGTTGATTTTCTCTATTGTTTTCATATTCTCAATTTCATTTATTTCTGCTCTGATGTTCGTTATTTCTTTCCTTTTGTTTACTTTGTGATTAATTTGCTGTTCTTTCTCTAATTCTTCCAAGTGAACAGTTAATTCCTCAATTTTTCCTTTTTCTTCTTTTTTTTTGTTGTTTTCTTTATCTTTTTTTCCTTTTTTTGATATAGACATTTAAGGCAATAAATTTCCCTCTCAGCACTGCCTTACCTGTGTCACATAAATTTTGACATGTTGTGTTTCATTTTCATTTACTTTGAGATATTTACTCATTTGTCTTGTAATTTCTTCCTTGACCCTCTGGTTGTTTAAGAATATGTTGTTTAGCTTCCATATATTTGTGAATTTTCTTGCCCTCTGCCTGTTATTGATTTCCAGCTTTGTTCCATTATGATATGAGAAAGTGTTTTGTATAATTTCAACATTTTTAAAGTTATTGAGACTTGCTTTGTGACTCAGGATATGGTCTATCCTTGAGAATACACATGAGCATTGATAAAAATGTGTATCCTGCTGTTGTGGAGTATAATGTTTTGTTAATGTTGCTTAAGTCTAGTTAATTTATCATATTATTCAAAATTCTTTTTCCTAATTGATCATTTGTCTAGATGTTCTATGCATTGATGAAAGTGGGGAATTGAAGTCTCCAACTATTATGGTAGAAGTGTCTACTTATCCATTCAGTGTTATCAGTGTTTGCCTCATGTATTTTGGAGCACTCTAGTTCAGGGCATAAGTATGATTGTTATGTCTTCTTTTTGAATTATTCCTTTTATTAATACATACTGTCCTTCTTTGTCTCTTTTAACTGTTTTACACGTGAAGTATAATTTGTCAGATATTAGTATAGCTAGCTCTGCTCTTTTCTTGCATGAAACATCTTTCCCCAACCTTTCACTTTCAACCTATTTTTGTCTTTGGGTCTAAAGTAAGTCTCCTTTAGACAGCATATAGATGGGCCCTGTTTTTCAATCCACTCTGCTAGTGGACAATCCACTTTGTCTTTTTGATTGGGGAGTTTATCGATTAATATTCAGTGTTATTACTGTAAAGGCAGTACTTTCTTCTACCATTTTGCCTTTTGGATTTTATGTCATATCTAATTTTTTTTCTCTTTTTACCTTTATTGATAGTCTTCATTTCTACACTCTTCTCCAGACCTCTTTCTTCTGTCTTTTCTTATCTACCTGTAGTACTCCCTTTAGCATTTCTTGCAGAGCCAGTCTCTTAGTCACAAATTCTCTCAGTAATTATTTGCCTGAAAATATTTTAATCTCTCCCTCTTTTTTTCTTTTTTTCTTTTTTTAATACATGGGCAGGCACCGGGAAATGAACCTGGGTCCTCTGGCATGACAGGCAAGCATTCTTGCCTGCAGAGCCACCGTGGCCCTCTCCCTCATTTTTGAAGGACAGTTTTGCTGTTTCACCTATTTCAGACTGGTAAACATTATTTATCCAGTAACTGATGTCCCCCAGCAGTTGTTCTATACAGTTCCTGGCTATTTACTAGCTGCTCTGGAGGACAAACTAAATCCCATACCTCACCATGCTGCCATCCAGCTCCTTATTGCCCCTTACTGATTTAAAAAAAAAAAAGTTTTTATTGAGAAATCTTCACACACATACAGTCCATATAAGGTATATAATCAGTGGCTCAAATCATCACATAGTTACGTATTCACCACCATGATCATTTATAGAATATTTGCATCACTCCAGAAAAAGAAATAAAAAGAAAAAAGAAAAATCTTATACATCCCATACCCCTTACCCCTCCTTCCATTGACCACTAGTATTTCAATCTACCCAATTTTTTACTCTTTGTCCCCCTATTATTAATTTATTTTAATCCTTATTTTTTTACTCATCTGTCCATACTCTGGATAAAAAGGAGCATCAGACACAGAATTTTCACAATCACATGGTCATGTTATAAAAGCTATGTCATTATACAGTAGTCTTCAATAATCAAGGCTACTGGAACACAGCTCAACAATTTCAGGTACTACCCTCCAGCCACTTAAACACACCATAAACTAAAAAGGGATGTCTATATAATGCATAAGAATAACCTCCAGGTTAACCTCTCGACTCTGTTTGAAATCTCTCAGCCACTGAAACTTTATTTTGTCTCATTTCTCTCTTCCCCCTTTTGGTCAAGAAGGCTTTCTCAATCCCTTAATGTCAGGTCCCGGCTCATCTTAGAAGTCATGTGCCATGTTGCCAGGAAGATTTACACCCCTGGGAGTTATGTCCCACATAGGGAGGAGGGCAGTGAGTCACCTGCTGATTTGGCTTAGAGAGAGAGTAACAAAAAAAGGTTCTCTGGGGGTAACTTAGGCATAATTATAAGTAGGCCTATCTTTTCCTTTGCAGGAATACATTTCATAGGGGCGAACCCCAAGATCGAGGACTCAACCTATTGAATTGGTTGTCCCCACTGTTTTCAGGATATCAGGATTTCGCCAAATGGGGAATTTGAATATTTCCTTCTTTCTCCCCAGCTCCCTTAACGACTGATTGATACATATTGATTTTGTACCCCACTGTTTTGATGAATTCATTTATTAGCTCTCATAACTTTATTCTTGATTTTTGGGGAATTTTCTATATATAGGATCATGTTATAGGCAAATAGTGAAGATTTTACTTCTTCTTTTCCAGTTTAGATGCCTTTAATTTCTCTTTCTTACCTAACTTCTCTGGCTAGAATATCCAGTACAACATTAAATAACAGTGGGCAGTGGGCATTCTTGTTTTGTTCTAGATCTCAGAGGGAAAACTTTCAGTCTTTTACCATAGAGGATGATGTTAGCTGTGGCTTTTTCATGTATAGCATTTATCATCATGTTGAGAAAGTTTCTTTCTATTCTTAGTTTTCTAAGTGTTTTTTACCAAGAAGGAGCATAGATTCTGTCAAATGCTTTTTCTTTCTCAAACAAGATCATCATGTGGTATTTTTTTTTCATTTTGTTAATGTGGTGTATTACAATAATTGATTTTCTTATGTTGAACAATCCTTTTACACTTAGGGTAAAATCATGTGTATAATTTTTTAATGTGCCATTATATTTGATTTGCAAGTATTTTGTTGTGGATATTTGCATGTATTTTTATAAGAGTAATTGCTCTGTAATTTTCTTATCTTGTATTGTCTTTATCTGGTTTAGTATTTGGGTGATGTTGGCCTTATAGAATGAGTTAGGTAGTGTTGCCTCCTGTTTAATGTTTTAGAACAGTTTGAGCAGGATTGCTATTAATTCTTGGAATGATTGGTAGAATTCATCTGCAAAGCCATCTGATCCTGGTATTTGATGACTAATTCAGTCTCTTTACTTGTAATTGATCTGTTGAGGTTCTTCTATTTCTTCTAGAGTCATGTATTCATGTGTCATTGTTCATGTGTTTCTAGGAATTTGTCCATTTCATCTAGGTTGTCTACTTTGTTGGCACACAGTTGTTCATAGTATCCTCTTATTATCCTTTTTAGTTTTGAGGGGTGAGTAGTGATTCTCCCCTTTCATTTCTGATTTTATTTATTTGCATCTTCTCTCTTTTTTGTTGTCAGTGTAGCTAAGGGTTTGTCAATTTTATTGATCTTTTCAAAGAACCAACTTTTGGTTTTGTTAATTCTCTCTGTTTTTTAATTCTCAATTTCATTTATTTCTGCTCTGTTCTTTGTTATTTCTTTGCTTGCTTTGGGCTTAGTGTGCTGTTTTTTCTTTTCTTTTTTTTCCCTTTAGTTCCTCCAGGTATGCAGTTAGGTCTTTGATTTTAATACTCTTCTTCTTCTTCTTTTTTTACATGGGTAGGCACAGGGAATCGAACCCAGGTTTCCAGCATGGTAGGTGAGAACTCTGCCACTGAGCCATTGTTGCCCACCCTCTTCTTTTTTTAATGTAAGCATTTAGAGCTATAAATTTCCCCCTCAGTACTGCCTTTGCTGCACTCCATAAGTTTTGATATGTTGTTCTCATTTTCATTCATCTCAAGATATTTACTGATTTCCCTAGCAATTTCTTATTTGACCTACTGATTGTTTAAGAGTATGTTTTTAACTTCTATATATTTGTGGATTTTCTAGTTCTCTTCCTGTTATTTATTTCTAGCTTTATTCCATTTTTAAATTTATTGAGACTTGTTTTGTGACCCAACATGTGGATTATCTTGGAGAATAATCCATGTGCACTTGAGAAGACTGTACATCCTGCTGTTTTGGTGTACAATGTTCTGTATATGTCTGTTAGGTCTAGTTCATTTATCATATTATTCCAGTCCTTTATCCTTATTGATCTTCTGTCTTGACGTTCTATCTATTGATGAGAATGGTAGATATAGTGAAGTCTCCAATTGTTATTGTAGAGGTATCTATTTCTCTCTTCAGTTTTTGCCTCATGCATTTTGGGGTACCGTGGTTTTGGTTCATAAATATTTATGATTGTTATTTTTGTTGATGGAGTGCCCCTTTTATTAATATATAGTATTATTTGTCTTCTGTCTTAAAGTCTATGTTGCCTTATATTAGTATAGCTACCCCACCTCTGTTTTGGTTACTTTGGAATATCTTTTTCCAACTTTTCACTTTCAACCTATTTGTGTCTCTGGGTCTAAGGTGAGTCTCTTGTAAACAACATATAGTTGGGTCGTGCTTCTTTATCCATTCTGCCAATCTTTATTTTGACTGTGGTTTAATCCATTAATATTCAGCATTATTTCTATAAAGGCAGTACTTAAATCAGCCATTTTGTCCTTTGTTTTTTTTTTTTTTTTTTTTTTGGGTGCCTGGTGTGGGAATTGAACCTGGGTCTCTTACATGGAAGGCGAGCATTCTACCACTGAACCACCTATGCACCCTGTCCTTTGGTTTTTGTATGTTATATCTTTTTTTTTCTTTTTGCATGGGCAGGCACTGGGAATTGAACCCTGGTCTCCAACATGGCAGGTGAGAACTCTGCCACTGTGCCATCATGCCCACCCTATATGTCATATCTTTTTTTGTTTCTCTTTTACTTCATTGCAACTTCCTTTTCTTTATCTTTTCTTTGTGATGTATCTGAATGATCCCTTTCTCACTTCCGTTTCTGTATATTACTACATCTATAACCTACTAATTTGAAATGATACCAACTTAGTTTCAATAGCACACATATTCTCTGAATCTTTATTTGTTCACAGTACTCCAAGCCACTCTCTGCTGTCTTTTCCTTTCAACTGGTAGAGGATGCTTTTTGTGGATGAATTCTCGATTTGTTTATCTGTGAATATTTTAAACTCTCCCTCTTTTTTTTTTTACATGGTCAGGCACAAGGAATTCTACCTCGGTTTTGAAGGACAGTTTTGCCAGATAAAGAATTTTTGGCTGTCAGTTTTTCCTCTTTAAGTACCTTAAATATATCATACCACTGCCTTCTTGTTCCATGGTTTCTAATGAGAAATTGGAAATTTTACTTGTTAAGGATACCCTGTATGTGATGCGCAGAATTTTCTCTTTATCTTTGGCATTTGGCATTCTGAGTAATTTGTGTCTCAGGGCAGTTCTATTAGGATTTATTCTATTTCAAGTATGTTCTGCTTCTTGAACATGTATATTTTATGTCTATTCTAAGAATTGGGACATTTTCAGGCATCATTTCCTCAGATAAATTCTTTCTGCCTCTTTTCCCTTTTCTTCTCCTTCTGGGACACCAATGACACATATGTTTGTGTGCTTCATGCTGTCACTGAAATTCCTGAGAAACTGCTCAGTTTTTTCTCTTCTTTTCTTGATCTATTCTTCTGATTGTATGATTTAGATTGTCCTGCCTTCTAGATCACTGATTCTTTCCTTTGCCTGTTCAAATCTGCTGTTGTACGTCTCTAGTGTATTTTTAATTTCTACTTTTTTCCTTTTTATCCCCATAATGTCTGTTATGTCTCTTTTTGTATTTTCAAATTCTTCTTTATGCTTACCCACTGTCTTTCTTAATATTCTTTCTCTCATTATTTTCCTTCATCTGTTTGAATTGATTTAAAAGATTTGTTTGAACTTCTTTGATTTGTTGTTCCAAATTCTATGTTTCCTTTGTTCCCTTGACTGAGCTTTATCTTCTTGTTTCTTAATATAACTTGCAATTTTTGCTTACATCTAGGTAGGCATCTGCTTATCTTGATGAATTAACGCTGAAGATCAGTTTCTCCTTCTTATCTAGGGTTTTATTGTTGGTTGGTTTTGTGTTGAGGCTCTTCTTTGGTGCTTAGTCAAGCTTATTCTGGACCTTTAGAATAGTCTAAGTTTAACCAATCAGATTTTATCAGCTCTTTTTCATCTGACCTTGCCCTGGATATGTGATACAATTTATAAGATTGCACATTTTGTGCAGTTGTTTCACCTCCTCTGTATTAGTATAATCAACTTTTTTTTGCATGTGATTTGTACTTTTGAAGTTTTATTTATTAAGTTCTTTCATGCCCTTAGGTTTCAAAGATATTCTCCTGTGTGTTTTTTCTATTAACTTCATAGTTTAGCATTGACACTGAGGTATTTAATATTTGCATATACTCTTGAATTAAAATGTCTTTTGCATTTGTTAGGATGAAAAGATCCACTTTTATTTTTCTCCATATAGTAAGACACCATCTATCCTGCAGTCTTTGCCAGATACCTCTGTGAAGCCACCTTAATTCTTTACTAAGTTCCCGCATAGACATGTCTCTGAACTCTTTGTTCTATTTCATTGGGTTGTTTTTTTTTTTGAGCCAAAACACCCACAACCACACTTTTTATTTTTAATTTTTTTTGTTACCATACGTCTTTAGCTATGGCAGAGTGTCTTGATTGGGCCAGTCCGCCTTCCTAACCCTTTCATTTGGTGTTGACATAGCTAAATACAGTCCTTTATTCTTTCTATAGGCCTTGTTTCTGTTCACCCAACATGCCCGGCTTGTTCCTACGTGAAGGAGAAATAGCTTGTCCTCCTGCTGTGAAGGCCTTGCTCCCAGATGGTCTCATGACTCTCTCTTTCTTATCAACCAGAGGTTCTGCCCCCAGAGTGGTTTTCTCTGACTACCTTCATCCTCCCCCCTCACCTCTGTCATTTTATTATCTTCACAGGGCTTGCATTACCTGAAATTTTATTTCTGTATCTATTATTTGTCCCAGCCACAACAGAATATAAGTTTCATGAGAGCAGAAACTTAACATTTTTTGTACCTAGAAGAGTATCTGGTACCTAGTAGGCACTCAGTGAATATTCTTTAAAAATTACTTATAGAAACATCAGTCACAACATGGTCCATTGACTTTTCAGATGGGCTTATTTAGTACAACAGTGTTCTTAGTATTTTAGGTAAATTTAGTCTTTTAATTCTCATAAAAGTTCTATTAGGGAAATACTATTATAATCCCCATCTTACAGATGAGGGAACAACTTCAGAGAAGTTACTTTATTTGCTCAACTTTGTATACCTTACAAGAGGCAGAGCAGGGATTTGAACCCAGGAACCTAGCTCCATTTATTCATTTAAATAATGAATAAATGGTCTTACCTCTCTCCTTGAGTAGAAATCTTTCCCGTAGTTTCTAGATGGTATTGGTCTTGAACTCCTCCACTGCTGGGGAACTCACTGGTTCCTAGGACTTTTTTTTTTGCGTGATTCTAACTGTTAGAAAACTCTTCACACCAAGTTAAAATCTCCTTGCCTATAGTTTGACTTTTTATTTTGCCCTCCAATGCACTATAGCAGGGAACAATGTCTCAAATCTAATGAATGGGAGAATTGTTGGGCTTCAGGATCTGTAGAAGATGATGGGTTGATTAGAAAGAGGAGTGGCTGGAGAGTCAGGAGGCCTGGGTTCTAGATCTGGCTCTGCCCTCACTCACTGGCTGGCTCTGAGTTGGTCATTTCTTTCTGGGCTTGTGTCCCTGACTGCCAAATGCAGCCCCTGGGGAGATGATTTCCAAGTATGCTTCCAGTTCATGCATGCTGCTGGTCTGTGATCCTTACTTCCAGCATGATTCTGGCCCCTCCGCTTCAACCATCGGTTATTTACCGAGAATCCACTGTTGTCAGGGTACTGAGGAAGTAGGGCACATGGGCTGAAGGATCTGGTGATCTGGACTGTCCTCTATAACTGCCATGACCTTGGACCAGTTATTGAAATCTTGGAAGATGACATGAAGTTTGTCTTATAGGAAGGGTGGTGGGTAGGGATGCTTCCCCCATACCAGACAAAGCATCACCAGAGGTGTCGAATGTGTATTCAGCAGTGTTGCTCTTGATATTGGTCAATCAAAAATATTTCTGGGACCTTTCTTTTAGCTGCTGCTCTTCTCTATGTGTTGGGCACCACACCAAGCACCATTTTATATGATCTCATTTGGTCTTTATAGTAATTTGATGAGACAGATATTATTGTTGGTTTTAATTTTTTTTGGAGGGGTGGGTGTCTTATTAAATAGTATTCTCCTCTTCCTGAGATCTGAAAATATTGATAAACAAAGGATATCCGGTTGGTTGGGTCTAAAGTATATGTCATCTCTGTGACTGATCAAGGTGAAGGTAGAGAAGAGAGCGGGTCCTTGCTGTGATGACTGTGAGCCAGAAGTAGGCATGGGTCCATACCTCCTGGCTGGTGGGGTTGGCCCAGGGTGGTTCTCCTCACAGGGCCTCCTGGTGGGGAGGAGCCAGCCCCCGGAAGCACCACTCACACCCAAGAGAAAAAGGAGTGGAGCTGAGCTGAGCTGAGTATCCCCTTTTTATTTCTTAATTACCACCAAACTTACCAGTCAGATCAGTCACACTTCCTGCCCTGGGGCAGAGTGAGTAACAGAGCAGGGAATGGACAAGATGGGCACAGCAGTAGAGGCGCTCTCCAGACTCCCAGAAAACACCCCCCCCAGCAGTTACTATCCTAATTTCACAGATGAGGAAACTAACAGGTTCAGAAAACCTAAGACACCTGTCAAGGTTCTGGATGGATGCAGGTCCAAGGCTTGCAGCTGGGCAAATGGCGTCTGCCCTGGCTTTCAACCTTCTCTCATCCCCTCAGCCAGGGCACACAGTGCTCAACTGTCCTCAGCACTTGGAACCAGCACCAAAGTAATCCCAGTTGATAAACCCATCACGCTCCTTGCCCCCCTCACCTCTTGGATTCAGTGTCCCCTCCAATCCCTCCATCATTTGTTTATTCAATTCAGTGGTGTGACTCTGAGTCTTAGTGTATATCAGAGCCTATGAGCTGAGGAGCTCAAGGTCAAATGAACACGTGCATATATCACTCTTATAAAACATGACAAAGGGAGCTGACAGCAGAGCTGGCTAATACGCATAGCACACACTCCATCCTCTGCTCTAAGGAATGTGGAGAGAAGGTGACTACTTGGAGCCTTCTAGGAGCCTTGCTAGGTGAGGCTCAAACGTGGCCATAGAAGGCACACATCCAAGGGTTGGGAGAGGGAGCATGTGTAGGTCATGGGGGTTAGTGCCAGGAGAGGGGTGACCTGCTGAGAGTTGGGGGCACACATGTCTGTGCAGTCAGGCCCTCTGACTCCAATTCCTTACATCTGATGCTGTTTCCTTTGATGACAAAGATGCTTAGAAAATGTCATCTGGGGTCCCACTATGGTGGATATGGCCATTCGGGGCCGAAAGTCACTTGTCCCTGGCTTGTCAGGGTTGCCCTTGTTGCATTCCTCTTCATGATACTTCAGAATAACTGGGACTCTGGCCTAAGGGTTGGGAAATAGCAGGCACTGCCTGCAATCCTTGCCTCTGCCTCTTGCCGTGGTGCTTGTGTTGTGGGCAGATTTCCTTTGCACACTCTGCATCTTTACTCACACTATCACCTTTCTATCAATTACACATGCACAGAGTAGACCCTCAAGAAAGTAACTGCAGGACTAAAAGCATGGGGAGTTAGCTCTGTATTTACAAGGCACTGGAGCTGGGTTTTACAGTTGATTGTTAGCTGGTTCAGACAGTTGATTGTTAGCATCTCTTCTCAACTCTGCCTTCAATGACGGAAAGTTGGGAGTTTAAAGCTGGCCATGCTAGGAATATTTATACTGCAAACACTAAAAATCAGTGTCCTTATTTCCCAGAGACCCAGCTATTTTGTTTTCTAAACATTTTCCAGCACACTGCTGGTGAGGACCTATTATGTGTCAGACAGTTGTGGCTCAGCGTGAACAAAGCACCAAGTCTTTGCCCTCTTGGAGATTATACTTCTGATGCGGAGAGGCAGCCCACAACAACGAGACAAGCAAATATATAATATACCCTCAAGCGATAAGTACTGTAAGGTGGAATAAATCAGGAAAGGGGGAGAGGGAGCCCTGGGGGTGGGGCTGCTATTTTATAAAGGCATAGCCAGAAGAAACCACTCTGAGAAGGTGACATTTGAGAGGAGACCAGAAGGAAGTCAGGGAACAAGACCCTTGATCCTGGAAGTAAATGCAAAGTAGAGAACAGCTGGCCCTGAGGTGGGAGCATGGTGTCTGGTTGGAGCCTGAGTGGATAAAGGGGGAAGAGGAAGAGGCTTGATAGGGCGCCTCAAGAGTCTGGTTGCGTAAGGCCTTGGAGACCACCGAAAGGACATGGGAGACTGGAGGAGTGCAAAGGCATGGTGTGATATGACTTTTTAAAAACCCTCCTTCTGCTGCTGTGTTGAGATTAGACTCAAGGAGGCAGGGGCGGAGGGGAGGAAGCAGAAGACCAGTTAGGAGGTGATTGCAAGAATCTTGAAGAAATTCTAGATGGTGGCTTGGCTCAGGGTGAGGAAGGTAGTAAGGCATTGGCAGGATTCTATGTACACGTACACACACATTTGAGGTTGAGTCCACAAGGTTTGCCCCTGGACTTAGCTGTCTTAGCTGTGTGAGACAGAGGAGGTGAGGGGGACCCCAAAGGTTGTGGCTGGACAATTGGAAGAAGCGGATTGCCATTCCCTGAGATGAGGGAGAGTGTGGGAGAGGCATGTGTAGGCCGTGGTTACTGGAACATGACCCAGGTCTCATCAGCTGTGATACTTCTATCTGCCGGTGGTGTTCCTCCATTGACTGGCCTTCCGGTAGCCTGTGGGCCTGGGGCCATGGGCTGGGAGTCCAGAGATGTGAGCAATGAGCTGTCCTGGGGCTCCCATTCAGACTCTGCTGTTCTTGCCATGACAGGATGATTCTCTTCTGGCCTTTTATTTTATTGGAGCTGTTAAGGGATGGCCTTTCACACCAGGATCTTTACTCAAGACCAAGTTAATAGGATTGCTCACAGCAATATTCTCTGATGACAATAATAGCAGTTTCCTGTCCTGCGTTTAAGTGGAACATTTATTTTTCCTGTTTTGCTGGTTGAGTTTCTGCCTTAATCAGGTCTCCAGCCCTCTCCGGGCCTCTCTTCTCCTGTCTGTGAGTGCAGGGGTTGGGTGGGATGCTCTTTGGGGGCTCCTCCGTCCCTGACACCCCTCACCTTACAGCCTATACATGGACTTAAGATGCCCAGTCCTCTCCCACTAGCTTCTTTCTGGCCTGAGAACCACAGTCTACTCAGCTGAGTGCTGAGGTTCATCTTGTGAAAAGGGAGAGCACATAAACCCAGATTGTGGGCTCTTCCAGTCTCCCATGGGTGCATAGTAAAATGATGAAGGGCTCAGCAATCTGGAGTCACCCCTGCCCCAGGCAGTAGGGTGCTAGTGCCTGATGTTCTGCTGTTCTTGGCAACAGTGTTGGGAGCTGGTAGATGGGGCCAACTGCTGCATACTTAAATCCTGTCATCCCCAACGCCTTTGCCTATTACTTGTTGAATCATTTCTGCCCTGGGTCAGGTTACCTGGGTCAGAGGTTCTGAAACTGTGATCCCTGGATCAGCAGTGTCTGCTTCACCTGCGGACTTGTTAGGATTAGAGTTCAGACTAGTCAGAACTTTGGAGGTAAAGCTCAGCAATCTATGTTTTGTCCTTAATTTTTATTTTCTAAATATAGGATCACATTATCTACACATAGAGATAGTTTGATTTTCCTTTCCAATTTAGATGCCTTTAGTTCCTTTTCCTGCCTAATTTCTCTGGCTAGCACATGCAGTACAGTGTTGAACAGCAGCAGTGACAGTGGACATCCCTGTCTCGTTCCTGATCTTAGGGGAAGAGCTTTCAGTGTTTCACTGTTGGGCATGAGGCTAGCTGTAGGATTTTCAGATATGCCCTTCATCATATTGAGAATAGTCTGCATTTTGACAAGCCCTTCAGGTGGCTTGCTGCAGGCAAAGCTTTGTGAACCTGTGTCCTGGAAGCAAAGCTCAAAACAGAGATCCAGTTGTGTGTAATTTACTGGGTAGGTGCTCTCAGGAGGAAGGGAGTGAGAGAAGCAAAGCAGGGCAGGGCGGGAAGTGGCTCAGCAGGGCTGTGGGTTTCAGCCTCATCCCACAGGGAGATGTGAAGCATGAATTGCATCAGAGTTGGTCCCTTGTATCAGTCAGTGGCTATGGGCTGCCCAGCCTGGGGTAGGGTGGGCAGTGCAAAGCCTCCTGGGGTGAGGTGGTGCCCCCTTGGCTAAGGGCAATTCTCTGGGGAAGGGTGCAGTTGTAAACTGCAACCAGCCAACATTCATAGCAGCAGGGGGTGGAAGCACCCAGTCAAGAGGATCTAGCTGGGGCACCAGAAGCTTTCTTGTCAGCTTTCAGAGCTCTTTCTATGCTCATCCAGTCCTCAGGTATTATAATAAAAATCACTTACAAAGGCTGTTCGTGGACAGGTCATGGACATCACCTTTTGGGTTCGTGATGCCCAGTGAGGCAGGTTCAGCTGGGATCATTTAGAGGTGAGGATGCAGGCCTCAGTGGGGAAGGCTGGAGTGAAGACCCTGTTTCCAGGCCCACAGGCTCCAAAGTGGTGCCTGCAGCCCCTTTGCAAGAGCACCATAATAGCCCATCACTGGCTTCAAGGCTAAGTTACATAAGTTTGCCCCAATGGTATCAACCAGACAGGAGGGGTTTCTTGAGCCCCTTTTGGTGTCCACACCTTGCTTGGGACTGGGGGTGCAGAAGTATAAGATGACTACTTACTTCCTGAAGCTCGAGGCCCACCGTGAACCCACCGGGTAATTGAGGATTAAATAGTGGCCCTCCAACTCAGCATCAAGGGATTGAGAAAACCTTCTTAACCTAAAGGGGGAGGAGAGAAATGAGACAAAAAAAAATGTCAGTGGCTGAGAGGTTTCAAACAGAGTCGAGAGGTTATCCTGGAGGTTATTCTTATGCACTTTATGGATATCCCCTTTTTAGTTTAAGGTGTAGTAGAGAGGCTGGAGGGAAGTGCCAGGAACTGTAGAGCTGTGATCCAGTAGCCGTGTTTCTTGAAGATGATTGTATAATGATATAGCTTTCACAAGGTGACTGTGTGATTGTGAAAACATGTCTGATGCTCCTTTTATCTACAGTATGGACAGATGAGTAAAAAATAAGGATAAAAATAAATACATAATAGGTGGAACAAAGGTTAAAATTAATTGAGTAGATTGAAATACTAGTGGTCAATGAAAGGGAGTGGTAAGGAGTATGGCATGTATGAGTTTTTTCTTTTTTCTTTCTTTTTCTGGAGAGATGCATATTTTCAAAAAAATGATCATGGTGATGAATACACAACTGTGTGATGATATTGTGAGCCACTGATTGTAACCATGTCAAGAATGTTCATATGTCAAGAATGATTGTATGTCAAGAATGTTGGTGTGTCTGTTCATTGTTAATGAAAATATTTTTTAAAATTGTGGCCCTCCCAAAGGAGTGGGAGATTGGGGTGCCAGTTAGGGAGTGCTGTTGAAGGCAGTAGGGTCCTGGGCTTGGAGAAGCAGTTTCCTGCAGAAGACTGTGTGGTGAACCAGTAATATTGGCGAGGAATGGCTGTGATGTCAGCTCACAGATCTAGGAGCAGATGGGCCTGCCTCTGTCTCCTATGGAGCTCTGCAGCCTTGATACAGTCATAACTCCAAAGCCTTCTTGTCGCACCCCTGCCCTCGTGTGGAAATCAGTAGTCAGTTACAGGGATTTAGCTCCTCTGATGTCAGCGATGTGCCTGACAGTTTTGGGTTTTGCAGGAGAATGGACAGTAGGTGGCAGCAGAGCTTCGTCAATCCTTACACCTTCTGCCACTGCTGTCTGGTTGCCCTTGTTGCATCATTCCATTCTGCTGATGTTTGCCAGGCCCCTACTGATGCTCCATTCTACTCTAGGGGAAGAGATGGGGGTGAATCTCGATGCCCTGGGTCCCCATCACTCTCGGGGGCCCCAAATCAGGAGCGGTGACTGGCAAGCACACAGATGCTTGCCTGTGTCCTGATAGGGAATAAATAATCCCATCTGGGGCTTGGCAGAGGCTTAGCAGAGGATGTGGCATTTGTGGTTTATTGATTATTTACCATAACTAATCATCCTGAGCCTGACAATATCTGTACCACATGAGACGAGTAATGGGTAGAATTTCCATTTTAATTTATCTCTGAACATGATTTGGACTTTATGTCAGACTATAGAGGTTTGCGATTAGCTGGCTCTTGAGACATATACAACACCCAGCTGCTTTGCTGTGTGCCAGTACCCTGCTCACTCCCCCCACTGCCCATGTGATCAGGCTGGCCTACAGTTCTGTTCCCGGTAACCTGACCCAAGACAGAAATGATTCAACAAGTGATAGGCACAGGAGTTGGGCTTCCGGCTCTGGTTTCCCCACCTAGCTGTGGTCTGGCCTCAACCTCTTGACTGACGCTGGAAACCACTCTTCTGTGGGGGTTTTGGCTGCCCTCCATATACCATCACTGTTGTCCTGTTCTCAGCTGGTTCCCCTCCCCACTTTTCATCTTGGGGGCCACATCTTACTCTGCCTGTGTGCCCCTGTACACAGCCGAACACCAGTCTCCTTCTGCATGCTTGCCCCTCCCCAACCAGTGCAGGAGATTAAACGTGCACATCACAGGCCACTCTGAGCCTTTCAGCCATGAGGTCAATGACCCCTACTCTACGTGATAATTGTATCTTTGGAGTACCTTCAGTTCCAGGGCTTCCGGGTCTTTGATCCAATGCATATCTCAGGGGAAAGCAACTTCCCATAACTCACAGATTTTCTTTGAGATCAAGAAAATGTAGCTATGAGGTAAGAGAAGTACACACCTCTCCTTGGAGGAGCAGGTGATCTCACCCTGTCTATCACTGGATATCATTGTGGCAGCTCTGAGACCCTCCTCTGACCATGCCTTGGCCCTTCCCAGCACTGCCTTGGGGGAGATGATCTGGCAGAGAAAGCAGCTGCTGGGAGGTACAGGGAAGCTGTTGAGAGATGTCTGGAGGAGCAAGGGAGTGTTATGGAGTTTCTTCTTTCCTTTGTGCTTTTCTTCTCACTTCAGGATGGTTGTCTGCTGGACTGCCAAACCAGCAGCTAGCCAAAAAGTTCTGGCCACCAGAATTTCAAAGAGAAACCCACATAGGGGTCAACAGGAGGGACAGAACTGGGGTGAAGCAAGGGAGGCATCTAGGATGCAGAATTTAAGGATGCCCTCTTCTTAAGGAAGCACTCACTCTCAAGGTTGTTCAAGTGCAGGGTAGGTACCTGCCTAAATCAAGAGTGAGTGCCTCCTTACCTTAGAATTTGCACCATTGAATGTCTTGTTTGTCTCACTGTAATCTCTGCCCTGGTAAACAGTCTGACTGCTTCTCTTTGTTCTACTGGCTTTTGGGAAAAACCTTCAAGTTTATTTCCATGAATTCTTTGAAGAATCAAGTTGGGCCTTATTTATTTATTTGTTTATTTATTTGTCTTTCTCCAGTTATATCCCTAGGCCTGGTAATAAATATTGAACAAATAAGATAATATACTTGGGATGGAGAGTAGATGGAAAAATTATGCTGATCTGTTTGGATAATGGCATGAGATCTAAGCTGATAGTCTTTAATATAACTAGAACAATTCAAACTGTATCCTCATGTTTACTTGTTGATATTCATTCTTTCGCTCATTCTTTTTTAAATTCATACATTAATTTAACCAACTGGTCATCCTACTAACCAACCAACCAACCAACCATCCAACCAATCAACTAACCAACCAATAAACCACCCAACCAGTCAGCAATCCAACCAAGCAGCTAATGAACCAACCAATTATCCAAGCAATCAAACAACCAACCAACCAAACAAACACAAATTGTGTATCTCCCATATTTAAGTCATCTTGAATATTGCCTTCTTCAGGAAGCCTTCCCTGAACGCTTCCCTGCCTCTGTACCTGGATGGGACTGCTCTTCTCTTTGTATCTCTCTTACTGTCTCTGTCACACTGGAATGAATTTCTAGGCTACCTTATTTCTCCTACTGACTGTCAACTGCCTGAGTATGAGATGAGTTGTCTGCAATGCTGCCTCCTCAAGTGTTGCTTAACACTATTCTGATAAAGAATGGTGAAGCTGAATTATTATCTTTGCTGGGGGTGGGGATGTGAAGACCGAGGCCTTCTTCCTACTCACATAGCTCACACAGGGGCAGGATCAGTGATTTAGGAAAAGTTGCCTAGAAATATCAGATAGTGTCTGACCAGGGCAGATGGATGGTGCGGTTGAGGTGCCATAGGATCATAGAGGAGGGGTTGGGTCCTGCTTGAGGTAAGGCTAGGCTGAGTGAGCCCTGAGGACTTGGGAGGCCAGCCAAGATCTTACTTCTGTGCCTGGTACATACTTGTTGCCCTTCTCCACCTTCCTCCTAGAGTGAGGTTTGTGGGGACAAAAAAATTGTCGGGGTCTCATTCCTTAAGTCTGAAGCAGCTTGCTCACTCTTCCTTGGTCCTCATTTTTGGGACATGCCTTGGGTTCTGCCACGTTTGCCAGACATTTTTGCATGATAAGCATTTGGGGTGGCTCATGGAAAAGAGCCTAAGTTCATAGCTTTCCCTAACATTTGGAAAAGGGCATGGATTTAGGGAAAAGATGGGCATCCTTGTTTCCACCCCTAATATAACTCCAATAGGCCGTGTGCCTTGAGGGCTTGGGTAGGGCTCCAGCTGATATCTGCCCCTATCAAAATCTGTTTCTTCTCGCTGGAGTGTGGACACCTGCTTTCATGATTCCCAGTGGTTTTTCCAAATAGCAGCAATTGAGATGGAATGCTGCTGTGACTCACTCCACTTTGGAAGGATGGCTTTTGATGCTGAGTTCCGTCAGGAGAATTTTGGGCAGAGTTCTTTATATCACAAAGATGACCTTCCCGGGAAGCTTCCTGTAGCTAGATTCTGAATGTGTTCCTCATTCCAGAAAATTCTACTTTGTTTTCCCTGCTCATTCCATGAGGAGTTACTAAGCCATGAGATTTCTCCTATTTCCTATTGAAACCAATTTTGGGGCCTTGGGTCCCTCAGAAGTAGGGCCTTTTCCTGATAGAGTAAACAATTTCTGATCTCAGCTAAATACATGCTATTTAATTTATAAAATTCAACAAACATTTATAGAGTGTCTCTTGCTTGTTTGAATGGTGCTGGGGAGAGAGATGGTGAAGATAAGATTTGTTTCCTCTAGAATCTGACACACTCATACAAATAACTATACTATGAGATTTAAAAAGAAAAAAGGCATGAGTCCAGGGATAACTAAACCATTGACATTTATTAAGCAATCATTATTTGACAGGCACTGTTTGCAAGAACTTTAGCTGTATTTCCCCATCTGATTTCCACAGCAACACATTATTGGCCCCATTTTGTAACTGGGGAGACTAAGGCATCGAGTGACCAACTGGTCTGAAGTTCACTGTAGTTAACACATAGTGGGGCCAGGCTCAGAGCCTGGGCAGCTTGACTCTTGGGGCCTCAGTCTTAACCACTATCCTCAGCCACCTGCCTGAGGAAGAAGGAGCTGCCAAGTTGCTGACATTTGCAAGGATTTAGGAGATTGGTCTGCTAATTCAGGGAGTGGAAGTATCCCAAGCTGAGGGAACCATGTGATTAAAGACACAGAGGTAGGAAACTTGGAGTTGAGTCAGGGAGCTCTCCGGTGCAGCTGGAACACAGATGCTGTATAGGGCTTGGAAGAAGGTAAGACTGGAGCCTTGAGTGCCAGGTAGAAGAATTGGAACATCTTCTCTAGGCAATACAGAGGCATAGAAAGGTGCTTTGCATTTTTTAACCTGTGAGAGCTGTGTTTCAGGAAGATTAATCCAGAGGTACTGCAGGACCAAGCCAGGAGACCTGACCTAGGAGGCAGGATGGTAAATCAAAGCCAGAGCCTGATGGTACAGAGTGGGGAGGTGCTGGGGACCCTGACAGGGAGGATGCGCAGGACTTGGTGTCCTGGGAATTCATGGGCCTGGGTGGGGGTGGGGGTGAGGGGCCAGGAGGCATGGAGTTAGCAGAGGCAGAGAATTTGAAGGGGGAGGCACTGGCTTAGTCAGAATGAAGAAGAGAAGTCTCTTTCTATACATATCCAGTTAAGCTTTTGTTTCCAAAGTCAGGAGTGGAGCAGATCCTGGGCAGTGGTGGAAGAGAGCCTGGAGATGGGCGTCTGGGAGTGCTGACATGCTGGCATGGGGTGGACAGCTGAAGCCTTGGACGGATGGAAATTGCCAAGGGTAAATGAGAGAAGTGCCAAGGTCAGAATCCTGTGGTGGGAGACCCATAGTTTGATGTGAGTCTCACTCAAGGTGAGGGAAAAGGGATTTCAAGAGGCAGAAGCCTGGCAGCTTTGGAGAGACTGGGAAGGTTCTTGGGTATGGTGGGGTTTCTGGGTAACTGTGGAGAGAGCACTTTCAGTGGAGTACTAGGGGTGGAAGGTGAACTGTAGGGGCTTGAGGAAAAAAGAGGGAGTGAGGACATACACAGAGAACAAAGAGCATCTGTTAAAGATGGTTAGAGGTGAAGGGACGCTTAGGGACTGCCTGGCAGCCCAAGAGGGGAGAGGGTTAAGAAATAGTTTTTTGTCTTGTTAATAGAATGGGGAGTGATGCAAGCAAGCTTTAAGCCAAGGAGCCAAGGGCTGGGAGCCAGCACAGAGGAAAAATTAATCATTGCCAGAGACTCTGAGGAGGAGGGCGTGTGTGCTTAGGTAAGGATGGGGAAGAGGGCAGCATGGACAATAACCAGATGCATTTTTTGCCACGCTCCCTGATGATAATTGAGGTCCACAGGATGGGCCTGGGACATTGCAAGTTCCCAAAGTGCCTTTTAAATCCCCAGTGAAAGAGTCAATTCTGCTCGGGAGAGTTTTTGAGTTATTGAAGTTTATTTCAATTAAACAAAGCTTTGTTTAGTCAAGTAATTAGGAATTACTATTGAGAAACATGGTGTCTTACTGTATTCTGAGACTTTGAAACTTGGCTTTCCATCTTTAACATATTAAGTAACTCTTAGCCTCGTGAAGTTGAAAGGGCCCTCCCTGGTCTGCCAAATTGGAAGGTCTGGCTTAAAATCCCAGCTCTGCCACTTACCAACAGGGCAATCTTTGGCAAAGTGTTTGTTTTCTTTTTTAACCTTTTTGCAGCTTAGTTTCTTCATCTATAGAATGAGATGATAATACCTATTGTATAGGATTGTTATGAGGAATAAATGAAATACGATATTAGCTTTTCCTCTCACTGTTTGGTTGGCCTACACACCTGTTCCTTAAATGGATGAATAGATGGGAATTCTTTGAGAGAACGATGAGAAGTAAGGTGGGAGCTCGATTATGGAGGATTGTGATGGTCAAAGGGAAGTGTTCAGATTCATTGTGTGGGCCAGTGTCAAGGGAAGGGAAGAAAGAGTGTGGCCTGGCCTTCTAGACCCAGTCGTGCCGCGCTCTCTGGTGCTGGGTCAGGCTCATGCCGTGTCTCCCAGGAGGCCCTTCCTCTCCTTTGCAGTGAAGGTCAAGGTGAGGCTGAGTCCTTTTGAAAGTGCTGGAGGTTGATGCAGCTGTGGATTCCTGCCTTCCTCTTTTCCAGATGTCCTTCTGAGGCCAGGCCTGGCCAGAGGGCTGACACCGTGAACTGTCCTTGCCTGGGCCCACCTGACTGTGGTCAGTCCATCCTGCTGCCCTGGGCTCAAGCTTCGTGAAACACTTTGAAGGAGTGAAGAGAAATAGTTCGTGAGAGGAGGGCATCGATCCTACAGTTGATGATGTTGCTTCCTTTGGCCCCAGTTTTCTTGGTTTGGCCTTTTTCTCTTCAGATAAAATTTCTTTTGGATGAAAAAAGAAAATCAAACCAACTAAAATAATCATTGAAAGAAACCAAGATTAAATACCACACTGCCATCTGAGGGCTAGAGGCTGTTTTGCGGGACTTTGGTCTTGGTAGTATAGATCCCTCTCCATTATTTCATGTCCACCTTGCCAGAGAGCAGTAGCACATCAAGGATTCATGTTCTGGAAGCTACAGTGCAGTGAATAATTGCACCTATAAGGGAATTTGATGGGTATCTAAGAACCAACCTCAAGAGCTGCCTATGCAACCCATCCCCACAGAGACTTCTGCATCCCAGAGGCTCCCTTGCCACCTCTGCTCACTCCCTAACAAATCACAGGCTGCTTTCTAGCCGTGATGTGGATGATCAGACATCCTTAAAATCCAGTACACTCCTAGGAGTGTATTAAAAGAAGACTAAAACTTTTGAAAATATCCATTTTAGATAAAAAACAAAAGCAGAGCATACCCATTTAATATTTAATAAAGACATTGCAACTGATTTATTATTCTTCTTTTTAAAGACGAGAGCTCCATAGAGGTACACTTACCAGACGCATGGATGTGGGAGAGCTTAAACAAAGATTCTGGTTTTTGGAAAGTGTTGACATACAAATAAACCCCTCAGGGATTATGTAGGAGTTTGTCTTTAGAAGATAGAGGCTGAGGAAGTTAGGGGGAAGTACCGTGATGACTGTACTTGTTTTCAAATGATTCAAGAAAAAATAAAACTGTGTGTGTGTGTACAAGTGTGTATGTGTGTGTAAATTTGAAAACAGAGCAAGAGGGAGAGAGGGAGAGAATAAGGCAAATATTACAGGCTTGTCACCGTCAGTGAAGGTTATACTGATGTTTATTGTATTAGTCTTTCAGTTTTCCTATAGGTTTAACAATCTTCAAAGAAAAAGGGAAACACAAAACACATGGAAAAGACAGGAAAAATTAATAGTCAATAGAATCTTTCTCATCTCTTGGTAAGGAAGTATGACCAGGTCATAGTGTGTCCCTAGATGCTGGAATCTGGGTGAGATAGATGGCACCAAGCACAAGGCTAGCCCGAGAAACCCCAAGGGAACAACTCCAGCGTTGACGTTGGGCTTGTGGGCGGTGTGGTGGCCCCTTACTGGTTCTCTATAGGCTTCCTCAAGCTCCTCGACAAACCCCCCCACCCATCCCCCACCCCCATCCCCTATCCCCCATCCCCCATCCCCTATCCCCCATCCCCCATCCCCTATCCCCCATCCCCCATCCCCTATCCCCCATCCCCCATCCCCCATGGCTGTCACAGAAACAATAGCTTACAAATACTTTCCAGATGCACAGAAGGCAGCTTCTTTCAGTGTTATCCTGGTAGAGACTGGGAAGTGGATTCTCTCTCCTTCCCCAGATCCATCATTAAGCCCCACACCCTGCCAGGATGCCCAGCCACGCAGTTGGGGTCTCAGTGGCCATCCACAAACTGGCAGGACAAGCTTTCCACGTCCTTCTTTTCCCAATCCTCTGAGAGTTTTCTCCAAACTCCAAAGCCTTTGATCAAACCCTGACATTTCCAACAGGAGACTGCCAGACGTGGTCCAGATGCTTCAGATGGTTTTGTATTTGTTCTGGAAAAAGCTCCAGATACTTCTGGTCAGAGCTCTTCCTGTCGGCTGTGTGGCTGGGCCATTTCTCGCCTACGCTGTTCAGAAGGGACTGCAGTCTAGAGACCCCTCCAAGCCTGTGCCCTGCTCCACTGGGGAGAGGCAATGGCAAAGAAGGAGGGGTGAAGAAAGGAGAGGGGTAATGGGGTGGGAGGGCGCAGGCTGGAGCAGCGAGGACTCGGGATTTGGGGGTGGGTGGGGTGGGTGGGTACTTCTAGCCTCCTGCCTGGGTTATTTATATTCAGATCCTTTGGAAACCAGGGAAACCAGAGCCTGCCCAGAGGGCTTCATTCCATTTCTGCGGAAGTTTCACTGTTGAGGAAAGGGGTCTGTGCTGCTTTGATTTCCCACCTCTTACAAACTCACGTGAAATGTTACCTCTTAAGGAGCTGGGGAGTAACTTCCCCTATGGGAACATTTTATCTTTGCCCCCTTCCTGACTCTCTTATGCAGTACTCTCCTGCCTTGGGGCTTGGGGAAAGTTTCCCCACTTTCAAGTGGCTGTGTAGCCCTGCCCCAGCTCCCTGAAAAGATGCCCCCACCTGCCTGCTCCCCGCAGTGAGACACCTGTGCTGAGCAGCTCGGTATCCTCATTAGAGGCAGGAGGCTGGTATGGGATGCTCACTCTGGTACCTGGGGACCCTCAGACTCCACTTCAAGTGGAAACAGCCTCCAGAAGAGGCAGGGGGTGCTCATGCCTGCTGACTCGAGGACACATCTAATTTTAGCCCAGGGTCTGCTTGTCCTGAGCTGGAGCTGGCTCACCCATGGAAATTCCACAATGCTCCGTCCGGTTTTGTATGTAATTGTGGTGAAATGCTCCAAGTTTGCAAAACCAATTCAAGTCAAAAGCAGCATGTTCCTCTCTCTTTTTTCTAAGAAATGTCCAGAAAACAATCAGCCTTCTGTGCTTTGCAGTAGGTCAGAATTTCCTGGAGTTTCCTTTTTTTTTTTTTTTTTTTTTGTGATGGGGCAGTGCAGGGTGGAAGGAAAGAGAAGCGCCAGGAGCCAGTTTTGGCCTGAACTTTGTCTGCCTGGTCTGTGGCACGTTGGCGAATCACAGTCTCTGGGGGTGGAGGAGGCTAAGGGTTATAGAATTTGGGGATGTGTGGACCAAGAAGAGAAATAAATTTAAAAACTTGGGGACCAACTTCTGCCCAACCTCAGCGGCAGATCCAGACGTTGTGCGCTTAAAACGTAAACAATTTGTGTGGCCTCTTTAAGACAAAGAATATAAAAATATCTTATTTTTGCAAATTTTACAAAAATATGAGAACTTGCGGGAACTTCGGCAGGACGCTGAAGTGTAAGCCCACCAGCTTCATGGTTAAATCAGAGGCTAATCAGGTTGCTTTTTTTGTCTTCTCAGTAAGTAAGAACATTAAAACAACTTCATACAATTTAGAAAAATTGGGATGGACGTAACCTTGAAAAGCAGGCAGGGCCAAACTTCAAAACAAAATAACTTGGCTTTGAGCAAACTTTACTTTTTAAAATTTAATTTTAATGCTATTCATTTCACCATGAGCCTGTATGATGTGGACTTGTTTGTGGTAGGTGATTTCCAATTTTGGGGGGCCTCAGTGTCCTCATTTGTAAAAATAAGACTAAAAAGTCTCTATTCTGCCTTCCACACAGGACTCTTGAGAAATTAAATTAAAAAATAAAAAGTGTTTGCGAGGGCTTTGAAAACTAGAAGGTGCCACCTAGATAAGCAATTGCTAGCCGATGTAGAATAACTAGAGGACATCTGGAATGCTTAGAATGTCACAGAATGGGAAATGGAAGCCTGAGAAGGTATTTGCCCAAGGCCTCTTGGGAGAATGTCATAGTAAAAATCAGCCCTGTTGAAGTATAAGCCTCCTCCCTTTTCTAAGAGTCAATGAACCCAAATTTCCTTATTTTCAAATTGCTGTGAAGTTAACCTTAGACCCAGACAGTACTGTTTCCAGCATGCTATCCATAGCTCTTTTATTAGAGCTTAGGTGGGGGAATGTTTTGTGAGTTTGAAATGAAAAATATTTCATCCCAGAAGTTGCTTTAAGCCACCCATTGGCATTTTTAACCAAACAGAGCCTAAGTGGATTTAATGTTTAATGGGAATCAGAGAAAGTCAGCCTCTCTCATTGGTGTAGCTCATTTCCCTGGAGACTTTGGCCTTTACTGGGACACTAAAGGGCAGGGTTTGTGCCAAAAAAGTGGCTTCTCCTAGCAGCTAAGTAAACATCTCCAAATAGCTTTCCAATCCACTATGGAAAGCGGTCGGGTGGCGGCTCTTATGTAATGTCTTTCAGGCAGCACGCTAGAACCTTCCCTTTTAGAACTCCAAGTGTGACTGTGGACTCCCTGGGACAGGGCCAAGTTCGTAGAGGCAATCCTTTCCACCCTGGGCTCGCATACTAGCTGTGGATGGGCAGGGGTGGGGGTAACACGATCCCCTTTGGGCATCATCCTGGGAGTGAGGCTGGGCTGGGAGGGGGCTGTGGCAGGAGGCAGCCCTGGCCATCCCAGGTGTGCAGCCTGGGACCCCTCAGAACGTGGGTCTGGCATATCAGACTCTGGTACTGGCCTGGTCCTTGAGCTTCCCAGGGTCCTCTGGATGGGTGGGCTTGGTTGAGCCAGGCTGCCACGTACTGATGGGGACAGGAGAGGGGCCAAGGTCCTGATGAAGGCGGGTCCTGGGCTGGCAACATTTGGCCTGGGGGCTGAATAGCTGAGAGAATGGTTACTCAGTGGATTTGGTCATGTTCCAGAGACGTGCTCCACAGAGACCACGCTTCCCTCCAGAAGATATTATTCTTTTTCCTTGAGTAACGTCATCTCTACCCATCTCTTCACACCCGTTTGAGCAACTCCTGCCTCTCTGCACCAGTGGCCTAGTGGAGCGAGCCCAGCCACACCCAGGAAACCTCAACTGAGAGAATGGCAGAGAGATCCAGTGGGGAGAGGCACAGAGCCTGCTTGTATGTATCTCTCAAGGGAAGAGCAACCTGTCCCTAAAATGTTTAAGAAAATGAAATCATTGCCCATGACATCCGTTTTAGGGTAGAAGAAAATGCAATGGAGACGAGTTCTGAGCCTTATGTACCAGTCCTGGCTTTGCCTTGGTAAGAGTGCTCCCCCCTCAACCCCTGCCCTCCCTTTTCCCTCAACTCCTCCTACCCCTGTCCCGCCATCCCGCCCTGCCCCTGCCTCCCCATGAGGGCCTCAGGATTAGACCAGATGGTCCAGATCGGCCTTTCCAAACTGGTGAGCCTCATCCAGGTGAACTCTGAGTACTCTAAGCTTCCCGAGGAAGCATCCATTAAATACTGGTGGGTGTCCTTGCAGGAACCCACCCAGTCCAAGATGTTGGTAACCAGGAGAGATTTTTTCTCTGTTCCTAGAATGTCCCGGAATCCAGCCTGACTCACAGAATAGATCTACAGGAAGTAGAAATGTTGGACTTAATTTTGGATCTTGCTCTGGCTCTGAATACATCTTTCCAAGGGTGTGTGTCAAAGTTTGTAGGGACAGAGCCATACGGAAAGATAGTTAAGCTGAGAAATCATCACCTCTGAAGAACAATGGCTTGGGAGGCTGGGGCACTGTGTGTGTTCTCTCCAGCTCAACAGTCTGGACCGGCTCTTCCAGGAGGATGCAAGGGTCATTGCTGTCCACTCTCCGCCCCCAACTGCCCTCACCCTGCGATCCCTATCTTTGCCCAACCTTCGTCATCACAGACCCGGATGGGGGACTCAAGTAGGCAGCCCCATGGCCAATTAAGGATTTTCACAAGTTTCAGGAAGATAATTTATCTGGGTTGAATTGTTAAGGCAGATTGTTTTCACAGCGTTCCAAGCAGAGAGTTTTCTCACAGGAAATGTCAGACCAGGCAATTCTAATCAAGTTTTCCACATCCTTAAGAGAAAAGAAAAGAGAGAGAAAAAAATCATTCCCTTTATATGTTGAAGGTCAACAGATTGAGAACTGGCAACGGTAGGGTTTAAATTGAGATCTGTTAAAGTTGCTATGTATTGTGATTGCTGCGCATGATGACTTCTCAATAACTCAACCCCATAAGCCCTCAAGTTCTTTTTGGCTTGATTTAAAAAAAACGCCAGCCGGCCTGCTGCTGAGGGAGGTAGAACATTTCACCCCCCGCCCCCCAGGCTGGGATGCTGACTAACCCCTTACTGGATGGGCACCAATGAAGTGGGATGCTGAGGATACTCCTCCCTCTCCCTGCACCTTGGCTACTTACCTGTTAACACCAAAGCTCATGCCAGGTGGGGGCTAAGTCTTTCCAGGTCGAATATACTAAGATTCTGTAATTCATCTTCACCTGGGGGAGCTCAGCTGAGGCTCTATAGGATGCCAAAGGGAACTGGAGACCAGGAGAATAAAAAGAAAGAAAAAAATTTCTTTCTCTTACAGAGAACTTAGTTTTATTTTTTTAATTTCTTTTTAAATCCACTTGCCCTCAGGGATCCAACTCACAAAGACAGTCCAGCCTTAAAGGAGAGCCTTTTGCATGCAAGGGGCTATGGAAAGTCCTCCTTTTGGGAAAGCAGAAAAATAACACAATACAGGAGCTCCTCTGAGGCCGTGTCCTACTGTCTGTCCGTGCACACGCAGTCTCGAAGCACCTGTCGTTGGGGATGGGTCCTGTCCGAAGAGCTGAAACCAGAGTCACTAGATATCATGGTCCTTGTAGCCCCTTGAAGATGAGTCCGGCAGAAGTGAAGTTGAGACTAGAGGCAATTAGTTTATTGCCAGGTGATGCTCTTCTCCCGGGGCATGAGGGGGTCCTATGGAATGTCTCATCTGTTCACATGCTGTGAATCATCCATCCAGTGAACAATAGTTCATTCCAAGATGATGCTCTGTTTGCAATGGGATGGGGCAGGAGTATCTGAATTCAGTCAGGAATTTGATGGAGCCTGGCCCTGGAATTGTCAGTTTTACTTGCCTTATTGCATTTACCTCTAGTCTACCCCTGGTATAATATTGATGACCTGTTGGTGATGTTGGACATTGTCATCTTGTTTCTGACTCTTGTAGGAATGCTTCCAATGCTGCAGTACTAAGGAGGATATTCTATAGGGTTTGAGCATATATATTCATCACCTAAAGGAAAACCTTTACCTTGCTTTGCTTTGCTGAAAGTTTTCTTTTCTTTTGTTTTCTTTTTTAACATGCATGTTTATCCGCTGTGTTTTTCTGTATCTATTGAGATTATTTTACCTGTTGCTTTCTCTAACCTGTTAGTGTGGTGAATTACATTCTTAGATTTTCCAAGGTTAAACCTGCTGGCATCGCTGCTTGGTCATGATTTCCTTCAAACTCATGGCTGATGCCTAAGTCTATTTTTGATGTTGTTTTACTGTTTACTTCATATTTTCGGACATCATGTTTACACGTGTTAGGCTTTTGGAATCAAGGCTATTCTACCCTCATTTATTGCCATCTCAGCTAATACCCAGTAGTTACCATACGTCAGGCACTTTTCTCAGTACTCGATGTGTGTTAACTCATTTCCTTCTCACAGCAACCATGAGGTAGGACTATTTTTGACTCCATCTTATAGGTGAGGAAGTGGAAGCACAAAGAGGATTGGAAACTTGCCCGGGCTGCACACAGTTTAGTGGTAGAGTGGAGCTCAGAGCCGGATTGGTTGGTTTCAGAGTCTTAGTTCTTAGTCATAGCCATACAGTTGAGAAAGTAAGTTGGGGAGATTTTCCTACATTTGATGCAATGCATCAGCAAAACTATTTGGGTCCGATATTTTGTGTCTGTGTTGAAGTGGGAGTTGGAGATTTTAAATTCTTTTTTTTTTTTTTTAAATGATTATAGGTCTTTTCTTGTCTTTATTCTTGAGTGAATTTTGCAAATTTTTCTAGAAAATGGTCTAGCCTGTCAATTTTTAAATGTATTGGTTTGAGCTTATTCATATTATTTTCTTCTTCTTGAAAAAATTCTATGTACAATGTTTAGTTATAGCTCCCCCCCTTTCACTCTTAATACTGTTTGTTTGTACTCTTTTCTTTTCTCTTTATCAATTTTGGCAAAGGTTTGTCTTTTTATTAATCTTTTCAAAGAACCAGTTTAGGATTTTTAAAACATATCATTATTTTTTGTTTCATTAACTTCTTAATCTTGTATTTATATTTTCCTCTTTTTAACTTTTTCTTGATTTACTCTGTTCTCTTTCTCAAGTTGCATGCTTAGCTCATCGCTTTTAGTTCTTTCTTCTACAGTAATAGAAACATTTATGCCTCACATATCTCTCTAAATACCACTTAGTGACTGCTTCCCACAAATTTGTATAAGTTACATTTTCAATGTTAATCACTTTGAAATATGTTCTAGTTTGTACTATTTTTTCTTTAAAATTTATTAATGTATGTGTTCTTTTGGGGGATGGAAAGGAGTTATCTTTTATTAACAAATTCTGTTATTACTTTGTGACCAAAAACACAAGCTCGGAATTTTTTGAGACATGATTTGTGACCTACCACATGGTCAATTTTTTTTTTTTTTTTTTTTTTTTTTTTTAGAGGGAGGAAGGGAAGGAAAGACAGAGAGAAGGAAGGAAGGATGGAAGGAAGGAAGGAAGAAAGGGAAACATCTTTTTAAACATTTTCTTGTTTTATTGTATTTTGTTTGTTTGTTTGTTTTTTACATGGGCTGGGGCCGGGAATCGAACCGAGGTCCTCCAGCATGGCAGGCAAGCACTTTGCCCGCTGAGCCACCGCGGCCCGCCCTACATGGTCAATTTTTATAAATATGTTATGTGCGCTTGAAAATAAGATATATTACTTAACAGTTGGGTGTATTAGATCAAACATGTTACTGTGATACTCAAATATGCTGTTTTCTCACCAGTGCTTTTTTTTACTTGATCTCTTAGTGACTGAAAGAGATGTCTTACCATTTTGTACCATGCTTATGGATTGAACAATTTTTTTGTAATTCTGATAATTTATTGAGGCACTGTTATTAGGTATATAGAGGTTTATGACGATAAGTTTTCCTGGTAGATTGTTCCTTTGTTACTGTGTAATAAGTGGGATCATCAATAGTAATGCTTTTTATTCCTGAGTCTCTTTTTGTCTGATAGCAATATAGCTACATCATCTTTTAAATGGTTAGTATGCAAGTGGTGTATTTTTCCCATGTTTTACTGTCAAACTTTTATCTAATGTTTTAGATGTGTCACTTGAAACAGCACTAGTTACTTAAAAAAAATTCCAGTCTGAGTGCCTCTGTCTTTTAACTGGCAAGTTTAATTTGTTTGCTTTGTTATAGTTGCTTATATGCTTGAATTTACTTTGTCCTGTTATATTTTAAACTTTCATTTTGCTACACTTTTCCTTCATTTCCTTTGCCCTCGTTTTTTGTCTTCTTGTTAATTAGCTGACGCGTATTTATTCTCTTTCGGCTTTGGAAGTTATGTTAGTTTTTCTTTTAGTGATTACTATTTAAATTGTAATCATAATCAATTTAGCAAAGTTTAAATTCAATCTCTCTATTCCCTGATAAAAGGCAAGGATATAACTCTGATCAGTTCCTCGCCCCATGTTCCCTGTTTATTATTCTCGAGTGTTTTAGTTTCACATTGTTTTTCACTACCTCCAAATTGGTCGTAGTTATTATTTTTACTGTGAGTTCTCATTTAGATTTATCTAAATGTTGAATGATTCCTTTTCTCACAATTGTTCTCATTCCACTCTTTCCTTCTGGTTTCAATTTCCTTCTTCCTGAAATGTGCCCTTTAGTAGACCATAGAGCCAAAATGTGCGATAGTAAACTTTCTTAGTTTTTTGTCCGAGGATGCCTTCAGGCTGTCCTTAACTTTAGTGGCATTTTAGCTGGGGAATTTCAAACTTAAACATTATTTTTTATGCAGCACTTTGAAGATGTTATTTCATTGCTCTATGGCTTTACGGTTGCTATTGAGAAGTCTGCTGTTAAACTTGTGTTATTCATTTGTAGGTAATTTACTTTTTCTCTACAGTTTCTTTTAGGGTTTTTTCAGTCTTTGGTATCCTTTTGTTCCGATATGACACAGCCAAGCGTGAATTTAGTGTTATGTGTCCCTTCGGAAGCTTGTTAGGTTTCTGTGAGGATTCATGTCTGGAAAGTTCTTAGCAATTCTCTTGTCTGTGAGTTCCCTTTCTGACGTTCTCTTTGTTCTCGCCTTCTGGAATTCCTTTTAGATTTAAATTCTTTCCTCCAGGTTCTTTGTTTGCTCTTTCATATATTTTATCTCTTTTCTGGTTGAATTGCATTTTGGGTAATAGCATTTGACAGCTCCTAGTAATGAATGATTTCTTCACTTTGCCTAATCTACTTTTAAGCTTACCACAAATTTTTCCCATTTTTTACTTAAAAGAAATCCCAAACCTGCAGAAAAGTTGAAAGAGCAGTACAGTGAACACCTGTATACTTAAATTCAGCAATTGCTAAGGTTTTTCTAACACTTTTTTTCTCTTCCTCTTTCTATGCAGATATGCACATGTGCACACAATATATACTTATATGCACGTTTTAAAAAATAATAAATTTTATTTTGATAGCAGTTTTAGGTTTACAGAAAACTACACAGAAAGTACAGCGTTCCCATATACCCCCTCCCATATACATGGTTTCCCTTCCCCTTTTAATAACTTTTTGCATTAGTGTGCTTTAGTTTTTACAATTGGTGAATCAGTATCAGTACATTATAACTTATTGAAGACTGTTGTTTATATTAGGGTTCACTCTGTGTGTTGTACAATTCTATGGGCTAGTAATTAATGGGCTTTGACAAATGGGTAATGTCACAGATCCACCATTATGTTATCATACACAACAACTTTACTGCCCTAAAAATGCCCTGTTCTCCTCTGATCTTTTTACTGTCTCTATAGTTTTGCCTTTTCCAGAATGCCAGGTAGTTGGTATCATGCAATAATCTGCCTTCTCAGACTGGCTTCTTTGACTTACACACACTTTTTTTTTTGATGAATGATTTGAAAGGAAAATTCAAATATCATGACATTTAACTCTTAGATATTTGAGATTCCATCTCCTAAAGAAAGGGGTATTCTCATGCATAACCACTGTACCAATATCACATCCAAGCAATTGCACATTGATTCGATAATGTCATCTAACACAAAAACAATAACCAGAATTTCCCCAACTCTCCCTAGAATGTGCTTTTAGGCTTTTTTTTTTTCCTAATTCAGGATCCATTCAAGTTTCACAAACTGTATTGGGTAAACTGGCTCCCTAGTCTCTTTTAATCTAAAACTGTTCTCCCTCCATTTTTAGTTTTTCATGAAGAGTCTAGGCGTATGGTTTTACAGAATGCCCACATTCTGGATTGTCTGTTTCTTTCATTGTTGGATTCACATAGGTGTCATGTACTTCCTATCACATCACATCATGCTGTCGATTTGCTTCCTTAATGGCGGTGCTAAGTTGGGGTCTGCTGATCTCTCCATCAGTATAAACGTAACTTTCTCATTTGCGATTAATAGGTAATCTGTGCCTTTGTGACCACATGAATATCCTGTGTTGCAAAAACCTTCCCTCTTGTGGTTTTAGCATTCACTGACGATCTTTACCCACAATTGGTAAAAATTTTCTAATGTATCATTCCTTACACGTGTATTATATTCCTTCTACATTTATTAGTTGAAATTGTTGTATGAAAAAGATCTTCCATCCTCTCTCTCTCTGCCTGGCTTCTCCCCTCCCTTAGTTTCAGACTTTTGAGTCTAGATAATCACCATGTTATTATCCATCACCACTTATGAACACTTATTGACACTTACATATCCATAAATTTTTAATTTCAACAACATTTTAAAGCTCATTCTTTTTTTCAGACTGTCCTCTTTTTAATTGTTCTATTTTACAGACTTTTTTTGTTTTGGGTGCATGGTCCAGGAATCGAACCCCAGTCTCCCACATGGAAGGGGAGCATTCTACCACTGAACCATCCGTGCACCCGAGGCTTTTTTAGATTGTTGTTCTGTTGACTTGAGTTCTTGAGTGTCCTATTTATTATGCCTTCTGGTTTTCATTCATGGTGCAACATTTTCTCATGTGTTTGTTAGTTTATTCTTTTGAGCATATCTTCTGTGGGACGTTTTTTTTTTTTTTTTTACCTCCTCCCCCCAACCAGGGAATCTTGTATAACCTAGTTTGTGTACCTGCCCCTCCAGATAGTTTCATACTGGTTCTGTTACTGAATATGCTGGGGCATTACTTACTTGGGAAAATGTTTAGGTCAATTTCTTATATTCTGATTATTGTGCCACACTAGTAGGGCCAATTTGGATTCTATTCACACTGGGCTCGGGTTTTTCTTCAAAGGTAGTATATGGCAAGTGATCACTCAATGCTTTCCTTATTCCCATGAGACAACTTTTCTTTTGGAATCCATAACTATGTTAGCGATCTTGTGGCCACCCTCAGGCACTGAGGGGACCACTTGGGAGGTTTGGACTTTGTTCCATGGTGCACAGGAAGCCATGGAGGTTTCTGGGCAGGGCAGCGAAGTGTAAAACAGAGGAAGGAGCAAAATAGAGGATTTGGAGCCAGTGACCTAGGTTTGAATTCCGACTCCTGCACTTCTGACTTGTGTGACCTTGTGTAAGTCACCAAGCATCTGTGAGCATCACTCTGTCATTCAACTCAATTTGGGAGAGAGAAGACATCAATATTCATTACCAATATTGTTTTATGTTTCAAACTGGTTAAATATTTCTGAGAGTGTTGGATGCATGTGCACTAAGGCATCTTTGGGACTACCATGAGCTGTTCCCCTGCACTGGGCATGCCAGCCTTCCCAAAGCCCCTGTACCTGGTCACATCTCACAGTGAGCCAGGGAGGTCAGAGAGGCATCCGTTAGGAGACAGACAGGGAACATGATGCCCTGGGAGGCTAAGTGACCTCTCAAGGTCATGCACAGTAGGCAAGAGCAGAGATAAAACCCTGGTCTCCAAGGGCTCTTTCCATCCAGCCACGGCTTCAGTTATCCAAGGATTGAGCCGTAGCCCATGTAGCCCTGAATACCTGACATGCCCTGACCCTTGCCCTCCCTGTGGGGCATGAAGAACAGCTGGAGTAAGTGGTACAGGACTCAGAGAGAGCAGGCAAGCTGGGTCCCAGCATCCCGGCTCCTGTGAATTCATTAGATGCCCACTTTGACACATGCCTCTGGGTTATATGCACACTCACTTTTTGAAAAAAGTGTTTTGAACTGCTTGATTTATCTTTTTTTTTTTTGTTA
Source organism: Tamandua tetradactyla (assembly GCF_023851605.1). Taxonomy (NCBI): domain Eukaryota; kingdom Metazoa; phylum Chordata; class Mammalia; order Pilosa; family Myrmecophagidae; genus Tamandua; species Tamandua tetradactyla. Next base: position 91,964,931 of record NC_135327.1, on the reverse strand, counting down.
CTCATAATAGTTTTCACTCCAAAGCGAGAACATGCTCTTAAAATGACCTTTTAAACTTTGTGATGCTTACACTACAAAGAAACACATGAAAGGAACAATAAGCGCATTCTCTAAGTGTGAGCATAATTGACCGTCTCCTCTAGTGATGAGATCTATGGGAAATGGGCACAAAGCGTCTGAGCTGGGCTCTGAGCTGATGGATGGCCTCTGGGTGGAAGTCTCATGACTGGGAAGAGAGGCCCTGCTGTACCCTGCCCACAGGAACACTACCCCACCCTGCCTCCACAGCTCGTGGCCACCCCCGGGCGCCAAGGGGACCACTTGGGAGCTTTGGATTTTGTTCCATGGTCCAAAGGAAGCTGTGGAGGTTTCTGGGCAGGGCAAGGAAGTGTAAGTAGAGGAAGGTGCAAAATAAAGGATTTGGAGCCAATGACCTGGGTTTGAATACCGACCCTGGCACTTCTGAGTTGTGTGATCTTGTGTAAGTCACCAAACATCTGTGAGCGTCACTATGTCATTCAAATCCATGGAGACAGAAGACATCAGAAGAAACCTGCAGCCCTTTGTTCCTCCTTGATTAGAACTCCTACCATTCATGTTAGCTTCCTATTGATGCTGTAACACATTGTCCCAAACTTAGTGGCTTCATTGATTCTCTTATAGTTCAGAAACAGAAGTCTGAGATCAGTTCCACAGGGTTAAAGTCAAGGTATTAGTAGACTGGTTTCTTCTGGAGGCTCCAGGGAAGAATCAGTTTCCTTTTCTTTTTCAGCTTCTAGTGGCTGCCTTTATTCCTTGGCTTGTGGCCCCTTCCTCTATTTTCAAAGTATATCCCTCCAATCCCTATTTCCATCATCATGTTGCCTTTCCTTCTATGTCAGATCTCCTTCTGCCTCTCTCTTATGAAGGGCATGTGATTACTTTGGGCCCATCTGAATAATTCAGGAAAATCTCCTCATGTGAAGATCCTTAACTTCATTACATTAGCAGAGTCCCTGTTGCCACATAAGGTAACACTCACAGGATCCAGGGATTAGGATGTGGATCTCTTTGGGAGGCCATCATTCAGCCTAGCATTTCATGTCATACTGCGATTGGTATCTATTCAGTTTATATGGTTGGGGCTCCTCTGGGCATGGAGCTTGGTCTGGCCAACAGCTGTCACATGTTTTGTGGGTGAGTGGGTGAAGAGAGGAAGGAGTGCATGCTTTGGGGTTGAGGAGGAGGGAGTATCCCAGCTGGGCTTTTGAAGATTAGTGTGAGCTTGCCAAAGGGCATTCTGATGGAGTGAACAGCTTCTGGAAAGGCACAGAGGCATGGGCTGGGAAGTGCAGCCTGGAGAGTGTGCTGGCCGTGTGGAGTGTGCAGGGAGAGGGGAGGCTGGGGCAGTAGGCGGTAAGGCCGTGGGGAGTCTTGTAGGCAGTGTCTTATGCTACAATTGCTGTTGAAACAAGTTGCTGCGAAATTTAGTAGCTTAAAACACCCCAACTTTTTTCTCTTACCGTTCTGGGGTTCAGAGGTCCAAAATGAGCCTCATGGGGATAAAATCAAGGTGTCTCCAGGGCTGGTTCCTTTGGAGCTTCTAAGGGAGAATCCATTCCTTGCCTCTTCCAAATTCTAGAGGCTGCAGCATTCCTTGGCCCATGGCCATGTCTCTTCAATCTCTTGCTTCTGCCATCATATCTTCTAGTTTGGAAGTCAAATCTCTCTCTGTCTCCCTCCCATAAGGACTCTTATATGGTATTTGGGTCCCACCTGGATAATTTCCAGATATTCTCCCCATCTCAAGACTCTTAATGTCTTCTGCAAAGTCCTCTTTGCTGTGGAAGGGAACATTCATGGTTTATGGGGACCAGGATGTGAGCATCTTGGTTGGGGGGATGGGCATTGTTCAGTCTGCCACAGGCACATGATTGTTCCTGGACTTTAGTCTTCAGGGAAGCGAGTAGTACGATCATTACTTCCATTATATTTAGAGTCATCATCTGGGTTCAAATTCCAGTGCTGTGTGACCCTGGGAAAATTAGTGAACTTCTCTGAGACTTGTAAATTAACTTCTTCATAAAGCCATTCTGAGGAGCAGGTGGATTTTGGTGCATGCAAAGGACTTAACCCATGTCTGAAATACACAAAGGGATCAAAAAATGTTTGAAGTTATTATTGCTAGCATTTTAGTAAGTATTAGTATTGTTGATGATGATGATAGGGAACCTTTGAAGAATCTCAGCAGGGCAGCAGCGTGGACAGGTTTGCTTTTTAGAAAGATGACCCTGACAGTCATGTGCAGATGTGGGGGTGGGTTGGGGTAGGAGGTGTCACACTGGAGGCCAGGAACCCAGTTAGGAGGCTGTCAAAATAGTCGAGGAGGGAGATGGAGAGGTAGAGAGCATAGCTGGACTCAAGAGAGACATACAGGACTTGAGGTGTTCATGTAAGTCTCTGCTCCTGGCACCCCTTGCTTGAAATGGTTCAAGGGGGGATCTTAAAGGCCACCTAGTACCAGAGCCTCAGTCTTTACTTTTCAGACAGGGACACTGAGGCATGGCAAGGGAAGGCACCCCGTCTCAGCCTCCAGATGAAACAGTGACAAAAGGGATAGACAGAGGCACAAAGGAGGTCCTTAACCTTTCGCTGCAGGGCTCCTGGGGGTGGGAGAAGTGCAGCTGGAAGTGATCAGCCACACTGATGAAAGTAGCTCCTCATCGGGGGTGGGACGGTGGTCCCGATCCAGCCCCCACGCTGACTCACTCCCCCTTTTACATCCTTCCATCACCTCTTCGTGCCCTAAGTCCTCTTCCCAGCCCAGCCTTCCGTCCTTCCCAGCAAGAACTCCTGTGTACTCCTGGTAGCACAGGGGCATAGGAATTTTGTGGTTTTGAATTGAGTGAGATGAGCCTGAAGGTGATGTGGGGAGAACAGGGGGAGGATTTGGACCACAGGGGATGGAGGGAGCACTCAGGAGGAGGATTTGGACCACGGGGGAGGGAGGGAGCACTGCCTTCCAGCATCAGAGAAAGAATCCCTAGACCCAGCCCAACTGGTACGTGAATTCGTGGATCTGGGACTGCAGATCCAATGCTGTCTTCCATTCACGCCCCTTCATACATCTTCAAGAGGAAACCAATTCAATAGAATGTACCATAGCAAGATTGCAATTGTTACTTCAATCATATCTTACCCTGCAATGATGTTGGAGGAAAATATATTTCAAGGCCATGTTCAAAAGAGCTGTCATTTTTTTTTTAAATAGTAAATGCGGTGTTCAAGAGAAGTCTCTGCTCCTGCCGTCTCTTGCCAGGGACGGAGAGTGATGTAATACTGTTATTTTTAATATAGTTTTTTATAAAAAAAGTGATTGAATGTTAGTTCAGATCCATGCCTGCTTGAGGGAAAAACATTCTAAAGATAGCTAAAATAGAGGTAGACTAGTAAGAAAGTTCTCCGTTCACATACCTGAATTTATATATCAGAATTACAGGGCAGTGTTTCAGATAGCAGAAGGATACAGGACAGGTTCTTTTAAATACCCGGATGCATTTCATAGGTTGCGTATAGATGGCTGTGGAAAGCTTTGCAGGAAAGCTGGAAGGAAGAAAACAACAAGAAATAGAGATGAGATTTAAAAAATAAAATCCGTGCCATGATTATAGGAACTGATTTGTGTGTCTGTGTGTGTTTTCTCCTCAGCAGTATCACTGTTACATCAATAACACAGGCTTGCATTCAGCTCCTGATGATTGTGAACAAATGGTGTCGACCATCCTGTACTGGCTGGGGTGGGTGTATCTTTGTCAGAACCCAGAATTGAAGGGGACCTCGGAGACCATCAGCTCCCTTCCACGATGGAGGCCGTGGCTCAGAGGGGGAGGCAGGGGTGCAGGGCTGCACAGAGAGGCAGGCCAGGGCTGGGGGTGGGGGGGCTGCTCCTGACCCCTTGCTAGGGCTCCTTCCATCCTTCTCTGCTGTTTTTTATTTCCCTGCCATTCTTTAATACACTGACATTTTCTTTTTTTTTTTCCAGGAAAGATCAGTTCCTGGTGTCCGACAAAGCAGATGTTAAGCTCAGCGTCCTGCAGCTCGGTAGGTACAGCACATGTCCCCATGCTGTGCCCGTTGGGGTCCCAGGGTCTCCGTGTGTGCCCTGGCCAGGGGCGGCAGGCAGTGGGGCACTCTTCACAGGTGGCCTCTGAGTAGAGCAGGCACTCAATAATGTCCCTTCATCCACTACCTCTCTCTCTTTCCCAGAGAAATCCTTGCAATAGGTTTGGCTATTTCTGCATCCCTGCTAGTGGCCAGGGGATCCCTTTCTGGATCTGTAAATTCTTTTAGGAACATTCAGAATCTACTGAAGTCTCTAGAGGACAGTTCTCAGTAGAAATATTAGTATAGTTCTGTTTGGGGAGGTCCACCCCCCCCTTTTTTTAATTTATAGAAAATAGTATTGAGGTATAAAGTACAGTGAAGTGCATAAAATAGTGCAAATCCTAAGTGTTCATTCAGCTTTAGGAATTTTTTTGGGTTTGTGTACATCGCTAATGATAATTCCTCTCCCTACCGAAATATAGAACATTTCCATGCACTCTTGATTTTTAATACTTATTTTTAAAAACGTTATTGTGGTAACATTATTGTAACATAACCTTTGCCATTTTACCATTTTAAGGGTACGATTCGGTGGCTTGAATTACATTTACAATGTTGTGCTACCATCCATCCATTACCAAAACTTCTTTGTCACCTAGAACAGAAACTCTATACCATTAAGCAATAGCCCCCACCCCCCACCCCCCACCCCCCGTTTCCCAGGCCCCTGGTAACCTCTAGCCTTCTTTCCATCTCTGTGAATTTACTTATTCTAGATCATTCATATAAGTGGGCCCATACAGTACGTGGACTTTTGTATATGGCTTCTTTCACTCAGCATAATGCTTTCCAGGTTCATCTGTTGTGGCCGGCACCAGGACGTGGCTCCTTTTGTGGCTGAGTAGTGCTCCATTGTGCGTAGGGAGCACATTTTGTTTATCTATTCATCGGTCGATGGACAGTTGGGTTGCTTCCATCTTTTGGCAGTTGTGAAGGGTGCCCACCCTTTTGTTTTGAAGCCCTCTTTTTCCTCTTTCTGTAATTCTCTGCCCAGCCGTGACTGACACGGGCGGGGCTTGGTAGCGCTGCTGTAGACCCGAAGGACCCACGGCGCAAACGCGGACGGGTGAGGCTCGGGCGTTCTGGACGCTGGTCCATCTTCTGAAAGTTGTGCCTTAGCCACTGGCAAAGGCAGCAGTGTACTTGTTGGAACGTTTTGGCACAAAGTTGCAGTTCACGTGCTTTCCCTCTCACTCTCAGAACTCCCTTTTAAACTGATGGAAGAAGGCAAAAAGCCTCTGGCAGAGTTACTGGTGTGAGCCCAGCAGCCTGATGCTGCTCTGATGAAGGTGGGGAGCAGGGCGCCACCTCGACAGGGACGCGTTTATGTTGGGTAACTCCAGAGCTGGCAGCTCCGCAGAATTTCAGTCATCCCAAAGGGCTGGGGGGTTCCTTGGGCTCCACAAGAAGGGCAGGTTTCTGTATGGGGCTCTGCCGCTGCCCTGGTGGAGGGATGAGGGCAGAGCCAGGAAACCTGGGGGGGGTGGGGGGGTGGGTGGGCAGGGCCTTTCTGTAAAGCACCACACCTTAGTGTGTGCTTTTCCTTTGCAAGGAAAGCCGCTCTTGTTTGGACACAAAGCGAAGCAGTTCTTTAGCCTTCAGAGCCAGAGAGCTTTTATTAGAAGGAAGGCTTTTAGCAATTCTCTCAGAAGCCGAATGTTTGAAGTGTGTGTGGGTGGGTGTGGAGAGAATATGTGAGGGTGTGTGTGTCAGTGTGTGTGAATGTGTGTGTATGTGAGTGTATTTATTTGTGTGTGAGTGAGAGTATGTGTGTATTTGACTGTGAATATGTAGTGTGTGTGTGTATGAGCATATGTATGAGTATGTGTGCTCGTGTGTGAACTTGAGCATGTGAGAGTATCTCCTCTCCTTCTAGAGGGAGGCAACCCTCTCCTTACTAGTGGATCAGCTAAGATGTAGAAATGGAGGAGATATAAGATAAGAGATCGTGGAACCTAGTCTTCCAGGAAAGTCTAGAAGAGAGGAAAGGAAGCAAAAGTCTTGGGAGGAAAACAAAACAGAATAAAATTTGATAAGAGGTACAACATTCCATACCCCACCTCAATTTATTTTTTTCTTTGGGTTCAACTCAAACTTTTGTTAGCAGTTAGGTGCCAAGGGCATATGCAAGGCTCTGTTGGAAGCAGATAAAGCTGAACAAAAAGTGATCTTGCCTTCTTGGGGGCCAGGTTGGGTAGGGCAGAGGAAGAGCGATGTACTCTGATAGCAACACCCAAAGCAGACTATTGGCAGGCAGTTTTAAATTTCTTCAAGAGAACTAGACCAAGGTCTGTGGTGGGTTTGGGAAGCTTCCCTGCTGAGGTGGCATTGAGCTGGGCTTTCAAAGATGGACAAGGTTCTGGGAAACAGAGTTGTGGAAGGAGCAGCATGGGCAGAGACCCAGGGGCTGGGAAATGGAGATCGGCTTGAGGGGACTGGTCTATAGTGGGGAAGGTGTGGGTGTCAGGGGGCGATGTACTGGGCCGATGTCTGGGGAGGGTGAGGATGGTCTTAAGTGCTGTGCTGGAGTCCGCCTGGACATCCCCAGGCAGGAAGGAGCCGTTGAAGGTGCTATGGGGGTGAGGGATCTATCCGGGGTGTGGGAGGGATGACTGGACATGTGTGGAGGATGGACTTTGGTAGTAAAAGCCTGAATGTGGGGAGATGGAATTGGGGCTCTTGGAATAGTCCAGAAAAGAAGCAGTGGTGCCCCTGTGCTACCCATGAAAATCTGCTGGTAGATTTTGCTCAAATACCTCCTCTTATGGGAAGTTTCTCTGACCCTTTAAGCAGAATTAATTGTCTCTTACACTCTACTCTTGAAACCTTTGCACTAGCCTCTATTGTATACTGATGTTGTATTATAATTTGTTTGAGGTTATATTTCACCCCTCTGGACATTTTCTGCCCTACATCATCCCAGAAGTAGAAAAATGATGATATATACTGACAGAGAAGGAAGGAGGGACAAGATATGAGACTCTGTAGAGGCAGAATGATTGGGAGGCTGCAGCGGTGGCATGGGAGGCCGGAGAGGACTGAGTCTCAGCCCGGGTCGCTGGTAGAGGGGAGGAGCGGAGATGGGGTCATTGATCAAAACCAGAAGCTGGGAGGTCGTGCTGGACACAGACACCTGGGTTTCTGGTGTGGGTGCCCTTCTAGGAGAAGATTATCTTATAGTTAGTGGGAAACTCTGGGCAAGAAAGAAAGGGGCTGAGAGCCATTCTCCCTGTAGGAGCCATACAGCAAGCAACATTCCCTTTGGCAACTTTAACTCCCCCATGAAATGAAATGCAATTACGTATTTCTTTTCTGCAAAGGGTAAATAAAATGTGCAACCAGACATTAATACCAGAGCCTTAAAATAGCACTCTCAAACCACCGGCATTTGCAAATGGTTTTGTCTGCATGGCCAACATGTCATTCTGGAGCGTTGTGTTTACCCTGCACGTGTTTTTACCCTGCACATCTGGGCCTGGGGTCCGCTCCAACTCCGCATCTGGGTTGAAGTCCTGAATCAATTCCCTGCATGGGGCCAACTTCCTCCCCACCAAAGCCAAATGGAGGTTGCCTCCTTCCACCCCTGAGCGTGCTACTCTGGGGTCCCCAACCTCCATCCCCGTATTTAACTCATGCCTGAGCAAAGCATGTTTTCAGACAACCTCGGACTAAGCAGCAGTCTCCAAATAGGTTTAAATACCTATGCTGCTAGGGAATCTTCTGGCCCAACGCAGTGCAACAGCCCGCAGGGCCTACTAGAATCACCCCGGTTACTCTGCTCTTTGTCTTGGGTCTCAGAGCCGAGGGTTTAATCAATTTCACATTCCTGTTCCTCTAATATTCTTAGCATTGATCTTTGCAAAGCCTCTCCAGTGGCCTCCTTCCCTCCCTCCTTTCCTTCCTTCTTTTCTTCTTTCCCTCATTCCCTCTCTCTCTCCTCTCCTCACTCCCTTCCTTTCTTTCCCTCTAACTCCTGCCTTTCCTTCCTTATTTCCCTTTGGCCCTAACCCCACATTGCCATGACCCTCCTCCCCTGTAAGCAATTGTTCTCTTGTGTTTATATCTTTTTATTTGTGTATGTTCTTGCAAGATGTGTAGTATTTCTTTGGGTCTATGTATTTCTAATTTATGTAAGTGGTATTGTGTTATATATCTTATTTGGTTTCTTCTTTGTCTACCTTTTTTTTTTTAAGCTCCATGCATGTTACTGGGTGAGTACCTGGTCTTTATTTTAGGTAGCTTTCTCTAAGGTCATGTTCACAGGAGACCCTAATTCAGAAGGGTCCTCACTTAAATTCCAATCCCGTTTTATTTTTGCTTTAGCAAAAGGAAGAGTCTGCCTCCTCAAGCAGTGGACTATAACTCCAGGAGTTTGCCTTGTCCTGGCTCTCCCCCAGGGAAGGAAAGGAGGCTGTAGAATAAGATAGAATAAGATATAAGATATGAGTCTAGGGGGTGCAAGGGTAGTTCTGTGGTAGAATTCTCGTCTGCTATATGGGAGACCTGAGTTCAATTCCTGGCCCATGAACTTCCCAAAAACAAACAAAGGAAAGAAAGAAAGGAAAAACAAACAAAAATTCAACAAATAGTCCTGCAATAATGGGATACCCACATGGGAAAAGAATGGCACGTGACCCTGGGCATATAGCATACAAGAAAAAGAAGATATGAGTCCTGGAGATGTTAGCTTTTAACACCAGCCTGCTCACCTGACCCAAACAGGCCCACTCGGGCAGGCTTCCTCTCTGGTGCATACTGATGGTGCTAAAACCTTAGCTACCCCCTGGAGTCCACTCTGTTCGGCTTTGTCTGCACAATGTCTGGGAGTTGTTTTTACTGCTTCTAGAGTATCCTGGTAAAGGCAGAAGCAGTGGGTGAAATGGTGAGAGGGAGCAGACTGGGAAGGTAGGAGACTGGTGCTGCCAAAGATCCACCACGGATCGCTTCTGTCGCCCCAGCTGTAAGACAACTAAGGCCAGTGTGTGGCTTAGCATCCCTTCTGGCTAGAGGTCTGGAAAAGGCAGAATGACAGGGTGATCAGGAGCTGGCCCATTGTTTATACCCTGTCTCAGCCCTTTCTATCTGCAAGACTTGGGGCCAGTTACTTAACTTTTCTAAGCCTCAGTTTCATCATCTCTTAAAGGGGGTAGTAGTACCTCCTATGAGGTAGCTGTTTTGAGACTTAGAGGAGAAAATCCAAGTGACCAATAAATGTAAGGTGTAATAGTAATAATTTATTATTATTATTATTACTTTATCAGGAATGGTGGCATTTTCATTCCTAATTACATTCTCAGGTTTGTCTTTAGGGGAGCGGACTTGTCTGTCATGCCCACCTTTTGTAAGAATGTGTCTGAGCCAGGCTTTTCTGGGCCCAGCTCCGTGGGTTCGGCCTATGTTCTTGCTTCCCTGTGCGTGCACCAGCAGACCTTCCTGCTGGACCAGAAGCCAAGTCCCACCCGCCGACATCTTTGAGCCATGGACCAGGGTGGAGGATGGGGACTGGGGACTCTCACTCTGCTTTCTTTCCTTCTGATGATGGGTATGGGAGCACCTAAGTGGGCGGTGGGTGGGATGTGGCATGGGAGCCCTCCTTCCATTCAATCCTCAAACTGACCCGTGCTCACAGTGCTAAATGAGTTCATTTTCTCCATGAACCATAACAAGGGAGCTGACATGGCCATGCCTTTCTTTCAGAGGATGTGGAGGATGAATTGATAAAGGAAGAAGTCATCCTGACCCCAGCACCATCAATGCTCAAGCTCCAAATCGTGTCAAAGCCAATCGACCTTTCAGTAGCAAAGGCAGGTATCAACTTCAAGGGTATGAGCAGAATTCCCTGTTGGAGTCAATCTTGGTTTGAATTAGTGTAGATGATGTGATTTTGATCTTTCTGGCCCAATCTTTCTCATTATAATCTCTCAGTCACTGTTAAAATAAAAAATTGGATTTTCTGTAAACCCACAACTTCTCTAATAATAATAATAAAAAACAAAGTTTGAGGAAAAAATATAGAAATTTGGTTGTGATGCAGATGAATACTTTAACTGAGAGTCAGGAGAACTCCATCCTAGTCATGGTTCTGTGTGGGCAACTCTAATAGCAACCTTTCACTCTCAGAAAGAAAGGTGGTGGTGGTGGGGGTTCTCTTCCCTATTCAAACATTATAGGAGTCATAGGATTCAGTTCTTCTTTTGGCTCAGAGCTTCCTCACCACATCCCTAGAAGGCAGCTCTAGGATGTGACAGGAACAAGATAATTGTCTTCATTAGAATGGTTCCAGCTCCTGTGCTGGTTTCCTAAGCTGGGCTCAGGCATGGTGGCTTTGAGGGAAGGACATAGAGGTGCCAATGATTCTTCAGCACCATCCAGGCTCTTGCCATGGCCCCCTGGGGGTAGGGAGCAGGTTCCTGGCCTCAGTAGCCTCCTCTGCAGGGATGTCCTGGATTCCCCACTATCCTCAGCTGCCAGGATGGCCTCAGCACCTTTCCTTAGCGATGGTTCCTGCGGGATGGAACATTGCTCCTGCTATTCTCCACTGGCCTTTCGGCCAGGATCTAGGAAGAAAAAGTAAAACTCCTGGGGACAAAGCAGGCCCCCTTCTCTTCCCACTTACTGAGTATTCACTTAGCACATAGATCAAAGAGTAGATTTTCCTAGAAGCGTTTTCCTTCCCTTTACTTCCTTCTTTCTTTTGGAATCAGAGGCCATCATATTTAAATGGCCCCAAATCTGGGAGTAAATGTTCTGGCTGTTGGTAGCCACAGGGCTATGACTCCTTGCAGGGTGTATTTCCATTCTGGGAGGAACCTTAGAAGCCACTAAGGACCATCCAGCAGTAGCTTCTCCAAAAGTAGCTGGAGAAACTGAGGTTCACAGAGAAGAAACAGGGACACATGGCCCCCAGAGCAAGCAGAGCCCCGGTCTCTAGGCTCTTAGCTCGTGTCCTGTCAGCCATAGTGACCCTAGTTGGGAGCTGTCATTCTGTGATTTGAGAGAACTGAGATGGGGCTCAGTCAGAAATCTCAAGCCTCTACAATTTCTAGCTCTCAGGAAGCTCAATTCCAACAAATGAATGATAGTGGTCGGCACTACAAGGGCTGCTTGGGCCTGATAGAGGAACCCGCTCTTCCCTCTTTACTTTGTGTAGCCAGCTCAGATTTGATGGCGTGTAGACAAATGCTCTGTCAGTGATTTTTCTTATACTTAATGTAAAAGAAATAAGAACTGATTCTGGAGGACCAGAATCTGGGTCTAGAAAAGGCCTGACCCAGAGATCCAGGGGAGGTGCCTACAGAATCCACCTACTGGTCCTGGGGCTCACTTGCAGCTTCCAGACCCTTTGGATTTGTCACTATGGCAGAGAGGGAGGAGGTGGCCGGCACCAGGAAGACCATCCTCGTGGGAGCATCTCTGCTTTCCCATCTTAGCACCTGTCAGGGGGAAGGGTGCCTGTGCTTCTGGGTTCTGGAGGGTGATATTTGGGTTGGTGAGAGATGAATGGCAAGTTCAGTGACAGCCAGAAGTTTAGAAAAGACAGAGGGAGGTGGTGGAAGCCCTTCACGGGGCTGTTTGATGTTCAAGCAGAGTCTGTGGGGACCACTCCCGGATGATGCTGTAGAGGGGATTCATACACATGGTAAAAGGTTGCACCAGAGCAGGAGACGGCAAACTTTCTGTAAAAGTCCAGATAGTGTATCTTTGGCTTTGTTAGTCTGTCCCAACCACTCAACTCTGCTGTTGTGTGGAAGTAGCCACAGGCAATATGTAAATAAATGGGTGTGGCTGTGCCCAATAAAACTGTGGGCTATGGTATGGTGACCCTGAACTAGAGGGCTGGCTCTTGAACTTGTTTGCATAGTTAATCACCTGGGGGAGCTTTAAAAAAATACTAATACTGGAGTCTCACCCCAAGGGTTCTGATTCAGTTGGACTGGTGTGGCCTGAGCATGAGAATTTTTAAGAGCTCCCTAGGGAATGCTAATAGGCGGTCAAATTGAAAAACCACCCATCCTTTCTGTTGGCGACTACAGGACCTCTTAAGGAACCTAAAATTTCTTCCTGGATCAGCACAGGCTGATTTGGTTTACACATGTTCCAGAGGTAAGGCCCTCAGGAATGAGTTTCTTTTTCCTCAAATATGAGGAGAATGGGTTTGCGAAATAAAAAGATGATAGGTCATTCTGTATGAAACGGATTGTCCAGCTAGAATTCAAGATCAACTATGGCAGGAACATATACACTGAATATCATATTATTATTATTATTTTTAAATAACCAATAAAACCCTCTCTTCTTTTTTCATAGGAAATAAAGATCCTTCTATTTGGTACATGCTTTTCCTGTTTCAATGAAGAATGGAAACTTCAGAGTTTTTCCTTTAATGACACAGCTTCGTTAAAATATGGCATTGTGCAGAACAAGGCAGGCTGCTTTTTGAGTTTCCAGGGGGCCTTTGCTGGGCCCATCCTGGGTGGGGGGTGGGTGATGCCTGATTTTTGGCACAGCCCCCGGGCATTACCTGGGCCGTCCAGTGCCAGCCAGCCCCACATTTGCCGAGTTGCTCAGTTAGGCACTTTAAGTGTGGCGGTCAGAGCAAGGGCTGGGGAACACAACCTATCACTTTGGAGAGGTTCAAGGGGAATGTGATCTAAGGAGCAATTACTGGGAGTGCTGCATGATGTCCTGGGTGAGAGGGAGCAAAAAAAGGTGCCCAGTCTGGGCTGTGGCATTGGATGGGCCTCCTTAGGCTGAGAGTTGGGAGATGTGCAAAGAAAGAAGGCATCCTAGGTGGGGCGGGCAGCGTGAACACAGTGAGGCTGTGTGAACATCTTGGGGCCGCAGGAAAAGGCAAAGGTACGAGGCGTGTGGAGCAGGAGGTATATGAGGAGGAGGGGGCAGGCTTAGCTGGGGGCCAGATTGTGGCAGGTTTTGGATGCCGTGCTAAGTTGTAAATGTGGTTTATACATTTGCAAGATATGCGAGATATGCTCATTAAGGACCAGAAAATACTCTAAGTCTAGGATCAAAGAACAGCCACATGGAGCAGGGCAGCTCTGCCAGATTCCATTTCTCAAGCCTTAGGCTGCCTTAGGCCTCTACTTTCCAAGACCACCTGCTTCTGCCCCTGCTAGCTCAGCCAGGCTCAGCAGGTCTTCTTGCCCCTGTGCTTCAAGGGCACCTGTGGCCCATGCTCTGTAGGCCTCTATACCTGGTTGGGGGGCTGCTTGTGCTGTTCAGTCCCATGGGTCTTTGCTGGCCAGAGCCCTGTTCCCAGGCCCTGGGCTAAGCCCTGTGACACCTGCTGGGAGCAGCGCCTAAAGGAGACTTCACCGTGCAAGGTGGAAGGGGGCAAGGGCATGAGTAATAGGAAGAAGTGCCATGAGGGGCAAGTGGAGGCTGCCGTAGGGGCTCACTCCCCGCAGAGATGGTTGGGACAGGCTCCCTGGAGGAGGAGGCCTTTCACTTGGGCCTTAATGAGTGGGTGGACAATGGACACTTTTAGCGTGAGGAAATACTCCCCCCATGACTGGAAGTGTGCTGTGATATCCCTGGCTTCACGCTTGGGTGGGCTATGAAGAGCTGCTGTCCTCCTCTCTGACGCTGCAGCCCTTTTCCTTCCCCTTGAGGTGGGTGCTGGGCTGAGGCCATTGTCACCCCTTCCATCTGACACTCAATAGGAGCAGTCGCCATGTCTGTTTTGGAGGGAGCTCAGGGTGGTGGGCCCAGTGTGCTCTGTAGCCCGCGGGCAGGGGGCTGATTGTGGTGGAGCTCCGCCCGGGGCCAGTTCTCCCTGGCAGTAATGCGTGCCATTCTCTGCAGGGTGGTCCCTGTGGAGTCCTGGCGGCTGTCCAGGGCTGCGTCCTACAGAAGCTCCTGTTTGAGGGAGACAGCAGCGCCGACTGTGCTCGGTAAGTTGACCACTCACTCCAGCCATATCTTCTTTTCTCAAGCCTTCTTAGGAGTGTCCAGAAAAAACAAGCAAGGAAGCTTGTGTGTTCCCTGATATGTCCCGTCTTCTGAGGGTAGGGAGAGGAAAGGGAAATGGCAGCTAGCTAGCAGGGCCTGAGCTGACCCCTTATAAACAGACATGTGTGCATTTCTAAAAGCAGGGAGGGTTGGGAAGTCATGTTCCCTGTGGTGGCCGCTGGAACAGCATTGGAAAAACGAAGCCCACCCCCTCCTCAGAGGTCAGACACAGCAGCTCCCTGAGTCCTTTCCATGCCTAGGCCACCCTGGTGACCCTTCGACGGAGTCCAGGTCCCCCTCCCTCCCGGGTTATCTCATTTCTTCCAACATCCATAACCGCACATTCCAGCCAGCCCACAGTAAATTTCTTCCACTCACTTTCCATTCCACATGTTAAGTGTTTGCACATGGGCATCTCATTCTCCCACATCCAGCAGTCATTTCTGAAACATCTTTATGCAGGCCCAAGTGATGACACAGAGATGAATAAGATGCATTCTGTCTTCTCCAGAAATGTTCTGGAGGTTGAGGGACAGACAGAAAACCCCATGGTGGGTGCTAAAATAGTGGGATTGGCAAGGTCCTGGGAGAGGGCAGGGCTGGGGAGGCCTGCCAGTTCTCCCCAAGAAGGCGACCCCTGCCTTCCTTTTCCTCCCTGTGTGCCTAGCTTGTATTGATTGTCTTCAGAGCTGGAGAACTTCAGGTACTTTTTTAAAAAAAATCAAAATATACACAGAAAAGTAAAAGAAAAATCGTGCATGTTTTGCTTGCTGAATTATTACCAAATCACACACCTGTGAAAACACCATGCCGATTGAGAAGTATTTCCAGCATTCCAGAAAAATCCTCCTGCTCAGTTGATAGCCCCATTTTCCTCCCCAAAGTTATAATTAAACGTATTCTAAAACCACAGCTTCGTTTTGCCAGGTCCTGAAATTTAGTTAAAAGCAGTTTTTTCTGGGATAGGCATTTCAGAGCCTTTTCTTTTTGTAAAGCCACGTCCCTTAAAGATAGGAAGTCTTAGTCCTCATTTATTGGGTGTTCAGATTCCTGGGAGAGACACTGGCTCTCCAGACCAGGTTAGATTTTTAATTTTTTAGATTTATTTAGATTTTTTAGATTTTTAAATGAAATAATAGCTTTTCACACTTGGCATTTTGTAATTTGTCTAACAGTTTTTACAAAGTAGTTATCTGCATTTTTTTTCTCCCAAACTGAAAGATGCTAATAATAATCTTTTATTTGCACCATGACATAATATTTCCACAGCAAGATCTCATGTCCTTGTTCTCTTTTCATCGCCCTGGATCCATCCGTGGTCATTCCCGGTCTAGGCAAGACCATTCTCCACTACTGTGCCAGAAGTGCAACCCAGAGGAGTGCTAGGAGGTTTGGGTTTTACGTCGTGGCAGAGGTCCTGCCGTCTGTTTTCCCCAGAGAGGCCAGCACAGTGCCCCGCATCCAGGAAGGCTCCTGGCTGGGAGGAACTCACTAAGAGAGGGACATCTGGCTGCCCTCCACACGTGCAGGGATCCTCTCTGAGCACACGTGTACCACCCCCCTGCCTTCCTTCCTTGCTTGGAAACAAGTTCGCAGAGGGTGTATCATGTGCTTGGCGGGAAATAAGGGGCTGCGTAAGACAGGCTTGGCTTACCTCATGGCATGTGCAGTCAAACAGGAGGGAGTCAGCAAAATAAAGAGGCAGGTATCAGGGACGTGCTAAGGGATCACCCCAGGCAGGAAAGGGGTCTGGGAAGGCTTCCGGAGTGTGTGTGTGTGACATTTTCTTCTTTCTGAGATCTGATCTCCCCTTCCCTCTCCACACTTGCTGCACAATCGTATTCTTGCCTCACTTTCCTCCTCCCAGCAAATAGCTCCACCAGGTCCTGTGAGCTCAAATGCTTTGTCTGCCGGCTCCTGTCATTGCACAGGTCTCTGCTTAGAAGTCACTTATTTAGAGAACCCTACTCCTGCCTCTCATTACCCCACCACCAATTGGTCCTTTCGTTTATGGATGTGCTTACTTGGTCTGCCTCCACCCAGCAGAACATAAGCTCGATGAGAACAGGGACGTGGTTTGGTTGGGGGGCTCTTAGCTGTGTTCCTGGCAGCCAACCCAATGGTTAGGCCACAGGAAAGACCCGCACAATGCTTGCTGAACGAATTCCTGGACTGTCAAGTGAATGAATTGCCCAGACCAGCAGGGAGGAGAGGTGGGAAGGGAATTCTGGTAAGGAGTGCATCATGTGCAAAGGCCTGAGGGTAGGAGGGGCAGGGAGAGGAGCTGAGTATTGGCTGGATGGCTGGTCCCAAGCTCAGAGGGGCAGGGCAGACCCGCTTGGGCCTCACTCAGGTGGCTGGCTGCTCAGAACAAGCCTTAGCCTTTGCCCTGAGGGAGATCTCTCTTTTGGAGCTGCTTTTGAACTTTGATTTTGGACTTCTCAGGGAAAGTTGAGCATCATTTCCCAACAGTCGGGATGTAGTGTCTAAGTTGTTCTAGGAAGGGCTGTTTTTCCAGGGCACGAGGGAAGCTTGGTTCCTTGACCCCACCTCCTACCTCCTTCTAAGGGGTTGCTGAGAGCTTCTTCATTCCACAGGCACATCCTCCGGGATGCAGCTCTGCTCTCTACACCAGAGAGGGGAACCCTGGCTTGGAAAGGCAGAAAGCCATCCAGGCTGGGCACCCAAGGTGTCTCTGGGTAGAAAGAAAACTGCACCAGGAGATGGGAAGTGAGGAGCCCCTCCACCTCCCATCTACCCCTGCCCCAGGGAACTGAGGCCCCAGGGAACATGCCTGGTTCAAGCACCAGCAGGGCAGACAGCTCTGCTGGGGGGAGAGCGAGAGAGGAGGGCATGCACTCTTAGCCCTGTGGAGGGTGGGAGGGGTCCCAGTCTCCTGGAACCACGAAGTTGGGTCCAGGCCAGATCCGTGGCCCTTGGAGGCTGCATCTGCGTGAGGCTGTAGGTGAAGGGTGGTGGGCTGAGCTGGGTCCTGGGCGTCATAGGGTGGGCAAAGGAAGAAGAGGGAGGAAGAAGAGCCATCCAGCTGAGGATTATGTGTACAGTGTGCCTGCTGGGAATGGGTCTGTCTCGGGGGTGGGGACAGCTGCCTGACTGGACCAGAGGAGGTCTGTGCTGAGCAGCCAGAGAGTGGGGCCTCCAGTCAGGGCCTTCTTTTCTATGAAGCACTTCAGGCTGAGCCCAGCCACTGACTTCCTTCTCCCATGGGTGTGGAGTGGCCAGTGCCCTCTGGAGAGGCCTTGGGCTCCTAGACTGTTGAGTCCCTAGGGTCTCTCATCCAGCCAGAGGGGACTCAGGAAGAGGTGGCTTGAGGGAGACAAGCTGGGGTGTCCCAGAGGCCCGCTCCCCTGACCCCATCGAGGACTCTGCTCATCTTTGTGGGTACGGGGAACTATATGTCCTCCACACCCCTCCCGTCCCATCTCTCCTCCTCACCCTTCCCCTGCCCTGGCCTGAGATTTGTGGAGGTTGGGAGCCTGCCCCAGCGGCTGGAGGGAGCCAAGGGGTGCAGAGGGGAGAGCAGAGGCTATCTGAGTGAGGGGCCACTGCCCAGGCAGGGAAGTATCAGGAGGCCTGAGCCAGTGGGGCTGCTTTGTTGGGGCTCTGCAGGTCACAGGTGGCAGAGAGCAGTCCTCTGCAATCTGGGCTTCGGGCGCAGCCTGTTGGTGCTTGTGCTGGGGTGGATGGGTGGGTGGGGTGAGCTTGGCCCTGGGCTTCTTGGCCCTGTCCCTGTGGGGTGGTGGAGAGAGCATGGGACTGAGGTTGGGAGTGGATTGCAGTCCCTGGGTAGTGTGGGCCTCACTTTCTCTATTGTAAAGTAGGAATAGCAAGCTCTTTCCTGCATAAATTGGATACAATAAGAAAATGCAAAGTCCTTTGTAAGTCATCAAGGGCTGTGCAAGTAAGTGGGAATATCCAGGACCAAAGGGGAAGCTGAAGCCTGGCGAGGAAAGGATGCTTGCTCAGGGTCACACCTGTGTCATGGCAGAGTCAAGGTGGCACATGGCGCTTTATCTGCCACACACACTGCCGAGCTCTGAAAGGGATACTTGAGCCATGAGAGAGCCAAGAGGGCAGCAGGAGTCCATATGGAAGGCTGGTCTGAAGCACCCACACCTGGACACCTAGACAGATCCTCAATGACCAAGGAGTGGTTCTGTATTTTATGAAGAGATCTCCATTTTTTCCTATTTTGGAAAAAAATGAAAACAGAAGAGTCCAGAGAGATGAATAGAGCAGACACCAGGGGACCCATTGCTTATAATTGACAAGGGATAACACTGGTCATCTGTGCTGAGCCTCTTACAGTGCTCAGCTCCTTGGTTTCTTGATTTATTTCTAGCATTTTCATATCAGTTGGTTGGGTCACTGATGAGCCTGCATGGACTACGTGTGGTGGGTTGGATTTGAGGCTTCAGCACCCCCTTTTAACTCTGAAATTTCTGGATTTCAGTAAGATCCAGCTTAAGAAAATCAAAACAAACCAGGGCCAACTCCTCTGTTCTCTTTGGGAACACCACGAGTACCTGGCTGGCTGCATGCCTGCAGCCCTGGGATTTCGGTCCTCGGAGAGCCTGCAGACCTGGGCGGGTTGAGGCCCCCTCTTTGGTCTTCCCTCCTCCTCCCCTCTGCTTCCATGATGGGGAAATGGTTCTGTGAAAGCAGAAGGAGGATGTGATTGCAGTCTCCAGGGAAGTCACGCTGAAATAAAGGCTTCTTGGCAGGGTTGGTGTTTTTTCTGTAGGAGTGTCTGGCCTCATTAAGGCTAATTCCATCAGGCCGCAGCCAGCCTCTCCTTGGTCGGAAAGGACAGTGCCAGGCAGCAGGACTCAGTGATTTTCCACTTGAGGAGGGGCTGTCCTGGCCGTAGAAAGAGATGTTGAGCTCTTTATTCCCTTGCAGGCCCAGAGAGAGCGACAGACAGCCAAGGGCCCTCGGATGGTCCAGGCTCAGTGGGGTGGTCCCAGGGAGCTGGCCGTTTCCCCCATTGTCCTTGCGAGTGTGGGCTAACCATCTGAGGCTCAGAGGAGGAGGCCCTTGGCTACAGGACACTGGCTACAGATCCAGGCTCGGGACCCACCCCCTCCAGTGGCTTCGACCCTGAGAAGGAGCAGACAGGGTGGGATAACCCAGCGCCATTCACTTCCCCGCTTCCCCTGAACCTTCTTTAGTTTCTGGCCACAGTGCATGTCAGGTTGGACAGGTGAGGCTATTTGGATAATTAGAGCACAATCTGAAACACCTGAGTGATTTAGGCACCAGCAGGATGCGTTATTTCCCACTACCCCCTGCCATCCCTAGACGGACGTCTTCATCCTGCTCTCCCTGAGCAGTTCAACCCTTCAGTTTCCCTCCTCTTAAAGAACTTTTCTCGGTATCGTGAAGAACCTGATCGAGTATCAGATGGAGTAGCTGGACGTGATGAAGGCAGTGCAGATCCATCATTGGCACTGAGATTTCTCAAGCAAAGGCACAGACCCAGCTATCTGGTGAAGGGTCAAGTGATTCGGGCATCACACGTCCTTCCTCTGTATTGTCGCCTGTGGGTAAAGCCCTCTGGTACACACTCACAGACTGTGTCTCGGAGAGTTTGGTGACATAAAACCGAGTTAGGAATGATGCTCTGAGGGCATCCGGCCCAGTGCCCTCATTTATGGGTGGGGGAGCAAGGGCTAGGGAGGGTAAGGGGCTTTCCCAAGGCCCCATGAGCCAGGAACAGAACCTAGACCTACTAACTGCCGGGCTGCTGCACTTTCCCCAACTCCATGGCATTTTCTGGACAGCCGAGTCTAAAAGGCCAAGTTGGAGTTGGCCCAGCGAAGAGACTGGGGGAGTTGCCGAGTGGGAGCCAATTAAGGGAATGAGAACTTTTGTATAGGAAAGTGGAGGTTCTGAGGATCTGTAATTAGATCCTGTAAGAGCAGGAAGGCAAGGGCAGTGTTGGGGTGCTGGCAAAATGGGCTAAAGGCAGAGCGATGTTGGCTCCCAAACCAGGTGCATGAGAGCCCAAGCCAGTTGGTTATATCCCCAAGTTCTCTTCCCTTCTTCAGTGTTGTTTAATTTTTTCCCCAATTTTTCTGACTGTGTAACTGTAGATAAATCATTCAATCTCTGTGCCTCGGTTTCCCCAGCATGTGATAGGGATAATAAATAGTACCTCCCGCAGAGTGTTGTTTTAATGACTGAATGAAATACTACATGTAAAGTGCTTATAACAGTGCCTGGAAAACGATAAGTACTCAATATATATTGACTTTAAAAATCTTATTGGTCACTATCCCGACAAGTTTACTGAGGGTTATCTTCTCCAGTAAGTTAGTGTGAAACATGCTGAATGTTTCAAAGGTGAGCCCTTCGTTCCAAATCCAGGGTTTTTCTGTCTGGGTGTTCTAGGCAGAGTATACAACAACCTGAGCACCTGTTTTCATGACTCCTAACCACGTTAGGGATTTTAACAGGGAGAAAGCTGCTCACACCCGTGTGGTGGGATGAACGCCTGGTGAATATGTGGGGGGTGGGGATTGGACAGGGCAAGAGGCGGCAGGAGTGCTGGCCCAGCCCTGGCTTTTGCAGCTCCGTGGAGGAGCTGGGCATCCTGGTACTGGACAAGGGTGGGGACAGGCTGGGGCACTCGGGATGTGCAATGCCCGGACGTAGCAACTTGACCCGGTGAGGGCAGGGCCTGAAACGGGAGCTATGGGGGAGGTTGGAGTCCACATTCGTGGTCTTTACTGGCTCTGCCAGTCCTCAGCGTGACCGCTGCTGAAACAGAACAGTGTTCTGTCAGCTTTGTTTCCATAATGAACCATGACGACGGCTGCTGCCCCCGGGGCCTCCGGCAGCCGGGAGGGTGACAGCGCGGGAATCATTTCCTCAGAGGAACATGATGAGCTTCCGGACGCTGAACCACTGTCAGGCAGTCTGGTGGTTTACTTTCTTAAGTGCCCAAGGGCTTATTGTTTGTCTCATTAGCTCCCAAGGATTTCCCAGTGTTGGGGAATCTGTGTCACTTTCACATCAGCCCACGTGAGGACTCGATGTTTTCATAAAGACAGTAATAATAATAGTTGCCACTTAATGACCATTCGCCACTTGCTGGGCACCAGGTCATCGACTTCACAGACATTGTTGTGTTTACAGAGCACGGCACTCTGCAGGAGGTCCTGTCTTTATTGCAGTGGATGGATGGGGAACTAAGGAAGGACCTTGGTAGATGGCATGGATGGAGACCCTGACTGTGCGTTCCAGGCACTGGGCACTGACCACTGGCTGCCCCCCCTGGGGGCGGGGTCCCAGGCTCCGGGCTCCCATTTTCTTGCAGACCAGCTGCTCCTCCATGGCCTAGCCTGGAGCTCAGGTATTATCTGGTGAATGGAAACATGGAAATACCCCTCTGTAATCCGCTGAACCCCCCGCAGAGTCTTCATCAAGCCTCTTTTGTTCATTAGAGAGAGAGACCCACTCAAGCTAGCTTTTGTAGGGATTTAGAAAAAAATGACAGAATTCAGGAATAGGCGAACAGTACAGCTTTACAGACCCCTGGACGTATGAAATTGGAAGACGAGTCTATGTTTGGCTGTTTTCCTTTCTTCCTTGCTTTTCACTTCATGCACTAGAGGACTCTTAATTACCATTTTAATCCTGAGATCTCTGCCATTTTCCATGCTGCTGACCACCCCACCCCCACCCCCCACCGACCTTCTCAAAACTCCTGACTCCTAGGACTGTGTGACGTCACCCCGCCCTGTTCTAGTTCCACTCTTACCTCTTTGTGCTTGCTCTGCATTAACCCGTGTTCTCTCCTGCTGCCTCTCCTGATGTGTTAGTGCTTCTCAGACTCCCATACTTGGCCACCTTTTCTGACCCTCCCGAGAAACCTTAGCCACTCAAAGTGCAGAGGGCTTCTTACATGCTGATGATGCACAGTCCTGCTGCCAGCCCTGGCCACTCCTAGGCTTTAGATGTATTTGGCATCTTCACCTGGGGACCTGTATGCACCTTAAGTTCAGGAAGTCTGAGATGGAATGCAGCATCTTCCATGTCCAGCTCTCTCCCCTGTACTCCTTAGTGGGTGGCACCACCATCCACCCATTAAAATGGGAGCTGATCGATGAATCCTTCCTCTCCTTCATGCCCACACCCTGAATCTAAGTCGCTGGCAAGTCAGGTTGCTTTCCTCTCGCACAGAGGCCTTACTTCCTAGTGGTTGGTGGAAGGGAAAAGCACCTGCCTGGATGAGATGTTGTTCCAGGGGCCTGGGTGGCAAGACTGGTCATGGCCAGGCCAGGACCATGCCATGCATTTCCTGGGTTTTACAGCAGCTCCAGGTAAGGCAGCTCAGGCTCCTGGACTCTGCTGAAGCTCAGGACCTTTTCTTACACACACCTTTGGGCCCTGCCAAGCCTCAAGAGCCCCCTTAGCTCACTTAGGTGGTTTCTTCTGCCTCCTGCTCCTCCAGACCCATCAAAATGTCTCTCCTGCTAGGGTCTTCATCTGAGGAGGCTCCTCCCCCCACCCCAGGCTCTTGCCATGGAATCCCTGGGCTGTGCCTCACCGCTGGGCAAAGGAGCAGATAGACATCTGCTGGTGGATACAAGCCAGGGGCAGCTCCAGGAAATTCAGCTGCCCCTGGCTTGTATCTCCATCAGCATAAACTCATTCCCTTTTTTGTTCTCAGGCAGCTGCAACCTTCAAACGCCCACAGGACCCACTGCCTTGCCTTGGCCATCGCGGACATTCTGTGGCGGGCTGGGAGCCAAGAGAGAGCTGTGGTCACACTGTAAGTGGTTCCAAGGGCCATTTTGCCAGTCCTCAACCTTGGCTGGCAGAGGTGCCAGCCAGTTGGCTGTGTGATGTCCTGTGCTTGGAGAAATCACCCTTTGCCGTGGGCTGTCCATGCTGAGGACATGTGCTCACAATCCTCCTAGCTGCTGCCCAGAGCTACATGTCAAAAAGAGCCAAGCGAATGGGCCTGGAGTTGGGGGCAGCCCACAGTGGACAGAGGCCTGGGCTTTCCGCCTAGCTCCTGGCACCCACCCTGGTCTCCAGTCTTGACCTCAGGGTGGGGGGCCTGTCTCTGCCCCACCTGCCTCCCTGGTGTTCTGTGAAGTAACTGGTCTGAGAAAACCACTGACCTTACAGCCCAGTTTCCCTTTTTCCTTTCATCCTGAGACTGCAAGGAATCAACCCCTAAGGTTGACCAGTCACCACACCACTGATTTGCACTGCCCTTCCCAGTCTCCAAAACACGTTCTCGCTTGCTCTTTCATCTGGCTTCCCATTCTATTGAAAGGAGACCCAGAAGAGGTTGCACACAGCCTGAATTCCATTGCCCTGACTCAGGACCATCTTTTTCCTGCCTCCCTCCTATCTGGGAGGATGCCATCCCCACACAATCCACAGGCTTAGTGTGCTGGCCCTGCAGCCTGGCTCTCAGCATAGAAGCCTTGCCTTATCCCAGCTGCATGGCAACTTTTGGGGCCAAGGTCCAGTCTGGTGGGACCTAGTGGTCAGTACAGCATAGTGGATATGAGAAGGGACACTAGAATCAGGCTGTCAGTGCTGCTATTTCCATATGTGTGATCTGGGGTGATTTATTTAAACTCTCTGTGCCTTATCTGTTTACTCATCTGGAAAATGGAGATAATAATTATTGCTTAAGGTTGTTGTGAGAATTAAATGAATAATATAAATCAATGATATGTGTGATAACATCATAGAAGTGAAGTGCTTAGGGCAGTGTCTGGCACTTACTAAGTCCATGTAAGTGTTAGGTGCTATCATCATCATCATTGCTGTTACTATTGGGAGTGTCTCTTTGTTTCACTTGCTCCAGTAATTTTATTAACCGTGGCCCTTAGGACTGGCTTGGAGCTGAGATGGGGAGAGAATTCAGTTTCTCTCTATTATACAAATTGGGAAACAGAAGTCCAGAGAGGGGTAGTGGCTCATTCAAGGCCACACAGCAGGCTCATGGCCCCAAACCAAACCCTCCTTCTAGTTCACGCCTGAGTGGGCTGCATACCCCATGGATACGGGTAAACAAATGCTCAGTGGGGTAGGGGTATGGCCTGAGTGAAAACAGAGACTGAAATTCCTCCTGTCCCTGAAAACCAAGGGCAAGTCAGCATTCCTTAGTCTGGAAATGTATTTGTCAGTTGTGAGTGAGGGTTAAGCTTCCTCCTGCCAGGGTTTTTGGGTTTGGTTAGTTCAAGCTCTGCCTCTGCTGCTTTTTTTCCATTCCCTTAAAAAATTATATATATGTATATTTTACTAGTGGAGTTCTCTGGATGTAGACCAGTGGGTGAGTTCAAACAGGGGAAAAACGAGAACGCCTTGGCTCCCTTCTTTTCCCCAGAGCTACCTTTTTATATGTCCTCATCTCACAGCTCACGTGGTTTCTCCTGGCTGAAGGGTGTGTCTCCTCTCCACGGAAGCACTCATGATCTCTATTTCCTTTTTAGGGCTTCGGAAACACAGCAGTTCAGCCCAACAGGGAAATACAAAGCAGATGGAGTCTTAGAAACAGTACGACTTTCTGGAAATTTATTATGCAAGCTTTGGCTTGGTTGGGGACTGTCTCCTTGCATATAAGGAAATCCTTCCTCAGCTGGGGGTGGGCCTGCCCTGCTTGCAGCCCAGACCACTGAACCCTGCAGCTGGGGTGGGCATGGGGGCAGAGGTATGGCGCCTTTGAGGATGGGCTCTTGGCTGTATGGCCAAAAGGGTGACCTGGACTTTGTCATCCAAAGGTTTTACAGAAGTTCCACTGACAGTCTGCCCCTAATGTCTTCTGGTTAGACCCCAGCCTTCTCTGTGTCCCTCTTGATATTCCTTCAGCATCTTCTCTAGGATTATTATGGGAGGGTAATAGGAGTGATGATGGAGAGGGAGAGAGTTTTGAGAGTGGGGAAGAAATCCATAGGCCAGTGTACCAGCTACAATGCCAGACCTAACCCTTTGGCAGATTTGCTAAAAGCTAATTTTTCTAAGACAAAGTAAGGAAAAAGGAGAGAGAAGTGTGAAAATTCAAGGAAGGTGAACATTTTCACCAATCAGCTCCCTCATCACTGAGGGTTTTTTTTTGACTAGTTGGTTTCATTGGCCTAGTTTTGGGCACAGAAGCCTCACTTTATTGAATGCTTTCTGTAAAAGTGTTTTCTTCCTGATCTGCCTGGAGAAGTCAAGGAGGGCTGTAACTCTTGCTTCCTTTGGTATTACACTCAGGGCACTGCTTGATGGGGCTTTGTCCCAGCCCTTGTGATTGGGATGTGACATCTCCCACCCCCCACACCGCCCCATCCCCTGGAGATAGCAGATATTAGAGCCTGGTCCTCACCTAGTGGGGTCATGCCTAATGCTGATCCTTTGCTTTAGTCCCACGATGTCTCACACCCTGGGGTCTGCTGCAGGGCAGACAACTCCAGGAACTCCAGCTGGACAGGGCCAGACTTTCCATTGCACACAGGTGTGGGTGGGTCTCTCTGTCCTGGGATCTCAAGAACGTTGTCCTCTGCCTGCAGGGAGATTTCCAAGTGGGGTTTTGTAGCTGCTGAAGCCAGAAGTTAATCCAGGGTGGGTGCCGAAAATGGGACTTGGACAGTTCACCATGTGTGTTTGTTTCTTCTTAGCTCATACTCCACAGTTTGACCTGCTATGAGGAGCTGGTGACTTTTCTTCAACAAATCATCCATCAGGTATGAAAAATGACTTCATTCTGTAGTATGTACATCCTAAGCCCTCTTGTTTCACTTGGAAGGAGACTCGAGGGAATTGAAGTCCTACCCCTCGTCCACATTCCAGGAGTGGCGAGGAGACCAGGAAGGCACTGATGCAATGGGGGGATTTGGGCTGGAGAGGAGTGGACTTGTGGGGCAGAGGCTCCAGTCTCTGCCGTTGCATCCTCAAGGGTGGTGCAGGACACAGGGTTCAAGTTACAGCTATAATTAGGACTGCAGAAAACAGAGCTGGGATGGGTCAGGGTCGGAATATGAGGAAGCACCCATGACTGCAACTCGAGAGATTTCTCTCTGTCTGAGTATGCCTCTGGAAGTAATGAACTCTGTGTCACTGGAAAGGGTAGACACCAGCTGGAGAAGTTGAAGAAAGTGGACCCTTGGGCTGGGTTGAAGGTCTGAGGAATGTTGATGGAGCCACTCCCAGGAGGGGACATTGCTCAGTGGCCCAGGGAATGCTCAGGCTGCTGGAGGAGACCCACGTACCCATTGCTGGCTGAGAGATGGGGCAGAAGGCAGCCAGGGCCTTAAAGTGGCACAAAGGGCTGTGAGAATTGAGGATAGGGCTGTAGTGTTGCTGGCTCTCGGGAGATGGGTGTTGTGTGTTCCAGGGGTGAAGATCGTGGTCTCCGGAGCTGGCTGGCCTGGGTGTGGATCTGTGTTACACCCCTGCCTAGCGCTGTGACCCTGGGCCACTTGCTTAACCTTTCTGTGCCTCAGTTACCTCATCCATAAAGCGTGAATGATAACAGGGCCTGCCCCATAGCATTGTGCAAAGCATCTAGAATGACCTGCCTTGCTTGATGTACTCAGTAATGTTGGTTTTGTTGTTGGTGCTATGGTCACCATTATGTGTATTAATTATGGCAATCTTGAAAGACATGTGGATGAAAGGGGAAGCATAACAAGGCCAGGGGCCCCGATGACCTCTGAGGTCCCTGCCGTCCACCAGGCCTCATGATCCCATGTGTCGGGATGGAAGGTGAGAAGAGTGTTAAGGTCATTCTCTCCTGGTGCATGGACATGCTCTCGTTCCTCCTCTCTGCCTTCCTTCCACACTCTGGGAAGTGGACACAGGTCCACTCTCCTAGGCTCCAGGGAAAGCCTTGGGGGGTTGGTGGGAAGCCTGGAGCGTGGGGATCTTGTCTGATGTGGGACCAGGCCTAAAGCTCCTGCTGTCAGAATGCCCTCCCCTGGCACGTTTCCCTGAACAGTCAGGGTCCCATTGAACAGCCTGGGACAGGGCAGGGAATGGGTCCTCAGGTAGGTGGGGCCTGCCCCGAGAACAAGGGAGGAGCCATGAGGTCACTGAAAGTTGATGAGCCTGGAGTCCTCCCACAGCAGAGCAATTGCTGAGGCCAATGGCTCAGCCCAAGGAGTAGCCTCAGGCCCTCCCCACTGGGCTGGGCAGAATGACTTCGTTTCTGCCTGTCTGCTCTGTCTAGCCTGTCAGGGAAATGTGAGGGAGGGGCTCTGACATGGGGTGGGGGGACGGGTCCTGGCGTCGGCACTGGGAGCCCCGGCTGCCCTGTCCCTTGGTCCCTTTCCCTGGCTCTCTCTGGCTCTTCACTGGAACATGCCACCTGCCATGCTGCGTGTTCACTGCCTGGCCCAGCATGGTGGGAGTCCCTTGGGCAGGGACCCAGCCACCTCCTCTGGCTCTGTGGAAAGTCACTGGACCTCCTCTGGAAAATGGAAGGTGGAGTGGTGATCAGATCATTTTCAGCTCTTACCATGGTTCTTCATGAAGAAGTGTAAACACATGGGAAGGAATGCTTTCCACATCAAGTACCTGTCCATTAAAATAAGCAGGAAGCTGATATTAAATACATCCAGAACCTTGTGATAACACTGTGATTCATATGAGACAAGCAAAGCCTGACAGCTTCCATGTACCAAGGGCCCCTGTGTTCATGCTGACAGGGCAAAGCAGAGTGTGGAGCACTGAGGCTGGGAAAGAGAAGTGACACATGGGGCTTCATGGGGCAAAGACGAGCCCGGTGGGGATTGCTCAACCACGTGGAGTTCTGAACCTCCACCCCTTGCAACAGTGGACCTGGGGTGGCCCTTAGAGCCAAAGTCTTCAGCATCCGGTCTATAAAACGGGGCCCCCCTCCTCCACCTGGCCTGTACCCCAGGAAGTCGGTGAAGCCCAAGCCAGACAGTCACTGTGAAAGGTGCCCAGAGAAGGGGCTGGCTCACGGGCCAGAAGCCTTCTCCTTTCTGTAACAGCCTGGGCTCAGAGGAGTCCCCCTCCTGGGCTTAGCTTTGGTCCCTACTTACAGGTTGTCGATACTTGGCCTCCGCACTCTGGCAGGCGGGGTTTTTCCCTTGCAGTTCAATTTATGTTTCTGCTGGAAGCAGCTGAGCTGCCTCAGCACTTCCCTAACCAAATTCATTTTTCATGGCCTGGACCTAAGAGGGGTTCATTGTGCCAAGCCTGGAAATGAGCACTGAACCATCCCTGCCCCCAAATAAATAGCCGCCTTGCTATGTTTTCATTACCACTCACCCTCAGGGCGAGGTATCTGGCCAGCCCCACGCGAGCTGGGGAAGATGTCCCAGCCCCTACTTCCGACTGGGCTGGGGTTCTCCCGGGCCTCCGAGAAGTGCGGGAAGAATGGCCCCTTTTTCTCAGGTGGCACCCAACATATTTTGCTGGACTTTAACGGTGGTTTCCGGCCCAATTGCCTGCCTGAGCCTGTATTTCAATGCAGGCGAGTTGCCCTGTGGCCTCCCATGATTTGGCCACTTGAAGTCGATGAGACAAGTTTAATAAATGTTTTTAAAGTACAACGGAATGTTGGTGCCATTATGTCAAGGGCAAGAAGCCCCAAGCAGGGGTCCTTTCCCCACCCTCTGCAGTATTACCTAAGCAGTCCACAGGGCAGTCATATCCAGGGCTCAGGGCACAGTCTCCTGGAGGGTTCTGCAAGGATGGTGGAAAATGCTGGCACGTAGTAGTAATGAGAATTCTCCACATTTACAAAGAGACTTGGGGCTTGCAATGGGCTTCTGCATTCATTACTTCATTGCACTCCTGCAAATAAATAGGCAATGCAGGTGTGGTAGAGGGGAAGCAGACCAGGAAAGCTGCTGTGGCTTCCCCAAGAGAATGTGTGAATCCATGGCAGGGGTAGACAGGCATTACAGAAGAGGAAATGGAGATTAGGGAAGCTTTGCATCTTCCCCAAGATGAGATGCAAGTCTGTGCTGGAAATAGATGGGCATTAATAGAAAGGGAAGCTGAGTCTAACAAAGCTTTGTGACTTCCCCAAGGCAGCATGCACATGTGTAGCGGAGCTGTGACAAGGGCATTTGTGGCCCATGTCCTCCGGGCCCATGTCCCCCCAGGAGGCCACATCAGCATCACTTGCATTTGTTAGAACGCCTCCAAAGACATTGTCTCCTAGAATGTCCACAGTAACACAAGGGCATACGCAGTGTAGACATTTGGCATTCTTATTTTGCAAATGGGGAAACTGAGGACCACAGAAGTGAAGTGATTGTGCTGAGAACACAGAGTTAAGATGAGTTGATTTAAGATTATTATTTATTCATTCATTCTATTTCTACTTCCCAAAAAGATTTGAAGTTGCTTATAAAAAAAGATGTACTCAGGGTTCTACTGTGTTCCAGCCATAGAAAACTGGCTGTTTCTTGCTGTTTGGTCTTTGTACTTGCCTGGAATAGCATTCCCTTCTCTTCCGATTCCTGCTTATCATTTGGGTTTCTGTTTAGACATCACTTCCTCCAGAAAGTCTTCCACGGCAGTCCTCCTCGCTTGAAATCTTAAGTCTGTAAAAAGTCCTTCCTGTGTGTTTCCTGTGTATTTCCCATCAGAGCAGAGCCCCTTCCCCAGTCTTTTAAAGTTGATGAAATTTCTTTCTACCCTGCGTTTCTTGTTGGTGAGGGCAGATCTGTGTCCACCTTAGTAGGGAGGATCTGCCTGGCACAGAACATATGCTCAATTTTTTTTTTTAATGATTGATTGGTGACTACTTGAATCACTGAAAGAAAGACTATATTTTGAGGGAAAGAAAAAGTAATTTTATCAGAAGCTTGAGCTGACATTACTCAATTGAGCACCTTATTTGGCTCTGAGTTTCCTGGCGGCCTAGGTAAAATTGGAAACATAATAAATTATACAATCCTCTTTGTATATTATACTGTTATACCAGGAAAGACAAGAATTTTCCTGGTTCTAAGTCCAGAAAGAACCTGATCAAGCAGATCCTCACATAGTTGTAATTGCAATATATTCAGTTCACAAGAAGTGGTGTTATTCCTGAAATGGGATGATGAAGGCTTTACACTGACTTGAGACGAGGAGAAGGTGTTTCTCTGGGGGCTCGGTAGTGACGTGGTCCATCCCAGTCGGCTGCAGTCCACTGGGCTTACTGGACAGGTGAGCAGAAGCCAGCACAACACGGCTGACATGGGTGTGTTGTCCTGTTCTAATGCTTTACACAGATGAACTCATTCATTCATCACAAAGAGCTGAGGACAGTAGCTACTGTTATTCTTGCTTTACAGATGAGGAGATTGAGGACAGAGAAGTTAAGAAACACAGCTGTGGTCACGTAGCTGGGAATGGCAGAGTCAGGATTTGTCAGGCTCCAGAATTTGTGTGCTGGGACTCAGGGACAGGCGAGTGAGGTCCTTGCCTTGGATGCAGAGTTTATGGGGGTGTCAAAAAACTCTGTAATCCAAGTAAATAATATTTTAATGAGATTTTTTAAAACTCAAAATTCAGCCTCCCACCCCCGAAACTATGATGAACAAATATCAGAAATGTTAAGAATTTCTGGATCTGACCCTGAACCTGCATGGCTCACCTCACTTGTCTCACACTGACCCCGAGGCTGCTCTGACTTTATCTCTCTGTTGCTCTCTGCACTGAGCCAGCTCTTCAGAGGAAGGGCTCTGGAGTCAGCACACCCCCTGGAATGCCACCTGTGCTGCTTCAAGCTCAGCTTCTGAGTCTCAGCTTCCTTACATGGTAGAGGGCAACAGTGATATACTCATAGGTCTGTTGAGTATTAAATGCTGTGACGTATGTAAGACACCAGCCCGGTAACCCACACTGCTGTGATTGCTGCTGTACCATTAGCCTGGAGGACTCGGAGATTATAGATGTGCTCTATGGGGGCCACTAAAGCTGGGGGCATCCCATCCTTCAGGGGTCTGCCTCAGAGACCCAGTCTACCCTCTGGGGCCAGGCTGGAGGCAGGCTGGCTCAGGGCTCGGCTGCTCCCTGGGGTGTGGCCCTGCAGCAGGGCCTGGGGCTGAGAGGGGAGAGGCAAGGATTTGATGGGGTTCATTCCTTTCTCCCCTCCAGTTCGAAGCGGGCCCCTACGGATGCATCCTGCTCATTGTGTCTGCCATCCTGTCCAGGTCTGTGGAGCTGTGAGTATCTCCCTCCCTCTGAGAAGGGCCCCAGACGGAAATGCCTTGGGCTGGGTTTGCCTCCCCAGAGCCCAGGGCAGTGCTTGGCGCATAGCGGGTGTTCAGTGAACATTTGTTCAAAGGATGAAGGACCCGCTGGAGCCTGGAAAGTGAGCAGTTTCATTCTACACTCCCACATGTTCAGAGTTGCCCTCTCCGTAGTTCTTCCATGTGTGCCAGGGATTTTGGGGGACTACTCGAGAGCACCCCTGCCCTCACAGAGCAGGTACCTACTTGGGCATATGTGTAAGCTGAGACCCGGGAGAAGTCCTAGGGTCCAAGAGTGTAGGGAAGGGAAGACTCACTGTTCGTTAGGGCAGATCTGGAGGCAGCATGGAGGAGGTGAGTGAGCGTCCAGGGCCAGCCTCTGAGGAAGTGAGGCAGGCTGGTGTCAGGCCAGGTTGGAAGGCTGTGTTACTGGGCAATGGCCATGGATTCTTTTGTTTGACACACTCAATAACCAATTCCCGAGACACTGTAGTTTCAAAGAGAGAAAAAGTTTATTACTAGGCACGTAGTAGAAGAGCAGATAGACTGGTGGCCCAAAATCTGTCTCCCCGAGTTTAGGGGCTTCAAGGTTTTTAAGGATTTTAGCAAGGGGAGATGAGGTCATTACAATTTCAAATACCAAGTTCAAAGCAGAAAAGGAGAGTGTTCTTATCATTTCAATAGGAGAACATAGACTGAAAGGAGGGAAGGCAGAGCTATCACTTCAGTACTAAAGGTGTGAGCTGCAAGAAAGAGACAAGAGAGACTAGCAGAGTCTAGCTGATAGGATTTACAAATGTCTGGGACTGAAACTAGTTAACGTCTGACTTCAAATTCTTCGTTAGCATTAGGGCCTTTTTCCTACAAGAAAATGACCAGGTAAAGAGAGTACCAACTCTTACATCCACAAAGGCACAAGATAAGGGCTTTTGCAATCATTTCAGATATCAGGGCAGCTGAAGTATGGTTTAGGAATATATATTGTCTACTCCAATATACCAGAAAGCAAAAAAGAAATATCTGTATAGTGATTTAGTGATCAAAATCATCCCTTAACTCTTAATTTCTCATTTCCAGCTGCTTGTGCCCAAACCCTCCCACTTGGCCCCTGGAAGCAGGGTGCCCGGCAGGCAACAGCAACTGGGCATCCTCCTCAGATGCAGCCTCCTCAGCTGGCTGCCGTGCCTGGCTTTCCTCCCTTGCAATCACTTCCCAGGAGTCCTTCTAGGTCTCTTATCTGTGTCTGCAGCGGCTTTATGTTACCACGGAGGATAGAAGATGAATAGCACTTTAATAGTTTTGCAAAGTACCTTTGATAGCCCCATTCACTTCCAAACCCAGGCAGACCCTGGAAAGCATGAAAGAATTTTCATTTTGGAGGGTGCTTGGTGGGGGAAGTTGGGGCACAACCCTAAGCAGGTGGTCCTGGGAAGTAGGAATGCAGACCGAGCAGCTGGGGAGACCTGGCAGAAGAAGGAGACGTGCTGGCCCTGACCTGGGCCTCTGCAGTGGGTGGGGGGAGGCTGACGCATGGGCTCCATGGCTCGTGCAGCCCGCTGGTC
Source organism: Tamandua tetradactyla (assembly GCF_023851605.1). NCBI lineage: Eukaryota > Metazoa > Chordata > Mammalia > Pilosa > Myrmecophagidae > Tamandua > Tamandua tetradactyla. The sequence goes on along the minus strand of NC_135327.1, from coordinate 91,932,065 downwards.
GGCCTGCTGCTTGCTACTACTGACCTTATTAAATGTGTGTGTGTTCACAGCATTTTCTAGCAGAATTTTCCTCCTAATCCTGTCATAATGATATGATTCATTCCTGGCCTGAGCTCACGTGCATGGAGACCATAAGCCGCACTGCCTGTTACCCAGGCCTGGGTTTCCTAATCCCTGGACGGGCAGGGTTGGGCAGGGGGGCCCTACGTGTATGCATGAGACTCCTTTGCTCACTGCAGGGAAGCTGAGCTCTCAGGAAGGGCCAGGCCCTGTGAGGAAGCCACACTGTGTTAACCCTGTGCCCTCAGCTTCCCCATCTGTACAGGGGGCCCCTTTGGCTCTGGATGTCCAGGATGCTGTGCTCTGGCAGTCTCTGCTCTGGTGGTCCCAGGGATGGCTGCCATAGACCCCTACTCACCAGCTTCAGAGCCCACTGACACTGTTTACATGGGTGAAGGCTCTCAGGGCCCAATGCCCAGGCTACTCTTCATGTTGTCCAAAGCTGGGGTTACTTTTGCACCCCTCCTCCCCCCATCCAACCAAGCCGGGCCATCCCCCAGCCCCCGGGGCATTGGTGTGAGGTAGGCCTCTGACTGGATCTGCACAACCTCATGCTGAAGGGCCTGAAATCACAGTCCTGCCGTGCCCCTCCCCTTCTGCCACCAAAACCACATGCACCTGCACAGGCTCTCTTAAGGTCCAGCTGGAGTCACCTCTCTGTGCTTCTTCCCAGGGAAGGAGAGGATGTGTAAATAACAGCCCCTTTCCCCCGTGGCCCCTGAGGACCTTCCCTGGGTCCTGGAGGCAGATAGTTTTCAGGCCTCCTACTGGGGGCTGGGGCAGCCTTAGGGGGCATGGACCTCCATCTCCCAAAAGGATCTGGAGAGAGAAGTGCTTCAGTGTTGGACTCGACAGGTGCTGGTTTGCTTTTGTCTTATCCCTTCAGTGTCCCCTCCCCATCCTCTATGAAGAAAACAGAGGAAATTCTAGTTGGCAGTAAGGATAATAGCAAGCAACATCTATTGGGGCTTCCTATGTGCCAGACCTTTTGCCTTTAACATTTTACAAGTGAATCTCATTTAATCTCCATAACAATCTTATTAAGTGAGTGCTATTATGATGTCTGTCCCCCATCACTACTTTTCAGATGGGGAAACCAGGGCTTTCAGAGTTAAGTAGCTTGTCCCAAGTCAAACCAGAGAGTACCTGGTAGATCTGGTCCACCCCAGGCAGCCTGGCTCAAGTCTGCTGTTTTGATTTGTTGTTTAAAGACACAAGCTTGGGAGCAAAAGAGGTTTCAGGGCCTAACTCTTTCCTCCTCTGGACCTGAACTTCCTCTGTAGGATGGGCTGGTGACACCTGTCTCACAAGATTGAATGAAGCATTAATTGCATGGTCCCAGGGGCAGCAAGCCTAGAATAATGGCTGCTGCTTGGGGGATCCTAGCCTGCCAAGCCAGGTGCTCCCAGGGTCCCTTTTGGTCTTTCTTTGCCCTCAGTCTTGTTGCGGTGGTGGCCACGTGCCACCTCGGTAAACAGCCACGGGAGGTCCTACAAGCTACTACCAGCCTATCCGCAGGGACACTCACCCTTGACAAGCACTTCCTGAGCAACTGCTGGGCTCCTGAGCCCTGTGGGCCCTTGCTTGAAGGGAGCATAAGAAAAGCCAGTGGGAAGGCCAGTCCCTGCCCAGGGTGTGGGCAGTCCAGAGCATGTACTTGCAACAGAGACCCTGTTCCCTCATATTTGTGCAAATTCGAGAAAACTTACTTAGAGCATCTGAGGGTATCACCCTGGGGTAGAGCTGAGCTGTCCTCCCTGAGGTCCAGTGGGCTTCCTAAAAGGGGCAGGAGCCCGGAGGAGGAAAGATGGAATGATAGTGAGGGTGCGGGGGTGTTGTGCAGACATTATTTGAATTACACTAGCATTCCTGGCATCTCCGAATGTTCCCACGAAGGAGCTGTGTGCTCTCACTTTCAGAAGGGGAGTTCTGCACTGTGGTGCAACACTCACTGACGGGTTCCATTACACCCAAAGGGCGCTTCCCTCCACTTCCTGACACCGCCCCATCCCAGCTCTGGGAGGTGGGGGTGGGGGTGGGGCGGTTGTGCCCAAGCTTGGCTGAGCTTGTGGAATTCACTGGGCCCAAGTTTGTGAAAAACCCACCCTCATTCCTGCCTATCCTGAGGGGTTAGCAACTTGCAAAGTCCTTTCTTTATGGATGTTTGGACACCAGGGTGCAAATGCTACACAGCACAGCCTCATGTTAGACTGGGCTCAGGGCAGCTGGTCCAGGAGGCCCAGCTGGGCTGTCCAAGGAAAAGCAGCCACATGTTGTCTGAGGTGCCTGGCGGGGGACCTGGGCTCCCATCTCGGCTCTGCTACTCACAAACTGTCACTGTGCCTTAACTTCTTTATCTGTGATAGGAGGCTAGTGATTTTTAAACTTTTTCTGTAGAGAAACAAAAATCTTTCTTGTTTTTCAAATAAAACTTTATTCTGAAGCTTGCTCTACAAAGCAGAGGCAGCAGAACTACTTTGGTTAAAGCAGCAAGAGGAGAGAGGGTGAGCCCTGTCTTCCCCTGGCCTGTCCTCCAACCTGGCACCAATACCTTCTGCCCAGCCATGGCCCTTGGGAGCTTTCTTTGGAGAAGCCCAGCTCTGCAGGCTCAGCTGGAGAACCCCAGGAGCCTACAAGCTCTAAGTGCATTCCAGCTCTAGCGTTCAGCTCCACCTTTGCCAAGGAAACCTTTGAAGCTGTCTCAGAGTGATCCTTTACTCTCTGGGCAATTGAAGCAGTCCTGTAGCCAAATAGATAACAGAGTTTTCCAAATCACATGCTGTTCAGCTAGGGAGTAAATTCTTTACTATCCAGGGTGTGTATGTGCTTGTGGTGGTGTGATGTGTGTGTAGATGGGAGAGGTGGTGAAGCTGTGTGCCTGGAAGTGAGATAACGAGGGTGTTGGTGGCTGGGTTTGAGATTGTGCAAGGGGGCAGCTTGAGTGTGTGTTTGTGCATATGTGTGAGAGAGAAAGAGAAAGAGACAGAGAGAGCGAGTGAGAGAGCATGCAGTCCCTCCTCCTTGCATGGACTCTCTGACTTGTGCCTGGACAGTCTCAGAGGGGTCCACTCTGAGCACAGGTTCTGCCTTTGCACCAGTGTTAGTGCCTCCTGCACACTGGCCATTCTGGCCCAGGCAGAGCCAGGGCGAAGGCACCAGGGGCAGCTTCCAACCTCAAAGGCTAGAGGCCCGTCACCAAGCAGGCCTCTGAGGTTTGTTTACCCTAGGGCTATGTGCAAAGCCTTGTGAAAGTTCCATTTTTTTCTTTCCCACTTGATTTCAAGTCATTTATTTTATTTTCTAAGATCTCAGGTTGCTTACAGTAAATCTCAGGCAGGCCTTCCTGCTGCTTTCCAAACCGCATGATTTCAGCCTCTCCCCAGAGTGCTCTCTCAAGCCCCAGGGATGCTCGATGCCCTGGCATTAGGGCCAGCTCTGAGCCAGACCTGGGTGGCCCCACTGGCAGGTGCTGCAGCCCCTTGGTGGGGCCAGTGATGTGCCACGGCCCAACCAGGCCTGGCATGTGGGATGGCTGGCAGTGCTTGCCCCATGGCTTAGGGCAGGGGAGGAAATTGCTATGTGAAGAAAACTTTTTCATGTGGTGGACACTTGGCACTCTTTACGTGGCAACGAAGGCAATCTCAAAAGCCCCAACAAGGAGTAATCTGTCATTTACAGAAGTGATTTCCGAACAGCAGGAGCTAGTCACCAAGGGCCAGGGGATGGCACTGGGCAGCATCCACAGCAGTGACTCTGTTGCTTTTTGTAGCGCTCTCCAAGAGATTAAAAACAACAACAAGAAAAGGCTTTATTTCTTCAGGAAATAGCCTAGAAATAAGTGTTAGCCATGAGCGTTGGTAATTCAATGGCAAGTGACAGAAACTCAATTCTTAATCAGCTAATGCAGAAAACAGCGCTATTAATTGGTTTAGGGCAGAAGTGCAGGGCTGTAGGAATGGCTGGATCCAGGAACTGGACAAGTGTCTTTGGGACTCAATGCCCCTTCTTCTGCCTCTGTCCTGGCTGTGTTCTCAGGAGGACCTTCCCACGTGTAGGCTCTGGCACCCCCGGGGAAAGCGCCTTTCCCAGTAGCATCTCAGCCTCCTCCTTGGGACATGCCCTGCCCATTGTGGGGCATGTGAGCAGGGGGGCTGTCCCCAGAAGACAGTTAAAACCAAAAGAGGTCCAGCATGCTGGCCAGGAAAGGGGCGGGAGAGTCATAGAAGTTTGGGATGCATTAAAGAGAGGGAGAGCAGATAGGGATTTGGAGGCAGATGTGAATTTACATCAGGCCCCCAAGAGCTCCTGTGGTAAATGAGGATAAATGAATAAAAAGCTTTTGGTTCCATCAAGTGCAAGCCTAGCTCACTAGGGAGAGGCCATCTCAGGGAGGTGAAAGGGAGGAGGGTTTGTGACATCAGGCTCCGAGCAGGGACTCATCCCTGTGGTCCTGGCTTCTTGGTGGGTCCAACGAGCTGTCCTGAGTGGGAGGGGACAGGCAGGTTGCCTGCCAACCTTCTCCTCCACCCTCCCTGGGGACCCACCCTAACTTTTCCAGCCCAGAGTAATGTGGCGCTAGCAGAACCACCCAGGCCTGGAGCCCCGACTCCTGGGCTTCTGTCTCTATGCAGCCCACAATAGGCCCCTTTCCCTCTCAGCCTGGGTCTCTTGCCTTTAACCCGGATGCCAGGAGGGCCTTTTCTGGATGCAAGGGCCTTTTCTCTCCCGATGAGCTGAGAGCTTCTGACTATAGCTGGGAAGCAGGAGGAGAGGAACTTCCTCAATTAACTCCAACTCAACTTTAACCTCGATTCAGATTAGGGCAGAGGCTGTACTAGTGAATGCTTTTGGCAGAGCTGTCTGAAGAGACCTGGGTAATGGGAGTGGGTGGGGTGCCCAGAGGACCTGTGGGTTCTTATGTCATAGTGGGACCCCCTCATGGAAAAAGCGGATGCTCCACCCAGACTCTGCTTCCTGAAACTGACCCCGTTTCCTCTCTCTCATCCCAAGACAAATTCAGGCCTAAAATCTTTCCTTGGGAGTCCCTGCTCCTCTAACCCCGACCCTACCCCTCCCAGTGAACAGAACTCTTTCCTGTGGCCCCTGACTGGTCGGAGGGTGCCAAGCACAGGGCTCCTCTTGGGGACCCCAGGAGGTCCCCTCAACCTGCTGGCTGGAGGCTCAGGCTCAGCAGGAGGTGGAGGAGAGGGAGCAAGCTTTCACAACCATCCTGGGCCTTTGAGCTCTTGTGGCAACTCGAGGGACAGCCCCATAGACAAAGGGCCATTATCCCATTTCATAGATAAGGGGACCGAGGCTCTGAGGTCAAGTGCAGGTGAGGGGCAGAGCTCACCCCACACTTGAGTCTCCTGGCTCCCATCCTAAGACCTTATCTGTGCCTTGCCCCTCTCCCCAGCTGTGTTTGCTGACTTAGAAGGAAAAGTGGAAAATGGGATCCCAACTACGTTCATACCAACCTCATGCCTATCTACTCTGCTCCACTCTCCAGTTAATTTCAGCTGGCAGGGTCTAGGCCCAAGCTAGCTGACTTTGCCTGAGCCAGGTCCTGCTGCTCCACCCCAGAGGGCTCGGGTGCCCAGAGGAAAAGGACAGGCCTTGTGAGGAGAGAGGTACTTAACCTTCTAGAAGAGGCTTTGCTGCCCTGCCAAGCTCGGATGCTGGGGTGGGGCGCCCGCTCCCACCTGCCTCTGCATGCCTCCTGGAGCCAGCGTCTGGAAGCTGTTCCACCCTGGCCTCCTTTGTAACTCCTCTCGGGATGAGCGTGGGCAGGCTCACTTGATTTAAGACCCATTTGCCCTGTGCCCAGTGGGCCAGGCAGACCCAACCTACCCTGGCTAGCCTTTGTGGTTCTCACTGCTTGGGGCACAGCAGGCATGCAAACACCCCTTAGCAGGTGTTCTTAGAGGGAAGGGGCAGGACTCAGGGGAAGAGAGATGGGGAAGATTTGGTGATTTGCAGAGGAGGCGACATTTAGCAGGGCTCTAAGGGATGGGTGGGAAGGGTTTAGCAGAGACACTGTTGGAGGCTGCATGAAGTTTGGTTGGGAGGGAAGGTGCTGGCATGTGGGGCAGGAATGGCAGGTGGTGAGATGGAAGGCAGCTGGGAAGGCTTTGGCCAGCTCCCATGGAGCTTGAGCCACTTTGCTTTCACCTTCCTCCAGGCAGGTCCCTGTCTCTTCATCTTGTAAAGCTTTCACACATGTCCTACCCCCGAGTTCCTCTCACTACCTGAAGAATGAAATAGCAGCTGCTCCCTTGAGCCTGTGGACCTCTCTGCAGTTTGCCTTGGAAGACCTCTTCATGGCCTCATACTTTATCGAGGTGACTATTGTTCAACCCATCAGGGAATGAGACATCTGAGGTTTGCTGAAGGTCACACGTGCAGGTGACAGAGGGGCTGACCTCCAAGTGTTCTGACTCATTGTCTGCTCCTTCTCGGCCTTCCCAGGAAAACAGTCGATACCCATTGTATCCAAATACTTTACGGATATCCATGATTACACTTTGGCCATTCAGAGCCCTCTGTTTATTCTGAGTTTTTGGCCATGATATGAATGGTTGAGGTTGCAAGAGGCATGGCCTCTGGGTCATTGTTTTTTTGTTATTATTGTAAACAGAGGGGAAAGGAAGTGACATTCACTGAATGTGAAATACTTTATATATTTTGCCTCATTCAGTTCTCACAGCAACCTGTGATAAAAGGAGGAATCATCATCTCCATATTGCAAAAGGGGAAACTGAGGCTCGAAGATGGGGTCAACTGGGCAAAACAACACAGGACTCCCTGACTTCAAAGCCCAGGTCCTCTTATTTGTACCACTGCTGCCCTTTTCACTATTGGTGTCCTCCTCAGAAGTCAAAAGAAACTCACAAAGGCCTGGAATCTCTGGAGGTCATTCTGGGTGCTGGGACAAGGGGGACAAATGATGGAAGAACAGTTGAGGGGTGGAGTCCCTGGAGGCAAGATGGGTTAGGAGGAAATGGCAGGGCTGCTCTGGTGGGGCTGTAGTGGTGCCCCTGGGGACCTGGCACCCGAGTGGTCAGGCTGAGAGGGGGTGGCTGGTTAATTGGGTTAATTGCTGCCTGTTTAGGTTTTAAATATCAGAGCCCCCCCTCCCAGGCACATTTGTTCAGATCCCAGAGTGTCCCTAGAGAGCCTTGTTCCAGTCCTCTGCTTTTAGAAAAGACTCAGAGAGAGAAATGGACTTGCCTGTGGTCCCTCGGGTGGTCAGAGGCAGAGCTGGTTGCTGGTCCCAGGCCCTTAAAGCCCACCTTGAGGACAGAGGTTTCAGTTGAATGCCGGTGACCACAGACCAGGTTCATCTCTCTAGGCCACTTGGGCACATTTTCTTTTTTATTTGGAAATTTCTGTATGAAATGCCCAAATACACGTGTTCAGACACACATGGAAAGGATGCTGACAAGGTTGGTGGACATGAAGCCAGAGGCTCTAAGGTGAAAGGCCAGGCTGCCCCTGAGCAGGGAGGGTGGGGCCCGGGGACTCCCCTCTCCAGGACTGGAGCACCCCTTGCTAGGGACATAGCTTCAGACTGACTGTCATGTGTCTCAGGCCACAGTAGACATGGTGGGGACATAGTCCTGGCCTTGCTAACTCTGTGTGACTATGAAACCACAAGTGCCTTCCACTCTCTGGGTCTTGGTTCCCCCTTCAGTGAAGTGGAGATGTCAGTTCTTGTCCTCCTGGCTACACAAGGCTTTAGAGAGGACAATGCATTTGAAGGTGTCTGAAACTGTATAGACTGAAGGCTCACATGGGTTAAGCCTGCTTGGCATTGAACTTCTGCCACCTGAGACCTGTGGGCTTTATAGCCAGCAGGGTCTGGGTAAGGTTCCAGGTCCTCAAGCTGGGCTGATGTCTGTCACTAGCCTTGGGCAGACTGTCTTCTCTCTTTAGGCATCAGTCTTACCTTCACAAAATGATGAGCCTGGAGGTTCCCTCCAAGTCCTGATATCCTCTTTGGACTCCCCGATGGGGTCAGATGTGAGAGCATCTGTCTTTGCTGGAGCTCCCAGGTAGAACTCTATGTCCCCAGGCCCTTTGTCAATGGGTGAACTGGACATCACCAAGGACAGGCCTTTATGCTCGACTCTTGGTCCTGGGACCCTTTGGGTCCCATGCAGCTCGGCCTAAGAGCCTCAACCTCTCTGTGAGGACAGTGAGCTCTGGTGGTTATTGCTGAATGCTGCCCCATGTACCAGGGCGAGAGGCAGCCAGGAGCTGGCCCTTTGCTCCCAGAATGCTGAGAAGGTTGGGGGTGGGCCTACCAGGGTCAGCCTCTCCTCTTCAGTTTCCAGCACCTGGTCAAGTTCACCAAGGCTTCCCTCTCTCTGTGGTTCTAGGACTCTGATTTCAAGAGTGCCAGGGCAGGACAGCTTCAGGGAGCACCCCAAGGACCAAGGAAGGGGGCCTTACTCCCAGGGGAGGGACCATCATGATTATCACTGGGAGCCCAGAATAGTTAGGAACCTCAGAGCTCAGTCGGGTCCCTATGTTGGAATAGTTCACTTAACTCCCATGTGCTGAGTGTCCTTGGACACACCTACCTCCAGCCAGAGAAGCTATGCCTCGGTGGTTCCTGTGTGGGGCTTCCTCACACAGGATTTCATTTGAAGAAGGGGCTCTGAGTCTAAGTCATGTTGGAAGGCACTCATCTTGTCCAGACCCCTCATGCTGCAACAGGGGAAACTGAGGCTCAGAGAGGAGAGGGGCTGAATTGTAGTCATGTGGCAAGCCAGAGCTAAAGCCCTGTATCCCATGCTGTGCAAAGCGGCTTCTCTCCAGACAGACCAGAGGCTGTTGTTACTTTGCTCAAGGACTCCTCACAGCTCTCTGGGGAATTCCCTTAGAGGGAGGCCTGGGCATCTAGATTTGCCAAAGTTGTAAATCTCTTAAGCTATAAGCCTTTCCTTGGCATCTCCTGAATGCCCTAATGTGCAATACAGATGTTCCTCCCTTTTAAGATCCAGGCCCCATGTCTGAATTTCCCATCATGTTTGCACCTAAGGATGCAATTACCATTTCCTGCCATTGTCCTTTCTGCTTGTCCTTCTGCTCCCAGCTGACGCAGGCTCTCGAGCCGGCTGGTGAACGCGAGGCTGTAGGATTATGGAGATCGGACTGCTTCTGAAGGCTTCAGGGTGGCTCACAGCCAGCGATGCTTATCGGCCCACCCAGCACTGCTTTGACGTTATTTTCTTTTCTTCAGAAGATGCTTGTATATGCCATAGAGCAGGTTTCCATCAATTCTTTGGCCTGAGCTAGTGCCTGCCCAACACTTTGCTTGCCCATGAGATGCCCCAGGTGGCTCCTTCCCAGGCCTGCTGGGTGAGCCCCAAAGGCACTTCCCAGAGGACCCCTGAGCCTCAGTGGTTCTGGGTCAGGCCCCTAGAATGGCATTCCCAGGTGGCCTTTTCATGCAGACCACAACCTTTCCCAGTTTGTCCAGTTATTAAAAAAAAAAAACAAAACATAAGAATGCTTTTTCCCCACAAGGGCCATGGAGCTTGAGTTTCTAAATCCATTTGGGAAGGGTGCAAGGACCCAGGGTGTGTGTTTCAGGTTTCTGGGCTTATGGCAGATCTTAGATTTAAAGCATAAATGAGACAAGTCACGATGGCTAAATCCTTCCTACCCCTGGGCTACCTTTTGGTGCTTTCTTAAGGGTGTGGAAGAAGGAAGCAGACCCAAGGGTGGGTGCATCCATGGGGGTGGGGTGGGGATGAGGAGACTTGGGGTCACTCTCCCTGATCTCACACTACCCTACTGGTGTTGACCGCTCCTTGTTTGTTTCTGTGTCTATAAAATACCTCCTACCTTGTAGGGTGGTTGAAGGGTAGAAATTGCTGTGCACTTAGCATCTTCAGTAGAGACAGCTCCTTTCCTGTTTACCCATCACACAGCTGTGTTCAACAAAGCAGCTTTGTTAGTAAAAAGGAGTGATGTCCTCATATTAGATTTTCTGGCACCGTAACTAGATGGTAAGGAAGGTTTTGAGATCCAGGGAAGGTTTTTTGCCTCCTAGTGCTTGTCACTTCACCTGTGCTATGTGATAGGGTTAGTGCTATGTGACAGGGTTAGTGCTGTGGCACCCTGATTTGGTTTTGTGCCAGCACTGTTCAGCCCTAGAAATTTTTTTCTTTTAGCAAATGGGCCTTTTGCCTTGTGCCTGTGGGGTGGAGCCACAGTGGGAACAGGTCTTGGAGAGACAGGCATCAGCACCTGGCTGCCTGGGGATCCCCCCCCAGCTCCATCCCCCAGAACCGAGCCCACATCCCTGAGCCTTGGTTTTCCAGAAGGGATTTAGAGAACAATGTGTGTACCATGCCTGGTAACAAGGTCTGTGCTCAGATAGTAGAGGTCACTATTTGGGAACCCAGAGAGCCCTTAGTAATCATCTAATTTAATAGACTTGCAGGCTGAGGCCCTGAGACAAGGGGGAGTTGTGGTCCCCACTGTTAGGAAGCAACAGCATTGCTATTGCTTCAGGTGCTAAATCCAGGGGCCCTTCTGCTGTATCACTTTCAGTCACCATCGTCCAAGCATGGTCAGGTGGCCTGGGGGAGCCTGAGTGGAGACCGCTGCCCAGATAAGGGGCCCCAGACTCCAGCCCCATGCACTTCTGGGCAGCAGCCTCCTCCATGGAGGACACAGAACCCAGAGCCCCAGAAGCCCTCAGATCCAGAATTCTGTGCCATAGTCTGGAGCCCAAGTAAGGCAGAGGAGAGTTAACCCACCTTCCTCTTGTGTTTTCCAGCATTCGCCAGGACTTCGACACTCCCACCAGCCATCTGATTGGAGCTCACGGCTACTGCACGCAGGTAAAGGGGCACAGTGGGTTCTTTTCCTTGCTGCATCCCTCCCTACTATCTCTGCCTGCCTTGACAGGCCAACCTCTACTTAGCTTCTCTGACAGGAAGACTTGGGAAGAGAACTCAGTTTAGCTTCTGTTGTGCCAGGAGCTTGCTGAGTGCCTGTATTAGTTAGGGTTCTATAGAGAAGCAGAATCAACAGGGAACACTCGCAAATATAAAATTTGTAGAAGTGTCTCACGTGACCACAGAAACGCAGAGTCCAAAATCCGCAGGGCAGGCTATGAAGCCGACGATTCCAATGGAGGGAATGGATGAACTCCACAGGAGAGGCTCACTAGCCGAGGCAGGAAGAAGAGCCTGTCTTCTGAATCCTCCTTAAAAGGCTTCCAGTGATTAGATTGAGCATCACTCATTGCAGAAGGCACTCCCTTTTGGCTGATTACAAATGGAATCAGCTGTGGATACAGCTGACGTGATCATGATCTAATTATATGAAATGTCCTCATTGCGACAGAGGCCAGCACTTGCCAAACAAACCAAACAAACAGGTACCACCACTTGGCCAAGTTGACACATGAAGCTGACCATTACAGTGCCCTTCTGTGTACAAACCTGCAGGGGATGCAAGAGAGGCTGGACTCAGCCTGGAACACCACACAGCCCAGGGCCTAGGCACAGGCTGGGGGTTGCCGGCCCAGGTGAGATTTGGTAGCTCTGTGCACCCTTCCTATTTGCTTGGAGTGCTGTCTTTACAGCAGCCCTTCCCTCTGCATCTTCCCAAAGGAAACCTCTAGTGGCCTCATGGGGAGTCTATAGCATAGTTGCTTGTCTCTGATCCTCCCCATCACCAAGCTGACACCAGGGAAAGGATCCTGTCCAAGATCCCAGCTAGTAAGCATGAGTCGAAGGCCAAATCGTATACCTGGGCTTCCATCCATCCCTGTCTTAACACCGTGAAACCTCCCAAAGTGGCCACATCGGCCACCATTAAATCTGACCATCAGCGGCATATGGGGGTCAGAGTGTGTAGCACAGGCAGCCTGGACCAAGCTGCTCAGTCTTCTGGACCCTGCTGAGGACCTAATTGTGGGGCCTTTCAGTTTGTCCAGTAGAGGGACAGTGGGGCTACCTGCTGCCTCTTTCTGGAGGAAGGCCTCAGGGTGAATGGCTGTCCTTTGGCTGCTTGGGCTGGCCCAGCTCTCACACTGGGTACCCCTTCCACAGGGCAGAGAATGCTGCGGCCCACAGGTGGGCTGTGCAGTGGGTGGAGACATGCCAGACCCAGTGTGCGGGTCTGGGTTCCAAGACGTGTTCTCTATCTTACTCACGGAATGATTTGGTGTAATTTTCTGGCCCTCCTGGAGCTTCACCCAGCTTCGTCATTTGTAGAATGAGGCACCTGGACTAGACCCTTCCTTTTTTCTTTTTTTTTTGTTGGCATGGGCAAACCATGCCAAAAGAAAAAAAAAGAAGCCGGGTCTCTGGCACAGCAGGTAAGAACTCTGCCACTGAGCCACTGGTGCATCCCCCTAGATCCTTGCTTCTTAAACTCTAATGTGTGATCACATCCCCCAGGGGGATCTTGTTAAAATGCAGATTCCAGTTCAGTGGGGCCAGGCTGGGACTTGAGATTCTGCACATCTAACAGGCACTCCCAGTGAGGGTGACACCACTGGTCCTTGGGACCTGACTTTGAGGAGTGAGGGGTTAGATGACTGCCATTGTCCCCCCTGCCTACCTCGGGAAGATGTCCTGCTGCAGTGGGGTTTGAGGCACACCTCGGATGGGAGGAAGCAGGAGCCCTTCTTTCGGTGGTGAATCAGATGGGGAAAACTTGAACCCAAGTGCAAAAGGCTGCCTCTTCCTTCCCAGCTGCCGACCAGAGGTACAATATCTCAAAACAGACATTTCCTCCAAACTCTTTTCTTCTTTCCTCGGCAAGGACACAATGAGGGCCCCTCAGTAGCCATTAGATGGGGCCTCTTTTACTGTCACTGGGGCAGAGGTGTTGGTGTTCACAAGGGATTTATTAACCCTGGATGTTGTTTTCACAATTCAGGGGAAAACACTCCATAAACTCTGCCCTCCAGGCCATAGCCCTTTCCCACTTGCGCTGCCTCCTTCTCTCACCCGGAACCCCAGCCCTGACAGAAGGAGGATAAGGTAGAGGGATCTTGTTCGTGCCCATTAGGATTCTCCAAAGAAACAGACCAACAGGATATATGTGCATACACATGAAAGGTCTGTTGTAGGGTATTGGTTCACACAATTGTGGAGACTGGCAGGTTTAAGACGTTGAAGTCTTGGATCCCAAATCCACAGAGGAGACCAGCAGTTTGGAAACTCAGAGAGGAGTAGATAGCACAGTCTTTAAAATTTTTTTTTATTGTGAAATATAACATATATACAAAAAAAATTATAAATTTCAAGGTTTAACAAGTAATTATAGCTCAAAGTTCAAAGTATGGTATGGGTTATAGCTCCACAATTACAGGTATTTCCCTCTGATAGCCAAGTCTTGAAGCAGAATTTCTTTTTCTCTCTGGAGGCTTCCTGTCTTTTCACTTAAGACTCTCAACTGATTAGATGAGGCCCACCCACATCATTATGGAGGATAATATCCTTTACTTAAAGTCAACTGATCATCACAGATGCTAATCACCTCTACAACAGGCCTCCATAGTAACGTCTAGGCTAAAGTTTGACCGAACAACCAGATGCCATGACCTAGCCAAGTTGACACAAAAAATTGACCCCCATGGCTCCGACTGATGAAAGGCAAATGCCGGGCTCGCTGGATTCCTTCCTCCATGATGCAGCAGACCACTGCCTTTCACCCTGGTTCTCTGTTCAGGCAGGATGGTGCCACGAGGGCAGTGAACGAGGGGACAGGGCTAGGACACTGGACAGGGAGCCAGGAAAAGTGGTAGATGAGTGTGCATTGTTGTCCCTAATCAGCTATGTGTGGCCTGGCCAAGTCCTTTCCTGTCTGTGAACCTCATTTTGCCCACTCAGAACAGGAGGTTGGACCCCTAGACACCCTGCATACGGGCCCTTCCAACCATGATGGTCCACACTGACACAGGAGTCCTGAGCTAAAGGAAACCGCGCTTCCCCTGCCCCTGGTTCTGGGGTTGGAGTGTTTGCTGGTTTCTCGCCCGATGTGGCATGAGTCACAGGGCAGAGAATGCCTAGTGCCATGCACTGAGATGCTGGCAGAGATGAGCTGGCACCCAGACTCGGCTTTCCCGCTTCTGCCTCTCTGCTCTGGCTGCTCCCTCTGCAGTACCTTCCTCCCCTCCCTCACCCTCCCCTCTTTAAAGCCCCACCATAGCTGCCAAAAGCTTAATACTGCCTATAATTTAGTCAATGGTATTGTCCATTGTCAGTTTCCTGGTTATGATCACGTACTCAGGCTAGGTAAGATGTTATCATTGGGGGAAGCTGGGTGAGGGGTACATGAGAACTCTCTGTTCTATTTTTACAACTTCTTATGGGTCTAAAATTTTTTTTAAATATAAAATGAAAAACCAAGAACAAAAGCCTCCTTCAAGACTCAGCCAAACTCCACTTCTCCATGGAGCCGTCCTGACTTGGTCCTGTGGTCTTGGGTTCATCTGAGCCCTAGGTGTGCTTTGCACTCATTTTTGCCACCCCAACCACCTCCTGGACTGTGCTTCAGGCGCCTAGACACACACTCGGCCTGAAGTCAGAAGCCATGTCTTGCCCTCCTGCAGGAACCCCGGTGCTTGAGCCAGGATCCTGTGCGCAGCTGGTGCTCAATAAATGCTTACTGAAAAAAGAGTGATGAGCGCCTAGAGTAGCTTTAATGAGAAAAGCTGTCAGTTTTGCTCTCAGGGTTTGTGGAGAAATCAAGTTACAAACCTTCCTGATTTCAGCCTCTCATCCTCCTCACTTTCCTTCCTTCTCCAGCATTTTTGTTGTCCCCAATCTCCTTTTACCCTCCCACCCACCACCATGCTTTTAGTGGCTGATTCAGAGACTTGACAGACTTTTCCTCCTTTGTCTCATCAACAGGAACTTGTCAATCTGCTCCTGACCGGGAAAGCTGTGTCCAATGTTTTCAATGATGTGGTTGAGCTGGATTCTGGAGACGGGAACATCACGCTTCTCAAAGGCGTTGTCGCACGCAGCAATATAGGCTTCTTGTCCCTCTTTGAGCACTACAATGTGTGCCAGGTACGAGATGCTCACGGTCTCCAAAGTGAGGGGGTCTGGCTGCCGGGACCACTGAGAAGGAGGGGGGAGTGGGAAGGAAGTCAACTCCAGTTCCCAGAACTGGCCCGAATTTGGATTTGGGGAGAAGTACAGCTTCCCTGCTGATATACATGGGCATACACTTCAGACCCAAAGCCAGCTGGTACCATGTTCTGGGAAAGTCTGTTTGAAAGGGATACTTAGAGATTTTATTTTAGAAATTTATAGTATGATTGTGGGTGCCGATGGCTACAGCTGCTGTGTGTGTGCACGTACATGTGTTGTCTTCTCCAGGGACAGGAAACTTGAGGCTTTAGCCTCACTTGGTCTGTTGGTTTGGGGTGTGGACCCCTTCACCTCCTCTCACACTGCAGCCAGTGACTTGGAAAGGGCCAGACCCCAGGTGAGGCAGGACAGGGGAGGGTGACTTTGTCTCCAGGGAGCATTGGCAGGAGCTGAAAATGGCTGGGCAGGGAGTACTGGACTTCCAGCCCTGTCCCAGCCTCTCGCTGAACCTTCTCTGAGAACAGGGTTTGCACTTCCTTCAAATAACCCTGGCAGCTTCTGAGTCTGTTATTCTGTGGTTGATTCTATGCAGAGGGTTGTCCTGAGGGGAGAGCTGTAGCCCTTTACAGGGGGGCCACCCTGGAAAGATTCCTGAGGATAGGGAGGAGGCCTCATTCATAGAGTATGCCCAGAACCGGCTCAAAGACCAGCACAATGAGGCACTCAAGTGACCGGGTTGTAAGCCAGGCTCGGTTTCCTCTCGCCCTTCCTTCATGACCACATGCCCGGGTTTGCTGCCCTGATGCCAGCGGACCGACTGGCGAGGCCCCATCCCCAGAACCCCTCTCTGAGGGACGCTTCACAGTGCAGAGGAAGCAAACTCATGGGTTCAAGAAAGTTGGGAAGAAAAGAATGAGTTGAGCCCCCGTCAGGAGGGAGCCCAGGAATGTGGCCACGTGGCCTGGCAGAGCCCCTGGGGCTCCTGCGTACCACCCCTGGGTGGGCTCTGAAAGTATCTGGGCCAGATTCCACAGGCCAAAAGAGGTCATCTTGGCTGAGCTTGTGGAAACCTCAAGGTTTACCATGAGCCCAGTTTCATTCCAGTGTGGAAGGCGTTGGTCAAAAAGCAAACTATTTTTTTTCCATCTGTTGAGGGTAACTGATGGGAAAGTAATGGGGGTCATCCTTCCCCAGAATAGAATTACCTTGGAAGAAATCCAGGTCTTATCACAATCTCTCCCTCCTTGAGGCCTCCATGAATCCACCTAGACCTTTCTTCGCTGGTTGTCTGTTCAGCGTGTTCAGCGAAGAGTGGGATGTTTTTCTCCTCTGCCTTGAGTCCAGTAAGCTCTCTGAGGTGGGACCTCAGGCAGGGCCTGGCAGCTTAGACAATGCGCTGTGCCCTTGACTAAGTCCTCTTGCCATCCCTTCTGTCCCTAAGTTCCTAGGTCCTACTCAGTTAGCTGCCTCTGATGAAGAAGGAATCCCAGGGGGTTCAGTTCCCAAAGCCCAGACCTGAAGGAAGAGCCGGGTCCCCTGCTCTGGCCAGGCCTGCTCTCCTCCCCCAGGCAGCACTGAACTGGCCAGGATCTGAGAGGATCTGGTGTTTGGAACGTCCTGGGGCATGAAGCCCGCAGGGCATGGGGGTTGCTCTTGTAAGGCTGGAGGGTTCTTCACGAGGGAGGCAGAAACCAGGCCTGCCTCTCACTCTCAGTCATCTCCAGGCTCGGGCTTCTGCCTACAGCCCCTGTCTGAGAGCCAAGGTTCGCGCGCCCTCACTGAGCATGTGCAGGCTGGGAGGGGGCTACCTTGAGTGAGCAGGTTGGATGACCTGCACTCAGTGTGCTCTGGACCAGAGCAATGCGCCCCCTGCCGTCAGGTATCAGTCCACATCCTGGCTGTATCCTGCTAGACCTCTGCAGGTCTTTTGGTGATCCTATTGGCCTGTCTTGCTCATCCCCACCCCAGAGCCAGCCCGGGGTGGAGCTCAGCAGATGGGGTCTGGGCTGAACTGCAGACTGCAATTGGAAGACCAAGCCCTCCTGCCTCCTGGTGGTGGTGGTGATTGACAGGTGAGGGAATGCACCAATGGGGCAGAGTGTAATTTCAGCTTCACCCAGGACCTGCAGGGCACAACCATTGCTGCCCTTCAGGAAGGGGTCCAGGGAGAGACCAAAACTGACATTTGGCAATGAGGGTTCTAAAAGCTCCATTCTCTTCATTGCTCGTGTCTTCCAACTCAGCAAACAGCACCATCCACCCAGTTACTCAATCTAGAAACATCCCATCCATCAGAGGGCCTGTGGCCTCTACCCTAAATTAGTTCTCAAGTCTGTTCATTTTCACCCAGGTCCAAGCCACCAGCCTTGCTGGTCTGGGTAACTGCAACAACCCAGCTGGTCTCCTTCCTAACTCTTCTCTTCACTAAAACCAGTGTGATATTTAAACCCATTCACTGGATCACATCATTCCTTTGCTTAACACCCTCCAGTGGTTTCCCAGTTCTCTTAGAACAGAATCCATAGTCCTTATATCCCTTATAAGGCCCTCCAAGACCGTGTCTGTCCCTGCTCTCCTCTCTCCCTCACCTCCTGCTTCCCTGCCTCATGTGCTGGGCTTCTCTGAGATTCTTTCCTATCTCTTGGTCTCTGCGTACTGTGCCCTCCCTTTGCTGCACTTTCCCTCCCTTTAAGCTTTGCTGTAAATAGTATCTTCTAAGACGGGCCTTTCCTGACCTGATCACTCTCTAAATAAGAGTCTCTTCTTGTGCCTCCCCCACCTTGTCATTCTCAGTCATATCTTCATCCTTTCCTTCATAACCCTCTCCTTGATTTTAAATGCCACATTTCATTGTGGGTAGGGTGGCAACTTTCCCCACAATTTAATGTTTCTGAAATGTTCCTGCATTATTATAGTTAATAGTGTGTCAGACTTCGGTTGTTTATTTTAATTTCCTAGTGATTAAAAAAATAACGGTGAATCTAATGGCATCTTAGATTCAGTGATGTGCATTTTCTGATTACTTGATTATCATCTGTCTTCCCCACTGATCTGGTAAACTCCATGAGGACAGGACTGTTCTTATTTCTTTCATTGCTATGTCCCCAGTGTTTTGCATGGTGCCTAGGATGAAAGCATAAATCACGTTGAGGGACTGTTATCCTTAGAGACAACAGACCGTTAACTGCCAGCAACCAAACACTTGTCCCTTTCATTTAGGGCTTCTGACTCAGAAATCCATGGATGGATTTGGGACATTCACCACGTCCCTAGAAGATTAAACATCATCATTTAAAAGTAAATCCCTACTTGTACTGCACATTCACCCACCAGGAGAAGGCCTCAGACTGGGCTGGAGGAAACATGCCCACCTTTATCCCAAGCCCTTGGTCTCCTCTCCACGCATCCAAAGGAAGTGCACTTCATCTTTGGGAAAAAGTCACCTACTTGGAGGAGGGCTCCTGGATGAGAAAACTCACTTATCAACTCTCTGGGCAGCTGTTTTTTGCCCTTAATCTTTTGACTGTTGAATATATGGCATGTTGCCCTTTTGTCCCTCTGTTGTAATATTCAGGATGGCTTATGATGCAAGAGCCAGTTTCCTGGCTGGCCTGCCCCTCTTTCTCCTGCAGTGAGTGAGCACTGGGTCCCCAGTCTGCAAGGCTCCCTACTCCAGGTGATGCTGTCCACAGAAAAGCCGCTTTTGAGCCTGGAACAGAAGCCAAATTGCAGTGGGGTTTAGGCACGTCCAGCCACGTCCTTTAAAACATCTAATTCCCCCACGTCCCACTGAGGGGCGAGTCACGGTTGAATTTTTCTCCACGGCTGTTAGGGCTTTTGGAGATGGATGGTAAAACCTAGAAGGCATGGGGTTGACTGGTCAAGGTCATTTACAGGGCTAGGGCGAGGGGCTGGCTAAGGTCATACAGGGCTAGGGTGAGGGGCCAGCCTCTCAATCCTGCTGCTCGGCCCACATGCTCCCACAGCCTAGTGAGGAGGTCAATAAGAAAATGATTAACTCACTGTAAAGATCAAGCTCCCCACCCCCCACCTGGAGGATGTGACTTTTAATGGTGCAGTCCTTCCCCCACAGACCTGGTGCAGGGCCTTCTGAGCACAGCTCCTGGCAGAGCCTTCTCTAGCCCAGAGTGAGCTCCATGGCGGCCTTCAGGGGGCCCCGGGAATTCTGCTCAGCCACTCTTCTGTGACGGGCCCTGGATAAAGTATGTCCTTCTCCCCACTGGAAAAATAATTCCCATACTTTCCTTAATCCACAGGCTATGGCTGTAAATACCTGCACATGCAGGCACTCACTGGGGCTGGATTAGGCAGGAGTCAGTCTGGCCCTCGGAGTACAGAGCTGGTTAGATCAGGGGCCCCCAGGTCAGGAAGGGGTGCTGCCAGGGGAGGCGTGGGGACAGGGAGGGCACAGAGGCCAGGGAAGGCCAGGTGAAGGGCAGATTGCCCAGCACCCCAGCAGGGGCTCCACGGAAGACCCTTGGCCACCTTTTTCTGCTTTCCGGGCAAAATGCTATCCCGGCACTGAGGGCTCACATTCTTATTCCGTGTTCTCTCTCTTCCCCAAATACCCATGTTCTCCTTCTGTGAAATTCCCCTGCTTGAACTCTTCAAGGGAATACCTCCTCAGTTGTAGAAGAAAGTTTAACCACCTTCTCCTGCTGTTGCTCCATCCCCCCTTCCCTTCCCACCGGCCCCAGGGTTCCCTGCCCTGCTCTGGGCTCTCACTCCTGCTTCTCCCCATGGCTCCAGGCCCTACCTGTACTTTAAGATAGGTTCTAGTTCGAGCTTCACTTCATTTGCAGGTGCCCTCACCCATCAAACACTGGCTTCTGTTTACGTGTCCCCCTGCTCTCCTGCGAAGGTCTCCCCTGCTCTCCTGCGAAGGTCTCCCCTGGTGTGCAGAGGCAGTGACATGTTGTCAGGTTGAGCGGTGTGCTCAGTGGAGATGGGTGGGTGTGGAGCCCTGTGCCCCCCTGGGAGCGGGAAGTGGGAATGATTCATGCTCGCTGACGGGGTGCTTTGGGATGATGCAGGATCCCAGGGAGGAGGGCTTTAACTGCACTCTAGACCAAGGGATGGCGAATGCAGATTCATAGAGACTTGTGTTGGGATTGCTTTGAGGACTGGGCTGGGGCAGGCAGGTCGTGGGAAGAGCAGGTGAAAGGTCATTCACAAGGTCCCGGCGACAGGGGCACATGAGCAGCCTTGGAGCAGAGCTGTTGGAGGCAAGTGGGTACCAGCTGGGTGTGGGACACGAAGCAGGGTGGGTGATAGCAGGCTTTAGGCTGGGGTGCTTCCATCTGACTACAGCAGGAGCTGGAGTAGCAGTAGGCAGAGCCAGCAGGAGCAGCATCTGTGAGCAGCATGAGAGTTTCCCAGCATCTTGTCCCAGCTGAGGCCCTCACTCTGGGCTTCTCAGAGGCCAGCACCTTCCCAGGGTTGGACAGGAACCCTGGCCCCCGTCCTTGGGGGTGGCTGGCAGCATCGAGCACCTCTGTCCTCCCCTTTTCTGCATGCAGGTGGGCTGCTTCCTGAAGACGCCGAGGTTCCCCATCTGGGTGGTGTGCAGTGAGAGCCACTTCAGCGTCCTCTTTAGCCTTCAGCCGGAGCTCCTGCGTGACTGGAAGACTGAGCGGCTCTTTGACCTGTACTACTATGACGGCCTGGCCAACCAGCAGGAGCAGATCCGGCTGACCATCGGTGTGCTGCCACCCAGCCCTGCCACCATGTGACCTAGACCCCATCTAGGTTGTCCAGGACAGATGACGCCCCTCGAGTGGCAGCACTGGGACCAGAAGGCTAATACCAGCAGTGGCTCCTGGAGGCGGGGCCAGAGTGGGCCTTGAATAATGGGATGGTTTTAAGGGGATAAGGGGCCAGGGGAAGTTGAAACTACCTTGAATACTTGTGAAGTGTGGATTTTATACTTCAGGCTCCATAGAAGGTTTTGGAGCAGGAAAATGATGTGTATTTTAGGAAGAATATTCTGGTAGCTGAGGAGGGTACAGGGTGGGGTAGAGATTGGAGGTGGGAAACCAGTGAGGAGGATGGTAAGGTCTCCCAGCTGAGAAGTGGTGGGGCTGGAGTGGGGCTGCAGAAGGGCAGACAGGAAGTAGTTGGGTCCCAGGAGTTGGGGGCCCTGTGTGTGAGGATCTGAGATTCAGGTGAATGTAGGGCTTTGGGAAGTTTGTGTGCATAGGCTTTGGGCTGATGTGCATGTGCCTTTTCTCTCCCTCCCACCTCCCAGACACCACACAGACAGTCTCTGAGGACAGAGGTGATGACCTCGTTCCACCCCTCGAGCTCTGCATCAGGACCAAGTGAGTTAGACCTGGTTCTGGCTTTGGCTGGAAGGAGGGAGGTGAGGTGTGGGTAGTTGGGTCTGCAGGAAGGGGGGCATGTTGCTGATCACTCCAACTCAGAGTGGGGTGGTGAGGTGCAGCCCCGCAGATTGGAAAGACGTCATGCTTGGAGCTTATGCGTAGGTGGGGTTTGGTGGTCACTGTGGCCCCAGTGGTGAAAATGCATGATTCAGGCATGTCCTCTGACAGCTTTGAGGATGGACACATGGCAGGGTTGGGGGTAAGTGGGTGCCTCTTGAGGCCACACTTATTAAGTGCTCAGACTCCAAGGAGGAAGGATAGGTATGTTTACCCGGAAGGTGGGATGGCCAAGCCTGGCCAGGATGTGGCTCCAAGGTGCTCCCACTGCCCTGGGGAGGAGGCTAGAGGAGGCTGCCTGGGCCATCCTGCTGGTGCCAGGCATGGCTATCCCACCCTGAGTGGAGGTGCCCTTCGCCTCCTCCAACCCAGCCCCTCTGTATCGAGAGGGGAGACTGATGTTTGTGTCAGGGGAGACCACTGCCCAAACTGCACAGTGTGTCCCAAGTGCCTGAGTGGAGAACGACTGGGCCTCAAGGCTGAGGTCTGCCATTCCAGAGGGCTGGGAGGTTGTCACTGAGCTTTTGGGTCATGACTTGTAGGCCTCAGGGTGCTGTGCCTGGTGCGGCCTGGGAGGAAGGCAGACTGGATCTGAGTCCCTTCTGGGGTCAGGAGACCCTGGAGGGTTCTGGAGCCTGGCCACCTGCATTTGAATCCTGGCTCCACAGCTTTCTGGCTGTGAGCCACTGGACGTCACCTGTCTGTGACGTGAATGGGGACAGTGGCAGTCTCTGCTCACAGGTTTTTGTGGGATTAAGTACTTAGGAGGGTCCTAGAGGTCATCATTTCAGTCTCAGCTGCTTGTGGTTGGCCTTACATCAGGCTGAATCGCAAACTCCCCTGTTTGTGAAGCGCTTGGGGGTTGGGTGGGGTGGCCAAGGCCGTGGCTCTCATTGCCTGTGACCTGGGAGGGCCTAGGGCGCTGCCTGCCCAAAGGCCAGCCAGACCATGGTAGGAGCAGCAGAGAGAGAATTCCATGTTGTTAGTGGGAAGACCAGGAAGGGGAAATGGGCGGGGTGGCTGGGACATTCTCGTTCCAGGCCCTGACCATTCGCTCGTTCGTCTGCTGCCTGTCCCCTGGGTCGGGGACAAAGCATTCTTGCGGGGTCATGCACCGGCGCATCTTTCATCAGGAGGATTAAGGGCACATGCAGGGCGCGTCCCTTTCATGTACAAAGGGCCACTCATTCAAAGTGATGAGAGAAGGCATGGCGATGGGGATGGGAGATGGCAGCGGCCTTGGCCCCTTCCGCAGACTGGCGTGGGAGGTCAGGGGGCATCCTGCCTGTGGGCCGCCTTGCATGGGGGCCTGCCAAGCAGGGCTGTGGACTCACCTCCCAACCCCTCTTTCTCTGCACCTCCTTGAGGGGGAGACCCGCCCCCGAACCTTCTGGAGTAACCCCTTTTTCTGCAAGTGGAAAGACTAAAGACGCCTCACAGCATAGCTCACCCCAGTCCCTCCAGGCACAGGTCCAGGGATTTGGACCTCATGGGCTCAGCCCTAACTGCAGCCACTTGAGGATGACTTGGGCTCTGGTTGTCCCTGAGGCAGCCCCTCACCCAGAGCTGGAGTGACAAGGAACTCAGTCCAGAGAGTGTGCAGATGGGCCTGGGGCTTCTTCTTTCTGCAGCTGCCCCTTTCCTTGTCTCCCTGTGGCCAGCTGCCAGCAGGTAGCAGTGAAATGGGGTGGGAAGCTGGAGAGGCTGTGAGTGAGCAAAGGGTCAGGGCCAGATGGGGTCTCTGCCCTGCCCTCACCCTCGCCCTGGCTCACTGTCTGTGAGTGTGGGCAGGGCCAAGCCTCAGTATCTCCTAGAGCAGGGCTTCCTGCTCTTTCTCACAGATACAACATACAGCATGAAGGGTTAGGGAAAACTGGCCTATGGGCCCCACCCCACGCAGCTCCCTGACTACGTAGGGGATTAGTATTTTGGCATCCAGGTATGGACGTTCATGGCTCACCTATTGGAAAATTTGCTCTAGAGCAGTGGTACTTAAACCTGACTGCATCAGAATAGCCTGGGGTGGAATGGGGTGAGGGAGAGGACTGTTGTCACTCTTATGGTAGGACTGGGGTGGGACCTGGAGAACTTGCATTTCTAACAAGTTCCAGGTGATTCTGATGCATTCTGGACCACATGGAGAGCAGTGGTTATAGGGAATGGTGAGGGCAGTGTCTACCCCTAACCCTCATCCCAGCTGCCCTGTGAGAGTCAGACATCAACTAAGCCGCTGCCTTGCAGCGTCTGGTGGCTGTAAAGGCCTGGGCTGGGCCCCTGCCCTCCTCCCACCCCATAGGAGGAATGTCTAGCCCTTGCTAGGACTTCCCTGGCCCCAGTCCCCCATCACTTGCCCCACCTGGGCAGGTCTGCCTGGGCAGTTGACACAGTGAGACTTTTCCCACTGTTGTTCTGGGAGAAGCCAAGAATGTGAGTGAATACTGGGAATACTGTTTTCCCCACCCTGGTACCCATCAGATAACATCCCACAGTAATGGGAAACAGCAGCCAGCCCTGGCCTCCTGGAGGTCCGTTCCACAGGGTTGGATTACAAAGGCTTTGCGTTTTGTTTCCGTCCCAGATTCTCAAGCAGCTCAAAGAGAGAACCTTGGGAAAGTGGCCTCTAAGGTCAGTGTGGACCCGTTGGAGATGGGGGTCCCGCTTCTAGGGGGACAAGTCCTGATGTTCCTTAGGAAGTCCTTGCCCTGTCAGGAAGGAGGAACATACAGTGCTGTGGCCTGAATTCAGGTCATCGTTTCAAAGGCAGAGTCTAATCCCAAGCACCTCCTTGGACTCAGCTAATGGCTACTGACCCACTGGTTCATCTCACTGGACTTACTGGAGGAGAGGCTAGACCACCTGGGTGGGTGGATGGGTACCCCTCCCATCACTTCAGCCCTCACAAGACCCCCAGAGCCGGACCCCTGGCAAGAAACAGATAAGTAACCCCATGCTCCTGCCTTCAGAGAATTCACAATCTAATACAAGTCATGTTCAGAATCAACCCTGTTCTTTAGAGTTAATCTAAGGAAAGCTGCACTGCCCACTCTTAAACCTGGCTCAGTTTTTCTGTAAAGATTCCCTGCCCTCACCTGACCAAGCACAGAACTCACCATGCACTTGGTCTTCTGGCAACTTGCTTGGACCCAAAGGGTACTTGTCCATCACCCAGTCCAGCCTCTCCCCTTATAGAAAGGGACACTGAGATGTCCAGAGTGGAGACACAACAAATGCAGATGAGCTTAGGCCCTCATTGTCCCCAGACCAGTGGAAGGTCACTGAGCGGGCAGTGTGACTTCCCGCTGTCTGGCTTTGTTGCCACGGCAATGTTGCACAAGACCAGACTGCTGGTTATGCCTTCAGACAAGAACATCCTAATTTGAACCATCCTTGCGTCCCCATGCCATCTCTACTCTTTGGTGTGACGCACATTTTGGCCTCAGAGAGTCTCCCCTTACTTTTGCTTGTGTCAGTGATATGGGGCCTGGCCACTCCCACCCCCATGCTGTTCTCTAACCATTGCAGCTAAAACAGACTCATTTATGGTCATTTCCAAACAAGACAGACAGTGACCTCTCTCAGGCTTCCAGCCTAGCTAGAATGAAAGAAAATGAAAAGGTTGTCAGCAATCCAGAGCAAAGAGGAAAGAACTCATAACCGGGGCCTGGGGCTGAGGCACAGATGTTTCTGTTTGGAGACCTAGAAAAGAAATTGGAAATGTAATTCCAGTTGTGAAGGATGCCTTGGAGGGGCTGGAGCAGAGCACTCTCTGAACTGCCCTCTGCCTGCCTGAAAACATTGTTGCAGCCTTCCTGCCCCTGTTGACACCCTTGCCCCACGCTTCCTGTTCACATTTCCTATCATCAAAGGAGGCTTCCCAGGTGCTCCATCTGCACCACCTGCCACTCTCCTGCCCCCAGTGCAGCCCTCACACACCCATCTCTGGTTTTCTTTTTTCTGTTGGGTTCTCAGGACACTGCAGTGGGAAGAGCATGGGATGGGGAGTCCGGACATCCCAGTTGAGTCCCAGCTCTGCTGCTGTCACATAGTATGACCTCTACAAGTTCAGGTTCTGCTCTGAGCCAAGTTTCCCCATCTGTCAACTGGGGATGGTGATCCCTTCCCTGAGCTGTTGTGAGGTTCTGAGTGAAGAGGTGCAGAAGTGTTCTCCTTTCTCTGAAAACTGTAAAAGGCTCCAACATGTATGGGGTCAGTCAGTAAAATTGGGTAGTCGTGAGCTGGACAAGAGGAAGCAGAGGGGAAGGGACAAGAGAGTACGGGAGTGGATCATGGCTTTGTACTTGACTCATAAACCTAAAGAACACTAAAGCAATTTCACTTAGTTCCTTCTTACCTGATCCGTCATGTCTGACTGACAACAAAAATTCCAAGGCAAAAAACACAGTCCGAAGAGTTGGAGTTAAGTATCAGAAGCAGACTTAGACATGGCAGATATGTTGGGGCTATAAGACCAGGAATTAAAAATGATTATGATTAATACGCTAAGGGCTCTCATGGAAAAAGTGAACACCATGCAAGAACAGAAGGGTAATGTAAGCAGAGGAGAATCAAAGGGAAATGTTAGAAATAAAAAAATTTGTAACAGAAATGAAGAATACCTTTGATGGGTTCATCAGAGAACTTGAAGATATGTCAGTAGAAACTTCAAGAGCTGAAATGCAAAGATAAAAAAATAATAAAAAAAAATGTAACAGAATATCCAAGAACTGTGGGACAGTTGCAAAAGACATAACATACACGTATGGGAATACCAGAAGGAGAAGAGAGAAAGGAATGGAAATATTATTTGAAGTTATAATAGCTAAGAATTTTCCAAAATTAACGACAGACACCAATAGTGTTTATAGCCTATATAAATGAAATGAATGACAGCAGTAATTTAAGGAACAGGAGGGAGGAAATTGAGAATACTATGTTATAAGCTATCTACACTATCTATGAAGTGGCTTAATGTTGTTTGAAAGTGGACTTAGGTTAGTTGTAAATGTATGTCAAAAACTCTAGGGCAACTGCTAAAAAGATTATTAAAAATATAATTGATAAATTGATATGTTAGGAGAGGAGAGAAAATGAAATAATAAAATGGTCAATTGAAAGTGGGGAAGGCAAAAACAACAACAGCAACAAAAAAAGAACAAAGGCAATACACAGAAAATAAGTACAAATAGGGTACCTGTTAATCCAGATGTATCAATAATCACTTTAAATGTGAATGGTCACACCAATTAAAAGACAGAGATTGTCAGAATGGATTAAAAAAACCAACAATAAGATCCAACTCTCTGTTGTCTACTAGAAACCCACTTTAAATATAAAAACACAGATAGATTAAAAGTAGAGGGTTGGTGAAAGAAACACCATGCTGACACAAATAAAAAGAAATCTGGAGGAACTATATTAATTTCATACAAAGCAGATTTCTGAGCAAGGTAAATTATCAGAGATAAAGAGGGTTGTTATATAAAAGTAAAGGATCGATTCTCCAAGAAGACATAACAATCTTTAATATGTATGTACTTAAGAACAGAGTTTCAAATTATATGAGGCAAAAACTGATAGAAGTGCAAGGAGAAACAGGCACATCCGTTATTATAGATGAAGACTTCAAAACCCCTCTGTCAGGACAGTACGAAAGTGGCTCAGTGGCAGAGTTCTCGCCTGCCATTCTGGAGACCCGGGTTCAATTCCCTGTGCCCGCCCATGCAAACAAACAAACAGAAAACTCCTCTGTCAGCAATTGACAGATCCAGCAGGCAGGACCTCAGTAAGGACATAGTTGAACTGAACAGCACCATCAATCAATGGATCTAATTGACATTCATAGAATACTTCATCCAACAACAGCAGATCACACATTATTCTTAAACTCTCATGGAAACTATGGAACTATTAAACCTTACCATCAGGGAATCCCCTGATACTGTGTCAAACTTTAGGGACACCCAAATCAATAGGCCATGCCATCGATCATGAGGCTTACTCTTATGAAGCTTATGTAGGCAGCATAGATGCTTAGACTACCTATAGGCATGCCTAAGAGTTACTTCAAGGAGGACCTCTGGTTGTTGCTCAGATGTGGCCTCAATCTCCCTTAGCCCAACTCTGCAAGTGAAATCATTGCCCTCCCTCTACATGGGACGTGACATCCAGGGGTGAAAGTCTCCCTGGTGACGTGGGAGATGACTCCCAGGGATGAATCCAGACCTGGCACCATGGGATCAACAGTTACATCCTGGCCAAAAGGGGGAAAAGAAGTGCAATTAAAAAGGTATCAGTGGCAGAGAGTTCAAGTTGAGTCAAGAGACTACTCTGGAGGTTGCTCTTACACAAGCTTCAGTGGACCTTGCTACCTATCATAACCTACCAACCCTCAACCAGGACCATTACAGCCAATCCTAAAGAACACCTAGGGCAATATATAAGATTCCACAAGGGATCCAGGCACTAGAGTAACTTGCCAGAAACCCACAACCTCCAGATGGGTCCCTGGTCCAGAAAAATCCTGACACCTAGCCTAGCCTCTCCAGAACGTCAGATAGTTCCATCTCCCTACCCCATATTAGCGATAAACCCTTCCAATATCAAAAATTTAGAACTGCCATAGCCCGAACAACGCTAATGAGAGGTATGGAAAGATCAAAGGTGATGGTGGAATTATACATAGAAGATAGGACTTAACAAATGAATATGAATGCTGAATCATAGAATTGATATCTCTTTTAGTCTCCACTATTTTAGAGCAGCTAGACATAAAAACCTAAAATGGTGAGACTGTAACCCATGTCAAAGTGTGAAATATGTTCTACAACTAATTGTCATGCTGTGCTTTGAAATTTATAGCTTTTTTTGTGTGTATGTTATTGTTCACAAAGAAAAGAAGGAAAAAAAAAGTCAATGGTGATGATAAAAAAGTATTTAAGTCCTCTAACCTCCTATATTCTGGAGCAACTAGAAGGAAAAATATGAAAGGATCATGTGGTAGACCATGACAAACTCTGGGATCTATCCTTTAACCACTTTTTGAAGAGTATTTTGATAACTATTGCTTTTTTATTTCTTCGCTTTGTATATACGTTATACTATACAATAGAAAAAGTTAAAAAAAAAACTCTCATGAAACATACACTAAGATAGACCATATCCTGGGCCATAAAACATACCTTAAAATATTTAATTCAAATTTACCTTAACAAATTTAAAATAACAAATCATTCGAAGTATGCTCTCAAACAACAATAGAATTAAGCTAGAAATGGCAGAAAGACAACTGGAAAATCTCAAAATATTTGGAGATAAAACAACACACTTCTACATAACATGTCAAAGAAGAAATCTCAAGAGAACTTTTAAAACATTTTAAACTAAATGAAAATGAAAATACATCACATCAGAATTTGCCAGAGACAACAATAGCAGAGCTTAGAGGGGGATTTATAGCATTGAATGCAAATGTTAGAAAAGAAGAAAGATCTAGAATCAATAATCTAAACTTCCACCATAGGAAACTAGAATAAAAAGAGCAAATTAAATCCAAAGCAGACAAAAAGTAACAATTAAAATTAGAGCAGAAATCAATGACACTGAAAACCGGAAACCAATAAAGAAAATTGACAAAACTAAAAGCAAAGACCCATAATTTTGAGAAACATCTAGCCAGGCTAACTGAAAAAAAAGAAAAAACAACACAAATTACTAATATCTTAAATGAAAGAGGAACTCTCACAATTGATCCTATGGACATTAAAAGTGTATTAAAGGAAGATTATGAGCAATTCTATGCCCACAAATTTGACAACTTAGATGAAATGAACAAATCCCTTGAAAGATATAGCCTACTAAACCAAAACTCACAAAAGAAGAAATAAATCATCTAAATAGGTCCATATATATTAAAGAAATTGAATCAATAATTAATAATCTTCCCAAACAGAAAGTGCAAGGCCCAGATGATTTTACTGGTCAGTTATACCAGAAATTGAAAGAAGAAATTATGCCAGTTCTCTACACTCTCTTCCAGAAAATAGAAGCAGCAGGAACACTTCCTAACTCATTTTATGAGGCCATTATTACTCTAATACCAAAAGCAGACAAAGACGTTAAAAGAAAGGAAATTAGAGACCAGTGTTTCTCACATACGTAATATTTCTCACATATATAAGAGCAAAAATCCTCAACAAAATATTACCAAATCAAATCCAACAATATATAAAAAGAATTAAATATCACAACCAAGTAGAATTAATTCCAGGTATGCAAGACTAGTTCAACATTAGAAAGCCAATTAATGTAATCCATCACATCAATAAGCTAAAGAAGAAAAATCATTTAATTATATCAATAGATGCAGAAAAAGCATTTGTCAAAATCAACACTCATTCATGATTAGAAACTCAGCAATCTAGACATAGAGAACTTCCTCAGCTTGATAAAGAACATATACAGAAAACCTACAGCTGATGTCAAACTTGTTAGTAAGAAAATAGGTACTTTGCCCCTAAGATCAGAAACAAGATAACATGTCCACTCTCACCATTCCTATTCAACAATGTCCTGGGAGTCCTAGCTAATGTAATATGACAAGTAAAAGAAATAAAAGTATACAGATTGGTAGGGAAGAAATAAAGCTGTCTGTGTTCAGAGATGTCTGTGTAGAAAATCCCAAAGAAGTGACAGAGAAATTCCTTGAACCAATAAGCAATTATAGCAAGGTTATAGGGTGCAAGGTTAATATACAAAAGTCAGCTGCTTTGTGGGGGCACGGGTGGCTCAGTGGTAGAATGCTTGCTTTTCATGCAGGAGACCTGGGCTCGATTCCTGGACCATGCACCAAAAAAAAAAAAAGTCAATTGCTTTCCTGTATATCCAGAGTAGACAATTAGATTTTGAAATTAGATTTTGGAGTTAGTTTGAAAACATAACTCCATTTATATTAGTCCCCAAAAGATGAAATACTTAGGTATAAATCTAAAAAAAATGGTACAGTATCTATATGAGGAAAACGATAAAAGTGTCCTGAAAGAACACAAAGACCATCTAAATAAATGAAGAGATTTTCCATATTCATTGATAGGGAGACACAATAGTATTAAGATGTCAATTCTTCTCGATTTATAGATTTAGTGCAATCCCCATAAAAAAAATACCAGCAAGGTATTTTGTGGTTATTGACTAACTGGTTCTAAAGTTTATATGGAAAGGCAAAACCCTAGAACAGCCAATACAATATGGAAGAATAAGTTGGAGTATTGACGTTATACTCAACGTCACTTTCAATCTAAAGGTCAGAGATGTTGATGCAAAGTAGCTCAAGCAAAGGACAGACTTGAAGAAAGACCAAGTGCCAAAGCCCAAAAAAAGAAGAAGGAAATTCAATGGGAAACTAGATTATTTTGTGAAGATGGAGAATGTTGGGTTTATGATAAACCATTACTAAAATATCTTGGTGTTGCCAAGCATTAGGTTGGGAAAACGCAACAAACAATCTTCCTTTGGGAAGAAGCAGAAGTTGTTCATGCCCTTCTTACTGCAGTGGTTCCTGTCTCAAGGATGCTGCACTTCCTGAAGCAGATGTCCAATTAAAGCAAGAAAAGCTTCCCTTTTTCAGGAAGAAGCTTCCCTTTTTCACTTCTCTGTGGCAGTGACAATTTCTTCCTTTTTTAAAAAAATATTTTAATTAAGATATCTTAACACATATACAGTCCATCCACAGTAGACAATCGGTGGCTCACAATATCATCACATAGTTGTGTATTCATCACCATGATCATTTTTAGAACATTTGCATCACTCCAGAAAAAGAAATAGAAAGAAAAAAGAAAAAACTCATACCTCCCATAGCCCTTACCCTCCCTCTCATTGACCACTAGTATTTCAATCTACCCATTTTTTTTACTCCTTATCCCCCCTATTGTTCATCTATCCCTCATTATTTATTTATTTTTATCCTTATTTTTTTTTTTTTACTCTTCTGTCCATACCCTGGATAAAAGGAACATCAGACACAAAGTTTTCAGAATCACACGGTCACACTGTAAAAGTTACATCATTATACAATTGTATTCAAGAATCAAGGCTACTAGAACACAGCTCAACAGTTTCAGGTACTTCCCTCCAGCCACTCCAATATACCATAAACTAAACAGGGATATCTATATAATGCATAAGAATAACCTCCAGGATAACCTTTTGATTCTGTTAGAAATCTCTCTGCCACTGAAACTTTATTTTGTCTCATTTCTCTCTTCCCCGCTTTAGTCAAGAAGGCTTTCTCAATCCCTTGATGCTGGGTCCTGGCTCATCCCAGGATTTCTGTCCCACATTGCCAGGGAGATTTACACTAGTTGGCTTAGAGAGAGGCCACATCTGAGCAACGAAAGAAGGTCTGTGGGGGTGAGTTTTAGGCATGATTATAAGTAGGTTTAGCTTCTCCTTTGCAGGAATAAGTTTCACAGGGACAAATACCAAGATTGAGAGTTCAGCCTATTGAATTAGTTGTCCCCTTGCGAGAATATCAGGAATTCCTCAGATGAGGAAGCTGAATATTTCTTCCTTTCTCCCCAGTCCCTTAAGGGAACTTGGCAAATGCTTTTTTTATTCTCTGCCCACTTACCTTAGGATGTACTGGGCCATCACATTAACCTGTACAAACCAACAAGATCTCATTCTCTATTCAATATTCCATGTAATTGTGGTGTTCAAATAAACTGATCATACAAGTTAAATTAGATAATGTGCTACCCAAAATATAAGTTTTGCACCAAATAAACATCTCTCCCTTTTGTTTCACACAGAAGTTGAAGTTTTAAAAATATGGACCATATCATCCTTTACCTGTATTCTGATTTACCTTAGTCCTATCCAGATCAGCTTCATCATATCTCTGGTCAAAGTCTGACAGCAACTTTTTAAAATAGTTTCATAGCTTCAGAGCTCTAACTCTGAGTCTCAGGTGTCACACAAATACCCAAAGTTTCTGGGAATGAACAGGTTATACACAGATAGCTCAGTATCTCAGAATTTAGAAATAATAATTACAGTTCCTGAATATATGTGACTGCTGTAAGAATTTATAATCTAGGAACCTTCACAGAAGGCCCCAACCTTATAATCTATGCTCTCGACTTCAATTCTCCAAGTTTGTATATTATAGTTAGTCCATATGAGTGAGGCATGAGAATATTTGTCTTTTTGTTCCTGACATTTCCATTCAGCATACAGTCCTCAAGTTCCTTCACCTAGTTGCATGTCTCATAACTTCATCCACTCAATAGTCTGTTGTGTGTGTACACCACAGTTCCCCCTTCCATTCTTCAGTCATTGTACCCTTAGGCCACCTCCATCCACTGCGAATTCATGAACACTGCCGCCATAAACATGAGGGTGCGAATGTCCATTCGTGTCCCCACACAACAGGGTTTCAGGATCATATGGCAACCCCACCCCTACCCTCCTGTGGAACCACCACACTGCCCTCCAAGGGGTAATACCTCTCAGCTTCTCTACCAACAGTGAATATGTACATCTCTTTCTCCATTTTTTCTCCAGCACTTGTTTCTCTCTACTCACTTTTGAACAGTTTTATTCACACACCATGCAATCCAACTAAGTAAATAGCCACGCCTTTGCCACCATAATCTATATGAAGACGTTTCCTTTTTTCCCACAAAGAATGCATATCCCTCCCCCATATCCCCTGCTTGTTGACTTTTAGTTTTGCCATAATGGCTTTGTTACATTCAGTGGAAACATATTACAATGTTAGGCAGTGATGATTTTGACTTCTGTCTTGAGAAAAACTTCAGACCTTGGAAACATGAAGCCTACTCCCTCTCCAAACTGCACACCTTGGAAAGCATTTATACATCCCTGTCTTTAACTCTTCACTTTAACATTGTTGCTGAGATAACAGCATCTTTTTCCTAGTTCCATGTGTACAATACATACACACACACATATATACATATATATATAATTCCTAACATCAGATTTTGCACAAATATTCCATCTATTATCAATATATACTCCTTTGAGTTGTTATAGAAATTTGGTGCTACATACCAAAATCAAGTGTTAGGAAATTTCATGGTCTTGTCTACAATGCCTTTTATTTTGGAGTTGGACTATTGTTAAATTATACTTAACCAGACTACAGTTTATACTCAGTGCTTCTTAAGGCTTCATGAAGTAATTTTAAAAATTGCAGATCTACTGTGTTTCTATGTGCTCAAAGCTCTTCACTAGCCTAGGGGCACTTAGGATAAAGGCAATCCTTATAAGACCTACCAGACCCCAGTGGCACCACCCCAGCCCTCTCCTGCCCCACTCTCCCTGCCTTTCCAGCCTCCTGCCACACTGGGCTTCTTTCTTCATTTCCAACACCCCAGGATCCCTCTGTATCTAGGTTTTCCCACCTGCAGCTGATGTGACTGGACCCAGATGTACATAGGTCCCTGACATTGGCAGAGCGGCCAACAGTGCCTGGCACAAAGCAGTCTTTTGTGAAGCATTTGCAGCACGAATGAGTGAAAACCCTCTCTCCCTTTGTCTCTTCCACTGCTTCCCTGGTGCTGGGTGTATTTGTGTTTCTTAAGGGACTGGTGTGGGTTTGTATGTGTATATGGAGGGGTACAGGGTAGGGTGGAATCTGAAATCCTCAAAGGGACTTCAGTAAGTGAAAGCAAGACACAAGTTCCTATCTGCCCCCTGCTCCTCTTTAACCCTCCTTCTCTTGTTATCTCACCTTTAGGTGGAAGGGGGCATCGGTGAACTGGAATGGCTCAGATCCCATCCTGTGACCCTGAGATGTGGGTCAGCCCCATGTATCCACTGCTCATCTTTGGGGGTGACAACTGAATCCCACACCTCAGGGACAAGTCTCTGAGAAGCATGTCATCCCCACCTGGGCCAGCATGGCTTTCTCTTCTGTGAAGGGCCCCACCAAGACTCTGATAAGAAGCCTGGGGTGCTGCTATATGATGGCCCCTACCAGGGGGCAAGACTGCCAAAGGACTGGAAGGAGGTGGCCAGATCTTTGCTGCCTTTTGACACATCCTTCTCTTGCTCTCTTTTGGGCCATCCTCTCTCCCAGGCCTGTGATGGGGGACCCTGGGCACTCATTATTTCTGGTAGTTGGTTTTCTATAAAGCAGGAGTCAAATGTTTGCTGAGACTCACTTGTTCTTTTCCCGCACAGGGAACATGAGGTCTGTTAATGGGTGTATATGTTCTAGAGCCCCAAGGAGCTGTGGCTAAGAGGCCACCAGACACAGCTCTCTGCAGGCAAGCTATGCCCTTTTGTCCTATCAAGTTCCATCCTGCCTTCTACTTGATCAGCTCTAGGTATGAGTCACTGGGCTACATAAACTCATGTCCAGGAGCAGCTCTGGCCCCCAGGGAGCCCATCTCAGGGCAGACCTAGATTCCTTGTGAGGCCACATGAGGATTGTCAGCTGAACCTGGCCAAAGGTATGCAGGGAAAAAGAGCCTTCTAGAAAGGGACCCCTTCATCAGAGGGTGATAATAGGGGAAGGAGCAGTGGGGCTGCGTGTGGTTCCCACGTGTGGCTACAGTGGGACACATGGCAAAATAAGTGACTGAAAATATAAGTGGGCAGAGTCTTTGGAGAACTTCATATTCTAGAGCGAGAATATGGTAGGTGGGATGGGATCAACACCATAATCCATTGTGAATGGGAATTGTACCATCTCTACCCCGTTCATTCCACTACTTTAATCCTAAAGATTTAAAAAAAAAAAAAAGAGAGAGAAAGAAGATGTAGAAATGCAGTGGTAGGCTGGTAAAGAAGAAGTGGAGGGAAAGTTGTGTCAAAAGCCTTGGTTAGGCCAGCATGTACACCCGAGGGCAGGCCAGGACTCTTGCCCATCATTTGCTTATCTAGGGCTGTGACCAGTCCCCACTGCTTCTCCCCTCACACTTCTGACATGAGCTACCAAACTGTGCATGTGTGGCAATAACATGCAGCCCTGCTGCCTGCTGTCATGCTTAGCACTGGCAAATCCACTGTGGTGGTGACTTCCCTTTGTGGAAAAGGAGATGTGGGTATGGATAGGCAGAAGACTTTGCAGGTACTAAAATGAAAATGCATAAAAAGTAATGATAAATCTATGGTTTTGGACAGCAATATACAAAGATATAACTTGCAACAAGTACAAGAAATGGTGAGGGGATGGAGGGGTATAGGAACAATGTATGCGTATACTATTGAAGTCAAGCTGGTATAAAATCAGATATGATATATATTTAGGTATTAAATTTTAATCCCACAGAAACCACAAGGAAAATAAATGAAAAATATATCCAGATAGAAATAGAATGGGCTCAATATGCTATAATACAAAAAGTCAAATAAATATAAAGTAGGCAGTAACAGAAGAATTGAGGGACAAAAATGGCAGAGGACTTACAAAGACCAAATAGCAAAGTGGCAGAAGAAAGTCCTGTGTTAGCTATAGTAACTTTAAATATAAATGGATTAAATCTCCAGTCAAAAGGCAGAGACTGGGAGAATGGATTAAAAGAAAAAGCATGACCCAACCATATGTTGTCTACAAGAGACTCATCTTAAATTTAAAGACATATGTAGGTTGAGAGCAAAAGAATGAAAAAATATATACCATACAAGTAATAACCACAAGAGAATTGAGATAGCGGCACTAATATCAGCTAACATAGACTTGAAGTAAAAAACTATTACCAGGGACAAAAGGCCGACATTACAGGGTTCTTTCAGCAAATAAAGAACCAGTAGAGATTGACTCAGTAATAAAAACATATACCAACAAAGAAAAGCCCAGGTCTTGATAATTTCACACAGGTATTTTACCAAATATTCTAAGAAGAATTAACACCAATCCAGCTCAAGTATGCCCAAAAAATTGAAGAGGAGGGAACACTCATTTCATTTTATGAGGCTGTGCCAATTTGAAGCTGTAAGGTACTCAAGAAAATCCACGTCATTTTTTCCTGATCCAGTCTTGTGGAAGCAGTCATGTTTCTTTTAATTTTGAGTCAATATTGTGGTGAAAAAATTGATCGAATTGTTTCCATGGAGATATGACACACTGAGTTGTGGGTGTGGCATTTTGATTGGATTACTTCCATGGAAATGTGACACACACAATTTTGGGTGTGACCTTTTGATTAGATGGTGATGTGACTCCACCCATTCAGGGTGGGTCTTGATTAGTTTAGTAGAGTCTTTTAAAAGGCGAAGCATTTTGGAAAGAGTTCAGGGCTAATATGAGACTCAGACCTTTGGAGATGCAAAAAGAAAACATCCCCAGAGAAGCTGTTTGAAACTAGAATCCAAAGGACCAGCAGATGCCAGCCATGTGTCTTCCCAGTTGAGAGAGGTTTTCTGGACCCATCGGCCTTTCTTGAGTCATAGTATCTTTCTCAGCATGCCTTAGTGTGAACATTTTTATGGTCTTAGAACTTTAAACTTGTAACTTAATAAATTCCCTGTATAAAAATCAACCCATTCTGGTATATTGCATTCTGGCATCTTTAGTAAACCAAAACAGAGGCCAACATCACCTTCATACCAAAGCCCAGGTAAAGATAGTGCAAGAAAAGAAAACTACAGACCAATATCTCTTATGAATATGGATGTAAAAATACTCAACAAAATACTAGCAAAAACAAACAAAAAACAATGCACATTAAAAGAATTATGCACCATACTCAAATGGGATTTATTCCACGTATGCAAGGGTGGTTTAACATAAGAAAAAATCAATGAATATACTATACCATATTACAGAATGAAGGAAAAACACACATACATATGGGTGAATCATCTCCAGTGACGCAGAAAGGCATTTGACAAAATCCAGCACTTCTTCTTGATAAAAACACTTAGAAAACTAAGAGTAGAGGAGAACTTTTCCAACATGAGAAAGGGTTATACGAAAAGCCCACAGCTAACATTCTACTTAATAGTGAAAGACTAAAAGCTTTCCCTCTAAGTTCAGGAACAAGACAAGGATGTCCACTGTCACCACTGCTCTTCAACATTGTGCTGGCAATTCTTTCAGAGCAATTAGGCAAGAAAATGAATTAAAAGGCATCCAGATGGGAAAAGAAGCAGTGAAACTTTCTCTGTTTGTAGAGGACATGGTCCTATATACAGAAAACCCTGAAAAATCCACAGCAAAGCTCCTAGAGTTATTAAATGAATTCAGCAAAATGGCAGCACACAAGTTCAACACCCCCAAATCAGTAGTGTTTATACACACTAGTAATGAACACTCTTAAGAAGAAATTGAGAAAAAAATTCCATTTAGGATAACAACTAAGAGAATCAAATATATAAGAATAAATCTATCTAAGCCTGTAAAGGACTTGTGCACAGAAAATGATCAAACATTGCTACAAGAAATCAAAGAAGACCCTAATAAACATCCTATGTTCATGGATTGGAAGACTAACTATTGTTAAGATGCCAATTCTACCCAAAGTGATTTATAGATTCAATACAATCACAATAAAAATTCCAACAGTCTTCTTTGCAGAAATGGAAAATCCAATCATCAAATTTATATGGAAGGGCAAGGGGCTCCAAAGAGCAAAAGCCATTTTGAAAAAAGAAGAATGAAGTTTGGAGGGTTCACACTTCCTGATCTTAAAACTTATTACAAAGTCCCAGTAATCAAAACAGCATGATACTGGCAGAAAGATACATATACAGAACAATGGAATTGAATTGAGAGTGCAGAAATCAACCCTCACATTTATGGCTAAGTGATTTTTGTCAAGGGGGAAAGAACATTCATTTGGGAAAGAATAGTCTCTTCACCAAATGGTGCTGGGAAAACTGGATCTCCATTTGCAAAACAATGGAGTTGGACCCATACCTTCCACCATATACAAAAATCAACTAAAAAATGGATCAAAGACCTACCTAAATATAAGTTCCAAAATTATCTATCAAACTTCTACAAGAAAATGTAGGGAAACATCTTTGAAACCTTGTGTTAGGCAATCATTTCTTAGACTCTATGCCCATAGCATAAGAAATAAAACAAAAAACAGATAAATGGTAACTATCAAAATTTAAAACTTTTGTGCATCATAGGACTTTATCTGAAAGTAAAATGACAACTACACAGTGGGAGAAAATATTTGGAAAGCACATGTCTGATAAGGGTGTAATATCCAGAATATATAAAGAAATCCTTTAATTCAATAACAACAACAAAAAAAACTCAATTGAAAAATGGACAAAAGACTTGAATAGTCATTTCTTCAAAGAAGATATACAAATGACCAAAAAGCACATGAAAAAAAAGCTCAATGTCATTAGCCATTAGGGTAATGCAAATCAAAACCACAATGAGATACCATTTCACACCTACCAAAATGGCTACTATTAAAACAAAAAACAAAAACAAACACTAGAAAAGATGAAGAGAAATAGGGACACTCATTAATTGCCAGTAGGATTGCAAAATTGTTCAGCCACTCTGGAAGACAGTTTGGCAGTTCCTCACAAAGATAAGTATAGAATTACCACATGACACAGCACCTCCACTTCTAGGTAATTACCCAAAAGAATTGAGAGCAGGGACTCAAACAGATATTTTCACACCAATGTTCACAGCACTGTTATTCATAATTGCCAAAAGATGGACACAACCCAAGTGTCCATCAACAGATGAATGGATAAACAAAATGTGGTATATTCACACAATGGATTATTATTCAGCTGCCTTAAGTTCTGATACATGTGACAACACAGTTGAAACTTGACAGCACCACGTTGAGTGAAATAAGCCAGAAACAAAAGGACAACTACTGTAGGATTTCACTGATATAAAATAGTTAGAATAAACAAACTCATAGAGTCAGAATCTAGAATATAGGTTACCAAATGGGATAGAATTGGGGAATAGGGAGTTAAGGCTTAAAACACACAGAGTTCTTATTTGGGACAATGGAAAAGTTTTGGTAATGGATGGTGGTGATGGTAGCATAACAAATTGAACATAATTACTAGTGCTGAATTATGTATTTGAATGTGGCTAAAAGCGGAAATGTTAGGTTGCCTATATGTTCCTAGAACAAACATTTAGAAGCAAATCTATAGAACTGCACAATACAAAGAGTGAACCCTAAGTTAGACCATGGACTATACTTAATAGTGTAATTATGAAAATATGCTTTCATCAAATGTAACAAATGTACCACACCAATGTAAGATATTAATATTCAGGTCCTATATGGGAACCCAGTATTTTATGCATGATTTTTCAGCAATATGACTTCTCTAATAAAATAAAATAGAAAACAATGTAGATCAGCACCCGTATTCCCAACAGCTAAAAAGTGGAAACAACCCAAGTGCCCGTCAGTTGATGAAGATAAACAAAATGTGGTATATGCACACAAAGGAATAATATCCAGCCATAAAAATGAATGAAGTTCTCATATATGTTACAACAGAAATTAACCTCAAAAACATTATGTTAAGTGAAAGAAGTCAGACACAAAATAAAAAATAATGATTCTACTACATGAAATATCCAGTACAAGTAAATCCATAGAAATAGAAAGCAGATTAATGGTTCCAGAGGCTGAGGAGAGGGGGAATGGGGAGTGAACGCTAATGGGTAGTGGGTTTTCATTTGGGGTGATGAAGATGTTTTGGAACTGGATAGAGTTTGTGGTCATATGATATTGTAAATGTACTAAATGTCACTATTTTAGTCTGGTAATGCTGC
Organism: Tamandua tetradactyla; assembly: GCF_023851605.1. Lineage (NCBI taxonomy): Eukaryota > Metazoa > Chordata > Mammalia > Pilosa > Myrmecophagidae > Tamandua > Tamandua tetradactyla. The sequence goes on along the minus strand of NC_135327.1, from coordinate 91,891,710 downwards.
TGGAAATGCAATATACCATAAATGGGTTGTCTTTTATTCAGGGAATTTATTAAGTTACAAGTTTACAGTTCTAAGGCCATAAAAACATCCAAACTAAGGCATCCAGAGAAAGATATTTTGATTCAAGAAATGGGTGATGATGTTCGGTGTTTCTCTGTCAGCTGGGAAGGCACATGGTGACATCTTTCTCTCTCAGCTTCTCATTTCAAACAGCTTCCCCAGGGACATTTTCTTTCTGCATCTCCAATTTCTCTGTCTGTGTCAGGGCTGAGCTTTCTCCAAATGGCTCCCTCTTAAAAACTCCAGTAAGCTGATTAAGACTCACTTTGAATGGGTGGAGATACAACTCCATTGAAACCACCTAATCAAAAGGTCCTATCCAAAAGTAAATCTGCCTCTACAAGATTGGATGGGAATAAAGAACATGGCTTTTCTGGGATACATACCAGCCTCAAACCAGCACTTCCACCCTCTGGATCCCCAAAAGACATATTTTTTCTATATACAGAATATGTTCATTCTATCACAATACCACAAAAGCTTTAAACCATTTCAGTAACAAAGTTAAAAACAAAAACCAGTACAAAATCTTATCAAAGTCAGTTATAGGCATGGTCTGGTCTAAGGCAAAATTCTCCTCTGGCTCTGGACCTGTAAAATTCAGAACAAGCTTTCTACTGCTAATACACGAAGGAGGAACAGTCATAGGATAGAAGATCCCATTGCCATAGGGGGAACTTGAAAGGAAAGTAGGGGTCATTGTACCCAAAATGTTCTGAAAACCTGCAGGGCAGACTCCATAAGATTTCAAATTCTGAGAATCATTCATCTTCAAGGCTTTAGAAAGTGGCAGTCTCACCATTTCCAAGGGCCTATGCAGTGACCTTGTTCCCCCAAAACAGTGGAGTGAAGGTTGCAACTTTGGGGAACTTTGGGGAAACTGCCTTTTTTTTTTTTTTTTTTTTTGGCTCCATCCTCTCGAAGTGTAGGGGCAGCACCCAGGCTTTCTGCCATCTCCAGGGCACACACTCAACCCCACCATGTGGTGACAGCCAGGCTCTCTCCAATTCCCAAGGAATACAGGGACCTTCCACCTCAGTGAAATTTCTAGGTATCCAGAGTGATATGGTGCGTGCCAAGATATCCCTTCTAAGATGAAGGATAAACTGTTGCATCTGGCCCCTTCCATAACCAAAATAGAGGCACAATGCCTATTTAGCCTCTTTAGATTTTGGACAACATATTTCTCATTTGATGTGCTACTCTGGCCAGTTACGAAGTGACCAGAAAAGCTGTTAGTTTTGAGTGGGAACTGGAACAAGAGGCTCTGTGACAGGTCCAGACTGCTGAGCTGGCTTCTCTGCCACTTGGTCATATGATCCAGCAGATTTAATGGTGCTGGAAGTGTCAGTGGCAAATAAAGATGCTGTCTTGAGCCTTTGGCAGGTCCCTGTGGGAGAATCACAATGCAGGCCCTTAGGATTTTTGAGTAAAGCCTTACCATCCACTGCAGATAAATAACTCTCCTTTCAAGAAGCAGCATTTGGCCTGCTACTGAGCCTTAGTAGAGACTGAACGCTTAACCACGGGCCACCAAGTCACATGAGACCTGAGTTACCTATTGTGGCCTGCGTGTTGTCTGACCCACCAACCCATAAAGTTGGGTGTGTACAGCAACACTCCAACATAAAAAGGAAATGATATATAAGAGATAGGACTTGATCAGGTAAAGGCACAAGTAAGTTACATGAAGAAGTGGCCCAAATTCCTATGGTCCCTCTTCTCTCATATTACCTTTTCTTTACCAGCCCAGAGCTATGGCCTCTTTGGGAGGTGCTTACAGACGGATGACTAAGGAAGATAGAACTTGGGACTGGTCTACATATACTTCCACATAATATGCAGGTACCACCCAGAAGTGAACAGCTGCAGCACTACAGCCCCCTTTCTGGGATTTCCCTGAAGGCCAGTGGTGAGGGGAAATCCTCCCACTGGGTGGAACTTCTAGCGTTGCACTTGGTTGTTCATTCTGCTTGGAAGGATAGCTGGCCAGAGATGCATTTGTATACTGAGTCATGGGCAGTTGCTAATGGTTTGTTTGGATGGTCAGGGACTTGGAAGGAGCTTGATTTGAAAGTTGATGACAAAGAGGTCTGGGGAAGAGGTGTGTGAATAGACCTTTCTGAGTGGGCAAAAAAATATGAAGATATTTTGTGTCCCATGTGAATGATCACCAGAGGGTGACTTCAGTAGAGGAAGGTTTTAATAATCAAGTGGATAAGATGACCCGTTCTGTGGATGCAAGCCATCCTCTTTTCTCAGCCACTCCTGCCATTGCCCAGTGGACTCATAAACAAAATAGGCATGGTGGTAGGGATGGAAGTTATGCTGATAGAACAATAGAATGTTCTCTTGAAGACTCAATTATGATGCCAACTGGGTGACAGTACCTTGCAGAGCTGAGGCAGTGTTCTCCCGGAGGCTCTGTATGCTCTAAATCAGCATCCACTCTATGATATTGTTTCTCACATAGCCAGGATTCATGGGTCCAAGAATCAAGGGGTGGAAATGGGAGTGGCACCACTCAATATCACCTTGAGTGATCCAGTAGAAAAATTTTTGCTTCCTTTCCCTGAAACCTAAAGTTTTGTTAGTCTGCAGGTCTTATTTCCAAAAGGAGGAGTGTTCCTACCAAGAAAGGGATACTTTCTTGGCCTTTGAACTGTAAACTAGCAACTTATCAAATTCTCCCTTTTAAAAGCCATTCCATTTGTGGTATATTGCATTCTGGCAGCTAGCAAATTAGAACACTGACTATCAAGGGGAAATAGGACTGCAACTACACAATGCAAGCAAAGAAGTTTTCCTGGAATACAGGAGATTCCCTAGAGTGTCTGTTAATACTATCATGCCCTGTGATTAAAGTCAATGGAAAAGGGCAACAATCCAGGCAGGACTACCAATGGCCCAGAAACTTCAGATATGAAGGTCTGGGTCATACCACCAGGAAAAGAACCATGACCAGCTGAAGTGCTTGCTGAGGAAAAAGGGAGTGTGGAAGAATGTAGTGATAAATATAAACTACAACCATGTGACCAGTTATAGAAACGAAGACTGTGATGCATGACTATTTCCTCCTTGTTTTGTTGTAAGCATGTTTGTATTTGTACATAAAGCAAAGATCTTGTTTTCTTCTTATCATGTAACATAAGTTGTATTGTTCATATTATAGTATTTAAGTCATAAGATATGAAGTTTAACAGTGAATGCTACTTAAGGACTTGTACCCTATTCTGGAGAGATTTAGTGCATTCTAGTTGTATGCAGGTCAGTTGAGTACTGTTAGGCTGAACATATGTCTGTTATTGTGTTCTATGTAGAGATTAAGAATGGTTTAGGGTGATGTGCATAACTGCCAAGCTGACAAGAGGTGGATGGACTGTGATGGTTAGGTTCTGGTGTCCTCTTGACCAGGTGATTGTGCCCAGTTGTCTGGTCATGCAAGCACTGGCCTGACCATTACTGCAAGGATATTTTGTGGCTGGTTGATAAATCAGAAAGCTGGTTCATTAAATCATCAGTCAGTTGATTGCATCTGTGACTGATTATATTTATAATCAACTAAGTGGGTATCTTCCACAAAGAAGAGAATCAAATTAGTAGGATTTAATCCAATTAGTTGAAGAATTTTAAGGGAAGAATTTTAAGGGAGAAAATTTCACTGTTTTTTCAGCCAGCCAGCCTCTCCTGTGAAGTTCATCAAGACCCTTCATCAGAATTGCCAGCCTTGTAGCCTGTCCTATGGATTTTGGACTCATGTATCCCCACAGTTATATGAGACACTTTTATAACTCTCATATTTACAGATCTCTCTTGCTGGTTCTATTTCTGTAGAGAATCTTGACTAATACAGTCACTAAATTGTTCACTTAATAAATAAATAAACAAACAAATAAATGGGGAAAAGGAAAAACCCTAGCTCAGGGCAGCCCTTCAGCAGCTCCATAACTTAGCCTTTCTGGTCGCCAGCCTCCGTGGTCCTTCCTTGTCCAGGATGCAAGTAGCTTGAAGACTGTATTCTGTCTGCCAGGCTGGCTAAGAGATCTCTTCTTTGTAGGTGCCAGGCATATGGTGGGGGGTGAAGGATTGGTACAGAGTCACAATAACTAAAGACCCTGCCTTGTGCTCTTTCAGTCTGGGCAAGCTCAGAGGCCTGCCTGTTGGGCTTTGGGGAGATGCAGGGAGGAGCCGGCCAGGCTGGGAGGGAAGGGCGAGGGCAGTGAATGCTTTGTCCATGCTGTGTTGAGGCCCCAGCGGAGTTTGCTATGTAAACTCCAGTGGCCATTCACAGCAGGCTTCCAGCAGAAATGCTTCCTATATATCCCTGAAATGTTTATCCATTTGTTTTCCTTGGCCAAGGATGGGCTGCTCCAGCTGAGCTCCTAGGAGGAGGAAGTCAGCTTCCCTGCAGCAACCTTGTTTATCAGCCTGGGAAGGAAAAGTGTGTCTTTTCAAAGAAAGTCACTTAACCTCCTGACCAGGGGTCCCATTGGCAGGGCTGAGGAAAACAAAATATTCCCATCATTGCTTGAGAAGTCCAGTTCCAACAAAGTACAAAAGCATGTTTCCAGAAGCCAAGATGTAACTATGCACGTGGTTTGAAGCCCGTGGCCTTGGGCTTTCTGGAATGGAAGTAAGCAAAGCCTGGTATCATTTATTCACAAACTCGGAAACTAGACTGAATCTATGGTACCAGCCTCCAAGCTTGCAAGAATACCAGCCCATCCTGTATCATACACTGGGCAGTATCCATTTGGCGTCCATAGTTTCCAAGGGAAACCATGGTTTCAGAGGGTCTAAAGCTCCCTAAAAATATTCAAATTTTTGTTTATATTTACATAAGTATAATTTCTTGGGGAGAGGGTCAAGAGTCTTCTTCATGATCTTAAACTTGGTATAATACCCTCACCTCTTCCCAGAAAGGTTGAGGATGATGTCCTAGAGTTAAGTGCCTTCTCAAGGGCTGGGCCTTGGCTTGGGTGCCCATCTCAGCCCCATATCTAAACTCAGTAAGGTGCCAGCTGAAAGCAGCTTGATCCTTCTTATTACTTTCCAAAGAATTCTCTTTCTTGATTTAGTGTCTGGTCTCTGCATAAAAGAGCAGACAGATTCCATTGTTCTTCTGGACCACTTGAATAGTAAAAGAATAGTAAAAGACTACTCCAATAGCCCTCATCCAATTTAAAGCTTCTCCCTCTCCCTACCATGGCCAAACTTGGGAGACGGAGTTGTGGTCAACTGTATTCCACTTTCCCCTCTTGGCCCCAGAGCCCTTCCAGGACCCTTAAGCTGCTTCTAGCTTCTCCAGGGAAGAGATGTGGGCAGGAAAAGCCTCCCTTGCCCTGTACATTTGTAATTGGGCATTGTATACACACTTTGCAGGGTTCACTTAGCAAAAGATGGTTCTTTCTCTTAAGGGGAGACCTCCCATCCCTAGGGCTCTCTCTTGAGTCAGGCCATCCGTCTTCTAACTGCTGCTTATGGTGGCCCCTCAGCCCTGTCCCCCTCCCCCAGCTTCTGTTGTCTACTCTTCTGCTAGAGTCAAACTCCCTTCCAAGCCCTCACCATCGGTCCCTTTTAAGACCTGCATCTTCTTTCTGTAGGATTTACATTGAAACCATTCAAAGCACCAATAATTCTTTGCCCCCCACTTTATGAAGGTATAGACCTTTCCCAGCTCCACCCTATGTCTCTGCTCAGCCACGCTTTGGGGACAGCAACTTTGCAGCTTCTCACCTTTGCACTTCCCCAAGAGGGAGGCAGGTACCTTTCCTGAAAGCTATTCAGGAACACATGCCAAATTTTCATATGGTTTTCTTGAACCTTCCTCCCTTGGCGTTAGGAGAAGAGACACATCCCCTTCTCTCCCCAGATGTCTTTGTTTACCAAGGCTTCTATGTATACCCCAGAGTGGGTTGGTTTAAACAACAGGAATTTATTGTCTCATGGATTTGGAGGGTATAAGTCCAGCATCGAGGTAGTTGCAGGGCTTGCTATTTCCTGGAGTCTGTAGATTCCAGCAATCCTCCCTCACTTAGTGAGCCCTCTCTCCTTGAATCCTCTCCTCTGGTTTCTGCTGACTTCTGGCTTCTGCTTGGATGTCCAGTTTCCTCTCTTTCTAAGGACTGCAGTCATATGCATTAAGGCCCACTCTGATTCAATTTGGCCTGATTTAAGTAGTATCTTCAAAGACCCTATTCACAAATGAGTCCACACCTTAATAATAACATCTTCGAAGATCCTATAAACAAGTGGGTTCATTCCCACAGGACTGGAGCTTAGGACTTGAACATGTCTTTTCTGGGGTATAAGATTCAAGCTCCACCACCATGGTTGGGGGAGGAGGGTCGCAGCACACTGACGCCTTTCTCCAAGAAGTGTTAACTGGCTACTAGCCTCTTCCACCTCCAGTCCCATGTTTTGTTTACCTTCTCTTATAAGCTGGAGGACAGTCAGGGGCCAACATTGACAGAACCTTTTGCCACACTCTGCAAGTTTTGCAGAGGGCGCAGATAAGAATAGCAGTTTTTAGTAAACCTGCAAGAATTCCTTGGGAGCCAGACCTGGGCTGAGCCTTGGAGGGAAACTTGGGGGATACCTTAAGGCAGGGGTGCACCCAGCCTCCACTTGACTGCTCCCCAGGGTCTCCTTGTCTGAGGGAGAACAGCGGCAAGGCCTAGCTCATCCAAGGACTTTAGCCGCAGCCACGGGAGAGGAGTGGCAGTAACCGCAAGCCTCCCATGAGAGCTGGGGGTGGTTTAAGAGGCAAGTCTTAGGGCCCCACAGGTGCTGTCTGATGGCTCGGCTCCACTAAGAAAGTGATGGCAATAGTAGGGCTTTTCTGACCCAGTCTAGTCTCTGGAGGCTTGCTGCTCGAAGCATGGGTTTTAGACCAGCAACAATGGCATTATCTGGGAGCTTGTTAGAAATGCATTGTTAGAAATGCAGACTCTGAGGCTCCACCCCACATCTACTGACTTATAGACTTTGCACTTTAACAAGATCCTCAGGTAAATCAACTGAAGTTTGAGACGCTCTGCTCTGGAGCTCACAATTGTGTTGGGAGTAGGTGGCAGCCAGAATGCCAGGACTGTTTGCAGTTATTTCTCTTTACCCGCCAAAGTCCTTCCTATCTCCTAATTGTATGCAAACATCTAAGTAGTCCCATAATGAAGAGGTACTGAAGAGATTTCCTTCTGAGCCTGTGGTTTCCTTCCTGTGTGGCTTGAGCCCTTGACTTCTGCTCTCTGGGCTTCAGTTCCTCACCTGTAAAGTTACAAGCTCTTAGAATTGAAGGTTAAGTGAAGCTTGGCCCACAGGGCTGCAAACATCATAAGGACACAGTATGTGTTTGCTATTAATAGTTCTTTTGGGGCTAGGAGAGGAGGAGGTAGTATCTAACCTGGGTTTTGAAGGACAGGCAGGGTTTTGATACATGAAGAATTAGACGGAAAGGGAGAATGATAGCAAAGAGAGTGTCTTGAAGTTCATGATGTCTGTGGTTCTCAACTGGAGAGCCCAGAGTGTGGGCACTGGGAGAGGAGGCGGAGAGCTAGGAAGACCTCAGCAATGGGCTGTGGGGCTGGGACATTTTCTCTGGAAGGCAGGAAAACTCAAGCTGTGCTTCAGACTTCTCTCTGGCAGGGATGTGATGTGCAGGGCAGAGGCAGGAAGGGAGTTCAGGGGTTAATGCAGTGCTCCCAGGGACTGTCATTTGGGAAGAAGGCAGCGGGGATGGGGGTGAAAGGGCATGGAAGGGACGGGCAGCTGACCACCTGTGTTCTTGGAGGCTTGGATGATTGACACATGGACTCAGAGCTCTTAGAGGATCCTAAAAATCGCAGGTGGCAATCAGGATGCTAAGTCAATTTGCACTTATTTCTCTCTACCCACCTAAGTTCTTCCCTCTCCCTAGGCATACCCTTATTCTCATGGAACTTCGGGAACTGTAATTATCAGGCAAAAATGCCAGGTATTTGCAATAGTGGAGATTCAAAGTCCAGGACTAGGGGGTGGGTGAATGGACAGGCAGACTGCCCATAGGTAAGGGCAGAACACTGCCAGTTCCTGCATGTTCCGCAAGACAGGAGTCAGTACCCCCACTGGTCAGCAGCTCAGATGTGACAGAAGCCAGCGGCTTGAACTTTCTGCTCTTCTCTCATGCCCACCTCTCAAATTGTGACTCTTCATCCCAGTTTCCTGCCCACATACTCACAAAAGACCATCCTAAGTCCAGTGTCCCCGAGTCTTCTAATTTGCTAGCTGCTGGAATGCACTATTACCGAAACGGAATGGCTTTTAAAAGGGAGAATTTAATGAGTTGCTAGTTTACAGTTCTAAGGCCAAGAAAATGTCCCAATTAAAGCAAGTCTATAGAAATGTCCAATTTAAGGCATCAGGGAAAGATACCTTAGTTCAAGAAGGCCAATGAAGTTCAGGGTCTCTCTCTCAAGTGAGAAGGCACATGGTAGACACAGTCAGGGCTTCTCTCTTGGCTGGAGGGCACATGGTGAATACAGGTCATCTGCTAACTTTCTCTCCTGGCTTCCTATTTCATGAAGCTCCCCAGGAGGCGTCTTCCTTCTTCATGTCCAAAGGTCACTGACTGGTGGGCTCTCTGCTTCGTGGTGCTGCAACATTCTCTCCTCTCTCTGAATCTCTCATTCTCCAAAATATTTCCTCTTTTATAAGACTCCGATAAACCAATCAAGATCCACCCAAATGGGTGGAGACATGTCATCCCCTTATCCAGTTTAACAACCATTCTGGACTAAATCACATCAACCAGGGAGATGATCTCATTACAATTTCAAATATACAGTATTGAATAAGGATTACTCTACCTTTAAGAAATGGGATTTATATCAAAACATGGTTTTTCTTAGGGGGCATACTTCCTTTCAAACCAGCACACCAAGGAAGTCAATGAAGGTTTTCTCTCAGTAGATGGGAAACTGAGGCCCACGAACCCTCTTGAGCATTACTCTTACATGGGGGCCTTTTGGAGTTCAGCCAATTGCACCATCTTTGGGCTGAAGGGACTAAGCCTGACATAGGGCAGGGGCCCAGGGGAAGGTTGTTGACTCCAGCCTGCCTCTCCTTCTGGCTCAGCCCTTCTGCTCCATTTCCAGTCTCCAGCCACCCCAGAGCACAGCAACTACCTCCCCAGCAAGCTCCTAGCAGCCTGATGCCTTCCCTAGTTGTCTATGATCCACCTGGACCCCTGCCCCCACCCATCTGTGAAATCCTACTGATCCTACCAGGCCCTGCTCCAGGACTCCTCCTCTGGAAGCCTTCCTGGATTACCAGCTGAATGTGCAAGCCCCACACTTTGAGGGCCCACCACCCTCAGTTCCACTACCTCAGCCACTTTCCTGGCCATTGGGTGTGTGTCACCTGGGCACAGGTTTCCTACTGTGCTACCGCACATGTCTTCTACTGGGCCTGGGGCTTCTCCTCCAGCCCTGCCCCTACCTCCCTGCCCACATGGCCTGTCTGTAGACACTTCACCACTGGGTGTGGGGTGGGAGAGCTGGACCTGTTGTCTCTGAACCGTTGGTTCCAGGTGTGTTTTTGAGATTAAACCTGGCGCCTTTCCTGTGGGCCTTGATAGGGGAGATCCTGGGTGCTTATCTGGCATTTTTTGTTTTAAAGGCACCGTCGATAGCTGTGAGGTTCAGCAAAGCCCCACCTCTGTGCGGAGCCCTGGATGATAAGCCCAGCACCCGCCCAGATCCCTGGGCCCTGACCTTGGTGCTCCTTGTTGGTTCCCCCAGGGCACTCAGGGGCCCGTGATCAGCACCATCCCTGGCCCTGGCCCCTCTGCCCTGCCCCTCCCACAGCTGGGCTGGTGAGAGGGTGCTGTGAGTAATTACATCAGCACGACAGTGTAAACAGAGGCTGGGCCCCTGTGTGGGAATCTTGGCCTAAGGAAAGAATGTTCTATTATTGATAGATCTCCTGTTACCCTATCTTCCAAACTCCTGGGCACAGATCCTTCCTGGATTTAATTGACATGTATAGCATAGTGGAGGGGACTCTGCATGGACTGGATAAGTCTAGGGGGCTTCTTGAAGGATTAAAAGCCAGACCCTGAAGGAGGGTAGGTTAGAAAGGGAGCCGAGGGGACTCTGGGGTGGGGCAAATCTGTGAGGGAGGACTGGCCTGGTGGGTCTGGAGGTGGCCAGGAGGTTAGGACATTAGGGTTGGATCCTATAGGGCTTTGACTGTTGGGCTAAGGGGCTTGAGCTTCTGCCTGTGAGCACTGGGGAGCCATAGCCAGTTTCAGAGCAGGGCAGTGGTGGATCCAGGCTGTTTTAGAAAGACCGAAGAGGGTAGATCACAGGGAAGATGTCAGACTTCTGAGTTAGTACCATGGAGAAGAGCAGCAAGTGGGAGACACCTGCATTTTAGTGCTGCAGCCTGGAAAGTGAGGTGCAGGATGGGGCATGCATCAGGCCTAGAGTCCAGGCCCCTGTCTCTCCCTGGCTTTCTGAAGGTGGATCTCAGCCTGGGGTAGCCCATTCACTTTCTGCTCCTGTGTCAGCACTGGCAGCTGCAGCCCTCCAGGGAACAGTCTTTGCAAAACATCCCTGTCTCATAATGGAGGCTTCCTCCACCCGCCTGCCTTGGCAAACCATGAAGGATGGGGCCTCAATGTGAGGAAGCCTGCCAGGCCTTTGTTCTGGCCCCAGCCACGGCAGGACCTGCTGCCCATTGTTTTCTGTGCTGTTGGTGGCCTTGAACCAGCTGGACCGGACTGACTGGCTTCCTTGGGCCCAAACACCTCCAAGTCCACTGTGCAGGACAGCCAGGCTGGCAGGATGGCTTCCAATCTCTCTCTCTGCCCATGGGGGCATCTGCATCTCCATCAGTGTCCTCACAGTCTGGGACTCCAGTTCTAGATATTTGGGATGGCAGTGGGCATTATGGAGACTGCTCATCCTCTGAGGACCAGGCATCTGTATCAGGTGGGATAGCAGACTGAGAACTCCCAGACCCGGCATGGGACACCTGCTTCCTCTGCCTGTACTGTCGTCAGGGGCCCGGACTCTCCAGGACCTGTAGGTCTGAAGACCCAAAGGTCTGTCTGTCTGTTGTTCTCTCCAGACTTTGGGGATCCTTGCTGCCCATGGTGTCCACTGTGGGAAAGGGCCTGGGAAGGGAGGTACAGTGGTTATACCCTTGCACCTGGAGCTGGACTGCCTGGGCTTAAAGCTTAGTGCTAATTTATCAGCTGTGGGAACTTCGTTGAGTCATAGAAAAAGAAAAAAGAAACACAAAATGGAAAAATAACTTGGCTGAGCCTCGGTTTCCCTATCTGTAAAATAATAATAATCCATATGTCATCAAGTTATGTGAGGATTAAATATGAAGTGCGTAGTTCAGGGCCTGACACTTAGTATGTGCTCAACAAATGCTGGCTCTTTTAGTGCACTCTGGGTGGGGAGTGGAGGGATGGGACAGGTCTACCTCACTGAGATTCAGGAAAGGTGAAGCATAGAAAAAGGTAAGGGAGCTGGGAGGTTGGACCTTATCCACGATGATTGGTTCCTGGAGATCAGTCCCTCACTGCATATCTTTCCAAACCCACACTCAAAGGACAAGTCCTTCTCCTTTCGTATGGCTCTCACCAAATCCCACAAGAGCTCCTGGGCTAGCAGGAGTCATGCCTTCTTCAGTTGTCCATATATGGCCATCCCTTCCCACTCTGGGCTTTGGTTTCTGTTTGTTAAACAAAGCAATTGGATAAGGTGACTCTAGGTGGCTGGGCCCACTCTTTCAGCAGTGACCACTCCCAGGGGCAGAAAGCTCCAAGATATGCAGGAAAATGAGTCTATGCAAACCGAGATCCTCGTCCAGGGGTTCAAGGCTAATGGATGGCAGACCTGGCCTCTAAGCCTAGACAAGTTCTTCACACTTGCTCCCCTCCCCTCTGAGTCCTCACTGGGACTCTGGAAGGCCACCAAGCAGGGAAGAGAAGAGGCCGGGCGTCCCATAACCCCTCCTCTCCTATCTTCCCTCATTTCCTCCCCAGTCTCCTGCCCAGGCCTGAGGCCTTGGGAGCTCTGGAAATATCTGCGAGTGTCCTGGTTTCTATACTTACAGCTATTGTGTGGGTTAGCCCAGCCTTTCCTTCAATTCAGATCTCTTCTCATGGGCAGCCCAAAGAGAATGATGGGTCAGAGCCCCGGCCTGGCCCTGCCCAGAAGGAAGCTTGCCCAGCCAAGGCAGGAGCCGGGATCCACCTGGAGTCTCCCATGAACTCCATCGTCGGTTGCCTCCAAGCTCTTGGCTGTTTTGGCAATCACAGAAAATGCCGTACGCTTTTTTCCTTCTTCCACCCATAATGCAGACACACCTTGGGTTTATTTGTCTAAGGATTTTTCCATTTCCTTTTCTGGAAAGTCATTGGGGTCCCACACTTCCTCTTTACTGCAAAGGAGGCTGGGAAGAGGGGCCGTGTCCCAGGTCACCCCAGGAAGGAGTGAGGATGTGTGTGACCAGCTGTGCTCTCCGTTACACCCTACCCCTGCTCCCGTCTTCTGGCTGAGATGACACTCAACGCCACCTGGGTTGGCCTTTAATAAGAACGTACTTATTCTGCAAGTTGTTACAGGTTGAATTGTGTCCCCCACATGTTCAAGTCCTAACTCCTGATCCCAAGAAGGTGAATATGGGATTAGTTCACATGAGTTCGAACTGGATTAAGGTGGCTCCTAATCCAACATGAGATACGTCTTTACAAGAAGAGGGAAATTCGGGCACAGACAGACAGACGTGGAGAATAAGGCCATGTGAAGTTAGAAGCAGAAGTCGGAGTAGAGCAGCTACGAGCCAAGGAATGCCAAGGATTGACAGCAAACGCTGGAAGCCAGAAGAGGCTGGAAAGGGTTCTCTCCTTTGGCAGCATGGCCCTGCCAACACTTTGATTTTGAACTTCTAGCCCTCAAAACCATGAGAAAAATACATTTCTATCATTGTAAGTCATCTGGAAGGTGGTACTTCTGTAGCCCTCTTTGCAGCCTGGGAAACTAAGACCCGAGTGACGGCCCCAGGGCTGGCCAGTGGCTTCCCCATGGCCTTGTAGCACGAGGTTGAGGAGCTCTCTCCTCTCCCATGTCTCGGCCCCTAATCATCTGAGCCCCTCATGCAGCCGCTTCCTCCCCCCAGCTCTAGTCTGCCCTGTTCTCTGACGGTCCCAGGGGGTGGGAGGACCCCGAGGGTAGAGTCTACATCCTCTCCACTGTGGCACCCACAACCCTGGTGCTCTCGAGGGCAGGGTCCTCAAGCCTCTTCCTCTTTCTCTGACCGTCTGTCTGTGACCCTTGGGAGGGGAATCAGAGGACCACTGTGACCCTGTATCAGGCTGTGGCGAGAAGACAGACTCAGCACCCGGGCTTGAGGTGAAGGAGGGCAGTGCACCATTCCACCTCCATCAGCCGGGTGGAGAGGAACCGTGGGGTTACTGCTTCTTGCCTGTGACTGTGAGGGACCCCCCCTCCCTGGCCAGGGTCAGACGCCTACCCCATCCCACCCCTTCTGCTTCAACCTTCCTCTGCCACACCATCTCTCTTCCTTTACATAAGCAAACCTGTTTTCCTCCTCCGGGAAGCCTTTCTTGATTACTGGGAATAGGTGGGGCTATCTTGCAGCCACATCCCCCTTACCCCTTCCTTTGGCTCAGGCCTGGGCCTTGGCTCTGCCCTCTCCACAAATACCCAGAGCTACTCATCGAATATCATAGCTCCACGGTTTCCCTCTGTTTTCAAAGGGCACTTAACTAGCAGGTATCTGAGCCAATAAGTGGTAGAAGGATGGCCACCTCTGGGCATTGGTCCTGTTGCTGACCCAGGAAAGCACCCCACTGAGATGCCTGGGCTTAGTTCTTCCCATAAATATACCTATTTTACCCCAAAAACACAGCCAGCTTTTCAAATCTCTGATGGTAAAATCTGATTAATTCTCTGGGCAGCCAGGCTCAGAGAAAGACTTTCTCTTCATGACAGGCAGCCATTTTTGTTATCCTAGAGGAAAAGCTTGTAAACACCTCTTTCCTCTCTTGCCATGTCTTCCAGGAAGCTCAGATGGAAACTGATGCTCAATTACAGTCTCTCTCTCTTTCCGGTAGCATGCGCTCCTTCCTCCCTTTCTGTGGCTTTAGTTGAACTAGCCAGTGATAAGAAGTTTTTCTTCTAATTCATCCTCTGGCTACTCAAACTGTGATCCTGGCATCACAGCATCAGCATCACCTGGGAGCTTGCTAGAAATGCAGATTCTTGGGCCCAGCCCAATCTTGTTGAGACAGAATCTGCATTTGAACAAGATCCTTCTGTTTTTCATGCTCACATTAAAGTCTGAGAAGTGCTGACAGGATGCTCAAATGCTTTTGAAACAGATATAAAGGGTGTGTAAAATAAGACATCTAATACCCCTCCCCTTTCTTACCTTGACTTTCCTACCCAAAGGAAAACACCCTGCCAAATCCTGACCCCGAACTGTCAAAACCAGCCCTTGCTTTGATTTTGCCCCTCAGTTTTGCTCTCTTAGGGTCAGATTACTGAGGGCTGTGGGTTGGGGGACTCCTCCTGGTTTGTCATCTGTGGGGATGAGGCAGGCAGTGGGTAGGTGCCCAGGGCAGAGGACCCACAAGGGGCTGGCTGGCTGTCTCTCGAGGACTCAGGTCACCCTCCTGGAGTGCTAGGCTCTGAGCAGTGGCTGCTTTGGTCACTTGCAGGGCCATGGGGGTGTCCCTGTACGATCAGGCCTAGGCCCAGTGCTGCCACCATGATGAGGCGGGGGCACAAAGGGTCTTATGAGAGCCGGGAGTGGCCCATGTGAGAAAGAGCTGCCCAGGGCTGTGGGTTCTTATGTCCATGCTTGCATCACTGGGTAAAGGGGACACACTTTGGTCAGCAACCCTGAAGGGCAATGCTGGGAAATGTGGCAGCATTATTGGGAAGTGACACAGAAGGAGGAGCTCTCTGACCATCACAGTTGTATCACAATGAGCTAGGCTGCCGGAGAAGACGAGGTCTCATTAGGCAGGACATCAGGGGTCCTCTGGCAGGGATGTTGTCAAGGGTATTCCTCAATCTAGAGATCTAATATTTTAGGCTGCCTTTGTGATCCCTTCAGATCCCCAGATTCTATGATTTGAAGTTCCGCCTCCTCCAGGAAGGCTCCTGTGACTTCTCCTGATCTTGCTGATCACTCCCTTCCACCTAGCTCATTGCCTGGCCCAGGGGCCCTTCCTAGACTTACATGTGTGAATCCGGGTTCCCCAACCAACCTGAGAATGCAGGGACTGTATCTCTTTCCCTGAGCACCTTTCTCAGGTTGGCCAGGGAGAGTGTGTATGTAAGGAGGGAGGGGGACCAAGACCTACTGCGGGAATGCAGCAAGTCCTTCCTCCTTTCACTGGGTACTCTGCTGTTTTTTTTTTAAGTTTGGGGATTGGGAGAGGGGTGGTCTAGGTTTAGGTTGATTCACTGTATGTGACACTGGGAAATACTTCAGCCCTTGGCTTCGGTCTACCTCTCTGCAACGTTCTAATGGCCTGGGAGTTCAGAGGAGCTCAACCGTGGTGGTGGAAGGGCCCCAGGCCCCTGGAGGGGTGGCAAGGAGCCGTATGCGTTGACTTCCAAGGACCGAAAGGCACACCTCCAGGGCAATATCACAGAGCAGGAGGTGTGTGTGTTGGGGTGAGGCTGCTGGAGCTGGGGGCAGGGGCCCAGGGCCGGGGGCCATGTCATCATTTTCTCATTAGGCGAGACAGCGATCTGCCTGTGAGAGATGATCTTGTTGGCCCCATGGGCTCCAGGAATGTTGGCTTCACATGAATAGAATCCCTAGACCGGACCACGAGGGAGGGAGGGGGCTTGGGGTGGATCAGGACAAGGGCGGGCACCCCTAGCAGCCCCTGCCCACAGCATCACGAGGTCCCAGGAGGTGAACGAGGGTGGCCTTGTAGGTGGCCCTGCCTTATCCTCGCTCTGTGGGGGAGCCTGGGCACATCGCTCCTGACACTGGCTGGTGGACTGATGGCTCATTCAGTTTGGTGCTGAAAACTTCCCCAGGCATCCCTGCACGCTGAGCCGGCTCCCATCCACCTGTCAGCAGAGAGCTGAGTCAGGCCCTGTCCCCCTCCCCACCCAGGGCAGCAGGAACCTTATGGAGAGGAAGAGACTCGGACACATAGAGCGAAGGAACCTATTCCCAGGAGAAGGGCAATGAAGAAAGACAGTTACAAAAAAAGAATGCTCACTGCTGTTTTTCTCTTCCCTACGGCTCCTCCTCTTCATCATTTCCATTCAACTCAGCGATAAGGGGATGAAATGAGGGAGTTTGCTGGGTCCTGAGCAGACAGGTGGCAACACTGTGATTGCTCAGGCACCCGAGAGACAGTGCAGAGATTTGGTGGCTTGGTGGTTCCAAGTGGCTGAGGCCATGGTGAACATGGTTGAGGGTTGAGAACCATGATGTGCATCTCTGCTCTGTGTGCATTTGCACACACGTGGACACATGCGATGGGGTGTACATGCATGGGTATGTGCTTGTAAGGGGCACGTATGTGGGGTGACTGCATGTTGTAAGCAGGTGCCTGTGTTTGCGTGGACCTGCATGCCCACACGTGTTGTGTGCAGATGTGGATATGCATGTGTGAGTGTGTGCATGACATGTGTGCCCATGTGTTGCCTCTGTGTGTGTGCATGCACGTGATGTGTGTGTACACGTGTGCACTGCTAGAGGAGGAGGCAGGGGCAATAGGAGTCTGTCTTGTGGCACCACTAGGCAGGTGCTGTGACCTGGAAGGGAAGGCAGAGGGACTGAGGACCCATCCTGAAGGAGGAGGGAGTTGGGACACAATCTCAGCCCAGGAATACTGCTTTTCTTATTGGAGGGGTCAGTGTGAGCCCAGCTGGAGAGACCCGCCTTCTGGTCCTGCCTGTGTGTGGCGGTCTGGTGGAGATGGTGGTGGTGGAAGCAAGATGAATTAGGTCTTGGTGGGCCCTGGGCTCATATGCCTTCGTGGGTCCCTTCCTCCACAATAAGTACTGTAATCTAGGGGGTGTGAGGGTAGCTCAGTGGTAGAATTCTTACCTGCCATGCGGGAGACCCGGGTTCAATT
Organism: Tamandua tetradactyla; assembly: GCF_023851605.1. Lineage (NCBI taxonomy): Eukaryota > Metazoa > Chordata > Mammalia > Pilosa > Myrmecophagidae > Tamandua > Tamandua tetradactyla. The sequence goes on along the minus strand of NC_135327.1, from coordinate 91,874,519 downwards.
CCTGGCCCATGCACTTCCCCAAAATTAAACAAATAAGCAAAACAAACACACAAAAATTCAGCAAATGGTGCTGCAATAAAGGGATACTCACATGGAAAAATAATGAAATGTGACCCCACCACACAGAATACAAAAGAAAAGTCCTTTAAAAAAGTAACTTAAATTTTACAACTGCATTGGCATACAGACCAATATATTCCTATGGTTTATGAAAACATGTTATTTGACATGAGTTCATTTTTTTTCCTTCTGGTTTTGAAAGAAATCAAAGCATTTTTAGGGGCCCCTAAAGGTATTGTGGCCCTGGGCATTGTGCCTGCTGTGCCTCATGGAAACATTGGCCCTCGGGATACAGGGGAGGGGAGGCAGCGTATGCCTGAAAACAGCGGTGAGCACTGGGAAAGGAATTCCACTAATGCTCTGTCCCCCACCAGCATTCAGCAGCTCTGCTTTAAGGCCCACAGGGGAATATGAGACACTGTACAGGGTGGGGTACCTTCTCCTTCTGCTGCAACCCAGCTTGGCTTTGCATGTTGGGAACACCAAAGAAGCCAGAGCACTTGGGGGCATCTGGCTTGATCTGGCAGCAGGACCCAGAGGCAGCAGTGGCGCCCGGCAGGTGTGATTGAGCAGGTGAGGAGGTGGTGGGAACAGCAGCCAGAGGATGTGCTGGTTCTCAGAAGTGGCGGGGAGTGGCAGTGACGCCTGCTGGCACGGAAGGGTCTCCAGCAGGAGAAAGGGAGAATAAGCAGACCGCAGAGAGTATCTGCCTACTGGACTTGCTGTGGGCACATGGGGATGCCCTCTGGGGATACCCAGACTCAAGGGAGGGATGGGATGGGGGCAGGAGCTGATGAGAAGGAAAAACATCAAAAGGTGAGCAGAATGTCAAAAGCCAAGGGGGAGGACGATGCTTCAGGAACTGCCATGCTGACGGAGGGCTTAAAATGACTCAACAGTGGCTCAGGCCCTGCTTGGAGACACAAACATTCTGGGTCCTGGTGCCCTGGGGTAGTAGGAGGCACACTTCCTGGTGGATACCTTTGGATTGTCCAGGCATCGTGGTTCCTGGTCAGGGAGAACACTTTGTGAGTCCTTGCGGGAGTCCTAGGAGTAGATGGCCTCTTGTCAACCAGAGAGGGGAGGAGGCAGAGGCTGCGGCCAGCTGTGGCTGGCTGTAAGGGCTGCACACCAGGCCTGGGCAGGAACCAGGAAACCTGGAGCCTCAGTTTCCTCACTTGTAAAATGACATCATCAGACCCAATGCTATCTGATGCCTTCTCCCAATCCTTAAGCTTTATAGCCTAAGAAGGCAAAGATAAGAAATTTTTAGAGAGCCCAGAGCAGGAAGGAAGAGGGGATTTGGGGAGCAGAGTGGGAAGCTACAGTGGAATTCAGAGTCCAGGGGCAAGAGGAAAGTGCAGTATTCACTGCTGTTTGCATCCAGGGTGAGGAAATGCTCAGAAACACACCCAGGATGACTTTCTTTCCAGGGATCCATGGGCTAGAGACCTGCTCCAGGCAGTGGCCCCCTGTCTTGCCATGCCCTCCCCAAGGGCACAGTCTGGTGGCCCCAGCACAAAGACCACCTCCAGCATTTTCTGAAAGTGAGTGATGCCCACTGTCCTGGCTCAGCAGGGATTTCCTGCCCGCAGGGCTGGGCTGGGCTGGGGAAAACGTAACTCCACTCCATCGTGGAGAGCCTTCTCCTGCCACAGTGGAGCTGTGTGTGTGTGTGTGTGTGTGTGTGTGTGTGTGTGTGTGCGCGCGC